>NW_025814838.1:5417500-6731875 GCF_022079265.1 Lynx rufus
GGAAGGAGCCTGATGTGACCTAGTGACAACACATCACCTACGTACTATTCCTGCCGAAAAGGTTTAACTGAATCTAATCTTATAGGAACCATCAGAAAAATCCAAACTGAAGCCTGCAAAAAAGGGGAAGGAGAGGATAAAGGAGTGCTCCTGACATAAGGAAATTACAGACAACTAAAAGCAACCCTGGATTAAGGAATTTAGAGAGGGAAACCAACATATTTATAAAGACATTACTGGGGCTCCTGGGGGGCTAGGTCAGTTGAGTGTCTGACTTCAGCTCAGGTCATGATGTCACGGTTTGTGAGTTCGAGCCCCGCGTCGGGCCCTGTGCTGACAGCTCAGAGTCTGGAGCCTGCCTCGGATTCTGTGTCTCCCTCTCTCTCTATAACCCTCCCCCACTGGTGTGTGCTCGTGTGCGCGCTCTCTCGTCTCTTTCTCGCTCTCTCTCAAAGATAAATAAGCGTTAAAAAAAAAAAAAAAGACATTAGTGGGATGACTGGGAAAATGTGAATATGGACAGAATGGCATTGCAACAAAGTTAAACTTACCCGTGCATGACAATGCGATGGTTATGTAGAATGCCCTGGTTCTTAGGAGGTACACATTGTCTTACTTAGGCGTGAACTGGCATGATAAAACTCTATGGCAAAAGATTAATAATGGGTAAACCTAGGAAGAGATACAGGTGTTCACTGCACTATTCTTGCTATTTTGCTGAAGATTAGAATTACCTTTTAAAAATTTTAAATGGGAGGTCATTTTCTCGACTTTGAGTGAGAGACCTATCAAAAGACAGTCTGAAGAGAATACATACAGCACATTCTATTTTAGTCTCTCCAATCATGGGCAGTACTTTTGAAGTCAGAAAAGAGAACTGTAAGGCATTTTAATTATTACTTGCAGACTTACTTCAGATGCCAAAAACGCAAGAAGTTACAGAGTAGTACTCAGACTTTTTAATGACGTTCATATTTAAATTTTCCACAGAGGGTTGTTATGCATTTTTAAACTAAGCTTACGGTTTGATTCATTTATTCTATCAATTGATTTACCGCATAGCTGCCAAATTAAACTAGAAAGAAACCTACCATTATGAATTTGCTGGCCTCCAAACCATATCACAGGAAGGCAACAGAAAAGCGTAACAAAAATCAGAAGGCAATTTTTTTTTTTTTTTTTTTGCAGCTAAAGGCTGATGAATTACAAGAGCAGGGTCCACCTTATCTAGGGAGACCTGCTATCCTGGTTCATTCCTGCCGTCCCTAGTCTTTTTTTACGGAGCACCTGTCCCAGGCAAAAGTGCCTCAGACAACAATGTCCCAGTTTAGATGCTATTTTATATGGCATCGCAGCGTCTTTAACAAATTTTCTTAAATGATGGCATTCAATAGCTGGTTTGGGGGGGGAGGGAAATCAGCTAACATGAAACATGTAACTTTTACTTTAGATGATATACCCTACATTATAACAAATTAACTAGAATGAGCACAAAATACATTGAGATAATTGTTTTTACATTTCCCGAAAGGAGAAACCAAAGTTATCATTTTTTTACTGTGCAATATAAAATAAAATATTGCTCAGCTGCAAGAACTCGATAGAGGTGAGAGGCCTGTTGGAATTCCAGATCTGTCACTTGAGAGAATATAACCTTGACTGCATTACTAGATCTATCTCAACCATAGCTTTCTCATCTGTAAAACAGGGGTCATGGGGCACCTGGGTGGCTTAGTCGGTTAAGTGTTTGACTCGTGATTTCGGCTCAGGTCATGATCTTACAGTTTGCGGGTTCGAGCCCCATGTAGGGCTCTATGCTGATTCCACAGAACCTGCTTGGGATTTTGTGTCTCCCTCTCTCCCTGCCCCTCCCCCACAAAATAAATAAATAAACATTAAAAAAAAAAAAAAAAAGAAGGGCTCAGAATACTGGCTGGTCTCTCTGATGTCATGGTCTAGCTCTAAATACCCAATGATTCTATGGCTATGGCCTGCAAAAGAGTTTTTAAAATTAGATCAGTTGCATTCGAAAAATTTTTTTTACAACTCAAAAATGTAACTTACTATCTTCTCTCACCAAATTCCTATTTCTGTTCTGACCTCTATTCTGTTCAGAGGCTGAGTCAATCTCCCATTCATCCAAAACGGAGACCCCGGTATGTCTAGTCCCCTCTCACAACTAAACCCAGGTTAGTTACTTGCCAAATCCCGGACTGCACTTCCTCAGTATCTTCCACTCTCACGCCTTTTCTACCACCGCTGTAATCCGGGCCTCCCACACCTCCAGCCCACATCACAAGTTACCATTATTCTAGCATATCACACTACCCTCCCCAAGAGCGTATGATAGCTCCACACTACTGAAAGATCTATGCCCAAAGTCCTCAACCTAATACTGCATCCGTCCCTGCTCTTGTATGCCAATCCAACCAAACTACCCACTGCTATTTCAAAATTCCCTGTACTTCCTGGATTTTGTGCCTTCAGTTCTGTTGTTCTCACACTGCCCTTTTCTCTGCCTTTCAAAAGTGATTCTATCCTTTAAAGTTCCGTTCCAATGTGACCACCCCCATCTAGATGTTACAGTTTCCTCTTTTCAATGCCCATGATACTGACATAAAGTGACAATTTAAAATTCTTTTAATGTTTATTTAGTTTTGAGAGACAGAGCGTGAGCAGGGGAGGGGCAGAGAGAGAGGCAGACACAGAATCCAAAGCAGGCTTCAGGCTCTGAGCCGTCAGCACAGCCCGACGCAGGGCTCAAACCCACGAACCATGAGCTCATGACCTGAGCTGAAGCTGGGCATTTAACCGACTGAGCCACCCAGGTGCCGCAGAAAGTGACCATTTTAATGGCCAACTGTGAAAGAACTATAGTTTACCCCGGGTAAGTAAACGAAATTTCTGTCTTGTGCTGATTCTAACTCTCGCTCACTACCTGGCACGCTGTCTTGAGGATCTACCACTTGGCAGAGGGAACGAAGAACGGCAATACGACGTTGACATTCAGAGACTGGAGGGTTCAATACAGGGGTACACACAGTAACATTTGGACTTCCACAGTACTAAAACACGTTAAAATTAACTTAACATTAAAAATTTGCATGTTTGGTTATCTTTGGGGAACATGAAGATCTAGAATAGTGGTTCTCAGCTGTGGGGGTGATTTTGCCCCCCAGAGAACATTTAGCAATATCTGAAGACGTTTCTGAATGTCACACCTGGATGGGGGTACTACAGGCAGATGCTGCTGAATGCCCCACAATGCACAGGGCAGACCTCACAATAATAAACTATCTGGTCCAAAACATCAACAGAGCCCAGACTAAGAAGCTCTGGTCTGGAAGTATTATATGTACCTGTGTCTCTGCCTCCTCAGAGATATTTTCGAATTTTTCAAGGCAAAGAACCATGTCTCTAGTAACAGACGATACGACACGACCTAAAGCCTGACAGCTCTTTCAATTACTAGTGGTGTGGCCTCCTGAAAGTTCCTTAACCTTTGTCTCAGAGCAGGAATATTCCTGTAAAACAGGACCACTGGCACCCACCTCACACAGTGACCCAGGGATCAGAGGAGTCCACGTAAAGTCTTGAGAAGAGTGTGCCAGGCAGAGTACGCATTCAGTACATTAAGCTACTTCTCTTCTGCTCCCAGGTGCCTAGCCTTGCGTTTGGAACACAGAAGATGCTGAAGACATGTTTGCTAAAGGAATACAGGATAATGCCTGGATTTCCTAGGGAGAGCACAAATGCCTCCAGACAGACACACTCTCCTTATATGGGAAAAAGGAAGCACAGAGATGGAGTTGACAGAAAGCATTTGCCCGCCTAATCGCACCTCTCCCCCCTCGGAACACTTTTAACCTTTAAGCAACACTACCCTCTCACGGTCCTTAGTATACGCTGCCTTGTAACCTCCTTGATACTCGTCCTTCCTTTTCGATCTTCAAGCATGGCAGGAGATGGTGGCCTGACCTCTACATCATCTGCCTTGTATTAGTTACTTGTGCACATATTACAGTCTTCCTACCGGATTGAACAAGCTCTCTGTTGCCAAGTGTCACATTGGACTCCTTTCTATACAACCCAAGGGGCCTAACACACCTTAGCAACTGGCTGGCCCGAACCCCTTGTTTTACAGATTACACAGAGAGGCTAAGTGATTTGCCAAGAGTCAAGGTCATACTGCAAGTGACAGAGCCAGGATTCAAACTCTGATACATAGCTCATACGGAGACTCTCAGTTCTATCCAACTAGAATAGCGTATGAAAATTATACCCACAGTAGAGGCAATTTTTAATTAAGCCCCAGAAAACCTCCATAGAAATTATACTGATAGAGTTACCTGACAAAGCAAAAAAGGAAGGAGAAAGAGACTCCAATCTCCCTTCTGCTGCTGAAAATTCAACCTGTTTTCTTTCATGGTTTCATATCTTAACATTTTTTTAAAGGTTTTGACAACAAAACTTATTACATGTCCGAAGGACAGATATTTAGTCAGAGTTGTCAGGCTTAATTTCCTTTAACCAGTCTCCATAATTATAACAGAAGATCTCTTATTTGGTAAGCCAATGATGCCCACCCTCACCAACTGAAAAGATTTTTTAATGATCACCTTAACAGACTAATTATCTATAAAACCCAAAAGACCAGCAATTTGGAATGAGTTTATGTGGTGAAAAATATTCACATGATTTGAATTGTGTTATTAACCTCACCATAACGTAAACCTAAAACTTACAGTCGTCAAGGACAAACTCCATTAAGACCTGAGACAGGAGAAATTTTACTTTACTCTGGCCAAGTGAAAAAGAATGCTGCTCACTGATAAGGTTAATCTAGAAGTTTCTCTGAGTCTCTCAATAGGATTCAAAACAAAATGGCAAAAAAAAAAAAAAAAAAAAAGACTGAGGAAATGGATGTGAAAAGGAGTTAAATACAGTGCAATGCTCTGATGCTTTAAGCGATTATGGCTCAATAAAGCTAAACATTTCCATAAAGGCAACGTTTAAAAAAACAAAAAATCCCTTTGTGGTGATGATTTAAGTTACCAGTGCAACAGCACTCAGGCCCAGTAGAAATGATAACCACGCATTGGGAACAAATTTTTAATTATTCCACCAGCTGATAAAAAGAGCACACACCGAACACAGACACAAACCTAGTTTCAAAAGAAAACAAAACGCAGTTTATGCTTGTTCAAGTTCAAGGGCAAAACTGTTTCCAGTGCAACAGAACCCGCCTGACTACAATGTGTTGGAGGAAAAAAAAAAAAAATGCGAACATAGTATCTTCTTATAAAGGCAACAATTTGAGTTACAAAGTAATAACGGGGAAGCCAAAACAGTTTGACAGCCCGCCATAAGGGCCGCCTCAATCATGAGTCACACAATGCCTGCAACCATTTACAATAGTAATTAATGCACAAGTCCCCTAATTAAATTCTAAAAGGGTGAGAATGCTTTAACTAAGTTTACAAGAATTGCTTTTCGCTGTTTTTTTTCTCTCCCAAAGAAAAGAACACACGCGTAATTACGCATCTCCCCGCAATCCCTCCATCCAGTATTCCCTCCGGCCTCTTCTCCCGTCTGCCTATTCCCTGCGTGCGAAAGAAAATGACACGGGGGAACTTCTAAACCCAGAAAGGGCGAACCAGAGTGCAAATACACGATTAATGGGGCGACAGACGGAAGCTCGCCCATCTTACCTGCTAAGATTCCTTTCTACGTCTTTGGTAGCTTTAGCTTCCAATTCTCTGCAAGAGAAAAGAAAAGGGGGAGGGGGGAGAGAGAGGGAGAGAGAGATGCGCGTGAAAACGGAGCTGCTGCGGCAGAGGCTCGCGCCGGGGCGGATGGGGGAGGGGAGGGGAGCCCGGGGGTGCTCACAAAGCTGCGGGGCTGCAGCCCGGACTGCGGGCGGGCTGCGCGGACGAGCCGCAGCCCCCGGCCCGGCCCCAGCTGCGTGGCGCGGCCCCTCGGGCCTCCCGCCCGGCCTCCGCAGCGGCGCCCTCGCGGCCCCCCCCTCCCCGTCGAGGCCCGAGGTCTCGGGGACGCCCGCCGCCGCCGCCGCCGCCGCCCGCGGTCGCGGGCCCTGCGGCAGCGCCCCAGGCTCCTCCCGCCCGAAGGGAGGCCCCCGCCCTGCTCACCTCATGTGTGTAAAGTGCACGAGCAAGTGGGGCGCGGCGAGTGAGGCTCGCGAGCCTCAAGCCCTCCGCAGCGCCGCGGGGAGAGGCCCGAGCCGCTGCACCAGCGCCATTTTCTACACCGACCCGCTGCCGCCGCCGCCGCCACCGCCGCCGCCGCAGGCCCCAGAGCGGAAGTGAATGCCCCGCTCGGCAACCCCTTCCGGGGGCGCCGCGGCCGCCGGCCTCAAGATGGAGGTCCTAGCAACTAACCCCGCTGACGGGACGGGCCCTTGGCAACCGCCCGGGCGCGGCTCGCGGCCGGCGGCCCGGACTTCCCTGAGGGAGTTCACTGCCTCCTAGGCGCCCCGCACAGAGGCTGGGGAGCCCGCCGAGCCCCGGGCCCAGCCTCTTTCGCCGCTGCCGGCTGCGATCCGACTGGAGTCCCGCCCCTCCTCCTCCTCCTTCTTTGCTGCGACACAAGTTTCCTTCCCTGCCGCCCGGCCCCTCCCCCACCGAAACACACCAAAAAAAAAAAAAAAAAAAAAAAAAAATCCTAAATCGCAAATTCTACCCCTGCCGCAGCAAGATGACCCCGCGCGGCTTGTGAAATCCGCCACTTGTAATTATTTTTGACCTTGGGCCAGTTATTTAACCTCTGTGCTCCTCTGCTTCCTCCTCAGGTGAAGAATGCATACCTGAGGTGGGCTAGGAGGTTTAAAAGCGATTTTTATCCACCGAGTTTTGCAGACCGTTTGACTCAGCAATTCCACGGGCACGGATTTCTGTTCCGAAAATAATCCTGGATATCTACAAATATTTTCACCGTCAAGATGTTAAGTGCCGGCATGGACGATGGTGAAAAACCGTGAACGGCCAAAATGTCCAACACTCTAAGGTGGCTTTAAAAACTGAGCTACTGCAAAAATGATGGGGAGGAAGGACGACGGCGAGGGGAAGGTGGTTACAATAGAATAAGTGAAGAAGCGGGTTCCAAACTCACACCGCAGGAAGCATGTAAATACAATACGCTCCATTCGTGCAGTAAAGTAAAAATATATACCCAAGTGTCGATGGGAGATTGCTGCTTACCTACAGGTAGATACAGCCAAGTACCTACACGTAGATGCAATAAAATACATGTATGTGTTCGTGTGTGTATGTGTATATTCTTTCCATCCCCTCAAAACGCTTTTCTTCCCCCTAATCAAAAACGATTCCTCCTCTCTGTGCTTAAAATCCACTCCTTCGCAGAAACCTCACTCTAAGGATCATCCCGTTTCCCTCTTTCTAAACTAGGTCTTTCTTTGCACTGCCTTTAAAACATGCCCCAATCTCTCCCATTAAAAAGAAACCAAACCTCCCTTGACTGCCTGCCCAGTTCCTCTCCTCTCTGAGGCAGATGTGTAATAACTTAATGAATGAATGCATGCATGCACAAAAAGTCCTAAAACATAAGCGCCAAAACGTTAGCTGATGATATTATGAGGATTTTAAATTTCTTCTTTTAACGTATACGGCTTTTTTGTTTTGTTTCATTTTTGTTTCATTTTATACAACGAGCATGTTAAACACACACACAATTTTAAAAATCAGGTTTACAAAATGTAAAAGTAGAGGCCATCAAATAAACCCTAAGTGATTTTTTTCCCCCTGCCATTAAGTCCATACAAACGCATATTTGGTTTGGTTTTCTTTTACGGTCCTTTCTACTTAAAATGTTAAAAAATTATATTACATCATTTCTTTAGGAGTTAAAAAATATGAACATGTATTTATAGCACAGTATGTTTTCATACCAGGTTTATGAATAATTTTCCATCACAGCATAACGCAATGAAGACAACAGTATTTATTGACATTTACACAGCTGATTTTTAAAAAAAATCCTTTCTAGTCCTCCCCCAAATTGCTCTTATGCATGTCACAATTGACCTTGAAACTGCCAAACTCAATGTGACATTTCTCGCCTCGTCTTGACTTAGGTCTTAGCTGTATTTCCACAACTGGCCGCTCCTACTGAGTCTCTTCTACTGGCTGTCTTGGCAACCCATTCTCCCAAATTTCTTTTTACCTCTCTGGCAATTCCTTTTTTTGTACCCTCTGCCAGCATCTCCTGCTTTATACCAAATAAATGTCGGGATCCCCAAGGCTCTGTTCCAAACCTCCTTCTCTCTCACTCTTTCTCCCTCTCTCTCTGTCTCTTTCTCTCTCCACTTTCTCCTTGGGATGGGCGATCTCATTGACTCTCTTATACTTAAATACTGTTCAAATGCAGACTTTCAAATTCATGTATTTAGCCCATATCTCACCTGTATACACCAGAATGCCAAAACGACAGATCACCCATGCAACAAATATTTATTGAGCACCTACTGTGTGCTAGATACCGTGTTAGGGCCCGGTTCCCTGCCATTTGTGAGGAACTACTTTGGTGGATGAAGTCTAATGGGACAGATTTCTTTTGTTTTTTTAAGCAAACTATAAAGTATATAATTACAAATGATGACAAACACACAGAAGGAAACGATGGTGTTCCAAGAAAGTGTAAAACGAAGGAACATAACATAGATTATGTGGTCAAAGAAGGTTTCTTTGAAAATGTGAAGCTTCACCAGAGAGCTGAAAGCTGAGGAGAGGCAAACCAGGACCCAGGGAACAGCAGAGGAAAGGTCTCAGGCTGGAGGTTTATATTTGCGAGTCCTTGTTGTGGATGAAAATAGGCTCTGTATTGCATTTGCCTTTAAATCCACTGGAGCCGCCATTTTTATTTTACTTTGCATAATCAATTCAGAACAAAACCAGAAACGAGGTCTGGTGTGCAGTGATGGGTTTCATTACCACTGCTCATTTAAGTAAGCAAATGCCATTCCTACAACAAGCATACTTTCTAATTAAATGAATATTAGAATATTTTGTGTGGCGCATTGTTGAAGTTTACAGTTTGAGAATTTGTACAGAACATGAAACACCTTTCCAACAATAACTTTGTTTTAATGAAAAAGCTTGGGAAAAACACGTAACTGTGTCAGGAAACTTCTCGCTTCTTCTTGCTGAGCATAATATGAAACAGAATCTGTACCAATTTAAAAACTTTCGGGGCGCCTGGGTGGCGCAGTCGGTTAAGCGTCCGACTTCAGCTCAGGTCACGATCTCGCGGTCCGTGAGTTCGAGCCCCGCGTCAGGCTCTGGGCTGATGGCTCAGAGCCTGGAGCCTGCTTCCGATTCTGTGTGTCTCCCTCTCTCTCTGCCCCTCCCCCGTTCATGCTCTGTCTCTCTCTGTCCCAAAAATAAATAAACGTTAAAAAAAAAATTAAAATTAAAAAAAATAAATAAAAACTTCCTGAAGATTTTATGTTTAAGTAATCTCTACCCCCAATGTGGGGCTCGAACTCACCACCCTGAGATTAACGGTTGCATGCTCTACCAACTGAAACAGCCAGGTGCTCCTGAATTTAAATTTAAATAAGACCTTTTCTTCATTTGTCTTTCTTCCTTGGGTTCTTGTTTCTTTGGTTTCTGAGGTTACCAGAACATATATGTTCTTCAACCCTTTCTTCTTCTCACTGGGAAGAGTGAATGACTAGCCTGACTTGGGAAACTACGTACTTGAAAGAAAATGATTTTTTTTTTTCCTCCCAAGGCTTTTTTTTTTTTTAAACCAAATGTCATCCTGATATATCTATATATGTATTTTTTAGGCAAAGCTGACTCAAAACATTAAAAAAAATTTTTTTTAGTGTTTTCATTATTTGTTTTTGAGACAGAGACAGACAGAGCGTGAGCAGGGGAAGGGTGGAGAGAGAGGGAGACACAGAATCTGAAGCAGGTTTCAGGGTCTGAGCTGTCAGCCCAGAGCCCGACATTGGGCTCAAACTTACAAACACAACGTGAGTTCCAACATCAACGCGACCCTTAACTGACTGAGCCACCCAGGGGCCCCAAAACGTTTTTAAATTTAGAAAATTTTCCACAATAATGTATAGATGGAATTTAAAGGCATGAACATGAAGAAGATTTCCCAGAGAGAGTGTATTTATTTTATTTAACTAAAATTTATTTGGTGCTTAATACGTGCCAGTCATGCATTGGTCTAAGTGCTTGACAAATATTAACTAAACACTCATGGTTTTCCTCACACACCCCCACGAGGTAGGAGAGTGCTCCCCATTTTACAGATGAGGATAATTAACGTGTCCAAAGTCACAGTAATTGTAGTAATAAAACCAAGCAATTTGGCTCCTGAGCCCAGGTCGCTAACCGCTACGTTGTAGTCTCGTTTATCTCAACCATTTTAGACTCTACAGGCCCTTTTGCTAACAAATTATTTTTGTTAGCATGATAACCATAGATAATAAACCTACCTAGCACATCATTTCAAAAGAGGTATGCAATGACTGATTCAAAGGAAAAATAAGAGAAAGGCACGCATCATAAAATAAACTATCTTTCCCTGGGTGAGGACTTGGGAATAGTGTCCACTGGAAACCTCAGGAAAGTAGACAGAAGCTGGCCACTGCAGGTCGAATCCCCACGACAAATGCAGGCTGACCCAGCAGTGTCCCACCGATGACGCACACACCGAGAACCGTAGTGATGTTGGAGACAAGTTTTTATCCGGAATACAGCACAACTCTCAGTCAGGTTCCGAACGACCAGACAATAATTCTCCTTCAACTGACGTGGTAATTGCATTCCCAGAACTTTTCGGGTACATTAAAACTGAAAAAAGTAAGGCATTGGGTCCTCTGGTGATTAGAAACATGCCGTTCACTTGTGTGAGTGCCTGCCGAGCGAGAGAGGGAATTTTCCACTTTGTGGGACCAGCCAGCACCCACGGCTCCTAGCCACTGAATCTCCCATCCACTGAGGAACGGGGGTGGAGAACCATTTCTTGAGAACCATTGCTACAGAGTGAGAAGATCGTGGCCAGAATGAGTCCTGAGGAGGTTTGATACTCCAGCCAGGGAGGAGGAAAATGGGGTAAAGGTACTATAATGGGGCCAAGTACATTAGACTAATGAGTCTCAGACTCACGTCCTCCTCTGCCTCCTTCCCCCACCTCACACAAACATGTCTCCAAGGGGACAGTTTTCCTCAGGTCAGTAGTAACTGTTACTGTTCAGCTCACTGAACCTGCCCATCCAGAAACCCAAGAATCCGTCTTGACTCCCCCCCCCCCACCATCCAATGCATCAGTAGGTTATTTGGTCTCCAAACGTCTTTCTTATTCGTCCCTTCCTCTGTTTCTCCACCGCCATCTCCAGCACACCCCCTAAAACTCCACAAATTCTTCCCTTCCTCCCTCTTTTATTTTTTGCTTGTGGTATTGTTTAAATAAAACAAATGCACCCATGTGAAGTGCAAAATGCAATGAGTTTGACAAATAAATACATTCGTGTAACCACTACCACAGTCAACATGTAGAAGACGTCAAACACCCCAGAATATTCCCTTGTGCCCATTCTCAGTCGCTCATCTGCTCCCCCCCCAACACACACACACCTGACACCAGGAAGCTGCTACATTTCTGACTTACATCCCCATAAATTAGGATTGTCTGTTCTAGAACCTTATATAAATGGAGTCATACACTATATGTATATATATATATATATATATATATATATATATATATATATCTCCTTTGTGCCTGTCTTCTCTTGCTCAATGTCTGTGAGAGTCATTGATGTTGTTGCAAGCATCAGAAGTGAATTTTTGTTACTGAAAAGTATTCCATTGAATGGATGCACAGCTTGTTCACCATCTTCTGTTGATTGACGTTTGGGTTATTTCCAGCCTGGGGTTATTATGAATAAAGCTGCTAAGAACATTCTTGTGCATGTCTTTTCTGGTGGACTGTAGACATATGTTTTTATTTCTCTTGGATAAATAACGAGGAACACAATTGCTGAAGCACAGGATACGTGTATGTTTAACTATGTGAGAAACTCTAGAATGTTCCTAAAATGGTTCCACCAGGTTGTACTTCCAATCCTGGGAAGGGATCCCACCACCCCACGTGCTGGGCAGCACTGCACGTGTTCACTCCTTGCCTCTTGAGATCATTCTCCATGTAGCATCCTTAGCGATCTTCTCTTAAAATGAAAACTTAATCATCTTATTCTCCAGCTTCAAATCATTCAAAGACTTTCCAAGGCTCTTGACTCAATGCCTAACATCTTTAACATGGTCTACGATTTCTTCTTCTTCTTCTTCTTCTTCCTCTGCTTTTTTTTAATGCTTATTTTTGAGACAGAGGGAGAGAGAGAGAGAACAAGCAAGGGAGGGGCAGAGAGAGAGACACAGAATCTGAAACTGGCTCCAGGCTCTGAGCTGTCAGCACAGAGCCTGACACGGGGCTCGAACTCGCAAACTGTGAGATCATGACCTGAGCTGAAGTCAGCCGCTTAACCAACTGAGCCACTCAGACGCTCCAATGGTGTTTTCTTAATGGTATCTCTGGTCATTCCCCTTGCTCATAAATCCAGATAACCCAAGGGCCTTCCTTTCACTTTTGAAAAGGTGCCCAGCTCCTCGACCCGGCCTGTTGCTAACCATGTACTGGCTCTCAATCCCCGTGGAACTTCCTCAGGAAGGACTTTCTGACCACCACCTGTTAGTTGTCCCAATTACATATTCTAAAGGCAGTCTCTACCTCTTTGAAGCATTATCAAATTTGTGATGGAATATTTTTGCCATTATTTATTCAATATTTGATTCTCCAGATTCTTTGTAAGTTCCAGGAGAGAAAGGACCAGGTTCCTTGCTCTCATTTTTAGCATCTATCACAATGCCTAGTATATATTTGGCTCTTAGTAATATTTACTAAGTGAAGGAATCATTTTTCTAAAGCAACCTTTTTTTTTTTAAGTTTATTTTGAGAGAGAGAGAGAGAGAGAGAGAGCGCAGGGCACGGGCAGAGAGAGAGGGAGGCAGAGACTCTCAAGCAGGCTCCGTGCTGTCAGCTGGGAGCCCGACGCAGGGCTGGAACCACAAACCATGAGATCATGACCTGAGTTGAAATCACGAGTTGGATGTTTAATGGACTGAGCCACCTGGGCGCCCCAGGAATGATTTTTCCATGCATTGTTCACCTTTCTCTATTCAAATATCCACAATGCCATCAAAATGATCTTTCAACAAGCAAATCTGGTCAGGTATTGCTGCTGCTTAAAATTCTCTCTATTCTATAGGATACTATCTGAAACTCCTTGCCTAGCATAAAAGGCCCTTCAAGAATTCTTACCAACCAAACTTTCCCGGTTTCTGAGAATTCTTTTTTTTCCCCCCGATGTTTATTTTTGAGAGATGGAGAGAGACAGAGTGTGAATGGGGGAAGGGCAGAGAGAGAGGGAGACACAGAATCCGAAGCAGGCTCCAGGCGCTGAGCAGACAACACAGAGCCTGACACGGGGCTCAAACTCACGAACCAGGAGATCATGACCGGGTTGGTGGGAGCCGAAGTTGGACGCTTAACCTACTGAGCCACCCAGGTGCCCTTCTGAGAATTCTTATTCTGTGTTCCAGTGATACTGAATCGTTGCTACTCTCTCGTTTTGTCAATGCTTCTATGACTTAAACATCTTATTTCTTCTGAATGGAACACTTCTATTATGTCCACCTAACAAACTCCTATTTCAAAGCCCAGTTCAAATGTTTTGACAAGCCTTCCCTGGGATTCTCTGGACCTCATAACAACGTACATGGGATTCGAGTACCAATGCTAACTTAGACTTCACTGACTCTTGTCCCCTCCTATTCAGGTGGAAACCCAGCTCCCTGGAAAGACCCCCTTGAGCATTTGTGGCTGGAATTTCACATGTGCTCATGAGTTAGCTCATTTTATCCCAACACTGCTGGCATGTAAGGCCCTGTAGAGCGGGGACCCGACAGTTGAGTTCAGTGTTATATTCCCCAGTACCTACAGCCTTGCCTACGAGGTGTTAAACATTGAATTAATACTTGTTGAATGATGAAGAATGAATGTCGTTTTTCTTCCAAGGAGTTCCATAATGTGTGCCAAGGAGCATCATTGTTCTCCCAAGTACTTGCTTGTTACCCTCTTGACTGCCAGCAAGAGCTAGATTCGCCTAGACATATGCTTGGCTTCTGATTGGCTGGGTTTTGCTTTACCTTAAAGATGCAAATAACATTCATTCTATAATGCGTTCCTTTGCCATCAGGTACCTTCACTATTGTGTCGAGAATAAAGTGAATGCTTCTGCTCCTTACTGGGTCCCTCAGACATTCACTGTTAAAATAATCAGTTATTGGCACACCTGGCTGGCTCAGTGGGTAACACACATGACTCTTTATCTCAGGGTTGTGAGTTTGAGCTCCACGCTGGGTGTAGAGATTACTTAAAAATAAAATCTCCAGGGGCACGTGGGTGGCTCAGTTAAGTGTCTGACTTTGGCTCAGGTCATGATCTCACAGTTTGTGAGTTTCAGCCCCGCATCCTGCTGTCTGCTGTCGGGACAGGAACCTGCTTCAGATCCTCTCTCCCCCTCCCTCTTTGCGCTCTCTCTCTCTCTCTCTCTCTCTCTCTCAAAAATAAACATTAAAAAAAAAACCTTTCAAAAAATAATAATCAATTGTTATTTCCTTATTTTTTGTGTGAATGGACCAAGTGATAATGGCACCCTGCTTTTCCTTGAGGGCCAATCACCTTCATTGTCAGTCCACTCATTTTGGTGGAGAAATGCCACACCAAGCATTTCCATATTTAAAAAGGTTTATATTCACTGACCAAACTTAGGATAATTTTAACATTAAAATAAACAATGACAGTAAGGGATTATAATCCACTCAATAAAATAGGAAACTATCTGTATAGACACAAATGTATTGCATTCATTCATTCATTTATCCAATGTTTGATGAGGAACAAGGACTTCTGCTTCCAACTGAGACAGAGCAAACAAAGCTATATTTACCCTTCCTCCTGAAACAACTGAAAATACACACAAAATTTATGAGACAACAGTTTTCAAGATGTTGAAAATCAAGTAATGGAAGACAGTAATCCCTGATAAGAAAAAAAAAAATGGAAACAAAAGAACACCCTTCTAAATAACCCGAGTGTCAAAGGAGAAATCAAAAGGAAAACTAGAATGTATGAATAAATGAAAATTAAAACATAACACACCACAGTTTGTAGAATGTAGCTAACGGAGTAGAGGATATTTATAGCACACTAAATATCTGTATTAGAAAAGAAGGTCTCACATCAATGGACTTAGTTTCTCCCTTAAGACACTAGAACAAAGAAGAGCAAATGAAAATCAAAATAAAGAGAAGAAATAATAAAGATCAGAGTGGCAGTAAGTGAAACAGAAAACAGAAAAATAATTGATAAAAATCCATGGGGGGGGACCCTGGTTCTTTAAGAAAATAAATACAATTCATACAATTCTTTTAGTCAAGAAAAAAGAAGACACAAAGTAATAATAAGAAATAGGTGACGTGATATCACTGCAAATTCTATAGAGAATAAAATGACAATAAGCAAATAATATGAACCAGTTTATGCCAAAAAAATTCATCAACTTAGATAAAAGGAACAAATCCCCTGAAAGACACAAACTAGAAAACTCACCCAAGAAGAAACTGATGACCTGAATAGTCCTATATCTATTTACAAATTTGACTTTGTGGTTAAAAACGTTCCATGAAGAAAACTCCAGGTCCAGATGGCTTCATTTATTTCACCAAATATTTAAGAAATAAATGATATAAATTCTATCAAACTCTTCCAGAAAATTAAAGAAGAGAGACTATTTCCCAATTCCTTCTGAGGTCAACATTACTCCAGTAACAAAGGCTAAGATATTGCAAGAAAACTACACACCAATGTCTCTAATGAACACAAATGTACAAATTAAAAAATTTTGCCAAACTCAACCATATATAAAAATAACAATATTCCATAGCGAAGTGGTATTATTCCACAAATGTAATCAACATAACTCATCATATTATAAAACTATAAAAGAAAAACCATATGATTATCTCAATAGATGCAGAGAAAACTCTTAACAAAATCCAATATCCATTTTTTAAATTTTTTAAAGCTTTTTTAAGACTTCTTTTTTAATGTTCATTTGTTTTTGAGAGAGAGAGAGAGAGAGAGAGCACAAGCTATGGAGTGGGAAGAGAGAGAGGGGAACAAAGGATCTGATGCAGCTCCAGGCTACCAGCTGTCAGCACAGAGCCTGACGTGGGGCTCGAACTCACCAACCGTGAGATCATGATCCGAGCTGAAGTCAAATGCTTAACTGACTAAGCCATTATTATGCCCCCATTATTTTCTTTTAATATTTTTATTTTTGTAAAGTAATGTCTTCACTCAACATGGGGCTTGAACTCACAATCCTGAGATCAAGAATCACACACTCTACCAACATGCTAGCCAGATACCCCCTCCAATATCCATTCTTGTTTTTGGGGGGGTTTTGGTTTGTTTGTTTGGTTTGTTTTGTTTTTTAAAGCCTCATAGTAAACGAGGAATAGAAGGGAACTTTGCTCAGCATGGTAAAGGACATGTATAAAACTTCTGCAACTAATATCACACTTAATGATGAAATACTGAATAGTTTTCCTCTAATATCAGTAACAAGACAAAAATGCCTGCTTGAACCTCTTCTATTCAACATTTTTCTGGAGCTTCTGGCCAATGCAGAAGAGGGAAAAGGAAGAAATACAACTGTCTTTATTCACAGATGGCCGGATCATCTCTGCAGAAATTCTATGGCATCTACAAAGAAGCTACTAGATTTAATAAGTGACTTTAGCAAGGTTGTAGAGCACAAAAGCAACATCCAAAAATCAGTTGCATTTCTATACAACAGCAACGATCAATCTGAAATTGGAACCAAAAGCACAACCATTTTCTTTCTTCTTTTTTTAATGTTTATTTATCTTTGAGACAGTGAGAGACAGAGCACAAGCAGGGGAGGGGCAGAGAGAGAGGGAGACACAGAATCCAAAGGAGGCTCCAGTCTCTGAGCTGTGAGCACAGAGCCTGATGTGGGGCTGAGATCTATGAACCGTGAGATCATTACCTGAGCCACAGTCGGACCTTTAACTGACTGAACAACCCAGGTGCCCGAAGCACAACCATTTTCAATGGCATAAAAAAAATGAAATACTCTGGGTGCCTGGGTGGCTCACTTAGTTAAGCGTTTGTGGCTCAGGTCATGATCTCACTGTTTGTGGGTTTGAGCTCCGAGTCCTGCTCTGTGCTGACAGCTCGGAACCTGGAGCCTGCTTAGGATTCTGTGTCTCCCCTGCCCCATTTGCATGCACTCTCTCTCTCTCTCTCAAAAATAAATAATTAAAAAATGTATAAAAAATGAAATACTCGAGATAAGTCTGACAAAACATCTGTAAAACCTATACACAGAGAACTACAAAAATATCAGAAATTAAAGAATACCTAAATAAACGGAGATATATTATGTTTAATGATCAGAAGACTCAATACTGGTAAAATGTCAATTTTTCCCAAACTGATTTACAGAATTAATGCAAGGATAATGAAATCCCAGCAGGCTTGGCCTTTCTTGGTTTGGTAAAAATTGGCAAGTTGATTCTCAATTTCATATAGAACTGTGGAGGAGGTAGAATGGCCACAACGATCTTGAAAAAAACCAAAACTGGAGCACGTGGCTGCTCTGACCATAAAGCATGTGACTCTTGATCTCGGGGTCATGAGTTCAAGCCCCATGTTGGGGAGAGAGCTTTACTCAAAATTTAAATAAGTAAATAAATAAAAATTAAAAGAAAAAAGAAAAAGATCCAAGCTGGAGGATGTAGACAACCTGACTTCAAGATTTATTGGAAAGCAGCTGTAATCAAGTGACATCAAGAGAGACAAATAGGTCAACGTAACAGAGCAGGAAATCCTGAAATAAATCTATACACTCTGGTCAATCTATTTTCAGCAATGGGTATGAAGACAATTCTGCTGGATAGCCATATGCAGGAAATAGTACCTCCACTCATACCCTACACCATATACAAAAATAAACTCAAAATGGATCTCATGTCTAAATCTGAAAGCAAAAACAGTAGAATTTCTGGAAGAAAATACAGGAGAAATCTTTGTGACCTTGAGTTGGGCAATGATGTCATAGTTACCAAAAACACAGTCCATAACACATAAAAATTAAGAACTTTAGCTCTTCAAAAGACACTGCTCAGAGAATGAAAACACAAGCCACAGACTAGAAGGTAAGTTTTGATATAGGTACACAGCCAATCACGTATCCAATAAAGAATTTGCATCCAGAATGTACAAAGGAGATATAAAACTCAGTCATAAGAAAACAACCTATTTTTTATTTATTTTTATTTTTTTAATTCTTAAAAACATTTTTTTTATGTTTATTTATTTTTGAGATCTTGAGAGAGAGGATGAGTGGGGGAGGGGCAGAGAGCGAGGAAGAGAGAGAATCCCAAGCAGGCTCTGTGTTATCAGCACAGAGCTGTGTGTGGGGCTCGATCTCACGAACTCATGAGATCATGACCTGACCCAAGATCAAGAGTCAGACGCTTAACTGACTGAACCACCCAGGTGCCCTGAGAAAAAAACCTATTTTTTAAATGGGCCAAAAATTTAAACAGACACTTCACTCAGTAAGATATATACACGCTCAAAAAAAAAAAAAAGATGTACACATGCTCAACGTCTTTAGTTTAATTAGGGAAATGCAAATTTAAACCGTGGTAAGGTAATACCACACATCTATAAGAGTGTCCAAAATGAGGGGCTCCTGGGTGGTTCAGTCGGTTGAGCGTCCGACTTCAGCTCAGGTCATGGTCTCAGAGTTCATGGGCTCAAGCCCCGTGTCAGGCTCTTTGCTGACAGCTCAGAGCCTGGAGCCTGCTTCGGATTCTGGGTCTCCCTCTCTCTCTCTGCCCCTCCCCCGTTCATGCTCGCGCGCGCTCTCTCTCTCTCTCTCAAAAATAAATAAACATTAAAAAAAAAAAAGACTGTTGCTGGTGAAGCATCTGTAGCCCTCATACGTTGCTGGTTGGACCATAAAATCACGCAATCACTTTGGAAGGCTGTTTGGTAGTTTCTTATAAAGGTAAGCACACACCTACCATATGATCTAGCCATTACAGTCCTAGATACTTACCCAAGAGACATGAAGACATTTGTCCAGACAAAGATGTGTATGTGAATGTTTATAGTAGCTTCATTTGTAATAACCCCAAAACTAGGAACAGCTCCATTGTCAACCAACAGAACAATGGATAAATTGGTGTATATCCATACAATGGGATATTCTTCAGCACTTCAAAGGAATGAACTATTGATGTGTGCAAAACATAGATGAATTTTAAAATAATTATGCTGATAGAAAGAACTCAGACTTCCAAAAAGAAGAAAACTATCATTCAATTTCAATAAAATTCTAGGAAATGCAACTTATTCTATAGTAGTGGAAAGTAGATCAGTGCTTGCCTAGGGTTGGGGAAATGCAGGAAGAATGAGAGGGGAAGATTGTAGAAAGGCAGGAGAAAACTTTCAGCAATGGAGGTTTATTATCTTGATTGTGGTGATGGTTTCACAGCTGTGTACATATGTCAAAACTTATCAAATTACACACTTTAAAAACGTGAGTCAATAAGGCGGTTTCCACACACACACAAACGTTTGACGAGAAAGAGGGTATGTACATAATATCAAAACGTCTCCCGCAAAATACTTACAAATTAAAAGAGACAAGAGCAGCTTTAAAACAGGGAAGCCTCAGAGACACCACCTTGACGGAGTCATGACAGTGGACCTCACCTCAAAATCTAGCAGCACCTGGTAGGTAGGATGCAACGAGAAGTTCTTGTGCTGTTTCTCTCAAAGGTGCATGACTCAAACCTAATCGTGAGGAAATCTCAGACCAACTAAACCGTGGGGCATTCTTCAGACCAACTGGCTTGTAATTCAGTCAAGTGTCAAGGTTAATGACAGTCCAGGAAAGACCGGAGAGCTGTTTGGGGTTGAAAGGGATGAGAAAGCTCAACTAAAAACAATGTTGGCTTCTCTGGATCCCTTTGCTGACAAGACATTATTAAGATAATTATGGGCTTGAAAGGGGTCTCAGGGTTAGAGAATATCAATGTTAATTTCCTGATTTCAACCATCGTGTGGAGGTTATGCAGGAGAATTTCCTACCTTGTAGGAAATGTACTCTATCTTATTCCACACTGATGAGGCATGCATTTGGATCTATTTCCAGACTGTGCCCATGGTTGGTTCAGGAAAAAAGTTCTTTTTCTGTATTCCCAGCTTTTCTGTTAGTTTGTGATGGTCAAAGAAAATTATTCTATTTACACCTTTGTTGACATATCTGAGATCTCTGTGCCATGAATTCGAGGAAGTAGACTAGTTGGGTCAAAGGATATGAACATTTAGGAATGTAATAAATATTACTAAACTGCCTTTCAAAAGATTGTGCCCAATATATACTCTTGCCAGCAATTTATGAGGGTGCTTTCTCATTTGGGGTGCTATGAAACACTTGTATCTTTGCCAATCTATTATCTCATTTTAATTGATATTTCTTTAGTTGCTAGTGAGGTTGATAAACTTTCTTTCTTTTTTTTTTAAGTTTATTTAGTTTTAGTAATCTCTACACCCAACGTGGAGCTCGAACTAATGACCCCCTAAGATCAAGAGTCTCACGGTCTTCTGACTGAACCAGCTAGGTGTCCCAAGAAACTTTCTATGTGTTTATAAGTAATTTCTTTTTTATGAGATACTTTATATTCTTTGTCCAATTTTAAAGCTATTCCTATTTTCCTGTCTATTTATAAGAACTCTTTACATATGAAAAACATTGGATTTTTTGTCTGTTGTCTGGATTTTAAAATACCTTTTCTAGCTTGGTACCTACCTTTCAACTTAGTCTGTTCTATTTTTATTTTTATACTGTCCACCTAATTTTCAATTTTATGTAGCCAACTTTTTCTTTTTAACTTCTTTAAAAAATTTATTTATTTTTAATGTTTATTTTTGAGAGAGAGAGAGGCAGAACACAAGTGGGGGAGGAGCAGAGAGAGGGGGAGACACAGAATCTGAAGCAGACTCCAGGCTCTGAGCTGTCGGCTCAGAGCCTGATGCGGGGCTGGAACTTATAAGTCATGAGATCATGACCTGAGCCAAAGTTGGACACCCAACCGAGTCACCAGGGCGCCCCCCTTAGAAACAATTTTTTTTAATGTTTATTTATTTTTAAGAGACAGAGACAGAGCATGAGTGGGGGTTGGGGGAGTAGAGAAAGAGGGAGACACAGAATCTAAAGCAGGCTCCAGGCTCTGAGCTGTCAGCAGAACCCACAAACTGTGAGATCACGACCTCAGCTGAAGTCGGATGCTCAACCGACTGAGCCACCCAGGCACCCCCTTCTTGTTAGCTTCTAAGTTTCATTTCTTGCCTAGAAAGACTTTATCCATCAAAATTGCGTGTGTGCATGCGCGTAAGCTTCCACGTTTTCTTCCTTCCTTGTTTCATCCGTTTACATTTCAATTGTTTATCTGTCTGGAATTTATTTGGTATACGGAATCAGATAGGCATCCAGCATTAACTTATATTTTTCCAAACAGCTAGCCAGTCACCCTAACGGCAATTACCTCACTGTATCATTCTATTTTTTCTGCCCTGATTCAAAAAACTATAGCTTTACTGTGTAATAGCTTCTCAAATGCATTTGGGTTGATTTCTAGATTCTAATCTGTTTTGTTAATCTGCCTTTCTCTCATGTACCAGCACCAAACTTTTTTCATAAGTGCAGCTTTAGAGTACGCTTCGATACATACTGGGGTTAAACCTTTTTTATTACTTTCCTTTTTCAGAATTTTCCTGGCTAGTCTCACTTGTTTATTTTTCCATTTGAACTTTAGACTCAGTGAGTCTACTTCCAAAAAAAACCCTCCGCATGTACTTTTTGTTGATATAAAATTAATGTAAAGTTTAGTTAACAGAAAACATGCATCTTTACACCATTAAATCTTCTTATTGGTGGACAGGGTATGTCTTCATTTGTTTCTTCTTTCATTTTCCTGCATTTTTTGTTGTGGCTGATGTAGTAATAGTCAGTGTTGGAGCTTTTTTAAAGTACAATATTTTCTTTCTTCCTTTTTTTCCTAGCTGTTTTTTCTGCAATATAGAAATGCTGTTGATTTGGGGGTATTCATTTTATAACCAACTTAATTCTGACTTAATTCATTGTTTACAAGATGCTTTCGATTAGTATTCTTGGATTATCTAGATATGCAATTCAATTACTTGAAAATAATTATCATATTTTTCTCCACTTTGGAATTCATAAACTTCTTATTTTTCCATCTTGGTACATCCAGAATAATGTTAAGTAATAGCAATATATTTCTCTTAGCTCGTTCTTGGCTTTCATAGAAAATGCTTCTAGTGTCCAACCTTAGACATGATGCATTTTAAAACTGAAACGTGTTGTTATCATGTCAATAATGGATGTTGAAATTTATTGAATACTCTTTCAAATCTCTAAGAAGGGTCATGCGGTCATTCTCCCGTAGCCAGTATTAAAGATTCCTCTAATATCAGTAAAGAGTCTGTGTGACACAGAGTTTGAGAGGCCACGTTGTCAGGCTGAAGTAAGTTCTATCTCTTCTACTTGCCCACTCGGCAAGTTTCTTAGCTTCTCTGTGCCTTTGTTGCCTCCTTTATAAAGCAATCAACCAAGGGGCGCCTGGCTGGCTCAGTGGGTGGAGAGTGTGACTGTTGATCTTGGGATTGTGAGTTTAAGCCCCACGTTGGGCATAGAGATTATTTAAAAAATCAAATAAATAAAACAATCAACAATAGCACCCAGCTCATAGGAGTGTTGCAGGATTTAAAGGAATAAGTATACACAAGGGCCTTGGATTAGCATATGGCTCATGGTGAATGCCCCATAAGTATTAGTCATTAGCGTTGTATTCCTGAAATAACCACAACTGTAGGGCTGAGCTTTTCCGTTTGTTTAAATGAACTTATTTATTTATGGGAGCAAAAAGCACAAAGCTGGATGAACCACTACACAAGTTAAGGCACACATTCGACTCCACCCCAGAAGATCCCCACATCCTCCCCACATTTCTACCCTATGCCCCTCCCCACAGGAAACCACCACCCTCATAGCTAACAGGTTGTGGTGCACTGTACGATTTTAAGGTGCTGCTAGATTTGTGTCTGATTTGCGTGTCAGTATTATGCTGGCTTTGTGGAAAAGTTTGACAGACTTTCTATTCTCTCTCTAGTCAGTCGAACCATCCCACACTGCGAATATTCAACTGTTTTGGAATTTACAAAAATAGCAATTACATTAGAGAAGGTTTATTTTTTCTATTTTTTTATTATTTCTTTTTAGAGATTTAAACAATGGAAGGACATCCAAAAGACTCAACATTGTTAGGGTGGCAACATTCTTCAAACTGATCCAAAAATATAACACAATCTGTATTGGAATCCCAGCTGTATTTTTTATAGAAATTGACAAGCCAATCCTAAAATTTATATGGAAATGCAAGGGAGCCAGAATAGCTAAAAGCATCTAGAAAAAGCACAAAGTTGGAAGACTTACATTTCTCAATTTTATTAACATTTTTTTAAGTTTATTTATTTTGAGAGAGCAAATGGGGGAGAGGCAGAGAGAGAGAGAGAGGGTTTTAAGCAGGCTCCACTGTGGAGCTTGACCTGTGGGGCTCTATCTCATGACTGTGAGATCATGACCTGAGCCAAAATCAAGAGTTGGATGCTTAATCGACTGAGCCACCCAGGCGCCCCACACATTTCTTAATTTTAAGAGTTATTACAAAACATAGTAATTAAACAGTTTGATCCTAATGCAAGGATAGACATTTAGATCAATGGAATAGAACTGAAAATCCAGAAGTAAACCTTATGATCACACTTATGATTGACTGATTTTCAACAAGGATGTTAAAACAGTTCAATGAGGAAAAGAGTAGTCTTTTCAACAACTAGCGCTGAGGGGCACCTGGCTGGCTCAGGCAGAAGTGCATCAGACTCTTGATCTCAGGGTTATGAGTTCAAAGCCCCATGTTGGATGTAGAGATTACTTATAAATAAAATCTTAAAAAAACACACACACATACAGAAACCAAATAACTGGTTCTGGGACAACAGGATATTCAAATGCAAAAGAATAAAGCTTGATCCATATCTCATGCCATTAACTCAAGATGGACCAAAGACCTACACGTAAGAGCTAAAACTATAAAATTCTTAGAGGAAAATATAGGAGTATATCTTTATGATCTTGGATATGGCAGTGGTTTCTAAGTTATGACATCAAAAGCATAAGAAACACAACAACAAAATAGATTAATTAAATAGATCGATGGGACTTCATCAAAATTAGAAACCTTGGTGCATCTGAGGATACTACCAAGAAATTGAAAAGATGACACACATATAATTTAAGAAAACTCAGTCAGTTGAATGTCTGGCTTCGGCTCAGGTTATGATCTCATGGTCCGTGAGTTCAAGCCCTGCATTGGGCTCTGTGCAGACAGTGTAGAGCCTGGAGTCTGCTTGGGATTCTCTGTCTCCCTCTTTCTCTGCCCCTCCTCTGCCCCTGCTCACACTCTGTCTCTCTCAAAAATAAATAAACATTAGAAAAAAATTTTAAAGAAAACATTGGCAAATCAGATATTTAAAATATTTTTATTTATTTATTTTGAGATAGAGTGCAAGTGAGGAAGGGGCAGAGAGAGGGAGAGAGAATCCCAAACAGGCTCAGTGCAGAGCCCTATGTGGGTCTCGAACCCACGAACCGTGAGATCATGACCTGAGCCAAAGTTGGACGCTTAACCGACTGAACCACCCAGGTGCCCCGGGTGCCCCAGGTGCCCCAAATACTAAACATGCAAAGGATCAGTATGGACAGTCTGCCAGGAAGATATACGAATGGCCAATAGCACATGAAAATACTCTCAACATCATTAGTCACCAGGGAAATGTAAATCAAAGCCACAATGAGATATTACTCATCCCACTAGGATCACTGTAATCAAAAAAAAACCAAAAAACAAAAAACAAAAAAAACAAAACAAAACCAAAAAACAAAAAAAAAACCAACAACAGATAATCACAAGGAACAGTAAGAATGTGGAGAAGTTGGAACACTTACACAGTGTTGGTAGGAATGTCAAACAGCGCAGCCACTTTGGAAAACAGTGTAGCAGGGCCTCAAAAAGTTAAACATAGTTACCATATGGATCC
This sequence comes from Lynx rufus, assembly GCF_022079265.1. Lineage (NCBI taxonomy): Eukaryota > Metazoa > Chordata > Mammalia > Carnivora > Felidae > Lynx > Lynx rufus. The sequence goes on from NW_025814838.1 coordinate 5,442,902, forward strand.
ATCCACTCCACTTCTAAGAATCTACCCAAGAGAAATGAAAACGCACATCCATGCAAAAACTGGTGCATAAATGCATTCAGCAGTTCTGTTCATCATAGTCAGGAAGCAGCAATAACCCAAAGGTCTATTAACAGATGTGCATAACCAAAGTAGTATATCCATTCAATGGAATATTATTTGGCCATAAAAAGGGATGATGTACAGATACATGCTATGCTATAACATCAATGGATCTTGAAAACATTACGCTAAGGGAAAGAAGCCAAGCTGGAAAAAAAAAATCACGTATTATTTGATTCCATGCATATGAAATACCCAGACTAGGCAAATCCATAGAGACACATAGTAAATCAGTGGTTGCCGAGGGCATGGGTGGGGGTTTGGGGGAGAGGGAGGTAATAATTAAAGGATGTTGGGGTTTCTTTTTGGGGTACTAAAAATGTTCTAAAACTGATCACGATAGTTGCACAAGACTGTGAATATACTAAAAACCACTGGATTGTACACCTTATTATTTTTTTTACCACGGTATAGGTGACACATAATGTCATGTTAGTTACAAATTGTACACTTGAAATGTGTGAATTGTAGGGTATGTGAATTGCATCTCGATAAAGCTGTTGCCAGAAAAATGACCATTTCGTATGCTTTTGTATGGCTTTGTGCTGACAGCTTGGAGCATCTTCAACAGCACCATCAGACTGCGGTACGGCCTGAAGGTTCGATAGAGCTTATGTACAAGGCCTGGGCTTCTGTATAGGAGGAGGAAGAGAGAGAACCAGCAGAATGGGAGATGAAGGAGCGGGCATGAGGTTGATGGCCGGCCCCCAGAGTCTAGAAGGAAGAATCACCTTGGAAGAAGTCCAAGCTCTTTTCCAGAAGACCAGAAGGAAGAAGGAACGGATGAGGTCAGATACTAATTAGTTGGTGGTGTAGAGAAGTTTTTTTCTGGCTGGCCTCGATTTTCTCGGGAAAGAAGTCACAATCATTTGCAAAAATGAGAGAGGGGGAGCAGGGTGGTGGGTTTGCGGAGAGGGGAAAGCTACTGAGAGCTTAGTAAGGGCAGTGACTGGGGCGTTTGGAAGGCACTCAAGAGCACCCGAGGCCCCGTGGCCAGCGGAGGAAGGAATTCTGAAGTGGCAGGAGACCTGGCTCCTGAAGGGTTCCCCTCCGGTTTCCTGCAGCCTCGTCCGGGAGCCTCCTCCTCCTGAGTCATCTCTGCTTCGGGCCAGACAACCCCAATTCTTTCGATGTTACTCATACATCCTGGCGTTCAGCCTCTCACTCTGGACGATATCCTGTGAACTGGCTGCCTTTGGCAACCCTCCTCCCAGAACTGAATGTTCTTCCCCAGTGAGGGCTGATCGAAGTCCACCTCCCAGGTTCTGGGCCCTATGCCTTCATTAATTCAGCCTGGGATGACCAGATTCCATTTGGCTGCCTCCTGGCATTGGGTCAGTGACAAATCCAAAGAGCAGAGAGCAGGTCTGGGTGGAGGTCCCAGGACTTTGTTAAAGAAGCTAGAAAAGATGGTTAACATGTTGACAAGTGGGGAATGTCTCAAGGGGTGTGGGATCAAGGATCAGGGGTGGAGGGGCACCTTGGTGGCTTAGTTGGTTAAGTGTCTGACTCTTGATTTTGGCTCAGGTCATGATCTCACAGATGTGGAATCAAGCCCTGCATTGGGCTCTGCACTCAGCATGGAGCCTGCTTGAGATTCTCTCTCTCTCTCTCTCTCTCTCTCTCTCTCTCTCTCTCTTCTCTCTCCCTCCGCCCCTCTCCCCTGCTCACACTTTCTCTCTCTCTCTCTATCTCTCAAAAAAAAAAAAAAAAAAAAGGGATTGGGGTGGAAACACATGTGAGGGATATTCCCCAGGGCCAGGATCTCATTGGGTAAAGCCATCCGGATAACCTCAGCACTGATCACCTTGAACCTAGATACCGAGCACAGCCAATCAAGCACCTCCACCCTGGAGAGCCACAGCCAACAAGGGTTCAAGAATGCAGCAAGAGAATGGGAAGAGTGTGAGGGAAACTTCCAGGACACCTTTTTTTAATTAAAAAAATTTTTTTAATTTTAATTTATTTATTTGAGAGAGAGAGAGAGAGAGAGAGAGAGAGAGAGAGAGAGAGAAAGAGAGAATCCCAAGCAGGCTCTGCAATGTCAGCATAGAGCCCAGTCTGGGGCTTGAACTCATGAAACTGAGATCACAACCTGAGCCCAAATCAAGAGTTGGATGCTCATCTGATTGAACCACCCATGTACCCCCCAGTTTTTTTTTAATTAAAAAAATTTTTTTTAAGTAATCTCGGGGCGCCTGGGTGGCTCAGTCGGTTGAGTGTCTGACTTGGGCTCAGGTTATGATCTTACAGCTCTGTGAGTTCAAGCCCCGCATCGGGCTCTGTGCTGACGGCTTGGAACCTGCTTCGGATTCTGTGTCTCCCTCTCTCTGCCCCTAACCCACTTGCATTCTGTCTCTGTCGCTCTCAAAAGTAAATAAACATTAAAAAAATTTTTTAAAGTAATCTCTACACTCAACAAGGGGCTCAAATTTGCAATCCCAAGATCAAGGGTCGCACAATCCACCGACTGAGCCATCCAGGTGCCCCTCGGGGACAACTTTCGACACCAGTTATTATTAGATACTGGGGTTATTGCTGGCCAAAGTCTCTGGACACCAAGGGATATAGGGTCCCTGATTCTAGAAGGGGCTGGAGAACACGTAGTGGAAGGAGCACAGCATTTGGTGTCAGGTCTAGATTTAAAAACCTGTCTCTGCTACTTATTTTCCACATAACACTAACATTTGGCACATTCCTTAGCCTCTTGGAGACTCAGTTTCCATGTCTGTAAAATGGGAATTAATAATATCTACATGGTTAAGCATCCAACTTTTTTTTTAATGTTTTTATTTATTTTTCAGAGAGAGAGTACAAGCAGGGGAGGGGCAGAGAGAGGGAGACAGAGGATCTGAAGCAGGCTCTGCATTGACAGCAGAAAGCCTGACGTGGGGCTCAAACTTATGAACCATGAGATCATGACCTGAGCTGAAGTCAGATGCTCAACTGATTCATCCACCCAGGTGCCCACATCCAACTCTTGATTTCAGCTCAGGTCATGATCTCACACTCATGGGATCAAGCCCTGCACCACGCTCTGTTCTGACAGGGAGAAGCTTGCTTGGGATTCTCTCTCTCTCTCTGCCCCTCTCCTCCCTCCTCTCTCTCAAAATAAAATAAATAAACATTTTAAAAATAATAATAATAATAATATCTACCCTTTGGAGCTGGCTGTTGATGAAGTGGCATCAGTGACGCTCCAGTGCAGGGTTTTGTTTTCTCAGAAGCCCCTTTTACACAACCCAGCTTTGCCTGAATATCGCCTGGTCATCCTTCAGGCCGCATCTGGCTCTTTTCTGTCTCCTGCAATCCTTCCAGGTCAGGTGTCCCTCTTCTGTGCTCCCACAGTGCTGCCCACTTTGCTTATCTTCCACACAGCTAATCACACTACACCAGAATGTCTGTCTGTCCTCCCACAAGTCAATGGAGGTAGGAGTGCTGTCCTGCTCACCCTTGGGTCCCCAGTTCAAGGCACGCGCAAGGCACTTAACAAATATCTTGATGGAAGGAAGTCTTGAAGGCGACACAAGATCATGATTGTTTAGCCCAGACCTCTCAGGCCACACTAGCTGGGTGTAAAAATAGGAACGTGAAAGAATACATATCCACCTTCTAGCTCCCTTGATATTCTCCCCAAAGACTGTGGGGAGATCTCAAGGAAGAGAGCATGGACCCTGGAAAGAGAATTTTCCAGAGTCATTTATCAGCTCTATGATTCACTCTACCTGTGCCTCAGTTTACTCATCCATGAAATGAGTCATAAGGTTGCCATGGAGATTAAATAAGTGTAACAATGATTTCAGGAGTAGATTCCTTAGTGCCCCTTACCCATTTAGCCCATCCCCCCCACACCCCCTCTAGTAACCCTCAGTTTGTTCTCCATATTTAAGAGTCTCTTCTGTTTTGTCCCCCTCCCTGTTTTTATATTATTTTTGTTTCCCTTCCTTTATGTTCATCTGTTTTGTCTCTTAAAGTCCTCATATGAGTGAAGTCCTTTGATTTTTGTCTTTCTCTGACTGACTAATTTCACTTAGCATAATACCCTCCAGTTCCATCCATGTAGTTGCAAATGGCAAGATTTCATTCTTTTTGATTGCTGAGTAATACTCCATTGTATATATATATATATATATATATATATACATACCACATCTTCTTTATCCATTCATCCATCAGTGGACATTTGGGCTCTTTCCATACTTTGGCTATTGTCGATCGTGGTGCTATAAACATTGGGGTGCATGTGTCCTTGGAAACAGCACACCTGTATCCCATGGAGAAATGCCTAGTAGTGCCATTGCTGGGTCATAGGGTAGTTCTATTTTTAGTTTTTTGAGGAACCTCCATACTGTTTTCCAGAGTGGCTGCACCAGCTTGCATTCCCATGGGTTGGCTACCTCTTAAATAGTGAAAATTTCAGAATTACATATATAGTAGGCTGCTAGCTGTTTAATTTTTTTAAAAAATGTACATAGCAACAGAATGTGGATTCTACAGAAAAACAATCTGTTTAGAGAAGCATCTGGAAGGACACACTCCAAACTGAACAGGGGCTGGAGAAAGCAGCCTAGGATTGGTGATGGCAACCAAAGGGGACTTTAGCCTTACCTGTTACATTTTAATTATTTTTTTTAAAGGAGGATAGATTCATGTATTACTTATAAATCAAAATGACGTGCTAACAACCTAACTTACAATTAAAAAAAAAAGATGTGGGTGAGAGAGTAGTTCAAATGGCCCCAAGAAAGGGCACCCACGGAGCACCCTTTGCTTTGCTTTTTGCCCTTGGGTCTTTTGCCCCCAAACGGTTTCCATAACTATAGTTTTCTGTTGGTTTGAGAAAGAAACAAGGAGCCTTTTCTCTGAAATCTGGTCAACTCAGTGCTCCAAGTTCCAAAGACCTTCACGTTCCTGTACTCTAACAAACTCTAGGCAGCTCCCAGAGATGATAACCGTGGACGCACAAAGAGGAGATACGTGGGCAATGGAGACAGAGATAATCAAGAATTGTGGCGAAAAGCCTCACCAGGTCTTCAGGGCAGGCTTAACTATCCTTACCCTTTAAAAACCTTTATGCTTCCTCTCATGGAATACACTGGAAATATTTCATTCATCTGATCACACATAGCCTTCATAGTGAATTCATTCTCTCTTTCCTTTTCTTTTCTAATAGCACTGCTCCTAGCTTCTGAAAAACATGACTTGGGACCCTACTAAGTTACCACCATACCGTCAAAAAGGAAAACAGGGGCACCTGGGTGCCTCAGTTGGTTGAGTGTCTGACTCTTGATTTCAGCTCAGGTCATGATCTCATGGTGGTGGGTTCGAGCCCCAGATGGGGCTTCTCTCTGACAGCACGGAGCCTGCTTGGGATTCTTTCTCTCCCTCTCTCTCTGCCCCTCCCCTACTTGTGCTTGCTCTCTCTCTCTCCCAAAACAAACAAACAAATAAATAAAACATTTTAAAAAAAGGAAAACAGAGTGTTGTTGGCTGGACCCACAATCTATTGCCATTGTGCTATCTTGGGTGGCTTACTTTACATGACTGGCTTTTGGTTCCCATATCTATAAAATGGAAACTAAATAAAATACTATTTGTGAACAGATTGGAATAATGTTTTTGGTTTTCATGTAGTAGGCACCCAATAAATACCAGGGTTATTCTACCATTACAGAGTTACTCTTGTGTACCTAGTCAGTCACAGAGTACAGAAAGGTACCGTTTGTCAAAGCTCTTTGTTGATGGGGCACTGGGTGGCTCAGTCGGTTAAGCGTCAGACTCTTGTTTTCAGCTCAGGTCATATTCTCACAGTCATGAGATCGAGCCCCGTGTTGAGCCTGCTTAAGATTCTCTCTGCCCCTCCCTCACTCATACTCTCTCTCAAAAAACAAACAAAAAACCCCCAAACTTTTTGTTGAGAAAAACCTCTGCTTTGGAAAGCCATGGATTGGGAACTTCTGGCTTAGCAATTTCCCTTCCCTGACAAATCCTTATTCCTTTTTCCTTTTTAAAGTTTTTCTTCATGGGACAGATCACCATATAACCAATTCTGGAGGTGTGCTTATTCATTTTCTTTATTGTCTGCTCCTCCGCTAGGATATTGACTCTAGAAGGGCAGCAATTTGTGTCTGTCTCCTCTACTGCTCCGTCCCCAGCAGCTAGCACAGTACTGGCACAGAAGAGTTCCAAAAAATGTGTTGGATGAATGAACAAATATTCCTAAATTTTCTCCTGGCCTGTCATGTGGTCCCACAGTCTCAGGGCATTTGGCGCCTAAGGAATAATCCTTGTCCGTGTGTATATATTACTTCCAGTCTTAGTGTTACCTTCGTTGTCCTTGGTCCACACACTCACACCGGATGTCCTACCTCTACTCTTAAATCCTACTCACTTTCCTCACTACCACCAGAGGGCTCTTTTTACAGCATTAGATCCAGTCATGTTACTCTTCTCTACAAGATCCTATGTTGCCTCTTGATGGCTGGATCTCTAGGCTACAAGTTTATACCAGTTAGGACGTCCCCAGATTTTTCTTTTCCTTTTCCTCTTCTTTTTCTTTCTTTCTTTCTCTTTTTCTTTCTTTCTTTCTTTCTTTTCTTTTTCTTTTTTTTCTTTTCTTTTACCAACTGACTTAAACAATACAGAAATTAATCAAACCCAATAAAGAGTCCAGATGTGGAGTAGATTTCAAGTCTGAGTTGACCCAGTAGTTCCTGCTCCAGTAGGCTGGGCTTTCGTCACGCATAGATTTCTTTCACAGGCTTGTAAAGAAAATAGCTTCAGTGCTGGCCTCACTTCTTCACCCAACAATGTCCAGAAGAGGAGGGACTGATGTATCTTGAGTGCTGTGAGTCCTTGTCTAAGTCATTGGGCCTCAATAGACGGAGTTGTGTCATTGCCCATCCTTAACCCAGTTCTTGTCTCTGAGAGAATGCCATACTTGGATTGACGTAGATCTAGATTTCTGAATCACTGACATAAAAGATGAAATATAGTAAAACCTTGGTTTGTGAGCATACTTTGTTCTGGAAACACGACTGTAACCCAAAGCACTTGTATATTGAAGTGAATTTCAAGAACCTTTGGCTCAGTTGTGATCACGTGACATTTGGTGTCACGTATGACTCATATTGCAAGACGTCACTCGTTTTATTAAGTTAAAATTTATTAGAGGGGCACCTGGGTGGCTCAGTTGGTTGAGCGTCCGACTTCAGCTCAGGTCATGATCTCACACTCCGTGGGTTCGAGCCCTGCGTCGGGCTCTGTGCTGACAGCTCAGAGCCTGGAGCCCGCTTCAGATTCTGTGTCTCCCCCTCTCTCTGCCCCTCCCCTGCTCATGCTCTGTCTCTCTCTGTCTCAAAAATAAATAAAAACATTAAGTAATTTTAAAAAATGTATTAGAAATGCTTGCTAGTCTTGTGGAACACTCACAGAGCAAGCTACTCACAATCCCAGGTTTTACTGTATTTCATAGCATCCCATACACTATTGCTTCAATGACCATAGTTGTTATTTTGAATATATGTGAGTAAATGAGTAAATGAAGGAGTAGGGTTTCACCTGCCAGGAAAAAAAAAAAAAAAAAAGAAGGATGTACAAGAAAGTTGGGACAGTCCATAAAGCTGTGGCTTCTTCTTTTTTTTTTTTTAATGTTTATTTATTTTTTTATTTTATTTTATTTTATTTATTTATTTTTTTTTTAACAAATTCAACGTTTATTTATTTTTGGGACAGAGAGAGACAGAGCATGAACGGGGGAGGGGCAGAGAGAGAGGGAGACACAGAATTGGAAACAGGCTCCAGGCTCTGAGCCATCAGCCCAGAGCCTGACGCGGGGCTCGAACTCACGGACCGCGAGATCGTGACCTGGCTGAAGTCGGACGCTTAACCGACTGCGCCACCCAGGCGCCCCATATTTATTTTTTTATTTTTGAGAGAGTGACAGTATGCCAGCAGGGGAGGGGCAGAGAGAGTGGGAGAGAATCCCAAGCAGGCTTCGCACCATGAGTACAGAGCCTGATTCGGGACTTGAACTCATGAACTGTATATCATGACCTGAGCCAAAACCAAGAGGCAGTTGCTTGACTGATCTACCCAGGCGCCCCTAAAGCCATGTCTTCTTAAGATTTGTTACAACCAGAGCCTAGTGTGGTGGGCTAGGAAGAATTTCCAGAAATTGAATGATGGGACTATTCAGAGAAACAGAAATAATAGGAAGCATAGATAAGGAGATTTATTATAAGGAATTGATTCACATGATTATGGAGGATAAGAAATCTGAACCCAGGAGAACCAATGGTATTGTTCTAGACCAAGTCGGAAGGTCTGAGACCCAGGAGAGCCAGCGGTATAAACTGTAGCCTGAGTCTGAGTCTGAAGGCAGAAGACTAATGTCCCAGCTTGAATACAGTCAGGCAGAGAGAGAAAATTCTTTATTACTCAGCCTCTTATTCTGTTCGGGCCTTCAACAGATTAGATGAGGCCCACCCACACTGGGTAGAACAATCTGCTTTCCTCAGTCTACCAATTCCAGTGGTAATCACATCCAGAAACACTCTCACAGACACATCCAGAAATAATGTTTAACCAAATATCTGGACACCCTGTGGCCCAGTCAAGTTGACACATAAAATTAACCATTACAATGGTTCTTAGTCAAATTGTATGGGTGACAGTGAGGTTGGACTTACTCGTTAGCTGTTCAATCACTCACATATTCACTGATCTCCTGCTCCACAGACTATGCTAGGAGGTGGGAATAAGATGGGGAAATAATGCAGATATGATCCTTGACCTCAAGGAGGTAGGGGAAGGTACAGATGTTGAATAGCTAATTATCTAGATGCTACCTCCTCTGGTAAGGCCTCTCTCACTGCTCATCCTCCAATTCTCCACGAAGACCCAGCATCTCCCTCCTCTGAGCTCCCGGGGTGCCCGGAGGTAGTGGCGATAATACAACAGATCTAAGACTATTGTCCCAGGTGCATGCATTCACTCATTCAAACCTCAGACAGCTCTGTGCAGTGGGCACTAGGTCAGTCCCTGCTGAACAGACAGGTTATCTAACTTGCCCCAGGACACAGAGCTGATAAGTGATAGAGCTGAGACCTGAATCAGTCAGTGCCACTCCAGAAGGCAGACTGTTAACCACTGTGCTCTGGAATGCCCCAAGTGGGTATGCCCATTGTACAGATGAGAAGGCCAAGGCTCGGGCTAGGACTTGCATAAGGCCATGGAGTTTGGGAGCTGGATCTGAATGCGGGCAGGTGGCAGAGGTTGAGCTTGCCACCACAGTTGCGTAGCACCCTGCAGAGTCCTCTGTCAAGGCACGAGGCATGTTGGATAGTGTTTAGTCACTCCCACTCCTGTCCCCATTCTCGAGTGGACATGCTCCTCAGACAGACTAAAGACGCAATCTATTCCCCCTCGCTTCTTCAGCTCCAGTAGAGTTTGGCATTTAATCCAGTATGCACATGTTTGTTGAATGAATGAAACAACTACTAAAAAAAAAAATATGAATGAATGAATGAATGAATGAATGTTAGTAACATTTCCAGACTCAGGGCATGACCTGTGATTAGGAGGCGCTCAGAAATATTCTTAGCAAACTGGGGTCGTGTGTGAGCCTCCCTTTCCTCAGCCGCAGGAAGCAACAAAACCCTTGAAAAGGAAGAAAGAAAGAAAATGGGGCGTAGCAAGGATTCCGGGTTGGATTCCATGACGTCACCCTCAAGTTGGATGTCTGGGCCGGTAAACAAAGGCTCTTGTGACATGGGCCCTGGCTGGGCTGCCCACCCGGCTGGCGTGGGGGAGGCAGCTAAAGCGGCCTGCCTCAACCCTGGACTCCGCCCCAAGCTTTAGCCCAGACGTCTCTGCATTCAGCAGGTATCTCGTCCAAGGGAAAACCAGGACAGGAAATCACGTTGCCATGGAGACCAGAGAGGCCCTTCCAGACACAGGGGAAAATAAACACGTTCTGGTTGGACTTAACCCCCACGAAGCCAGGGTAGCCTCACCTCCTAGTCTGAGAGGTCCTGATTTTCACTAGAAATGCCCAAGGGCCCTCAGCACCAAGGGCTCTGCAGCTACCCCAGTCCCCTCAGCATCTCTGGGGGCAGTGTCACCCCGGGGCTGAAGGAGGAAGCCATTTTTCTTTGCCCAGAAGACCTCCTCCTCAGTCTCCTTCGCAGCTGAAAGCTTAATGCTGATAAGGATTACCATTTATTTGGTGCCTGCTGTGTGCCGGGCACATTTCTACACACTGTAAGTCTATGAGCTCATTCAATCCTCATGACAATCCAATGAGAAAGGCATTGTTCTTATTATCATGCCCATTTTACTGACGAGGAAACTGAGACACAGAAAGACTAAGTGACTCGTCCAGGGTCGCCAGATAGTTGATGGTGGCACCAGAACATGAGATGCTTTGAGAGTTCAGGGGCAGCAGAGTACAGGGCTCTGAAGCCTCCAAAACTAGCTGTGTGACCTTGAGCAAGTGAAGTCATCTCTCTGAGCCTCAGTTTTCCCGTTGGTATAGAGGCACCTACCTTGAGGGACTGTTGTGGGGCTAAATTTGATGCACGTTTATGGGGCACTCACTGTATGCGAGGCACTACAGTACTGAGGAAACAAAGACACGTTCAGTCCCACGATCACGCCATGGGCAGGTGCATTCAGGACAGAGGGAAGTGTCCTTCTGGAAGCCCTAAGGCAGAAGGAGTTGGCCCCTTGGAAGAACTGGAAAAAGGCCAGAGGGGCTGAAGTTCCCAGCACCACGGAGGCGAGTGCCAGAAGCTGGATCACACGGGGCCCCCGCGGTAGATTTATCTCTAACCGGAAGAGGTGGGGTTTGTTCCCAGGCCTGACATCGAGCGAACACAGAAGAAAGTCAGGTTTCATGGGCGCCGTTCTGCCTGAAGGGGTTCAGACTAGGGGTTGGCTAATTGCGGACTGGGGGCTAATTCTGGCTTGCCTCTCGTTGGCCCACGAATTAAGAACGGTTTGAGAAATTTTAAGTCATTGGAAAAGAATAAAAAAATATTATTTTGTGACAGGAAATATAGATTTCAGTGTCCATAAATAAACGTTTATTGGAACCCAGCTGCACCCACGTTTACTGACGGGTCTCTGGGGGCTTTGGCCCTGGGAAGGCAGAGGTGAGCAGCTGTGACAAAGATGTAGGGTCCATAAAGCCAAAACCATTGAATGTTTGGCCCTTTACAGCCCTAGACGAGATGCCTCTGGCTTTGGGGAGCAGAGTCTAACTAAGGAGAGATGTTACCTCAGGGCCTTTGCAGGGCAGGAGAGGCCAGGAGGCAGCTGCCCTCCGTGACTTAGAGTAGACACGAGAAAAATGAGCCCCGTGCTCCACATGTTTTCACTCATGAAGCCCTCACGACAGTCCTTCTGAAATAAGTGCCGTGATTACCCTCACTTTACATTTACATTACCCTCATTACAGAGGGACAGACAGAACCAGGATGAGCTAAGGAGCTTGCCCAGGGTTACACAGCCCCAGGGGGAGGGGGTGCAGAGCAGGACTTGAACTTGAGAAGTTGCGTCCAGAATCAGACTTGCAGCCTGCACTGTCACCTCTCCTGGGCGCGCCTCCATGGTGGCTGGGGACTCGTCTACCTGCCCTGAGCTACCACCTCGCGTGTCACAGAAGCTACAGGAGAGTTTGGATCCACAGCTTTGCCCTGTGTTGGGGAATTTCAACATTCGACAACAGATTTGTGCTGACTATTGCCTACGTGCCCTCAGATCCAAGCTCCACGGCCCTCAAGAGCACAGAGCTCGGGAGCCCTCGAAAACTAGTGTGACCTTGGGCAAGTTAGGTAATCTCTCTGAGCCTCAGTTTCTCCCATTGAAACGTAAGTGCCTACCTTGAAGAATTGCTGTGAGTGTTATATTCAACGACACATTTATTGAGCACTTACTGTATGCTGTATGCCTTATGCCTCGGAAGGCCAAGTGCACAGACTATTCAAAGGGCGCCCTTGCCCTCTGGCTGCCCATTGGTTTTGACCCAGAGGGAGTCCCAGAAGGTGACGGGGAAGAGGGGGAAGGAGGAGAGTAGGATTGGGGGTACTAAATTGCCAGCTTCCTTCCTGTCGGGTCTCTGGGTGCCTAAGGGTGACAGAGTCAGCCCCTCCACGTGGGCCTGTCAGGGTCCAGGCAACAGTAGTTAGCCGCCCTTCTGCCAGCCTCTGCAGGCCTCGGGTGGTAACAGAGCCTTCCATACCTAGTCCTTGCGGATGCCTGAGGCGCTCTGATACCCCACCCTCCTTTGGAAAGGGTCCCTTTGTCAAATTACCTAATTTGAGTGTGCCTTCTCTTTCCTGCTGGGACCCCGACTGTGGCACTCTTCATTTAAATGAATTTCCCAAGCACGCTGGGTAGGCTCAGTGCATTCTGCCTGGTGTGCGTTCCCCAGTACAATATTGACAGTTGAATAGCCATAGAGATGAATACAGAATGAAACCAACTGTCTACCAATAGTTGACTAGGTAAAGGACTCAGTGGGTATTTTTGGAGTACCTATTAGGCTTCAAGCACTGTGCCAACCCCCAAGGACAGAGCGGGAAGCGTACGCAGAAAAAAAAAATTAATAGTTCCATATGTGTGAGTATAGAAAGATGCCCATGATATATCATTAACAAAAAAGATCAGTGGCTTAGTTGGTTAAGCATCTGACTCTTCAATTTGGCTCAGGTCATGATCTCACAGTTTGTGAGTTCAGGCCCCTTTATCAGGCTCTGTGCTCACAGGGTGGAGCCTGTTTGGGATTCTCTGTCTCTGTCCTTCTCTCTCTCAAAAATAAATACATATTTTTTTTTAAAAAAAGAAAACTCCAGGCTACAGAACACTAAGTGAAGTAGGATCCCATTTGTATTTTTTGGTTTAGAAAAAACTATGGAAGAATATAGAACAAACTGTTAATAATGGTTAACTGGGGAGATGGGAGTTATCACGGACTTTCCTCTTTTATTTTACACAGTCTGTATTATTTGAGTTTTCCTGGAATAAGCTTTACTAATTAAAGAAATTTCAATTTTGAACAACCAAACCACTATGTCTCCTTCTTTCCTTTTCAGAGTAATATTTGCTTTTGCAATTATCCATCAATACATGCTTGGAGTTAAAGTTTCAAAAACTATAGACAAAGCTTAAGTCCTTCTTAACCACCCCAAGGTAACCACTGCTATCTCTGGATATGGTTAGCTCCAGAATTATTTTGCATTTTACATGCATTTGCATACACTTACACATAGCTATAGACAATATTTTGTGCGTTGTGTTGGAGTTTTTTCTTTTACGTGAATGATACCCTACGTTAAGTATTACTCTGCACCTTGTTTTTTTAAACATTTTTTTAAAAATATGTTTTTATTTGTTTTTGAGAGAGAGACAGAGCGTAAGCAGGGGAGGGGCAGAGAGAGAGGGAGACACAGAGTCTGAAGCAGGCTCCAGGCTCTGAGCTGTCAGCACAGAGCCCGACGTGGGGCTCAAACTCGTGAGCCACGAGATCATGACCAGAGCCGAAATCGGATGCCTAACCAACTGGGCCACCCAGGCACCCCTGCACCTTGCTTTTTAAAATCCAGTGTCTTGAAAGCCTTTTCACATTAGTATAGATTGACTTAGCTTCTCTTAACCACTCCAAAATATTCATAGTATGGGTATACCACAGTTAATGTCAGTTATTAGAGATCGCAGTTTGAAATTAAGCCTTAGGTCATGTATTAGTTATCTATATTTACATAACAAATCACCATGGAATTTAGCAGCTTAAAACAATAAATATTTATTATCTTACAGTTTCTGTGGATCAGGGTCTCCCACAAGGCTGCAGGCAAGGTGTTGGCTGGGACTATAGTTTCATCTGTGGCTCAAGTGGGGGAGAATCCAATTCCCAGCTCACTCACATGGTTGTTGAGGGGTCTCCTTGCTGGCTGTTGGTTGGAGGGTCTTCCTCAGTTCCTTGCCATGAAGGTCATTCCACTCGATAGCTCACAACATAGTAGCTGTCTTCCCTCAGAGAGAGCAAGCGAGAAAAGCATGCAAAAAGGAAGCCAGAGTATTTTTGTCACCTAATCTTAGAAGTGACATCCTGTCACTTCTTTTGCCATATTCTATGCGTTAGAAGTGATTCACTAGGCTCAGCCCAAGCGTAAGGGGAGGAAATTATATAAGGGCACGAACATAAGAAGTCAAGAATCATTGGGAACCATCTTGGAGGTCGTCTGCTGTTGGAAAGATAATCCAGCAATTACATGAACCATGGATATAAAGAGGAAGCACGCATAGCTCAAGCACAGACTGCTCATCAATTCAACAAATACGTATTGAGTACCTACTTTGTGCTTAGGCGCTGTCCTAGTATAAGGGATATGATGATGAACAAGACAGACCAAGCTGCAGACAGACCTCATGGAGTTCACAGTACAGCAGAGGCAAGAAAAAGCAACTGGAGTATAAGCTTAAGGAAAAAGAGAGAGCGGTCATGCAATTCACAAGTGATGTCACAGGTAAACTCACCACAGCCTGTGACCGATTAGATGCGGTGAGTGAAGGGGAGGGAGGAGATCAGGGTGACTCCCGTGTTTTAAGGTTGGACAATTGGTGGACTCTGGTGCCCTTGCCTGAGGGGAAGAAACCTGGAGGCGGAATAGACTCAGGGAAGATACTAAGCCGAGTGTTGGACATGTTGAGTTTAAGGGTCAAGGGTCAACTGGACACCAATCTAGGAGCTCAGAAGGGATGCCTGAACTGGAGACAGAAAATAAGGCATAAGTGGCATGGTGGTGGCATTTAAAGCTACATCAGTGACTACAGAGAGAATAGAAGGCTGGTAAGACTCTGTTGACTGGGAACATCTAAGGGGTGCAGAAAAGGAAAGTGAAGGGCAAAAGGAAGGAGGAAAAAGGAAGGAGAAGGTAAGGAAGAAGTCAGAGAGACAAGGAGGGGATGCCATGGATTCTGCAGGAGCAAAGAATCAGAAAATAAAGGAGTTATCAGATACATCAAACTCAGTCAAGAAATCAAGATGTCTCCCTTGGCGCAAAAAGGAGGCCGTAGGTGACCGTGATGAGAGGAGTTTCCGGTGGGCACAGTTTCAGAAGTGGTGACTGGGAAGTGGAGACAGTTGAGGAACAGAGCTAGTGAGTGCAAATCACTCTCACCTGCTTTCACACATTGGCACGTATGTGAATTCTGAGGCATTATCTGAATTAAATGTCCATCCTTGCAGTTATTTTAGTGTCTGGGAGGCTGCCAGCAATTCCTTTTTCATTGAGTCCTGTTGCTTTGGTTGGGAACCATTCCATTAGGCAAGAAGAATAGGATTGCTTTCGACAGGTGGGGAAAGAGGGGAGAGAAACCAGCCAGGGTGGTGCATCCTTCTGGACTGTGGTTGTGAAGATGTGGGACCTCCAGTAAACAGAGAAGCAAAGATCTCCAGGAGCACAATGGCGGGTGTGGCACAAACGCCTGGATCCCATGTGGGTACTCAACATCGCTTTTCTAAAATGAATCTTCGGGGCCCCTGGATGGCTCAGTCAGTTAAGCATCCAACTTTGGCTCAGGTCATGATCTCACGGCTCCTGAGTTCGAGCCCCGAGTTGGGCTCTGCGCTGACAGCTCAGAGCCTGGAGCCTGCTTCAGATTCCGTGTCTCCCTCTCTCTCTGCTCCTCCCCCGCTTGTGTTCTGTCTCTTGCACTTTCTTAAAAATAAATAAACGTTAAAAAATTTTTTAAATGAATCTTCATCCAAAGCTGAAATGCATTCATATCCTATAGCAACCTGGAGTTTTAGGAAATTCAGGCATCTATTATTTAAGTAGGAAGAACCATAGCTTTCCTCACGTGAAATGTCTTCGTGTACTTCTTTTGCAATTTCGGTTTGTTCTCACTGTCCACCAGAAGCCTTGCCTACCCCCTTGGGATCAGAAAACCGTACGAAACTGGCAGTGTTGGCTGGAAAACTGGAGTGGATTAACCAAGATGGGTCGTGTGGAAGCCTTTCCATAACCCTCTTGTGATCCCTTCTAAACAAGTTGATGAACATGACTGCTCAAGATTTAGTCCAACCTGTACGTGTGTGTGTTGGGAGAGGGGTATTTTAAGAGAGTATTTACTCATGCTTAAAAGGATCACGTTTCAGGGTGTCCGCTTCTGTCACAATGCACTGAGCAGTGTACCTGCTTTTGTGTGTCACTGTGTAGCAATGGTGAGGACACCCCACCTCCACCTGCTGTCCTTACAAGGGTCTATTACTTGCAAAATCCCTTCCTGGTTAGTCCCAAATTATTCAGTCCACCCAGGAAAACCGGTACCTCCCTGTTTGTGGGTCTACCAAATCACTTACTTGCCATTTTACTGTTAGAATCACCTACAAATTGGAAACAAAAAGTAAGCCATTGGTAAACATTAGCATTCTCCCTGAATGGCTTTCCATTGGGAAGTAGCATTTAGAAAGAGGTACCTCGGGCTGGAAAATTTCAGAACTAATTTGCCGATGGCATTTTCATGTTTACCTGCCTTCCCCCAAATCATTCCCCCCGCTGTTTTGTTTTTATTTTAAACCAACCTCCCCTCCCCCCCATTTCATTTTATTAACTCATGTTCAGACACTGACCTGCGTTTAGGATCTAAAAACAGTTAACTTTTGCAAAATGTTATTGTCAATAAAAATGACTTGCATTTTACTCCCTGGAAGAGACTCATGATGTTTCCAGGTGTGATGTGATGTTCCCTCCACCAACCTTTGATCACCTATAACAAAACCTCCAGGGGTTTTGTGTAGCCTTTTCCATCGTCTCTCTTCCACATGGCAATGATTCCGGGGAGGGAACCATGGCTGTATTGCATCACCAATTTTAGCTTTAAGGCCACTGCCAGTTCTTTCCCATCACAGGGAAGCCAGAAGCTCCATGATTCTATTCTTCTTGATTAATTTCCTCTGCATTTCCCAAGTTCTTCTTCTGTTGTATTGATACAACTTTCTCCTGTGTCATTTCTGCTTTTCCTGCCTTCAGTGAAATTTTAACCAAGTTGATTCTTTCTATCCATTTCTTCTTTTCATTCTTGGTTTATAACCTGCCCTTGTATCTCATTGAGTAGAGACCATTTTTCAAACAGGCTGCCTTCCTGGCAGTAAATGTTTGTATCTGGAGAGAGATTTTCTTCCGAGCTCTTTGATCTTTGTAATTTGCCTCAGGCTGTTAAATGTTTTCATACATCCCAAGGTTTTATTTTTTACTCATTGATAATCTATTAGTTTACTTTTTAAAAAATCTACATATGTGTGGCTGGAATGTCTTCAAGATTGAGTAGATGTTTCAACCACTACAGATGGCCCCTGATTTACGATGGTTCGACTCAGATTTTTCGACTTTTCGTTGGTGTGAAAGCAATATGCGTTCGGTAGAAACTGTACTTCAGATTTTGAATTTGGATCTTTTCCCTGGCTAGGGATATACAGTACGATCCTCTTTTAACGATGCTGGGACAGTGGCAGTCAGCCGGAGTTCCTGGTTGGCCACATGATTACTTTAAGACTTGCAGGCTTGTTAAGTCGAATGTTGAAAGTAAAATTTGGACTCGGTGCTTTTAAGACATATTCTTGATGCTATTGTTAATGTTGATGTTGTTATTGATATTGCAGATATTTTGATGCTACAAAAATTATAGGCTCCCGACTCCCCTCCCTAGGCTGCACCCAGAAATATGTTTCAAATGGTATCTGATGCCAGACTCTGAGAATGTAGTCTAAAGGGGTTGCCATGTAAACCGCACAAAGGCGGGAACTTTTGTCTGCTTTCATTCACAACCGCGTTTCTTTAGCTGCTGACAGTCACATTGTTGTCTCACAAAAATCTCTCTTGAAGGAATAGTTGAAGGGTTGTTTCACTGCTTGGGCCGGTGGGAATTCTCACACCGTGCCAGAACCTGCTTCCTTACCTTTGCTGAGTACATGGTCCCTTACAAAGGGAAGCTTCTGGTATCTCTAAGGTGAGCAGTAGAGCAGGGTTCTGGAACACAGGCTTTGAAGCCAGGTGGCTCAGATCAGAGTTCACTTCTGACACCTTATAGCTATGTGACCTTAGGCAAGTGACTCAACCTTTCTTTTCTACTTTCCCTCACACTTACTATGAAGAATTTCATACATACAGAAAAGTTGAGAGAATAGTACTACAATGACCCATGTGACATACTACTGACAACCCAATGATGAACCACCAAGTTTCAATAATTATTCACATTTTGCTATATTTGCTCTATATTTGTGTGTAGAAGTGTGATATCATAACAAAAATCAAAATTTGGTCTTGTCCCCGGTTCCTGGCACATAGCTCCTAAAAACCCCTGGATCCCTAGGAGTGGTAAGAGTGTCTTTTGTATGCTAATGAATGACTGGTGACTCGCTGTCCCTAGGTAGCTTCAGGATGGGGGCTGGTCACCAGAAAGACCAAGGCACAATTAGGTGGTTGGAACTTTCAGCCCCCCTACCCCCCACATCTGGGGAGGGAAGAGAGGTTGGAGATTTGAGTAGGTCGCCAATGGTCAATGATTTCATCAATCCTGCCTATGTGATATGAGACTTCCATAAGAGCCTCCAAATAACAGGGATTAGCGAGCACATGGAGAGGCTGGGAGGGCAGTGTGCCCAGCCCAGACAGGGCATGGAAGCTCTATGCCCTTCTCCCCTGCCCTGTGCATCTTCCCCATTTGGCTGTTCCTGAGTGGTATCCTTCATAATAAACCAGTAAATATACGTAAAATGCTTTCCTGAGGGGACTGTGGGCTGGTATCTCGAGTGGGGCAGTTTTGTGGGACCAACCCCTTAACCTGTGGGGTCTGAGCTAACTCTGGGTAGTGTCACAATTGAATTGTAAGACCCCAGTTGGAGTCCAGAGAATCAGAGAACTGATTGAAACTGGCACAGAGGGGCGCCTGGGTGGATCAGTCAGTTGAGTGTCCAACTCTTGATTTCGGCTCAGGTCATGATCCCAGGGGTCATGGAATCGAGCCCTGCGTTGGGCTCCGTGCTGAGTGTGGAGCCTGCTTGGGATTCTCTCTCTCTTTTCCTCTGCTCCCCTTCCCCATTTGTGCTATCTCTCTCTCTCTCTCAAATAAAATTTTAAAAATTAAAAAAAAAAAAAGAAAACATCACAGAGTATGTATATGTACAAGTAAATTATAGACATCATGAGACTTGTTCCCTAAATATTTCCGCCTATATCCACCTAAAAATAAGTACGTTCTCCTACATAGCATAAGACTAGTATCACACTTAATAAAAATTCACAGGGATTCCTAACGTCATCTAATACACAGCCCATATTAAAATCCCACCAAATGTCCCTCAAACGTCTTTTATACAGCTTTTATTTTCCATATCAGGATTCCACGTAGGATCACAAATTGCATTTGGTTCTTAGTCTCTTTACTCTTGTTTTTTTCTGGGAGATAACCCTACCCTTTCATAAATGACATCAATATTTTTGAAGAGTCCAGGCCAGCGGTCCCGTAGAATGGCCCACATTTTGGATTTGTGGGATTGTTCTTCCTCGGGGTGTGATACTTAACTTTTCTACGTCTTAGATCCCCACCTGTGAACTGGACGTAGGAACAGTAGCTACCACCTGGCCAGTACCTGCTACCGTGCGGCTGATGTGAGGATTACGTGCAATAATGCTTGCAAAGTGCTTCATAGGGTGTCTGGCATACAGCAAGTGCTCAGTCAATGAGCTGTTGTCATCCTCCTGGTCAACGTCCTTGTCCTCACCTGCATCATCACCACCACCATGGTCAGTGCCCCAGGCTCCAAGCTGCTTCCACATGTGAACTGTTCTGATTCTTTCCTCACCTTTCTGGGGGTATTCTGTGCTCACTTTGGCTTCGTCCCTTCTGTCCAGGAGAACTTAACTGAGGAATCCTAAACTGAAGGAATCTCTTAGCCCCTCCAAGGACTGGTGTTTCCCCTTACCCATTCTCCTGAGGACACCCTCTTTTTTCAGTATCGCTGCCTTATTACACCAAGCGGCTCAGACAAGAGTGAGGCATTAGCCGGTGTAACGCCCAACCAAGGAGGAAGGGGGTGCTTCGTCATCGTTGGCCCCGGCGGTGACCTTGGTGCTGAGGTTGTTGGTGCCGCAGATGCAGCAGTGGGCAGCACCGATGGAGGGATGCTGGGGAAAGGAGATTGGCTGGCGAGGAAGGCGAGGAATGTGCTGCCAGAAGACTGGGCTCAGAGCCAAATGCTAATGACGATGGCCCGGAGGGTGCTGGTACCCGCTGTCAGCGTCATCTAAGGAAGTGCGGGGCGGGGGGGGGGGGGGGGCGCTGGTGGGAGTGGGGGAGATGACAGGAACAGGGAAGGTGAGAGGGACTGACAGGTTGGAGAAATCCACTTGTTCCCCTAGGGTCCACCCTCCCTTCAGACCCAAGCTGTCTGGGAGAAATTGTGGCTGTCGCCATGGCAACAGCCAGCAGCTGAGACGTGATGCACAGTGTCTTTATTAGAGAACCTCGGTCAAGCTTGTGCCAGTACTTTTCCATCTGAACCTCATTTCTTCAGTGAAACGGGAGACCAGTGAAGCTGGAGATGGCACGGATGGGGCTGGGGGTGTTTGGAGACGGACTAGAGACTGGAGGGTTCTCAAATAGTCCACCAAAACTCTGGGGATCCTAGTAGTAGGCTGAAGAGAAGCAGATTTTTTTTTTTTTTACATTGCCTCGATAAGACATAATTTAAATATTCAAATTGCTTCAGAATTCCTTTAAATTATACATGAATTGCTGAAGCAGCATTTCCGTTGCCTTTGGAAGGGTACAAAGCATCGCGTTCCGGAGACCCTTGCGGGAGATGTTGTCTCTGGCCGTGAAGAGCACGAACCTGGGAGTCACAGTGACCTTAGACTCGCAGCTCTGTTATTTCCCAGCCAATTATCTGAGCTCGTCAAGCCTCCATGTCTCATCTGTAAAATGGAGGTCGGAAGAGTAGCTTGCGGGGTTGCGATGAGAACAAACAAGCAGACGCATGGAGAACTCAGTCCAACACTCGACCCACATTAGGTGTTCAGTACACGGTTCCTGCCAGTAGTACCGCGACCATCTCTGCTGTTGCCACTTACAACAGCCACTCCTCCTGTTACTACGACCTGTTACTACAGTCACGACTCTCGGTACTCTTTCTTCCCCTCTTCTCCTACTATCGCCGCGAGGAGAATGCAGTTGGGCTGAGTACGGGATTATGAACCACTGGCTACTCCCTCGTCTCCCACGGACGGTACTGGAGTGCGGAATCGGCCAGCACCTTCGTGACGAGCTGGTGTCAGAGACAGGGAACACCTGCTCCCTGCCCTCACAGACTGAATCCAGCGTTAGACAAAGGCGTGACCCAACAAGAACTTGGGGAGCCTATTAGCACCATGGGATTTTTATTAGAGGAGCTCGTAGAGCTGATCCATTTCAGGATTTTCCTTTCCCGAACCTATCACACTCCTTCCCCCTCTATTTTTGTCCTGTCTGAGCAATCGCCCACATTGATATTTATTTAAGGTTTTTCCCCTCCAAATTGGTTCCTTTTTTTACAGGCCAAATAAAAGCGGTTTGGAAGGAGACTTTACAGCATCATGAAAAATGTAAAACTAGTATCTTTTGCCATGAAGGAAAGTAACTGTAAAAATAAAAATGATGGAAACAATTCAGTGCTAATATTTTTTTCCTACTGAAAGGTCCGAGACCCAGGCTCACTTTCTGCCTATTAAAAAAAAAAAAAAAAAAAAAAAGGAGGCTGGCAAGGACTCCTGGGATGTTAAAGACGCACCAGCACCAAAAGGAAACTTCCCTGTGTGATGAGAAGTAATGAAAAACAGAAGGGGAGGTGACTTTCTCATGGCATCGTTCAGGATATCCAGTGCTCCCTGCGTGTGCTACCTAAAGTCACCGCTGACCTTAGAGAAGGACGGGGGAGGGCTGGGGCAAGAGACAGGCGCTAGAGCCGACTGCGTATCGGCCGCCTCTAAGAGTTCAGGCCACCAAGGAGACAGGTGGATGTCCCAGGTGGAAAGAACAGCATCAGCGAAAACATGGAGGCACGGGTCTCGGGAAGAGGTACCTTCAGGCAGCTTGAAGTTGCTCGGTCAGCGATGGGAGGAGGGACAGACCGACAAGGTCTGGGAAGGAAAGTGCGACCACTGAAGTATATCACAGAGCAGAATGACAAGCCAGTAACCACAGCTATTGTATACAAGCACCAATTGTGCACGAGGCACTGAGCCTACACAGCTCGGAGGTAGCCAAGACTCCCCCTGTTTCCCCCGCGGAGAAAATAGAGGCTTTGCGAGGTTAAGAAGCTTGCTCAAATGTGGTAGATGACAGAAATGACCGCCTGTTCTCCATCCCTCCCTGTGTCTGTCACCTTGCAAATGACTTTGCAGCTCTTCCCACCAAGAGAGGAATCTGGCTTTGTGATCTTCTTAGATCAAAGGAATGCAGGGGAAGGGATGAAGGGCCAAGGCCATGAATGTTTCCAGTTGTGCTTTTGGAACCCTGACGTCACCACGCATACAAGGCCTCGCTAGCCTTCTGCAGAACCAGAGGCCAGGTGGAGAGGAGTCTATCCTGGCTAAGACCCAGGCATGTGATGGAGCCTGGTATCAGCAAAGTCACTTCTCCAATGTGCAGCTGACCCCATACACATGCGGGAGCCCAGACGAGCCCAGCACAACCCCCCAGCTGACCGCGGACTCATGAGCTATAAAGTGGTGTTACTTTCAGCCATTTTTTAGACTGGCTTTGGTAGGTAAAAGCTAACTAAGAAACCAAGATAAGTCGGTGAAAAATGACACAGCTAGGATTCGTTCCCAGGCTGTGCTCTTTTTTTTTCTTTTTTCTCCCCACCCCCCCCCCCGCCTGTCCTTTAAACACCATTTTTCAGAAACACTCAGAAAATTTCCCATTTACATTGGTGTGCATCATCTCTGCAAGACAACTGCTCGTAACTTTCCACTGATCGTGGGCCACACGTCAGCTGTCTCCACCAGCACCTCTCACGGATTTGACTGATGAGCTAGCAGAGCATGGACAGAGGAGGGGCAGAGAGAGACCAGTCCCCCCAAGAAAATTTTCTGCAAGTGCCACCTTCAATAATTCTTTTATGGCTGCAGTTCTCAGCCAGAAGTGATTTCGACCCCCACCCCCCCAGGCGACACTGGCAGTGTTTTGGAGGCATTTTTTATTGTCACAACTGGGGAAGCAGGGTCCTACTGGCAAATAGGTAGAGGCCAAGGGGAGCTGCTACATGTCATCCTACAGGGTACAAGACACCCCCCCCCCACAACAGAATTATTGGGCCAAAATATCAATAATGGTGAGGCTGAGAAGCCCTTTTTGAAGGTATTGTGTCAACAAGATGGCCACAGGGGCGCCTGGGTGGCGCAGTCGGTTGGGCGTCCGACTTCAGCCAGGTCACGATCTCGCGGTCCGTGAGTTCGAGCCCCGCGTCGGGCTCTGGGCTGATGGCTCAGAGCCTGGAGCCTGTTTCCGGTTCTGTGTCTCCCTCTCTCTCTGCCCCTCCCCCATTCATGCTCTGTCTCTCTCTGTCCCAAAAATAAATAAACGTTGAAAAAAAATTTTTTTGAAAAAAAAACAAGATGGCCACAGATGCTTGTGAGCAGTGAATCTCGACACTGTCTATGCATTAGATTCATCCACGGAATTAAAAAAATACCAATGCCCAGCCAGCCTCGATTCCCAGAGACTCTGACTCATTTGGGGTGGGGCCATTTAAAAAATTCTTTCCACGTGACTGGAATGTATGGCCAGGGCTGAAAGCCACTACTTGAGAAAAAGTACTATGACAATGAGTCATCCAAAGAAGACAGTGAAATGATGCTTCAGAAAATATGTTTGCCCCCTTCTCCTCGTCCAAACAGCCTCTCCACCCGAGCCCTGCCCCCTGCGCGATCGCCCCTAGTCCCGTGGCTTACCCTCCCCTGCTCTCTGTGGTCTCCACTTCTGTTCTTTACCATCCTTGCCCCAGACACTTTTTCTCTGATTCAGAACTCCCTCCTCACAGATTTTCAGGAGATCTTCATTTACAGAAAGCATTTTAGGACTTATTATTATAGGCTTTTCTTGAAGGTTTGGGGATTATCAGCAGGTCACTGCCCACAAGAGTCTTCTGACCTCTCCCTGTTTTCATTCATCCCTTTTTTCTCTTTTCTTTTTTTAATGTTTACTTATTTTTGAGAGAGAGAGAGAGAGCATGCGCCAGAGAGGGGGGTGGGGGGCAGAGAGAGAGGGGTGGGGGGGGACAGGGAATCTGAGGCAGGCTCTGCGCTGACAGCAGAGAGACGGATACAGGGCTCGAACTCACAAACAGTGAGATCATGACATAAGCTGAAGTCGGACGCTTAACCCACTGAGCCACCCAGGTGCCCCTTCATGTATCCCTCCCTCTGTGCCCTATGGGGTTAACTCAGCAGACTTGAGATGGTCAAACCCCGCACATTTCATAAGACTGGTTTTGGTTGACCTCTAAGCCTTTGGAATAACCTGCGTGAGAAGAGTGTCTTTGTACCTGGGGCTTGGGCCCTGCCGGATAGTTTCTGTCACGTGTGATTTGTGGTGGGGACTTTGGGCCGTGCTCTATCAGTGGGACTCCTGGACAGGCTGGAGGGAGGGCAATTAGGACCAGTCACACAGTCCTCACATGACTGACGTCCAGGAAAGACCACAGACACCAAGGCTCAGGTGAGCCTCCCTGGATGATGGCATTCTGTGAGTGGTCACACATCACTGTTGGGAGAATCAAGTGTTGCCTATATGATCCCATTTGGAGATGCAACTAGAAGCCAGTGCCTGGACTCTGCCCAGTGCAGTTTTTCCCTTTGCTGGCTTAATCTGTACCCTTTCATAGAACAAACTGTGGGGACAACTGGGTGGCTCAGTCGATAAGGCGTCCAACTCTTGATTTCAGCTTAGGTCATGATCTCATGGTGAGTTTGAGCCCCGCATTGGGCTCCGCTCAGGATTCTCTCTCCCTCTCTCTCTCTCTCTCCCCTCTCTCTCTGCCTCTCCTCTGTTCGCTGTCTCTCTCTCGCTCCCAAAATAAAGAAAAAAACTTAAAAAAAAAACTTTAACTGTGACTATAACAGCTCTTCTGAGTTCTATCAGTCCTTCTAGAAAACGATCAAACCTGAGAGTGGTCTTGGGAAACCCCAACATTTCTTCCCACTCCTCCCTTTCCACTTCTGGAATAAACCAGAAGATTCTTCTGCCTGTCTCTTGCAAGGCAGTTCTGACCACATTCAACTCATTTGTATTTCATACTCTCTTCTAAGCAGTTTATCAAGAAATTTCTCTCAAATAAACTCCGTGCTCGCCATGGGCGTGAAGTTGGTAGAAATAATTTTCTTTAGCTTATCTACTTTTGCAAACACTCCTAGGAAGCATGTGTGGGTGTGTGTGCATGCGCCGTGCACACACACACACACACACACACACACACACACACACTTAGAGCTCTCCTACCTTTTTTTTTTAATTAAAGAAAAAAACTTTTAATGCTTTATTCTATTTTTTGAGAGACAGAGCGTGAGCATGGGAGGGGCAGGGAGAGGAGACACAGAATCTGAAGCAGGGCCCAGGCTCTGAGCTGTCCGCACAGAGCCTGATGCGGGGCTCGAACCCACAAACAGCGAGATCATGACCTGAGCCGAAGTCAGACGCTCAACCGAGTGAGCCACCCAGGCGCCCCCAGAGCTGGCTTACCTTTATCTGAACCAGGACTAGGAATTACTTTACTGCCAGAATCTAGGCAGTATTTCCACTTACTGTAAAGCTGGGGAAAGAGACGAAAACACACCAGGGCAGCAGTCTCAGGCCGTCTCTCTCAAACAAGGTAAGTAAGGCCTCTTCACTGCCCTTCATGGTAACCAATGGCTGCATACGCCTCCGTATGTGGCTGTACAGTAGTTTGCTAACCAGTCCTCAATTGTTGAATAACTGCGTTCCCACCATCTTTGCTTTTCCAAGTAAAGCACCACTGCAGATTCTTGCACAGGGAGCATGTGGCTCTGCTATAATTATTATCTTAACATCAATTTCTACACATGGGATTTCAGAATTAAAGAGCTCAGATGTTTTCAAGATGACATCTTTTGGGGACCGTATCAATGAACAGTTCCACCAGCTCTATGTAGACATGATCATTTCCCTGCTTCCTTCTCACACTGGGCATTAAATATGGGCTCCATTCGGGGCACCTGGGTGGCGCAGTCGGTTAAGCGTCCGACTTCAGCCAGGTCACGATCTCGCAGTCCGGGAGTTCGAGCCCCGCGTCAGGCTCTGGGCTGATGGCTCGGAGCCTGGAGCCTGTTTCCGATTCTGTGTCTCCCTCTCTCTCTGCCCCTCCCCCGTTCATGCTCTGTCTCTCTCTGTCCCAAAAATAAATGAAAACATTGGAAAAAAAATTTAAAAAAAAATATGGGCTCCATTCATTAATTAACCACTCTGTCAATAAGAGGATGATTAGCTAAATTACAGTACATCTATACTTCAGAGTATTATGCTGCAAAGAACAAGGGATTTCTGGAACATAAAGGTGGAGAGAAACAAAAAGATAGATGTTTCCTCTTCTAGTACAATGAAATGAACAAAAAACTGACAAAATCTAGATTAAAAAAAAAAACCCACCAAGAACATTTAGAAGAAGAGAAGGAGGTTTATGACCCCACATTATGGCTTTAAAGTGCCAATGAGGAAATAGAGAAGCTTCATTGAAACAATGGGCAGCTTCCACCCTGTTTCCCCAGAAGAGGGGTTGAGGAATGGGTAGAAGGTAAAGCTGAAAATCCTGAAAACTCTGAGGAATATCCCCAATTTGGAGAGGGGCCAACTGAGGGATGAGCCCCAGCCGGGAGAGAAGGCTCCCCCGACCCACTGGAGGCGAAGCCCCTTGCCTTCACCTCACTGTTCTACCAGAGCGCTGTAAAACAGCCAGGGGCCGGCAGTGTTTTTCCCAGATGGCAGGAAAGCAGGAAAGGAGGTTAGATTGCTTTCAACCCCTTCACTCTAACCATCCCCTGTCATAAAAGGGATTGGACAGAAGAGGAGACAATAAAGAAAGTAAATCAGGGGCGCCTGGGTGGCTCAGTCGGTTAAGCGGTTCAGGTCATGATCTCACGGTGTGTGGGTTCGTGTGGGGCTCTTGTGCTGACAGCTCAGAGCCCGGAACCTGCTTCGGATTCTGTGTCTCCCTCTCTCTCTGCCCTTCTCCTGCTTGCACCTTGTCTCTCTCTCTCTCAAAACTAAATAAACATTAAAACAAAATTTAAAGAAAATGAATCAGGTAAGTCTCCCGAGTGCAGGTGTGGCAGGAGGGGGTGCATGGTGGCTGTCCCTAACCCCCACTTTTGGTAAGGAGGGGATGTTGTGGGATCTCTGGAAGAGCTGGGTGAGACATTTCCTAACACAGATAAATGAGGAAGCAGGGGTTTACAATATTATCTAAAAGTATAAAGGCAAGCTAAAGTTATAAAGCTAATTACCAGAAACACACAGGTACCAAGTGAGGCGAAGCAAAGCAAACATAATGCGGGCATCAAATTGGAGAAAACTGAAGAAATGTTAAGAACAGAAAATAGAAGGGGCGCCTGGGTGGCTCAGTTGGTTAAGCATCCGACTTCAGCTCAGGTCACGATCTCGCGGTCCGTGAGTTCGAGCCCCGTGTCGGGCTCTGGGCTGATGGCTCAGAGCCTGGAGCCTGTTTCCGGTTCTGTGTCTCCCTCTCTCTCTGCCCCTCCCCCGTTCATGCTCTGTCTCTCTCTGTCTCAAAAATAAATAAACGTTAAAAAAATTAAAAAAAAAAAAAGAACAGAAAATAGAAGATGAGAGAATTGAGAGAAAGCATCTCTTATTTCAATCAGCGTAGGTGGGACTTTTCGCTTTTTTAAAGAAGTGATTGAAAGCGAAAGCCTTTCAGATTGGGTCAAAAAAGCAAAACCTGACTTTTGGTTGAACACCAAAGAATACGTGGAAGTTTCTCAGGAAGGTTGAGATGGATGAACAAAGACATGTCAGGTGAAGTTGACAAAAAGAAAGCGAGGTTCATGACATTCGTGTCAGACAAAATCAAACCCAAGCGTCACTGAAGACCACCGGGGCGATTTTATAACCCAGGGCACACACGCTACACAATTAGGCTAAAATTGCAATGATTGAGGAAATAACCAAAAACAACATCAAAACGACCAGAGCATCAAACTCCAACACACACAGAGGACTAACAGACCGAACTGCTGCTCATCTCTCCCACGATAGATAGGGACATCAAGAATACTCTGAGGACTGAATATATATTCAATAAAGCTGGTTTTCCCATGTTGTATCAAATGCTATCCACTGATAAGAGAAGGATACACCTTTCCATGTGCCTGTGGAATTTTTATAATAACGGACTATATATTGGACCACAAAGAAAATCCTAATGAAATGCAAAGAAGTACAAACAGTACAGACCATTTTCCAATCACAATTCAAGAAAACTAGAGGGGCACCTGGGTGGCTCAGTCGGTTAAGCGTCAGACTTCAGCTCAGGTCATGATCTCACAGTTTGTGCATTTGAGCCCCACGTTGGGCTCGGTGCTGGAAGCTTAGACAGAGCCTGGGGCCTGCTTTGGATTCTGTACCTCCCTCTCTCTCTGCCCCTCCTCCGCTTATACTCTGTGTGTGTGTCTCTCTCTCAAAAATAAATAAAACGTTAAAAAAATTTTTAAAAAGAGAATAATTACTAGGAAAAACCTACCACCCATTGGGGTGGGGGAAAAATTTAGGGGAAGCGATTAGAGAAAAACTGTAACCAAATTGTCCCCAGTATCTTAAATAATGAAGTCAAGTTTAATAGATGGCACAATCTATGTCATATGACTAGAGCTGGGTTAAGAGGAAAACGCATAGCCTTAAACCAACATGTCAGTAAAGAAAGCAACTAAAATAAATGAAGTCAGTGCACAATTGAAGAAGTTAACAAAAGAACAACACATTATATCTCAAGAAATCAGAAAATCAGAAGAAAACAATAAAGAAATCAGTGAATTTGAAAAGAAAACAAATAAAAAGTGCAATTCCTCAAAATAACAGAGTCTTTGGGATGGGGTCAGTTAGAGTAAAATGAATGAAATCTGAGTTGGCGAATTAAAAAAAAAAAAAAAAGGAGGAAAGCACCAAAACCAATATTAAAGGTGAGGCAGAAATAACTTCATGCAGAAGAAATGAAAAGACTTAGCACCTCTGCAAAACTTTGTGCAATTAAATTTGACAAACTGATTGAAATAGATGATATTCTAGAAAAATATAAGCCAGCACAAGAGCAAAACAGAGAATGTTATCAACCGGCTCCCTGTGGAAAATCCACCAGACCCTGAGGGTTTCTCAGAGGAATTCTTCTAAATAGCCAGTAAATCGACAATTCTACTTCTCTATAAATGATATCTGAGCACAGAGAAGGAAAAAATGTTCATATTTCTGTGAAAGCCACATCAAAACCTCAAAATCATGTCCCCAAAACTGCATACCAAGCTCATTTATAAATATATATTTAAAGCTTATTTATTTGAAAGAGAGAGAGAGAAAATGCAAGGAGCAAAGGAGCAGAGAGAGGGGAGAGAGAATCCCAAGCAGGCTTTGCGCTTGGGGCTTGATTTCACAAACCTGGAGATCATGACCTGGGCTGAATCAAGGGTTGGACACTTAACTGACAGAGCCACCCAGGTGCCCCTATAAATATCATATCCTAAATAAGATATTATTAAAAGAAAAACCTACCATATTTCAGGGATGTAGGAAATGCTGACTATTTGGAAATCTATTAATAAGCATTAGTCCTCATATATCCTGGTTAAAAAAAAAACAACCATGATATAATCTAGAAAATTAATTAGCAAGGCACCTGGGTGGTTCAGTTGGTCAAGTGTCTGATTCTTGGTTTCTGCTCAGGTCATAATCTCACAACTTCATGCGTTCAAGCCCTGTATCAGGCTGGGCTCTGTCCTGGCAGCACAGGGCCTGCTTGGGATTCTCTCTCTCTCTCTCTCTCTCTCTCTCTCTCTCTCTCCCTCCCTCTCTGCCCCTTCCCCATTCATGCTGTTTCTGTTTCACAAAATAAATAAACCTAAAAAATAAAAATAAATAAAAAATTAATCAACACAGATTATTTTATATCTTTTTTTAACTTTTAAAATTACATTTATTTATTTTTGAGAGACAGAGACAGAGCACAAGTGGGGGAGGGGCAGAGAGAGAAGGAGACAGAATCCGAAGCAGGCTCCAGGCTCCGAGCTGTCAGCACAGAGCCCTACACAGGGCTTGAACTCACAAATGTGAGATCATGACCTGAGCCAAAGTTAGATGCTTAACCAACTGAGCCACTCAGGTGCCCCTGTTTTATATCTTTTTAAATCTCAATTGGATCTCTAGCTGAACCTCTTTTTTATTTCCAAATTTTGAAATATAAACTCTATTTTCCTGGGTAAATGTCTCTAGAGTTATTTTATTTGATTGATCTCATCAGAGATCCAGATCCTGGATTTAACATTTGTTTCTCTACTGCTTAACTTTGCCGTGTCTGTTTTTAGCAGGCTTGATTCCATCTACCTGCTATTTTGTTCCTTTTAGTTCTTTTTTGCAACTACCTCCCCCGCCTTTCTTTTAAGATTTCATTTTTAAGTAATCTCTACACCCAATGTGGGGCTTGAACTCACAACCCTGAGATCAAGGGTCGCAGGCTCCACCAACTGAGCCAGCCAGGCGCCCCTCGTAACCCCTTTTTATCAGAAACATTTCATTGATCCCCGGGCCGTGGGATTGAGCCCTGCGCTGAGCACGGAGCCTGCTTAGGATTCTCTCTCTCTCCCTCTGCCCCTCTCCCCTGGTCTCAAGAACTCTCTCTCTCTCTAAAATTAAAAAAAAAATAAAAGAAACATTTCATTTCTTTTCATTCTGTCTTAATAAAAGCATCTACAATTATGATTTGGCTTCTAATTACTGGGTTGCTGACATCTCATCAGTTTTGAAAGGTACTGTTCTTTTTGTGTTCTTTGGTACATCAACAGAAACTGGAGTTTTTCCTCCCCTCTTTTTCCAAAGTAATTTATATGGGTGATAAAAAAAATTCTATGGGGACGTTTGGCTCAGGTCATGACCTCTTGGTGGGTGGGTTCAAGCCCCGTGTTGGGATCTGTGCTGACAGCTCAGAGCCTGGAGCCTGCTTCGGATTCTGTGTCTCCCTCTCTCTCTGCGCCCTCCCCCGCATACTCTGTCTCTCTCTTTCAAAAATAAATAAACATTAAAAAAGTTTTTTTTAATTCTACGTATCCTGATTTTTTTCATTATCCTGATGTAATTCATTCATAATTTGTTTTTATCACGTATTTGACTTGTGCAATTTCTGCCTTTGGAATTTATTTAAGGTTTTGTTTGGCCCAATATATCATTTTTAATGTGTTCTATGCATGTTTGAAGATCATACATACTTTTGGATGTATTTATTTATTATGCAACATTTATTAATTCCATTATTCAAATCTGATTATCTTACATTTTGTTCTGTCAGAATGGGAATAGTTTGTTAATCTCTTGTTCAATTTTAGTTTTGTCAATATTTCTCATAGTTCTATAGAAATAATTACTTTAATTCCCACATTCTTTGCCTCAGTCTTGCTTTAAATTTGAGGCAATAAATTCAATGGTACTTAAGATAAACCTCTAAGTTAAAAAAGTATTGACTCCACCTCTTTTGAGAATGCAAAACATTGGTTTTTACTTAGATTTCTTTTCTTTCTTTCTTTCTTTCTTTTTTTTTTAAACTCTACTCCTGATGTGGGGCTCAAACTCAGGACCCCAAGATCACGAATTGCATGCTCTACTGAGTGAGCCAGCCAGGGACCTTTAGTTAGATTTCTTTAAACACTCACACACACACACACACACACACACACACACACACACACACACGTTAAATAGATATTTACATGCTAGTCATAAAATTAAATTAAATCTGTACTTTTATGAATTTCTTTCATCATAAAATTAAGTTTTCACCTAAGTTTGATAACTAAGGAAGGCAAGGAAATTTCTTAAAATCAGAGATTGGTTTTAATAGTTCCAAGGACTTGTTGACTTAAAATTTTAAAACAATAATTGTTTTGTTCTGTTTTAAGTTTATTTATTTTGAGAAAGAGAGGGAAAGAGAGAGCAGGGGTGGGGGAGAGGCAGAGAGAGAGGGAGGGAGAGAATCTGTGCTGGTAAGGGAGCAGCCTGACACAGGGGCTGAAGACCACAAACCCAGGAGATCATGACCTGAACTGAAACCAAGAGCTGGACACTCAACGGACTCAGCCACTCAGGTGCCCCAAACAGGAACTGTTTGATACAGGAAATGGCATTTGCTAGAGTGTGTGTAGTAGAAGATTTTCTTGTTTCCTCAATGCCGGAAGCTCCATTTATCACAGGGGGTTAATTTTTTCTTACTGATCTAGTTATAATGAGCTCAGGCAGCACATAAACTCTGGACATTGTCCTGGAATCAGGAAGAGCTCCGGTAGGACTCTGACCAGAAAAATAAATGATGATTACAATAAGAATGGTTTAAAAATACAAAACAGAGTCTTACTTTCTTTGACAATTTCTATCCTTTTTTTTTTTTCCATCAGTGCTTTGCTTTTTATCTCAGACGTTCATAAAAGTTATTATCCTTTAGGGAGATTGTACTTTCTACCATAAAAAATAACACTCTGCTTAAAATGCTTTGGTTATATGTCCTCTTCCCTCTAGAATTGCTATTGCTGTCCTGTTTCCTTTCTGTTTGTATTCCTGATGTGTTCTAGAACACCATCCCTTTTCCCCTTAACACTTCCTCCCCCTGCTTAACACTTCTGATTCACTTTTCGTTAGGCTGGTCTCTTGGAAACATGATACAACTAGATTTAAAAAATCTAAAGGGTTTTGTTTCTGATTGGGTTGCCTAAGTCTTTTTTATTTCTGTTGTATTAGGTCTTATCATTGTCCTCATGTTTTCTGCTCTCCGAAGGTAACGCTCTCTTGTTTACTTTTCCTTCTCATTTGCGGTATGAATCGCGCCATCTTTGTTGGTGTTATGGTTCTAGGTTTTACAGATTAACTCATTTCAGTTTTATTCATAGACACACATTCTCTGCTTAGGCAGTTTCCATAATTCTGTCTTAGTAAAAGGCTGTGATCTTACAGAAGTGGAATGCAGTTTCAATTTAGGGAATGGTTTGAAGCAAAAGTTCCCAAGAAACACCAATTTCAGGATGTGTTTATACAAAGTTCGAGAAGATTCTCTGGTCTGTCTGCTGATTTTGTTGTCTTTCTTGAATGATCTATTTAATCAATGTCTTGTGGAGAGAGGGTAATTTGAGACGAAGATTAAATTTATCAATCCCTGTCCTAGAGGCCCTGGGACAAACTGGCACTCCTGAAAAAGCAGGAAACTGGCACTAGGTATCTATTCATTGGAAACTGTTTTTATTATTATTATTATTATTATTAAGAAATTTTTAATGTTTATTTATTTATTTTTGAGAGAGAGAGAGAGAGAGAGAGATAGAGAGCAAGCAGGGGAGGGGCAGAGAGAGAGGGAGACAGAGAATCCCAAGCAGGCTCTACACCGTCAGCACGGAGCCCCACGTGGGGCTTGAACTCACGAACCGTGAGATCATGACCTGAGCCTAAATCAAGAGTCAGGCGCTTAACCGACTGAGCCAGCCAGATGCTCCTGGAACTGAGTTTTTCTAAGGTAAAGAAGGGCACATTGAGGATCTCAAACCCGTAGATTTCCCAGCCCTCTTTCTTGAGAAAGGTTACGTTGTGTAGATCCTAATGACCACTCAATCAATGTCTATATTTAAGAAACAAAGAAAGCAGAAGAAAAGAACTGTGGATATAAAAAACGGGAACTACAGGAACAGCTGGAAAATGTTGAGGGCAGTGGGTTGGATGCCAACTGGGACTGTGGTCTGGAGGCTTTTCATGCAACAGCAGAGTGTGATGGGTATGCTGGACGCCAGCCAGAGGGCTGGCGGAAACAAGCCTCATAAATTAGTTCTGATCACTGTTTGGCATTTCCCATTTTCAGTTTACAGAAAGGCCACCATATCATTTGTGCATCTTCTTTTTGAAGAATTACTTTTGACATATGCATTAAATATTATAACCATGTGATAACACTTATTTAGACACCATATAATCTGTATTGCAGTTAATTCTACTTAATTGGTGTCTTTGTTAATCTTTCCAGTTATCAAGACTTCCCCTTAAGTTCTTTCTTTCCCCCAAGTTAATTTTAATTATATGAGTAATGCATTAATGTATTCTTCTTATTAAATCTCAGTTAGTCTAAGTTTTCTCTCTCCCTCCACAGCGGTAGCCACTCTGGTGTCTGTCTGTCTATCTATCTACCTATCTATAAATATTTCTGCCATCTAGCATCTCTATCTTTCTATCATCTATCTATCTATCCATCCATGTATCTAATCAATTTTAAAATGTGGTATTTTTATTCATTTAGTTAGTTATTTTTTTTAGAGAGGGTAGTGTGCAATTTGGGGGAGGAGGAAAGGGAGAGGAAGAGAGAGAATCCCAAGCAGACTCCACACTCAGCATGGAGCCAATGCTGGGCAGGATCTCACGACCCTGAAATCATGACCTGAGCTGAAATCAAGAGTCAGATGCCTAACGGACTGAGCCACCCAGGTGCCCCAATGCGATATTTTAAAAATAATTACATCACATTGTACAATTTGCTTTTTCCCCCTCCCCACCTAGTAATATGTCTTAGAGATCTAACTAAATATCTGTTTTAAACTGTGGCACAGAGGGGCACCTGGGTGGCTCAGTCCGTTAAGCGTCTGACTTAGGCTCAGGTCATGATCTCACAGTTTGTGAGTTCAAGCCCCGCATCAGGCTCTGTGCTGACAGCTTCAGATTCTGCGTCTCCTTCTCTCTCTGTCCCTCCCCCACTCACACACTATCTCTACTCTCTCTCAAAAATAGATAAACTAAAAAAAAAATTTAAACTGTGGCACATAAAATGCTTTAGAATGGATACACTGCCATTTTTTTTTTTTATGTTTATCATCCAATGGATGGATTTAAGGGTTGTTCTGGTTAACAACTGCTGTCCTGCATGCCCTCTCATGCACACGTGCAAACCTCCTTCAAGGAAGAAACTAAGCAGAGGAATTGCTTAGGCCACATATTGTTGTGGTTTTGCATTTCTACTGTGCTCCCCAGTATAGTAGCCTCTAGGCACCTGTAACCACTGAGCGCTTGAGCTGTGGCTAATGTGAGTAGAAAGCTAGTTCTTAGTTTTACTTAATTTTTAGAATTTCAAAACTGAATCTGTGTAAGCCATTTTTCTGTTAAGTTCCATTTTATTTCGATAGGACAAACAAGTGTGCACTCTGATAATAACTGCATCATGTGAAATATTGCTACGTGGTAGGGCACGTGCAGGACCCGTGCAGCATATACAGTGTCACAGGTCAGCCACAAGGAGATGTTCCTGGGATTACACGTGAGCACGGCCCCAATCTGACTGGGGCCAACGGACTGATTCAGTTTGAAGGATCTTTCCGGTGCAGTCACATAACACTGTCATGTGTTTATGTGAATATTTTATGCAAACAGTATGGTTGCATGATATCTTTGTAAATCACAAGTGGTGATTAAATCAAAATCCATATTCTTTTAGTTAGAATACAATTCATTTTTCTACGTAGGGGTACAATTTTTTTAAATTTTTAAACATTTATTTATTTTTGAGAGAGAGAGACAGAATATGAGCCGGGGAGGGGCAGAGAGAGAGAGGGAGACACAGAATCTGAAGCAGGCTCCAGGCTCTGAGCTGTCAGCACACAGCCTGACGCGGGGCTCCAACTCACAAACTGTGAGATCATGATCTGAGCCGAAGTCGGATGCTTAACTGACTGGGCCACCCAGGGTTGTAAGTTTAAATTTAAAATGAAGGCACACAATGAATTCA
The DNA here is from genome assembly GCF_022079265.1 of Lynx rufus. Classification (NCBI taxonomy): domain Eukaryota; kingdom Metazoa; phylum Chordata; class Mammalia; order Carnivora; family Felidae; genus Lynx; species Lynx rufus. The sequence continues at coordinate 5,479,098 of NW_025814838.1, forward strand.
GAACCTAATGGAGATGCAGAATCTAGTGCTATGACCAGAAAAGTTAAAAGAAAAAAAAAAAAAAAAGGCAGAGACTGAAAGAAGATAAACCACAGATTTCATGATGAATGGCAACTGTAATTTGCTGGGCAAAGCAAAACAAAAATGCTGTGTTTGTTGTAGAACAAACATTTAAAAAGATAATAAAGTGGAAAATATTGAAGCATTTTCAGCAAACACAGAGTGAATTTGATAAGGGGTTTTCTTTCAACATTCAAGAAAGAATTGATGGCAAGGGAAACAAAAGCAAAAATAAACTACTGGGACTACATCAAAATAAAAAGCTTCTGCACAGCAAAGGAAACAATCAACAAAATGAAAAGACAACTTACATAATGGGAGAAGATATTTGTAAATGACATATCTGATAAGGGATTAGTATCCAAAATATGTAAAGAACTTATACAACACGACACCAAAAAAACCTCTCAAATAACCCGATTAAAAATTGGGCAGAGCACCAGAATAGACATTTTTTTTTTAATTTTTTTTTTTCAACGTTTATTTATTTTTGGGACAGAGAGAGACAGAGCATGAACGGGGGAGGGGCAGAGAGAGAGGGAGACACAGAATCGGAAACAGGCTCCAGGCTCCGAGCCATCAGCCCAGAGCCTGACGCGGGGCTCGAACTCACGCACCGCAAGATCGTGACCTGGCTGAAGTCGGACGCTTAACCGACTGCGCCACCCAGGCGCCCCCAGAATAGACATTTTTTAAAAGAAGAGATACAGTTGGGGGACGTCTGGGTGGCCCAGTTAGTTAAGTGTCCAACTTTGGCTCAGATAATGATCTCATGGTCCGTGAGTTCGAGCCCCCCATCAGGCTCTGTGCTGACAGCTTGGATCCTGGAGCCTGGTTTGGATTCTGTGTCTCCCTCTCTCTCTGCCCGTCCTCTGCTCATGCTGTCTTTCTCTCTCTCTCAAAAATAAATAAATGTTGAAAAAAAAAAAAAGAAGTTGGCCACCAGATACATGAAAAGATGCTCAGTATCACTCATCGTCAGGGAAATGCAAATCAAAACCACAGTGAGATACCACCTCACACAAATCAGAACGGCTAGTATCAGAAAGACAAGAAATAAAGTGTTGAGAAGGCTGTGGAGGAAAAAAACCCCACACACACCGTTGGTGGGAACGTAAATTGGTGCAGCCACTAAAGCAAATGTATGGGGGTTCCTCCAAAACATTAAAAATAGGAACACCATATGATCCAATAATTCCACTATTGGATATTTACCCCAAAACGCTAATTTGAAAAGATACATGCACCCCTATGTTTACTGCAGTATTCTTTTTTTTTTTTTTTTAACGTTTATTTATTTTTGAGACAGAGAGAGACAGAGCATGAACGGGGGAGGGGCAGAGAGAGAGGGAGACACAGAATCGGAAACAGGCTCCAGGCTCTGAGCCATCAGCCCAGAGCCCGACGCGGGGCTCGAACTCACGGACCGCGAGATCGTGACCTGAGCTGAAGTCGGATGCTTAACCGACTGAGCCACCCAGGCGCCCCCAGTATTCTTTACAATAGGCAAGACAAGGAGTGTTCCTCGATGGACAAATGGATACGAAAGTGGTGGTACACAGACAGGCATACCCACTCGTGCATGTGCATGCATGAGCGTGCTGGAAAAGCCTGCAGGCATAAAAAGGGATGGGATCGTGCCATTTGCCGTAATGTGGACGCACGGATGGGCCTAGAGAGTATGTTGCCAAGTGAAATAAATCTGACTGAGAAAGACAAATACCGCATGATTCCATTCATATGTGGAATCTAAAAAAACCAAATGAGTAGACAAACAAAAAGCGGAATCATAGCTGGAAGTACACAGAACTGATGGCTGGCAGAGGGGAGGGAGTGGGGGATGGGCAATATGGGTGAAGAGGGGTGGGAGATACAGTCTTCCTGCTATGGAATGAAGACAGTCCAGGCATAAAAGGCATAGCATAAGGAATGTAGTCAATGATACTATAATAGCATTGTTGGTGACAGATGGAAGCTACAGTTGCAGTGAGCGTAGCATAATCCATAAACTTGTCCAGTCACTGTGTTATATATCTGAAACTAATGTAATATTGCGTGTCCACTACACTCAAATAAAGAATTTTTTTAAGTTTATTTGTTTATTTTGAGAGAAACAGAGAGAGAGAGAGAGAGCACAAGCACAGGAGGGGCAGAGAGAAAGAGGGAGGGAGGGAGGGAGAGAGAGAGAGAGAGAGAGAGAGAGAGAGAGAGACTCTCAAGCAGTGAGATTCACCATCAGTGTGGAGTCCGACACGGGGCTCAAACGCACAAACCGCAAGAGCATGACCTGAGCTGAAATCAAGAGTCAAATGCTTCACCAGCTGAGCCACCCAGGCGCCCCTCAAATACAGCATTTTTTAAAAAAGGAATTGCTGACACACATGAAAACACGGCCACTATCACTTTCCAGTCATTAGGGCAACACAACTCAAAACCAGAATGAGATGGCACCTCACGTCCGTTACGGCTATTACCAAAACATAACCCATGTCGGTGAGGACGACCTGAGACCTTCGTACGTTGCTGGCGGAAGGGGACTTTCCCTGTGAAAACCTGTGTGGCAATTCCTCAAAAAAACTAAACCTAGACATACTGTAAAATTGAACCATTCCACATCTCGGTGTATCCCCCCGGGAAGTGAAGGCAGGGGCTCCATCAAATGTTTGCACAGCCACAGGCACAGCAGCACTCTTCTCAGTGGCCAAGAGCTGGAGGCAACTCAAGTGTCCGCTGCTGGACGAAGGGGTGAACATGTGGCATGTCCTTACAATGGAATGTGACACGTACTATAACATCAATAAATTTTAAAGACGTTATAGTAAGTGAAATAAGCCAGTCACAAAGCAACAAATACTGTATCATCCAAGCTATAGGAGGTGCCTAGAACAGTCAGATTCATAGGGACAGAAAATAGCACGGAGGCTGCCCAGGGCTGGCTGGGGAGAGTGGGGAGTTCATGTTTAAGGGCCACACAGACTCAGCTGCAGAGGACAAAACAAGTTCTGGAGATGGGTGGTGGCGAGGGTTGCACAACAGTGGGAAGGCATCAAATGCCACAGAACCACACACTCAAAATGGTACATTTGGGGTGCCTGGCTGGCTCAGCTGGTGGAGCGTGTGGCTCTTGATCTCGGGGTTGTGAGTTCGAGCCCCATGTTGGGCACAGAGATTACTTAAAATCTTTTTATTTATTTATTTATTTATTTTTTTAACGTTTATTTATTTTTAAGACAGAGAGAGACAGAGCATGAATGGGGGAGGGTCAGAGAGAGGGAGACACAGAATCTGAAACAGGCTCCACGCTCTGTCAGCACAGAGCCCGATGCGGGGCTCGAACTCACGGACCGCGAGATCACGACCGGAGCCGAAGTCGGCCGCTTAACCGACTGAGCCACCCAGGTGCCCCACTTAAAATCTTTTTAAAACATGGTACATTTTATGTTATGTTATGTTTCACAATTTAAAAAAAGGTTGGGTGGGCACCTGGGTGGCTCAGTCAGTTAAGCGTTCAACTTCAGCTCAGGTCATTGATCTCATGGTTCATGAGTTCAAGCCCAATGTTGAGGTCTGTGCTGACAGCTCAGAGCCTGGAGCCTGCTTCAGATTCTGTCTCTCTCTCTCTCTCAAAAATAAATAAACATTAAAATTAAAAAAAAAAAAAGCTGGGGTGCCTGGGTGGCTCAGTCGGTTGAGCGTCCAACTCGATTTTGGGTCAGGTCATGATCCCAGGGTGGTGGGAGTGAGCCCTTTGTCAGGCTCTGAGCTAAGCGTGGAGCCTGCTTAAGATTCTTTCCTTCTGCCCCTCTCCCCACCCTCTAAAATAAAATAAATAAAATAAAATGTTTTTAAAAAACAGATGAATCTCACAGTTCATGAGGTTGAACCCCACGTGGAGCTCTGTGCTGACAGCGTGGAGGCTGCTTGGGATTCTCTTTCCCTCTCTCTCTGACCCTCCCCTGCTAGTGCTCTCTTTCTCTCAAAATAAATAAAAATAAGTAAATAATAATAATTTATTTTAATACTAATAAGTAATTCATTTAAATAAATAAAATAATAAAGGAAAAAAAGATGAAATTAGTTGTCTGAAAACAAAATAAAATGCAGAACAAAGAAGTTTCCAAATAGGTTTTAACAAGATCAGAGAATATAATTTTGGCCCACTAGAAAATGATTTGGATTTTGTACACACATGCATGCACATAATTTTTAATGAAAAGATGGTAAATTATTACTTCAGTTGTGAAAAGGTTTTTAGAAAATCATGAGAAAAAGACTAAAAAGATATTTTATAAAAAGTGAACAATCTTCAGTTAAGCCACCAATTGCCCATAGAATAAAAGAACTTATCAAAGATAAATTCAAATTTTGAAAAAACAGCAAATTATAGCCAAGTTATGTTATGAGACACAACCCAATTAATACTTTAGGTATATTTATTTTTATTTATTTATTTTTTAAAGTTTATTTATTTAAGTAATCTCTATACCCAACATGGGACTTGAACTCACAACCCCGAGATTAAGAGTTGCATGCTCTACTGACTGAGCCAGCTGGGCGCCCTGAGTCTATTTATTTATTTATTTATTTATTTATTTTAGTTTATTTATTTATTTTGAGAGAGACAGAGAGCGAGCAAGGGAGGGGCAGAGAGAGAGGGAGAGAGAGAATCGCAAGCAGGCTCCATGCTGTCAGCACAGAGCCCGATGCAGGGCTTGAACCCACAAACAGTGAGACCAGGACCTGAACCAAAACCAAGAGTCAGACGCCCTTAGTTTCAATTCATTGCTTAAAAAAATAAACTGTGGCACAGATTAAAAACAATTTTTTTTTTACATATGACAAAGAAGAAATTCAGTTAGATATGAAAAAAATTAGTTTCTCTCATGCCAGATGGTGCTCCAGCTATGTTCAGTAAAAGAAAAAAATCTGGATTTATTGTAATTTCAAAACAGGAGACTGATGTTTCCCTTATTGCTTCATTCCACCGTCTGACATATGTTGAAAATATTTGTGTTCGTTTTCAGAAGTAGACTCTGCAGAAAGTGTCGTGGATATAGCTGTTAAAATTGTTCAGTGTATACATTCAAATGCTGTGAATCACCAGCTTATGGACAGGAATAGAAAGCAATAAACGTGATGATCTTGTCTCTCTATCCATGTTCGTCTGTTGGGTCACAGAAGAGTTTTACAAAGATTTACTGTGCTGTGAATTCCAAGTGATCTGCTTGAGGGGAACCTGGGTGGCTCAGTTGGTTAAGCGTCTGACTTTGGCTCAGAGCTGATCTCACGTTTCTTGGTTTCGAGCCCCGCGTTGGGCTCCGCGCTGTCAGTGCAGAGCCTGCTTGGGATTCTCTCTCAGCCCCTTCTCCACTCAGGCTTTCTCTCTCTTTCCCAAAATAAATACATAAACTTAAAAAAAGGATTTGCTTGAAAGCAAAGGAATTTTTACCAAATATTTAATAATCAAAGACCAAACATGGCAGTGTGATTTATGCTTTCTCACTGATATCACAGTATATATGAATGAGATAAATTTGAAGCTCTAAGGGGACAAAAAACTTACTTATCACCTGGCTAGAAGGCTACAAGAATTTACATTGACATGGAAGTTTCTTATAATATATATCAATGATTTATGCAATGACTTAACACATTTTATAATACGAGTATGTGCAAAAGATTTTTAATTGTAATAACCGGCATTATGTAAATTATCTGCAAAACCTACAAGAAAAATTTGAAGAATGTTTTGCTGGCATTGGTGAACTTACAGTTACTTTTCAACGTACGCAACACCCCCTTTACATCCCATGTTAATACTGTGTTGATGTGAGTCCGTGAAGTGACATAACTTGGATAGACTTAACTCTGACCCTGATCTGCTTTTGCTACAAACAATAGTTCTAGTAAAGATGAATTTATTTTGTCGATGTGGAAGTGGATATTAAGGGAAAACTTTTTTTTTTTTTTTTTTTGGTACTTGATCCAGTAATTGGAAAACTTTTAAGTATGCTTGGAACAGCTTGGGTATGTGATTTGACTTTTTCAGCTGTAAATATAAATACGGATCAAGTATTTCCAATAAAAATTTAGCATCCAGATTGAGTTGTGCTGTGAGTATCAAAATACACCCTGGGTTCCAAAGACTTCTAACAACAAAACCAAAAAGGAACATATCTTAGTAATGATTTTTTAAATATTGAACACATGTTGATATGATGGATTTTTGGAAATATTGGGTGAAGTAAAATGTACCATTAAAATTGATTTCACCTGTTCCTACCTTTTTAAATGTGGTTACTAGAAGATTTTAAATTATACGTGTGGCTTGCATTACTATTCTATTTGAACAGCACTGATCTAGAATCCCTCCCTTATTAGTGCCAGATCCCCTCTGGGGGAATTACTCCCTGGGATTGAACCTGAGGGCAATTAAGGCACTGGCCTCCTCTCGAAACTCCTACTGTGGAGTCAGAAGGAGCCAGGTCCAAAGAGGTAGCCATGAACCTGGGTGATCAGATGCTTACTCCTGGAACTTCGATTCTAGAGTAAGTAGTGCAGAGACAGGATTGTCTGGAAGTGGAAATCAACATGGTGCCAGTGGCAGTGTCTGGACCAGGCCTTTTTAATTCCCCAAATTGTATTGCTGCTGCTAGGGGTGTGGGATGGATGGATGTTGGAGAAACCAACACAATGTCCATTACAGAAGTAGAGCCAGAGGAAGACGCTGAATCGGGTGAAGGTGGAGTCAAGCATCAAGTCTGAAGGGTTAGGGAAGCCTCCAAATAGGCAGTAAGCAAGAAGGACGGAAGGCAGGAAGGCGGAAAGGGGCCTGAGGATGGAAGGAGAGTGAATGACGGAGGCAGGTGCTAGCCGAAAGAAACCGCAGAAAGGTCAGGTAGAATGCGGATAAGGACTCCATGTCTGTCCTAATCAACAGTCTTGCTAAGAAAACCATGCCCTGAGTTATAGAGTGAATATCTGGGTTAATTCAAGGAAAAAGGATTCTCTGGAACCACAGTGTCATGACAACCGTGAAGGCATTCTACTTTATAGACCGGCTTGTATGGTTCTCATCAGTGGGGCGGATTCTTTTCTTAACCCGGAGAGATTGAACGGTTCAGGAGCTCAGTCCCTCTGGCTGTTATTTCAGGTTTGAGGAAGGGCCCAACTTCTACCTGGGCTCCTGCAACCGGTACCCGGTTCTGAGGGCATCTCCCTTCACTCTTGCGCCTGAGTCCCTGTCCTAATGCATTGCTTGGGATGTCACTTATTCGTCCCAGAGGCTGGAAATGTTCCTTGCATCTCAACTCAGCGACCACAGCCCTGCTCTGGCTTCTTCCTTCGTTGGAAGCCCAGGCAGCAGTGGGCTGGACAGACTGACCCACGGCCCCCAGCGTGAGTGATACTACCTGTTCCATTCCTCGGGCAGCGGAATGTCGTGAGAGCCAGGACACCTGGCTTCTAGGCCTGGCTCTGCCACTAGTTGCATGACTTTAGGCAAATCACATCACCTCTCTGGGCCTCAGTTTTCACACCTGAGAAATGAAGGGGTTGCATTATATTAGTGATTCTCTGCTGTTCATCATTTTTCCCTCCCAAACACAGCCAGCGACGTATATTTACCTAAGACACACGCACCCATATGCAAACCTCCTGGGTGCTAACTAATCTCACCCCTTCCTTCCCCACTCAAGAAAACCTATCTGAATGCAGGAGGATGGCAAAGACAGTCTGACTGCATTTTTATTAATATTACAAATAATAATCCAAAATCTTTTGACTACAATAGAGTTACACTTTTTTTTTTATCTATTTATTTTGAGAGAGGGAGAGAATCCCAAGCAGGCTTCATGCTGTTAGCACAGAGCCCTATGTGGGGCCTGAACCCATGAACCACGAGATCATGACCTGAGCTGAAATTAAGAGTCAGACGCCCAATCAACTGAGCCACCCAGGTGCCCCCAGAGCTACACTTGATGAGGGTTTTCATTTTTTCATTTTTTAATGTTTTTTTATTTTTGAGAGAGAGAGACAGAGTGTGAGTGGGGCAAGGGCAGAGAGAGAGAGAGGGAGACACAGAATCCGAAGCAGGTTCCAGGCTCTGAGCTGTCAGCACAGAGCCCGATGCAGGGCTTGAACTCAGAGACTGCAAGATCATGACCTGAGCCACAGTCTGATGCTTAACTGATTGAGTCACCCAGGTGCCCCAACACTTAATGAGGTTTTAATTACCCACCTTCTGAATAAAAAGTGAGAGACAGGGTCTCTCTGCCCCTCCCTGCTTGCTCTCTCCCTCTCTATCTCAAAATAAATAAATAAAACTTAAAAAAAAAGAGAGAGAGAGAGAAGGAGAGAGAGCCCAAGAAGGAAAAACTCATCACTTCATGAGGACTGAGCGTGATGTAGGAAATGTGGACCTGCCATGGCCTCCACTGGTCTCAGTTTGTAAACCTCCCATCCTGGGAGGTTCCCATTAAGCTGAGGTTCCCATTATACAAATAGCTTTATTTTTTTATTTTTATTTTATTTATTTATTTATTTATTTATTTATTTATTAAAAAAAAATTTTTTTTAATGTTTATTTATTTTTGAGACAGAGAGGGACAGAGCATGAACAGGAGAGGGGCAGAGAGAGAGGGAGACACAGAATCTGAAGCAGGCTCCGGGCTCCGAGCTGTCAGCACAGAGCCCGACGTGGGGCTCGAACTCTTGGACTGCGAGATCATGACCTGAGCCGAAGTCGGACGCTTAACTGACCGAGCCACCCAGGCGCCCCTTAAATAGCTTTAATACAAAGCCCCTAAATGCAAACCAATGACTTCCACTCAGGTCCAACTAAAGAAACAAAAATCTGTACCGAAGCTGAGAGAAAACCTGACAGCATGGTGTCTCCAGTATGGCCTCTTCCTCAGAGATTTTTTTCAAGGGAAACTGTGGGAACTCTGCAGTCCTCACCTTCTATGCTGGCTTACTGATCTGCGTGTTGCTACAGAATTCTATGTAGTCTTTTTTTTTTTAAGTTTATTTATTTTGAGAGAGAGAGAGAGAAGCACAGAGAGAGGGAGAGAGGGAGAAAGAGAGCAAATCCCAACCAGTCTCCATAAGGCCAGTGCATGGAGCCCAACATGGGGCTTGAACCCATGAAACCGTGAGATCATGACCTGAGCCAAAATCAAGAGTCAGACGCTTAACCAACTGAGCCACCCAGGCTCCCCTCAACATAGTTTTATTTACGGGACTCACTACTCACCCTTCACAAGTGCTGGGTTTGTGCGCCAAGGCTGATGGCAGCTGAGTTAGGTGTCTCTGAGGTCTCTCACGGCACCAAGTGCCAGGAATGACCTGTCTTCAGCCCCCCACCCTCTATCCAGTGGTGCTGGGAGTATAACACCCTAGATTTCAAAGACTTATAGCAACAACGACGACGACGACCAAAAGGAACATATCTCATTCCTACCTGGTGCTACCCTTCCACACTCCTGCCTAGGACAAGGTTGTTCTCACAACAATCTTTCTTGCCCACATTTTACGTACCTTGCAGCTGCCCTACCTCCGTAAGCTGCACGGGGCAGAGATTGTGTCTAGCTGATTCCCTGCCCTGTTGCCATGGGCACAACAGGTACTTAGGCAAGCAGTTACAGAATACAGGAATGACGAAAAGATTGCATGCAGAACTAAGCAAACAAAATGATTCCCGTCGACCGATCTAGCCCCCCTTTAGCACATGAGTACGTGCTAGTCTTTCTCAGCTTTGATGAGAAACACTCACACAAACACTAAAAAAACAATTGTCAACCCCACATAATTGTCTCCTAACTTTCGGAGTCAAGGAATTTAAAACACTTGTCCTCATGGTCTCTTTCCCCTTCTCCGCATCCTGTTTCTCCGCGATCTGGTATCTGCAGCCTCCCCAGGAGTAAAACTGCCTCCACCACCAAGAACCGACATGTTGCCAAATCCAGTGGTCACATTTTTCGTCCTGGTTTTACTTGCTCTCCTGACTCTAAATGCTAAAAGTGTCTGAATGTCCGTTGAATGCGTTTATGATTCTCATATAAGCAGGGAGGGGGGCAGAAGTGATTTTTGTTTGTTTTTTTTTTTTAATTTTTTTTTCAACGTTTATTTATTTTTTTTGGGATAGAGAGAAACAGAGCATAACGGGGGAGGGGCAGAGAGAGGGAGACACAGAATCGGAAACAGGCTCCAGGCTCTGAGCCATCAGCCCAGAGCCTGACGCGGGCCTCGAACTCACGGACCGCGAGATCGTGACCTGGCTGAAGTCGGACGCTTAACCGACTGCGCCACCCAGGCGCCCCTGATTTTTGTTTTAAAAACACAGGAAGGACGGTAAAAGTAGATACTGTTTCAGTTTTCGCTAGGTGATCAGTTTAAGGGGAGACTAAAGACAAAACCTTTTAGAGATTATAGAGATATATTTGTTCAACCACGCCCATATTCACACACACACACACACACACACACACACACACACACACACTGATCCCTCCAATGTGTGCCAGGCACTGGGGAAATAAAATAAGGCAACAGATTTCAAGGAGGGTCACTCTGGTGGTTGCACCATCTACACTAAGGCAGCTAATTTTGAATTTAAAAAATAAGTAATGAAACTATTGACGTGTCATATTCACATAGGAAACGCCCACATTACAAATGTTCGGTTTGATGAATTTTCACAAAACGAACACACGAGTGTTAAACAACACCCGGATCAAGAAACAGAACAATTCCAGGGGCACCTGAGTGGCTCAGTCGGTTCAGGGACTGACTCTTTTTTTTTTTTTTTTCAGGGGCTGACTCTTGATTTCGGCTCAGGTTGTGTCCTCATGGTACGTGGGTTGGAGCCCTGCTTCAGGTCCTCTGCCTCGCTTGTGGTCTCTCAAAAATAAATGAACGTTAAAAAAAAAATTTTTTTTTTAAAGAAACAGAACAATTTCAGAATTCCCACTGTCTTCCTCTCTGCTCCGCGGGAAATGCCGTCCTGGCTTGGAGAGGGTAGATGCATGTTGCCTGCATTGTTCTCTGTCTGGATGGAGACAGACAGGAACGCACTGTCATAGTCCTTGCTTCTTTTGCCCTACACGGTATTTGCAAGATTTATGGATATTGCGGTGAGTAGCTGTACATCGTTCAATCTCACTGCTGTCAGAGTTCTCTTACAGCAATACTCTCACCTCCCCACGCGGACCCTTCCTTCCCGTAATAACGATGGTGCCCTCTGTCTCAGGAACATTGCCCACCCCCTTGCCTGTTTTTTTCTCCATACCTCTTATAGCTATCTAACATACTACACATTTTACTTGTTTCTTTTCTTATTTGCCCCTTGCCTAGAAGGTAAGTTCCACGGCGTCAGATAAGCGTTTGACGAATCCTTTTTGAATAAATGAACCTCGGCTACTTGCGCACGGTGCCCAGCATGCTCAGGGCCGGAGGGGATGCCATGGTGCCCAGACAGAACAGATGGGGCAAGAACTGCAACAAAGTGTCATTTAGCAGGAGAGGCCAACCTGATGTGGAGCCGGTCTGGCTCTCTTACTGTGACATCTGGACCTCAACCATGAATACCGATGTGAAAATCCTACAGAAAATTCTACAGAAATGCTTGCGCATGAATTTCAAAAGTTTATTAGAATCAAAGAAGAAAAAAGGTCCAGAAATACCCGTCAACTGGGAATATCCCTTGGGGTATTGGGAAATCGGACGTGAACTTTCTGGCTTTACATCCTTTTGTAGTTTGGGGATTCTTAATAATAAGATCCTTTGATTTAATAGCTAAAAATTAAAGAATCACGTAAAAAAAAAATAAAGAACAGGGGTGCCTCAGTCGGTTAAGCATCCGACTTCAGCTCAGGTCATGATCTCGCGGTCCGTGAGTTCGAGCCCTGCATTGGGCTCTGTGCTGGCAGCTCAGAGCCTGGAGCCTGCTTCGGATTCTGTGTCTCCCTCTCTCTCTTTCTCTGTCCTTCCCTGCCCCCCCACTCTCTGTCTTTCAAAAAAAAATGAATAAACATTTAAAAATGAAAAAAATTAAAGAATAACATGCCACAGCTAAGAGTAATTTATCCTTGTATTGTAAAAGCTGTTTAATATTTACAAATGGATGTTTAAGTTATCACAAAGCCCTACAAGATTTTGTAAAAATTACAAATTTAGTATTATAATAATAGAAGAATGTCCCACTTATAGTAGGCACCCAGATATTTCTTGAATGAATGAAAATATATTAAGATGTTATATCATGCCAAGAGGTCAAATAAGAAAAAAAAAAAAGACATCATTTCACTAATAAATGCCGAAGAAACATTTAAAAAGAACTCAGCATCCTTTCCTGATGAAAACCCTTGGCATGCGTTAAAGAAAAAGGTTTCCATCATACGCCTCTCTGCAAACCACTGCAATCTGGCTCTTGCTGGCACCACGCCACGGAAACTGCTTTTCCCCAAGGCGGTCAGTGCCCTACATATTGCCAAATCCAATGTACTTGGATGGGGACCAATAAATATGTAATGAATTAAAGAAGAAATGATAAAAGACTCTCAGATCCACAGTCAACATCACACTTAAAACACCAGGGTTGTCTCTTCAAAGTCGGAAACTAAACCAGGATGTAAGCTACCACTATCAGTTGACATTTTTCTGGAAAGCTCAAGTAAAAACAAGCAAAAAAAACAAAAAACAAAAAAAAAACCCACCATGGAGATGGAGATGAAACAAAGTGCCGCTATTGAAAATAAGGAAATAATAATTATCTTTCTTTGCATGAAACCAAGGAGAATCATCCAAAAATGATCAGAAATAATTAAGAGAGTTCTAGAAGTTTACAAAATAAGTACACAAAGAGCAATGGTTTCCCCCGAATGTCAGCAAAGGGAATATCTATGAGATGATTAGTGGTGAGGCAATTGAGAAAGTAAGACATAAAGAAGGCACAGAATCCTACAAACAAGAACAACCTAGGTAAGAGTTACAGAATTCCAGGGGTACCTGGGTGGCTTAGTTGGTTAAGCGTCTGACTCTTGATTTCAGCTCAGGTCATGATCTCGTAGTTCGTAAGTTCAAGCCCCGCGTTGGGCTCTCTGCTGACAGCTCAGAGCCTGGAGTCTGCTTTAGATTCTGTGTCTCCCTCTCTCTCTGCCCTCCACTGCTTGCGCGCTCTCTCTCAAAAATAGATAAACATTAACAAAAAAGTTACAGAATTCCAGCTTTACAAATGTAAAAAGAGAGTTGTATGGAGGATAGGATTTTTAAAAAATTGGCTAAATGTGAGGGGCCCCTGGGTGGCTCAGTCGGTTGAGCGTCCAACTTCGGCTCAGGTCACAATCTCACAGCTCATGGGTTCCAGCCCCGCGTCAGGCTCTGTGCTGACAGCTCAGAGCCCGGAGCCTGCTTCAGATTCTGTGCTTCCCTCTCTCTCTGCCCCTCACCCACTCACATTCTGTCTCTGTCTCTCTCAAAAATAAATAAACATTAAAAAAATGTTTTTAATTGGCTAAATGTGAAAAATAAATGATGCTTAGGTTGTGAATTTTCTGTTAAATTCTAAGTGAGAGGGGCAGCTGGGTAGCCCAGTCAGTAAAGCATTGGACTCTTGATTTCGGCTCAATTCATGATGTCACAGTACATGAGATCAAGCCTCGTGTCTGGCTCTGTGCTGAAAGTGTGGAGGCTCCTTGGGATTCTCTCTCTCTCCCTCTCTCTCTGCCTCTCCCTGGCTTGTGCTCTCTTTCTCTCTCTCTCTCTCAAAATAAATAAACTTAAAAAAAAATCTAAGTGAGAGAGATGGGCTTGATATCTAGCATCAGGTACAGCTTAACTATGAGACAAGGTCAAGATCATTAAAGTGGGGGCTAAAACCATCCTCCAGTTTCCTCATTGCAGTCCCTAATCTCCAGCTGAAGTTCCAGAATTTGTAACCAGCTGACCTGAGATGGTAGTTGTGCTTCTCTTGGCAGAGAAGTAACTTGACAAATGTGGCAAAGTGTGTGAACAGGTATATAGACGATGGACAAATAAATTAAACCTGTGGTGTTAATACTTTTGTTAGGTTCAGCAGTGTTTATTTTATTTAACTTTTTTTTTTTAATTTTTGAGAGTGACAGCATGAGCAGGGGAGGGATGGAGAAGGGGGGACAGAGAATCCAAAGTGGGCTCTGTGCTTACAGGCTGACAGCGCAGAGCCTGATGTGGGGCTCGAACTCACAAACCACGAGATTACCTGAGCTGAAGTTGGACGCTCAACCGCCTGAGCCACCCAGGTGCCCCAGGTTCAGCAGTGTTTATAGTCCTTGTGATTATCTGTGGATTCTACATAGCATGTAAGGTGCGTAACACCTTGAGAGAATTTTACATATTTAACGTGCACTGATTTTGAAATGTATTGATTGAATTATTACGCTATTCTAGGTACTGGGCATATAGTGATCAAACGACAGATGATGTCCCTGCCTTAATAGAGTATAAGCTCTAATCACAGAAGAGCACAGAAAACAAACAAACAAAACCTTCAATGATGTGATTTTTAAAAAGTGACTGACGCTGGGAACAAAAGAAACCTGCTTAAGGGACAGACATGAAAGGGGTATACTTTAGATCTGAGACTGCTCTGAGGAGGCATTTGAGCTGAGATCAAAAACGTATGAAGGAGCAAATCAGGCAGATTCAAAGCAGTCCATGCTAGGAAACAGGGAGGCAGAAATGAGCCCGGTATGCTCCAGAGTCTGCAAGGCAACCACTATGGCTGGAACCGAGCGGGTGATGGGGACTGGAGGTGGAAAGCAAAGCAGGTGCCGGGTCTGACAACCTCGGGGATGGATCTGGATTTGGTTTGTAATGTGAAGGGAAGCCATTGGAAAGTTTCCAGCATGGGTGTAGTGTGATGTGTCTTATGCTTTAAAAGCCCACGGGGGTGGGGTAGGGCTGCAGCAAGGAGGGAGTACAAGTGGAAGCAAGCGGGCCAGTTGAGAGGCCCCCATTAAGGAGTCCAGGTGGAAGATGATATTGCCTTGGAAGAGAATGGTGCAGTGTTAATGGAGAGAAGTGGGTATTTGGGAGATCTGCTTTGAAAGTGGGGCCAAAGAACTGAACTATGGATCGACTGGGTGTGGGATGTGCGGCAATGGGAAATTAAGGAATTTCTAGGGTTTGGAACAGCACAGCAGGGTAGATGGTGGGAAGATACTGGGACATGTATGTTGAGGGGACATCAAGAATTCTAGCTTGGACCTGTAAAATGTGTGGTGCCTCTTCGCTACCCAAGCAGAGATGGTGAGTAGGCAGATGGATGTGGGAAACTACAAGTGTGTAGTTTGTAGACAGGATTCACAAAGACCTAGGACACCAGAAGGAAAGGATTTAAGTGGAGCAGTGCTGAGGTCTGAGGCCTGAACCCCGGGGCATTCCGCTATTTAGGGTAAGTGGGGAGAGCAAGAGGAACAAAGAAAAGATCTGAGAGGGAGCAGGGGTGACTCCCTGCTCAAAAAAAAGTGATTAATTTCATGAAATTCTCCTGATGTGTTGAGAAACATGAGGGCGGAGACTGGGCCATTGGATTGGCAAAGGTCATCAGTGGCTGTCGCTTGGAAAAATTTGACTGGAGTAGGGTCAAAAGTACCACTGAAGATCTACACAACATATGTCCAAATATTTAAGTACTATCAATCGAGCAAACTGCTAAGTAAAATATGATCTTCCTACCTTGACACATAGATAGTCATCATATATTGGAAGGCGAAGTTCAAATTTAGAATCTCTGATTCCTTGAGCTTCTCCCCAGAACGAATTGATGGAGAGAGAAGCGGTCCCCCGGCCTTCTCCCCCTTTTTCTTCCCTGCCTCCAGCCTGAACATCCAAGCTCCACCTGCACGTGCTTCCCCAACCCTGCACCCCAGCAAACAGCCATCTCTCAGGTGTGGAGGTGTGTACCCCACATCCCTTGGAACTGGGGAACAGCACCTCAGGGACCCCGAGAACTGGTTCAGGGGACATCAATGGGGAATTCTGGGGTTCTAGGTGCCTTGGATGAGGTCTGGGAGGGGTATGGCAGAGGGTGGTCCAAGTGGGGACCTCGAAAGCATGGAGCTTGGGCAGTGAAGACAGAATGGGAAAATGTGAGGTAAGGCGGTGGAGAAAGCAAGTGTAGACAGAGCTCTGAAAGAACTTTTCCTATGATGGAGTAAGAGCTGAAAGGAGAGGGGAAGCCAAAGAAAATGGTCTTAGTTGCATTTTTTAAACAAAATTTTAAATGTTTATTTTTAAGAGAGAGAGAAAGTGAGAGAGAGAGAGAGAGAGAGAGAGAGAGAGAAAACGCTCAAGTGGGGGAGGGGCAGAGGGGGAAGGAGACACAAAATTCAAAGCAGGCTCCAGACTCTGAGCTGTCAGCACAGAGCCTGACGCGGGGCTCAAACCCATGAACCCTGAGACCACAACCTGAGCCAAAGTCGGACGCCCAGCCAAGTGAGCCAACCAGGCACCCCTGGGGAAATGTAATATAAGAGGGGCAGTGCTGGAGGCTTACTGGAGAATTGTGGACATAAATTTCAAGCAAACCCGGTAAACATACTTGTGAATGGTTCTCCTCTCGCTGCTTTCCGTTGCCAGGTGAAGTGTCTCAAAATTTGGGGTAAGAGAATTTGATTGATATAAGATTTGTGACTTTAATTAAAAATACTTAAGAGAATTTGATTGATTTAGAATTGCAATGGAATGTGTAGAAACCTCTGGATTAGTAAATAATTTCAGACTTAATAGATTTGTAAATAGTGTTCAGTGCTTAGCAATTCTGTTTGTTACATTTATAATCCTGCCTTGTCAGACATTTGAAGCACTGAAGAGCATCAAATTTGTAATTGTGGTTAAAAATGCCAATGATGAGGGAATGTTATTAATCAACTTTGTAAATGATGTTAAATATTTAGGAGAATTTACTATGTCAAATTTACAAGCTAATTTAGCATTGATCTAAGAACAAATAAAAATCTGTCAGTGGTTAACTTTACATAAGAGATAGCTAGGGGCGCCTGGGTGGCGCAGTCGGTTAAGCGTCCGACTTCAGCCAGGTCACGATCTCGCGGTCCGGGAGTTCGAGCCCCGCGTCAGGCTCTGGGCTGATGGCTCAGAGCCTGGAGCCTGTTTCCGATTCTGTGTCTCCCTCTCTCTCTGCCCCTCCCCCGTTCATGCTCTGTCTCTCTCTGTCCCCAAAAAAAATAAATAAAAAAAAACGTTGAAAAAAAAAATTTAAAAAAAAGAGATAGCTAGACTTATAAACACAATAACATGATCTGTAGGTTGTGTGTTAAAGACTTAGGGAAAACTAGGTTTTTAAATCTGTAACTTTAACAAATGGAGCATTCGTTAAAACACAGATAACTGTAAGTATACTCTTGTTTGCAGTAAGGTCCAAATTTAGATGCAAAGAATATCGCTGTTCCCTGTGAGATGCCATCTTATGCCAGTCTCCCTATTTCCTCAGCACAGGTATCCACAGCCCATGTTCTGAAATTCCACTAAAATGATAGAAAAACACAGTTCCTCATTATCTGTGGTTTTTCTCTCTACTGTTTTAGCTAACCCCGGGGTCAACCACAGCCCAGAATCAGATGACCCTCCTTCCAACTTATCATCAGAAGGTCAGTAATAGCCTAATGTTGCATCACATGCCTACATTATACACCTCGCATCATCTCATCATGTGGGCATTTTATCATCTCCCATCATCTCAAGAAGGGTAGATACTGGACAATGAGATATTTTAAGAGAGACCACATTTGCATAACTTTTATTACAGTATATTGTTATAATTGTTCTATTATTTGTTATTCTTTTTTTAAATTTTTTTATTCAAAAAAATTTTTTAATGTTTATTTATTTTTGAGAGAGAGAGAGCACGGGAGGGGCAGAGAGAGGGACAGAGGATCAAAGAGGGCTCTGTGCTAACAGCAGAGAGCCTGATATGGGGCTTGAACTCACGAACTGTGAGATCATGACCTGAGCTGAAGTTGGATGCTTAACCAACTGAGTCACCCAGGTGCCCATTTTTGTTATAATTCTTAAACTCACTGTGCCTTATTTATTTAAAAAATTTTTTTTGGGGGGGTGGGGGCAGAGGGACAGGGCAAGAGAGAATCCTAAGCAGGCTCCCTGCCCAGAGCAGAGCCTGACGTGGGGCTCAATCTCACAACTGTAAGGTCATCACCTGAACCGAAATCAAGACTTGAACACTTAACCGACCGAGCCCCCCAAGCACCCTTCCCTGGGCCTAATTTATAAGTTAAACTGTACCATAGGTAAGTATATGTAGGAAAAATCATAGTATATACAGGGTTTGGTACTATCCAGGGTTTCAGGCATTCACTGGGGGTGTCGGAATATACACCCGGTGGTTAAGGTGGGGCTACTGTATATATCTTCTATTTATATACACATGCAAATTTTGCATATAGATCCATAATTGCCAAAAAACAAGAAAGAATCCTATCAGTAAATCAGAAATGGTGACGAATTCTTGTAAGACAGACTACATAAGGGTTCGAATCAATGGCAAAATCAGGGTAGAGAAACTTGACACTGAACACTCAGGAGGGAAGGCACTTCTTCCCAAGGGAGCCTGGGGGAAATCCAAGATTAGAGGAAACAAACAAGAAGAATGAAAGAGGTCCCCCAGGGTAGTCCTTGAGGTAATTAAATACAGGGCTACATTTGGTCTGGCTAGATCAGACATCCCCTTCTGGCTGGCAGCTCCAGAAGGATAAAGTTTCCGGGATAAAGACCTCAAGACTATTTTTTTTGAACAAGAGAATAAATACTTCTCCCTGGGAAGGCTCTGAATTTGAAGGTTGACCTGATTGGGGAAGCACAGCCCTTCTTAACGAGGCCTCCATAACAACAGGGGCCAAGGTTGGGGAGGAAGAGGAAAGGTTGTTCCCAAAGACTGCCCCCGACAGCCATGTGGGTAGCTCTCCAGGGTAGGACACTTCAGAGTAACCACAGAGGCTGCAGAATAAGATGAACAGTGTCCAAGATAATACTGAGTTACCACAAAGTATAGAATATAAGCAACCTGGTCTAGCAGTAGGTGTACACCCTGTCTCTTAGAATCTCCAAAATTAGCTCCTGAAGTAAGAACAGGGATTCTCATTTGGACTCCAGCTTCCAACATGGCAAATGTTAGAATGTCTAGAGAAATGTCTAGAGAAAATAAATGGTGGATATAAGAAACATGGTATCCAAAAAAAAAAAAACAAAAAAAAAAAACAAAACAAAAAACCAAAACTATTAAAACTTGTGGATATATCTGAATAAATAAATGAGTAGAACTTCATAAGATCTCAGCACTGGACTCAAGATGAAAAGGTTTGAAGGTATGTTATGGCTTGAATTGTTCCAGGAGAGGCCCAGGTGCAGTGTAAGTTTAGATATTGCCAGGAAGATATCTATTTAAGGAGATTTAAGGTAAATTGGGATGGGTCATCCAGGAGGCTCCTGGGGTATTGGTAATATTCCATTTCTCAATGTAAAAATCTTAAGTTTTGTTTGCTTTATGTTCTTTTTTCCAGTGTGTATTATATTTCTCTACTTGTGGCATTTTATAATAAAACATTTAAAAAACAAACAAAAAGCAAGAATGACTACTAGATTTTTAGTTTTCAAAGCCAGCTGAGCATTAAATAAGGACTTGGTGGTGGGGGGCAGAGAGGAGGAGTTAAAAGATACTGATGCCTAGAACACACCCCAGACCAAATAAATTAGAATCTCTGGGATGGAGTCAGATATATGTATCTGAGAACTTCTGCACTAGAAGAATAGAAATAAAAATAAACACACTCAACAGGAGGAAACATTAATCACAATCATTGTTAATGGGTTAAATTCCCCAATTAAAAGGCAGAACCTAGACAAGATCACCAACGTCCACATTTTCTTCATTTCTCAGGTGTCCTATCAGTATTGGTTTGGTTCTCAAATTCCTTGTGGTCATAAGATTGCTGTAGAAATACTGTCCCTATATTCTTTTACATTTGGATTCAGAGGGAAAACTCTTGAGTTTGTGCTGGAAATCTCAAAAGTGTCGTGGCATTTCTCTCTCCCTCTTTTTTTTCCCCCCTAAAGTGATCATGTGCCAATCACTTACCCTTGAGCAGGTCACTATGACCAGGAGACTTTGACTGACCATCTACTGCACAGGTATGGGGTGGAGTCAATACCATTGGAACTACGTGGGATGAGAGTATGGGGGAAAAGGTGGAACCACAAGCAAAACCCAAAAACTGTTAGAGTGAATGGAAGCTGGGCATTCAAAATGGAAACAAAAAACAAAAAACTTTTCCATAATGGAAATACAGAGTTAAAACGTTAGAAAACAAATATAAACTAAACCAAAGTGGATAGGTTCAAAGTAAGAGGTTAAGAGATGGAAACTGGTTGAAAAAAATATCATGTCCTAATGAAAGAGTTGCCTGTGGCCTTGGCTGGGGCTGGAGAAAGAGCACTGGAAAAGCTGAGTCAATATCCATGGCAACTAGTCCATCCTACATCCCCAAATATGTATCTGCAGTTCAGATTTCTCTCTCCACATTTATATACACACTCTGGACAATTATTCTACATATCTGAAAGGCAGCTCAAATTCATCATGTGCAAAACTTAATTATCAAAAGACCACAAACCTGCTCCTCCTCTTGAATTCCTTCTCTCTTTAAAAAAAAAAAAAAAAAAGTTTAATGTTTATTTATTTTTGAGAGAGAGAGAGAGAATGTGAGAAGGGGAGGGGCAGAGAGAGAGGGAGACACAGAATTCGAAGCAGGCTCCAGGCTCTGAGCTGTCAGCACAGAGTCCGACATGGGGCTCAAACCCAAGAACCACGAGATCATGACCTGAGTGGAAGTCTGATGCTTAACCAACTGAGCCACCCAGGCGCCCCCTTCTGTCTTTTTTTAAATTTTATTTTTTTAATCCAAAATTTTTTTTTAATTTTAGAGAGAGCACGCACATGCGTTTGTAAGTGGGGGAGGGGCAGAGGGAGAGAGACAATCTTTTTTTTAAATTGTTTGTTTATTTATGAGAGAAGTGAGGGAGGGAGGGGCAGAGAGAAAGGGAGAGAGAGAATCCCAAGCAGGCTCCATGCTGTGAAAAAGAGAGCCCGACCCAGGGTTTGATCTCACAAACCGTGAGATTATGACGTGAGCTGAAATCAAGAGTTGGACACTCAACTGACTGAGCCACCCAGGTGCCCCTACCTTTTCTTTATTAATAACCCCGTCCTCTGAACCGGGGACCTGGGATCATCTTTTATTTTGTTTTATTTTTTTTTTAATTTTTTTTCAACGTTTATTTATTTTTGAGACAGAGAGAGACAGAGCATGAACAGGGGAGGGGCGGACAGAGAGGGAGACACAGAATCTGAAACAGGCTGCAGGCTCTGAGCGGTCAGCACAGAGCCCGATGTGGGGCTCGAACTCACGAGCCGTGAGATCATGACCTGAGCCGAAGTCGGACACCCAACCGACCAAGCCACCCAGGCGCCCCCTGGGATCATCTTTTAATTCCTTCCTCTCTCACCTCTGTGTTAATCTTTCTCTAAGTATGTCCATTCCATGTCCATACCACATCTCAGGTCCACTCCTGAGTCTTCACCAGTGCTTAACACAACTGCATTTTAACCATTTGGCTAATTTGTTTGAATACATATCTCTTCCACGAGGCTGGATCCATGACAAGAGGCCCCATCTCAGTTTTATGTTTCTGTGTCCCCAAATCTGAACTTTGTTACTGGTACTCCTTAGGTACTCAGATATTTGTGGAAAGATTAGACTAAGTTAAAGTCTGCCAGCATCAAGGTTTATGCACCACCTTCCAAACCTAGCACTATATTACTTGGGTAATCTTCTGAAAATGCAAATTTGCCTCTATTTTACCCTCTGTTTAAAATCTTTGCGTCTTGGGGCGCCTGGGTGGCGCAGTCGGTTAAGCGTCCGACTTCAGCCAGGTCACGATCTCGCGGTCCGTGAGTTCGAGCCCCACATCGGGCTCTGTGCTGACCGCTCAGAGCCTGGAGCCTGTTTCCGATGCTGTGTCTCCCTCTCTCTCTGCCCCTCCCCCGTTCATGCTCTGTCTCTCTCTGTCCCAAAAATGAATAAACGTTGAAAAAAAAAATTTAAAAAAAAAAATAAAAAATAAAAAATAAAATAAAATAAAATCTTTGCATCTTGGGGCGCCTGGGTGGCGCAGTCGGTTAAGCGTCCGACTTCAGCCAGGTCACGATCTTGCGGTCTGTGAGTTCGAGCCCCGCGTCGGGCTCTGGGCTGATGGCTCGGAGCCTGGAGCCTGTTTCCGATTCTGTGTTTCCCTCTCTCTCTGCCCCTCGCCCGTTCATGCTCTGTCTCTCTCTGTCCCAAAAATAAATAAATGTTGAAAAAAAAATTTTAAAAAATAAAAAATAAAAAAATAAAAAATAATAAAATAAAATCTTTGCATCTTTCAATGCCCTAACCTACCCCCCATCACCTAAAGCAAAGTAGTGTCTCTTAAATTTTCAGTATCTAATAACAACTTACTGGCTGTCTGGAGCATTTGCCAACTTCCCCTTTTAAGTAAATATCCATCAGTTTTTTAAATAATAAAATTAAGATATAATCACTTAAAATTAATAATATTCAAGTATCCCTTGCTGTCCAATTGTATTTATCTCCTAAGTCTGAGTTTAGAAAACAAGTTCATATAGCAAAGGATCCAGGAGGATTTGCACATACTTGGTGCCTGAATTTTGGATAACAAGTAGCAAGAGTTTGGATAGAGCTACTGCTAGAAGTCTTTGAATATACTCAGATCCTGAACTGAGGAAGAAAGAGTTAAAAATTGCAAAAGCAGAGTGGTGAGAAATATCAGATCAGTAAAAGGGAGACTGTTGTTTGTAGTCGATTTAAAGTATATAATTAAAATAAATATATATCTGGATTAATCACAGATGCAACTTATTTTTGTTGCACTAAATGAGAAAGCACTAAGAATTATGGGCTACCGGTTAAAGCAGAAAATGTTTAGTGGCCCTGAGAGATGGGATTTTATGAAGTCGGATGGGACATATACTTAGAAACAGCGGTGACGTTTCTCATTAAAGACCACTTTCATGACCCGCTAAGTCTAAGAACGGATCCCCTTCAAAGGTTGGATGGCTTCACTGGGGTGATAGTTGCAAATGAAGTGCTTTTTGTTTTTTGTTTGGGTTCAGCTCTTGCAAAGAATCCCTCTGTGATTCCTAGCATTGTGTATGGTTATTAAATAATACGTCATTGATTTCTTTCTCCAGAGAATGAAGAAAATCAAGTGCTGTCAATGCCTGCCTGCGAAGCCTCCTGCCTCAAAGTTCAATTTCCTGATACCTTATCCTTAGCACTGAATATCCTCAGCACATTATATCCTATTATGTTGGGCCTGAAAGGAGAAGTTCAAGCTTTTCAAGCTCCTGACCACAGTGTGTTGACATATCACTTGAAATCAGAGATAACATTTCTTCACAATGCTGATAACGACAACAAGGACCAGATTTATGATTTCTGGTCTTTCACGGGATCATCAGTGTTATAAAGAAATCTTATCTCCTCCTTCATTTTGACTATTCACATGAGTACCTTCCCCGGGGACAGCCAGCATGCTTCAGTGTGGAAAAGTAGTTTTGGTACTTGCCACCCATATCTGCACAAAAAACACAGGAAAGACATATGCTCAGTGACTGAGATTTGATGGTGCTAACAATTTTCATGACATCTTCAACCCTTAATTAAGATCAGGATGCATAACTGTTCTTAGTAAGTAAAGTGGTGGGCCATTTAGCACTTGGATACAACCATTTTTGAGTAGTCAAGTGAGGTTGATGGTCAAAATGGCACAGTTCCATGCCCTTCCTCTTCCTATCATATTGTAGTATCCTCTCTCCTCATCTGTGAGATGGCCATGTGACTCTGCTGCAGCCCCATGGGATGTCAGTGATTGTGACAAGGCAGAGACTTGATGATGCTTGCATATTTGGGCTGGCTTGTTCTTGCTCCTCTGCCTTTGCCATAAGAACACGCCTGGGCTAGCCTGCTGAAGGATGGGACGCATGGTGTAGAGCTACCCCAGTTGTCCCAGATAAGTCTATCCCAGACTAGCCAAGCTGATACCTGGACATATGAAAAAACCCAGCCAGCAGCAACAGAACTGCCCACATGACCCACAGTCCAGGCTGGTTTCAGGGTCATGTGACGTTTGTAGTCACAAAGGGGCTCTGTGTTAAGAAGGCCCCATGCTTGGTTTAATGTTCTGCTGTCACTGTCTCTAAATTCTTAGTAATTTTTCATTAAGGGGCCCTGCATTTTTATTTTGCACTGAGCTCCACAAATTATGTAGCTGACCCTGCCCACATCTTATCAATGACACTGGGGTGAGCCTAGCTGAGATGGGAGAACCACCTGTTGGCCTACAGACTCGTGAGATCAATACATTCTCAGTGTTTAAGTGACTGTGAGATTGTGTTGCATTATTGTAGTGACAGATACTGATACAGCAAACCTTTCTTAGGCGGACACATGGCTGGTCCTCCATGATGAGCATTACCTCAGAGATGCTTCTAATCTGCACCGTGTCTCACAAAAATATTAAGTTAATTGATAAAGAGAAGTCAAAAATACCAAGTGTGTCTTTCTCTTTTATATATGTACCACCGGGATGCAAAGAGCTCGTTCAGACCTTCCCTACTAGTGTTTTAGACTCAGCTGTAAAACAAAATATCACCATGATAATAATAGTTCCACCATATTTGTATGCCATTTGTGTTATGCAGCAGACAACCCTGTCATTAGGTTTGCTTATGGCTACCTTTGCTTTTCTCCTAGCATTTGTGCTGAATTCGAGGCTGGCTTACTTATTTATTTATTTATTTTGAGAGAGAGAGAGAGAGAGCAGCAGAAGGGCAGAGAGAGAGAATCCCAAGCAGGCTCTGCACTGCCAGCGCAGAGCCCAACTTGGGGCTCAATCCCCCGAACTGTGAGATCATGACCTCAGCCAAAATCAAGAGTCAAATGTGTAACCGACTGAGCCACCCAGGAGTCCCGAGGCTGGTTTTACAAGAATGCTGACCACAGCAGTGCTTGTATCTGTCGTTGCTGTTGTTTAGCCTCTTTACATTTAGAAATAAAATTAATCTCATATCACAAAACATTTTGTACTTAGTCCAGGAAAATCTACTGGTGAACCAGCCATGTTATTCTACTTTGGAAATGACATGAAATCTCTGAAGGCATCATGAAGCTCTTGGACAGAGTTTTCTAATAGAGTGTACATTAGAGAGAAGAGGGGGATAAATCCCTTCCTCAAAAAAATCCAGTGTTTAGATATTCATAGCCACACTTCCCATTCACACGTTGCCTTTCAGCATCTTGGATGAAATCATCACATTCACAGATGCTCTTGTCCCAACAGATCCTGAAGTCCTGTTCCCTAATTCTGCTTCTGACTTGCCGTGTTTGTATTACTATTTTTGTCTTTGCTTTTACACTTCAACGAACCACTTTATAGTCATTAATCTATTTTTGTTCATCAGAACCATAACAAAACATAAGAGTAACAACAAAAAATGCAAATTTTACACCCATAAACAATAACATGCACGTGATATAGCTAAAATAAACTATGCATCCTACTGACTGAATTTCAACTACACCTTGTTAAGAGTCTGACCATTTTGAGCCATCTGCATCCTTGGACCATTATTAGGAGAATAATGGTACTTGATAATTTTTCTTCCTTTTCAAATGTATACAATTCTTAAGCACCTATTTTCCCATTGCCTGTGTCACAGAAGCTGTCTAACAACTTGAAGACTATTTGTTTTACAGACAAACGGATCCCATTTTAGGAATACTGACCCGAAAGATAAAGCCTGATTTCTTTGATGTGGTATATAAGCCATCCCATAATCTTACAGTTGTCATTAGTGTGTGTGTGTGTGTGTGTGTGTGTGTGTGTGTAAGTTGTTATTGGTATAACAATGGCAATATCCCCGAGACCTTAAATGAGATCACGTGATCAGCGCCAATCCGAGCATTTCAAATGGATTCTTTTTTTTTTTTTTTTCAACGTTTTTATTTTATTTTTGGGACAGAGAGAGACAGAGCATGAACAGGGGAGGGGCAGAGAGAGAGGGAGACACAGAATCGGAAACAGGCTCCAGGCTCTGAGCCATCAGCCCAGAGCCTGATGCGGGGCTCGAACTCCCGGACCGCGAGATCGTGACCTGGCTGAAGTCGGACGCTTAACCGACTGCGCCACCCAGGCGCCCCCAAATGGATTCTTATTTTAAATTCACAGTAGCACTTGGAGGTAGGTGCTAGTGTTGTTATTACACACTTACAGATAGGGAATTATGAATATTACAGAGGTACTTGCTTACGATCACAGAACTAGTAGGAGGCTGAGCAGAAACGTGATCCCAGGCTTGTCTGATTCCTAACGACCATGTTATACGGCAGCCTCTCTTTGACCTCCCCTTCCTGTACTCTCTTCCGAACACACAGAGCCACAGCCATGCCACAGCCTGCCACACCCCCTTCCATTCCTCAGTGACCTGCCATCTGTGTCTGTGCATTTGGCTCCCTCTGAAACGTTCTCTTCCATCTCTCCCCTTGTCACCTTGGTGAACTCTCACTCACCTGTCAGCACCCCATTTAAGAGTCTACTTTATAAAGTCTTTTCTTCCACCCACATCCTAGGATTTTTACCTCGTCTGTAATAGCCTACATTTTATTTCTTTCCGTTATCCAGATAAAGATGCAAAAATGTCTAGAGTGACAGCTGAGTTATTAAGAATTACAATATGACAGAACATAATTTACTACATTTTATCTGATTGTTCCCTGGTCTATCATTAGTCGACTCCATTTACTGACTTATGTCTCAATGAATAGGCAATTCCTTACCTTAAAAATGTTATTCTCAGGTGGTCAGAGAACAGAATTAATTCTCACTGTGTCTATAATAACAACTAGTTAACTTCATGAGGCACAGAAAATACATTCTCTATTTTACCCTTTCCAATTTACTCTCAGGGAGTGAGACCCATGATAATAGATAAAGTTTCTAAAATCACTATCCCTGGTAGATGATACTGTTTTATGGATACTTAGAAAATACAGTTCTATCAAGGTGGCAAAAACACATCTTCAGGTCTGCTAGTAATTAAGAAAGCCGTAAGTTAATCAGCTATATTCTTTTTGAAGAGAAAGCAGAAGGCAGTGGTTTAGAGTAATGGTCCCATACAGTCATTTGAACATTTACTTCAACAGTATACATATTGGGCCTGCACCCCCACAAATGTGTGTATTTATTTATAGTTTATGTACGTGCACATACTACCGTATGCAACGTTCAGTGTATTACAGAACATTCACGAAATGGAAACTAATAGAAATGAGGTAAGGAATAAATATAATTAGAAGTTCTACGGATTTTCTTCCTCATCCAACAGATCACCTTGTATTCCTACATTTGCACTACTGTTGAAGATCAACAGTCTGCAAATCATTCATTGGACAAGTACTACCAGTCCACCTGGATCCAGATGCTGGCTCACCCCAGTGATCCCCAGGACCAGGGGGATCCCTGTAGACTCAGGATCCAGGTCCACCACTATCTACCCAAGCACCAGGTCTGCCTACCCAAGGACTCCAATAGCAAGCCCATCTATGGGCACCCCCAGATGGCCCACTCAGAATCTCTGGATAGGCCAACTGGTGAAAGGTTTTACCTGTCGAAGCCAGTCTCAAAAGACTGGAAGAGGTGGCTACTTCCCCAACTGTGCAGACACCAAAAACAAGACCACAAGGATCACGAATAATCAAGGAAACATGACATGACCAAAAGGAACTAATGAAATTCCAACAACTGATCTAAAGAAATGGAGATCTATGAACTGTCTGACAAAGAAATCAGAATAACACTCTTAAAGAAATTCTGTGAGCTGCAAGAAAATACAGATAAACAACTAAATGAAATTAGGAAAACAATGCATGAACAAAAGGAGAAGTTCAACAAGAAGCAGAAACCATTAAAAAAAAAAGCCATTAAAAAAAACCAAACTGTGCCTGAGTGGCTCAGTCAATTGAGCATCTGACTCTGATTTTGACACAGGTCATGATCTCACAGTGTGTGGGATTGTGCCCCACCTCAGGATCTGTGCTGGCAGAATGGAGCCTGCTTGGGATTCTCTCCCTCTCTCTCTGCCCCTCCCACACCCACGCTCTCTCTCTCACTCTCAAAATAAATAAACATTTTAAAAAATCCACAGAAATCCTAGAGTTGAAGAATAACTACAATGAAGACATCAATAGAAAGCTCAACAGCAGACTCAACCAAGCAGAAGAAAGAATTTGCGAGCTAGAAGGCAGATCATTTGAAATCATCCAGTCAGAAGAGCAAAAAGAAAAAAAAAGAAATGAAAGAGTAAAAAAGCCTACATGAATTATGGGATACCATTAAAAGAAACCATGCCTTAGTGGATTCCCAGAAGGGGAAGAGTGGGGAAAAGAGGTAGAAAGCTTATTTAAAGAAATAACGCCCGGAGCATCTGGCTGGCTCAGTCACTAGAGCATGCGACTCTTGATCTCAAGGTTGTGGGTTCAAGCCTCACGGTGGGTGTAGAGAATACTTAAAAAAATAAAAATCTTTAAAAAAATAATAAAGAAATAATGGCTGAGAACTCCTCATATTTGGGGGAGAGATTTGGACATCCAAAATTCATGAGGTTAATAAGTCACCCAAAATTTTAATCCAAAATGATCTTCTTTAAGACACTTTATAATAAAACTATATAAAAACAAAGAAAAAGAGAGAATTTTTAAAGGAACAAGATTTAAAAAAAAATTCTCACATATATGAGAAGCCCCATAAGGCTACAGAGGATTTCTCAGCAGAAACCTTATAGGTCAGGAGAGAGTGGAATGATATATTCAAACTGTTGAAAGGAAAACAAACAAACAAACAATCAACCAAGAATAATTTACCTGGAAAAGTTGTTTTGAGTAATGAAGGAGAGATAAAGATTTTTCCAAACAAACAGAAGCTGAGGGTGTTCATCATCACTAGACCTGCCTTAAAAGAAATGCTGAAAGGAATTCTTGAAGCAGAAATGAAAGGACACTAATTAGGAATGTGAAAATATATGAAAATATAAAACATACTGGCAAAGGTATAGTCAAATTCAGAATACTAATACTGTTATATAGTTGTGTGTTAATCTCTTAAGTGGAGCGTAAAGGTTTAAAGGACCAAAGTACTAAAAGTAACTATAGCTACAATGATATGTTAGTGGATACACAATATAAAAGAGATAAATGGTGACATCGAAAACATAAAATACATGAGGGGAGTAAAAGGGTAGAATTTTTGTATATGATCAAAGCTAAGTTATCATCTTAAAATAGACTCTTAATTCTAAAAGACATTTTATACAATTCTCATGATAACCATAAACAAAAACCTATAGTAGATCCACAAAAGGGAAAGAGAAGAGAATCAAAGCTTATTACTATGGGAAATCATCAACTCACAAAGAAAGACAACAAAAGAGGAAGAAAGAAACAAGGGACAAAACAACCAGAAAACAGTAAGATGGCATTAATAAATACTCACCTATCAATAATCACTTCAAATGTAGATAAATTAAATTCTCCTATCAAAAGGCATAGAATGACTGAATGGATTAAAAAATACAACTGACTATATGTTGCCTACAAGAGACTTCAGCCTTAACAACATACATAGACTCAAAGTGAAGGGGTAGAAAAATATATTCCATGCAAACAGAAACCAAGAGAGCAGGAACTGATACTTATATCAGCAAAATAGACTTTAAGTCAAAAATTGTGGGGGTCCTGGGGGGCTCAGTCAGTTAAGCATCCGACTCTTGCTTGATTTCCACTCAGGTCCTGATCTGGAGCCCTGCATTGGGCTCTGTGACGACAGTGCAGAGTCTGCTTGGGATTCTCTCTCTCTCCCTCTCTCTGCCTCTCCCATGCTCGCTCTCTCTTAAAATAAATAAACAAACCTAAAAAAAATTGTAACAAATGGGGCTGGGTGGCTGAGTCAGTTAAGCATTCAACTCTTGATTTTGGCTCAGGTCATGATCTCACTATTCATGAGATCCAGCCTCAACTATTATCAGCGTGGAGCCTGCTTGGGATTCTCTCTCTCTCTCTCTCTCTCTCTCTCTCTCTCTCTGCTCCTCCCCTGCCCACTCCTGGGCATGTGCACACACACTCTCTCTCTCAAAGTAAATAAACAAACATTAAAAAATTGTAACAATAGAAGACAAAGGTCATTATATAATGACAAAGGGGTTAATTCATCAAGAGAATATAACAACTATAAATATATATGCACCCACTATCAGAGCACCTAAATATATTAAGCAAATACTAATAGATCTAAAGGGAGAAATAACACTACAATAATAACAGAGGGCTTCTGAGCTCACTTTCAACAATGCATAGATTATGCAGACAGAAAATCAATAAGCAAACATTGGACTTGAATTATACCTTAGACCAAATATAGGCAGAACATTCCACCCAACAGCAGAATACATATTTTTCTGAAGCACACTCTCTAGGATAGATCATATGTTAGGTTGCAGAACAATTCTTAGCAAATGTAAGATGACTGATATATCAAATATCTTCTCTGACCACAATGATATGAAACTAAAAATCAACTACAAGAGGAAAACTGGAAAACTCACAAATGTGTGGAAATTAACATACTCTTGAACAGCCACTGGGTCAAAGAAGAAGTCAAAAGGGAAATCAAAAAATAACCTTGATACAAAGGAAAACTGAAACATAACACACCAAAACTTATGCGATGCAGCAAAGGCAGTTCTGAGAGGGAAGTTTAAAGCAATAAATGCCTTCATTAAGAAAAAAGAGAGCAGGGCACCTGAGTGGTTCAATCGGTAAGTGTCCAACTTCGGGTCAGGTCATGATCTCATAGTTCGTAACTGAGTTCAAGCCCCCAGTCGGGCTCTGTGCTGACAGCTCAGAGCCTGGAGCCTGTTTCAGACTCTATGTCTCCCTCTCTCTCTGCCCCTTCCCTGTTCATGCTCTCTCCCTCTCTCTCAAAAATAAATAAAACATAGAAAAGAAAAGAAACGCTTATGTTAAAAAAAAAAGAAAAAAAGAGAGAAAGCTTCCTAAAGCAAATGAACCCAGCCAGCGTCTCTTGCAAAGGACATGGTCATTTCTTGGGATAGTTTCCAGCTCTGGAAAATGAACATACTCAAGGGTCCCCAGAATCTAACTCTACCATGTACACTTCTTTTATGAAGTCTCATCATGGCTATGACCTGATTCCCACAAGCTTCAATTTGTTTATATTTGATACTTCCCTGTAGGTGAAGAAAGCTTCCCCCTCCCACCCGACCCCTTTGGCAACAAATGGTATACGAGCTGCTCCTTTGTGGGATAGTAAGAAGAAAAGTTTTGTGGGTATGCTGGCCATCACCGATTTCACCAGTATCTTGCACCACTAGGGGGCGCCTAGGGAGCTCAGTCAGTTGAGCCTCTGACTTCAGCTCATGGCATGATCTCGCGGTTCGTGAGTTCAAGCCCCGCGTGGGGTTCCTTGCTGTCAGCACGGAGCCCACTTCTGATCCTCCGTTCCCCCCTCTCTCTACTCCTCCTCCACTCATACTCTTTCTTTCAAAATAAACACTAAAAAAATTTTTTTAAAATATCTTACACCACTATTAACAATCAGTATTGGTATAGATCTATGAGCTGAAAGAGCACAAAATAGAAACTTGGAGGGAGGTGTACGCACGGGACTCCTCGAATCCCTTGTCTGCATTGCTTCTAATGCCAGCTTATTTGATGCTGTCTCTTCATTAATTCAAAATAAGATCCGCAGGCTGCCAGTTATTGACTCAGAATCAGGCAACACCTTGTACATATTCACCTATAAGCACGTTCTCAAGTGTCTCAAATTGTTTGCTGATGAATTCCCCAAGCCAGAGTTCGTGTCTAACTCTCTGGAAAGAACTTCAAGTCAGCACTTAGGCCAACGCTGCTATGGCCCACACCACCACCCCTGTCTACATGCCTCTGGGCATTTTGTACAATGCGGATTCTCAGCCCTGCCACTGGTGGATGAGAAAGAGTGTGTGGTGAACTTCTACCCCAAGTTTTATGTTATCAGTGTAGCAGCAGAACAAACTTAGAGTAACCTGGATGTGTCAGTGACCAAAGCCCTACAATGTTGATCACATTACTTCAGATGTGTCTCCAAGTGCTACCTGCATGAGACTCCAGAGACCATCATCAACAGGCTGGTGGATGCAGAGATTCACCTCTTTGTAGTGGTGGATGGGAACGATGCAGTCAAGGAAACCGTATCACTGTCTGACATCCCTCAGGTCTCGGTGCTCACCAGCAGGGACAGAAAATCCTGAGCTGGTCGGGCAGCACCAGGGAATAAGTCATACTCACTGCCCATCCCAGCAATCACAGATGAAACCTTGAGAGAACTGTGATTATGCCCTGCTCAGGAGACCCCTCCTCTTCTACCTGGAAGTTGGGGAAGGTACGGGAAGAGGAAGGACAATGGGTTTTAAAGTGTCTCTATTCTCACAATACTCTTGAAAAGAACTTTCAGCCTAGCCCAGCCTAGTCCCTGTCCTCTTAGACATAGTCCCTTTTCTGAGCAAACTCAGGTTCTGTGCCCCTGAGAAAAACTCTGATCTCTAAAAGATGCCCAAACTTCACCCCAGCCCTCAACTCTGCCTCTGGCTCCACCCTAAGGTAACAGCATAACAAAACTCTTCATAAAGATATTTTTTACTTATCCTGTTTCATGCTGTATGGAAGAGGCTGAATCCACTTAGTGACATAGCTGTCCCTAATAGGAATAAGGAGGATGAAGGGGACGGGGGGGTCTTTGGGTTCCTGTGCTATAGATACATGAAGGGAAATGGGAGTTAGGTAGAAGACGAGGACAAAGTGGTTAGCTGAGGTATTGTTTTTCATAGCAACCCTGATTAAAATGACAGAAACCTAAACAACAACAAAAAAGAAAAATCACAAATAAAAAACATAACTTCACCCCTAAGGAACTAGAAAAAGAAGAACACACTAAGCCCAAGGTTAGCAGAAAGAAGGAAATAACAAAGATCGGAGCAGAAATAAATGAAACAGAGACCAGAAAAACAATAGGAAAGATCAACCAAGTTAACAGCTAGTTTTTTGGAAAGATCAACAAAACTGACAAACTTTCATTCAGACAAAGAAAAAGAGAGGACCCAAATAACTAAAATCAGAACTGAAAGAGGAGACAGGGGCACCTGGCTGGCTCAGTCAGTTGAGCGTCCAACTCTTGATTTTGGTTCAGGTCATGATCCCAGGGTCATGGGATCAAGCCCCATATTGGGCTCCATGCAGGGCATGCAGCCAGCTTAAGATTCTCCTTCTCTCTCTCTGTCTCTGTCTGTCTCTCTCTCCCCCTGCTCCTCTCCCCAGCTTGTGCTCGCACTCTCTCTCTAAAAAATAAAAAGGAAAAAAAATAAATGAAAGAGGAGACATTACAGCTGACACCACAGTAATACAGATGATCATAAGAGACTGCTATGAGCAATTATACACCAACAAATTGGATAATCTAGAAAAAAAGGATAAATTCCTAGAAACATACAACCAGTCAAGACTGAATCATGAAGAAAGAGAAAATAGGAACAGACTAAAAACAAGTAAGGAGATTGAACTGATAATTTAAAATCTCCCAACAGAGAAAAAAAGCCCAGGACCAGATGGCTTCCCTGGTGAATTATAACAAATATTTAAAGAGTAATTAACATCAATCCTTTTCAAACTCTTCCCAAAAATTGAAGAGGAGGGAATACTCTCAAACTCTTTTTGTGAGTCCAGCATTACTCTGATATGAAAGACAGATAAGGATACCACAAGAAAAGGAAACTACAGGCTAATATTCCTAATGAATATAGACACAAATACTCTCACCAAAATACTAGCAACATGAATTTAACAGCATATTAAAATGGTCATACAACATGATCAACATACTCATGAGGCTTATCCCTGGGTTGCAAACCAATAAATATGATATACCACTTCAATAAAATGGAAGATAAAAATCATATAATCACTTCCATAGAGGGAGAAAAAATATTTGACAAAACTCAACATCCTTTCCTGATAAAAACTCTCAACCAACTGGGTGTAGAAGGAACATACCTCAACATAATAAAGGCCTTATATGACTGACAAACCCACACCACATTCAACAATGAAAGGCTGATTTCTCACTAAGACTAGGAACAAAAGAAAGATGCCCATGCTCACCACTCCCATTCAACATAGTACTGGGAGTACTGGCCAGAGCAGTTAGGCAAGAAAAAGAAATAAAAGGCATCCAAACCATGGGGCGCCTGGGGGGCTTGGTCGGTTGAGCGTCTGACTTCGGCTCAGGTCATGATCTCGCGTGGGACCTCGACGTGGGACCCTGAGTTCGAGCCCCGTGTCAGGCTCTGGGCTGATGGCTCAGAGCCTGGAGTCTGCTTCTGATTCTGTGTCTCCCTCTCTCTCTGCCCCTCCCCCGTTCATGCTCTGTCTCTCTCTGTCTCAAAAATAAATAAACATTAAAAAAAATTTTTTTAAAAGGCATCCAAACCAAATCAGAGAGAAAGAAGTAAAACTGTCTTTGCAGATGTTATGATCTTATACACAGAAAATCCTAAAGACTACACACACACACACACACACACACGCACACACACACAATTAGAACTGAATGAATTCTGCGAGGTGGTAGAATACAAAACCAACTTCCAAAAATTGGTTGCATTTCTGTATGGTAACAACAAACTATCTGAAAAAAAATCCCGTGTTAAATGGCATCAAAAATAATAAAATACTTAGGAATAAATTTAAGCAAGGAGATGAAACATCTATTCAATGCAAATTGCAAGACACTGATGAAAAAAACTGAAGAGTACACAAAGAAATGAAATACCTCCCATGTACAAAGATTGAAGAAATTAATGTGATCAAAATGTCCATACTACCCATCTGTAGATTCAATGCAATCCCTATCAAAATTTCAGTGGTGTTTTCCACAGAAATAGAAAAAAACAATCCTAAAATATACACAGAACCACAAAAGACCCTGGATAGCCAAAGCAATCCTGAGAAAGAAGAACAAAGCTGGAATAATCAAAATGGTTTGGTACTGGCATAAAAACACACATAAACCAGTGCAACAGCATGGAGAGCCCAGGAGTAAATCCACACACATACAGGCAACTAATGCATGAGAAGGGAACCAAGAAAGGATAGTCTCTTCGTTAAATGGTGCTCAGAAAACTGGATATTTACATGCAGAAGAATGAAATTGGACCCTGTGTTACACCACTCACAAAAGTTTTAGGAGAATGGATTAAAGACTTAAATGGAGGGCCCAAAACTGTAAAATGTACTAAAGGGAAATACAGGGGAAATGTTCCTTGACATTAGTCTTAGCAACAATTTTCAGGATATTACAACAAAGTACAAGTAACAAAAGCAAAAATCAACCAGTGGAACTGCATCAAACTAAAAAGCCTCTGCATAGAAAAAGCAACACTTAGCAAAATGAAAAGACAACCTATAGAATGGGAGAAAATATTTGCAAATCATCTATCTGTTAGGAGTTAATATCCCAAATATATGAGGAATTCACACAACTTAATAGAAAAAAAACCTGAGGGCACCTGGGTGGCTTAGTGGGTCAAGCGGCCAACTCTTTTTTTTTTTTTAATGTTTATTTATTTTTGAGAGACAGAGAGAGACAGAGCATGAGTGGGAGAGGGACAGTGGGAGACACAGATTCCAAAGCAGGCTCCAGGCTCTAAGCTGTCGGCACAGGGCCCGACGTGGGACTCGAACCTACAAACTGTGAGATCACGACCTGAGCCGAAGTCAGACGCTTAACTGACTGAGCCACCTGGGCGCCCCTAAAATAAACATTTTTTTAAAACAAAAAATCTGATTAAGGAATTTGAATAAACATTTTCCCAAAGATGACATAACAGGTACATGAAAAGATGCTTAACGTCATTAATCATCAAGGGAATGTAAACCAATACCACAATGAGATATCACAGTATACCTGTTATATGGCTATTATCAATAAGGCAAGGAACAAGTGTTGGAGAGGGTAGAAAAAAGGGAACCCTTGTGCACTGCTGGTGGGAATGTAAATTGGTGCAGCCACTATGGAAAACAGTATGGGGATTCCTCAAAAAATTAAAAATGCAACTACCAGATGACCCAATAATCCTATTTCTGGGTATATGTTTGCTGGAAATATAATCAATATTGGAGAGATATTGCTCTCTCATGTTCACTGCAGCATTATGCACAGGAGCTAAGACATGGAAACAACGTAGGTGTTCACTGATGGATAGTTGAATAAACTGTGATACACACACACACACACACACACACAGGGATATTACTAAACTATAAAAAAGAAGGAAATCCTGTGTTTTGTGACAATATGGATGGACCCTGAGGGCATTACGTTAAGTGAAATAAGTCAGACAGAGAAAGACAATAATGGTGTATTCTCATTTACATGTGGAACCAAAAAAAATCTGAATTACTCAAAACAGAGAGTAAAATGGTGGTTGCCAGGGGCTGGGCGGGGGGCGGGGAAAATGAGGGAGAGGTTGGTCAAAGAGTACAAACTTCAAGCTATATGTTCTGGGAATCTAATTAATGTACAGCATGATGACTATAATTAACAATACTATAGGGGCACCTGGGTGGTTCCGTGGGTTAAGCCTCTGACTCTTGATTTCAGCTCAAGTCATGATCTCATGGTTCGTGAGATCAAGCCCCATGTTGGGCTCTGTGCCATCAGCTCTGATTCTCTCTCTCTCCCCCCCTTCCCTGCTCATGTGCATGCGCGTGCCCTCTCTCAAAATAAATAAATAAACTTAAAAAAATATTATATTATTGAAAATTGCTAAGAGAGTAGATCTTAAATGTTATCACCACAAACACAAAAAAAATTATGAGAGAAAATAGAGATGTTAACTAACTTTATTGTGGTAATCATGTCACAATATATATGTGTATCAAATCATTACATTTTACACCTTACACTTACACAGGTTATATGTTAATAATATGTTGATAAAGCTGGAAAAAAGAAATTATAATTCTCTACAGTAAAAGATTAAAGTAGAAAAATAATTTTATTGTCTCAAAAGACACAGGAAAAAATATTTGATAAAGTTCAAAACCCATTAATGGCTGAACAAAACGGAGCAAAGGAGAAATAGGAATTTTCTTTTTTTTTTTTTTCAACGTTTTTTATTTATTTTTGGGACAGAGAGAGACAGAGCATGAACAGGGGAGGGGCAGAGAGAGAGGGAGACACAGAATCGGAAACAGGCTCCAGGCTCCGAGCCATCAGCCCAGAGCCTGACGCGGGGCTCGAACTCACGGGACCGCTAGATCGTGACCTGGCTGAAGTCGGACGCTCAACCGACTGCGCCACCCAGGCGTCCCAAGGAATTTTCTTAATCTGATTTAAAAAAACCCACAAAGCTCTAAAAAAGCCCTTCAGCAAACATGTTACCTAACTGTGTAATATTGAATGCTTTCCCTTTGAGATCAAAATGAGACAAGGAGAATTGCTTTCACCGTTTCTAGTATATTGTATTAGAGGATTTAGCTGGTACAATGAGGCAACAAAAAGAAATTAGAAGGTGTAAGGATTGCAAAGTAACAAAATCAGCTTGCAGAAAACAGTTTGGACATTTTAAGTTGAACTGAGGCATACTATATGATCCAGCATTTTCAATTCTAGGTATATGCCTAGGGAAATTCTTGTACAAGTACACAGGACATGTGTGACAATGTTCACAACAGTGTTATTCATAATAGCCCCAATTGGGTGTGTGTGTCGGGGTGGGGGGGGAACCATAAAGAATAGAATGCATAGGGGCATCTGGGTGACTCAGTTGGTTAAGCATCAGACTTTGGCTTAGGTCACGAGATGTCACAGTTTGTGAGTTCGAGCCCCACATCAGGCTCTGCGCTGACAGCACAGATCTTCAGGTCTTGTGTCTCCCTTTCTCTCTGTCCCTTCCCCGCTTATGCGTATATGTGCCTCTCTCTCTCTCTCTCTGTCTCTCTCTCTCTCTCTCTCTCAAAAATAAAATAGACATTAAAAAAAAGAGAGAGTAGAATGGATAAATAATTTGTAAAACATTCACATGGTGGATTACTATATGCCAGTGAAACTGAATGAACTGTAGCTACAAACATAAACAGAAATGAATCTCAAAAATATCAGGCAAAATACATATGCCACAGAAAAATGTCTTCAGTGTGATTACATTTACATACAACTCACAAAGTTGGAGAAACTTAGTAATATATTGCTTAGGGATACACACATACATGAAAAAAAACCAGAAAAATTATTACAGAAGTCACGATAAAGGTTACCTCTAGGGAAGATGAAGAGGGATGTTTTTGAAAGGTTTCTACGGTGGGAGGTGGTTTTCACAAGGGTATTATTCTTTAAGCTCTACATCTGTATTTCATACATGCTTTATGTGTGATATATTTCACCACAAAGGTCTTTTTCTAAAGCAATTCCCTTTAGATCTAATTACCAGTTTACAGAGAATATAGAGCATAGCAGAACACATTAAATGATACCATGAGTAAACAATCAGCAAAGTCTAGACTTTGGAAAAATCTAGAGGGCAAATCATCTTGTTTCTTCAGTACAAAATTCCAAGGGGAAAAAAAGAAATGAAGAAGGAACCTGTAACTTACAGAAGACTTAACAGACATATTCATCAACTTCCATGTGTGGATATTTGGATACTCATGGAAGAAAATACTGCAAATTAAATAACATGGCAATTGCAAATGTGTGAGCATTAACTGGTTAGATGATAATAAGGATTTATTTGCAATTTTATTGGGATGTGGTGATGGAACAGTGGTTGTATTTAAAAAGGGATTCCTTGGAGTGCCTGGGTGGTTCAGTTGGTTAAGCGTCTGACTCTTGGTTTCGGCTCAGGTCATAATCTCACGGTTGGTAAGTTTGAGCCCCATGTAGAGCTCTCTCTCTCTGCTTCTTCCCCTCCCTCTTCCCCTTTCCCACTCACTGTCTCTGTCAAAATAAACAAATAAAAACTTACAAACAAATAAATAAAAAGGAAGTTCTTGTCTTTTACAGGTCGATAATGAAATATTTATAGATGAAATTATATCAGTCTTAAGATTCAATTCAAAACAATCCTGGGTGGGAGGGATGGTATAAAGAAAACAAGATTGGCCATGAGTTGAAAATTATTGAAGCTAATGATGGTATACTGGATTTCACTAAGTTTTAACTATGTTTGAAATTCTGCATACTAAAATTAAAATAAAATAAGATAAAAACTGGAGCAAAAAAAAAAAAAAGAAATTTGCTCAGTCAAGATATGCTTTGAAAGGGACATTTTGGGGTTCATTACTTTCTCATCGTGCCCAGAATAGCACCATGCTTCTTCCATAGGACAATTTAGATCTGTACTTCTCAGTCTTTAATGTGCATCTGAATCAGAAGGATCTCGTTAAAATGCAGATTTGGATTCAGAAGACCTGAAGTGGGGCCTGATATCTGCATTTCTGACAAGCTCACAGGTGATGCCTACGCAGGGTTCCCTAAAGGATGCAGTTATTCCCTCTTCATAACCTCTCTTCCATTGGCCTTCTACCACTTCCTCATTCTCCACCATCCCTTCCTGGGCCCGTTCCCATTCTGGCCCAGCTTAGATTCTGTGGCTCACTTGGACCATCACTCCCTTGTAAACCCCTTCAACATCTCTCCTGTGGGATTTGTCCAGCAAAACTTCAACGTGATGACACTACCGTTCTCCAGGTGCTTGAACCCAAGCATTTAAACGACGGTGGAGAAAACGACCCAATACATACTCTTCATAGGCACTCTGTTTTATGTAGCAACCCTGCTCCCTCCTTTACAGTGCTTATTTCTCCCTCTCCAAGAGGACCAGTTTATATGTCCTCTCTTTCCTCTTTCCATCTCCTTTTCTCTGCTAATGACCTTGCCTTTGTTGTGAAAACAAAAGTTGACACACAGCAAGCTCTTCATCTTCCCAGTACCAAATTTAGGAGTCTTTGTGTGCCTGTTCCATCTTTTCTCCTCATCCCCGCCTATAAAAAAATTAAAATCTGTCATCACCTATCTGTTCACACACACTTTTCCATCCCATCCCCTCTTGCTCATTCAACTGCGCCATATTGAGAGTTTACATCATCTAGAGGCTGCTATTGTTTTTAAAAAAGCAAATATAAAATCAAGACAGTTCTTCTAACCCTGCCCCATATCTAAATACTGCCTGATTTCCATTATGCCTTTCATAGTTTACTTACCTCCCTTCACTCCTTAACCCACGCCAACAGGGTTTCTATCCTCACTGCTCCACCAAAACTGCTCTAGTCCAAGTCTTCAGCTAGCTCCAAGGTTCCAAGTCAGACAGACACTTTTCTGTCCTCAATTTACCCGGTGTCTCAGCAACATTTGACCCAGTTCATAAAATTTTTTATCTTTTTCTGTCCTTCCCATCCCCATCCCCATCCCCACCCCCCACCCCTCGCAAATACCCTCATCCTCTCCTAGTCTTTCCACTTTGGGAATACGTTCACCAACCTGGGAAGCTTTAATATGTCCTTTTTCTTTAACGCCTTTCAAATCCATCAGCAAGCCTTGCTTTTCCTACCACATAAGCATTTTTTTCTAATCTGTCCACTCCTATTCCATTTTCATTGCAATTACATTAAACTAAATTGTCTCCTAGTTCCCAAACAGGCCACCCACTTCCTTGCCTCAGGGCCTTTGTACATGCTATTGCCTTGCCTGGAACACTTAAACACATTCTGAGTTCCATATGGCCCAAATTTCATTCTAGGGTAACAATCTCAAAGTCTTCCTAGACTCTAAGCCATTCCCAGATAACCCTGTGAGAAAAGGAGATATTTCTATATCACAGTCTAGATACACTCTTGATCCATGTCCAAAACAGATGCTCAGACTCCTACTTGTTCCAATCAGAAAACAAAGGTTGATATATGACCAAGTTTAAGTTCATTTCCAATCATAGTAAAATTGACCCCAAATTTCCTCCTGGTTTTCAGTTCCTTCCCACAGTAGAGGAAGACAGTACCAGATTATCATTTTCAATTCATGTTGTAGACTGGAAACAAATGGAACCCCATTTTTTGTAGCTCCTCTGGTTCAGAGACATATTTCTCCATCCCTTGAATCTGGGCTTGCCCATGCAACTTGTCTAGGCCAATGGAACACTAGCAAATGGGAAACAAGTGGATGTTTGAAATGTGCATGTGCATTGGGCCCCCCCACCCCAACCTCGTTGCTTTTGGAACCCAGCTATCATATGAAGAAGACGGGGCTAGCTCACTAGATGAGGAGACACATGACCCGGTCAAGTTCAC
The DNA here is from genome assembly GCF_022079265.1 of Lynx rufus. Classification (NCBI taxonomy): domain Eukaryota; kingdom Metazoa; phylum Chordata; class Mammalia; order Carnivora; family Felidae; genus Lynx; species Lynx rufus. The sequence goes on from NW_025814838.1 coordinate 5,520,734, forward strand.
CTGCCCCTGCCGATCAGCAGACAAATGAATGAGATCATCTAGGACCAGCTACCTGCAGCCAGCCTGCCAACTGACTAGTGAACCCAAGCAAGAACTACCATCCAGATGATCCCACCCGCGACTGCCAACCCGTGGCATAACAACCCATGGCTGTTTTAAGCCACTATGTCTCAGCGTGGTTTATAGTGCAGCAAAAACTAACTGATACACCTCTTGAAGAAGTCTTTTCATACTGCAGATCCAATTATGCTACCTCCCTACTTAAAATGCTTTAATGGGTTTTCATTGATCCTGGAATACAACCCAAGTCACTTTGGCAAGGCCTACAAGATATCCACGTTGCCTGAATGGCCTCATCTCCTGTCATCATCCCAATCACACTGTGCTCAGCCCACTGGCTCTTTCCCACCTCAAGGCCCTCACACATACTATTATTCCTTCTGGAATGCTTTTCCTGGATCTTCACCTGCTTGACTTCCTGGCTCCTCTCTCAGGTTCCAACTTAAGTATTGCATTGGTGACTCCTTTGACCAAGTCTTCCTCTTTGTCCCCCCAACTGAAGCATGTCTCCAGTTACGTATTCTCATGGCACCCCCTTATTCTTCTAGGCAAATACACTGATTTGAAATAATACGTTGTCTTATGTGGTATGTTTAATAGCTGCCTTCTCCAATGGACTGTAAACCCCATGAGAACAGGGTGTCTCTGTCTTGCTCACAGAGGTGTCCCCAAACCTTGCATACTACCTGTCACATAGTAACGTGGATGGATTTTTTTTCTAGGCAGTTTATCACAGTAGGTAACTGTGCAGGCTCTGGAGAGATTCTTCCTGGGCCCTGAATCCTAGCTCTACCCACTTACTAGTTGAGTGACCTAACTGACTTCTCTGTGTCTCAGTTTGCCTATCTCTAAATTGGAGACAGAAATTGCACCTGTTCATTGAGTTGTTGGGTGGATTGTGCTCAATAACTGTTAGTTATTTCTTGCTGAACAGGTGTCAGCACACCTGGATAACAGTGAACCAGAAGCTAGATCTGACACAGCCAACACCTGCTTCCTATAGTAATGTGGACACTGCCAAGATTACATCTACATGTGTCTCCTGCATGGCTAGTTTTTCAACCAATGCTCTGCCTCATTATACAAAGGTACAGCCTCAAACTCTGAGCCAGCCCTCTGAAAAGCATACAGTCCTAAGCCTTGAGCACTGGATCCTGGCCCCTGCTTTAAAACGTCACTTCTCCCACAGAGTCAGACATTTGGGGTCAGAAAGCAATGTCTCCTGACTGCTGTAACTGCTCCTCCTATCACTTGATGATCTAGCTAAGCAGGGATCCGGTTAGCCAATGAACATCCACCCAAGGAACAGTTCTGATGGCCCCAAGAAATAGATCAGTCACCCTCTAACACACACACACACACACACACACACACACACACACACACACGACAGGAAGTGGGCCATGTACATTGTGTTAGTGAGAAAAACATTTTGGAAGGGATAATTAGTGCATTTCCAATCACCAAGTCCTCAGAGTCTTGTCTTTCAGGTTCTGGACAGAAAGAATAGAAGATCTAGGTGTCCAGAAAAATAGTAATTTTAAAAGGTGAGGAGAACAGACCCCTAAGAAAAGCAGGAGAGAGACAAGAAGTGGGGGGCGAATAAGAGGAGAAAATAGGAGTTGGAGAGGGAGGGGGCAGGTGAGAGAGAGACTCAGAGGAGCAAGGCTGAGGAAGGCAAGAGATGGGAAAGAGGCAGGCCGGCGGGGAGAGGGGGGAAAGGGACGGGGGAGCTCCTTCCACCCCAGCGCGACATAACCAGTAACCAGCGCAGCTCCGCTTTCCGGGGAGGCTGCGGAGGTTCGGCGGACCGAGAGCGAGAGCCGCAGCTCCCCGGAGCCGGCAGGCGCTTTCCTTCCAACGTGCCCAGCAAGGGTGTCCTGTGCATGCTAATGAGGCAGCCTAGGACAGCTTCACAAATAATTGCTCACAGTGTTCAGTAACTTACCAGGCTGGGAGTCAGTGGGCTGCAGAATGATGGGGCACAGCTCCTGGGGGACCCCCAGCAGAGGGGGCCTGGTCTCCAGGTACCCGGTGCTCACAGGTTAGTGCCTGCAAGATGACGGGTTTTCCATTCAGTCGGGCACCAGCCCAAAGGGAGGGAGAGCCAGACCAAAAGGCAAAAGAGAGGAGGGGAACCTGCTTGTGTTTTTGTATTTAAATTGTTTTTGAGCCCACGTAGCCCTGGGAGTCACATGCTGCCTCCAACATCACCGGAGTCATCACATGATACAGGTCCCCCATCATGTGATAAGACAATTCTGCCTAACTTCGGCCCCCCAGCCCCACCCCCACCTCACAGGCTGACGGATAAAGTGCTTCTGGAAGAGCCCCCCGCCCCTCCCCGCAGAAATCTGGTTGAGGGAGGGATGCAGATGGAGAAAGCTTGGAGCCCATGCAACGCTGAGATCTTGACGAATACTTAATACGCCTTTCCCCCTCCTCCTAAGCTACTGCGACTTGGAGCCGCGCCAGCCTCATTTGAATTCCAGCCTTTGTGAATAACTCAAGTGTCGCCACCGTTGCTCCAGCAATCGCAGGGCCTTTGCGCTCACACCAGCCTGCCTCGTTCTGGAAAGCCCTGGTCCGCCGCCTCCCCGCCCCGCAGCTTCCATGCCGCCTCACCGAGCAGCAGGAGCGGGGCGGAGGTGGGGAGACTGCGCCCGCTGAACCTTCTAGGCTTTCTTTTTTTTTTTTTTTTTTTCCCAGCTGCAGTGAGAGTCAGGTGGGGCCCCGTCTGGCTCTCTGATTAGGCTGTCTCCTCTTGGTGATCCTAGCTCTGTTCTGCCTGCAGGATTTCTCTCTACCAATCTGCATGTGTGCGTGCATTTCTAGGTTTGTCTCCTTCATCAAGATACAGTTGAATCGATTTGGTTTAAAGATCTGTTGGGCTTGTTTCCTCCCACGTCAGTAGCCTCCTTTCCTCATTGATTCCTTCACTCTAACAATCTTTTATTAAACAAACGTTTTTGTAGAGCACCTACTATGTTGCAGGTCTTGTGCTCGGCACTGGTGAGGAGGAGAAGGAGAGGTTTTAAAGACGCATAAAGTCGCCTCCCTGTTCTTGGGGTCATGTTGTGGCCGAGGCAACAGAAACACAGACAGAAGTAGCACATGCAGATTTCATGGTCACACAAACTTGTTTGTACAGAAATGTAAATTCCCTGTTTGTCTAGGCCCAAATCTGATTTCTACCCTAACCACCCTGCCCGCCCCCCTTCTGCCACATGCAGGAAACAATTTATCACACCATTTAAACTCCATCAGGGGTAAGCAGTCAAGTATGTGTGTCACAGACACCTCTGCTTTATTGTGTAGGACAAAACTTTTTTATTTGGAGCTGTCTCTTTCCACTGGCGCCCATCTGGCCTTCAGACATAATCCTCTTTTGCTGGACCTCACCCCCAAATTGCAAAGTGACAGTGAAGGACTCTCCTTCTAAGGAAAGTGGTCCACACGGTTTCTTTACTAGTTAGTTCATCTGAGTGAGTATCAGAGCTTATCAACCCCAGGGTGGAGAGCAACAAGAGAAAAATCTTTTTTTTTTTTTTAAGATTTTTTTTCCTTTGTTAAATGTTTATTTTTGAGAAAGAAAACAAGTGGGGGACAGGCAGAGAAAGATGGGGACAGAGGATCCAAAGCCAGCTCTGTGCTGACAGGAGAGAGCCTGATATGACGCTCAAACTCACAAATCATGAAATTATGACCTGAGCTGAAGCTGGATGCTTAACTGATTGAGCCACCCAGGGGCCCCTGAAAAGAGAAAAATCTTTCATTTTACTTGCTTTAAATCTGAAGCAGAGAAAAACCACCCAGATGAGTTTACTGGAAAGTGATTAGATTCAGTTTCCTGTATTGGCAGAATGGGTGGTGAGTGAGGGTGCGGCAGGGAGGCAGTGAAGTTCAGGTGTAGAACTTCTTGCCTTACACATTTCTACAACTCATATTCCCTGTCAACAAAACCCCTTTGTAAACATTCCAATAGCAATGTTTCCAATGTAGGCATGTGACAGTTCTTGCCAGAGGGGTGAGAGGGTCAACTGCTTGGACCTTCTGGAAAGATTTTTCCTATTTATTTTTTTTTTAATTTTTTTTCAACGTTTATTTATTTTTGGGACAGAGAGAGACAGAGCATGAACGGGGGAGGGGCAGAGAGAGAGGGAGACACAGAATCTGAAACAGGCTCCAGGCTCTGAGCTGTCAGCACAGAGCCCGACACAGGGCTCGAACTCCCGGACCGCGAGATCGTGACCTGGCTGAAGTCGGACGCTTAACCGACTGCGCCACCTAGGCGCCCCAGATTTTTCCTATTTAATAAGAGGGAGGCTCATGAGGAAAAAAGTCCTTTTCTTGCTTGCTACATTTTGCTACTTGGATGTGGTCATGGGAGACAGCCATGTGACAGTGAGTTAAAGAACATCATTAACATGCTAAAGATGGCAAAGAAGAAGACTGAAAGGGGTGCCTGTGTGGCTCAGTTGGTTGAGCATCCAACTCTTGATTTTGGCTCAGGTCATGATCCCACAGTTGTGAGATGGAGCCCCCCATTGGGCTCTGCACTGAGCGTGGAGCCTGCTTGGGATTCTCTCTCTCTTCCCCCATCTGCCCCTTCCTCATGTGCACATGTGCATTCTCTCTCTCCCTCTCTCTCTCTCTCTCTCCCTCTCTCTAAATAAACATTACAAAAAAGGACAGAAAAGCCATAGGTCCTTAATGGAATTGAACTGCCAAAATGACCAGCTATCTTAGAAAAATTAAGAGTCTTTATGGTTTAAGCTCCTTTTAGCCAGCTATTTTACCACTTGTGGCTGGAACACATCCTAACTGAAACCACATCCAAGGAATTTGGCTGTTGCTTGCTGGTCATCAATGAACTTGTGGAGGTGAAGGTCTGGTGACAGTGGGTTAAGAAGTAAATTGGAAAATTCTATTCCTGACAATATGGAGGACCCGATAGGCATAGAGAAGTTCTGGATAAAATATAACAGGCATTCTTTCAAGTGCATAGCGGAGCTGCCTAAAAGGCAAGAGGAAACAGAAAACGAGAGAGCCAAGCACCATAAATTAACACGGTGCCAATCTTGAAGAACTGGTGCTTGGTGGGGATGTGGTAGCCTTAGAAGATTGGGTTGTAGCCCAGGCAGCTGAAGGTGACAAAGTCTTGCCCTGAGAGCTGGAAATGAAATTTCTACATCAACTTAGGGCCCTTAAAGCACTGTATTCTCAATGAAAATGTGGAACAGGACAAAGTTTACCTTTATGTCCAAGAAAACATGGATCTTGTGGGATCTGACCTGAATTCTAAGTCAGAGAAAAAATGACTCCCCTGATAATTAATAAGCCTGTCTTGTCCTCACGTGCCCTTGATGTTTGAATATACAGTCGACTCTTGAACAACACAGGGATTAGTGGCACTGACCCCCGATGCAGTAAAAATCCACAAACTTTTGACTCTTCAAAAACTTAACTACTAATATCTTTCTGTTGACCAGAAGCCTAAACAGTCAATTAATACATATTTTTATGTTATATATAATACTGTATTCTTATAATATAAAGTAAGCTAGAAAAAAGAAAATGTTATTAAGAAAATCATAACAAAGAGAAACTACATTTATAGTACTGTCCTGTAAAAAAAAAAAAAGTCCATGTACAAGTGACCTCCACAGTTCAAGGTTGTGTTGTTCAAAGGTCAACTGTAAACCACTTTTATGACCCAGAAAAAACAAAAATAAAAAATAACACATAAAGAGAGGAGCCTTGGACAGGCAAACATAAAACTGATCTAAAAGCAAATTCCTTAAGCCCAGGCCTCAAAGAATACCCACAGATTAAGTTCCCATCACAGATGAGTTCATAATCCAAAATTTAAAAACACCAGTTCTTTTAACACACAGCCAGAACAAAGAGCAGGACAGACACTATAAATTTCACATAATAAAACAGTTGAATGAAGTCTATTAAAAAACTTTATGCTTAACTTTTAAAAAAGAGGGAGTGCCCTTTGATTCCAAATAAGATGGAATAACAGGAATTAGATGTACCCTTCTGCCTGAAATTGAAAAAAAAAAAGACAAAATATATGACAACAGTTTTCAAGACATTGAATGTCAGATAACAAAGGACAGTGATCTTCGAGACAAAGGAAACCAAGGAGATAAGCCCTATTATTGCCCCATATTACTCCCTAGAGAGAGTTTCCAAGCTGCAGTGCAGATGTGGAACTCAAACGGAGTCTGACAGTCTCCCTAAGTCAAAGAGACAGAGCTGGGAGTCCAGGGAGGCCAATAACAATAGAGTTTTCAGGGCAGTTCACTGGAGAGGACAGAGCTGCACAGAAAATGAAGTGCAAGGGTATCTCTCAAGTCTTCAGTTGAGTACATAACATCACATGTCTGTGAGAAAACTACCTAACACGATGGGAAAAACTATCCCAAAGGATTTGAGAGACTGAGTTTTGGGGGTACACACAGGGCCAGGAATACCTCCTGTTCACTATCCTAGAATGGAAAACTTCCTAATTCACAGGGTATCAGGTAGGACAGTTAGAAGTGTTTTGCCTCAGTGGTGGGACTGAATTATGCCTAGACTAAACACAACTCTGGTTTAACCAAACAAACTTTCAAAGCAAGCTTTGAAAGGATCAGCAGGTTTCCAAGTAACTGAACTGCACCCCCTATCAAAGTTCAAAAGTATTTAAAGAAACACAGAAACAGCTAGCACACGTCAAAGTAAAATTCACAAGTCTACCATCTGATCTCCAATATTAACAGACATGCAAAGAAACAGAAAAACATAACTCATGGAGAGGAGAAATAATCAATCAAAACTAACCTAGAAATGGCACACAATAGAATTAGTATATAAGGAAGTGAAAGCAGTTACAATAATTACCTTCCATATGTACTAGAGGAAAGAGGAGACATGTTAGGTAGAAACATGGAAGATGGAACAAAGAACAAAATCAGTCTTCCAGATTTTAAAAAAAGGAAAAAAAATTATGGCTGAAATTTTTCCAAATAGATGAAAACTATAAACACAAAGATCCAAAAAGCTAAACAAACACCAACCATGAGAAACATAAGGAAAACTACACCAAAGAATGTCATAATCAAACTGCTTAAAACCAACTATAGGGGCGCCTGGGTGGCGCAGTCGGTTAGGCGTCCGACTTCAGCCAGGTCACGATCTCGCGGTCTGTGAGTTCGAGCCCCGCGTCAGGCTCTGGGCTGATGGCTCAGAGCCTGGAGCCTGTTTCCGATTCTGTGTCTCCCTCTCTCTCTGCCCCTCCCCCGTTCATGCTCTGTCTCTCTCTGTCCCAAAAATAAATAAACGTTGAAAAAAAAATTAAAAAAAAAAACAACTATAAAGAGGAAATATTAAAAGTGGGTAGGGATCATTTCACATCTGCTGGAATTGCTATAATTAAAAAAAAAAAACACGCTTTTGTGTTGGCAAAGATAGGGAGAAATTAGAATCCTCTACACTGCTGGTGAGAATGTACAATGGTGCAGCCACTTTGGAAAACAGTTTGGCAATTACCTAAAAAGTTAAATATTCAATTACTATTTGGTTCAGTAGTTTTGATCCTAGTTGCATACCCAAGAAAACACGTGTTTCATAAAAACTAATACATAAGTGTTCATAGCAGCATTAATCACAATAGCCAAAACATGGAAATCTAAGTGTCCCTCAAATGATTAATAGAGAAGCAAAATGCAGTATATACTTAAAATGAAATATTATGTGGTCATAAAAAGAAATTAAATACTGATACAAGGTGCAACATGAATGAACCTTAAAAACATATTAAGTGAAAGAAGGCAGACGTCAAAAAACCCATGTATTATATGATTCCCTTTATATTGAATATCCAGTATATGCACATCTGTAAAAAAAAGTAGATTAGGGCTGGAGAGATGAGGGTATTGGGGATGTGGTAACAGCTAAAGGGTATGGGTTTCTTTCTGGGGGTGATAAAATCCTCTAAGGTTGTGTAGTGATCACTGCACAACTCTGTGAATATACGAAAAACCACTGAGTTGTATACTTTAAATGTGCAATATGTGAATTATATTTCAATAAAGCTGTTACAAAAAATAAACAAGCAATGAGAGAGTGGAAAATTTTACAGAGAAACAAAAGGAAGGATGATAGTAAATTTCTGTTGGAAAAAATGCATATGAGACACAGTATAACATCTTTCCTTTAGTAAAAGGAAAAAAAGTCAACCTAGAATTCTACACTTAGCAATAAATCTTTCAAAAAGTAAGGCAAAATAAAAATGTTTTTAGTCATACAAAAGCTGAAAAAAATTCATCACCAGCAGACCTTCACTATAGGAAATGTTCAAGGAAGTCCTTCAGGCAGAAGAAAATGATGCCAGGTGGCAATCTGGATCTACATAAAGGAATCTCAATTCCTTGAGATTATAAAGGAATAAAGAGGACAAAGAATAGTAAATATAAATACTTTATTTCTTTTTTTTTTTTTAATTTTTTTTTTCAACGTTTATTTATTTTGGGTCAGAGAGAGACAGAGCATGAACGGGGGAGGGGCAGAGAGAGAGGGAGACACAGAATCGGAAACAGGCTCCAGGCTCTGAGCCATCAGCCCAGAGCCCGACGCGGGGCTCGAACTCCCGGACCGCGAGATCGTGACCTGGCTGAAGTCGGACGCTTAACCGGCTGCGCCACCCAGGCGCCCCTTATTTCTTATTTAAAGCTCTGTAAAAATAATAATAATGTATTGTGGGTATACAAAATAACTAGAAGTAAAGTATATGACAAAAAAAATAGCATGAAAACCAGAAGAAGAGAAATAGAAGTATAAGATCCTTATACTAACTATATGTGAAGTGGAATATCACTTGAAAGTGGGCTGTGATTAAGTGTAAGATATATAGTATAAACCTAAAGCAAGCACTAAAATAACATAATTAGAAGTCATAGCTAATATACCAACAGAGAAGATGAAATGGAATAACAAAAATATTCATTTCACCTGAAAACAGAAAAAAGGAAAAGGGAAACAAAGATTATTTCAACCCATTCATATCAGCAATCACATTAAATATAAATGATCTAAACACCCCATTCCAAAGCAGAGACTGTGAGAGTGAATCAAAAAGCAAGAACTAATTGTATGTTAAAAGAAACCCATTTTAAATATAAAATACAAATAGGTTAAAAACACAAAGATGGGAAAAGATTATACTATGCTAACATTAACCAAAAGAAGGGTAGATTGGTTCTATCAATATCAAACATAGGGAGATGTCTACTACAAGAGATAAAGAGGGTAATTTCATAATGACAACAGGGTTAATTAAACAAGAGCATATAACAAACTTAACATTTATTCACCAAATAAGAGAGCTTCAAAATAAATGAAGCACAAGAGATAGTACAGTCAGGAAAAACAGGCAGATCCACAATGATAGGCAGATATTTCAACATCCATCTTTCAATAATTAATAGAACAACTATACAGAAAATAAGCATAGAAAACTTGAACATTATGACAAACTCACTCTAATTGACATTTACCGGACATTCCATATGACAACAGCAGAATACACATTGTTTTCAAGTGCGCATAGAATGCTTACCAGGATAAATGACAGCCTCAGTCATAAGACAAATTTCAATAAACTTGAATAAATAAAAATCATATAAGGTCTTCTCCTACCAAAATGGAATTAAATTAGAAATCAGTAACATAGTTTTTTGTGTGTGTCTCACATCCATGAAATATATAGCCAGATCAACACTAAACCATCCCGCACACCAGAAAACCGATTTGAGGATTAACACAACAATCTGCACAACCTGAACCACAATCTGCACAACCAGAACTCAGCAGGTAAGCGCCGCAGAGAGGTGAACTGGGGGAGAAAGAAGCCACAGAGGGCAGGGAGTTGTTTTTGCTTGTGGAGAGAGGATTGGGGGGGGGGGGGCGAGGGAGGGGAGGAGACAGGAAAAGCACCCCCAAAAGCAGCTGGAGAGAAAATGGAAAAGTGGAAACAGCCACAGTGACTGAACTAAAAAGGGAGAAAGGAGAAAAGAGAGGGTTTCAATTCCATTAAGACTCTATAAACGGGGAGCGCAGAGGCTGAAACTCTGCAGCTGATACCTGGTGGTGCCCTGGTGGGAAGGACGAATCCCCGGGAGCAGAGTGGAGTCTGGGGGTCTTCAGGCCACATGGCAGAGGCGGGTCCCCTGCTGGGAGGGCATCTGGTAGAGTCCGTGTGGCCACCTCAGCAGACCCCAAAGAAAAACCACATTAGCTGGTGCTGGAACACGGTCCCTGGGGGTGAAGCCTGGTGCCAGACGCGTGTTGTGATTTGCCATAATCCCTGAAACGCTGCTGCTACACTATCGCGCGAAAGTTTTCTGGGGCGGGCTGGCACCCGGTCGCGGTCTCTGGGCCTCGTCAGCAGCACGGTACCGCAAACATTCCTGGGTGCGGCCGGCACCTGGCCATTGCTCAGTGAGACCCTCCACAGAGGGGCAGAACGGCTCGAGGCCACAGTCTCGCAGAAATAACGGGGTCGGGAAACACACCCGCATCTGAGATAAAACTCAGAAGGGAGGTGCTGCCTGGGGCTTGGTCACGGAGGCTGTAAAAGCAGGGAATGGATGGAAGCCGAAGACAAAGGACTGGTGTGCGATTGCTGATCATGGAGAACGGAGATCTGATAAGAGACTGGGTGGCTGGGTGACGCCATTTTTGCCGCTCTGGCGCATGCGCATATGCACCTACAAGCGCCACAACCGTCCACCCCAGTAAGCTAAGCGGCGCCATCTAGTGGAGAATGGAGCCATTACACTAAGCCCCACCCAACTGGGCCAACCTCGCTCTTCAGGAATAAAACTCTCTGCCTGGTTAGTTTACGGACTAAAAAGTGCTTCAGTTTGACTTCTAGGGGAAAATGAAGTAATTTTAATCATATTTCAGTCTGTTCACTGGCCCATCTATTCAATTTTCTTTTTTTTTCCATTTCTCTTTTTTTCTCTTTTTCATTTTTCTTGAATACAGAAAGAGAAAAATTTATTATTTTCAATTTTTATTAAAAATATTTTTATTTATTTTTTTCTACTATATTTTTTACTTTTGTGTAAATTTTTTCAAATTCTATTTTACTTCCATCATTTGATTTTATTCTGTTTCAGTGTATTCATTTTTTCAAATTTTCAAACGATTTCCTTTTTTTCCCTTTCCTCTTTTTTCTCTAATCTATCAAGCCCCTTTCAACTCCCAGACCAAAACACACCTAGGATCTAGCATCATTTATTTGATGTGTGTGTGTGTGTGTGTGTTGTTTTTAATTTTAACAAATTTTTTTTGTTTTTACCTCATTAATTCCTTTTCTCCCTTTAAAATGATGAAATGAAGGAATTTACCCCAAGAGAAAGAGCAGGATGAAGTGACATCCAGGGACTTAACCAACACAGATACAAGCCAGGTGTCTGAACCAGAATTGAGAATCACAGTAATAAGAATACTAGCTGGGGTGGAAAATAGATTAGAATCCCTTTCTGTGGAGATAAAAGAAGTAAAAGTCAGGATGAAATAAAAAATGCTATACCTGAGCTGCAATCTCAAATGGATGACATGGCAGCAAGGATTGATGAGGCAGAGCAGAGAATCAGTGATATAGAGGACAAAATTATGGAGAATAATGAAACAGAAAAAAAGAGGGAGACTAAGGCAAAAGAGCAGGATTTAAAGAATTAGAGAAATCAGTGACTCATTAAAAAGGAACAACATCAGAATCATAGGGGTCCTGGAAGAGGAGAGAGAAATAGGGGTAGAGGTTATGTGAGCAAATCATAGCAGAAAATTTTCCTAACCTGGGAAAGACACAGACATCAAAATCCAAGAAGCACAGAGGACTCCCATTAGATTCAACAAAAACCAACCATCAAAGAGGCATATTATAGTCAAATTCACAAAATACTCAGGCAAGGAAAGAATCATGAAAGCAGCAAGGGAAAAAAAGTCCTTAACCTACAAGGGAAGACAGATCAGGGTTGCACCAGACCTAGTCACAGAAACTTGGCAGGCCAGAAAGGAGTGGCAGGATATATTCAATGTGCTGAATCAGGTAAATATGCAGCCAAGAATTCTTTACCCACCAAGGCAGTCATTCAAAATAGAAGGAGAGATGAAAAGTTTCCCAGACAAACAAAAATTAAAGGAGTTTGTGACCACTAAACCAGCCCTGCAAGAAATTTTAAGGGGGACTCTCTGAGGGGAGAAAAGATGAAAATAAATAAATACATAAATACACACACACATACATACAAACATAAATAAACAAATAAACAAATAAATAAATAAATAAACACCAAAAGCACCAAAGACTAGAAAAGACCAGAGAACACCACCAGAAACTCCAACTCTACAAGCAACATAATGGCAATAAATTCAGTATCTTTCCAGTACTCATTCTAAATGTCAATGGACTCAATGCTCCAGTCAAAAGACATAGGATAACAGAATGGATAAGAAAACAAGATCCATCTATATGCTGTTTACAAGAGACCCACTTTAGACCTAAAGACACCTTCAGATTGAAAGTAAGGGGGTGGAGAACCATCTATCATGTTAATGGTCAACAAAAGAAAGCCGGAGTAGCCATACTTATATCAGACAATCTAGACTTTAAAATAAAGACTTTATCAAGAGATTAAGAAGGGCATTATATCATAAATAAGGGGTCTATCCACCAAGAAGACCTCACAATTGTAAATGTTCAGGCGCCAAATGTGGAACCACCCAAATATATAAATCAATTAATCACAAACATAAAGAAACTCATTAATAATACCAGAATAGTAGGGGACTTCAACACCCCCACTTACAACAATGGACAGATCATCTAATCAGAAAATCAACAAGGAAACAATGGCCTTGAATGACACACAGGACCAGATGGACTTAACAGATATATTCAGAACATTTCATCCTACAGCAGCAGAATATACATTCTTCTCCAGTGCACATGGAACATTCTCCAGAATAGATCACATACTGGGTCACAAATTACCCCCTCATGAGTACAAAAAGATCGAGATCATACCATGCATATTTTCAGACCACAACACTATGAAACTCAAAATCAACCACAAGAAAAAATCTGGAAAGACAGCAAACACTTGGAAACTAAAGAACATCCTACTCAAGAATGAATGGGCTAACCAGGAAGTTAAAGAGGAAATTAAAAAGTACATGGAAGCCAATGAAAATGATAACACCACAACCTAAAACCTCTGTGATGCAGCAAAGGTGGTCATAAGAGGAAAGTATATAGCAATCCAGGCCTTCCTAAAGAAGGAAGAAAGTTCTCAGATACCCAACCTAACCTTACACCTTAAACAGCTGGAAAAAGAACAGCAAATAAAACCCAAAACCAGCAGAAGACAGGAAATAAGAAAGATTAGAGCAGAAATTAATGCTATTGAGACCAAAAAAACAGTAGAACAGATCAATGAAACCAGAAGCTGGTTCTTTAAAAGAATTAACAAAATTGATAAACCACTAGCCAGTTTGATCAAAAAGAAAAAGGACCCAAATAAATAAAATCAAGAATGAAAGAGGAGAGATCACAACCAATGCAGCAGAAATAAAAACAATAAGAGAATATTATGAGCAATTATACATCAATAAAATGGGCAATCTGGAAGAAATGGACAAATTCCTAGAAACATATACACTATCAAAACTGAAACAGGAAGAAATAGAAAATTTGAACAGACCCATAACCAGTAAAGAAGTCGAACTGGTAATCAAAAATCTCCCAAAAAACAAGAGTCCAGGGCCAGATGGCTTTCCAGGGGAATTCTACCAAACATTTAAGGAAGAGTTAACACCTATTCTCTTGAAGCTGTTCCAAAAAATAGAAATGGAAGGAAAACTTCCAAACTCTTTCTATGAAGCCAGCATTACCTTGATTCCAAAACCAGACATTGACCCCACTAAAAAGGAGAACTACAGACCGATTTCCCTGATGAACATGGATGCAAAACTCGTCAGCAAGATATTAGCAAATTGTATCCAACAATACATTAAAAAAATTATTCATCGGGATTTATACCTATGATGCAGGGCTGGTTCAATACCTGCAAAACAATTAACGTGATTCATCACATCAATAAAAGAAAGGACAAGAACCACATGATCCTCTCAGAAGATGCAGAGAAAGCATTTGACCAAGCACAACATCCTTTCTTGATAAAAACCCTCAAGAAAGTAGGGATAGAAGGATCATACCTCAAGATCATAAAAGCCATATACGAAAGACCCAATGCTAATATCATCCTCAATGGGGAAAAACTGAGAACTTTCCCCCTAAGGTCAGGAGAAAGACAGGGATGTCCACTCTCACCACTGTTATTCAACATAGTATTGGAAGTCTTAGCTTCTGCAATCAGACAACACAAAGAAATAAAAGGCATCCACATTGGCCAGGAGGAGGTCAAACTTTCACTCTTCGCAGATGACATGATACTCCATATGGAAAACCCAAAAGATTCCACCAAAAAGCTGCTAGAACTGATTCATGAATTCAGCAAAGTTGCAGGACATAAAATCAATGCACAGAAATTGGTTGCATTCCTATACACCAACAATGAAGAAAGAGAAATCAAGGAATCGATCCCATTTATAATTGCACCAAAAACCATAAAATACCTAGGAAGAAATCTAACCAAAGAGGTGAACAATCTATACACTAAAAACTATAGAAAGCTTATGAAAGAAATTGAATAAGACACACAAAAAAACGGAAAAATATTCCATGTTCCTGGATAGGAAGAACAAGTATTGTTCCATAGCCAAAGTATGGAAAGGCCAAAATGACCATCGATGGAAGAATGAATAAAGAAGATGTGGCATATATATACAATGGAGTATTACTCGGCAATCAAAAAGAATGAAATCTTGCCATTTGCAACTACATGGATGGAACTAGAGGGTATTATGCTAAGCAAAATTAGTCAGAAAGACAAATATCATATGACTTCACTCATATGAGGACTTTAAGACACAGAACAGATGAACACAAGGGAAGGGAAGCAAAAATAATATAAAAACAGGGAGGGGGACAAAACATAAGAGACTCTTATATATGGAGAAGACACTGAGGGTTACTGGAGGGGTATGGGAGGGGGGATGAGCTAAATAGGTAAGGGGCACTAAGGAATCTACTCCTGAAATCATTGTTGCACTATATGCTAACTAATTTGGATGTAAATTTAAAAAATAAAATCATAACATAACATAACATAACATCAGTAACATATATTGGGGAGCCTGGTTGGCTCAGTCAGTTAAGCGTCTGACTTTGGCTTAGGTCATGATGTCACAATCCGTGGGTTTGAGCCCTGCATCGGGCTCTGTGCTGACAGCTCAGAGCCTGCAGCCTGGAGCCTGCTTCAGATTCTGTGTCTCCCTCTCTCTCTATCCCTCCCTGACTACTGCTCTGTCTCTCTCTGTCTCTCAAAAATAAATAAATGTTAAAAAAGAAAAGAAAAGAAAGACCTCAACTCAATAACTTCAGCTATTGCCTTAAGAAATTAGGAGAAAAAAATAAAAGCAAATAAAGCACAGAGTAAGCAGAAGAAAGGAAATATAAAATTAGAACAGATATTTACAAAATAGACAACTAAAAGATAATACAGCAAAATCAATGAAACCAAAAGCCAATGTTAACAGATCAATACAATTAATAAACTTCTAGCCACACTTGTCAGGGAGAAAAAAGGACAAGACACAAGCTACCAATATCAGGAGTGAGAAAGATAACACTACTCCAGACTCTATGAATATTAAAAAGGATAAGAAGAAGATATTATGGGTAACTTTACGTTGATGAACTTGACAACTTTGATAAAGTAGGAAAGTGCCTGGAAAGACACAAAGTGCCAAAGCTCACTCAAGAATAGATAGATAACTTGGATAAGTGTTATGTCTGTTAAAGAAATTGAAATTGCACTTAAAATCTTTTCAGTAAGGGAAACTACAGGGCCAGATGACTTCACTGAGTAATTCTACCAAGTTCTTTAAAAAAAATGTTTATTTATTTATGTGACAGAGAGAAAGAGAGAGAATGTGTGTGGGGGGTGGGGAAGGAAGGAACAGAGAGAGAGAGAGAGAGAGAGAGAGAGAGAATCCCAAGCAGGCTCCGTGCTCAGCAGAGCCTGACGTGGGTGGGGCTCTATCTCATAACCATGAGATCATGACCTGAGATGAAATCAAGAGTCAGATGCATAACAGACTGAACCACCCAGACACCCCTGTACCAAATTCTTAAGGAAGAAATAATTCAAATTCTATACCAGCTCTTCCAGAAAATTGAAGGAGAAATATTTCCCAATGAATTCTACAAAGTCAGCACTGCTCAGATATCAAATTCAGACAAACACAGTACAAGGAACATAACTAAAAATGAATATACCTCTTAAAAAGATGAAAAAATTCTTAACAAAGTTTTATTAAATTGAATTTAATATCATATGAAAGGGCTACCACATAATGATCCAGTGGGGTTTATTCCAGCTATATAAGGTCAATTTAACATTTAATCAATGTAATTCACATGATGACTAGAAAAGAAAACCCACACAATTATTTCAATAGATGCCAAAAAAATTTTTTGACAAAACACAACAGCCATTACAAATAACTCTCAGAAAACTAGGAATAGATGGGAACTTTCCCAACCTAATAAAGGGCATCTATGAAAACAATCTATAGCTAACATCACACGTAGTAGTGAAAGACTAAAAGCTTTCCCCGTAAGATGAGGAACAAGACAAGAATGTCTGTTCTCATTACTAGTATCCAACACTGTATTACAAGTCTTGGCCAGGGTGCTCAAGCAAGAAAATAAATAAATAAATCAAAGGCACCTTAGATTGGAAAGAAAGTAGTAAACCTGTTTTTATTCACAGGCAACAGGATCATTATCTAGAAAATGTATGAAAAAACATACTCGAATTAATATGTAAGTTTAGTGAAATTTCAGGATACAAGCCCAATTTCCAAAATTGTTGCCAGACACTAGCAACAAACAGAATGGAAATTTTAAGAAATACTGTGTATGAAAGCATGAAAATATGAAAAGCTTGAGGACAAATCTGACCAAAAATATGTATGTCTTGGGGTGCCTGGATAGCACCTGACTTCGTCTCAGGTCATAATCTCAAGACTTGTGAGTTCAAGCCCTGCGTCAGTCTCTGTGCTGACAGCTCGGAGCCTGGAGCCTGCTTCAGATTCTGTGTCTCCCTCTCTCTCTGCCCCTTCCCCTGCTCACTCTCCATCCCTCTCTCTCTCTCTCCAAAAATAAATAAACATTAAAATTTTTTTAAAAAAATATGTAAGTCCTATACACTGAAAATTCCAAAACCCTGAGAGAAATGAAAGAACATCTAAATAAATGGAAACATCCATGGGTTTATGGATTGGAAGACTCAGTATTGTTAATACATCAATTCTCCCCAAATTAATCTGTTGACTCAATGCAATCTTAACAAAAATCCCAGAAGGAGGGGTGCCTGGCTGGCTCAGCTGGTGGAGTGTGCAACTCTTGATCTCAGGATTGTGAGTTTGAGGCCCATGCTGGGTGTAGAGATTAGTTAAAAATAAAATCTTGGGGCACCTGGGTGGCTCAGTCATTTAAGCATCCGACTTCAACTCAGATCATGATCTCACGGTTCATGAGTTCAAGCCCCACGTTGGGCTCTGTGCAGACAGCTCAGAGCCTGGAGCCTGCTTTGGATTCTGTGTCTCCCTCTCTCTCTACCCCTCCTCCACTCATGCTCTGTCTCTATCAAAAATAAACATTAAAAAAATGTTTTTAAATAAAATATTTTTTAAAAATCTCAGAAGACGGGCGCCTGGGTGGCTTAGTCAGTTAAGCATCCGACTGCAGCTCAGATCATGGTCTCACAAGCCCCACGTCAGGCTCTGTGCTGACAGCTCAGAGCCTGGAGCCTGCTTCAGATTCTGTGTCTCCTTCTCTCTCTGCCCCTCCCCTGCTCATGCTCTGTCTCTGTCTCTCAAAAATAAATAAATGCTAAAATAAAATAAAATAAAATAAAAATCCCAGAAGACATTTAAAAAAATTTTTTTTAATGTTTATTTATTTTTTATTTTTATTTTTTTTTAATTTTTTTTTCAACGTTTATTTATTTTTGAGACAGAGAGAGACAGAGCATGAACGGGGGAGGGGCAGAGAGAGAGGGAGACACAGAGTCGGAAACAGGCTCCAGGCTCTGAGCCATCAGCCCAGAGCCCGACGCGGGGCTCGAACTCCCGGACCGCGAGATCGTGACCTGGCTGAAGTCGGACGCTTAACCGACTGCGCCACCCAGGCGCCCAATGTTTATTTATTTTTGAGACAGACAGAGACAGAGGATGAGCAGAGGAGGGTCAGAGAGAGAGGGAGACAGAATCTGAAACAGGCTCCAGGCTCCGAGCTGTCAGCACAGAGCCCGATGCAGGGCTCAAACCCACAGACCGTGAGATCATGACCTGGGCCGAAGTCGGACGCTCAACCGACTGAGCCACCCAGGTGCCCCCCGAAGACATTTTTTAAAAATAGTCTTCATAACCAGTGTAGAACTCAAGCTCACGACCCCGAGAACAAGACCTGAGCTGAAAACAAGTCATACGCTTACCTGACTGAGCCACCCAGGTACCCCCAAAAGGCTTTCTTTTTAATAAAAATTGAGAAGTTGAGTCCATATTACTAATGTTCATAGTAGCACTATTCACAATAGCCAGAAGGTGAAAATATTCCAAATTTCCCAACATTAGAATGGATAAACAAAAATGTGGTATATACATGCCATGGAATATTGTTCAGCCTTAAAAAGAAAGGAAATTCTGACATGTGCTATAACATGGATGAACCTTGAAGATTACATTAAATAAGTCAGACACAAAAGGACAAATGTCATAATTCCACTGATGTGAGGTATCTAGAGTGGTAAATTCATAAAGACAGAAAACAGAATGGAATGGTTGTGGCCAGAGACTGGGGGGAAGAAGAAATGGGAGTTATTGTTTAATGCGTACAGACGTTCAGTTTGGGATGATGAAGAAGATGGAAGGTGGTGATGGCTGTACAATAGTATGAATGTCCTTAATGCCACTGAACAATACATCTAAAATCGGCTAAAATGCTAGGTTGTGTTATGTATATTTTACCGCAATGAAATGCTGTTAATTCTAAAATTCACGGTAATATGGAAGGCACAGAAGAGTAGGGGGAAACTTTGATTCAGACTATAATTGGAGGACAGAACTACAGTAATCGAAACAGTACAGTACTGGGGTAAAGACAGATGCAGAAACAATGGAACAGAATAGGAATTACAGAGATAGGCCCACACAAATACGATCGATTGATTTTCAACAAACTTGCAAAGGCAACTTGGTAGAGAAAGTTGGTATTTACACCAAATGGCACTAACAAAATGTATGCACAAATGCTAAAAAACAAAACAAAACAAAAACAAAGCCCACTTCAGTCCATATTTCTTGCACTATACAAAAATTAACTCTAAACGGGACTCATAGGGACACCTCCCAAATCATTTTATGAGGCCAGCTTTATCCTGATCTTAAAACCAGACAGACATCACAAGAAAAAACATTATACCCAGGGCACCTAGGTGACTCGGTTAAGCATCTAACTCTTGGTTTCAGCTCAGGTCATAATCTCACCATTCATGAGTTCGAGCCGCACATCAGGCTCTGCCTGCACTGACGGTATGAAGCCTGCTTGGGATTCTCTCTTCCCTTCTATCTCTGCCCCTCCCCTGCTCTCTGTGTGTCTCTCTCTCCCTCAAAATAAATAAATAAACTTAAACAAACAAAAAACATTACACCCAATATCCCTTATAGATGAAAAATTCCTAAGTAAAAATTCAGTATCATAAAGAAGTAATTATATACCATGACCAGTTGGGGACCTCAGGAATGCAAAGTTGGTCTACTCTATGAACATAAATCAACGTAATACACCATATTAAATAAAAAACAAAAACCACAAGATCACCTCGATAGACACGGAAAAAGCATTTGACCAAGTCCAACACCCTTGGACTCAGTGAATCAGGGACATTCAATAAACTAGCAAGAGAAGGAAGCACCCTCAACCTGGTAAAAGTTATTTATGAAGAACTCAGTGCTACTTGATCATGAAAGCCTGACTGCTTTTCCCCTAACAGCAGAACATGACAAGAATGTTTCCTCTTGCCGCTTCTATTTAACATTACCAGAAAAGTCAGGCATAAAAAACAAACCAAAAATAAGGGATCCAAATTGGAAAGGAAGAACTACGAGTACCACTCTTTCCAGATGACATGACCTTATATACAGAAAATCCCAAAGAACTCCACCAAAAACTGTTAGAACTAATGAAAGGTTCAGCAAGTTTGCAGAATATGAAATCAATACATACAAATCAACTGTAGTTCTATACACTAGTGATGAACAATAAAGAATCAAATTAAGAAAGCAAATCAATTTACAATAACATTAAAAAGAATAAAATACCTAGGAATAAACTTGTCCAAGAATGCACAAAACTTGCACTGAAAACAACAGAACCATGCTGGAAGAAGTTAAAGAAGATTTAAATAAAGGGAAAGGTATCTTGTGTTTATGGACTAGAAGACTTAATATTCATATTAAGATGATAATACCACCAAAAGAGATCACTGTAATCCCTATCAAAATCCCAGATGTCTTTTTTCCCCCAGAAATGGACAATCTAACCCTAAAATTCATATGGGAATGCAAGGCACCCAGAATATCCTGTACATGTAGATTTTAAAAGAAGTTGGAAGATTCATACTTCTCAATTTTAAAATTTACATATAAAGATACACTGTGGCACTGGTACAGGATGAGCATGTATGTCAATAGAACAGAATTAAGAATCCAGATATAAAGCCTTACCATTATGGCCAGTTGATTTTGGAGAGGGTACCACGATTCAGCATGATTCAGTGGGGAAACAAGTTTTTCAACAAATGGTGCCAGGACAAGGGAACATCCACACACAAAAGAATAAAAATGGACAACTACGTCCTATCATATGTAAACATGTACTCAAAATGTATTAAAGACCCAAAATAAGGGCTAAAATAATAAAATTCTTGGAATGCAGAAGTAGATCTTCATGACTTTGGACTAGGCAATGTTTTCTTAGATGTGACACCAGAGCACAAGTGACAAAAGAAAATAATAAGGTATATTAGATATCATCAACATTTTAAAACCTTGCTTCAAAGGAGATCATACAGGAAGTAAAAAGTCCATAGAATGGGAGAAGATATTTGCAAATCATATATCTGATAAGTGACTTGTATCGAGACTATATAAAAACACCAGCAAGTCAAGAATAAAAAGACAAATAGCCCAAATGAAAAATGGGCAGAGGATTTGAATTTGAATCGACATTTCTGCCAAAAAAAAAAAAAAGATAGGCAAATGGCCATTAAGCACATGAATATTTGCTTACCATCATCAGTCATCTGAGAAACAAAAATCCAAACCACAATGAAATATCACTTTACACCCACCAGCATAGCTATAAACAACAAGATGAACAAGTGTTGGGGAGAATGTGGAGAAATTGAAACTCTTTGTACACTATTGGTGAGAATATAAAATGGTAGAGCTGGAATGCCTGGCTGGCTCAGTCAGTAGAGCATGTGACTCTTGATCTTGGGGTTTGTGAGTTCAAGCCCTACATTGGGCATGAAGCCTCTACTTAAAAAAAAAAAAAAATGGTAGGTGGGGCACCTGGGTGGATCAGTTGGTTAAGTATCCAACTTCAGCTCAGGTCATGATCTCATGGTTGGTAGGTTTGAGCCCTGCATCAGGCTCTGTGCTGACAGCTTGGAGCCTGGAGCCTGCTGCGGATTCTGTGTCTCCCTGCCTCTCTGTCCCTCCCTCCACCCTCTCAAAAATAAATAAACATTAAAAAATAAAAAGATAGAGCTGTTTTGGGAACCATTTGGCATATGATCCATCAATTCCATTTATAGGATTGAAAACTGAAAATACACAACCACAGGAAAACTTGTACATGAATGTTCCTAGCCACATTGTTCATAATAGCCAAAAAGGGGAAACAAGTCAAACGCACATCAAGTGATGGTAGAGCCACAGTGGATTATTGTTCCGTCACAGAAAAGAATGGGATACTGACACATACTACAACACGGATGAACCCTGAAAACGTTATGCTCAGCGAAAGAAGCCAGAGACAAAAGACCACATACTGTATGATTCAATTTATACGAAATGTCCATAAAGGCAAATCCATGGAGGCAGAAGGTAGATCAGTAGTTGCCAGGAGTTGAGGTGAGGAGGGAATGGGGAATGACCGATGGGTAAGGGGTTCCTTTTCAGGGTTATGAGAGTGTTCTAATTAGATGGTGGTAATAGTCGCACAACTCCGTGAATACCCTCAAAACCACTGAACTGTATACGATTATACGACAAAGGGGTAAACTTTATGGTATGTGAAATAGATCTCAATAAAGCTGGTATTAAAAACTGGATCATCAATCTAAGTGCAAACCCAAAGTTATAAAGTTTTTAGAAGAAAATCTGGGAGGAGCTTTTTGAATTTGGGTTAGACAAAGATTAGAAATACCGCCAAAGTGGGGTTGCTTGGGTGGCTCAGTTGGTTGAGCACCTGACTCCTGGTTTCAGCTCAGGTCAAGATCTCAAGGTTTGTGAGTTCCAGCCCTTTGCTTCAAAGGATATCACAAAAACAGATCAGGAATCACAATGGCTTTGAACTCCTTCTCGGCAATGCTAGAAGCTAGATTATGAGAAATGCTTGCAAGTATGAGTGAAAATAACTTGCAACCTACAATTCTTGACTCAAACCATAAATCAGGTGTGGGGGTGGAGTCAGAACATTCGTGATGTTACAGGCTCTCAAAAAACTTACCTTTTCACGCAGCCTTTCTCGAGAATCTACCAGAGAATGTGCCCTTCACCGCAAATAAGGCAGAAAACCTGGAAAGAGAAAGACACAGAATGGAAGACACAAAGATCCATTGCAGGGAGAGGGTGAGGAAAATTCCCAGGATGGTAGTAAAGAAGCTTGCAGGGTCATAGCTGTGTGGCTGGCCTAGAGGACAACCAATTTTCATAGGAGACGTATCACACGAAAAAAGATGAACTAAAAGACCACTTGATTTATTTGAATATACTGAGGAAGAGGTTTACATTTTTTGAGTAATCTTTAGGAAATGAAACACTTTTTAAAATAAGCCAGTTATTAATTCTGGGGAAACCAAAATTTTACAGGAAAAAGAATCCTAATATACCAAATGATTTGATTTTGAAGTACAGATGTAAAGGCCTAAGCATGTCCATAGCATTTCAATTCAGTCCAGATGAGAACTTTTATTTAGAGGATGGGAGAAGAGACTTGTGGGGGGATGGGGAGGGGCTAGAGTCAGTAGTAGCTAATACTTGAAACTGAAAAATCAAGACTTTTTATGTTCAAGTGTTTCTGTTTTGTTTTCAAAGAAAGAAGAGTTGGAACTGATTGCATCTGAAGAGCTGGAGTCTGGAGTCAGGGTGTAGTGGGTGGGGGCAGGAGATTCTGGTGTTTTAGGTCTTGAAGAACTTGAAGACTTTTAAAAACTATGCAAGGACTTTGTCAGAAATAAACACAGAATTTAAAAGCCTGTAAACTGAGGATGTGTATTACGATCTAAGCAAACTTAGTGAAACATTAACCACGGGACAAATGCTGGTGGAAATGCCAAGGGGATGAGACAAGGGAGAATTGGGTTGGTTTGGGACTTGCAGGCAACTCTAAATACCTGAAGGCAGAGGAACTTCATCTCACTGGTGTTTTTATTGCCAGTGACATTTAACCTTTTCAAATGTCAATTGGCCATTTGTATTTCTGTACAATAGTTGAGTTTGTAATTTTTAAAAATTGTACAGGGAAGAAAGGCATTGCTATTCTAAAGAAATGCCAGCAGCGTCCTCTGCTCTCTAATGGCATAATTCATCACAGGGCGATGGTTTCTTGCCTCAGAAAAATACCTTGAAAGAGGAAGAGCTGATGGTGTAGGAGAGAAAAGAAGTAATGACACTGGACACAGGGAGATGAGAGGGTGTGATGTATTCTGAGGGAAATGTCATAAAACTTATGAAGACTTGAGACTCTACTGTAGTGAGATCTGAAGAGAAGAATCAGCACCAGGAATAGACATCAGGGAGTCAGAAAGGAGCCAACTACAATAAACCACATCTCACAAGTATTATCAGAAATTTTGGGGAAGATCTTGGGTTTCCAGGTGACCGGTCAGTTTGAAAAATAAAGACCTAAACTATCAAAGATCCTCGAAAAAGGAAAACTGACCAATACTCAGGTTGGGTAGTAAAATAAAATTTTGGATATTTATTTAATCCATCTAGAATTTTAAGATGTGAAAATTTTTTTCTCAAAATGGTAATCCAGCTCTCTCAAAGCTACTTACTGAAAAATTGATCTTTTTCACATTTATTTATGCTGCAACTGTTATTACTTACTTATGTGGGTCAATTTCTGGAGTTTTACTCAATTCCTCTGATCTACCTATTCTAGTACCAATATTATCATGAGGTGAAAATTGTGTATCTTTGGTTTTTAACCCCAACTTGTAATAGCCGGGGGAATGAGGCCTCTGTGGTCTAACCCCCTTCCTGGCAATGAGTCCACATACAGCCAATCTGGTTTCGGGTGGAATCTTCTCCTATCCCCATCAACGTTGCAGCCTAGGTTTCAGGGTTCCTTTGTGCAATTCCCATATTAAAATGACCACAGAGAGAGTAGTCCTCATATACTCCATAACCTACCATTGTCCCTCCTGATTATGAAGCATTCATAATGCTCAAGATCTTCTATTTGCACTTCCCAAAAGGCCATCTGCTTTGTCAAGGAAGAGAATTCTGGGCATCTGTCTTTAGTTTGAAAACAAAAACAAAAAACAAACAAAAACACAACTTTTAAAATGTGGCATTGTGGCAAAGTTCCCCCATTTCTGTCTGCTCCTCCCATCCTTTCCCTGGGTTCTAGCACTGATACAATTTTCTCCTATGTTCACTTTTCATCCAATTTGTTTTTAAGTTTTACTTAAAGTAATCCCTCCACCCAACATGGGGCTCTAACTCACAACCCAGAGATCAAGTTGCATGCTCCACCAATTGAGCCAGCCAGGCATCCTTCATCCAATTTATTAGTTTTAAGTTTCAGGACATGAAAAGGAATCAGTCTACCATATTTCCTTGTGTGTTATTAAGCCTAGGTTAAAACGTATTTATAATATCAAAAAATTTACAGTGTCAATGTTTCTACAAAAAGAAACTATTTTGAATTTTCAGTGAATGTCCACTCTTTTACTAGTATCTCTTAGTACTGAAGACTTTAAAAATGAAAAACTAAATTGAAAAAGATCCACACTGGCCAAGCCAACTTCATAGCAAATGACTACGTAGCTACATTTCTGTGTGGGAAGGCAAGATTCATTCTGGTGTTGGTTCTAATACGGGATCACTGTTCACCCACCATTAGTTTTTTAGAAATGCATAAATTAGCAATGGCTTTTTCCCCCCCTTCAAATTAGCAATAGCTATTCTTTACAAGTCCTTTTAACATGATCTTAAAAATAATCTCAAAAGCCTATAACAAAGAGAAGCCTTGATGAAGTGTTGAGACTACATTGCTGAAGAGAATTCTCATGAAATCTCTGAACACTCCTGGTAACCCCATTTTTATTAGTGTGTACTGTTATCCACATATACCAGTGCCACACTACCCTTTATCAAGGATTTAAGTGGCTTACTTTATTTCTTTCATGATTACAGTTCTTAAAAATGTTGATGAAAAATGTTAATGCCAAAGGATGTATTTAGGATACATAAATAGAAAAAGTAGGGCACACTATCTATACATACCTATGTATTAGCAAGGCTTTGTTAAAGTAAGAGACCAGCTGAAGCTGGCTTACGTAAATAGCAGTAATATAAAAGGACTTAAAGAAGAGCGAGCATGCTCCAAATCAGAGGTTTTGTTCTGTGTAGTTTTGTACAATAAGAACAGCATTCATTGAAGGAGTTAAAGACAGGAAAAAGTGGACAAGACAGATGGGGGACACTTGCACAAATCGGAATGAATAAACCATTAACTGGCTTTCTCTGAAATCCTAGGCTTAAACATTTCGGAGGGGACTTAGCACTCTTCATTTGGCATGCTGAGACTAGCAAAGGAGTTATTCTTAGGCCTCTGATTGTAAGGCTTTGCAATATCCTTGGCACAGTGAGGCAGCTGGTTATTGGAAGGCTACTATCTTCCAAATCTGTAGTAGCTCAAAAATTATTTTCCTCCCTTACAAATGTTGACACATCGCTGGTTTCCAGGAAGATTGCAAAATCTAACTTCAATCTAAAAAAAAAAAGTTACTTTGTCTTATCAAACATTATGTGCAAGGCGTGGTTTGGCTTCTGGAATATAAACCACACATTCCTTTCGAGACTCTCAGTCCCGTGAGGAAGACGATCAAAACCCATAGAAAACAACTGGAGTGTCACCACAGCGTATTCAGCGATGCCACTGTATCCCAGGTGTGCACCGGGGTGGGCGGGCAGGTACTGCGAGGGAGTAGTTCAAAAAGGGCAAGCTAACTCTTGAACAATGAGTAGGAAATTATGAGACGGGCAGAGGCGGAAGAAAATTCCAGCCAGATTAAAACAGCTGAGTGCATTAGGTAAGAAGACAGAATGTGGACTTTCTGGGGACCAGCAAAACTAGGGGTTTCTGGTTGGGCCTTCCATGTTGCCCAACTCTGCCCCATGGCGGGGTAGTTGGACTAGTGGTTTGAGCACCCAAGGTTGGCCTGCAGCTTCATAGGCAGTGGAATTTCCTCCTCAAAGGGGTATCAGACATCAAAAGCCACTAGAATTTTTAAGAATCAAATAGACACAAGCACCTTACAGTGCCTGGCAGTCATTCCTTAACATTTCTCTCAAGCCTTTAATTTCGCTAAACACCCCATTCAGCACCCTTGTTTAGGTTTGGGAGTTCCACTGTTTTATAACAGGAAGATGGGGAAGAGGGGACAGGTTTGAGGAATGTCGTGTGGAAATGGCAGGGCTTAGGTAACCACAGACAGTAGAAAGAGTAAGAGAAAAGTTAAAACCTCGGGCCTAAGTTGAGGATGGAGCTGGAAGACCAGGCTATCTATGAAATACTGGTTTCAACTTATGAGCAGAATCATCACAGATGAGGAATTCTGGAAAACTGTCATACGAGTGCACCGCAGTTAAAAAAAAGTCAGCTGAGATTAAAATCAAAGACCAGAGGCTTGGTAAAGAAACTGACCTCACATGATGAAATTTATGCTGAAGAGTTCTGGGTGCTAAAATCCTCAATGAATGGGGGAGATATGATCTAGATCTGGGGTCCTGATTTACAGTAAGAGTTAAGAGGGTAGCCTAGTTGGAGTATCTGAAAGTAGAAACAGCAGTATGTGTTGTGGGGGTGGGGCTGGGAGCGGGCAGAACAAACATCCTCATCCCCAGTGATGGAGCCCTTTAAAGGAAAGTTGGGTTTAACTTATTTTAACAAACTTACTTTTGAGAAACATTCAATAAACTTAACTCAGTTCTGAATGATGCTGTTTAACATGTGTCACCCACATTAATTTTTCTTTGAATATTAAATGCTGCATTAAAAACACATTCAATGAAGTATGTATGTCTGCATTACTATCCACATGGCAGAGTCTGGAAATCCCGACAAGGCACAGAGACACGAGGTTAACAGAAGCAAGTTGCTGCTAATGTAAATCCTTTCCTGTTCCATGATCACAGTCCAGTGGTACTCCAGGGCCAACCTCAGACCGGAGCTGATCTTTTTTCTCCTCCTCCTAGCAGCTGTCGTCTTGATCCCTGTTCGTGCTGCCTTGTTTCTATTCTTACCCCAACCCCCCCAAAACCTTTCGATAGCTTTTCATTGCCTACAATACTTCCTGATCGGCAGACACAAAGGAAGAGCCCATCAGAGTCTAACCTAGTGCTCCCGGACCTACTGCAGCTTGCTTTTGTCAACCAGGCAAACCAAGTAGGCCTTAGAGGCTCACCGGTGTGTGCTCTCTAGCTGACAACTCATCAATGAGTTTCATACTCCTTTATCAGGGTTTCCAGAAAAATACATGACCATGTAAACAAATCACAATTCCTCATCGCTAAAATGCAAGTCCAAACTTGTAATTACTTTATATGTTTAAGGCCCTTTTAGATTTTTTTCCCACCCAGAACTCCAGTTAATCCTGATTTCTTATTTCTGGCCATCCACTACCAGCCCACTGATGGAAGTCTATCCACCATGTTTGCTTCCTAATTTTGTACACTCAGTTCAGCTTATGCTACAGGCTCAAGGGTATTTTAAATGAGGAAATGGGAGGGGGGCAGAGACAGGACAGACTTTCTTCAAGTAATGCAATTATTCGACATTTGAAAAGTTTACTGAAAACTTTTATTGTAATCAAAAAGTGACATAACGGGGTTGTAATGAATTCAGCAAATCATTCTGCTGATATTTTAGAACTGATATCAGCTTTTGCCAGGCAATTAAAAAAATTCAAATGTGAAAATTTCACAGTACAGTAAACTCCACCCCAACTAATTAATGGTGGTTAAAAATAATAGGCCCTAGCAAAACCTCTCATGTTACATGGTCACAACTCACAATTCTGTACAAAAGTTCGTGTTATAAAGCTCTGATGTAAAAATCAAATAATCAAGCAGCAATATTTTAAGTGCAGCACAGGGTCTTCCATATCATTATTTACAAGGCTTGAATCTCTTTACATTATAACAAAATTTAATACAGATGACTTAGTAATTAAGTCAATTTTTAAAATCTGTCCCTTTATACAGGGACAGATTTCGCTTTTTGGTCATCTTTCTCCTTCTCCTTTTCTTTATCTTTGCTCTTCTTTGACTTCTTTTTCTTGTGTTTGTGTTTTTGGCTTTTTTCCAACTCTCCTTCAGTGCCTGCATGCTTCTTATGCTTCTTGTGTTTTTTGTGTTTCTTGTGCTTCTTCTTTTCCTTCTTCTTCTTCTTCTTCTTGCTGTCCTGACTCTCTGCGGAGCTGGCACTACTGCTGTGGCTCCGGGTCCGGCTGCCAGAAGGGCTATGACTTCTGCTTGGACTAACACTAGGGCTGCTTGGACTCTGGCTCCTGGCAGTGCCTACCTGGCTGGCTGCTGCCGTGTCCAGGCTGTCTTTTGCTTTCTCCACGACTTTATCTTTCAGTTCCTTAGCAATCTTTCCCGAAGTTTCCTCCTCTTTTACAGATATGTTGCTTTCACTGTCACTTTCATTATAGTCTGGTTCAAAAGCAGCTTCATCAGTTTCCCTAGTTAAGTCGGAGGAAAGTCGGGAGGAGTGGCTTAACTGTGGCTTAGGCTTGACAGCGCTCTTGTCAGTCTGCCCAGTAACTTGCTCCTTTTCAATCTGCGGGTCTGGTGGGTTAAGCACATACAGTAATTTGTTGCCACCCGATTCTTTATTGTTCCTTGCTTCTAACGTGTGCTTCTCACGATCTTTACAAGGATTTTTATCTACAGATTTTGTCTCTTCAGTCGAGCGTTTCGTATCATAAGTGGCTTTGTGATCATGAGGTTTTTTGTCTCTGGAGGGACTAGAATTGCTCTTTTTGGAATCTCCTGTTCCTTTTTTAGGCAAATCTCTCTCCTCCCTTGGCTTAGTTTTCTGTCCAGATGCAGAATCTTTACTTCGAGAAGGGGAGTCTTTCCTTCTTGTTAATTCATTCCTTTCGTCTCTACGTTTGGAACTCGAGTACTCTCTGTTGTCATAGTCTGTTTTTTTGTCTCTGTTGGGAGTGAAGTCTTTAGTCGAGGAACCTCGAACGGAATCATGCTTTTCTGAAGTTCTTGTCTCTTTGGAAGATTGAGACAGACTTTTAAAATTTCCTGGTTCACTCAGACGGTCCAAGTTACTCTCTTTCTCTGGCTGAGTGCTGTTTTTCCTCTTTTCGGGGTTTTCCTTCTCCAACACCGAATGATCTCGATCTTTGGCTTTCCCCTTTTCACTGGATGCAGAGTTTTTTGAACTCTTGATCTCATGCTGTATAATTTCATGGCTAACTTCCTTGGTGAGTTTCTGAATTTTCTCTGACGACTCACTTTCTTTTTCAGTATACTTGACTGTATTTAACGGTTTAGTGCTAACATTTTTTATAACACTGGCGGGTTTTCCTACACTTGACATAGGCTGTGTGGCCTTAACATCTTCTTCCTCAGATTCAAAGTCATCTTTATCCCATTTGGACTGAGGAACCTGAATCATAATAATAACGTCTTCAGCAGGAGCTGTATTGTCATTATTATACTCTTCCATAGTTTTAATGACAGTCCGTTTTGTATCTGTTTTTTCTTCAGATTTCCGCACAGGACTGCCTCCAGTTGAGCTCGTGCTAAAAAGAATTAAAATGTTGTTAATGAAAAATCTGCTATTACTAAACACTGATAAATAAGAGTTTTAAAAATATTTATTTTGAGAGAGCCTGTGTGCACGGCATGTGCAGGGAAGGGGCAGAGCAAGAGAATCCCAAGCAGGCTCTGAGCTATCATTGCAGAGCCCAACATAGGGCTTGACCTCATGAACCAAGAGATCATGACCTGAGCAGACCTCGAGTCAGACACTTAGCTGACTGAGCCACTCAGGTTCCCCTAAACACTGATAAATACATAAACGCTAATAACTTAAACATAAGTGTCCTTTTAATTCTCAAAACCCAATTACCCTACTCTAATAGAGATTAAATGATTTAAAGACAGGATTAATAAATGCTGGCTCACAAAATCTACTTACTTCAACTCCTTTCTTTAAAGATAGGAGTAAACCAGACTAAACCCTTCTTTTTTTTTCTTTTTAAGAGAGAGCGAGCGGGAGGGAGGGGCAGAAGGGGAGAGGGAGGGAGGGAGAGAGAGAGAGAGAGAGAGAGAGAGAGAGAGAGAGAGAGAATGAATCTTAAGCAGGCTCCAGGCCTTCTCTTTCCCAACATAGGACTCAATCCCACCACCCTGGGATCACAACCTGAGCTCAAACCAAGAGCTGGATGCTCAAATGACTGAGCCACCTAGGTGTCCCAAACCTAACCCCTTCTTAATTTATAGGTTACATTTTAAAAGCATAAACATGGATAAAATTAAAGGAAACTCTTTCCGAAAACGAACATCCATACCCAACCACCCATAATCAGATACCTTGTATAATCCACAAGAGTTGAGCTGGATCCCTCAGCTCCAGCTACTTTTCGTCTGACCTTTCCTTTGACTTTTTCTTGTTTAACTTTGCTAGATGCTGACTCCAATTTTTCAGAGGGTTCTTTCGTATTAGATACATTTTCTGTACTCCCAATTTTTTTACCAGTTTCTCTGTTGAGCTTAATTTTTTTGGCTGGGGCAGTTGATGATGAAATTTTGTCTTTCTCAGGGGTCCTATCCATTTTTTCAATATCAGGTTCCATTTTGCGCTTTGGTGATGGTTTCACTATTTCAGTCATTTCCAGTTTAGAGACTTTCGTTGAAGAGGACTCAAAATCTTTCTCCACACTTTTCTCTTCAGTTTTTCTTTTTCTTTTTTCTCCCTTGCTATCAGGTGGCTTACTTTTCTCACTAGGCTTCTTGGCCTTTTCTTCCTTATTAGTCAGCTTTTCTGATTTGACGTCTTTGGGGTAATCCTTCTTCACTTTTTCCTCTTTGACTGGTTTTGTCTCTTGGTGTTCTTTTGCTGATTTAGAGTGAGCTTTTCTGGGGGTACCAATGGTCTTTTCATCTTTTTGGGAGGAAGATGATGATTTAGCATTATCAGTCTTTGGAGTCTCCTCTTTGGCTTTTTTAAGTGGAGGTTCAGATCGAGGAGATTTTTCACGCTCTCCGTCTAGTTTTTCTTGGGGTCCCTTAGCAGGTTTTGCAACATTTTCTTTTTTGGACACAGTAGACCCATCATTTTTCCGTTTGGTCTTGTCACCTTTTGCTTTTGGTTTATCTTTCTCCCTCTTGTCTTTTTCAGACACCGACTTGAAAGTGATGGATTCTGCATCCATTGGTTCATCTCTAACAGGTGTAGCATCATCTCTACTTGGGAGAACAAACAATGAGTCTGTTTTATTTTCTTCACTGCTTGTAGGTTCTCTTGATTTCCTAGAAGTTTCTAATAACTCGGGGTTTAGAAAGCCTTCACTCTCTTCCCCCTTTCTTCTTTTCCTATGTTTCTTATGTTTGTTTCCTTTACCATCTCCGGGATTATTTTCGCTCTCCTTCTCTTTTGACTTTGTGTTGTCCTTCTGATTGTGACTATCTCTTGTTGAAAGCTTTTCTGGATAGTTGCCACCTAAGTTTCGACTTCTATGACTTTGTCCACCAGCATAATCTTCTCTGCGGCCTCTCGTGAAGGGAGAATTTCTGATATTAAGAGGCAAAAATCTCTCAGGAGAAAAGTTCTCTCTATTTGCTGATGGTCTAGGCTGTGCTCCGGCAGCATAACCTTTATAATACTTTTCATACCACTCTCTATATTTTCTTTCCCATTCTCGGTAACGCTCTTTTTCAAATGGGTCTCTAAAGTCAACACTCCTCCCGTAATAAGCTTTCATGTCGTAAGGTGGCGGAACTTCTCTGTATCTATTAAAATATTCACGTTCTGTTTCCCCTTGAGGCACATTACGTTTATTGGGAGACTGTCCCCTAAATGCTTGAGGAGATCTTGACCGTGAATGGTATCGTCTATAGGGGGGTGACCTTGACCTAGATCGATGATATCCATGAGATCTAGACCGTGAACGGTAATTTCGGCTCTTGCCTCTGCCTCTTCGGGGGTATGGAGGTGATCGGGAATAGGAACGAGAATGTGAGCGGCTAAATGATCGAGAGTAAGAACGTGAACGTGTTGAACCAGATCTTGACTTAGAATAAGTATACGAACTTCTTGAATATGATGAACCACTATAAGGAGATTTAGACCTAAAAACAAAAAACAAAACAATAGTTGATAGTTGAGAAATATTTGCAAAATAAAATACAGACTCAGATTCTATAGCATGCTCTCCTCACGGTTCCATCTTTCTTTATATCAAATTTCATCTTAGATGATTAGAGAGGCACAGTGACCTCTACTGGAATGGAATAAAGTACACAAAGATCAGAGCAATCACTTGTTACAAAACAAAAGTGAAATCTTGACAATTAGAGTGAAGCGCATTCATGTACCGTGAGTTATATGAGCTAATTAACTTAACATTAAACAAAATTCCAATTAAATTTAAATTTTATTTCCTATCTGGTTATTTAAATAGGAGTAATTTCTTTGTCCTACGTTGTTGGCCAACAGTCTAGCACTTTGAAAGGAACCACAAATGTAAGCTTAAAAAGTAAGTCTTTTAAACAAACTTCCAGGGAAATTTTATAATTCACTTTTTCTGTCGATAAAACAATTTGTATTCTACCACTGCTTCATAATTACACAGGTTAATGTTCCAGCAAGAAGCTGTAGCCTTAGGTAAAAGCGTCCTCAGAAATGTTCTTTGGCTAGTCCTCTATTTCTTTCCTTCCACAAACATTTCCCAATTATTTCACACTATAAGTAACTTCAGGGGACAAGGGCAATTTAATCCCCATAACTGCTAGTTCTACACAATAGAATTTACATTGAGACAATATTTCAATAAACAAATATTGGGAAATAAGCTACATCTCCATTTCTATAAGCCTGGATCGAATCAGAAAAATTCCGTAAGTGCAATGTTATTTATATCCATAGCTAATCCCTGGATATTCAAAGTCCCATTTGTAATTCTGTTGTGAAGGCTTGCAAAACACTAACCTGGAAAATGAGCGCCTACGCTCCTTTTGAATCTTTTTGTATTCCATCAATTCCTTAGCAAAATCATTTGTAAACTCATCTAGCTTGGACTTTTTCTTTTCCCTAGTAAAATAAAGTTAAAGAGTGAAAGTTAACAAAAACCATTTAAGAAAACTAACAAGACAAATGTAATTAGATCATGAATGAAATGAATGAAATTGCCATTAGTTTTCCACTTTAAAACTATAAATAACTAGGAGTCCCTGAGGAAGTTGCTTGTATGGCTTTGGTTTAATTTTTAGGTGATTTTTTTTTGTACTAACTGGAAACAGTAGAAAATGTTTCCAAAGATAACCTGTTTAATGTTACATCAGAAAATGAAAGTGTATGATAATTTCACACTGAAACACTCACTCTTCCTTCAGCCGTCGTTGCTCTCTATAGAATTCTTCCCTGGACAACGGTGGGGCTTGCGTTGTTGGGATGGTATTTGAATGAGCTGTCTGCACTCCTGATGATACCCAAGGTGTCGATAAATTGGCCGGAGCTGGCG
Source organism: Lynx rufus (assembly GCF_022079265.1). Taxonomy (NCBI): domain Eukaryota; kingdom Metazoa; phylum Chordata; class Mammalia; order Carnivora; family Felidae; genus Lynx; species Lynx rufus. The sequence goes on from NW_025814838.1 coordinate 5,555,275, forward strand.
GAAACCCTGGAGGAGGGACACTATATCCAGCAGGTGGTGGCTGGCCAGGAGGAAACTGAGGAGAAAATTGTGGTGGAGGAACACCTGGAGGGAGAGGAAGTGTATGGGGAGGAGGTGGATACAAAGGAGGGGGTGGGACAGGCACAAAAACTGGAGTTGCTGGTAGTGATGGGCCTTGAGTTCTCTGTGATCTTTCGCTGTGGTGTCGTCCGCGGTTTATACTTCTGGAGAAATAAATTCCAAGATATTATTCCTTCAAACTAACATCACTCGAGACAAGTAAGCTTGTCTTTTCTATCCATAATTATCTTCAAACTTACAAACAATGGAATAGAATCAACTATTCAAATAACACTGATATTTATACGTAAATAAAATTTTTAAGGCCACCTGGGGATTGAGATGATCCAAGTTTACAGCGCCTTCTCCATGAGGTGCTGCTATATTTAGAAGTTCTCTTTTGTGAAGTTCAGATTCATTACCCCTCCACAATGATCTCTGGTGACTTCCCAATCTGTCATTTAAAGGAACTAACAAGGCTAATGCCTCTCTGACCTAGGCCTCCCCCAAAAGCCTTCCAAGATCAAAACTTTAAATGAAGAAAAACCACCTCCTGTAATCTTTTGAGGTAGGAAGTGTAGAAAGATCCTTCAATGTAGAATAAGTATTAGGTATTATTTATTTTTATAGTTTTACATAATTTTATTTCTCACCTGACATTATATCATGAGCATGTCTCTATGTCATTAAAATGTCTTTGGAAACCTAGTTGTTAAATGGCTTCATGGTTTTGTGGGGTGTTCTGTACTTAAAGTACTTTTTATTTATTACATTTTTAAACACTGAGGTATAGTCACAGTTACATTATTAGTTGCAGGTGTGCAACACAGCAATTCAGTTAGGTCTGCATGTTACATCATGTTCACAGTGTGACTGCCATCTGTCCCCACACCATACTATCACAGTACCACAGATTACATTCCCTATGCTCTTTCATCCTCAAGAAAGTTCCACTTTTAACATCTGTAATCAACAGCTAAAAATCTCGATTATTTTCTCTCAAAGGGTTAGGTGAAAATTACAGTGCTGGCCAGTTTCCGAACTGTTGCTCTTAAAAGAAAACAGTGGCTTCTTTAAAACATGGGCTCATTTCTGTTAAGCTAACGGTTCTTTAAATTCTAGGTAACTGGTACAAAGAACAGCAGCAGCCAGGGTTTAGATTTTAAGCCTCTTCAGAATCTGAATTGGTAACTATTATCTTCTATTAACATGTGATCTAGTAACAGAGTTACTTAGCAATTCTCAGTAGAGCACTAGAAGACACCCTTAATATTCTTATTATAAAGTTCATTTGGAGGCCCTTTATGCTGGTGGCGAGAACGACCTCGATAAGACCTACGGCTTACTTTGCAGAATAACATGGTTTTTGCCTGTCCAGGGCAGGAGCCCCGAACAATCTCTTTGTCTCTTCTTTTGGAAAAGAGAAGGTGGGAGAAGACTGGGACAATTGAGTCTAGAAGAGAAATAAATGCAATTCTTTCTCACGCTTGAGAGGTAAGTTAGTTAACTTTTGCCTTAAATTAAACTGACACCTTAAATACTGTCTGGGCCTTAGTGACTTCCTTCTACCCTCAAAAAAGTAAATGTAACCTAATATTCTGCTGTGTGCTGGAGGAAAGTAGTCATGGGGAAGGAGTATTAAAGATGCAGCCTAAAAGCATCATTTAAAACACTAAATGTAACCTGTTCTTCTCTAGGCCTCAAGATCAACTACTGAGGACTGAAGTGAGATAAGCATAAAGTAAGTAATCTCCCTCCCTTGCCACTGCCATGCTTTCGTTTCTTTGTGTTCTATTTTTCAGCAGTGTCATCAGATTAATTTTTCAAAATTTTTAAAAAGCATACCTGTAGCAGCTCCTCTCCCCCCTTCTAATTTGCTGTGGCGGAGAAACCAGATATCCAAGCTTATTGGAACTGTGTGGAAAGAAAGATAAAATGGGCTTGAGTATAATATACAACCTCCTAGCGTGTAGACTTTAAAAGATACCTATTTTAACTACTCTAGAAGATTTTTCCTCTCCCTGATCCCCATTCGGAAACTTGCTCCAGATAGAGGAGATATGAGCAAGCATTACACTTACTTGAGTTAATTTTCCTCATTAATTTACTGTGACAGTAACTAAACCTCAATGTACAATATTTTCCGCAATATGGTATTTCATTTAGCATCCTACAAGTGACTGTGAACTTGTTACAGAAGAGAAGAGCCCTTTCATCTGCTAGGCGCCATGCCAGTGGGGAACTAGCACTGTTCCAATTCTGTAGATGAGGCAGTGGGGCTGAGGAGTAAAACTGCATGCTCAATGTCATGGCACTGCCAAGTGCAGGGGCTGGAATTCCAACTCAGGCCTACCTGTCTCCAAATCCCTTGCTCCTTCTACTGAAAGAATCTGCTAAGTCTCTCGTTTAGTCTATTTGTTTAAATAAAATATTTGATTTATCTTTAAAAGAAAAATCATAGTTTTAGAATAGAAGCCAGTTTATGCAAATATGTAAGCCTGTTGATATAGACACAAGTGATTGCATACATAGACAATAAGTAAACATACTAATTTTTAATACCATAGAACATCTTATAAAGATCATAATTCCTTGTATTTCACAGGGCAAAAAATAATAGCCTATACATTTTGATATGCAATAAAATCTCATTAACACAGATTATTCAAAATGAGAAATTCTATGTTTGGTAGCCTTTAATCTTACTATGTGTTAAATCAAAATTTGAAAATCCATTTAAGGATAGGAAAAACGAGGGGCACCTGGATGGCTCAGTCAGTTAAGCATCCGACTTTGGCTGAGCTCAGGATCTCACGGTTTGTGAGTTTGAGCCCCACATGGGGCTCTGTGCTGACAGCTTGGAGCCTGGAGCCTGCTTCGGAGCCTGTGTCTCCCTCTGTCCCTCCCCCATGCTCTCGTGCTCCCCACCCCCCCATCTATTAGCACAATGAATGATTCAGTATTTCAAATACTCTTTCAAAGAAAATAGTATTTCAATTAATCTTATCTATTCATTAACTGAGATCCTGTCAAGATCACTTTGTTAAGACATGAAAGTAAAAAGCGGAGCCTGGGTGGCTTAGTTGGTCAAGCATCCAACTTCAGCTCAGTCTTAACATGTCGGGGGTTTACAATAAGAAACATTCAGCAACACACTAGATTATAATTCCCATTATCTAGTTTGAAAGCAATCACCTGGAGATTATTTTAAACATATACTTACTGTTCCCAACCTGGTCGACCACCACCCGGACGAGCAGTATTTATTCTTACTGGACCTTGGAAACAAGAACAGTAGGTAAATATGAAATTGCATGTTAAATAAAGTCAAAATTATTTTTTAAAGGAGAAAATGTTCAACCCAAAATGATTTTACTCACCAGTTGTGGGGATCAACTGTCCATGCAGTAGTGACTGTCCAAGCAAAGATGGGGTTCCAAGTACAGGCACCTGGTAACCCTTTAGGAAAACAACATGCATAAAAAGAAACAGTTAAAAAAAAAAAAAAAAAGAGGGAGAGTTAAAAAAAAGAAAAAATTAAACCCATCAGAAAACTGTAAGATAAATCTCACATTTAAAAGCCAATAAAACTTACCTTCTCTTCCATAAGAGCAGTAATTGCAATTGAAGAGGTTCCCTTTGAATGTTCTGATGCAAGGGCTGCAGCTGGTAATATTTTATTATCAGAATCCCTAGAAGACAAGAGAATTTGCAATACGTGAAAAAGTCATCAGAAATGGAGGAGTAAGAGTAAGCAAATTACAGTACATAATTTAGTAAGTCTGTTCACCCACCACCTGCATGAAGATGCGTTGATGAAAACTTCTGGGTCAAGTGGAGAGCTCTTTGGATACAAAAGTGATAAGGAGGGGCGCCTGGGTGGTGCAGTCGGTTAAGCGTCCGACTTCAGCCAGGTCACGATCTCGCAGTCCGGGAGTTCGAGCCCCGCGTCAGGCTCTGGGCTGATGGCTCAGAGCCTGGAGCCTGTTTCTGATTCTGTGTCTCCCTCTCTCTCTGCCCCTCCCCCGTTCATGCTCTGTCTCTCTCTGTCCCAAAAATGAATGAACGTTGAAAAAAAAAAATTAAAAAAAAAAAAAGTGATAAGGAAAAAAAAAAAAAGGAAATCTCTTTAAGAAGTCCCATCTATATAGATGGGAGAGAAATCAGTTGTAAGAATAATAAAGCTTAAAAAAAAAAGAAGAGGGGCGCCTGGGTGGCTCAGTCGGTTGAGTGTCCGACTTCAGCTCAGGTCGTGATCTCACAGTTCGTGAGTTCAAGCCCCAGGTTGGGCTCTGTGCTGACAGCTCAGAGCCTGGAGCCTGCTTCAGATTCTGTGTCTCTCCCTCTGCCCCTTCCTTGCTCATGCTCTCTGTGTCTCAAAAATGAATAAACGTTAAAAAAAAAATTTTTTTTTTTAAAAAGGAAGAAAATCAAATTGTGGGACCAAAAGAATACAGGATTAAGAGTAAATTCTACTTCCAGCTCCACCACTGAAAAGCCAATGAATTCTGACTGAGGTCTTAAATATAAATGTAAAGGTCCCAGTCCTCAAGATTTTGCTTCAGTATGTCTGCACAGACCCCTGGCATCTATTTTTTTTTTTTTAAGTGGCTGATTCCTCAAGAATTTATGAGCCACTGGGGCACCTGGGTGGCTCAGTTGGTTAATGTCCGACTCTTGGTTTTGGCTCTAGTCATGATCTCAAGGTGAGTTCAGGCCCCCAGCTGGGCTCTGCGCTGACATAGCGGAGCTTGCTCAGGATTCTCTCTCCCTCTCTGCCCCTCCCCCACTTGTGGTCATGTGCGCTCACACTCTTGTCATTCAAAAATAAACAAACATAAAAAAAAAAAAAAAAAAGAATTTATGAACTACTGGACTACATGTCCAAAGATCCTTTTCATGTCTGAACCAGTAGGATTTAAGTGAGTTTTAATTCACCACTTAACAGGGGTGGTTGGCAACTCGTACAGTTCTTTATCCTGGGATGCTTAATCATTTGCCAAGTAAACTCCTTCATTTGCCTGTTCCTCCAATAAGATTGAGTCATCTCTTAAAAGTACCCGTTTAGCAATGGGTTACTTTATGGAGTCACCCGCCTTACTGAGCACAGTGGTTCACAAGGATGATACTTACCAGTCACTATAACAACTACTAAAGCAATAAATAACAATGAAAAACCAGAGAGATACACAGACTTACCGGAAAGGTCCATCTGGTTTTTCAGAGTGGACTGAGATGGACACTGTGGCAGTTATATCAGGTACAGGAGCCGGGGTAGAAGATGAATTTCCAGGCACAGGAGGGGCCAAGGAAGACTGATTAGAAGTTAATGAAGATATAGAAGGAGCTGGGTGAGTTGAAGAGGTCACTGGAATCATCAGGGGATCCTGTTGTCTTGATATTGGAGATCTCATCAGAGGTTGTAAGTTCCGCTGAATGAGTGGTCTCGGAGGTGGTATTGCGGGCTGTGGTGGGGGTAACTGTTTTCGTAGTCTTTTTGTATAACCGGTTTCATTTTTGAAGTTATTAACAGCCTACAGATACCAAACAGAAAGATGCAGGAAAATGTAAGGTGGTATTTCCTCAAGCACAGTTTAAACCACCAAAAATTTTAAAAAATTTTCCAAAAGGGATACAAAGTCAGTTACCTGTCGTAAGAACTTATTGGCAATTAAAGCATCAGGAGAGACATCATTCTGATGGCATGTTGGACATGTATGATCATCTGATTCCAAGAGTGCTGTTCTTATACCTATGTGAAATATTTTAAATATTACATTATTCTTCCCAAGCACACATTACTTATCATTTCTAAGATTGAAAAACTTAAAAGTACAGACTCTCGCCTGATAGCACTCCACTGCTGTAACTTCTACCTTAAAAACAGAAGTCATTGGGGTGCCTGGGTGGCTCAGTCGGTTAAGTGTCCGACTTCAGCTCAGGTCATGATCTCGTGGCTCGTGAGTTCGAGCCCCGTGTCGGGCTCTGTGCTGACAGCTCAGAGCCTGGCGCCTATTTCAGATTCTGTGTCTCCCTCTCTCTCTGTCCCAACCCACTCGCATTCTGTCTCCGTCTCTCTCAAAAATAAACAAACATTAAAAAAAAAAAAAAAAAAGAAGTCATAAATAGAATTTAAACAAAAATTTAAATTGAGAGAAAAAGCACTCTTTCCTAAATACTATTCTCTTTGTTTAGCTAAAAATTGGAATAGTATAGGGGAAAAAAATAGAAATAATATGTAGTCTAGAAAGGTAAAAAATTTACAGGGCTAACAGGGTTTTTAAAAGAGCATCAGGAGGAGGAGTGCCTGGCTGGCTCCATCAGAAAAGCATGCGGCTCTTGATCTCAGGGTCGTGAGTTTGAGTCCCACATGTGGTATAGAGATTACATAAATAACTTAAGAGAAAAGGGAATTATAAAAAACAGAAACATTGTTCAGGCAAGGAAATCAGCAACACCTACAGCACAGAGGAATAACATTAAATTACAGATTCACTGATTATGCTTCAGTGTAGTAAAAAATTCAGTAATGCAAGTGGTTTGTTAAATCTAAGACACTTGCGGGGCACCTGGGTGGCTCAGTCGGTTAAGCGTCCGACTTCAGCTCAGGTCACGATCTCACGGTCCGTGAGTTCGAGCCCCGCGTCGGGCTATGGGCTGATGGCTCAGAGCCTGGAGCCTGTTTCCGATTCTGTGTCTCCCTCTCTCTCTGCCCCTCCCCCGTTCATGCTCTGTCTCTCTCTGTCTCAAAAATAAATAAACGTTAAAAAAAATTAAAAAATAAAAAAATAAAAAAAAATCTAAGACACTTGGAAACAAATCTTAAGTGACCTCTTCTTGACTTTGGTCTTCACTGGAGAGGCCCCAAAATATAGATTTATATTCCAAAGCTATGAAATGAAAAAGGCCAAAACAGGACTAAGCAGTGAAATTTTCAGATGATGCCATTTTCATCTTGGTAAGAAATAAGTGGCAGAAAACCCAAGTGGGAAAAACCCAACCCAATATAAAAGATCAGAAAAAAATCACAAGTAACCACAAAGGCAAATGTTGGGTAGTATGTTTACAGAGAGCAGTTCTCAATTACACTTAGGAATTTTAGAATAAACTATTTTTCCACCATCCAGGAAAGGGATTTAGGTACCATTTAAAAATATTTCCAGAATATCTAATGCCCAAAAGGCTTTCAAAATTCTGCATACCATTTAAAATGTGTAGGATGGGGCGCCTGGGTGGCGCAGTCGGTTAAGCGTCCGACTTCAGCCAGGTCACGATCTCACGGTCCGTGAGTTCGAGCCCCGCGTCAGGCTCTGGGCTGATGGCTCGGAGCCTAGAGCCTGTTTCCGATTCTGTGTCTCCCTCTCTCTGCCCCTCCCCCGTTCATGCTCTGTCTCTCTCTGTCCCAAAAATAAATAAACGTTGAAAAAAAAAAAATTAAAAAAAAAAAATAAAATAAAATAAAATGTGTAGGAAACAGGGGTACGTCTGTGGCTCAGTCGGTTAAGTGTACAACTTCTGCTCAGGTCATGATCTCACAGTTCATGAGTTCTAGCCCCCCATGGGCCTCTCTGCTGTCAGCACAGAGCCCACTTTGGATCCTCTCTCTGTGCGTCCCCCCCTCAAAAATAAATAAACTTTAAAAACTAAAATAAAATGTGTAGGAAACAAAAGTCCTACATTTTCTAAAACCTTAGTACAGTCACCCTAATGAAGGTATAAGAAATGGTCAATTCTAATATTTAAAAGGACAAAGAGGCTGTTGTTTAAAGAAAAAAATGTAGAGACAAAAACAGTTCTTGCTATTAAAGGTGCAATGATGAACTAAATGATCAATTATCAACATTTCATACTGCATTATTAAAACATACAATGTTGCTAAAGAGCCCTTCCAAATAAATACACATATTCTAAGATGTGTATCTCTGAAGGTTCAACATTTCTTACATTCATCGCAATAACTGTTTCCACAGCAGGGAATGACAACGGCATCAGTCATAATATCTTTGCAGATGAGACACAATAATTCATCTGGGATAGGATCATCTTCTTCTGAAGAAGAAGATGGTTCCTCTGGTAAGAAAGGTGGTTTTTCTTTCTTCCCAATTGCATATGCTTCTCTGTAAAAGAAGGTTTTACTGTTTTAACATTGTTAAGAAAACAAAGTATTACTAAGATAGTACATGTTCTACTATACCATAATGGGAGCTTATAATTCAGTACGATGCCAAATTCGTTTACACAAGTATAATACCTTCCAAAATAAGGGAGTAGTTATGAACATCCTCCCCCTAAGCAACAAAAGACAAAACAAAATCCTAAACAAGTATAACAAAAAGAAACAAATGCTATAAAAGTGGCTAAAAGGATCTTAAGAATCCACAACTCTAGAACTCAGGGCCAGAGAATAAAGGGACACATTCAATGCCACAAGTTTATGCTTAAGTGGCAGAGACAGGATTTGAACTTGGACGTGACAACACCCTAACCACAATTTTCTCTATCCTACCATGTTTCTTGAGGGGGTGGGGGGTATGGAGGGAATTCCCTTCCATAGACCAATAGTCCCCAAAACCTGTGAAGGTATCAGTGAGCATGCTATAATATAGGAAATGGAAACTGGTGCTGACATCATACAATCGGAGGGGGACAGTTCAAGGGAAATATTATGGAACCAACCACACCAGTAGCTAGTAGCTAGAATCATCAGACTTCAAAACCAGTGGTCTACTTCTAATTAGTATTTTAAAAGAGAAATTAATCTATTTATAGCCAACTAAGAAATACTAATGACTTCAATGATTAGAATATGTGTTACAAGAATATAAAGTAACACTTTAGTCATTTTGGGTCCGTTTTCTGGTAGAAATACATTTTGCAGAAATGTTGCATATTAAACATATTGAAAATAAAACACTAGGGGTGCTTGCATGGATCAGTCAATTGAGCGTCCGACTTTGGCTCAGGTCATGATCTCACAGCTTGTGAGTTCGAGCCCCATGTCAGGCTCTGTGCTGACAGCTCAGAGCCTGGAGCCTGCTTCAGATTCTGTGTCTCCCTCTCTCTCTGCCCCTCCCCTGCTCGCTCGCTTTCTTTCTCAAAAATAAACATTAAAAAAAATTTTTTTAATAAAATAAAAAACCAAAGTACACTATTCTCATATTTGTCACCACTGCTTCCAACACCCACATCTTCTCTAATCAGGCAGATTTGTATAACATAGGAATTCCTAGGTAAATTCTATCTCATTTAGGAACAGAGTGTGTCGATCTCACTGCTGAAAATGAAAGCATCTCAGCTGTACAGAGGAGGGTACCTGAGGTGTGTTATTTGTGTTGCAGCTGCTCCATAGACATCACCACGACTCCAGAAATAAGTATCAATTTGCTTATGCCCCATTGTTCCCAATTTGTGAAAGAGGAGTCTCCCACTGCCCAAAAGAGAGAAAAGAAAGAAAAAAAAAAAAAAAAAAGAAGAACAGAGGATAGAAAAAGAAACAGAAGAAGAGTCTGAGTTGCTTATCAGTGGTGTTAGTGGAGAGGGTGAAAGTTTCATTTAAAATATTTGGGCTCCCATTTCCCCAGTATTTGCTGTGTGTCTGGCACAAATGGGCTTTTGCATTTCAGCATTCAAAAACAATGAAGTTAATTATTAGTTAGGGTTCACAAGGGTGATGTTAATTTTTCCGACACAAACTTCCATTTAAGTACTTTTACTTGTATATATTATATTAAGATGAAGCGGTCTGCTCTTAAATTGTGTCCGTAAAAACCATCCATTTCAACCTAAGTTGTTTGGAAGCACGTATGAAATGTCTGAATCAGAAACAGCGTAAAAACAGACTGCTCTAAGATGAACCACAAGACAAAGGATGGTGACTGATCAAAAATTGATGGGGGTGAAACGGAGAAAGTGAGCAGGGCTGGGAGTTCAGGAAAACACTAATCCTTATCTGTGAATGAAAACAATCTATTTACTAGTGTATACTCAAAACCATAAAATCTTTTCAAGATCATTCCACGGCACTGCCGTTTTCATCACCTTCATCTGTGCACTATGCTGCGTTTCAACACTACAGCATGAGGCTGAGGACAACTGTTCTTTTACTCATTCTCTTCATGTCACGATGAACAAGGGCACTGTTATTCTCTAAATGGATGTTTCTCAAGGTATGTCCTGAGGACGCCCTCACTTCATAACCCACTGGAGGACTTGTTGGAGAACCCAGTCCAAAGGGACAGTTAATACTGTGCTCTGTAACATGTGAGTTCATAACTGGTGAGGGTAACCACAAAGGTAATTAGTGGGATTAATAAAAGCAGATAAAATGAGAAGTTGTCAGTTGAATTATACCACTAGTAGGTTTTCAGGTCTATCCACTTCACTAAGAATTGGCTCCTAAAATAAGATCTGAAAACACATTCCAAATAAGCATTAAGCTGTAGGGTATAGAGCTGTAGCTCATCTGAACTAATGGGTTTGTAAAATAAATCGTTATTTTAGAAGTTTAAGACTCACACGGTACATCCAAACTTATTCAAGAGGACTCAGTTCTTCATTTATTCTTGGCACTTAAATTTGCCCTGACATCTTATACAACTTTTGTGCTTAAGCCTTCTGTTTCTCAGAATGATTAAGACATTGGTCTTTTTCACTTAACACATGTAGATAGCATAGAAGATCATGTGGGAGTATGTATGTGAATGAAGAAGAAAGCAGGGTATGACAGAAAAAGAAAAAATTAGAAGCCCACAAGGGAAGTGGCACTCAGTGGTAACAAAAACCCCCAAATCCATTCTAAATTTGCATTTAATGGAGCAGACTGCAGCCTCTCATTCTTCACACAGAAATGCAACATGTGGAGACCAACAGTCTTGCTATACAATGCTCACAAGAAATCCAAGTAGCCAAGTGGCGACCCCAAGCCTACATAAAACACCAGCGCCGAGACGGGCTGTGGCCTCACAGGTCATACGTAACTAGAATACTTACGCGTCTATAGTCGGTATCGCATACTTTCCAGTGTTGGTAAGCATTGCACCTTTCATGTTAGGATCTTTCACTTCCATCATAAAACTTCTGGGAATACCAGTGCTCTTTTTAATCCTCGGACCAGATTCAAAGTTTTTATCCTATTTGGAGGGGAAAGGAGAAAGGAGGAAGAAAGAAAGCAGTTACCCTTTGTTAAATATTAGCTAACACGCAGTGCTTATTAACTGCTTATAGTATCTGTAGTGCTCTACATATATGATCTCATTTAAACCTCACAACAGCCATGCGAGGTAAATACTGTTATCACCATGTCCGTTTCATAGAGAAGACCGAACAGGCTTGAAGAAGTCAAGTAAGTGGCCTGCCCAAGCTCAGTCAACCGTTGAGCAGCAGAGCCAGGATCTGAAGCCTGGCAATCTGGCTCCACAGCCTGAGCTCATTTGCCATTATAATAGAGAAGGCAGTATTTACCAAGAAAAATCCGATAGCTAAGAAATCACTGTAAGAAAAATAAGGTGTACCATGGTTTCTACTTTGGACTTACCCCGTTTGTTGGGCAATTCTTAATGTAATGGCCAGGTTTACCACAACGAAAACAGGTATAAGATGGAGGTGGTGGGCCTAGAGGTTTCTTCATGTAACTGAAAGGGAAACAGAATTACATGTACACAAAACCTTGAAAGAATAAAGCTTCTGATTGGGGGGGAAAATCCACCCCAATGTACCTGTTAGTATGAAGCATTTATGGACTTACTTGATTGGGTCGTATTCATGGCCAGATTGCGACATCATTGCTTTAATTTTATCTTCTTCAGAAGCATTGGCTTCAGCCAGATTGGCAGTCTGTTTAACAGGTAATTATTTGACACACACATTAGAAACACATTTAAGACCACACAGCCAAAGACAACACCACTCATCCTGTAAAGAGCAGTATCTAATCTTGCATAAAACCTAAAACTGAAAGCTATTTACACGTATAACCTAGAAGAGGCATCAGGAGTTCCTTAGGTCATTCATTACATGACGTTTGGGTGTCTGCAGGGCTGAAGGTCTTGCTGGGGGCACTCAAACCTTAGACCCTGTTTGTACCTTACATTAAGATTTACATATGACTCCTCTAAGAGTTAAAACAGATTAAGGAAACACTTGACATTTTAAGCCTTAAAAATAATTCAAGTGTCGTAGCATAAAGACTTTATATTTACAACTTGGAGGTAGGGTTATGGGTAAAACAATTGAACATTATGCAGATGATATTAAGTCAGAAGGCTCTTTAAGAAGTAGAATCAGTTTTAAATTAAGTGCAAAGCACATGCAACGGAGCACTCATCATTTTAAATCCGATTCTCCGAAGTTTTATGAACTTCATCTTTAAGGTATTATATAGAATAGCCTAGATATAACCAGGGTCTAAGGGAGTGAGTCCTGATAACTTGAAGCTTCAAGCATCTAGCACTCACATCAGCCATTCATTGGGTTTTATCTTTACATTCATCCACAAAACAAGCAACCAGTTTTAACATTTTATTGTAATTTTATATACAAAGAATGCTTAACATTAACAGAGCTTAGAACAACAGCAACATTTACAGAAAACTGGATTACAGATGTTGAACAACTAATTTGTTTGAACCCAAACATTAATTTACAAGTAGTTAAAAAAAAAATCTCCCAAACCTCCAAAATTCCCCAACTGCTTCCCACAAAGAAACAATGGTAGGAACAGACCAAAACTCAAATAGGGTCCTTACAGCACATAAGAATTAAAACCATGAACTATAAACTGCTTAAGATGTAAACTCTATGCTAGACCACTTTTGCATTAGAAAATTGTTAAGAGACGATGGTTTCAGCCCACTTCATGTTTTAGAATCATCGATTTTAATGTTTAGTTTCCCCAGAACAAAAGCTTATTAAAAAGCTGTATTTGTTACTAGGACATTTCTTTTGGGATACATTCTAGGGGAAGAGGATACAACCTATAACAAAGTCAAGGATAAGATAGGGACAGCACTAATGGAAAATCCATCTAACTCATTAATCTTGGTTGCTAAGTCTGGTTTTACTTTGATAGTAGGGAAAAAAGGATTTTTGGAAAACTGGAAGACTTCCTTCTTGGTCCTCAAAAATCTGCCTAATCTGTAATGTCTTTTTTTTTTTTTTTTAAAGGCATGATTTGCAAGCTACGTCTATAGCTTTAAAAAGTAATCCATCACTAGTGCTTTCCCAAACAAAAGGTACACATTGTTGAGCAGAAAATGCAAGCAATTTTATCGCAAAACATGGCATATACAATTATTTCAGGAGGTAACAATTTGCCCCTCTGCCAAACATACACATTGGTATATTCCTGCAAACAGCTTTACACATTTACACAATTCACTGTAGTCTGTGTTCAAACAAATTAGGTTGTCTAAAACTTTTTCTAATGCAGACAGACTACAAGTCTAGAGCATAAAGAAACAATCGTAACACATTTAAAATGTTGACCTTCATGGGATCAATTCAAATATTCAAGAAATAGCCGTGCAATTGTCCACGTAAAGGAAAGCTTCTATTTTGGCTGCATAAAGAAAGTCCACATAATTTACAGCCAAAACCAGGGAATTCCTCCAGAACTTTGTTAGTTTCCAATGTATAATTAAACAAAATGTGTAAGGGGGGAAAAACCCACCAAATAAGTGTAGCTTCATGTGTTTCTTCTGTCTTGAAGATGACCAATACTCCAACATTATGGTGAGGCTGACAAAACACTCCCCCTATCTTCTCAAAGCGGCAACTACTCTTTACAGGATAGTAACAATGTGTACAATATTTTTGTAAGACATATCCTCCCCAACCCCTCTTTAAACAATTGTTCCACATTTAAAAAAATACGATGTTAGAAAAAGATTTATATTTGCAAGAATAGATATATATATATATATATACCTTTGTAAGCTGGGCCAGAGAAATAGATGCAGAAGAGTCATCAATCTGTTCACAAAAAATTAAACACACATTCAAGTTCCACACTGAAAACATCTGAAAGTGATCATTTAGTCCCTATTGCCAATTAATGTTCAAATATTGGGCATTTTCTTAGAAGTTTTCTAAAGAATGTTATTCCCTGTTTTAAAGCTGAAATTGTAGCTCACCCCACTTTACCCTTCTCTACGTATTTCACACATATAATAAAGGCTTAAGTTGAGGGGGACTCAATTACAATATTAAAAAAAAAACAACAAAAAACAGGGTAAAGAAAAATATATCACAGAAAATATGTTCAGAGCAGTGACTGAATATTAAATAAGAGTCCGTGTCTATCAATGGTTTCTAAATCTGATAATGCTCAAGAGAATATACACTAGAGAGAATAAGAAATCTAACTTTCCTGGAGTGCCATTATAGAACATGGTAAAAACAAGCAGCTCTTTAAAGGCTCAGATAATTGCTTTAATAAAACAGCTCCCACATAATTGCTACTTTTTTCTCTTTTTTTAAGCATGTACTGTTCGGTCTGAATAAGTTTGTTTATTCTCCCATACAAAGAGTAAGAATGGCTTCTTGCCAAAGAAACCACAATTTTATCAGAGCAAAGATGTTAAACCAAAAAAAGGAAAACCAGTGGTAGTGTGGAGCAAAGACGAATAGGGCTATTAGGAGGACGGACTTTAATAACGCGTGAAGAAAGTTAATTTAATCAAATGGAGAAAGTATTATATATTGAATAAGAAAGATTTTAAAAATGTATTTTCAAATGTGGTATTTTAAGATTTTTCACTATTTGACCCCCTGAAATGATTTTAATATCAGTTTTTAAAAAGTGTGTATCTGTATACACACACACACACACACACCCCTTTCCCATCTAACTCTAAAGATATGATTTCCCTGTTAAGTGTACCAAAAAGAAAACATTATTTGCTTCCTATATAGTAATTGGGTTGCTTATTCAACATGTTGTAAGCTTCTCATGCATTATTGGTCAGAACTCTTGTTTAAAATGGAGAGAATGTAACAAGATGTCTGGATCAAAGAAAAATAACAACAATGAAGGGAGTCTTCATCAGGTATTTTTCAAATATTCCAGAGAACTAAGAGAATTAAAATAAAAGCAGCATGACTTACAGCCCCAAATAGAAATGTTACCAGTTTCAATATGAAGCTCTTAGCACAATGCCTACCACAGCAGGAGTTCAGTCAATAAAAATCATGTTTGCTAAATTTAAAATATATCTTATAAATATGTTAGGGTTTTAAAAGTCAGTTTAATGGATAGTATTACTGGGACGCTTACTTCAACAAAAGGTTCTTAGCTCCCCACTGAGGGGCTGCCCCAGAATTTGTAATGCACTATTCCATATTCCTAATATGCAATCATATAATTCACCAATGTGTTCTTATTCTCATCTGGCTCTTAAGTGTTTTCATTACAGAACTAATCTCAAAGGAAGCTTAAAAAACAAAACAAAACCATAAACATCCTATTTTTATCCAGAATAAATTCTGATCATCTCAATCTATTTTGAAAAGGGCTGCTTTTTGCATTAGTTAGGAACTATGTGAATTTAAATAACAAGAACCAAATGCTGTCAAGCATCATCTATACTGTTTCTAACCAATGAAACTAATAACCCTTCAAAATAGCCCATTACTATCTAGAGTATGAACACTCATCATTTCCTTAAGAGAAAGCAGTTATATTAACTTTCTTACAGCTAGAACTAAAATACTAACATTTTTTGTTCTTCCCACTATGATATATCTGTTTTTTTGTTCCTATGTCGGGCCATCTGGTCCTTTTAGTTTTCTGTTGATTTGTCATTAGTACTGGATAAAGTGGTTTCAGATACTCAACAACATCTATATCACTTTTTTCCCCACCAATCATTCTAGCACCTTAAATACCTTAAAGTCCATGAGAAAGTCAAATTTACCATAAATTGTGAAAGGTGTCCAATAGTTTTCTACAAAAAGCAAGGTACTAGAAATCAGTGAAAATTGCTAACAAGGAATGGTTTAAAAATGACTAGGAATTTACATGTACTAGGCAGCAATAAATGTATTAACTCTCAGATACTAATGATTTAAAAAATGCACCACATTAAAAAAAAGTCGTCTTCATAAAAACTGATCAATGCATACTGTGGACATCATTAAAATTAACCCACTTCCCCACATCTAATTTGTGGTCTTGCTTCTGGGAGAAAGAATCTGAAATATTTTATGCCACTTACACTCACTTGAAATTAAAGGATCCTACAAAATACAATTCTGATATTTAGTAAACAGGAAGAACATCCAGCTTTGGAATACCAACATGAAGGATGGCTAAATAAAATAAGCTAAGGAATACAGACAGAAACAGCCATCCTTGATTACAGTTGGCTTAAGTTACCAAAAATGTACACACATTTACTTTTATTAATCAGCATTTAGAAATCTGGTTTAGTGGCTCTATCTTACTTGGCTTTTGTGAATGTGTACAAGAATACGTGATTCATAAGATGGGCATTAATTATGCTTAATGAATATATTCTCTCATCCTAAACACCAGCATATGTACCCCAAGCAAATAAGTGGTGGGGATATTAAGTTATCTAATGTCTCCATTTCAGACAATTCTACCTAAAAATTAAAGCCACTTTTAAAGTATTAAAAAAAAAAAAAAAAAAGAAAAGAAAAGAAAAGAAAAGAGAAACCTAAATAAGCATAAAATAAACTGCTTCTTATAAGTGTAATACAGACATGCCAGGGAACACACAAGGCTAAAAGAATGTTAACTTTATTTATGAACATGTGATTTGTGTTTATACACATGCTAATAAACAAAAAGGAAATAACTGTTTTCAAGAAATAAAACTTCATCTGAATTAGTTTAAATACTATATAAAAATACTTTATACAAAACGTGTTACATTAACCACTACAGTCACCAGGATAGTCACTCTGATTTGTGCTAGCATTTGGATACATAAAATCAGTTTTAAACCAATCACCAGCAAAACAGAAACTTGGACAGTTTTTTTTTTTTTTTTTTTTTTTTACAGCATTATGCTTTAAAAACCAAAAAAAACCAAAAAAAACCAAAAAAAAAAACCAAAAACCACCAAAAAACAAAAACAAACCCAAAAAACAAAAAAATAAAACAAAACAACAACAACAAAAAAACCCCAAAACAAAAAAAAGCCCATATACCCCAGAGGGTGGGAAAAAAAACCCAAATCTCTAAATTTTGATCTTCGAATCACTGTATTTAGTTCCATGAGAACTAAAGGCCATATATTTTAGAGAACAAGTCCAAAGTTCAGATATTCTATATTATCATGTTTAAGATGCAATGATCCAAGGTTAGTGAAATGCCTGATACACAATTAAAGATCAGTAGTATTTAAAAAGGATAAAGTGAAACAGCAAGCAGTATCCTTGAATTCTAAAATGAAGATTTCAGACATCTCGTATTGTGTACAAATCAAGCCTGAGCAGTAAAATGTTTAGAGAACCATCAAGTTTACAGAACTCCGTTACTACAGACCTACTTTCTGAAACACATTTCACCTCACAACTTAGGTATTTCCACTACCTTTTACTTAAGACCTTCAAGTCAACATGGTGTCGTACTTTAGCTATGATAATAAAAATTAAGATGTTATTCCACTTAAGGGGAGTTATCTTTGATAAGCTACAGCTTTCAATTAGCTTATAATTAATGCAGCATTTTAATATCTTATAAGAGGGAAATATTTTATTTTGGAGAACTAAACAGGCTAGAACTGGAAGACCTTGTATTAAAATTTGAAAACAATGTACTGAATTGTAGAAATCATCATTGAGACGTTTATGTACTCAGGGGGCCCAAATTTCAGGTCTCACTTTTATAGTACAGATATCAACAAAGAATAAAAGCTTGAAATTGCCAAATAAAGCAAAACTGAATAATAAAGCTGCATCAAAAGTCTTTGGAAAGCTTTTTTCTATAGGTGTCTGAACTTGGAGAAAGCATCAAACTTTCATATTAGTTCTGCATGTTGCTAATGCATTTTTTAAAGCCATCAATTAGGCAGAAAAAAAAAACTAACAAAAACTAAGTGATACAACGTGAAAAATGGCAAAATATACACTCCAAACATTTTTTTTATTGCAAGAAACAAAAAGCACACAACAGCCTGTACATACATACAAAATACTAACTATAGACAGACAGATGTAGAACATGTTATCATGTTCATTAGTGTAAAACCTACATGATCTAAAAAGAATCATACATTAACTGTACAACACAGTGTCATACAGGGAGAATGCTATCATATTTAATATGAAACAGCGTTTTTTGGGGGGCACAAATTACCCATTTCTACAAAATAAGTCTGCAAATTATGCCACATATATCCATATTCAACTGAGCTGTCATCAAAATACATTTTATTTACAATATGTACTATGATCAGTTGGATATTAAGTTCTAAATGATTCACTTCACTGCTACATTATAAAGGTAAAAGCAATGTGTAGAAAAAGTGTGAGATTGTGTTTTTACATACTGCTTTTGAAGTTCCCATCACTGGTTCAGTTCGACTTCTAAAAAAAAAACAAAAACAAAAACAACATTAATTATGAGTTGTTATTTATGAATTGTGCTAAAACATCTTAACACATATGTCTAATTACAAGTCTTTATGAACACAATTTTCCTTTGTACAAACATTTAAAAACAGCCAATTTCCAAAGTAATAAATACACTACTTTGATTAATCTTTAGTACCTTTAAACAGCTTAAGACATACCTGCGACAAAAAGAAAACAAAACAAAAAACAAAACAACTTGGTACAGAGGAATTCTAGAATAGGCGTATCAAGAGTAATAAATACATTACTTAGGTTAATCTTTACCACCTTTAAACAATTTAAGACAGATCTGCAGGAAAAAAAAATTCCATACCAAGGAATTCTAGAATACGTGAAAACAATAAACGTTTTCTCAAAGGTAGCATGAAGATCTTGTTAAGAAACTTTGTAGTTATTTAATAGACTGAACAACCACATTACATCATTCCCCAGTTTTTTTTTAATAGGTAACAAATGTAAACTTTCACACATCAGATCTTCTTGAAAGAAGACCACTGGTAACATTTATACTTTGGATCCCTGAGAAATTGCTGTGC
Source organism: Lynx rufus (assembly GCF_022079265.1). NCBI lineage: Eukaryota > Metazoa > Chordata > Mammalia > Carnivora > Felidae > Lynx > Lynx rufus. Next base: position 5,574,471 of record NW_025814838.1, read on the forward strand.
TCCAAAAACTAAATGTCAAATCCAGAAAAACAGGTTGATAGTTACTTTAATTTTTTAAAAAGTCTCAAAACAATGACCAAAGTTAAACAAGAATTCTAAGTTTCAGAAAAACACAACATACTGACACTATTTTAGTTCAAAGAATGAGTCTGATGGTTATGAAGAAATGAACAGATTGATTTTTTCAAGTACGTAACAAATAAAGCCCAAGAAGAAATTCTTAAAAGTCCACACAGGAAAGGGGATGGGGGTTGAGCTTCTAAATACAATGCTCAAATGCTTCGTTGAAGTTTATGCTGTCCTGACTACAGACAAATGTGAGGGAACATCTGAAGGGAGTTTCTAAGTTTGCATGTAATTTGGAAGTCCTGAGATAAAAATGAAGCTTTCCTTTTCTCAACAAACTTAGAGCCATTTTACAAGGCAAATATATTACAAAGGCAACCTCACACACAGTGAATTAACAAGCAATTCTGTAAGAGGCAACTTATTTTCCCATGTACTTCAAATAATTCTCTAAGTTTCTTAGTATCCAAAAAAAAAAAAAAAATCAACTGAAAACTACGCGTTTACTGTTTTTAAAAAGCACTTAGTAAATTAAAATGTAATTTCACAACAAATTCTAGGAATTACTGCCTTATAATTTCTTAAAATTACACAGCTAAAAGCACAGTTCACTTGTAATTACAAGAAAAACAAAGTATTCAGGTTTTAAAACTGTTACTACACAGAAGGTATTACACAAAAGATCTCAATGCTGGGATATGGAGTATATAACTTTATAAAAAACTAATGACCGTCTTAGAATGAGTGTTTGCCCCTACAAGGTAAAGCTCCAAGAAATAACTGTTTTACCTCAATTCCAAGAACACATTCCATTTCCGAGGACTGGGAAATTACAGAATTTTTCACTGGCCAAAAGTAGAATTTGCCAGAATTTCAAATCACTACCCTTTTCACATTAGCATAATTCTATCACCATTAAAATTACAAGAAAGCAGGGACTAAGTGTGAATCCTGCTCCTTTCCCGAATTTCTTAAACTCTAGCCTAGTGCTAAGATACTGCAGTGTTCTTACTCCAATAATGGGCATCTACCACACGCCAGGCGCTGTTCAATTCTTACAGCTTTCCTCTGGATGGAAGTACTCATATCCCTATATTATTTTGAGGAATCTATTTTGAGGCTTTAGGGAACTTACCCAAAGTCACACAACTGGTGTGAAGCAGCAACTGGAGTCAAACCTAAGCCTGATTCCAGTCTGTGCTAATAAATCCTATACTCAACAGCCTCCCCACAAAAGCCCCTTGTTGAGAAGCAAAGGTATTACTGATGCTGTCAAAATATTTAGGACAAATCTCTCAACATATATGTATACATATGTATATATATTTGTGTAGTGAAAGAACAGTCAGAAATAAAAGTGTGCCAATAAAAAACAAAAGGGTATGTATGCAAATACTTATTCACCGATTTGAGCATCATTTTGTCTCTGTAAATATTACAAAGCAAAAAAATTCTTCTTGATAGCTCTTACCACTAACTACAGGTTAACTGGGGGAAGAGATAGGAAATAACAAACCCATCCTCACCGTTTTAAGGATCAAGAAGATATACTTATTAGGGTAAAGTAATGAGTTCAGTTCTAAAATACTTGTTCTTCCTCACAAAATAAAAAAGTATTTTGAGGACTTAAATACATGAGATTTGATAAACACTCACATAACATATGTCTTGCTTGTAGATTTAACACCTCCAATAGGAATTCTTCTAACAATTACAGATGAATTCTTAGGAATTAGAGCATTATCATCAGTATATTCTGTAAAAAAGATAAAGAGTTGAATTTCTATTTGGCGATTTGGGTAAGTCAGTCCTCAAGAATTAGAAAACTTCAACCAAAGACAAATTTTACGGAAAAGGAATTTAAATTTAAGAGAGCATGTTCCTTGCCTCTAGAATACTGATAATGTCAGGACAAATATCCGCATCCATAAGGAGGTTCTCTTCAAAGGACACCAAATACTGCCAGCAGGTTCTTGGCTCTGGTGCCTCTACTTCTATGGAACCCCAAATCTCAGTAAGACTAAGTCATTCTCCACTTTAACCAATAACGCTAAACATCTGATCTATGAGAAAAAATATGTAATTTAAATGAAGACATTCTGTCTCTCCTAGCCCCTCAACAGGAGTATTACAAAAGAAATTATGCCATGTTTTGAATAGAGGAAAAGGGTTTTATAAAAAGAATTAGTAGTGGGATGCAACTTTGCATAAAATGTTGATTCAAGGCCTCTCTAGGAACTGATGCTTGAGACTTAAAGACTGAGAAGCCAGAGAGATGTGCAAAAAAGATGGACAGAGTGTTTAAAGACAGAAAGAAAAGCAGGTGAAAAAAATCATTAAAAGGCCAGCATAGCTGGAAGATAATGAAAGGAAAAGAATGACTTGAACTACAGTTAGAAAGTACAGGTCACATATTCATTTATATTTTGTTTCTAAGTACAACAGGAAGTCATTGAAGGATTTTAAACAAAAATGACAATGATTTACACTAATAACAAACAAAAAAGATAACTCTGGTATCTATGTGGAAAATGAACCCATAAGGGAACAAGAGTAGAAACAGGGTGACTAATGAGGAGGCTGCTGCGAAGTCCCGGTAAGAGATGATGGTCTGTGCTGGGTTGTGACAGGTGAAGACATGGAAATCAGAATGTTCTGAGGTAGAACTGATAAGGCAATCAATGGATTTAATTGGGGGGGAGGGGAGAAGATGAAGGAAAAAGAGCAATAAGGCATAAGTAACTGAGTTCCTGGCTTAAGCAACTGGAAGAACAGTGATGTCACTTTCTGAGAAGAAAACAGGGAGGATGAATGGATCTTATTTTCTACTCTTTTAATTCTCTATTACTTGCAATACTTCTGGAAGAATGAAATTAAAAGAGAAACTGGACCAATTAATTTAACTATGGGTAAAAAGATTTCCTGAGGAAGGGATTTGTAAAATTACCAAAAAGAAAAATAACCCACCACAGGGAGACAGATGCAAGAATGTACCCATCTCCCTAAATCACACATTCAGGCATGAGGGTTCATTCTTAAGAATACAGAGTTGACTTGCAGTGAGCCGACTACCTCTGTTCTTCCAGTTATTTCAATTTATCACACATACAAGCATTTTAAGCTTATATATATTTATGGGTGTGTGTGTGTGTGTGTGTACACACACATATAATTAATTTTAATCATAACACTATTAGTTATTTCCTGTTACAAACTAAATTGTTCAAGAAAGGGTTCTTTTCAGTATATTTCAAGTAGCAAACTGTATGTGATGCAATTTCCCAGATTCAGGCATACCATGAGAGGACTATCATCATTGCTTTGATAGTTCATGATAGTCCCAAATTTCCAGCAAGCTCTGAGTAAGAAAAATTGGAAGATGGGGGATGTTCAAAAAGTAAATTCTAGAAACAAAAAACACTTGACAACAAGTTTCTAAACACATAACAAAAGCATTCACTGTAGCTTTCCACCACAACTTATTAATCTGATCGGCACAATACTGTGTCAGACTAAAAGTCAGGTGCCCCTACACCAGATTTGACCTTTTAGGTACCTGAATTACACTGGTGACTTCCTACCCTTAAAATACCTTGCTAAGTAGCCTGTTAGGTTCAAAAGACCTTTTCCAGGTGCCAAAGTAATTTCTGACCCAAAAATATAAAGACCATGGATTTCGGAATGAAAAACAAGATGAATCTGAGAAATGGATAAAGATAATAAGAGTCTTTTAAAAATACTTCATTCTCAGCTTTCAAATCTTTCACACTCAGTTCAGAATGAAGGTTTGTTTCGTTTTGGAGGGGGGAAAATGAAACACAGAAAAACAATGGGAAAGCTATAAAAAATATATAGGAAGGATCATTTAGGATTTGTTTTGAAATATAGTCTAGAGATAAAGGAGCAAGACTCTTAAATCTATATTATGAAATTCTGATCCAAGCATTTTGGTCTCATCAGATTTAAGGGTCCTAAACATGGCCAGATTTCCAAACCTCTAAGGAGTGTTTTACAGAAATGTGATACACTGGGTAATTTAAACATTAATTCAAACAAATTAAAGTGATCCAGTTCAGCATCCTCTCCTGGGCAATCTCCTAACTATGAGGCTATAAACATTAATTCTGTACTCTCTTAATTCACTGGATGGTGCTAAAACCCAACCCATTCTTACTCAACTGCCTGTGACACTGGATGGTATTTCCCATAAAACTCATTAAGTGACTACCCTCCGCACTACTATCAATGATATCTTTTCCACCCCTAATCTGAGGATTGAACAAAATGCACATGCTCTCGCCCCAGAAGCTCCCTCTCTTAACCAATGTAACATCAAAGCTTTCTCCAGTAAGGACAGTTCACATAAATATATAAAAGAAAATAAGCTGCTAGGCAGAACACTTCCCTGGTTTTCAGGGTTTGTAAAAATAATACATCATATAATGTCCTGGCTTAGGAAAAAATATAACAATGCCACAAAACCCTTAGATTTTTGACAAGAATTCCATCAACTCTTACTCCAATCTAACAAAGTTGTATTCAATTATTAGGTGGAGAAGATGGACAAAGTCAAGTTTCATATGATGAAATCATTTAATACTCCAGTAAAAGACAAAACTTGCCTAGCATATGATTAAAATTGTCTTTGTATTCTTTACTTTCATTTATATTCTTTCCTCCTACTTACAAGTATTATTAACATATCAATATATCCTGAAAGTCTCATAAATCCATCTGTTCTGTGAAGTGTGACAATACTTAAAGGACACTTTTGGTGGCCTTAAAAAGTATTTTTAAAGTATTTTCTTGAATACTAGTTTAAAACAGATGTTTCTCAACTGTTCATGATGATCAGCAATTTTTCCTTTCCTTAAGTAGAGGATTCTACACATAATTACAATTACCAAAGTTTCATGTGAAGAATCCCTTAGGACGCTTTAAAAGGGGGAGGGGAGCAGAGAATATTTTTTTAGATGTTACCATGTGAGTAAATAAAGTTCTTCCTTAATAAATATTTTTGAGTCATGCCAGTAGTGCCATTCCTTAACATAACACAATTATACTTATGCCTGGATATAAATGGAAAACAGCTCTTATACATGACAAGATGTGCTCTATTAAAAACAATAGGCTAGAGACGCCTGGCTGGCTCAGTTGGTGGAGCCTGCAGGACTCTGATCTGGAAGTTGTGAGTTCGAGCCCCATGTTGCGCACAGAGATTAAAAATAAAATCTCAAAAACCCCAAACTCGTATAGGCTAGAAGTGAGGGACCCCCCCAATTTCAACTAAAAGAACACAAGTCACACCTTAAGCCAAAGTTGGTGATTAAAAAAAACTCAGTGATCAATAAAAGACCCTAAACCTAATTAGAACTTCACATTATTTCCTCTCATCCCATTAATAAAACTCAAAAGACTGACCTACTGAAAACTACACATCAGCATTACAGTACCGAGAAAAAGAAGCCAAAACAAATGCAGAGCCATAATCTGAAAAGCCAGTTTATCACATTGTCATATCCAATGTTAAATTCTCAACATTATAAAATGCTTTTAAAAAGGATAAAGAACTTAAAGATTCCAATCAGTGGCTTGTTTGAAACTCATGCGGTAGCAGCCTACTACTTTCTGTACCCTAGTAACAATAAAATCATGTAAAGTCTAGCAATTACTCCTTTAAAAAAGAAAACCCTTTACTTTTAATCCTTACTAAACTGCTGAATTTTAAGATTACCGTGATGAATTAAGAGTTCAACCACTTAATTACTAATTCTGCAATTTACACACAAAAGTGGTGACATCAGAACATATCAAGTTCCAAAAGCAATTCCAAAAACATTCAAGACAGGCTGGATTAATTCCTCAAAAAATATTTAAGTGAAGGTCCCTTCTCCACGACACAGGCAACTCCAAAATAAAAATAAATTAAGTACACAAAAACAGGAAGAAAAGGAGTACAGAAAACTTGCCACTGAACCCCAAACTGCTGTCAGATTACAAAGTTAGAGAAGTATCTCTACGCTGCTTTAACAAAAAAGAAGCCTGCAATGTGCTCTCCTCCCCTCCTTCCGAGGAAAAAGCAAGTTGGAAAACGCCACAAGGCACAAGCACCCCAAGAACCTGGATGTAACACCCCTCGGCCTCTCCCACCCCAATCTTCATTTTAAATAACATTTGAGAAGGATAATCAGACTTCCACGTTTTTGGATTAGCCAGTTACCGATGCTCCCAAGAACGCAGAAATCAAACAACCCAGTTCAACTCCCAGGCCGACTGCAGCAACCCTCGGGTCTCCATGAAAGTTGTTCCAAAAGTACTAGAACGAACAGTCCCACAGGAGACGTAATGGCGGTTAGTCTCCTGCCAGGCCCTCGCACAACCGGTATCTATCTTCAACCAGCAAATATCTGGAGCCCATGTGGCCCTTACCTTCTTTCGTCTGCGCGTTGGTGATCTGCAGGTCGCAGTCGGCAGCTTTCAACTTCTCTCTCCCCATAATCTGCTTCTTTAAATCGCAGAGGGAGATGTGGAGCCCATCAAAGGTGACGGTATCATAGTTGAGTTTAGAGGAAAATTTATAATGCACACAGGACATGGTGCCAAAGGATTCCTAAGGTTCAGCGAGGAGACGTGGACACTCTCAATATATGTATATTTATAAACTTAAGAGCAAAATATGTACACACAGAAACACTCAAAAGACACCGAAGGACCCTAAGGCCTGAGATTAAATACCCCCCAACCACAAGCAGGGGTTCGTAAAAACAATAATCCAGAACCGCCCCTCCCGACCCCGGTACTCAGAAGCACTTCATACGGGAGGAAGCGGACGAGGACGGGGAAAGGGGAAATCGAGAATCCGCCAACGGGCACAATGTCACCCGGCTGGGTCCCCCTCGCTCATGCTAAGGGCCGGCAGGAGACGGGGGGCAGGCGGTGCAGTCAGTAGCGGTCAGTCCACACGTTAGAGTCCGAATGACCCCGCGGGGTCAGGGGTCCATAGCGCGGCCGCACCTCCCGGTTGTTCTCTCTTTCCGTGGATTGGGGTGACCCAGGCCCCGGGAGAAGGTTGGGGGGAGAGGGCCTAGGCCCGGAGTCCACGAGCGGCCTCTCGCCTCCTCCTGGCTTCCGGACGACCGGCGTCAGCTTCCCCAGGCCCAGGCCCCCCCACACACAAACCCCTGTCGCCTGCTCCCCGGAGGCCACGAGCGGCCCGCGGCCTAGGCCAAAAACGCGCGGTCGGCGGAGGAGAGGCCTTCTCGCAGGCCGCCCCCGGCTCCGCCTCCCCCCCGCCGCCGCCGCCGCCGCCGCCGCCTCAGACACAAAGCCGGTACTAGGCCTCAACTAGGCCTCGAAGCACTTCCTCACCACCCCGGGCCCCAGCCAGCGGCCGGGTGGCTTTGGCGGACCCTGGGGACGCCGCCGAGGCTCCCCGACGCTTCCTCTCGCCGTGTGCTCCGCGCTTCTCTCGCCTTTCGCTCCCGTCGCCTTTCGGCCCCGAACCGCAAGAGTAGGCCCGGAAACGGCCGGGCAACGGCAAGGGCTTCGGGGCTCTCTTTTTGTTCTGCCCCCCTGCCGCTCTCGGGCCCTCACCCAGCGCCGGCGACACCTCCAAGCCAGCCACTATGGCGGACGCGGCCTGGCTTCGGGCGAGCGCCCCACTCCGGGGTCTCTTAAGCAGGGATTGCACGGGCGGCGCGCGCGAGGCGGGGCTGGCGTGCGCGGATAGGCGGGCCGGGAGGCGGGGCCCGTGGCGTCACAAAGCGCACCGGCCCGCCCACGTGACCCCGCGCTTTGTGACTCTGGAGCGCGGAACCTGAAACAGTCCGGAGAACGGAAGAAACCATCCGCCCGGAGAGGGAGGGGGCGATGCGTGGAGGGCCGGCTCACCGGGCGGCTCCGGGGACGGGGGATGGGGGGTGGGGCGCGGATTTCTCCTGCTACCGTGCTGGTTAGTCTCCACCGCAGAGTGGAGTGCCTTGGGGTGACGGGTTAATTCCCTTTCTCCGCAGTCCCCACCAACTCCCCCAAGTCCACCAGTTCAAGTAAACATTATGGTTGCTATGCAATGAACTATGGTTGCTATGCAAGCGCCCCCTAGCCTCCCCTTCCAACAAACCAGCCACCTTACGCTCTTCCTAAGTGGAAATTCTGGAGCAGCTCCCTAACTGGAACTGACCACCACTAGAAAGATTTATTGAACTCTTGCTATGTATTAGGCACGGGGGGGCGGGGGGGGAGGAGTGGGTGGTGGTTAGCGCTGTGTAACTGCCGGCCCCGGAACCCAGTTGTCTTGGTTGGAATCCTAGCTGTGGGACTCTAGATTTAACTCCTCCGTCCCTCAGTTTCCTTGGTTGTAGTGCAGTTTAAATGGTACTCGGTCTACCGGCTTGTTATGAATTAAATGAATGAATATGTTTCCATTGTTTAGGACCACGCCTGGCATATGGTTCATTGTGTCTCACAAGTAGCTCAATAAATGTCATTTTAGCAACATCATAAAAACCCCTAAGTGCTCAGCACTACCATTATCTCCGATTTATAGATGAGGGAACTGAAGCTGGCAATCAAAACCTTCCTGATTTCGCAAAATCGGGGGAATAATGCCTGCTCTGTAGCAAGGTCCGAAATCCCATTCCTAATTGTAAATGAAGGGAGCTGTGCCCAGGACCCCCTCAGTGGATTGGATTATTTTTTTCCTTGGGGGCATGGGGAAGTTATTATTACACCCATAAAATTCATACTGTAACAAAATTGCATTCATAAACTGCAGTAACCACTGCAATTTACAAATGCATTTTTCTTATCCTCTCTGGAGTTTTACAGGGTTGGGGTCAGAGAAGTTAAGTCACTGAGAACAACATCACACAGCCATGATGGGACAAAGTTTGCCAGGGATTTCCTAAATACATACACATGGTCCTTACTGAACTTGGTTTATTTATTTATTTTAATGTTTATTTATTTTGAGAGATAGAGACAGTGTAAACAGGGGAGGGGCAGAGAGAAAGGGAGACACAGAATCTGAAGCAGACTCCAGGCTCTCAGCTGTCAGCACAGAGCCCGATGCAGGGGCTCGAACCTACGAAGTGTGAGATCATGACCTGAGCCGAAGTCGGATGCTTAACTGACTGAGCCACCCAGGCGCCCCTATTTATTATTTTTTTACATTTATTTATTTTTGAGAGACAGAGCCAAGCAGGGGAGGGGCAGAGAGAGAAAGACACAGAATCCAAAGCAGGCTCCAGGCCCTGAGCTGTTAGCACAGACCCCCACAAGGGGCTACGAGTCATGATTGGTGAGATCATTACCGGAGCCGGTCAGAAGCTTAACTGACTGAGCCACACAGGAGCCCATTCCTGAACTTGGTTTAAATCAGTCATCGTCTTGTCAGGAAAATCTTCCTGAGACCACTTTATCCAAATAGGATGGCCACAATTCTCTATCTCTTCACTGTTTTAATTTTTTCCCAAGCATTCATTACTACTTGACATGGTATATATTTATTTTTTGATTTTCTGTTCCCCACCACAGCAGAGAATAGGGATTTTATGTCTTTTGGTTATGCGATATACCCAATTCTTAGAACCCCAGCCTTGGGGTGCCCGGTGGCTCAGTCAGTTGAGCATCTGACTCTAGATTTTGGCTCAGGTCATGATCCCAGAGTCGTGAGATTGAGCCTGGAGTTGGGCTTTGAGCAGAGCTTGCTTGGGATTCTCTCTCTCTCCCTCTCTCTCTCTGCCCCTCCCCTGCTCAGGCTCCAAATCTCTGTCTCTCTTTCTAAAATAAATAAATAGAAAAAGAACCCCAGCCTGGATATAGTGGGCACTCAATACATGTGTTAAATAAATACATTTTTATGTGATCCATAGAAAGATCATGGCAGTAAGATTTTGGCCAGTCAAGGGCAGCCCTGGAGACACAAATACAATTTAATTCAACCACATCATTAGCATCAGTGCTTTTCGCAAATAACAAATTGCTCCCACCTTTATCTTCTTTGGTAACCAAAATTTTCATGCTCCATTTCAGAATGGCTGCTTTTCTGGAAAAGTCTGTTGAATGAAAGGGGGAACATTACATCTGATGAAAGAAAAGGTGCACAGGAAATGATGTATTGTTATCTGTATTCACCACTCTAAAGTGGTAATCTATGTTCTTTCACTGCTCCTTGGCTAACCCTTCACACTTAATTCAATGCTAATTTAAATCGGCCTGGTAGAACTCAAAGGGAACCACATCCTTACGGTAGCGTGTATTAGCATCCTGCTAGAAGATGAGTATGTGTCCTTGGAAAAACCATAGTCCGTGTTATGATTTGTTCCAATGGTTCTCTTCAGCCAACAGCCCTTCACAAAGATTTTGGAGCCCTCATTCTGTATCACATCAAACAGGTCAAAATTCACCCACAGCCACATTAAATGGCGCTTGTGATGGGATTTCACTCAGTTGGTGGCCTAATTGACAAAATGTTACATTTGGTTCATTTCATTAAATCCCTCAACGAATCACAACTTTGTAAATTTCCATTGGTAATATGGAGCTGATTTCCCTGCCACTTCTTAACCCCCACCCCCCCGCCCCGCAATATTCTTATAAGCCCTGGAAAAGCCTTTTGTACTGTACCTACCTTTCCAAGCTTCTTGTATGTAGCAACTCCGGACCTCCCACCTCCTAGGATTTTAAACTTTTGTCATCCCCAAACCCACCGTACTGTCGCATCTCCACCGAACATATACACTTAGTAGATCTCCTACCTTATTTTAGTATGCCAAAATTTCAGTTTCAGTGAACAGAACTGGGAGACCCAAGAAACTCTGGCAGTCACCTGCAGGACACTTGTGCTACGATCCAGGCTCTGGAAGTTAGAATGGGATCTGTCCTGCCCAGGCTGCTGTATATGTTTATAATCTAATCCCACTGAGTGCCCCAACAGTGGTCATGTTACCAGATTCTGAGTCTGGCCTCCAGGTTGTCAGCCCAAATTCACAAAAGATAGATCCTTTATATCACCAATGCATCTTCCCCAGATGGTTGATTACCTTTATCTTTTCTTTAATATTGAAGCCTACAAAAAGCTTTGCATTTGAGAGAGAGAGAGGAAGAGAGAGAGAGGGAATCTTTTTTTTAATGTTTATTTTTGAGAGAGAGAGAGAGAGAGAGAGAGAGAGAGAGTGCAACCAGGGGAGGGGCAGAGAGAGAAAGAGAGAGACACAGAATCTGAAGCAGGCTCCAGGCTCTGAGCTGTCAACACAGAGCACAATGTAGGGCTTAAACCCGCAAAGTGTGAGATCATGACCTGAGCCGGAGTCAGACGTTTAACCGAGTGAGCCACCCAGGCGCCCCTGGACATCATGGTTTTAAATTAAACTCCGTAATCTCCTTGAATTATTTGTGTATAGGGTATAACATAAAGCAAAGACCATTTTATCCCTTTTAAAATTGTGAAATATATTGTTGTTAAAGGGAGAAAAGCACAAAACATGTATTATGGTTTGATGCAAATTATACATGTGTTTTATAAAGGGAGTTTTTATGTTTTGTTTTTTATAATTTTTAAAAAATGTTTATTTATTTTGAGAGAGAGATTCACAGACAGAGCGCAAGCAGGCCATGGGAAGCCAGCAAGTGGGAGACACAGAATCCGAAGCAGGCCCCAGGCTCTGAGCTGTCAGCACAGAGCCCAATGCAGGGCTGGAACCCACTAACTGAGAGACCATGACCTGAGCCGAAGTCAGAGGCTTAACCGACTGGGTCACCCAGGTGCCCCTATCTTTTGTTTTTTTAACTATTTATATTTTATGGCATTTCCTAACAGATGGAATGATTGTAGTTTTTTTAAGATTTTTGCAACAGTTTACTTGAAATTTTTCATTTTGTCTTCTTGGCAACATTTTAAAGCACACTTAATTTGCTTAGTTTATTGATTGACCTAAAGTTAAAGGTTATTGATTGACCATAGGAACTTATTTTTCCTGAACAATTTATAGTATCCCCATTAGTCGATCATTTATTCATTCAACACTCATTCAACTGGAAAAATTATAAAAGTTGACAATACCATATGTGGGAGATGGAGATCAGTGGGATCCCCTATGATCACCGGGGGGGGGGTATACTTCGGAGCAGTAATTTTGGGAAGTGATTTGGCATTCTCTTGCAAATTTTAGCATTACTATACATTACTATACCCTATGAATCAGCAATTGCACTCCTGGGTATATACCCAAGGCAAAATTTGACTCAAGTACTTACATGAGAATTTCATAGAAGCTCTCCCTCTCTTTTTTTTTTAAATGTTTATTTATTTTTGAGAGAGACAGAGACAGAATGCTCCAAGCTGTCAGCACAGAGCCTGATGCGGGGCCTGAACTCACAAGCTGTGAGATCATGACCTGAGCCAAAGTCGGACACTCAACCGACTGAGCCACCCAGGCGCCCCGGAAGCTCTCTTTTTAATAGCAAAAATCTGAAACAACCTGAATGCCCATGAGAGGGCAATGGATAACTACATTATAGTCTGTCCAGATAATGGAATGTTCTATACTAGTGAAAATAAATAAAATACCAGTATATGTAACGACACAGCAATGGACTCTTTTCAGCTATTCTTGAGTCAAAAAAGCAAGTCTCAGAAGACGGCATAAAATACCCTTTCTATGAATTTCAAAATACCCTTTCTATGAATTTGCTTTTAAGCAAACAATACATTATTTAGCCAGGCATGCAAATGTAACACATCTGAAAACTAGCAACCAGGACATGTGACATTCAGGACAGTGATCACATCTGAGATGGGAAAATGATATGGGTAAGGAGCCCAGAGGAGATATGAACTATCAGCAATAAGCTAGTTCTTGGGTGAGTTCAGAGGTAATCGTTACTGCACTGAAAATAAACAAAGAATAGTTAAACTAAAAGGGCATAATAATAATAATAACAGGTCATGAGATTAGGACCATGATTAATGCATTGATGTGCCCCTGAGATTTTATCTCTCCTTTCTTCCCATCACCAGCAAAGAATCTCACAGAAAAAATGAAGTCTCTTTCATAGAAACAAAAAATAGTTTAGCTCCTTAAACTCTTTTGCAGCACTGAATGCCATAGCTGTAAATAAAACTTGTGTTTAGCTTATCCATTTATAATTTGGTCCTCGTTTTCTTGCGTTCAGAAACAATCAGAGAGGGGACTTGGCCGTCAAACTCGTGGAGACCTGAGGACCCGGGACCAGAACATGCCACCAGTGACCTCAAAGCCCCTGCCTGCAGGGAGTTTACAATAAATAAAGGATTTTTAGAGGCTCCAAAACTTGCTGTGTGACCTTGGGAAAGTAACTTAACTTCTCTGGCCCTTGGTTTCCTCCAGGGCCCGTTTCATGGGTCCTATGTGATTGCGCCTGGTGCAATGCTCTGCTCTCATCATCTTGATATTCCTCATAATTTCCATTTGTCGTCTTCATTTTGCTCCGAGTCCCTCAAGCTCTGTAGCTGATCTTGGTTTCTTGACTTGTGAAACAGCGTTAAAATAGTACCTTTCTAGAAACAGAAACCAGGGGTTACAGGACGGGGAAGTGAGGGGATGATGTTCAATGGTTATAAAGTTTCATTTTTGCAAAAACAAAAAGGAACACAAAAAATTCTAGAGATCGCATAACTGCGTGAATATGGTTAACACCGCTGAACTGTACACTTAAAAATGGTTAAGATGGTAAATTTTATGTTATGTGTTAAAAAAAAAGACAAAAAAAAAAATAGCACCTTCCTTATGAGGTTGTTAAGACAATTCCATGACAGAGCCTGGCACAGAAGCGCCGTGGACGTGTTGTTGGGATAATAAATGCAAGTGGCAAATGCTAGAGAGGTTTCTTTGAAGTTGAAACGCTTCCAACTGGGATAAACATAAAAACAAAACAGCTAGCATTTGCCACTCGCGTTTCCTATTCACCACCCTGTGCCAAGTACTTTTAATACAGACTTCCTTAAATCTTCTCAAGAACCCTGTGAATGGGTCCCAGTTGGTATCTCTATTTTATAAATGCAGCAGTGAGGTTCAGAGAGGTGAGGTCATGTGCTTGAGGTCACACAGGAGCCGCGATTTAAAAAGGGGTGTGCCTGCATGGGAAGGGCATTCTCTAAACCACTGACTCTGTTTTATTGCCAAGGCATCCTAGAGAGGGGCCCATGGAAGGGTGCCCTGTCTTCAGGTACGAGGAGCAAAGCCGGTGGACTGCTGTTGGCCCCCCTCTGTCTGTCTTCCACTTATCCTCTTTGGTCGTGCGCTTTTATCTTGTCTCTGCTCCTAGATGAAGTTCCCAGACCTCCTCATCTGCCTCATCTGTGTCTTTTGTAAGGCACCTGGCAGGTGCTGGGTAATTATTTGGGAAGCCCCAAAAGGACTCTTGATAAGTGGTTCTGCGTGGCTTCTCCGGCAGTAACAAGCTTGGCAGATTAAAGCAGGGCAGTGGCCTCGAAAGTCCCCTCAGACTCCTGAACCTCCCTTGAGGAAGTGCAAATGGGGACGCTTGTCAGGCTTTGTGCGTGCCCCTCCCCGACCCTGCTTTCGGGACGCCCGATCTGATGGGCCTGGCACTGTGCTACGTGCTTCACGTGTCCTACCCCATTTCACCTTCCGTGCCCCTGTGAGGTAGGTCTGATTCTTTTCCTGACTTCACGCAGGAAGACAACAGGCCCCTCAGAGAGGAGCCCAAGGTCACACACTGTAGAGGTGAGGCCGGGGTCACAGCTAGGAGTGACAGAGCCAGGATTCAAATCCAGTTGGTGAGCTTACTCTCCCAGCCAGGTGTTCCTGGTGGCATGTGTTACACCTGTGCCTGTCTCAGGGACACAATGTGCCTTCAGTTTGCTGGCTTTGCTGCTGGAGGACACTGGTCTGGAGGACGGGGATGGGGGGGTGAGGGTGGGGAGAGAGAAAGCGCTGATGGCAGAGGCTCTCATTCATCTCATAGATACTTACGGAGTATTCTAGGCGTGGTTCCTGGCTGGCTTCTAGCACTCAGGACACAGCAGGGACGGTGACAGGCAGAGCATTCGCTCTCCTAGTGTTAGAGAGATAAAGTAAACACCTAGAGGAGCAAAGGGGAGACAGTTATGGAAAGCCGTAAGTATCATGAAGAAAATAAGACAGGGTTAGCCAGATGGAGAGTGAGGGGGCAGGGAGAAGAAGGGAGACTTTACACCAGACGGATGGCCTCTGTGAGGAGGTGACCTTGAAGCTGGCATTTGAATGACAAGAAAGAACTAGCCATGTGAGGTGCCAGGGGAAGAAGTCTCTAGGTAGGATGAATGGCAAGTGTAAGAGTCTTGAGGTGAGATTCATGACAGTCAAAAGGCTGGTGCGGCTCAAGCGTGGTTCGTGATGGGGAGTGACTGGGCTCAGGTCAGAGAGATAAGCAGGGGCCATGTTGGACCATAAAAGCTCTTTAAACAAATAATTTTTTAAACTGTTTATTTATTTATATTGAGACAGAGAGACAGAGAGAGAGAGAGAGAGAGAGAGAGAGCGCCAGAGAAAGAAAACGAGTGGGGGTGGGGCAGAGAGGGGGAGAGAAAGAATCCCAAGCAGGCTCCGGGGCTCAAACCCATAAACTGTGAGATCATGACCTGAACCGAAATCAAGAGTCAGACGCTTCACCTACTGAGCCACCCAGGTGCCCAGCGCCCCCCCTCCCCCGCCTCCACCCCCACCCATACTAACAAATTTTGATTTGAGAGAGGAATGTCCTAAAGGGGTATGAGAACTCAGGGCCAGCCTATTTTAACGTTCAGGGCCATCTGACTATGGCTGGTTCCATGGGTTCCTACCATCCAAGTTACAGCTGAACTCTGCCTTCTGAAACATCCTGGGAGTTTCCAGGAAACTGAAGGAGCTCGGGATAACACGGTGTTGTCAGGTGTAGTTTACTTAAAAGACCGAGACGTTGGGTGACACATCCACTGTGGCTCATAGTATCTCTCGCACTGGTCACATGACCGGGTATAGCTTCAGACAGGTGGAGAAGGATGATCCCAGGACGGCTGTTTCTCCCTGAGGCAACTAGAACCTGTTCCTCCTGACATGCGGGCTGGTGACATAGATGTGTCAGGAATGGGTCAGAGGCAACCCTAATAGTCCAGTCCTAGAACTTGGTGAAGAGCCAGTGAGTCAGGAGAAGGAAGCCAGAGTGGGGAACGCCTGTGTTCCAGCACCGACCGCGCCGAGGCACGGAGGTTGATTGCAAACGCGGAGGCTGGAGAGTCTGACTCAGCAGGTATTTGCAGGACTGGCACGTGAGTCTGACGCACGCAGGATTAAGACCCCCTTCCAGGTGCACGTGGCTGAGCTCCCGGATGCAGACGCCACAGCCTCTGGCCGAAGCCGGGCTCCGCCACTGCCTGCAGGAGGGCACCGAGCGAGTCGCGTAAGCTCACCGCGCCCCAGTCTCCTCACCGTCAAATGGAGCTGATGATAATAATACCTCATTCATAGGCCGTTGCAAGGAATAAAGCCCCTGAGGGCGGTCCCTGCACGGACTAAGTACCGCAAAAACATCGGCCACGGTTGCCCATTTCATTGTCCTTCGGGACTGCCTTGTGAGGAAAGTCTCATGATTATTCAGATTTACAAATGAGAACTGAGGTTAAGTGACCTTTCCAAGGTCATAGTGAAAGTGTTTTATTTCAAAACAAACAGGAAAACAAACAAACAAAGCCAAAACAGAGGCCATTCCCAAATGCTCAAATGATCTGGGGTCCGATGGGCCCGTATCACCTACTGCTCTGCAGACAGGAGGCAGAATGACACCTTTCTTGCAGGGGTGTCTGGAAGGTGAAATGTGGCAGTTAAAGAGTGAGGCAAAATTCCGCTCCCAGTCATGGCTGAGGATGTCCTCCCAGACGGATCCTGTGCAGACGATAACTATCAACTGGACAAAACGCAAACCCCACCCCCCATACAAGCTCAAACTGTCTGAAGACACAGGGGAACAACCCAACACAGGGAGGTGCCAGAGGGATGTCGTCACTTGGAAGAAAGGGACACGTCGTCCAGGGTGAGTGTCCCGTTTTCAAAGGTGTGGCAAATCTGTGCCGAGAGACGGTGGCCCAAACTCTGCCAGAACACCTGATTTTACCTGCAGGAAGAGCCAGAGGACAGGGAGGGTGTGCAAACACTGCCCCGGGGTGTTGAGTCGGGAGTCCTGGAAGAGGAACACGGAGAGGAGGGGAGCCTCTCTCATTCTCTGTATGAGCTCTGCTCGCATCTCGAGCAGAACGCTTGTATTCGGGGCTAAAGCTAAGCAGAGTGAGCGGATGTTCCAGTTGTCCCTCACCCCTGGGGAGGCAGTCTGCAATTCGAGGTTAGCCAAACTGCCCGCCTGCTTTAAAAAAGAAGAAGAAAAGGGGGCGGCTGGGTGGCTCAGTCAGTTGGGCGTGCAACTCTTGGTTTTGGCTCAGGTTATGATCTCACGGTTGGTGGGTTCAAGTTCAGGTTCTGTGCTGGCAGCACGAGCCCGCTTGGGATTCTGTCTCCCTCTCTCTCTGCCCCTCCCCTGCTCACCATTTCTCTCTCAAAAATAAATAAATATTTTTAAAAAATTAAAGAAGGGGCACCTGGGTGGCTCACTTGGTTGAGCGGCCGACTTCGGCGGGTCATGATCTCAAGGTCCGTGAGTTCGAGCTTCGCGTTGGGCTCTGTGCTGTCAGCTCAGAGCCTGGAGCCTGTTTCAGATTCTGTGTCTCCCTCTCTCTGACCCTCCCCTGTTCATGCTCTGTCTCTCCCTGTCTCAAAAATAAATAAAACGTTAAAAAAAAAAAGAAAAAAAATTAAAGAAAAAAAGAAAAGAAAAAAAGGATGGAAAAAAAAAAAAAAAGAAAAAAAGGATGAGACCAGCTGCTATAAAATGATGTGGAAGGATGTTTAAAACATATAGTTAGGTGCAAAGCAAAGACCAGTGTATAATATGTTCCCAAAGTTATTTATACATATACATATACATACACATAGTACATATGTAAATTTATACACATGTAAATGTATATACACATACCAGTATTCATGTGCACTTGTATATATCTAGACTATTTCTGAGAAGCCTGAAAGGATCTACAAACTGGTAACAGTGACTATCTTCTGGGAAGGGAAAATAGAATTGAATGGTTGGTCCAGCAATGTAGAGGAAGGACCACTTCTTTTTCCCCTTCCTATTTATTTATTTATTTGAGAGAGAGAGAGAGAGACAGAAAGAGAGAGAGTGAGTGGAGGAGGGGCAGAGAGAGAGGGAGAGAGAATCCCAAGCAGGCTCCACATAGAACCCGATGTGGGGCTCGAACCCCCAAACTGGGAGATTGTGACCTGAACCAAAACCGAGTTGGATGCTCAACGGATCAGGCCACCCTTGTGCCTCTCGTTTTGTTGTTGTTGTTGTTTTTAAGGAAGATTCACTGAAGTATAATTAACATACAGAAAAACTCACTCCTTTTTAGTTTACACTTGTCTGACTTCTTAAAAAATTTTAATGTTTATTTATTTTCAAGAGAGAGAGAGAGAGACAGGGCATGAGCAAGGGAGGGGCAGGCAGAGAGAGGGGACACAGAATCTGAAGCAGGCTCCAGGCGGTCAGCACAGAGCCCGATGTGGGGCTCGAACTCACAAACTGTGAGACCATGACCTGAGCTGAAGTCAGATGCTTAACCTACAGAGCCACCCAGGCGCCCCTGCACTTGTCTGATTTTTGGCAAAGACATACAATCACGTAGCAAGCACTGCAGCCAAGATACAGAGTATTTCCATCCACTTCCAAAATTGCTGTGTGCTCCTTTGCAGTCAGCCCCTCTCTACTCCCAGCCCCTAGCACCCACTGACCTGTTTTCTGTTCCTATAAATGGGCCTTTTCCAGCTTATCATGTAAATGGAGCTATACAGATTATTGCCTTTTGAGGCCGGCTTCTTGAAATGCATCCTTCTTGCTGTAATAGCAGCAGCCCATTCCCTCCTGTTGCTGACTAATCTTCCGCTGGGTGCATGCCCCGCTGTTGGCATGCTCATCAGTTGACTCTCTGGGTTACCTCTTGTTCTGGCGTTTATGAATAACACTGCTATACAATTAACGTGTAGGTTTTCCCATGAACATGAGGTTTCATTTCTCTTTGGTTAATACCTAAGAATGGGTTATCAGGCCATCTGGTAAGAGGATGTTTGACTTTACAAAAAAGAAAACATGCCGAACTGTTTTCCAAAGCTTCGTTTTGCATTCCCACCAGCAATGGAGGAGATGTCCAGTGAGTCCGCGGTTTTGTTAGCACATGGCATCGTCAGTCTTTTTTCTTTTCTTTGTTTTAATTTTTTAATGTTTACTTATTTTTGAGAGAGAGAGAGAGAGAGACAGACAGACAGACAGAGCACAGCAGGGGAGGGGCAGAGAGAGAGGAGGACACAGAATCCGAAGCAGGGTCCAGACTCTGAGCTGTCAGCACGGAGACCAACGTGGGGCTCGAACTCATGAACCGTGAGATCATGACCTGAGCTGAAGTGGGATGCTTAACCGACGGAGCTACCCAGGAGCCCCGCTCACTGTGACTTTAATATACATCTTCCCTAATAGTTAAAAGTGTGGAGCGACTTTTCACATGCTTATTTGCCATCCATATATCTTTTTTTCTTTACAGCATTATTGAGATGTAATTCCTATACCATAAAGTTACCTTCTAAACATATGCAATGTGGTGTCTTAAATATATCCACAGTTATGCAGTTATCACCATTATCAATTCCAGAACATTTTTTATTATCCCCAAAAGAAACCCTGAAGCCATTAGCTGTCATTCCCCATTCATACTCACCTGACCTCTACCCTTTCTGCCCAGCCCCACCCCAACCAGTAATTTACTCTGTTGATTTTTCTGTTCTAGACCTTTCATACAGATGATATCATACAATATGTGGTCTTTGGTGCCTCACTGAGCATAATGTTTTCAAGGTTCATTTATGTTTTCAAATGTATTGGTACCTTACGCCAAAAAATTATCCAGCTTTTTAATGGCAGTGTAATAAACCGTTGTATAGAGTTTTGTTTTTCCATCCATCAAGTAATGAATATTTGGATTGTTTCTACTCTGGGGCTATTATGAATAACGCTGTATGACCGTTCATGTACAAATGTTTGCAGGGACATATCTTTTAATTCTCTTGGGTACAGGAGTGGAATTGCATGGTCATGTGGTAATTCTATGCTTAACTTTTTTTTTTTAATTTTTTAATGTTTATTTATTTTTGAGAGAGAGACAAAGTACAAACAGGGGAAGGGCAGAGAGACAGAAGGAGACACAGAAACTGAAGTAGGCTCCAGGCTCTGAGCTGTCAGCACAGAGCCCGATGCAGGGCTCGAACTCATGAACTATGAGATCATGACCTGAGGTGAAGACAAATGTTTAACCAACTGAGCTACCCAGGCGCCCCTATGCTTAACTTCTTAAAAAAAAGTTTTTAAAATATTTATTTATTTTGAGAGTGAGTGAACGAAAGCCAGGGAAGGGCAGAGAAAGAGGGAGACACAGAATCTGAAGCAGGTTCCAGGCTCTGAGCTGTCAGCACAGAGCCTGATGCAGGGCTCGAACCCGTGAATCATGAGATCATGACCTGAGCCAAAGTTGGTCAGTCATGACCGACTGAGCCACCCAGGTGTCTCTCTATGCTTAGCTTCTTGAGGAACCACCAGGCTATTTTCCACAGCAACTATGCTGTTTTACATTTTCATCAGCAGTGTATGGGGGTTCCTGTTTCTCCACATCCTCACCAACACTCATGATTGTCCTCTTTTTTGATTCCAGCCATCTGGTGGGTTGATACAAAATTCTATCTCATTGTGGTTTTGATTTTCATTTTCTTGATGACAGTGATGTTGAGCATCTTATGTACTTATTGGCCATTGGTATATTTTCTTTAGACATATATGTATTCAAATCCTTTGAATATTTTTAAATTGGGTTGTCTTTTTGTTATTGAATTATAAGAGTTCTTTATATAGTCTGGATACAGGTTCCTTATCAGACATATAATTTGCAAATATTTTCTCTCCCATTATGTGATTTATCTTTTCATTTTCTTGATGATGTCCTTTGAAGCACAAAAGCTTTAATTTTGATAAAAAATTTTCTCTCTATATATATTTTGGTGTCATATCTAAGAAATCATTGCCCAATCTACAGTCACAAAGAATTATTCCTATGTTTTCTTCTATGAGTTTTTTAGTTTTTGCCTTTATATTTAGTTCTATGATTCATCTTCAGTTAAGTATTGCACATGGTGTGAGGTAGGGGTCCAACTCCACTCCTTTTTATGTGTGAGAGCGACTGTCCCAGGACTCTTTGTTGAAAAGACTATTCTTTCTTCAGTGGGTAGTCTTGGCACCCAAACGTTGAAAATCAATTAGCCATAAATATAAGAGTTTATTTCTGAACTCTTCAAATCTATTCTATTGATCTATATAAGTGTATCCTTAAACCCAGTATTACACTTTCTTATTACTGCAGCTTTATGGCAAATTTTGAAGGAAGTAAATGAGAGTCCTTCAACTTTGTTCTTTTTCAAGATTGTTTTGGATATTCAAGGATATGAATTTTATGATTAGCTTATCAATTTCTGCAAAAAAAATTCCTGCTGGAATTTTGATACAAATTGCACTGAATTTGTCAACCAGAAGTATTGCCATCTTAACATTATTAAGATTTCTGATCTGTGAAGACAGAGTGGCTTTTTATTTACTTAGGTCTTCTTTATTTCCAACAATGTTTTGTAATAGTCATTGTACAAATCTTCCTCTTCTGTTGTTGAATTTATTCCTAAGTGTTTTATTCTTTTTCATGCTATTGTAAATGCAATCGTTTTCTTAATTTCATTCTCACATTGTTCATTGACAGTCTGTATCTCCTTTAGTGAATTGTCTTTTCAAATATTTTGCCCATTTTTAAACTGGGTTGTTCATTTTCTTATTATGGAGTTTCACTGTATTTTTCGTATATATATAGAATGTGTTTTGCAAGTGTTCTCTCCTAGTCTGTGGCTTGTCTTTTCATTTCCTTAATTTCATTTTCAGATTGTTCACTGACAGTCTATGTATCTTCTTTAGTGAATTATCTATTCAAATATGTTAACTTTTTTAAAAACTGTGTTGTTCATTTTCTTATTATGGAGTTTCATGTGTTCTTTGTATTTTTCTTGTATATATAGAATGTGTTTTGCAAATATTTTCTCTTAGGTTTGTCTTTTCATTTCCTTCATGTCTTTTAAAGAGCAGAAGTTTTAAAATTTTGATGAAGTTCAACACATGAAAATTTTCTTTTGTGGATTGTGCTTTTTCTGTCTTATCTAAGAATTTTTTGCATAACTTGAGATAACAAATCCCTTATGTTTCCTTCTGGACGTTTAAAACATTTTTTTTAATGTTTTATTTATTTTTGAGACAGAGAGACAAGAACATGAATGGGGGAGGGGCAGAGAGAGAGGGAGACACAGAATCTGAAGCAGGCTCCAGGGTCTGAGCTGTCACCACAGAGCCCGATGAAGGGCTCAAACTCACACAGAACTGTGAGATCATGACCTGAGCTGAAGTTGGATGCTTAACCAGTTGAGCCACCCAGGCACCCCTCTTCTGGACGTTTTATAGTTTAAGGTTTTACATTTAGGCCTATCCTCCATTTTGAGTTAATTTTTGACTATGGGTCAAGATTATTTTTGTTTGCACATAGGTTTGCAATTGTTATAGTACTGTTTGCTCAATAGTCTGTCCTTTCTTCTCTGAATGTCTTTTGACTTTTAATGAGAGTAATCCATTATATATACATATGCATGTAGAAAATGCATAAAATATGTTCAGCTTAAAGAGTAATTACATACAGGGTGCCTGGCTGGCTCTCAGTTGATGGAGCATGTGACTCTTGATCTCGGGGTTGTGGGATTGAGCCCCACACTGGGTTTAAAGATTACCTAAAAAAAAAAAAATCTGGGGCACCTGAGTGGCTTAGTCGGTTAAGCGTCCGACTTCAGCTCAGATCATGATCTAGCGGTTTGTGAATTCGATCCCCATGTGAGACTCTGTACTGACAGCTCAGAGCCTGGAGCCTGCTTCAGATTCTGTGTCTCCCTCTCTCTCTGTCCCTCCCCTGCTCACGCTCTCTCTGTCTCTCTCAAGAATAAGTAAACATTAAAAAAAAATTAAGGGGCGCCTGGGTGGCTAGGTCGGTTAAGTGTCTGACTTTGGCTCAGGTCATGATCTCATGGTCCGTGGGTTCCAGCCCCATGTCAGGCTCCGTGCTGGCAGCTTGGAGCCTGGAACCTGCTTCAGATTCTGTGTCTCCTTCTCTCTCTGCCTCTTCCCCTCTCGTGCTCTGTCTCTCTCACTCTCAAAATTAAATAAACATAAAATTTTTTTTAAATAAATAAATAAAATAAGTAAAATCTTTAAAAGAGTATGTACAGTACTATTCACGTCAATCTCCAATTACAGCCCCATTCTTCTCTCCCAAGAGTACTGACCATCTTGATTTTGCAATAATAATTCCCCTTGCTCTTAAAGATTTACTATGCATGTATGTGTACTTAAATAATTTCATTTAGTCTGGGCTGTTTTGAAACATTATTATATGAATGGAATCTAACCAAGCATATTCTTTTAAAAACTTAAATTGTAGTAAAATACACATGACATACGATTCACCATATTAACAACTTGTGAGTATACATTTCACTGGTATTGAGTGCTTCACAGGGTCGTGCAAACTTCACCGCCATCCATCTCCAGAACTCTTTTCATCTTGCAAAACTAAAACTCTGTACCCGGGATTAATAACTTCCCATTCCCTCTCTACCCCCCTCCCCCCCAAATGTATTCTTTTGTTCAATATGATATTTGTGAGAGCGGTCTATGACATCCCACATACTGATGTAGCACATTTTCATCACTACATTGTGGTGCTTCTCAAAATCAGGCCATCCAAGAAGTCAAAACTGTTTTCATACTACCAACTGCACATCCATAGTATATAAGTTTGCCTGAGAAGTTATTTGCCTTTTTTAATCTCCATTCTCTCACGAGGGTACTGTGGAGCTTTCCAGAAGCTACACGGTGTGCAGTATTGCAACAGACTGGATGCAGAAGCAGATTCAAGAACTCATTTATCTTCTTCTTTTTCTTCTTCTTTTTTTAACGTTTATTTATTTTTGAGAGAGAGAAACAGAATACCAGCAGGGGAGGGGCAGAGAGAGAGAGGGAGACAGAGTCCGAAGCAGGCTCTAGGCTCCAAGCTGTCAGCACAGAGCCTGACACGGGGCTCAAACTCACAAACCATGAGATCATGACCCCAGCCGAAGTCAGACGCTTAATGGACTGGGCCACCCAGGCACCCCACTCATTTATCTTCTATAAAGGAAGACATTAAAGAGATTTGCAAAAATGTAAAGTAATTCTGCCATTCTTGCTAGTTTTTTTTAAACCAAGTTATTGTTCATAACAATATAATTGTTATGTTATATGTTTATTATTTTAAGGATGAATTAATACATATATCAAAAGTTTCTCAGTTCAAATGTCTTATCTGGCAAGTACATAGAGCTGTAACCATGTAAAAAAAAGCTCTCTGAGGGCAGTTGGTAGATTTTAAGAAGTAAAGAAGTCCTGGGATGAAAAAGATTGACAATCACTGTAGAATCATATTCATTATATGAATATGCCACAATTTATCTACGCACTCTACTGCAGATGGACATATGGGATGTTTCCGACTGCATTAAGAACAATGCTCCTGGGGTGCCTGGTGGCTCAGTCGGTTAAGCGTCTGGCTCTTGACTTCGGCTTGGGTCATGGTCCCACAGTTCGTGGGTTCGAGCCCCACATTGGGCTGTGTGCCAACGTGGAGTCTACTTGGGATTCTCTCTCTCCCTCCCCGTCTCTGCCCCTCCCCCTCTTGTGTACTCTGTCTCTCTCTCTCTCTCTCAAAATAAATAAACTTAAAAAATAATAAAAAAGGAACAATGTTCCTATGAATAATCTTGAACATGTCTCCTTGTGCCCATCTGCCTGAGGAGAGGAATTGCACATCTTGAACTTGAAGAATGGCCTACTGTTTTCCAAAGTGCTTGGACCCACTTGTGCCCTCCAGCTCTACATTTATACCAACATGTAGAACGACAACACTTTTAATTTTTTTTTTCTTGCCGACTTTGCAGCTGTATGATAGAGATCTACTATATAGATCCCTGTGTATTGTTTTGTGTGTTTGGAATTTTGTTTCATGTGCATGTGCACTTATGAAACTTGCACTATATGTTTTTAAAAAGAAAAATGTGTCTTTATAAAGCCACTTTAAAATAACTTTCCATACCGATATGTTGACAGTGCTTACATATATTTTCACTGACAAAAATTTCCTCGGAAATATACGTTGTGCCGTCTGTCTGCGTGTATTATTTTCTTGGCAAATACGGGCGCGTGGCAGAACTGGAATTTTCGCCCATGTGTCTCTCTTTCTCCAGGCTCTTTCGCTTCTCTTAAGGACAGCACGGTGACAGGCAGCAGAGCTTTTCTTGGTTTATTTTATTTTTTGATTTCATTTTAAGCCACCTTCGCAAGAGGATGCTGCTGATGGCTGCCCCCTAGTGGACTCCTGCAAGACTGCTCCCGCTGGATTGTAAGAAACCCCCTCAGCCGCGCTGAGCTTCCCCCTGCTGGAGGGTGAGGCCTCAGCATTAGCGTCTGCTTCCAGCAGAGAATAAACAAGTTGATAATCCTCAGTAGCGCCACGACATGCTTACCTCGGCAGTATAAGTACACTCTTGGGGACTGATCAAGGTCAGCCTGTGCAGCATGATAGCTTTGGTTACAAGCTTGGGTTGGCTATCAGATTGAAAAGGCACAACAGCCTTTAACGCAATACAGTTTCTCCAACCTCAGCACTAGTGACATTTTGGGCTGGATAATCTTTTGTTGTGGGGGGCTGCCCTGCACTTTCTAGGATGTTTAACAGCATGCTTGACCTCTACTCATTAGATTTCAGTAGCATTCTTTCCCTAGCCGTGACAGCTAATAACGTCCCCAGACGTTGCCAAATATCTCGTGGGGGACAAAACAGCCCCCAGTTGAGAAGGATGAGATTCAGCTTGCACAGCTTTATCTCATCAGGATGGCCAGCGGTACCCATGCGCGTAGATTCTGTTGTTCCTCGTCCACACGGCTGCAACCACAACAGCCAAGCTGTGCATGAATCACCTTTATACAGAGAGGCCATATTTATGACATATTAGTCACGCTGGCCTAGGTCTTGTGTGCGATTCAGAGAGCCTCCCGCAGGTACCCTCCCACATAGCAGAAGAAATGGTCACAGCATTCCATGCTTATCTTGAATCTTTGTTTTCCAAAAGAAACTGCCCCAGGAGAACCCAGACCTGAGGGCATCCCCTGGCCGGCCTCCCTTAGCAGGGCCTGAAGCTAACACTTTACTTATCTACAAAGCCATACCCAGCCAATTAGAGTTGGTTTATTAAGTACTTCCCTCCCTGCAGAAATGCTGTTCATGCCCCGCCCCAGCCCCAACCCCACCAGAAAGAGAACAGGGCCTTTGTGTCAGCCAGGACCTGCACAGCCTCAGAGCAGCCTCCGAGCCCACATTCAGCGCCCATCCCATCCCCAGATTTCAGATGAACTTTGTGGGGCCATCAAAATATCTAGGCTTCAGGGGCACCTGGGTGGCTCCAGCATCCGACTTTGGCCCAGGTCACGATCTCACAGTTTGTGGGTTCCAGTCCCCTTGGAGCCTGTTGCGGATTTCTTGTCTCCCTCTCTCTCTGCCCCTTCCCTGCTCATGCTCCGTCTCTCTCTCTCTGTCTCTCTCTCTCAAAAATAAGTAAACAAATAAACGTTAAGAAATTAAAAAAAAAAAAAGCCTAGGCTTCTGGGGTGGCTTGCAATAACTTACTTTGTTTGCCCCTTCACTTAAAATACTCTGCTTTATATCATGTCTATTGTCCTGCTTACGGTAGATATGGTGTATCTAGAAACATCTGTCAGCATGCTAGAGACATCTTGGAATGTTCTCCTTAAAAGAAGAGTTTGGGGAATATTTCACAGGCTGTGATTCCACCCCAATGGGACACCAAGATTCTTTCAAGACACTAGTGGCTTCTTACTTTGACAGCTGCTGGAAATGTGCTGGGGCCAAGGAAATTTTGGAAATCTCAAAGACTTGCCCTTTCT
This sequence comes from Lynx rufus, assembly GCF_022079265.1. NCBI lineage: Eukaryota > Metazoa > Chordata > Mammalia > Carnivora > Felidae > Lynx > Lynx rufus. The sequence continues at coordinate 5,601,777 of NW_025814838.1, forward strand.
ACTGGTAAATGCCTCAGAGATCTTTATTTACCCCCCCCCCCCCTCCCAGGACCATAAATAATCTATCTCTTCCCCACAGTTGCTGAAAAGATAAGTCATAAACTTGAATTTACTGATGGCCATTGGGGAGACCCTGCCTGGAGTGGAGTTGTCTCCAAGAGAGTTCCTCTAGAAGCAGATCTCAAAACAAGGTTGTGAGTGCAACTAGCTAATTTGGTAATTGATCCCAGGAAGCGCCAGTAGGGAATTAGAGTCATGAGACAGGGAAGGAAGACAGCCAGTTAGAAGTGTTTAATGGAACAGGTTATTGCTGTGGCCCACTGGAGTGTGAACCCCGCTGGGGACTCTGGGAGATTGCGTAGAACACGCAACATAGGAGTGTCTATGTGGCTCGGTTGGTTGAGCGACCAATTTCGGCTCAGGTCACGATCTCGTGGTTTGTGAGTTCAAGTTCCGCATCAGGCTTTCTGCTGGCAGTGCAGAGCCCGCCTAGGATCCTCTGTCCCCCTCTCTATCTCTGTACCTCCCCTCCCCTCTATCTCTCAAAACTAAATTAACATTAAAAAAAAATTTAGAACACGCATCATAGAGTTATCCTGACCACAGAGATGGGATGTTGGTCCCCCCATTTTCATCAGCATTTGAGGGCATGCCAAGACTCTCTTGCAGGTGGGCCAAGTGGCCTCAGTGGCCAGACAGAGCCCCAGGCGAAGAATCACAGCTGCTCGCAGGGGCTGCTAACTCCCTCCTACTTCCTGTTAGGTTCCTCACTCGGTCTTGTCCCTCTGTCCCTCTGGGTGGGAGCCCATTATCACAATTTCTTAAAAAAAGATCGCCAACAGGAGCATTGGTGGGATAAGCCCCACGTCCACTATTTCAGTTGGTCCTGAGGCCAGACTATCTTTACTATCCATTCTCAAGTCTCCTCCACTTCTTGGCCAGCAATTTTTTTTTTTTGGTCTCATCGATTTCTTCTTATGAGTTATAACTCACAAAGTATAAAATTCACTCTTTGAACAGTTTGTGCAGCATCATGGTTTTCAGGGTACTCACAAAGTTGTGCAACCATTCCCGCTGTCTAATTTCAGAATGCTTGCATCACCCCCAGAAGACACCACCACTAGGGGTCGCTCCCCCCTCATTCCTCTGTTTGCTCCCACCCAATCCCTGGCAGCCCCTTATCCGCCCTCTGTCTTGTCTCTGTGGACTTGCCTTTCTGGAAATTTCATGTACATGGAATCAGCCACTAGATGGTTTTTTGTGTCTGGCTTCTTTCTTTCTTTTTCTATTTTGAGAGAGACACAGACAGCATGAGTGGGGAAGGGGCAGAGAGAGAGAGAGAGAGAGAGAGAATCCCAGACAAGCTCTGTGCTGCCAGTACAGAGCCTGATGTGGGGCCTGAGCTCACGAAACTGGGAGATCATGACCTGAGCCAAAACCAAGAGTCTGCCTCTTAACTGACTGAGCCACCCAGGTGCCCCCCCCACTTAAAATTTTTTTTTCCCCTAATGTTTATTTATTTTTGAGAGGGAAGGAAAAAGACAGAGCGCAAGCAGGGGAGGGGCAGAGAGAGACACACAGAATCCGAAGCAGGCTCCAGGGTCCAAGCTGTCACCACAGAGCCTGACACGGGGCTCGAACCCACAAACCGCCACATCATGACCTGAGCTGAAGTCGGCTGCTTAACCAACTGAGCCACCTAGGCGCTCCCCACCCCGCTGCTTTTTTTTTTTTTTTTTTACAGTTTGTGTCCGGCTTCTTTCAATCAGCGTATTTCGAAGGCTCATCCAAGTGGTAGCAGATATCAGTACTGTGTTCCTTCATGGCTGGATGATTCTATTGCATGAATATACTATTTTGTTCACCCGTGTAAGATGGACATTTGGGTTGTTTCCACTTTTTGGCTCTGTCGGACGACGCTGCTGGGAATATTCATGCACAGATTTTTGTGCGGACAGGTGTTTCCATCTCTCTTGGGTCTCTACCTAGGCGTGGAATTGCTTAGTCATAATGGTAGCTCATAGTTTAACTTCTTGAGAAACTGCCAAACTGTTTTCCAAAGCAGCTGTGCTATTTTGCATTCCCACCAGCGATGTACGAGGGTTCCGATTTTTTCACTTTCTCACCAACACTGTTCTTCTTTTTTGATTATGGCCATCCTGGTGGGTGGGAAGTGCTATCTCATTTTGGTTTTGATTTGCATTTCCCTGAAGACTGATGATGCTGAGCATCTTTTCATGTGCCTATTTTGGCCACTGATTTTGCTTGTCTGGACGGTTAGCCTAGATCTCCATCCCTAAGGGCTCTGAGCCCCTGGTTTCCAGGCCTAGAGGAGGCTGCGGTTGTTGTAGTTGCCTTTTCACGGTTAAAATCGGGCACGGGAGCACCAAAGGGCACCCCGGCAAACCCTCAGAGCTTCAGAATCCTCTCCTCTGTCCTCATTACGTAGCAGTGATCCTATATCCTAGTGATAATGAGAGTCAATTAGCTCAGCTAATACAGTAACTGCTTTTTCTGCCTGCTGGGCTCCTGGCTAAGGAGCCCAAAATGACCAGGTAGCAGCTTTGCTTTAGGTCGGTGGAATGGTTATTATGTCACCTGCCAGGAGTGTCCTTCCCCTAGGAATCAGGACCTCCAGTTCAGCAGAGCTTAAAGTTGCAGGGAGAGGAAACACAGGTTCCCTAAGTGGGTCACTGGGTGTGAGGGTGGAGGGGTGGTGATGCTACTCTTGGTTCTCAGATCTATGCATTATAACTTTGTTGGTAAGAACACGCTGCCATATAATGGCTACTGGGGCAAAATACATACTATGTCTTGAAGGACAGCACCTGACCTCCCCCTGCAAGGTGTCATCCCCAAGCTGGTGTCTTAATTGTGCTTTTATTTTTTATTTTATTTTATGTTTTTAGATTTATTTATTTATTTTGAGAGAAAGAGAGAGAGAGAATGCAGGGGAGGGGCAGAGAGAGGGAGAGAGAGAGAGCCTTCCAAGCAGGCTCCGCATTGTCAGCATAGAGTCCGACGCGGGGCTTAAACTCAAGAACCGTGAGATCATGACCTGAGCCGGAACCAAGAGTCGGACACTCAACTGACTGAGCCACCTTAGCGCCCTAGTTTTGCATTTAAGAAGCCATTTCTGGGTGCCGTTAGGCAGCTTCTGAGCGACATGGAATATCATGTCCACGGTGGCCTCTCCTTCATCATAAAACAGGAGGCCCTTGGTGCAAGACTTTGTTACCCAAGATCCCACGATGGAAAAGCGGACACTCTGTGAGGCTTCAGATAGTGGTGGCCGCCGTGGGCAGGAAAGGCCTATTAACCCATACTTGGAATCCAAGTGAATCCTCGTAGGGAGACATCACTGCCCGCTCCGGGGTGGAAATGATCCAATGCAATCAACTTGCCACCCGTTGGCTGGCTGGGTCTGCCAGGGACCGCACCATACTGAGGGTTTAGTGTCGATAGATGATGCCGGCAGTGGCTAGATCAGCCTTGGTGGGAGGGAGCACGTGTCGTTGAGACCCTGCTGAGCCTCCAAATCTGCCACATAGTTGCTCCATTCAAAGGCTTAGAGTTATGGCACAGTTGTAGCTGAATGAAGAGGCCGGCTGGTCTCCACCGGAAAAGTCACGCTGCCCACCCCATGGCCCAATTGCTTCCTTTCAATGGATACCCTGTGATGGTTATTGACCGGAGGCACCAGGGCCCACACACGCCGTGTCTCTCCCACAGATCCAGTGACATAATTCGGCCTCAAGATCTCTGACCTTCTGATCTTGCTCCTTCAAGGCTCCTGACCAATCATTTGAGCCATTCACCGCTGCCGAGAAGTTAACGTATGTTCTTAACTCAGGCTACTTCTCTCTTCTCACAAAGTTGGTGACCAGGTCCTCTGCCTAACGTTCTTTCAAAGCTGCCTCTGAGTGGGGATACAGTGCAGGAGTAGTACATTTTTAGCTCACACCAATATATTGAGCCAATCCATCCATGAGCTTGGCTTGGATTTTCTCTTTTTCCAGGGGGTCTGTAGAAAACCCTTCATCAGGACATAGGCAGGAGCCGAGGAAGGGTGTTGGAGCAAGAGAGGTGGATACAGGGAGGTCTGGGCCACATGTTTGTGTAGCGTAGCTTAATTGCGCTCTCTGGACCTGCTCAGGACTGATCCCAAAGGTGCCATTTCCACTGCACTATGAATTTCTGCCTCACTTGCCCACTCTCATGACTCAGGGGTCTGACAGCAGTCAGCTCATGACGGTGTTCCATGGTGAGGTTTCCGTCTCCTAGAGTCCAGTAGCATGCGAGGAGCCGCTTTCTCAAATATTAAAGAGTTCTCCACTGCACGTGGCATGGCGTTGCACCAGAACCCTGGGGGTCTGTGCTGCAATTCTCCTTTTGGAGATTCTGGAGATTCTGCACAGACTCACTTTCTATCATGGACGCCTCTATGCCACGGCATCTGCCATGTTCTGTGGCTCCAAGTGCAGATCCACTTGTATGGTGCAAACCCTCCTGCAAAGCTCTGTTCTTCTCTGGGCATAATTCAAAACGCGCTGAGGGGGCGCCTGGGTGGCTCAGTCGGTTAAGCAGCTGACTTTGGCTCAGGTCATGACCTCACGGCTCGTGGGTTGGAGCCCTGTGTCGGGCCCTGTGCTGACAGCTCAGAGCCTGGAACCTGCTTCGGATTCTGTGTCTCTCTCTCAATCTCTCCCTCTCTCTCTCTCTGCCCCTCCCCCTCTCGCCCTCTGTCTCTTTCTCTCAAAAGAAAACATTTAAAAAACAAAAGGAAAAACAAAAACCAAATGCGTTGCTTTCTGAGTTAACAGAAGGGCATCTCCCTGTGTGTGAGTTATCCCTAAAGCCTCAAGAGGCCTACCCTGTGCTATCCTTCTTAGTGATATGAACTGCCAAGTGCGGTGTGCTTTCCTTTGTCTTGCGGGGGATACCCTGGACCACGAGGCTGGAAGGAAAACCTCACCAATGCAGCAGCCTCCCGAATCTTTGTCGACCGCGTCTCCTATCCTGTGGCACCCCAGAATGTGCAGAGATTTTGCGCTTCCTGCCCACCAGGGCTGATCAGCATGGTGTCACTGGTCTGGTGGATCAGAGTGATATTTGGTGGGATGTGCAGAAGATCAAGGTCCCTTGAGACCACAGTGTGACAAAGAGCAGGGGAGTTGGTATAGCTCTGGACTAGCGGATCCTCCTTTCTGATGGGGATTGAAGACAACTCATCTGCCAGAGGGTGTGTTTGTGCTGGTGAAGCAGGGGGCGGTCCCTGAGGGCTTTTGGTCAGGGGAGTCACATACTTACATTTGCATTGTAAAGTGTCACTTGGCATTCTGTGTGGGGGAAAGATTGGAGGAGAGGTCAAGAAGAGATTCCATAGAAGCTCATCTGTTGTGTCCTTCAAACTTGAACTTGTTGCCCAGTAGGCTTGGCTATATTCACCGAACGGCTGAGTGAAACAGAGGGCGTCCAGCCCACCTCTAGAGCCTAGGCTCTGTCCTTATTATTGAGCCTGTTTCTCTGTTATTAGCAGCCCAAAAAAAAAGCATCCTAACTGCTGGAGCTACTGGTAGGACATAGATCTGGAGCTCACCTGTATCATTATATAGAGACAGCCCGCTTTCAGAAGAAGCCAACACAGGGGCACCTGGGTGGCTCAGTCGGTTAAGCGTCTGAGTCTTAGCTTCTGCTTGAGTCACAAGCTCACGGTTTGTGGATTTGAGCCCCACATCGGGCTCTGTGCTGATGGTACAGAGCCTGCTTGGGATTCTCTGTCTCCCTCTATCTCTGCCCCTTTTGCTCTCTCTCTCTCTCACACACACAAATAAACATAAAAAAAAGAAAGTCAACATAGAAAAACTGAGCCCTGAGGTTTAGAAAGACCAGTCCCCAAAGTTATGTTTGAACTCCTGCTCCAGCAGCGCTGGCATATTCAGTGATGTGAGCCTGTGAACCGCCCCTCCCCCCCACCCTTGCCCTGTATTTTTAAGCCAATTTGAAGTGCGGTTCTGCCATTTGCAGTCAGAGCCCTGCCTCTTACAAAGTTGCACCAGAAGGCGTGGCGGTGACTTTGCTCCTGCTGTAGGATGGGAAGGGCAGCAAAAACTGGAAACTGAGCAGACTCTGATGGAAGCCCTCTGACTTGACTTTGTTACTTGTTAACAAATGCACTTGTAGAAAAATCGTTTTAAGATGGGCCTGTTGCAACCAACCAGGGTTGGGTTGGAGCCAGGTGCTGTCACGTGAGAGTCCAGTGGACTCAGGAGTAGACGGGGTGGTGGTGGCGGCACAGCTGACGCAGCAGACACCCGTGTGCCCTTGGCACTCACCGTCCCATTCGCGACTTCCCCCTCCAGCGGGCAGCTGCATCTCAGCCTGAGGGCTTCCTCCTGGACCGGGAGTGTTGGGGAGTTAATGCTCCAGGGCAGCCGTTGGCTTGCTCTCAGGATGAGATAATCCTGAGAGTGTTTGACACGATCTCCCTCCTGTCCTCAGTGGCGTCAGGGCCCCGTCTGCCTACAACGATAACCATGCCTCATTTGCTTCTTTCCTTCTCCCTGGTCTTACTTCCTGTTATGGATCAAACTGTCCCCTCCTGCGACCCAAATTTCTATGTTGAAGCCCTACCCCCTAGGACCTCAGAATGTGACTGTTTGGGGACAGAGGGCCTTTAAAGAGGCGATTAAGTTAGCATGAGGCCATTTGGGTGGGTGGGCCCTCATACAATCTGGCTGGTGTCCTTAAAGAAGAGGGGATTAGGACACACAGACACCAGAGGTGTGCACAGAGAAAAGACCTTGTGAGGACACAGCCAAACAGTAGCCATTTGCAAACCAAGTAGAGAGATCTTAGAAAAACCGACACTGCTGGCCCCTTGATTTTAGACTTCCAGCCCCTAAAACTGTGAAAAAATATATGTCTGCTGTGTAAGCCCACCTGGTGTGTGCTATTTTGTGCCGGCAGCCGGAGCTGACTAATACCCTTCCCCGGTCTTCTACCGGTGCCCCCTGAGATCACTTCCCAAATAAATTCTTTGCACTCAGATCCCACCTCTCAGACCAACAGTGGGAACGGGGTAGGGAACGGGGTACACGGAGCTCTACAGGTCAAGCCACAATGCCCAGAAGTCAGGCAGGAGGCGCCTCAAAGTGTGGGTTTCGGAGTCAGGCAGAACTGAACTCAAGTCCTGGCTCTGCTGTCTCTTGGACGAGTTGCTTTACCATTTTTTAAGCCTTAGATTTTTCTTCTGTAAAACGACAGTACAGTAGAACCTGCCTCATGGGAGCGCTGTCAGAACGGACTAAGAATGCATGTGAAATGCTTAGCGCTCTGCTCGCGGGGCGGGCCATGCTTCACAAACGGTGGCTGATCCCAGTGGCAACAAAGTGCTGCAAACCTAAATCCCTCCAACCCTGTATAACCAAAGGGGCAGCCTGAGCTCCTGGTGGACTGCAAGTGAGGCCCCGGATGAGGCTCCATGGACCCAGTAAGGGGACAGAGACCCGCGGCATCCCTGTCTTTGCTGAGCTTCTAGTCCAGGTGGGAAGCCCAGCATCCTGAAATGAGCTGTTTCCATAGCAGCGTTTCTAGTGTCCTAGCGAGAAGAGCATTTGAATGGGGAGCAGAGGACCTCCGTTCTGGAACTGACTCATTTAGTCTCTAAGTTCCTGTGGGCAGGGATCATGCATTTTGCTTTACATTGCCAGACTCGAGTGGAGGGCCCAAGGCAGGTGGATAAATACAAGAAGGTTCAGGAGCCAGACAGGATTGGGTTAAAACCCCACCCCTGTCACTTATAAATGAGTGGACTTCACCACGGGGTGTAACTTCCCTGTGTGTTACCACAATTCAGCATTTCGTGAGCTCTCCAGAAAGGTTGCCACGTAAAGTCGCGTGCTGGGGTCCGGCCTTAGTTTTGCCACATTTGAGCGGCTGCAACCAGCCGTCTGTTCAGTTTTCTTCTTGACCACTAGAGGTCAGGCTAACTCCAAAGTTCAAAGCCCTTTAACTGCATCCAGGAGCGAAAGCAGATCCGTGCTAAGAAACTGTGTATGGATGCCTTCCAAGATGTGTCTCTCCCTGTCAACCGGCACCTGGATTTTATCACTCAGCTGAGAGGATGGGCAGTCCCATCAGGGGCAAATGCATTGAGTTACTTCCCAGAAGTCTTCAGGGAAAGAAAGGGGACGAAAGATAGAGAAAACTAGAAGTAATAAAAACAGCTTCTGAATGTTAACTATGTGTTGAGAACTTTTAAAGGAGATTTATGCATATTAACTGATTCAGTGCTTATAAAGCTCTATGGGAGGGGGTATCATTAGTTTCTTTTTTACAGGTGAGAAGCTGGCATAGGGACATAAGCGACTGGGATTTGCCTGGGTGGAGGCTCGACTGCCACTAAGAACCAGCTGACTTATTTCAGGCCTGGGATTTGTAAACCAATAAAGGCTGAGCTCTTCTCAGGTGCTGAGTCTTTCAGTCTTTGGGCTGTGTCCTCCCGGTGTGCTGGACCAGGGCCGGCGCCTGATCTCTGTCTCTTCCCTTTCTGTCTGGGGCTTTTTGGGGGGTCACACAGACAGAGGTTCAAATCCTGGTACTGCCACTTGCCAGCCACGTGGCCTGGGCAGGTCCGCACCTTGCTGAGCCTCAGTTTCCCCCACTGAAAGACGTAGAACCTTGTCACAGGTCACTCTCCAATCTCTCTGATTCTTGTTTCTTCTGCAGCGTGAGTTTCTGGAGAGAAGAGTCCTTGTTTAGTACATTCCTTCTGATGCATAGGACAGGGCCTGGCACCTAGTAGGTGCTGAGAACTATTTCTGGATGGTTGCCTGACCCTCCCCGCTGAATGTCCCTTGAAGTGTCAGTGTCTCCCCTTCTGTATTCTCATGGAGAGTGCATGACTTCAATCATTTCCTAATGACTGTTAAGTCATTCATTCATTCATTCATTCATTCCAAAACACTGTTGAGCTTCTATTCTGATAAGTTCTGGGTCCATAAAAAAGCATAAGATACCTCCTTTTTTTATCATTATTAAATGTTTTTTAAATGTTTATTTATCTTTGAGAGAGAGAGACAGAGTGTGAGCTGGGGGAGGGGCAGAGAGAGAGGGAAACAATCGGAAGCAGGCTCCAGGCTCTGAACTGTCAGCACAGAGCCCACCGCGGGGCTCTAACTCACAAACCATGAGATCATGATCTGAGCCAAAGCTGGGCGCTTAACTGACTGAGCCACCCAGGCGGCCCCTCTTTTTTTTTTTTTTTTAAATGTTTATTTATTTTTGAGAGAGAAAGCCTGAGCGGAGGAGGGGCAGAGAGAGAGAGAGAATCCCAAGCAGGTTCTGAGCTGTCAGTGCAAAGCCCGATGCGGGGCTCGAACCCACAAACCGCAGGATCATGACCTGCACTTAAGTCAGGCGCTTAACCAGCTGACTCACCCAGGCGCCCCAAGATGCCTGCTCTTAAGAGCTTCAAGCCAGGATGAGACCTGCTGGCAACGATGAGTTAGAGCTCAGTGGTCTCCTCCCCTGCTGCCTCCACTGTCTGTGGACGTTTCCTGTGTACTTGACCTTGTCCCCTTAGAAGCAGAACCCACTGCGGCCTCTTCTGCTAAGGGAAGAGTACCACTTGGGCTAGGCAGTCTCATTAGCTGCCTTAGAAGTGCAAGACCTGGGAGCCTCTCTGAGGCTGCCCTGGAGAGACGGCCATGCACAGGCTGCCTCGAGTCCGGGCCCCTATTTGAATGGAGAGGCAAGAAGGACCCAGGCCTCCCTGGTCCAGGCAACCTGCTAATGCTCCTAAAATTGCTCAAAAAGCCACCCACACTCCGACGTTTCGTACGCAACCTTAGATCCTAAATGCCCACGGAAGCATTCTAACCCAGTCCCACCTGTTTGTTTGTTTTTTTTTTTAATTTTTTTTTTCAACGTTTATTTATTTTTGGGACAGAGAGAGACAGAGCATGAGTGGGGGAGGGGCAGAGAGAGAGGGAGACACAGAATCTGAAACAGGCTCCAGGCTCTGAGCCATCAGCCCAGAGCCTGACGCGGGGCTCGAACTCCCGGACCGCGAGATCGTGACCTGGCTGAAGTCGGACGCTTAACCGACTGCGCCACCCAGGCGCCCCCCACCTGTTTGTTTTAAGGCCTGCAGGTTTCGGCGAATTAGGGGGAGTCTGGGGACTGAAGGGAGAAAGTCTCATTATGAGGAGGTGTATCACAGGCCCCGGAGGAGATTGCCCCAGGGGACCCCTACCACCAGGAACCCAGAGCCCCAGCATTCTTTGAGAGCGGTGTGCATGTTCTGGCTCACTGAAAGCTGGGCAGCTTGACGTCACGAGGCAGATGAGATGGACCTTGAGGACTGAGGGGCACAAACGGGCATTGCTCTGGTGATCATCAATCAGCATGGCTTCTACTGCTCTCCTTACGAGACCAGGTACGCGGCCTTCCCGCTGTGATGCTGGGCAGGGCTCACTCACGGCTAACCGCTCGCACTGTTCGAAGTTCCGTGCATAAATGGGCCCCCACAGCAGCCTGGTGAGGCGGGTGCTGTTGTCAGCCCCATTTTACAGAAGGAGAAACTGACTTGCACAAATCTGAGCCGTTGGGAGAAGGTCACCAACTCTCCCCTCTAGGATGTGGTCAAGAAGGAGGCTGTGGTGGCTTTCTTTAGTCTGGAGTAGGACTTCTTCTTCGCCCTTTGATCTTACAAACTCAGGCAACTGCTGCCATTGTTCTCTGGATTTACGCTGACAACGGTCTCCCTGAGGCAACGGGTCGGTGACTCACGTTAGGTTGCTTGGGGGACGGGGTGGGGAACTGCCTCAGGGTGACAAGGAACTGAAGCTACCACATCAGTCTCCTTCATCAGTGCCTCCTGCTCCTTCCCGTAGTCTACTTCCTGTCTTCCTGTCAGCCTCAAGTCTTGGGGATGTGGCTTAAGACTGCAGCCAGCCCAGAGCTGCCCTTCTGCCCTCTCCCTCCATGGCTAATCGAAATACAGCGTGAGCCATACACGACCTTTTAAACTTTCTTTTTTTAAAGATTTTATTTTTTTTAATGTCTATTTCTTTTTGAGAGAGAGAGAGAGAGAGACAGAGCGCGTAGTGGGGGAGGGGCAGAGAGAGAGGGAGACACCGAATCCGAAGCAGGCTCCAGGCTCCGACCTGTCAGCACAGAGCCCGACACGGGGCTCGAACTCACAAACTGCGAGATCATGACCTGAGCCCAAGTCCGAAACTCAAGCTACTGAGCCACCAAAGATTTTACACCCAACATGGGGCTCGAATTGACAACCCTGAGATCAAGAGTCACGTGCTCTTTTCAACTGAGCCAGTCAGGTGCCCCTAAACTTTCTAGTAACCACCTTAAAAAGGTAAAAAGAGGGGTGCCTGGGTGGCTCAGTTGGTTGAGCCTCTGCCTCTTGATTTCAGGTCAGGATCCCAGGGTTGTGGGATTGAGCCCTGCGTCGGGCTCCATGCTGAGCATGGAGACTGCTCAAGATTCTCTTTCTCTCTCTTTCTCTCTCTCCCTCCCTCTGCCCCTCTCCCCGGCTTGCCCTCTCTCCTTGTTTTTTTGATCCTTCATTGTTTTTATTTAAATCATTTTTCAAGATGATGAATTGAACCTGATCATTTTTTTTCTGATTGCTTGAAAGATACATTTATTATTATTTTTAATATAATTTATTGTCAAATTGGCTAACATACAGTGTGTAAAGTGTGCTCTTGGTTTTTGGGGTAGATTCCCATGGTTCATAGCAGTGCTCATCCCAATACACGCTCTCTCTCTCTCTCTTAAAAAATAAAAGTAAAAAGACACAAGTGAAATTATTATTTTTACTTTTTTAATTGTTTATTTTTGAGAGAGACAGAGCGTGAGTGGTGGAGGGGCAGAGATAGAGGGAGACACAGAATCTGAAACAGGCTCCAGGCTCTGAGCTGTCAGCACAGAGCCTGAAGCGGGTCTTGAACCCACAAACCTGAGATCATGACCTGAGCCAAAGTCGGATGCTTAACCTAACTGACTGAGGACCCAGGCGCCCCACATGTGAAATAATTTTAATAATGTTTTATTTAAGCCAGCATGTCTAAACTATCATTGCTTCAATGCGTTATCAGAAGAGAAATTCATTACATTCTTTTTTCCATGATAAATCTTTCTGAAAATACTGGTGCATACTTTATACTTAAAATCACATCTTAATTTAGACTAACAATATTTCAAGTGCTCAATAGCCACACATGCCTAGCAGCTACTTATTGAATATAGCAGCTCTCCAGCTCTGGAATCTCTTGTCTGGAGGGACCACACTAGGAATCTAGGGTTGCTAGGGTTGCTGATGTTGGCAGGTGGTTAAGTCCCAGGGCTATGTTTATCTCCAACTTAATCTCTCCTGGAGAAATGAACTTTGTTCTCCTTTAGTGAAGAATCTGCCCTTGGTTTGCCAGGTTGTGAGATGTTTTCTGGAAGGCAAATGCTAAGCCATGACCCAAATTAGCTTAACACATGGAGAGCGGGACAATATTTATTTATTCAACAACTACTTAATTGAAAACTTCATTGGTTCAAGACCCCATTCAAGTGCTAGCCAAGGTCCTGGGGAAATGGGAGTAGATTGTCTGTGCAGAGGACATAGGAGGTCTGCAGAGCTCCCTTCAAATCTTCAGCTGAGTGCTGATCAGTTCATGCAAGAGAGGATACTACTGGAGGCCAGGGAAAGACCACCTGGAAGAATCAGGTGGAGCTTACAGAGGGCCGGGAATAATTTGTGTCCTCATCAGCCAGAAAGGGGATATTGAGCAGAATCCTGAGAAAGATATGATCTCAGTCAGTAGTCACCAAATGAGCCCTAGACTTAAGGCTGTTCTGGACCTGCTCAACAATCTTAAAAGCAGGCCTCGAAGGATTCAAATTCTTCCCAGTAATGTAACTACATCATCCTAAAACAAAAACCCAAAATATTGAAAGGAAAACCAAAAATTTCAGTGCTCAGCAATGTGAAATTCACAATGCCTGGCATCCAGTAAAAAATTACCAGGCATGCAAAGCAGGAAAATATGAGCTATAACGAGGAGAGAAATCAATCAATAGAAACAGATCCAGAAATGTCACAGATGATAGAATTAGTAGACAAGGACATTAAAGCAACCATTAGAAATACACTCCATATGCTCAGGAAGGGACAGGGAAGCATGAGCATGTTAACAGGAGGCGTGGGAGATATGAAACAGACCCAAATCAAACTTCAAGATCCGATCATCGCAAGGAAACCCAAGCAAGTCTTGGCTCTAATGCTTGCTGTGTAACCATGGGCAAGTTAATACATCTGTCTGAGCCAGATTTCCTCATTTGATGCATAGCAGTTAATGTATATTGAGCATTTGTTCTGTATCAGGCACTGTTAGAGCTTTCCACAACAAAACTATGTGGGTACTGTTATCACTGTCTCCGTTTTGTAGATGAGGATAACGGAAGGTTGAGGAACAGGAAACTTACATAACTTGCTGAAGCTTACATAGCACAGAGAGCTGGCGGATCCAGGATTCAAACCAGAGCCCAAGCTCTTATGCGTCCATATGTTTCTGCCTCTCTCAGTGCTGTAAGCTTGGGGAAATGATTGTGTTTGCTGAATAGGCTTAAAAAAAATTTTTTTTTTAATTTCGTTTTTTTTTTTTTTTTTTTAAGATCTTATTTAAGTAATCTCTACCCCCAACGTGGGGCTCGAACTCACAACCCCAAGATCAAGAGAGGCACATGCTACCGACTGAGCCAGTCAGGTGCCCCTAAGATTTCAGTTTTATTGGGGTATAACTGACAAATAAAATTGTAAAAGTATACATGATGATCTGATATGTATACATTGTGAAAGAATTCCCCCCATCGAGTTAATTAACTCCTCCATCACCTCACATATTTGTGGCTTGGGGAGCAGTGGTGAGGACATTTAAGATCTACTCTCTTCGCAAATTTCCACTAGAGAATACAAGGTTATCAACCATAGTCACCACGTGATGGCCAAACCAGATAATCCATGTGAATGTATTCCCTTAGTACAGAGTGTTCAAAGCAAAAACAATAAATGAAAACTTCAGGTGGGTTCAGAATGGCTGGTGTAGGGAGAGGTAAGCCTGGAATGAGCATTAACACTCGTACTTACCGACAGTGGAGCAGAAGGTTCAGGAGGCCACAGCCTACTCTGGGCTGTCTGAAGGAACTTGGCTTCCCTCCGGTCCCTTGGATATCTTCCCACCCCTCCGGCTCTTTCCCTGGAGAGGAGAAAGTGAATGAAGAGGTGCGGCTTCCTTCTCCTCCATTTTACACGGAACGTGCCCGTTACGGTCAGAGAAACTGAGCAAAGAGAAGTTGACCAAAGGCTCTTCATGTTCTTTGCTTTTTTTTGAGTCACCAAAACAGCATGTTTTTTGTTTTGTTTAAGGATATTGTCAAATCTCAGGGGCACCTGGGCGGCTCAGTCAGTTAAGCGTCTGACTCTTGATTTTGGCTCAGGTCATGATCTCACAGTTGGTAGATAGGGCCCCGTGTTGGGCTCTGCACTGACAGTGCAGAGCCTGCTTGGGATTCTCTCTCTCCCTCTCTCTCTGCCCCTCTCTTGCTCACGCTCTCTCTCTCTCTCAAAATAAATAAATGAACAAAAAAAATTAAAAAAATATTGTCAGATCTCAAAAGAAGTACACACAGGCATATTGAGTAAATGATCCAGTGTACATGGGGTTCTAAAGTGTCTCTTGTTGCATTCTGAAAGATTTACCTGGTTCTAGAACTTTAGTTTGAGCTCTGGTCAGATATGTTATTTCCTGATCAGTCCCTGGGACCAAGTATTAGAAAAAAGCCAATCTCCAGCTCACTAAGGCAGTAGACATCAATTAATGGGTTGGAATTATCTCCTTTTATGCACCTGCTTGTCTGAATAGCTATTTTTTTTCAAAATTCGGTTAGTATCAATATTACATTTATTTCTTAAAAGTTCCTTTTTATTGTTTCTTATTACCAACATAATATGTTCCTTGTAGAACATTTAGAAAATGTAAGGAAATAAAAAGATGGAACCACATTGCCAGTAATGCAGCACCCCTTAAGTTTTGGTGTCCATTTTCCCTGCATTTAAAAAATGCCTTTCTGAAGAAAATGAGGTCACACTCTTTAAAATTGATGTATCATGGATGTCTTCTTCAGCTTGCTTTTTCTTCTGTAACATACATTTTTGTGTGGTTCCATAATAAATATACAGTTACATTTAATGCAAATTTGAATTACACAGCTTGAAATAGTGGGATATAAAATATTAATTAAACCTTGCTTTATGGGCAAAATCAGAAATAATGTGAGTCCTGCTTTGCATTTCTTTGTTGTAGGAAATTTAATCTTGCGTAATGTGAGTTTTGCATTCCATGAGATCTTCAGCAGTGCAATCCCTTGCATAAAATATGACCGTCCTCTGCTGCTATTTGTCTAGCCCAGCCCCCTATTGATGGTCACTTATTACCGCATGAGCTTCTTTGAAGATAAACCTTTGCACACATCCGTACTGATCTCTTGAGGAAAAATTCTTCGACGTGGAATTGCTCGCTCAGGGTTTTTGATGCACATTATCAAAATCCTGTCCTGAAAGGTGGTATCTACATTTGACCAACTTTTACATCGTGCTCCTTACTATGTGCCAGGCACTATTCTGAGAACTGTGAATCCTCATCATGATGATAGGCAGTAGGTGCTATTTTTACCAGCCCCACTTCACAGATGAGGCAGCTGGGTCACATGCAGGTGCCCAGGTCACCGTGCTAGTAAGGGGTAGAGCTGGCTTCTGAGTCCTAGCTCCTGACCACTGTGCTATGCTGCTTCTCCAAACACTCTGAGCCGCAGACGGCGAGGTGGTCATTTCTCTATGTGCTTTTCCACAACAGGTATATCTATCTGCTCAGAGGGATTATGATTATACTTACTGTTTAGACTGGGGAAATCGAGTCAGCAAAAGGTGATTTCTGAGCAGTGCAACTATGTGAGAGACACAAAAGAAGTTCTAGTCCTTGCTCACCAGTGAATTGTTGGCTTGTTTGATTTCTTTTCTAAGAAACCCCATCACAGTAATATTTTGGAAGCTTTCCCCAGGCAGCAGAGACCTCTCGTCTTTGGTCTTCACGTAACCAACGTTCCTGGGGTCCACCTGTTGTCCCCAAGGCTCTGTTCACAGCACCAGGATTTTAGGAAATGCTCCTAAGCCCTGCGGGCCTCTTCCTCCGCCCGCCTGCTGCAGATGCTGGCTCCAAGCTCTAAGGACTCTGCAGCCTGCCACCGTTCCTGCCGGATGCTTGCTTTATTCACACACTGCGGTGCTCTCGCTGAGAAACTAACAAAAGAGGCATAAAACTCTGGCTGTCAACCTGAGGGCGATAGCTAAGTTTATTTACTCGCCCTGAGCTCACCTGTGGGTTTGACTAATTCTTTTCCAAGACCTCCGGACCCTTGTCTTAGGGTACACACGCTAAGCTGCTGTAACAAAAATATCCAACAAAACATGGCTTAAAGACTGGTTTAGTCTCTCTCATTGTGAACAGCTCTGAGGTGAGCAGTTCTGATCCCTGGGGCGACTCTAATCTGCACAGCCTTTCAGGGACCCAGGTTCCTTCCATCCTGTTGCCTTGCCATGCTAGGGCACTAACCTTGTAGGCACGGTCACTGGTGCCAGTTGGGGAAGGGGAAGGACACGGAGGAGCCACGCCCACTGCTGAAGGCCTAGGCACACATTACTTCCACCTGTATTCCATTGGCGGGAACTGACTCACGTGATAGCATCTAACTGCAAGGGATGCTGGGAAATGTAGTTCAGCCACACACCCAGAAAGAAAGGGAGAGTGGCTTTGCCAGGGAGCTAGTGGCTCCTATGGGCCCTCCACGCAGGAGACAAACCCAGCTGGGCGTCTGTCACCGTTTGGTGAGGTTATCATGATACTTCTCTTTCTTGTTTCTTTTCCTGTACCATATCAGCGGGTGAATTTAAGAATAAAATACAAGGCATCTTGAATTTATTTAGTCTCAGTGCACCAGCTTCATGGGTGGAAACTTACTCCTAAGATCATATAATCATGTGTTAATCCAAAAAATAAAATAAAATAAAATAAAATAAAATAAAATAAAATAAAATAAAATGCATGTGTTAATCTTGTTTGCTCTGCCTGACTCATGGGCAGTCAGAGCTGAGTACATGGGCTTTGGAGACAAAAAAAATTCTGAATGAGAAACCTAGCTCCATTTATCTACCTTCTGTATGACTTTGGGAATGCCACTTAAACTCTGAGTTTTACTTTGTCGGGAGGACTGTAGAAGCATGCAGAGAGTGGGGCACCTGGGTGGCTCAGTCGGTTGAGCAGCCAACTTCAGCTCAGGTCATGATCTCGAGGCCCGTGAGTTCGAGCCCCGCGTCGGGCTCTGTGCTGACAGCTCAGAGCCTGGATCCTGTTTCAGATTCTGTGTCTCCCTCTCTCTGACCCTCCCCCATTCATGCTCTGTCTCAAAAATAAATAAATGTTAAAAAAAATTAAAAAAAAAAAGAAAGGTTAAGTGTATCATATAAAAAAAAAGAAGCATGCAGAGAGAACTGGGTGCAAATCCTGGCTTCTGGGGCACTAGACAATTCCTACTGATCTGGATCCTGGGTTTCCTGGAGAATGGGTTTCCTGTCTGTGGGTGGATTGTGTAATGATATGTGTCCTGAGCACATAGAACCGTATTGGCTCAGAGTCCTGAGAAGTTTGGGCTGCAGTCAACATCCAGGCTCAAACAGTGTGACCATCCTGACTCTCTGTCTTTCTCTGTAGGTCAGCTTCAGCCTCGGGCCATCTCTACATGGAGGCAAGATGGCTGTGACATATTCAGAGGAAGATAAGAGCTCCTACTTCCCCAGACACCACTTCAAGTCCCATAGGCTCTGATAGGTCATGTGCCTGTCTCTGAACTTCCATTTGGGGGATGAGGTTAGCTGATTGGCTGAAGCCAATGGGACCCACTCCTGGAGCTAGGGATGTGGTCACCCCCAAATAACTATATGGCAGTCTATAGCTCTTCCAGAGGGAAACTGGGTTGTAGTTACCAAAAAGACAGCCCAAACAACAGATGTCCACTGCAAAGAATGTGTTTGAAGGATGAGTTAATTGGGCCTAATTACGGCCCGATTTTGATTTGTTTTTTGAAATTATGAACTGATTTCTTCCGATGATAGATGAACTAATCATGGTCTCTGGCAGTTTCCCTTCATATCCTCCATAGCTGACTTCTAGAGTTTCCTTTTCTTGCTTTGCCCGCGCCAGTGAATGTTTTGCTCCCCCATGGCATTGTTGGTGTCTTTCTCACCCACAACTTCATTGGACACCCCCAGACCAATGGAATGAAGAGGAACCCATGAGGGATCTCAGTATTGTTTTTTTTTTTTTTTTTTTTTTTTTAATTTTTTTTTTTTTTCAACGTTTATTTATTTTTGGGACAGAGAGAGACAGAGCATGAACGGGGGAGGGGCAGAGAGAGAGGGAGACACAGAATCGGAAACAGGCTCCAGGCTCTGAGCCATCAGCCCAGAGCCTGACGCGGGGCTCGAACTCACGGACCGCGAGATCGTGACCTGGCTGAAGTCGGACGCTTAACCGACTGCGCCACCCAGGCGCCCCTCAGTATTGTTTTTTAATGTTTATTTATTTGAAAGGGTGAGAGAGAGAATACACATGCAAGCACAAGCACGAGTGGGGGAGGGGCACAGAGAGAGGGAGAGAGAGAGAATTCCAAGCAGGCTCTGCACTGTCAGTGCAGAGCCTAATTCAGGGGCTCGATCCCACAAACCACAAGATCATGACCTTAGCCAAAATCAAAAGTGAGACACTCAAACCAACTGAGTCACCCAGGTGCCCAGAGAGCCAGGTATTTTTGAACTTGCAATATTTGTCTTTGAAAGAACAACAAACTTTTTGTCTCCAAAGCCTGTGATATACATACATATACATACAAATATGTGTGTGGTGTGTGTGTGTGTGTGTGTGTGTGTGCGCGCGTGTGTGTGTATTGGAGACAAAAATTGTACATACCAAAAATAACATACTTTAATATGGATAAGTAAACTTTTGGGGTCTCAGTTTCTTATTTGTAAAATTTTGCAGTAGAAATAGATGCTAAGTTCTTTTTCAGCATGAAAGCCCTTTGGAGAGGCAGCACTATGGTATAACAATAGTCATGGCCAAAAGTAATTATCAAGTACTCACTGGACACTGCCCTAAACTCTGATGTGTCTAGTACTTTATCTCATTGACTCTTCACAACAACTATGTGAGGTGTGAACTATTATCAGTCCCTTTTAGAGATGAGAAAATTGAGGATTAAGGAAGTCCAGTTCAAGCTCACATGGTAGGTAGGTGGCTAGGTACTGGAATTCAGGTTGACAAGATTCCAGAGTCTGTTTCTCATCACACCATATTGTCACTGCAGCTTCTATTGGGGAAGAAAGGACTCAGAAAAAGCTGGACTTGAATTCTATGTGACTTTGGGGAAGTTACTTAATCTCTCTGAGCTTTCAGAAGATGTAAGATGGAAATAATGACTACCTTGAGGGTAAAGGGTTAGCATTAAGGTAGCTGAATGAATGAAAGTAAAAATTTTGGCACATAGTAGGTACTCAAAAGGGATATCTATCACAAAGACTCATTAAACTAAGCCAATTAGTAGAATACATTGGTACCGGGCACACAAGAACCCTGTGAATGAATCCCTGGCCTCTAAGTCACTGCTCTGAATGCCCATCCTTACTAGGTGTGTTTGTGAAAGCAATCTTCTTTAATAAAACTTTGCCTGTTTCAAACTGCAAAGCGTGTTTTGACACAGACAATTGACAAGTGATGGAGCAGGGGTGACATTTTTTAAATACCCATACCAATGAATGCTGGTTTGCAAACAGAAGTGTTTTTCCTCTTTCAGTAATCTGGGTCATTCATAGGGAACTGTGAAGGGGAACCATTTTCTCTGCTGAGGCTAGACCATGATATTCCTTTTTCCAGGCAAGAGGAGGGGTAAAGACACCTGGTAGCCATAGGATAGGGAAGAAGGGGATATGATATGTGGGAGCATTCTGAACAGACAGGGAGGGAGCAGACAAGTGTCTGACATTTGGTCTGGGGGGGTTGACGTAAGAGAAAGAGAGGGAGGACAAGGGGGTCAGAACGTTCCTCTTCCTCGCTCTGGACCAGAACTCCTGCTGGGTCAGTGGAGGGTGTGAATTAGAAATAACTAGAGGCATTTGGAGGAAATGCTAGAGCAGTGGCTTTGGGCCCTAAGCCCTATTTGGGACTCTGGGATGACAGTGAGTCATAAGGAGCCCTACGCCGATCTGGGGAGGCTGCATTACCATTGGTGGTGTGGTGTGCTTATGCAGAGACAGTCTGTGATGGCCTCTGTCAATTCCCAGTGTCTAGGAACACTCCCGCATCCCTCTCCACCATCACCAAAGGCACAAAGAAAGCAATTGAATGTGTTAGCTGTCCTTTTATTACGAGGTCAAAATGACCCTGTAGCTAAGAGCTGCACGATGGATTCCGCGGGACAGGGAGACTGAAATGAAGTCACAACCAAGTCCCAGAGGCATCCACAAAGCCAGTGGAAACTAAGGTGGTTCATGCCCAGCCATCCAGGAGTATAATCCAAGTAGGAGGACTGACCATGAGTTCTACTAACTTGGTAATCAGCAGCAGAGACCCAAAGAAGTGCCAGTGATGATGCAACAAGGGACATCTCTTTGGAAGGCAGTGAGGGTCCCAGAGACAGTATGAGGGGCATGTGGACCTCCTTCTTTCCCAAACCCCATCATCAGGAGGAAGCGTAAGACTCTCTGTGCAGCTAGATGGCGTCTTGACAGGGAGAATGAGGAACCAAGCCTGGAGATGAGAGAGATAGCCCTGGGAGCGAATCTGACCCCAAAGTTGGATTAAATATTTATCCCAAAGAAATCGAGCCAAACTGAGAGAGACTGTTCCAAATGGTGACTGAGTTACCCTAATTGGAAATTAAGATTTTCCCACCTTTGCTATCAAGATATGTTGCGATACTTTGTGAACAGGATATTTATAGACAAACAAGAAAACTCGTGTTTTGCAACACAGAGTTGCACCATGTAGCACGTACCGTTGGCCATCCTGGTTTTGGGTGTCCTCTCTTTCTGTACAGTCATTTGTTCAGGGAAAGCGGGCGTCTCCCCCACAACTCAGAAGCAAATACTGATTAGTCCAAACCGGTCACTGTGTCCCATTCCCATATCAGTGATTGGTTTAGGCATGGCTGTATGCAACCGTTATGGCCATGAAACACTGGGTCGTCCAATTGGGCGGGCATCTGGGAAGATTTTCCATGTTGAAAAGAGAAGGTCTCCATTCTGATGCGGGTCACGAGTGTAACTGTGGCAGGCAACTTGGGATGGGGGGCACGGCTGGTGGTTAGCTGAGGACTAGCAGACACACTGTGAGTTGGGGATAAGAAGCTAGAAGGAATCTGGGTCCTTGATGATGCCGCTGGACTCCTGGAATGACCCCCCTACCTCCAACCTTCTTGCTGTGTGACAGCGAGAATAAATCTCCCAAGTTAAAGCTGTTTGAGATTAATATGTTAACCCGCAGCCAAAAGCATCCTAAATGAGGTTAGTGTGGCCACATGATTGTGAAAAGGAAGACAGTGAGAACAGTCATTATCATTGAGAACCACTTGGATTACCTCCTTCTGGCAAGCTGTGGTAGCAGACTATGGAACCCTCTGGGTTTGATAGCAGCAATGACTTCACATGGTAGCGTCTCACCTTCAATTCCTTTCCTAGAGGAAGAGACACTTGTTAATTCTTCTTGAACATGAACAGAGGGATCCTTTTTGCCCTTTTAAAATGTATGATTAAAATGTAAAAAAGATACGTTTCTTCTAGAGTTGCCTAGGAAAGTGAACTGGGAGCAGTTAAACATCAAGCTCACTGCCGTTTTTTGGCTTTAACTGGAATCACCTTTGCCTCTTGCTATGGAATAAAGGAAGTCTTAGAACATAAAAGCATTTCAAGAAGAACTGCATCTTAACTGCTGAGCTGACCAGAGACAGAAGGCACACACGGACTGGAGCAGTATAATTTGGCTCTCTTCTTTAACATTCAGAGTTCTCTCTGACTTTGCAAAATTGTATCTACTTTGGTTGAGCTCAATCCTCCTCCCCAACCCCCCACCATCAAATGACATTTCTTGGAGTTCATCACTGCCGGTGCCCTTAGGGCAAATTATTTTGGCATAATTTACTAGCTGGAAAGAAAGAGGGAGGGTGTGGGTGGGGGAGAGAGAGAGAGAGAGAGAGACAGAGAGGGATTGAGAGAGAGAAACTCATCCTCCAAAGACCGTTTCCATTACAAAATGTCCCAGAATTTCTTTTTCAGCGGGTCTGCAATTGTAGAACCATGTGGTTCCTTTTGGAAACTCTGTTATGTTCTAAGGAAACTTCAAGAGTGATTTGGAGGCTGAGATAGATGTAACATTGCCACTATTTCAACCCTCCTTCAATGTAAACAAGCCCAGGTATCATTTATTTTCTACTGGAGGCTTTGAAAAAAGTGCCTTTTTTTTTTAAATGTTTATTTATTTTTTGAGAGAGAGCAAGAGAGAAAATGCGAGTGGGTGAGGGACAGAGAGAGGGAGACACAGAATCTGAAGCAGGCTCCAGGCTCTGAGCCATCAGCACACAGCCTGACATGGGACTCGAACTCACAAACCATGAGATCATGACCTGAGCTGACGTCGGACGCTTAACCAAGTGAGCCGTCCAGGTGCCCCGAAAAAAAGGGCTTTTTAGAAAAAATATTTCCATTATGAAATAAAATTTGAAAACAACAGTGTTATGTAAGAACAAGCAAGTGCACACAACTCAAATATTATTATGTCTTGACCTTTTAGTGTCGTGTAGGTCTCTCGTACAAAGTGCTTTACAAACAGGTCGGTAGACAGGATTTGGCTCAAGGGCCGGAGTTTTCTAAGCCTTGCTCTAAAAGGGTACAGTCACAAGCAACAACATGGCTAAATCGTAAAAAAAAAAAAAAAAAAAAAAAAAAAAATCCTTAAAAAATATTGAATGAAAGACACAAAAGAATCTTCCATTTATATAAAGTTCAAAAGCATTAAAAATGAAACTATATTGTTTAGGGGTGCAGAATGAGGTAGCTATACTATCAAGCGAAGCAAGGAATTGATCATTTAAAAGGTCAAGATGAGGGCACCTGGGTGACTCAGTCAGTTAAGTGTCAGACTTCAGCCCAGGCCATGATCTCTCGGTTCCTGAGTTTGAGCCCCGCGTCGGGCTCTGTGCTGACAGCTTGGAGCCTGGAGCCTGCTTCGGATTCTGTGTCTCCCCCTCTCCCTGCCCCTCCCCTGCTCATGCTCTGTCTCTCTCTCAAAAATAAGTAAACATAAAAAAAAAAAGAAAATTAAAAAAAAAAGGCCAGGATTGCTGTTATCACTGGAGGGTAGGGAAGAGGAGTAGAATTGGGAGGGGGGCACACGAGGGACTTTCGGGGTGCGGGCCATTGCCTGATGTTTTGACCTGAATAGTGGTTTCACCGCTATTCATTACACAATTTGTTAAGTTGTATATTTGTGTGTTATGCACAAAGAGTGCATTCTATTTCTCAATAAAATGTTGAAAAATGAATATTAAGAACCATACACTATGCTATTATGCCCCATTAACTGATTGCAAATCCTTGTCTTGGGTTGACAAACATTAACCTTTATTTCTGTATCATTCTTATTAGGCGACTCATTGGTATTCAGCCCTGGCTGTGCACCGGAATCTCTGGTGGAGTATTTCTTTCCCCAAAACACGGATGCCGGAGCCTGTCCTCTTAACATTTTGATTGAGCAGATGCAGGCCTTGGGGGGTCTGCAGACCCCTCCCCAAGCCACGTTGAAATGCAGCCCCGTTGACAATCTCCGGTTTAAACCATGCTGTCTTGCTGCGTTTCTGCGGCACTCCCCTTACTCACACGCCTTGCCCCAAATATTCATCCCAACTGACAAGCTGAGCATTTTATTTTTAATTGCACTTGCCTTGAAGTGAGTTTTCCCTTTGAGTAAAAAAGCCCAGTCCCTATTCAAGATGGTATCTTATCCGGCCTTTATTCCAGCTTCCCATGCACCCACTCCTAAACTGCGGCACCTTGAAACTGCCTTTTTAAAAACACTCATTTCCTTATTTTAAGCCAAGTGCACATTTTCGGCTCCTTAGACCCACTCTCATCGCTCCTTTCTCCCCGGGCGGCTGTACCCGGCATGCCACCCACCCCGGCTGAGATAAGTGCCTGTTTATCCCCAGCCTTTGTTTCTGGGCTCTAAGTCAGTTTCCTATCACAAGGAAACATTCCTTCCACCCCTATGCTGACTCATCTTTATCAGCGTTTACTGGAGAATCTTATCAATAGCCTTTTGAACAACTACATAAATTAAATTCATCCCTCTTATCCTCTCTCCTTTTATTTACCCTCCCAAACATCTCTGGCAGCTGCGAAACAGATTGACTTCCTCTTGGACTGAACTTCATTTGTCCATTGGAAGGTAATTTCCACTTGTGTTAAAGCCACGGTAACCATAAGCCCCTGTTTGCCTTGGACCGTCCTGTTTTACGCCTGGTAATTGTTAATAGTGCCCCCTTTTGCATTTAACAAAATGTACTGTACATATATTTTGGTTTGGATGATAAATTTTGTGGTTACCTTATTAAAATCTGTGCGGCATTGTTGAAAGAGAACCAGAGGAAGGGTCAGGAGACCTGCATCCCCATCACCGTGAGGCCACAAACTAGCTGTGTGGGTTTGGTCATTATAAATCCTGACTCTCGCAGTGTGGTCCCCAGGCCAGCCGCATCAGCATCAAATTGGGAGGTTGTTAGACATGGGGAATCTTCAGTCCCACCCCAGACCAACCGAACCAGAATTTGCATTTTAATGACTCCCTGGTGATTTGGATGCACACTACAGTTTTTGAAGCACTGTCCTCAACCTCACCGGGTTTCAGCTTATTAGTAAAATAAAAACTGTCTAGCTTCCACACGGCATTAAAAATAATATCCATGCATTCAATTCTGCATTTTAATAACAAACCCACAGGAATAACAGAGAAGTACATTACAAACATGTACTTACATGTAACGTGACTTGCTTAAAAAAAAAAGATAAAAGTGAATGAATGGAATCTACCCTACAATCAGAGCGCCTCAAACGTCATTTGGTTGTCATCGGTAAGAAATGTACCTGGCTAAGAAGACGCTCCGTGGGGAAGGCAGTTATCACAACAGGGGGGCAGCTGTGGGCAGCTAGTACTTCTAGGAACTGGGTATAGTGTTCCTTGTAAAAAGTGTTCCTTGTAAAAAGTAGCTGGGTAGGGCACCACTAGCAGCTAATACATATTTTACTAAATTTGATGCACTCTTTTCTGGTCTCCCTGATCAGTATTAGAAGTACTTACCAATTGCTCTTTGTAATGGTAACTTTTAAAGTCCTGTATGAATGCTTTTTGGACATTTTCATGGATGTGTCTCTAACATTTCAAGAGTGGGAGTGATACAGCAAAACAGATCAACTGCTCTCTGAAAGTATGGCATTTCTTTGAAATTATATGTTTTATCTCTAAACTTCAAATAATTCCATCCTTTTACTGTGAAAGAGAGATTGAGAGAGAAAAGAACGAAAGAAAGGTACCTGTCTTAAAAATCCAAATGCTGGCATCATCTAGAAAATACTTAACTGTTTTATTTATGATTATCGTAGAATTATTCACTAAACATTTTGACTTGCATGAATGCTTTATGCTCCTGCTTTGCATTAAAAATTCCCACACAAATGAAAATGGAAAGAAAAAAACCTGTCAATATCTGTTTTTGTTTTGTTTTTTTTAAATTTTTTTTTTTCAACGTTTATTTATTTTTTTGGGACAGAGAGAGACAGAGCATGAACGGGGGAGGGGCAGAGAGAGAGGGAGACACAGAATCGGAAACAGGCTCCAGGCTCTGAGCCATCAGCCCAGAGCCCGACGCGGGGCTCGAACTCACGGACCGCGAGATCGTGACCTGGCTGAAGTCGGACGCTTAACCGACTGCGCCACCCAGGCGCCCCATGTTTTTGTTTTTTTTTTTTATGTTTATTTCGTTTTGAGAGAGAGAGAGCACGAGTGGGGGAGGGACAGAAAGAGAGGGAGACACAGATTCCAAAGCAGGCTCCAGGCTCTGAGCTGTCAGCACAGAGCCCGACGCAGGGCTTGAACTCAAGAATCGTGAGATCATGACGGAGCTGAAGTCATATGCTCAAGCAACTGAGCCACCCGGGTGTCCCATCTGCTTTTTGTGTCTTATTTTTTTATTCTCAGTCTTATGCTAAGATTGTTAGCATTGTTAGTGGGTAAAAACCCACTCAGAAAGAAGTTGTATTACATTTGGATTTCCAGTAACAGCAAAAAATGGAAAAGGTATCTGCACTGACTTAAGAAGAAAACGTTTCTTGTACTGGAACTTAAGGAACACATATGGTGTATATCCTGGGTGTTGTGGGACATGATAGCTCCTGCTACAGGCTGTATGTATATTTGTATCCCTTCAAAATTCTTATGTTGAAATTCTCCCAGTGTGATGGCCTTAGGAGGTGGGCGTTGGGAGGTGATTAGATCACAAAGGTGGAGCCCCCAGGAAAGAGATGAGTGCCCTAATGAAAGAGGCTCTAGAGAGTTCCCTCCTGCCCTATGAGGACAAACGGGGAGACAGCTGTCGATAAACCAGGGAGCAAGCACTCACCACTGAATGTGCAGGCACCTTGATCTTGGACTTCTCAGCTTCCAGAACGGTGAGAAGTTAAAATAAAGCCGTCCAGTCTATGGTATTCTGTTACAGCACCCCAAACCAACTAAGACAGCTGTTCATTCAGGGTGGGGAGTAGCAGGAGGGAATCTTCAAACAGGTAAGCCAGGCAGACCTCCCTTCCCTCCTGCTAACTTTCTGGAAGCCCAGATCCCATGTGATGTCCAGGGCAATTGCTTGCCCCAGACACAGGAAGTAAAGTTGAGGAGTTCTTTGATAAAGTCTGATTTCATGGATCGCCACCACAACAGGCTTGTAGCAACAAGGTTTCACGAACATTTTTAAATAGGGTGTGCTCTTATTACAAGTTATTTCTGTAGGGGGTTGTTCCTGGGGTGTTTTTCCACTGGTTGATTGGCTGGCAAACTCTTTATTGTCACCCAAGGTGATACCTTGTCACCAAGGTGAACATGGTGTAGTTGAATACAGTTTATAGATTCCACCCTCCTCTTCCCCCCGCCCCCAGCATATCTTCATAGATATGAAGATTTAATTTTATGGCCGAGGCTGGTCAACTCATCCATCTTGTTGGGCCTAGAAACTTCTAATATTCCATTGCCTCCCACCCACCTCCCGCGTACAAACAGATGACATTTCATAATGGGCGGTAACAGGATAGGAGTTTTGCATATATTCTACAAACACTCATTATGCACTGTGCTTGGGGATGCGGACACTCAGGGAGTTTACAGTCCAGTGGGAGAGACAGTCTCCAAGCTAACAAAAACAGTTCCATGAGAGAGAGAGGAAAAAAAAAAGATGTCGCACCCCATTTGTAGGGATGTGACATGTCGTATCTCACTTATCTGGGACGGTCAGGGAATAATTTTCGGCAGAGGCGAGGCTTGACCTGAGTCTCAGGGGATAAGTAGGAGTGAAATAGGCAGGTGAGATCCTTAGGGGGAAGGCCACTGTAGGCCAGTGGCTCTCAGTGGAGGGCTACCCCCCCTCCCTGTTAGGCAATGTCTGGAGACATTTTTAGTTTTTGCAATTTGGTGGAGTGTGGGGTGGGGCAAGCAGGGGTGCGTTAGCTACCCAAGAGTGGGTAGAGGTCAGGGATGTTGCTAAACATCCTACCAGGCAGGTGCAGGACAGCCCCTATAAGCGCTATGTGGCCCCTAATGTCATTAGGGCCAAGGTTGAGAAGCCTGCTGTAGAGGAAAGGGCAAGCTTCTTTATTTATTTTTATTTTATTTTATTTTAGTTTAGTTTAGTTTAGTTTACTTATTGAATTTTTAAAATTTTTGTCCTATTTATTTATTTATTTATTTATTTATTTTTAAATTTACATCCAAGTTAGCACATGGTGCAACAATGATTTCAGGAGTGGATTCCTTAATGCCCCTGACCCATTTAGCACCCCCCCCAACCCCTCCAGCAACACTCCGTTTGTTCTCTATGTTTAAGAGTCTCTTATCTTTTGTCCCCCTCCCTGTTTTTATATTATTTTTGCTGCCTTTCCCTTGTGTTTATCTGTTCTGTGTCTTAAAGTCCTCATATGAGTGAAGTCATATGCTATTTGTCTTTCTCTGACTGGCTTATTTCGCTTAGCATAATACCCTCTAGTTCCATCCACGTAGTTGCAAATGGCAAGATTTCATTCTTTTTGATTGCCGAGTGATACTCCATTGCATATATATACCACATCTTCTTTATCCATTCATTAGCCGATGGACATTTGGGCTTTTTCCATACTTTGGCTACTGTCGATAGTGCTGCTATAAACATTGGGGTGCATGTGTCCCTTGGAAACAGCACACCTGTATCCCTCGGATAAATATCTAGTAGTGCAATTGCTGGATCGTAGGGTAGTTCTATTGTTACTTTTTTGCAGAACCTCCATACTGTTTTCCAGAGTGGCTGCACCAGTTTGCATTCCCAACAGCAGCGCAAAGAGATCCTTTCTCCGCATCCTTGCCAACATCTGTTGTTGCCTGAGTTGCTAATGTGAGCCATCTGACAGGTGTGAGGTGGTATCTCATTGTGGTTTTGATTTGCGTTTCCTGATGGTGAGTGATGTTGAGCATTTTTTCATGTGTTGGTTGGCCATCTGGATGTCTTCTTAGGGCAAACTTCTTTAAAGGACTTGAAGAATCAGGAAATATGAATAGTGTGGAAAACTGACGCAGAGGTAGGTATCTGGTAGTGAGAAGTAAGAAGGGACCTCCGGGTGCATTTCTCCCAACACCACCAAGCAATTCTCCAGTTCTCAGTGGCCCCTGAGATGGTGCCCCACAAATTGAATCCAATTCAATTCTGACGCTACCTACCAGGAGCCAGCGTCAGATTCCCCAAGTTAAGGGCTCAGTCCCATTGGACTGCCCCCTTCTCATGCCAATGACAGGTGCAGATTGGTACCTGTGCTTCTGACTGGCTATGAGTTGGAGGTTCCTAGACCCCTTCTTCAGGTTTGATTAATTTGCTAGTGTCACTCACAGAACTCAGGAAGCGTTTATGTACATTGGCCCATTCATTATAAAGGATATGACCAACGGTACAGACGGACACCCAGATGTACCTAAGGCAAAGTCTGAAAGAGTCCTGGGCACAGGAGCTTCTGTCCCCGAGGAACTGGGGTGCACCCCGTCTCTGCTGAGAGGTGCATGTGTTTCCTAACTGGAAGCTCTGTAAATCGCATTGTTGAGGAGTTTTTAATAGAGCTAATTCTGTAGAGCCCCCTCTCCTTCCTTTTCCTAGAAGTTGGTGGGTGAGCTGAAAGTTCTAATCCTCTAATCTCTTGGCCTTTCTGGTGACCAGCCCCATCCTGAGGTTATCTAGGGGCCCTACCCTGCCTCCTCATTAGGATAAACTCAGGTGCCTTCAGAAAGGCTCTTTATGAGTAATAAAAGGCACTCCTACCACTCTGGAAATTCCAAAGGTTTTAGGAGTTCTGGGCCAGGAATCGAGGTCAAAGACCAAATATATTTCTCATTGTAAATAGGACCAAATTTAAGAAGAGCTCTATATATCAAGATAAAAGTATTAAACATTAGGGGTGCCTGGGTGGCTCAGTTGGCTAACCGTCCAACTCCTGATTTTGGCTTAGGTCATGATCTCACGGTTCGGGGGTTTGAGCCCCACATCGGGCTCCACGCTGACAGTGTGGAGTCTGCTTGGGATTCTCTCTCTCTCCCTCTCTCTCTGCGCCTCCCGTGCTCTCTTTCTCTCAAAATAAATAAAACAAACTTAAAAAAATTAAACATTAGTCAGGGGGCATTAAGAAGCCCCAAAACAACTATTAAAAATATAATATGTGCTCTTTAATAGACAACCCTAAAGGAGTGTTTAAATCTCATTATTGGGCTTATATACCATTTAATTTCTTCTTCATTTATCTTTCCTAAATATCACATAATAGATACATATTTTGTCACAAATGTTATTTTTATAATGAAATGTTATTAGTTCTAATTCATGCAAGAAAAGTTAATCGTAAACATGAAATCCTCAAAGAACCGTGAGAAAATGTATGTGATTATTTTGTGAGATCCTAGGGAGGAGGAAAGCCTTTTGGCACTTAACAGCAAAAACAAAACAAAACAAAAAGCCATGAAGAGGAATACCCTTGGGTTTTGCTACATAAATTCAAAACAATGCTTAGAAAAATTACACAGAAATAAGGAAAACCCTGCTAAATATAAAAATAATGGAAGAAATCACGAAGGCAATGACTGATTCTACTTACATTATTCTTCAAGTGTCTGTGAATCAAATCTGTGTTAAACAAAATGAAAGGGCAAAAGGCACTGTGGAAAAAAAATGTCTAGTCTAAAAAAAATAGTCTCATAATTCAATAAGAAAACCCCAATAATATCCAAATACAAAAAAGCAGCAAAGAACGTAGATTCTCGGCGTGCATGTAAATAAGTAATAAACATAATAAAATAGTTTAACCTTGCTCGTGATGAAGTAAATGCATAGGAAAACGAGAAACAATTTTTTCGTATCAAATGAGCAAAGATTAAAGAGAAACCAACCGTGTAACGTTTGGAGAAGTTCCTGAAGCAGTTGAAGTAGAATCCAGCCTCGCACATTCTTGGTGAAGGTATACATTTGGGAACTTTGTGGAGCGCGGTCTGGCAATAGGTACCTGGAAAAAGTTTATAGCCTTTGGCTTAGCAATTCTCCTTCTAGGAATATATCTGGAGGAAAGAAACAGACATATTAAAAGAGACTATGTATAGCTATTCACCAATGATTGCTCTGGTAAGAGCAAAAATAAGCACGACCTACATGCCTAACAAAAAGGAAAAAAAATACATTATGGTACACTCACACAGTGTGATCAGATGAATGTTTAATGATAAGGGAGAAGTGCCCATGGCATATTATTAAGAAAATGAGATAGGAAGAAAAATTTAAATTTAAATTTAAATTTTTTTATTGTTTAGAGAGAGAGAAGCAGAGGGAGATAGAGAATTTTAAGCAAGCCCCACACTCAGTGAGGAGCCTGACACAGGGCTCAATCCTATGACCCTGGGATCATGTGACCTGAGCAGAATCGGGCGCTCAACCAACTGAGCCATCCAGAGATCCCAAGGCACAAAATATTTTTAACTTTTATTTGGTCTCAAACCATGTAAATAGGTGTGTGTGTGTGTGTGTGTGTGTGTGTGTGTGTAGCAGGATATTTCTGATGCAGGCAGGCTGGTCCGACCCAGAGGGGTCCCGAGAGATCAGCCAAGGAGGTCCTTGGCTTCATGCAGAATGGAAATCAAACACTAGTCAGCAGGAAGTGAGAGCAGAGTTTATTGAAGATATAGACAGAACAGATACAGACGGAGAATCTGGGAGATTCCGAAATGGAGGATGAATCTCATCTCTGCTTGGGGGACTGGAGTTTTTACTGAGGACGGTGGTCTGGTATATGGGTCTTCTCAGGCATCCAAGGAACTGGTTGAATAAGGACGAGTGCTCAGGTGTCTTCTGTGTCACTTACGTCCTGGAGCCAGGTGTTTGGGGTCAGTTGTCTTAGAGAACTTTCATGATGATCTCTCCTAGTCATTCCTTAAATATTATCTATTGTGCTGGAAAACTGTAAAGAAAAAATTAACTCCTTGACCTTTACAAGGAGGACACACATTAAGGAATGTGTAGGGTGGGGGTGCAGGTCCTAGCAAGAGCCAGAGCAGGAAAAGGAGCAAATTAAAAAATAGCTTTTTTTTTTTTTTCCCATGGGGTCCCTTTATTGTCCCTGTCTCATTTCAACCATGCTGTTCTGTGCAATTAGCTAATACTGCCTTGGAGGTCTTTCTGTAAACGTTGGGTGACAGAGATGTCTTAACTGCATGGTGTGAGGTGGCATGGTGGTAAAGAGTGGGCAGGTCACTGCACAGGTGGCTGAGCGTTCTGTCAGCAGCACGATGCACTAGGTCATGCTCTGGCCAAGCAATGGCAGCAAAGACACGGGAACGGAGAGGGTTAGAGCTGGCACAAAGTGACTCCCAGGCTGCATGAGGAAGCCCGTCTTACCTGAGAGACACTTGTCTCATTTTGAGAACTCTTAGAGAAGAAAGTGTCTTGTCACTTGATTGGTGGTGCTAGCCATCCATCGGATGAGGGACACACTGAAGGTGGACCCCTGCCTGGCCAATTTTATTTTAGAGACTTCATCTACTGTTATTCAAATTCTAATGCAATCACTAACAACTACACCTACAAGAGAGCCTGGATCCCCTTCTCATTATGGTTGGTAAATCAATAGCTGAATGGTACCACTGGTGAACTGATGACCCTGCTGGCCTTTGGGATCCCCCCCTGACACCCCCCCACACACACAAAGAAAGAGACAATGTTGGAAACCACTAAGATTTTATCCCCATTTATTTCCAAGGTGAGACAATGGGTATGGATGGGGGGTGGGTAGACAGCGCCATTGAGGGAGGGAAATTTACCCTGAAAACAGTTGCAGGAAGAAGTAGAGGAGGACGGGTATATTTACAAGGACCTTTTCTATAGCAACAGACAGAAACCAAGCAGACTGGCTTAAAAGGAAGATACTGGCTCATGTAATGAAAGAGTTCGGGGGTATCTGGCGACTCAGATGGGGAATCATCAAGTTTCCAACTCACACTCTCCATCTCTTGGCTCTGTTCTCTTCCATGTTAATTCCATTCTTGGATGTGAGGCCAGGCATTAAGAGGGTTTCTAGCAGTCTTCGGTAGGCGGGTGGCAGTTCTTGACTGCTTAATGGTTATTCGGTCCATTTTTGGCATCCCAAATATGCCAAAAATATCATTTTAATTCATTTTCACAAAAAGACAGCTCTATTACACTGCCCTTCTAACCTTTGAGTCTGTCTTCCAATAAAGGTAGGATGACAGCAAAACGAAAGGCAGGGTGCTCTCCTCAGCCCAACCCCCAGGGGAGGACACATGAGTCTTTCTTGGATATTGGAGAAGCCCTTTGTGTGAAAGCTGAACTTCTATCCTGGCATCAAGGATGCCTACAATACTCTTGGGGTACAAGTGACAGCCTCTCTCTGAAAATCTCTGCCTTTTAGAAACTTGGAAGGCATAAAACCAAAAGTGTCCTGTGAGGACAACAAGCAAAAAAAAAAAAAAAAAAAGTAATCTCCACACCAAGCCTAGCATAATGAAAAATCCCTGGAGAGAGAGGACATTGAGTTCAATATAAACCCTCTCCATTCTTGCTGTGTGCTGTTGGAGAAATCTTCAAACCATATTCTACTCCTTTACAAAAGGAGAGCATTCGAGTGTCTTATCTGAGTGTTTTCTAATGCTCTTTGTGTGTGTTCAGTTCTCCTAACTATTCCATGGGGTAGGTTCTTACTTCCTCCACTTTACAAAAATAGAAGTGCGGGGAGGTCATTTGCCCAGGATTTCAACCTGCTCTGCCTTGCCCCCCAGGGTGGACGAGTGTGCATTCCCTGTGAGAGCTAAGACTGCAGAGGACAGAATTGCATTTTCTCTGGCTTGGGATCCACCACAGTTTTGGTTGGTTTGTGTTTTTGTTGACTTAAGGAGCCATACCCTGTGTTCACCAGGAGGTGCTCAACAAGTCCACAGGGGACAGAAGTTGGAGCCACAGGGGTTAGAGGTGGAGGTGGAAGGGGCTGAAGGTGCTTTGGGACAAAGTAATTCTGGTAGGAGACGCGTCACCAGGGAAGCGGGACAAAACTCATGTCAACAAAGCCTCAACCCTTAGCTGCTTCTAGCAGTTTCTTTCCTCTGCCTTCTTTTACACCTCTCACCTATGGTCCTTGTTTTCTTATTTTCTCCTACATATATTTTTTTCTACTGCCTTCCCCCTTGTTTCGTCTTTCACTTTTTGTAGGGTGTCTCTTCTCTCTCTCTTTTTTAACTTTGTGTGATTGTTATAATTTCTTCGCATTGATTTTCATTCTTTTATTTCAGACCACATCTATCTTGTCTTTAAAAAAAAAAATCTCAGCCTTGTTTTATTGGAACCTTAATAAAAGAATCATTGTACCTGAAGTATGGAGTCTTTTCTTTCCATTGTCTTCCCATTTTAGCATTTTATTATTCACTGGCAACTTTTAATAGACTGATTGAAATGCAGATGTGTATAAAATAAAAACTAAAAATCCGCCCTCCCTAATTACATTCCCTAGCGGGACCCACTGTGAACAGTTGGGTGCCTGCCCCATTCAGGTTTTCTTTTTTTTTTTTTTCCTGTAAACTGATAAATCATGTAAACATATTACCGCTCACACATTCATTTATTTTAATAAAAATGAGATCACATTAACCTCGATGTTCTGCAGACTGTTTTTGCTTTTTAAGTATCATGACTATTATCATTTTAAAATTTGTTTTCGGGGCGCCTGGGTGGCGCAGTCGGTTAAGCGTCCGACTTCAGCCAGGTCAGGATCTCGCGGTCCCTGAGTTCGAGCCCCGCGTCAGGCTCTGGGCTGATGGCTCGGAGCCTGGAGCCTGTTTCCCATTCTGTGTCTCCCTCTCTCTCTGCCCCTCCCCCGTTCATGCTCTGTCTCTCTCTGTCCCAAAAATAAATAAACGTTGAAAAAAAAATTTTTTTTTAATTTGTTTTCTTTATTTTTCTCCTGTGGAATAAAAATCGTCACTCTCATGGCTTAGTCCATGTTTTATATTTTGATTATTTACCTAGAGGGCTCCTATTCTGCTCTGATGTGGTTTTTTTCCCCCTTGTGGTGCTCTTACCCTCTTCCATTTAGACAATCAGAAACGAAGCATGGGCTGCTCTGAGGGATAGTGTTACAGCAGAGGAAGGGCTTTTAAACTTCTTGGGCTGAGATCATTGTCTATACCATAGTTTAGAAGACTATTTGCTTTGTCAATTTTTCCTGCTGTAGAGAGGATAAAACTTCCTTGGCCTGGGGCAGAGGTGAAGGGAAGAAGAGAAAGGGAGAATGAGGCAGGGGTGTGGGCTTTTAAGACGGAGCAGGGCGATGACTAGGACTCTGCCAGAGACTGAATGCTCGCGTCCGCCCCAAATTCCCATGCTGGAGCCCTAATTCCCCATGTGGCTACATTTGGCGTAAAGAAGTAACGAAGGTTAAATGACAAGGGAAAAAGAAAAAAGAGGTAAAAAATCAGGAAAAAAGAAAAAAGTAAAAAAATAAGTAAAAACAAAATAAAATAAGGTTAAATGAGATCACAAGGGTGGGGCTCTGATCCAAGAGGATTAGTGTCATAGGAAGACCAGACAGCTTGCTTCTCCCTCCCCACGTGCACAAACCGAGAAAAGGCCTTGTGAGGACACAGCGAGAAGGTGGCTGTCTTCAAGCCAGGAAGACCCCTCACCAGAAACCGAGCCCTGGTGGACCTTGACTTTGGACCTTCTGGTTCCAAAACTGTGGGAAAACAAATTTCTCTTGTGGAACCCACGCGGTCTGCTATCTTTTGTTACGGCAACGTGGGCAGAGTAATACACTCCAAGACAAGTCTGGGAATTTCTCTGTCGCGTCCAGGGGGCCTTGGGGACGCAGGCCTCATTATTATTCACTCAGCAGATACTTCCTGGGGGCCAGCCAGACACCAGGCACTGTTGTGGGAGCCAAGAAGAGAGCCACGAGCCACCAGATGCGGTTCCTGCTTGCACCCCCAGATGTATCGGGCGGGGGGGGGGGGCGCTGGCACGCTGGGACCGCCATAGAGTAGGAATGCTGGCTTGGCAGCGGCGACGTGGAAAGGGCACGAGGCTCCCCACGCACATCCTGTGGCCCGGGAGAGGCGTGGGAGGGCCTCTGTGAGGAGAGTAGAAGATGACAGTAAGGGAAAATGGAAGAGGAAAAAAAAAAAAAGGAGGGAGCGAGAATGATCGGCAATGACGGATCCTTCCTGATCTGTTTTTCCTGATTTTTTTTCTACAAAGTGGTTGACGGACACGTAGACTCTGAAACGAGCTCAGCCAGGGCTCCCCAGTCTTCAGTGGGCATCACACTCGTCTGGAGGACTCGCCAAAGCACACGATTTCTGGGCCCCTCCCCTAGAAATTCTGATAGGGTAGGTCTGGGTAGGGCCCAAGGATCTGCATCTCTATCAAACTTCCAGGTGATGCTGAACGCTGCTGTAGTCACAGGGTGAGAAGCTCTGACTCTAAAAATCTAACATTTTTAGGGGCGCCTGGGTGGCGCAGTCGGTTAAGCGTCCGACTTCAGCCAGGTCACGATCTCGCGTTCCGGGAGTTCGAGCCCCGCGTCAGGCTCTGGGCTGATGGCTCAGAGCCTGGAGCCTGTTTCAGATTCTGTGTCTCCCTCTCTCTCTGCCCCTCCCCTGTTCATGCTCTGTCTCTCTCTGTCCCAAAAATAAATAAAAACGTTGAAAAAAAAATTTAAAAAAAAATCTAACATTTTTATTTATTTATTTTTAATTTCTCTAATATTTATGTATTTATGTATTTATTTATTTAGATGCCTGT
Source organism: Lynx rufus (assembly GCF_022079265.1). Taxonomy (NCBI): domain Eukaryota; kingdom Metazoa; phylum Chordata; class Mammalia; order Carnivora; family Felidae; genus Lynx; species Lynx rufus. The sequence continues at coordinate 5,638,569 of NW_025814838.1, forward strand.
GTGGGTGTCTGTTGAAAAATGTTACCTTAGGGGCGCCCGGGTGGCTCAGTCGGTTAAGCCTACAACTTCGGCCCAGCTCATGATCTCGTGGTCCATGAGTTCGAGCCCGGTGTCCGGCTCTGTGCAGACAGCTCAGAGCCTGGAGCCGGCTTTGGATTCTGTGTCTTCCTCTCCTTCTGCCCCTCCCCCACTCACGCTCTGTCTCTCTCTCTCAAAAATAAATAAACATTAAAAAAAAAATTAAACAGACACCCACAGAGGTAAGTGTCTCACAGTAAGGTCTTACAGCAAGTAAAGAAATTGGCCTCAGGGCTCTGTATGGGCTCCATTAGGACCATGCAGCCATCCTGGGACCAATCCCACTGATCTCTCTGGGATCGGGGAATTGGTAGGTTCTGATTGGCCGGGACTGGGTCACAGGCCACCTCTGGAGCTGAGGTTAGAGTCAACTCTGTCAGAACCACATGTTTTTCAAGTGAGAGAAGTTTGTTGCCCAGTAAAAGGAAACGGAAGTGAGGTCAATATTGTCGTACAGCCCCAAACAACACCTTCTGTGGAACACAAACTTCTGGGGAGCGTAGATGGGCTGCTCAGATAGAACCCCATCTGTGTCGAGGCTCAAGCTCTGGAAGGAGCTTGCCCAGGATCAGAATCCCACCTGCCACGGAGGGGGTGTAGAGAGAGGCAATCCAATCCCTGACCCCAGTGCCCACCAGCCTAACGTCTGCATGGTGCCAGCTGTGGAACCCACCTTCAGAATGGAGTGTAAACTTCATATTTAAAACCTTCTGGGGGCACCTGGGTGGCTCCGTTGGTTGAGCGTCCAACTTCAGCTCAGGTCATGATCTCACAGCTTGGGGGTTCGAGCCCCGCATCAGGCTCTGTGCTGATGCCTTGGAGCCCGGAGCCTGCTTCGGATTCTGTGTCTCCCTCTCTTTCTGCCCTTCCCCCACTCATGTTCTGTCTCAAAAATAAGTAAACATTAAAAAAAAAAACAAAAACCTTCTGGCATTGAATGGAAAACATGTAGTTTGAGAAACTCTTTTGGTTGGGTTCCTGGCTCAGTCAGGGATTATCCACCTTTTTTATTGTGAAGCTGTCAGTCCTGGGGAGGAGGGGGGCAGAAAGGGGCCTTTAAGAGATAGGTCTTCTTATTCCCATGAGATACATTTGACTTTCAGTGAGGCCTTCTTCTGGGGAAGAGGTGTGGGAGTTGGCCGCAGGGACGAGGAAGCATAGGTTGGGTTAGTGACCCTGGAGCCCATGTGACCAGGAGTGAGCTGGGTCCCAGGCAGTACCCACCTGCCTGCCTCACTCTGTTTAGTGGCTGCCACTATAGCCCCCACGACTGAGTTTTCTGGGCAGCAGCAGAGGTTGGGGTGCGGCCCGGGGAGTCACAAGGACCTTCTGCAGGGATGTTCCCATTTGGGTTGGAAGGATGGGTGAGACTAAAAATACCACCTACATGGCATATTTACTCTGCTCTTGTTAATACCCCAGAGAGACTGCCAAGAGTCACTACCACCAAGCCTGTGATTAAACCATAATAACCACTTTCATGTTTATAAATTTTGTCCTTGATATCAGAGAGGAGTATTTTTAGGCTAGAACTTGGAGCTAACAAATCCCAATGCATGAGTGCGGATTTAAGCAAGTATCTCTCCTTAAGATTCACTCCCCAGGACATGGCGACAAGGCCAGGGGGGATCTGTCCCCAGGAGTCAAATGGGAGACTCCGGGCACACCAGGGCATACAACCCTTAATCCCAGGGCATCTCACCAGACGTGGAAGCTTTGTGCACATCTATGGTCTTCTATCCTCCCAACCTCAGAGGGATGCCACTCACACATTCATTCATCTGTTCATTAACTAACTAATCGAGCATATATTTCTTGAGTGCTTACTCTGTGCCAAGCACTAGGGATAAGACAGTGAATACACAGACAAGCTCCCTACTTTCATGGACTTTACATTCTAGTGAAGCTGGCGGCTGCTGACTGGGGAGCCAGACCATTCATTCATTCACTATGAAGTAATAGGAAGGAAATATACAGGGAGAAATGCTATACGGTACCTGGGGAGGGAAGGCTACTTTTAGGTAGCAAGGTCAAGGAGGTAATATCTGAACTGGGAAAGAGCCAAGCATGTGAAAAGCCAACTCTCTGCTTCTGCTTTCCTGACCCCAATTTCTCACGACTCCCTTCCCTCCTAACTCTTCATCCTGTGCTCAAGTCCAAGGGAAACATCTTCCACCCCTCCATGAACCTGTTTTAACTGAAGATTGACTCTCTTTTCAGGATGTCACTTCCCCTAGTGGCTCTTGCAAATAGTCACTGCTCATTCTGTACATCTCATGAATTCTGGGTCGGCGGGGTGGGGGTGGGGGGCAGTAATTGGAGCCCTTCTGTAGTGCTCTCTCCATGGCGTTTAAATGTCCTGCTCCTGGCATCTGATTATACCACATCCTCCTTCTCATTGCTGCCATTTACTTGCCTCCTAGAGCCTCCACTCTGTTTGCTGAAGACTTTGGGACCTGCTCCACCATCTTAATGTTCAACTCAAATGCTGACAATCACCTGCATTCTCCACCTGGTGCTTGAGCTTAAAAGTCCTGTGACCTCGGGGCGCCTGGGTGACTCAGTTGGCTGAGTGTCCGACTCTTGGTTTCGGTTCATGATCCCAGGGTCGTGGGATTGAGCCCTGTATCAAGCTTCATGCTGAGCGTAGAGCCTGTTTGAGATTCTCTCTCTCCCTCTGCCTCTTTCCCTGGCTCGTGCTCTCTCTCTAAAATAAATAAATAAATAAATAAATAAATAAATAAATAAATTCTTTGACCTTGATTCTTTTGATTTTCACCTCCACCCCACTGCAGTCCTTTTCCACAGCTCCAGCCTGGACCCACATGGGTTCCATGTTAAAATTCTTAAGACTCTCTATTTCACCCTAAACACAGGAAAACCATTGCTTCTCAAGCCGATTTCTTAGCCAGGTATCACAAATAAAAGAAACACTACTCCTTCTCCAAATAGCCATGAAAAATACTCTGAGTCCTTCCCGGAGGGGTCTTGAGACAGCGTCAGAGGCGTAGGGCACATCACCATATGGGGAGACTTCCTAACAATGGCCTTTACTCATCTCTCCCCCGCCAAAGTCCCAATCTTAGGACAGTTCCTTATCTGTGTTCCTTCTTTCCTGCTCAGAACTCCCCGCTGCTTAATTCAGTCTCCCTTGCCCCTTCCCCTCTTTTCCTCCTCCTCCTGTCATCTTTTTCTTCTCTGCCTCAAGTTGGATCTCCATCTTTCTAAAATGCCCTTGTGGACAACTGTTCACATGTTCGGTGTCTTCACCCCTTGCCCTATCCCAGCTGATCAGACATTCGCAAAAATCCTTGGAAAGTGGATGGTGGGGATGCATGGGAGATTGCAAATATTATCATATGATTTGTCCTTAGCACACCTGTCAGTGTTCATCATCAAATATCCTTCCAGAGCTTCATTCCCCTTCCCCTTACAGCACCTGTCTTTCCACCCCATTCTCTGCGGTCAGATGGCCCTTGTCTGGTGTCTCTTTAACTTCCCTTCTCCACTCAGACCCATCTTGGGGGTGGTCATCTGAATGCTCATTTCCCTTGTACTTTTTTTTTCTTCAAGTTTTTATTTTTTAAAATTTATATTAAATATAATTTATTGTCAAATTGGTTTCCATACAACACCCAGTGCTCATCCCAACATCCCTTGTACTTCTTGACTCTATCGTTTTACTGTCCCCGCTGAGCCCAACACAGTCCAAATTCATCACCCAGTCATTTCTGCATCTACACCTGCAAAAAAATCACACAACTTGGAAAGGGGTCCCTTGCAAATCCATGGCAACAAAAGCAGAGTGCACAGATTTGCTCATTAATTTTTTCCCTCGTCTGAGATCAATTCCTTCTCCTGTTCCCCCTTAACCTGCATCCAGTGTACCAGAAGGCAAATCATGTTTGGACTTCCCAGGTAAGAGAACAGATCATTCCTCTCCTGCCTTTCTTTGTGTATTTATTTCATTTGAATTGGGTTTCTTCCACTTGAGTATATGTGCTGCCGAAGCGAGCACAGGTTCCTTCCGCTTGAAATTAAAAGACTACTGGCAGATGGAATTAAAGACCCCATGCTCAGAGAAGGTGCTGGAGGGATGGGAGTGTGTGTGTGTGGGGGGGTGGGGTGGGGGGAGGCCCTTTCTGGATGAATAGTAAGTTGGGAGTAGCTATTGATTCACCTTTGGGGTCCAGTTTCTGAAAATTAAAAAAAAAATTTTTTAATGTTTATTTATTGGAGAGAGACAGAGAGAGACAGAGCATGAGCAGGGCAGGGACAGAGAGAGGGAGACACAGAATCCAAAGCAGGCTCCAGGCTCTGAGCTGTCAGCACAGAGCCCAACGTGGGGCTCGAACTCACGAACCGTGAGATCATGACCTGAGCCGAAATCGGACGCTCAACTGACTGAGCCACCCAGGTGCCCCTCTGCAAATTTCGAGGGCAAGTGTGATCATCTGGGAAGCACAGGCAGCTCTCATAGTGAATATTCTGGAAGACAATTGACGAGCGTAGCTCTGTCCTCTTCCTGTCTTTGCTCCAAATCCTCCTTAGAAAAGCAGAACTGCCTGCAGTTTGAAATGGACAATCAGACACTGCTAACAGCTGCATCTCCAAAACTTCGATTCTTGGCAGAAGGATCCTGACACAAAAGTATTTCTTTGTGGAAAATTATGCATTCATCGAGCTCATTTGAAACAAAATATGATTTGCATCTTAACTTCCTGTAACAAGCTCCAGTTCTTCTGCGGGTTTCATAATGTCTGATTTCGTTGGACCAGATTGGTGGGGCACATGCTTTACCAAACAGTTTAAATTCAAGCCCAGGTTTTTCTTATTTTAAATAGCAACAGCTGCTAAGCACGATAATTGTTGTATTTCATCAAAATAAACTCACCAAGTTGCTTCTGAGTGTTCCTTGGAGCTGCTCTGCTTGGGGGTGCTGGGGGTCTTTAGGGCTGCCAAAGAAGGTTAAAAGGTTTGGTAGGTGTTTGGGTGGCTCAGTCGGTTAAGCATCTGACTTTGGCTCGGGTCATGATCTCACGGTTCATGAGTTCGAGCCCTGTGTCGGGCTCTGTGCTGACAGCTCGAGCCTGGAGCCTGCCTCGAGTTCTGTGTCTCCCTCTTTCTGTCTGCCCCTCCCCTGCTAGCATTCTGTGTCTCTTTCTGTCTCAAGAATAAATAAACATTAAAAAAAAAGAAGAAGAAGATACAAGGTGTGGGTTTGAAAAACAGGAGGCCAGGCTCCGGGTCTGGAGGGGATGAATGGACAACTCCAAGAACAGAGAAAGGAGAAAAAACCAGTCAGTAGCTGAAGGCAGGTTTGGTGAGATACCTCCCCCCTCAATATCTGGTTGGGCCTTCTCTCTGGAATGATCAGTAATTCCCAATTTCTGAACGACTGAAAGGAGGGAAGGAAGAAAACAGTAACAGAAGCCTCCTGTGGCGGCTTCTCAACCTTGACTGGCCATTAGAGTCCCTGGAAAGCATTAAAAACATCCCCAAGTACCCAGTCTGCACCCCAGAATTGGTGAGGGTGGGACCCACACATCGGTATCTGTTTAAAGCTTCCTGGGTGATTCCATGTGTACTCGATGTTAAGAACCACTGTGTTGGGGGCGCCTGGGTGGCGCAGTCGGTTAAGCGTCCGGCTTCAGCCGGGTCACGATCTCGCGGTCCGTGAGTTCGAGCCCCGCGTCAGGCTCTGGTCTGATGGCTCAGAGCCTGGAGCCTGTTTCCGATTCTGTGTCTCCCTCTCTCTCTGCCCCTCCCCCATTCATGCTCTGTCTCTCTCTGTCCCAAAGATAAATAAACGTTAAAAAAAAATTAAAAAAAAAAAAAAAAGAACCACTGCGTTGGATGGGCACCTGCCTGGCTTGGTCAGCAGAGTGTGAGACTCTGTAGGTTTGAGCCCCATGTTGGGTGTAGAGATTACTTAAAAACAAACAAACAAACAAAACTTAAAAAAAAAAGAACCACTGCATTAGAACCTGAATTACATCCAAAGTTCTGACCCCAGTCAGGGAGGCCTTGGCCGATCTCAGATCCCATCTTCAAACGCCCATCCTCTGTCTTAACTCAGGGTCAGTTACTGGTGTTATAGTTCTTCCGTCTGTGTGGACCAGAAGAACTTTCCATCGTGTCCTGAAAGACATTATGCGAACCAGCCTCTGCCCACCTCCCCAGTCTCACCTGGACCTCCAGTGCCCTCCTCTCCTCCTGTGCCCTTCTCTTCTTTCCTGCTCCTTCTATTCTTTCCCTGCTTTCAGATCCTCTGCACCTGTGGTTTCCTTTGCGCTCTTCTGGGAACATATTCTTTCCCCAGGACCTGTGAGGTCCAACCTGTCATTCCAAGGACGCTGCTGTGACATGCCATCCCTCACCTGCCTCTTGTCAGTTCACGCCATCCGAAGTGATGTTGTTGATTTGTTTCCTTGTTCTTTGTTTCCCTCCCAGAAGGTAGGCTCTACAGGAGCTGAGACCTCCTAGATGTTATTATTCACTGCTGTATCCCCAGGGGGCTGATACGTAGCCAACTGTTCAGTAAATGTTTGTTGAGTGAAAGAGTGTAGAGTAGGTCACTCAATAAGTCTTGGATGAATGAATGAATGAATGAATGATCTCATTTGATCCTTCAAACAGCAGGTGTTGTTAGCACCATCCTTTAGGTAATTCATTGAGGTCAAAAGTTAAGTAGCTTTTACGAGGTTACAGATAACACGAGAGCTTCCTAAGGTCTCTGTCGTTGAAGAAAGAGTGGGTTGTTGGGGGAGAAGGGAGAGCAAACATCCTTTTTTTCAGACTATGGAGTTTGGGGGACCCTGCCACCACTAGAAAGGGCAACTCCGTCACTAATTGGCAGGGATGTGCAATGAGGTTTTAATTGTGGGCTTCTGAAGGGACTATTTTAAAACCACATCTGTGGCAGCCTTTGGTGGAATCTGACCTTCTGACCCTCAAGAGGGGGCAATCGTGATGATTCGCAAACCAAGGGAGAGCCTCGTTATTTTGGGTGATGTGCTGTTAGCCTGCGCAGATGAGCTAAGGGCTGGGCAACGAAGCAGGGCCTCCGACTCTCAGGGATTTCCCCGCCGTTGACTCACAGCGACTGTCGGTGGGTCTGTACAGAGATCCGCAGCCTGCAATGAAACCGGAAACTATGTGAGACCTACCGTGAGGGTCTCTGCAGCCACGCGGCCGATGTGGCAGGCCGGAGACGTTTGTGGCCTTTGGCTTCCCCTGTACAATTGGTTCGGGAGACTTTGTCCTTGGAAAATCAAGGGCAACTTGGTCCTCAGCTTTGCATCTGGATTAAAACAAACAAACAAACCATAGCAACGACAGGGGATGTATTCGTCTGCTAGGGCTGTCATAACAGAGCACCACAGGCTGGGACCTGAACTATAGAAACGTCTTTTCTTATAGTTCTGGAGGCTAGAAGTCCAAGGTCGGTCTCTGGAGGCCTCTCTCCTTGACTTGCAGATGGTGGCCTTCTGGCTGCGTCCCACATGACCTTTCCTCTGTGTGGGTGCATCCTGGTGTTGGTGCAGACAAATGTCCTCTTCTGATAAGAACACCACTTAGATTGGATTTGGGCCCACCGTAATGGCCTCATTTTAAATTAATCCCCTCTATTCTTTTAAAAATTAAAAAAAGAAGTTTATTTATTTTGAGAGGTGGGAAAGGGAAGAGAGAGAGGAGAGAGAGAATCCCAGGCAGGCTCTTGTCTGCACCATCAGCACAGACCCCGACACGGGGCTCAAACCCACAAACTGGGAGGTCACGACCTGAGCCGAGATCGCGAGTCTGACACTTAACCGACTGAGCCACTCAGGCGCCCCTTAATCACCTCTTTACAGGCCCTATCTCCACATGCAATCGTATTCTGAGAGACAGGGGGTTGGGGCTTCGATGTATGAACTTTGGGGGGGGGCGGACACAATTCAGGCCATAGCAGATGACATTTACCGAGTGCTTATTATGTATGAGGCTCATGCGAATTATTTTACAAATGTCACCTCATATGATTTTCCCAACCACCCGAAAAGTCTATACTGCTATTATAACTCATTTTATGAAACCAAAAGGCTGAAGCAGAGAAGTCAAGGAAAGTGTCCATGTGCACACAATTGTAAGTGCCTGCGCTCAGAACCAAGCTTGGGCATCTCTGGTTCTGAAGTCTGTTCTCATAGAATCCGTGCTGAAATGCTGAATGCGCAATTGTGGTTTTTCTGTTTTCTCCTTCTGAAATCGCTATTATATATTTTTTGAAAACAAATACGTTTTGTGTCTCTTATCTGTTTTCTAAGAATTTCTATCTCTTTATTCTAAAACAGATAAAGAGATTCTGGGAGATTTTCTTAAGCTTGGTTTTTAAGTCACTTAATTTTTTGCCACCACCAGTCTGCTCTTTCCTACTTCTACTTGCATAAAAAATTCACAAATGAGGAGCACCCAGGGGGCTCAGTCGGTTAAGCATCTGACTCTTGATCTCGACTCAGGTCATGATCTCACAGCCTCTTGAGGTCGAGCCCCGCATCGGGCTCTGTGCTGACAGCATGGAGCCTGCCTGGGATTCTCTCTCTCTCTTCCTCTCTCTGCCCCTCCCCTGCTCACGTTCTCTCCCTCTCAAAATAAATAAAGAAACTTAAAATCACCTCATGTAAACAAGCAGACAAGCAAACAAAGAGCTTCCCCGGGGGAGTTGCCTGCTCGCCCAAAGCGACCCCGCCCAGTGCTCCAGACGAGGAAAGGTTGGTCAGGGAAACCATGCTCGCGCCACTCTGTTCACTGCACTATTCATCAGCCCCCTCACTTATTCCATTCTCTGATTTCGGTCTCCTGGTATAAGACCAGAAACCCCATCCAACGTATGGATCCCTAACCTACAGAAGACGTGAAGGGCAGTGGGTTAGGGACACTAGTAAGAAGCAAAAGCGTTTGGCAGCATAAAGTCGGCATAAAGGCAGAACATCACTCTAAGGTTAAATCCTCGAGGTTGAGAACTTAAAGCTCTGAATTACCTTGAATTGAAGCACTGGTTTCAAATGAAACTGCAAACCGCTAACGTTTCCCTTCCTTTAAATACTCTCACATCCTGTCTGGTCTACGCGGGAGAAGGGGATCCAGGCTCCCCAGGCTGAATCGTGCTATCCTGTGTGGGGCTTTCTTTGACCTTCTCTGGGGTCCCAGACAGGAGAGAGAGAGAGAGAGAGAGAGAGAGAGAGAGAGAGAGAGAGAGAGTTGATTTATTTCTCTGCTGGAGAAGCAGGCTGAATGACGACATTGAGCTCAGGGCTCTGACACTTGCCAGGACCTCTCTTCTCCTCTGGTCCAGGTGTCCTCTGTCGACAGCCCCCCTCCCCACCTCCCCAGGCATTTCCATTGCCTCTGGCTCCCCCCACCCCTATCCCATCCCTGTGTGTTTGCTTAGATTCTAAAAAGAGATTTATTGCAGCAGCCTCTGGGCACACATTCAAAAACACCCAAACTACAATGAGAAATTTGCCCAAACTCACTTTGTACCCGTCTATGCAGAGCTGCCCCCAGCTCTACCCCCAGCTCTGCCGACAGGGACGTTTCCCAGCAGCAGCCTGAAAGTCAGTGCAGTTGTCCTTTGCCAAATCCGAGCAGTTCAGGCCCCGAATTGCTTTCAGAATCCTCAGTGAGGTGGGCACAGAGGAACAGCGCCGACGACCTCTGAGGGTGTGCGCACGGGTGATGCTTATGCCGGGATGATCCCTACAGCAGCTCTCTCCTCTCCGGGAAGTCAGCCCACTCCAACACTCCTGACCTTGCTCATGTTGGCTCTTTCCATCCCCTTCTCTGCAGCCAAAATTTGACAACTCATTCTTAGTCTAAATTTTAGAAATCATCTGTTTTCATGAAGCTTTCCCCTGTTCTCAGAATTAACTGCTTTCTCATCTGCGCTCTGTTAGCATTGTGTAAACACCTTTCACTCCTACACTCGGTAAATGTTTATCCACCAGTTGCTGTGTGCTGGTCTTTTGTTAGGCAGGGAAGACACAGTGACAGTGATGACGCTTGGGCTTCCATCGAGCTCACTTTCTAGGTTGTAGAGACAGGACGAAAAAAATTCTCATCAAGGTTTTTATCTCCCCCGTTGAGTTGTGAGCTGCGTTACCATCATGGCGGCCCTCCTTCTCTTGCTCCTACCAAACCCCTACCCCACTGCCTGGGCTCTTCACACACTCCATATTAACTCATGTAAGGCGGGCACCATGACTTAGGCACTCTGGGTACCACCCCGCGTCCCGTGACCCATGGGACCGAGCATCATGCCTGCCATATGGTACCCTTCAATTCATCTTCATTGAATTTGTAATGAACCTGTATATTGTCATATTGGTTCATTCTGAAAAAAGAAACCTGAGCAGGTGACATTTCTAACAGAAACATTTGAATCCAAAGGGACCCTGTTACGACAGATTCTTCCTGTTTTCCTTAACCCCTATCTCCCAAACACATCCAAATATACACACAGGGTCTAACTAGGGAAGCAATATTGACTTCCAGGACTTATCACAGAGGAAATTTCTGCAGGGCCTTGGTTATACAGACGACAGAGAAGATAATGGTAAGGTGCGGCTACAAATGATTACTCTTATGTCAAGAGATAGAGTTTATTTCTTTACCCCTTGAAGCTGGGCTGGTCTTGTGACTTTGGGAGGAAGCAATTGTTGTCCAAGTTCCAAACGTGGGTCTCAAGAGGTTTTTCCTATTTCCCTACTCTTTCTTGGAACCAGCTGCTGTCTGAATATGCCTGGGCTAGACTGTTGGAAGAAGAGAGACACATGAACCCACCGCCACCCAGATGACAGCCAGCCAGCTCCCAACGTAGAGCCCCCCACCGTTGGCGTGGCGGCTCTCTATAGACGCCTGAGCACGCCCAGCCAACACCAGCAGAATTGCCCAGCTGATCCCAGTCTAAATTGCTGCCTCGTGAATTGTGAGCTACATATAAATGGTGGTTTTAAATCACTACGTTTGGGGTAGTTTGTTTCACAACAAAAGCCAACTGGCACATGAAGTAACCCACAGATTAGCAACAGCAGGGAGCCACCACTGCCTTAGGCTGTAGAGACAAAGGGAGAAGGCAATGTAACTGGGGCTCCGTGTAACCAGAGCACCCAAAAGAAAAGGAACGCGTCCCATGCAGGCTGAGAGGCACAGGGGAGCTGGAAGAGGCAGTTGATTGACGCAGAGATGGAGAGAAATACCCCGGCCTCTCTCCTCTGTTTCCTACCTCCAATCTCCCCCCAGGGCCTGCCGTCAGTCAGCCGGGCTCAGCTGGCAGCCGGTGGGGACAAGAGCCTGGAGAGTCAGCCTTTGTGCCACACAGAGCAGAGCGGGGGAAGGGCCGAGACGGAGCTGAGCACACACGGGCCCAGGACTGAGACTACACATCCAGAGCGGAAAGGAAGTGGGTTACTGATTGAACTTTCCAAACAGCACAACTGCATTCTCTCATTCACATTCTCTTCCCTACTCAGGAATTGAGCCCAAACTACATATGAATGCTAACTCAGAAAACTACACTCACAGGTGTCTCATCCTTTGACAGAATATTCGATCAACCTGTGTTAACCTATTAATAAAATGTTGCACCCATACTGGCCCACCAAAAGGACGAACCATCCAAAGGCAGCCTGAATGATGCTTATGGTCAGGACAAACGCCACAGAAAGTTGTAACACATCACTTCGATTAATTTTAATTTATTCACCGTTAAACACTTTTTTACGCCAACTAAGCACAATGAAGGGTGATGCCCACAGATGTGCACACACATGTACACACAGATAATTGCAGTGGAGGTCAAATGTTGTCACTGAGGTACAGACAGAATAGGGTGGGGTCATGGAAGCTGGGTGTTGAAGAATGAGTGAGAGTTTCCCAGGTGGAAAAGAGAAAGAATTGCTCTTCAGGAGGAATGTGTGAAGGTTCATAGAGAAGACACATGTATCCTATTTAGAACATTATAAGTAGTGGGGGGCCTGGGTGGTTCAGTCGGTTAAGCATCTGACTCTTGCTTTTGGCTCGGGTCATCATCTCTCGGTCTGTGAGCTCGAGCCCCACATTGGGCTCTGTGCTGACAGCTCAGAGCCTGGAGCCTGCTTCAGATTCTGTGTCTCTCTCTCTCTCTCTGTCCCTGCCCTGCTTATGCTCTCTCTCTCAAGAATAAATAAACATTAAATAAATATGTAAACAAACGTTAAAAAAAATAAAAGGAAAACCATAAGGAGTGAGTACACTGCCCTATGTTGTGGTGGCAACACAGACTATGGGAAGGATCTGAACAGAGAGGCAGTCACAGAAGTGGCAGGGGCTAGACCATGGGGGCCTTCCATGTTACACTGAGGAGTTTGCCCTTTATAGGCGATTGGGAGCCATCAACATTATTTCTTTTATTAGATTTTTTAAATTAAGATTTTATTTTTAGGTAATCTCTACACCCAGCATGGGGCTCGAACTCACAACCCTGAGATCAAGAGGTGCGTGCTCTGTGGACTGAGCCAGCCAGGCACCCCTATTTTATTAGATTTAAAAAAAATTTTAATGTTTATTTATTTTTGAGAGAGAGAGAGGGCGGGGTACAGACAGAGAGGGAGACACAGAATCTAAAGCAGGCTCCAGGCTCTGAGCTGTCAGCACAGGTCCGGACACAGGGCTTGAACCCACGGATGTGAGATCATGACCTGAGCTGAAGTTGGATGCTTCACTGACTGAGCCACCCAGGCACCCCTATTTTATTAGATTTTTAAGAATTAAAATAATACAGGGCACCTGGGTGGCTCAGTCAGTGAAGCATCTGACTTCAGCTCAGGTCATGATCTCCCAATTCGTGAGTTCGAGCCCCACATTGGGTGAGCTCAGGCCCTGCTTCAGGTGAGCCCCACTTCTCTCTCTCCCTCTCTCTCTCTCTGACCCTCCTGGGATTCTATCTCTCTCTCTGCCCCTTGCTCACTTGCATCCTCTCTTTCTCCCTCTCTTAAAAAAAAAAAAAAAAGAAAGAATTAAAATAATACATGTTTGTTTTAAAGAATTAAAAAATTATGTAAAAGGAAGAAAAAAGGGGGCATTATTTCTGCCCTCTCTATCCTGGAGTTAGCTGTGGCTTAGCGATCAGGAGGGTATCCTGACATACCCTTTTCTTAGGCAGGGATGGTTGGTTTGTTTATTTGATCTGGCTTGGATTGCAAAAATGGTGTAAAAATGGTACAATATTGTCATTCCTCTGCAACCTGCTTTTCTCCCTTCGCAATATAGGCACATCTTTCTAGATGAGTTAGATTGAACTCATTCATTTTTTCAACTATTCTCTCATTGATGGGCATTCAAGTTGTCTGTTTTTAGCGGTTACTAAAACATTGTTGTAATGTCTCCTTGAGGATGAATCAGGCTAGACTGAGACTTTCCCTCAGCAAAATAGATTCCCAAATGTAGGATATCTGGATCAATAGATGTTTACATTAAAAATAATTTTTTAAGGTTTTATTTTTTAAGTAATCTCTACACCCAATGTGGGGCTGGAACTCACAACCCTGAGAGCAAGAGTCTCACACCCGGGGTGCCTGGGTGGTTCAGTTGGTTGTGTCCAACCTTGGCTCAGGTCATGATCTCACCATTCTCTTTCTCTTTCAAAAATAAATAAATATTAAAAAAGAAAAAAGAGACCCATGCTCCACTGATGGAGCCAGCCAGGCATCCCTGCATTTTTAAATTTTAATAGATGTGTCCAGATTACTTTCTAATAAGTTGTAGAAATTCCTATTTCTCAACATTGTTGGGCAGAACTGGACAGTATCACTCTTCTAATGGTAAATTTTGGCAAATGCGATGGATATGAAAAGGCTGTGTTGACTTAATTTGCATCTCCTTGACTCATACAGACACTGAGCATCTTACCATATGTTTATTGACAATTCGTGTGCTCCCTTCTGTGAATCGCCTATTCATTTTTCCCATCCAGTTGTCTTTTTCTTGTCAATTGGTAGGAGCTCTTTGAATGTTAGTAATCATTAATCTTTATCCACATGTTTCACAAAGATTCCATTCCCTTCCCAGATTTTCATTTCTGTGTGTGTGTGTGTGTGTGTGTGTGTGTGTTAATTTTTTTAGAGAGAGAGAGAGAGCAGGGAAGAGGGGCAGAGGGAGAGAGAGAGAATCCCAGGCAAATTCCATGCCCAGTACATAGCCTGATGCAGGGCTCGGTCCCACGACCCTGGGATCATGACCTGACCTGAAATCAAGAGTCAGATGCTCAACTGACTGAGCTAGGTGCCCCTATGTTTCGTTTTTGTTTTTGTTTTTTTGAAGAACTTTTTACGTGAAAATATGACACACTAACAGGTAGTTGTGAAAAGGGTACAGAGTCTCGTGTTCCTTTCACTCAGCTCCTCCTGAGGGCAGCGTCTTACAAAATTATAGCACAGTATCAATATCTCATTTCTCTTTTGATGTAGGGTATGGTACTATTTTTATTTCAATCACTTTATCGTAAATTTTAATGTCTGGTAAGGTAAGTCTACCACTCTCTACTTTTTCATGATCTTCGTGACTCTTCTCGAATTCTTCTTTTCTCCGTTTGAAATTTAGAATAATTTTTAGCCACTTACACACCTTGTCTTTCCCCTAAACAAGCTCTCTTGAAATTCAGATTGCAACTCACTTAAAGTTATATATTAGTTTGTGAAGGGTTGGCATTTTAAGGTATCAGGAATGTAGTTTATCTCTCCAGTTATTCAGCTTTTATTTAATGCCCTTCAATAAGAGTTTAGCTTTCTTTATATAGATCATGTGCCTTCTATGAATAATTTATTCATAGGCGTTTTATAGCTTTTATCACTAGTATAAATGATGTATTAGTTTCCTATTGCTGTTGTAACAAATTACCGTACATTTAGGGCTTTAAAAAAACCCACAGATTTATTATCTTACAGTTCAGGAGGTCAGAAATCAGGAAACCAAGGGCTGCAGTCAGCAGGGCTGTGTTCCTTCTGGAGACTCTAGGAGTGAATCAGTTTCCTTGCCTTTTCTTGTGATAGAGGCCACCTTCATTCCTGACTCTTGGCACCTTACCTGACTCACTCCTACATTTCCCACTCTGACTCTGCCTCCCTCTTATAAGGGTTGCAATGACATTTATTTATTTTTGTATATTTAACTGCTATCATTCACCTTACCAATGTAATTATTTCAAATCGTTCTTGGTAGAGTTCTTCTGGATTCTCTAAAAATACAATTATATACGGTGAAAACGACGTAGTTTTTAACTCTTATTTTTCCAATATGTATATGGAGTATTCAATTAATAATTATAAATAACATTTAATGTGTTGCATTAGGTTAAGGTCTCTAAAGCAATGTTAAAAATGGTGATTTTGACAGAAATGACTTCAGCTTAATGTTGAAGTTGCTACTTGTTTTTGGTAAATAACCTTTATCATTTTAAAATGATTTCTTTGTGTGTGTGTGTGTTTTGCATGTTGCTGGGAAATGAGCCCATAAATGCTCTCACCTCCACTGGGGGTTGTGGAGGGGGTGACTATACCTTCCTACTTTGGGGTCCAAGAAGGCACAGACGGTTTTCTTTCAATCACTCAAACAGATCAAATCAGCCCAACTAAATACTTCCATTTCAGGTCTGCTGGGATCACAAGATAGGGCAATCCCCACCAAGGGCATCCAAAGGAACCCCATGTTCATCATTCATCTCCTCTCAAGAAGCCATAAAAACTTCACCTTGGTCCAAGAAAGGAAGCCCCATACCTGTCCCTTCTCTGGAGTTCTCAGAACAATGCCTGGCCTCACACACATAGTTTCCATCAGAACTCTTACTTCGGTGTTTATGTTACTCCCATGACAGATTGCAAATGGGAGGGATTGGGGGTATTTACCTAGTTTGTCACATCTCTCCTTATTCACATCACACGGAAGGTTTTTTTTTTTTTAATGTTTGTTGTATATTTGAGAGGGAGACAGAGCAGAAGTGGGAGAGGGGTCGCGAGAGAGACACAGAAACTGAAGCAGGCTCCAGCTCTGAGCTGTCAGCACAGAGCCTGATGCGGGGCTCAAACCCACGAACCATGAGATCATGACCTGAGACAAAGTCAGACGCTGAATCAACTGAGCCACCCAGGTGTCCCCCACACTAAAGTTTTGAAGCAGAATAATAACATTATCAGATTTATGTTTTACAAAGTATTTCTGGAAGAAGCTTAAGTGATTCATTTAAACAGAACCCCACTTAAAAGACTAAATAACAAGGGGAACTATTATGTAAAATATGGTCTATCCATATCATGTCTATTAATTATTGCTGTGTGATATATTACCCTAAAACTTAGCAGCTTAAAATATACACCTTTTTTTAGGTTTTATTTTTATTTATTATTATTATTATTATTATTATTATTTATTTTAGAGGGAGAGGGCGGGAGCATGAGCAGTGGGGAGGTGCAGAGAGAGAGAGAGAGAGAGAGAGAGCCTAAGCAGGCTCCACACTCAACGAGGAGCCCAACACGGGGCTCAATCCCACAATGCTGGGATCATGACCTGAGCCGAATTCAAGAGTCAGGTGCTTAACTGAGCCACACAGGTGCCCCAAAACACATACATTTATCATCTTCCAGTGTTTGTGGGTCAGGATTATGGGCACAGGTTAACCTCGCACTGTGCTTCATGATTTCCCACAAGCTGCAGTCAAGGTGTTAGCCAGTGCTAGGGTTTCATCAGAAGACCCAACTGGGGAAGGATCCATTCCTAAACTATTTACATGATCATTGGCAGGATTCTGTTCCTTGATGCCTATTCGTATCTATGTGGGTTTCTCCAACATGGCAATTTGCTTCATCAAAGCCAGCAAGAGAGAGAGTCACCTAGCAAGATGGAAGTTATAGTCCCTTGTAACATAATCTCAGAAGTGACACTGTTTCAACATTGCCATGTGCTGTTGGACAGAAACAAATTACTCAAAGTAAGGGCATGATTCTGACACCAACTCTGATACGTGGGTTTTCTAGCACCACCAAGGAACTACCCAATACTAGTTGGCTGTCCCACCACTCAACTCAATTTGAATCTGACACAATCTACTGGAGGTCACATCAGATCCCACAGGTTAAGGGCTCAGTCCTACGACATGGCTGCCAACCGCTCACCTTCAAAAACCAACCACAAGTCCAGCTAGCCACCTGTGCTTCTCACTGACTGGCTACAGATTGGCAGTTTCTCACCAATCCCTGCTTGGGCTTGATTGATTGGCTAGAGTGGCTCACAGAATTCAGAGAAACAGCATACTTACTTGAACATCAGTTTATTATAAAAGCATATAACTCAAGAACAGCCAGATGGAAGAGAGGCATAGGGCAAGGTATGTGGGAAGGGGTGAGGATCTCCCATGCTGAGTGCTCTTGCCCTCCCAGCACCTCCATGTGTTCATCAACCAGGAAGCTCTCCAGACCCTGTCCTCTTGAGTTTTTATGGAAGCTTCAGTACATAGCCACGATTGATTAAGTCATCAGCCATTGGTGATTGAGTCAACCTCCAGCCCTTCTTCCCTCCCAGGAGGCCAGGGGTGAGGGATAAGGTGCTGGGGGCTGCAGCAGTGGGATGGAAACTTCTAACCTTCTAATCACATGGTTGGCTCCACTGGCAACCTGCTCCCATCCTCAGGTCCTTTCCAAAAGTCTTCTCATTAATATAACAAAAGACACCTTGCTCTCTGTCATCATAGGAAATTCCAAGGATTTTAGGAGCTCTGTGCCAGGAATTAGGATGAAGGCCAAACATATAGTTCTTCTTATTTTTTTAATCTTAATTTTTTTTTTTAAGAGAGAGAGAGAGAAAGAGCAAGTTGGGGAGAGAGGCAGAGGAAGAAGAGAGAGAATCCCAAGCAGGCTCCATTCTCAGCATGGAGCCTGACACGGGACTCAATCCCACAACTGTGGGATCGTGACCTGAACTGAAATCAAGAGTCAGATGTTCAACGGATTAAGCCACCCAGGCGTGCCTATAGTTCTTCTTATTAATCATAATGATCACAGAGGGGATTATACAAGGCTGTGAAAACAGGAAAGGAGTCATCTTAGAGGGAGCCTGTCCCATCACAGAATACTACGTAGCAGCCCAAATTAGGTAGTTCTGTGAATACTGACATGGAAAATCTCCAAGACATATTGTTAAGTGAAAAAAGGAAGTAGCAAAACCATTTATGGCACCATTTATGTTAAAAAAGAAAAAAAACATACAAAAAATAGTAAGATTTTTTCTGAGTAGATATACATAGAAAATATACAAAACACTCCCATCTGATTGCCATGGTTACATCTTGAATTTTTGATTATCTGTATTGTTTGAATTTTTAAAGAATGATAATATATTCATATTTTATGCAGTTTACAATAATTCTCAAAGACTAAATAAAACAGACTGTCGTGAGTGCAGGAGGGAGAGGACGGTGGCCAGAAATAATATGGCAGGAAAGGATAAATGGCAGAGGTGTTTAGGAGTGCAAATCAAGAGATCTTAAAGCATCTGATAGAAAGGGAGTTGTCTATGATGATTTCAGATTTTGAGCTTAGGTGGAGTCTATGAGGGTTTCCTTCATTTATTTAGGGAACACAGTAGGAACAACAGATTTTGGGGGGAACCGGAGGAGGGGTATAAATGTCCAAACTCAGTTTCCTTAACAACCACCTCCAAGCTAAGGCATACAAGGCCACCGATACCTGTCCTGTATCTAGGGAAATAATTAAAAGAAGGCTGAAAAATGAAAATCTACCCAAATCCTTGACTCTCCTGCTTAGTTAGCCTCCCCCTGCCCCCGCCGCAGACATAGATGAAAATTCCCCAGGGAATTATTTATTATTACAATGAGAGTTTCGGCCAAAGACTCCAATGTCATCCCTTTCTTGGGTTAGGCTGACAGACATGTGAGCCTAGAGCATGCCACCTGCCTAAATAACCTACTTTAGGACTCCTTTCCCTCCATCCCACCCTGGATCCCCCTTGGTCCTCTACTTAGGAGAAGGCTTATCCCCCTAGTAGCCTAGGATCAGAGAGAAATAAGCCAAGATCGGGATCCATTAATAACAATCCCAAGAGAAGAGACAAATACCAAGTGGATGCAAGAACTTCTTGCCTCTCTCTTCTTCATGCCACCCCCCATTCCACCAACACCCTGGGGCTTGTACTACTTGGGTCTTAGTGCATAAAACTCATCCTCTTGGGATGTGTGTGCATGTCTGTGTGTTGAAGGTGGCCCTGGGGAGAGGGTGATGGTTGGTGGCACTTAGAATTCAAATATCCCCTCCCGAGTTTATTCTCCTTCAAACTGGAGTTCGTTTGACAGCCAGACCATGGACAACCAAGGGTGGTGTCGCTTTAGTCGCCCATCAGAGGAGGTAAAATCCGACCTGTGACTTCAATCACTACAATCTCTCGAGGCTATTTATCTGGGACCAATGAAAGTGACCACCAGATTTAACAAGAGCCCTTTAAAAATGTCTCTTTGGCATTGGCCCCAGAAGCTGTGGAAAAGGTCAGGAAAGAAGTTAATGAATTACCCACAAGGCCATACTCTTCACTGGACGTGGGAGCCTTGGTGGGTTAATTATCATCTCAGTGGAGCTCAGTTACAGTGTCCAGGCAGACCCTCCAGAGAGTGTTTAATAAACAGGGTCCAAACCATGGAATGTTCATGACATAAAATTCCCTAGACATGCCACTACTCCACATTTTTCACACTGCATATCTTCCTTTATCAAGGTAATCCCTTATTCCCACAGAGTAATTACAGCTCCTTTTCTACTTTTTCCACTTAAATGCAGTCAGCGGGGACCTCCCCAAGCTTTATTCACTGGCTGGGGCTTGGACTCTTTCCTCTGCACTCACAGCAGAGTCTTGACCTAGGTCACACATGAAAACAACCTGCGAGCTTGAAAAGGCCCCATCACCCGGCCCTGTCCCTAGAGATTCAGACTTCAGTGGCCTGGGGCAGGGCCCAGGCATCATGAGATTTAAAGCCCATTGGATGATTCCGATGGACAGCCAGGGTCGAGGACCACTCACTTATGGCCTGGACGTGTTCATGGGCTACACCACAGCTCCTCCAAACAGGTTTTCTCCAAGTCTCTCTTGGTTCCACCTTTCTAAAATCCTAATCTGATAGAACATTCCATGATGATGGAAATACTCGTATAGGGACTGGAAAGAGAATAAAGCAACTGAGGCAGGTAGGGGGCAAATTTTAAGGAAGCTTTTACTTTCAGATTCAGACTCTCCACTTGCATGATCCTGGGAGTGAGTGTCTCCTTAAATTAAAAAATACATATATATATATATATATAATTTTATATTTTAATACAATAACATATAGTTTTAAAATGTATATATACATATTATTTTTTAAATGTTTATTTATTTTTGAGAGAGAGAGAGAGATAGAAAGAGAGAGACAAAGCACAAGTGGAGAAGGGGCAGAGAGAGAGGGAGACACAGAATCCGAAGCAGGCTCCAGGCTCCGAGCTGTCAGCACAGAGCCCGATGCAGGGCTTGAACCCACGGACTGCGAGATCATGACCTGAGCTGAAGTTGGATGCTTAACCAACTGAGCCACCCAGGCACCCCTTTAACATATATATTTTTAAAGATTTTATTTTCAGGTAATGTCTACACCCTATGTGGGGCTCAAACTCACAACCCTGAGATCAAGAGTCACGTGTTGCACTGACTGAGCCAGCCAGGCACCCTGCCTCCTTAAATTTTGGACCTTGGGTTCCTCACCCTAATATTGGCCTTGGTTAATATGGCACATGCCTTCTCTGTGGGGACCATATTGCCTCCAAGGAGATAAAAATTGGTTCCTGGTTGGAGGTGCGGTGGGAAATCTTGCTGTTTTTATGTTTGAAGCACAGATATACATATAGCACATACAGAGATGCATACTACATCTGTGTTATTAACACTTCATGGTGGTGGCAATTGGGAAAAATGTCTAAATGAAAAGCCTTCTTGGGGAAGCAATAGTGGAAAAAAGGTGGGAAAACACTGATATAGGACATTGAGCGTAAGTGCTATTGAGCCTGTGAAATGTAGCTAGTGGGACTAAGAAACTGAATCTTAAATTACATCGAATTTTAATTAAATTCTCTTTAAATGCCTACCTATGCCTGCTGGTTACCACGTTACACAAGCACAGGTTGAGAGGATGGACGAGACAAGTGAGATTCCTGCTCTGGTCCAAAGCACAGACATGTCCTGGAAATGAATGGATTCTCCCAAGCAGTTCACAGTGTAAGTATTGATCCACTCATTCACACAGTCTCTCAGAGCCCAACACATATTACCAGACCCCAGGTTCTGCTGCCTGTTGCCCAAAGGCCAGTGCTTAATAAGAGATGAGCTTTGATTGGAAAGGAATATGAGCTTTATTTATTCGGGAGGCTGGCCACTTGAAAACAAGGTGGCCTCTTGTCCAAAGGTCAACTGCAGGGTTTCCGCCTGGCCCAGGAATTTTTAAAGGGGTTTGAGGCAGTTAATCAGTAAAGGCAGTGCAATGGTCCATAACATTTCTTGATTACGTGCAGACTGGTGTCAGCTCTAGATGGTTATCTCAGTGCTCAGACATTGTGCAAGGGTGTTGGTCTGGTTCCTTAGTGCCCCGGGGATTGTGCAAGTGGGTCTAGTTTCTGTTTCATGACGTGTAGGAGGGCTCTGTTCTTTCTAGGAAAGAATGTGTGATCTATAGATATATGAAGAAAGGTTAGTTAATCACTCATGTGAGCTAAAGGCATTTGCTACAGTTTAAAGACTACTGGGTTGGCTGGAAGGGCCGAAGTGGCTCCATCACCAGCCATGTGCCACAGAGGCGCAGACAGGAAGCAGGGCACAAGAAAAAGAAAGGTTAAACCCAACAGGGACAAATATTCTATAAAAGGATAATGAAGACACTGTCCTAGGGGAAAATGATCTCCCAGCCATGTGACTGTCCTCATCGAGGGGTACTTGTAACATCTGCCACACCCTGTCTCATGACCAGGACGCTTTGCATTTATGAAAGTTAACTTTTGCTTACAATTTGCTGGCTTTGCTCTCCTCCATAGCCTCATCTCAAACTTGAATCACTTCACTTGTTCATCCTCACCAGGCTCCCCAGCGATGCAGCTGGATGCAACTGTTTCCTACTCTCCAATTCACGGGGCCTCTGCATTCTGCTCCAAAGGTCCCTTCCTGTTCCCACAGTTGTCCAAGCTGGAGACACTCCCTGCTCCCTCCCACAATTCTCTAGCCTAGAGCTGTTGTGCCCTCAGGACCCCCTGAAGAACAGGGTGTACTCCATCCCTGCTTCTCCATAGCTTTTTTTTTTTCCATAACAATAAACATCTATTATCTCAGTAAGTATCTGTGAGTCAAGAGTTCGGGAGTAGGTGAGCTGTGTGATCCTGGCATGAAGTCTCCCATGACGTTGCAGTTGGGATGTCAGCAGAAGAGCAGTCATCTGAAGGTGTGAGTGGGGCTGGAGAATCCACTTCCAAGATGGCTCCCTTCACTCACATGGCTGGTGAGTTGGTGCTGGCTGTTGGTGGATGCCTCAGTTGCTTGCCACACAGACCTTCACTTAAGGCTTCTTGAGTGTTCTTTTTTTCCAGCTTTTTCTTTTTTCTTTTTTTCTTTATTATTATTTTTTTTAATTTACATCCAGGTTAGTTAGCATATAGTGCAACAATGATTTCAGGAGTAGATTCCTTAATGTCCCTTACCCATTTAGCCCATCCCCCCCTCCCACAACCCCTCCAGTAACCCTCTGTTTGTTCTCCATATTTAAGAGTCTCTTATGTTTCATCCCCCTCCCTGTTTTTATATTATTTTTGCTTCCCTTCCCTTATATTCATCTGTTTTGTATCTTAAAGTCTTCCTTGAGGGTTCTTTGACTTTTAAAATCTTCAGTAAGGGGCTCCTGGGTGGCTCAGTTCACTGAGTGTCCAACTCTTGATTTCGGCTCAGGTCATGATCTCACAGTTTGTGGGACTGAGCCCTGTGATGGGCTCTGTGCTGACAGAACAGAGCCTGCTTGGGATTCTCTCCCTCTCTCCCTCTCTCTGCCCCTCCCCTGCTCACCCTCACCCTCTCTCAAAATAAATCAACATAAAAAAATCTTCAATAAGCTTTCTCTATTTTGGTAGTACTGGAAGTATTCTTTCTTGCCCACATTATTCCTGCAGCAGAACCCAATGCTGCTTCCTCTAGAGTTCTAGCCCCATCCCCTTGGGTGCTTCCTATGCTTTTTGAGGTGAAATTGGTTGTGGAGGATGGTTCCTTTCTCTTTACCGGGGTAGGGCTAACACTCTTTGTAGAGGCAGGTGCCTTCTTCCTTTTTCTTCTCCCATTCCCACCATGCCTGACAAACTATCATTTGTCTCCAGATGCCAAAGTTTGAAGCCATTTTATCTTCTACGAGATGCTCTTGAGAAAACCTGAATTTTATTTAATTTTAATTTTTTTTTTTTGAGAGAGAGTGCATGCACACATGGGAGTGCGTGAGCAGGGGGAGGGGGGAGGGCAGAGAGAGAGGGAGAGAGAGAATCTTAAGCAGGCTCGACCTCACGACTGTGAGATCATGACTCAAGCCAAAATAAAGAGTCACACACTCAACTGACTGAGCCACCCAGGTGCCCGGAGAAAACCTGAATTTTAGAACAAAATGGCAGTTTAAGTCCTTAAAAATACTCTCAGCTATGCAATAATTTTATTGCATTTTCCTTCTGCTTCATCCTTAAAAAAACAACACATCCTTTATGGAGGAAGACCCCCCCTTCTTTCTTATCTGTCCATTCATGTTTGAACCCACTCTTGGGGTCCCTAATCCCCCAAGATTCTCTGGACTGAGGAACGGCCAGCTCTGGGTGAGAAACACAATGAGAAGAATATGGGTATTGATTACCACAGCATTTGCTAAACCCCAAATCTGCACACTGGCTCCCAGCCTGCTTTTTTATTTGTTTGTTTGTTTTAATTTTATGTTTACGTAATCTCCACAGCCAGCGTGGGGCTCAAACTTACAACCCTGAGATCAAGAGTCCAACGCTCTACTGACCCGACCAGCCAGGCACCCCTTCCATCCTGCTTTGAAGTGAGCCTGCCTTAGTCCTGCAAGGGAGTGAGACCTGGTGCCTCCCTATGTTTGACTGAGTTCTTTCCAGCGCTGACTCTCTCCCGTGCTGTGCTGCTGCCTGCTTGTACCAGCTCACAAGAGGAAATGGTCACGTTTTCAGGACTTTTGCAAGCTGGCTGTTACACACGGCCTTTATTAAAAATTAAGTTAGGGGCGCCTGGGTGGCGCAGTCGGTTAAGCGTCCGACTTCAGCCAGGTCACGATCTCGCGGTCCATGAGTTCGAGCCCTGCGTCGGGCTCTGGGCTGATGGCTCAGAGCCTGGAGCCTGTTTCAGATTCTGTGTCTCCCTCTCTCTCTGCCCCTCCCGCGTTCATGCTCTGTCTCTCTCTGTCCCCAAAATAAATAAAAACGTTGGAAAAAAAAATAAAATAAAATAAAAATTAAGTTATAGGGGCGGTTGGGTGGCTCAGTCAGGTGAGTGTCCACCTTTGGATTTCGGCTCCGGTCGTGATCTCATGCTTTATGGGACGGAGCCCCACATTGGGCTCTGTGCTGACCGTGCAGACTCTGCTTGGATTCTCTCTCTGCCTCTCTCTCTGCCCCGCCCCTGCCTGTGCTCCCTCTCTCTCTCTCTCAAAATAAATAAACTTAAAAAAAATTAAGTTATATAAACTTATGATTAGCTGAATTATATTTTAAAAGGCAACAAATACTCCAAACTTATTGCTTCCAGATAGTTTTATATTTTGCTATTATCATGCCCTTGAAGTATATATATGTATATATATGCATATATGCATATATGTATATATCAAACATCTATACTACATATTACTTAGAATATATTTGCATAAATATTGTGGAGATACTATAAGATGGGGGACTACTGAATGTCTCTTGCAACCCCCAACTCTGCATCCCATGACATCATATCGGTAGCTTGAAATCAGCTGCAACTGAGTATTCACGCCATGGAAATCAGCCAGTACATCAAATCAAAGGTTGATTTATTGTTTTGTTGATTAAATGTCTAGACTTTAGAAGGTGATAGAGAAAGTTTTAATAATGCAGATTAAACATAAAAGTGTATTGTCATGTCTGTGGTGGTTACACTGTGAACAGCACAAAATATTGTGACATCATGATTGAATTGTAACCAAAGTCTGGGCACAGACACAGGAGTTCAGCAAGATCCAGCAAAAGCATTCCGTAAGAATTAAGTGCGCAGTAAAGAAAACAATCAGTAGAGTGAAAGGCACCTACAAAATGAGAGAAAATATTTGCAAGCCTTAGAACTAATAGAGGTTAGGGGCGCCTGGGTGGCTCTGTCAGTTGAGCGTCCGACTTCGGCTCAGGTCATGATCTCTCGGTCCGTGAGTTTGAGCCCCGCGTGGGGCTCTGTGCTGACAGCTCAGAGCCTGGAGCCTGTTTCGGATTCTGTGTCTCCCTCTCTCTGACCCTCCCCCGTTCATGCTCTGTCTCTCTCTGTCTCAAAAATAAATACACGTTAAAAAAAAAAAAAAAGAACTAATAGGGGTTAATCTCCAGATATATAAGGAACTCTTACCACTCATGAACAAAATAACTAAGAACCAGATTACAAAATGGACTAAGGACTTGAGACATACCAATGGTCAATGGGTATATGAAGAATTGCTTACCATCACTAATAATCAGGGGAATGAAAATCAAAACCACAATGGGATATCATCTCCTACCTGTTAGGATTGCTATTATAAAAAAAAAAATCAAAAGATAGTAAGTGTTGGTGAGGTTGTGGAAAAATTGTACCCTTTGTACAGTGTTGTTAGAAATGTAAAATGGTTCAGCTGCTATGGAAAACAGTATGGACGTAGCTCAAAAAATTAAAAATAGAACTACCATATGATTCAGCAATCCCATTTCTGGTATTTATCCCAAAGAAGTGAAATCAGGAGCCTTGAAGAGATATTAGCACTCACATGTTCCTTGCAGCCCTAGCCACAAAGGTCAAGATGTGGAAAAAACCCGAATGTCCCTCGAGGGATGAATGGAGAAAGAAAAGGTGGTATCTACATACAATGGAGTATTATTCGACTTTAAAAAGAAGGAAATCCTGCTGTATGCAACAATGCAATAAATAAATCCCGTTTTGAACCTGGAGGACACGACACTGAGGGAAATAAACCAGTCCAGGACCATGTGATTCCATTTATGTGAGATAGCTACAAGAGTCAAACTTTATAGCAGCAGAGAATACAACTGTGGTTGCCAGTGGCTGGAGGGAAGGAGAAAATGGGGAGCTCTCAATCAATACGTACCAAGTTTCAGTTCTGCGATTCGACAAATGTTCTAGAGATCTGCTCTATAGCACTGTGCCGATAGATAATGATTCTACATGGTACACTTAAAACTGTTAAGAGGGCAGATCTAATGTTAAATGTTTTTACTACAATAAAATTTGAATTTAATTTAATGTGTTTATTGTGTTTTGTTGTATTTTATTTTTTAAAGTTTAGTTTTTACTTTGAGGGAGGGAGAACAAGTGAGCAAGCACGAGTGGGGGAGGCACAGAGGGAGAGGGAGACAGAGAGTCCCAAGTAGGCTCTGTGCTGTCAGCACAGAGCCCAGCACTAGGCTTGATCTTACAAACCGTCTGACCATGACCTGAGCCAAAATCAAGAGTTGGATGCTTAACCGACTGAGCCACCCAGGCGTACCACTGCAATAAAGAAAAAAAAAAAAAAAAAGAATCCATTGGCTATGTGTTATTGTCAGTGAAGATATTTCGTATTTTATTATTTGAAAACTTTGTGATACACGGTCTTTGTATCAGTAAAATTTATAATAATCTTAGGTTTGTGTATACACGCGTGCACTCCCTCACCCTCGCCCCCAAGCTGGTCGTTAAGCATTTAGAGGCACTGCTGAACCTGGCTGTTCGAGCAGGGTTTGGGGGGAAACTGTGTTTCCAGCTCCGTCCCTGCCAAGCTCGGATATCTGCCTCGTGAAGGCCCTGTCCTGTGCTGGAACCGGGCTTCCTTCACCTGGGACTTCGCCCAGAAGTGCAGTTTGGCTCTCACAGTGAGGCATCCTCCAAGGAGCTGGCCACCCACGTCCCTGCCTCCTGCACACATTCGCTTCCCTCTGCCAAATCGCCAGATGTGAGACGTGTCTCGGCACAGGAGAGAAATGGGTAAAGATGGCTGGGATCCTGAGCCCCTGAGTTGTCAGCCTCCTGCTCTCCCTGCTCGGTTAAGGGAGTTGTGTCTACACGAAACCATGGTTTCTTTTTTTCTCTAAGAAATGTCTCTTCGTGTGTGGCCTCCAGCCATCTCCTTTAAAACCACCTGGCACACATGTATAATCCTGGCCTCTACCCAGGCCCACCAGGTTATAATCTCTAGGGGCAGAGTCTGCAATTTTAACTGCTCTACTGATTCATCATTCTTCTCCTGCGGGCCTGCTGTCTGCCAGGCACTGTTCTAGGCTCTGGATACGCCAGGGAACAAAACAGACAAAAATCCCTGTTTGCGCGGATGTTATAGCTAACGGGGAAACACCAAATAGACAAGGTATTTAAGTAAAATATATAGCATATTAGTCAGTCATAAGTGTTAGGGTGAAAAATAAAGCCGGGAGAGAGGGTAGGAAGTATGAAGGTGAAGTTTGAATAAAGACTGGAAGAGGAGTGATGTGAATATCTGGGGGAAAGGTGCTCCAGGCAGAGGGAACAGAAAACCCAACAGCCCCGAGGAAGGACTTTGCTTGGAGTGACCCATGAATAGGAGGAGGCCAATATGACTGAAGGATCCCCAGAACATTCTTCTGCGCGCTAAAATGGAGAACTCCCTCTGTGGGCAAATGCCACTAACTTTTTCCTGTAAAGTCTGCCATCGTGGGCGCACTGACACTTCCGGAATCTTCCTCCGGTTCATGTGTGTCTTTCACCAAGTTCTTCTTGAGTACTTAGGAGGTGCCTATGAGGTTATGAGGCTGAAAGTCCTTCCCTTGTAAGGGGGTTCCTGTTTCTTTGCCTGCAATCCAGCTCTGGGACTCTGGGACTTCATTCTTCAGCTCCTTAAGCTTTGCACCATCCTCAAAATTCTCTTCAGTTATCCTTTATTCTCTGCTCTTGGCCACGGGGTAATAGTACTACCCAGCCTGGGTTCAGCTCCCAGAACCTCTGTCCCAGTGAAAGGCATGGGTCCCTCATTGGCCTGCAGGGGATGCCAGGAGGTTGAGTTTAGTCTTGGACATACTGAGTCTGAATAGGAGGACATGTGCAGGAGTTGGGTTGATAGGTCTATGGCCCAGAAGAGAGGTCAGGAATGGAAGTGCTGTTCGAAGTCAGTGGTAAACATTTGTTGAAATGCTTTTCATGTGCTAAGCTGGTGATTCTCAACCCTGACTGCACATTAAAAGCACCAGAAGGGCTTTTAGGGGCACCTGGCTGGCTCAGTAGGTAGAGCATATGACTCTTTTTTTTGTTTTTTTTTTTTTTAATGTGTATTTATCCTTGAGAGACAGAGAGAGATAGAGCATGAGCAGGGGAGAGGCAGAGAGAGAGGGAGACACAGAATCCGAAGCAGGCTCCAGGCTCTGAGCCATCAGCACAGAGCCTGATGCAGGGCTCAAACTCTCGAACCGTGAGATCATAACCTGAGCCGAAGTCAGATGCTTCACCGACTGAGCCACTCAGGCTCCCCTAGAGCATGTAACTCTTAATCTCAGAGTCGTGAGTTTGAGCCCCAATGTTGGGTGCAGAGATTAATTAAAAAAATAAATAAACTAAAAAAAAAATACAAGGGTCCTACTCCAGACCAATTAGCACTGAATCTTTGGGGGTGAGGCCCAGGCATCTGTGTATTTTAAAAGTTCCTTACATGATGCTATTATGGAGCCAGGGTTGAGAAACACTGTGATAAGTAATGGGGTGGATTGGTGTTTCTCAACCTTGGTGTCACATTGGAACAATCTAGGGAGTTTTTGAACATATTGCTGCCTGGGTTTTACCCGTAGAGAGATAATTGGTTTGGGTGCAGGTGGACCTGGGGATTTAAAGAAGCTCCCCAGGGCGCCTGGGTGGCTCAGTTGGTTAAGCATCCGACTCTTGATTTTGGCTCAGGTCATGATCCTAGGATTGTAGGATCGAGCGCCTCGTTGGCCTCCATGCTGAGTATAGAGACTGATTGGGATTCTCCTTAATATTCTGTCTCTCTCTCTCTCTCTCTCTCTCTGGGCATCTGGGTGGCTCAGTTGGTTAAGCATCCGACTTTGGCTCAGGTCATGATCTTGCGGTTCATGAGTTCGAGCCCCACGTTGGGCTTGCTGCTGTCTGCCCATCAGCGCAGAGCTCACTTCAGATCCTCTCTGCTCCTCCCCTGCTTGCGATCTCCCCCAAATAAGTAAATATACAAAAACAAAGATTCTCTCTCTCCCTCTGCCCCTCCCCCACTCACACACTCTGTCTCAAATTTAAAAAATAATAATAAAATAAAAATTAAAAAGCTCCCCCGGTGATGTAGTCAACGTTGAGAACCACCGAGCTGGGTGCTGCACGCTTAGGAGGAGAGGATTACAAAGATGAGCCAGAAATCTTTCCCACGTCCAGAATCTCACTTTGTCAGAAAAGGCACTGTAAACCAAAAGTTTGCCACCGTACCGGAAAAAAAATTCCAGTTGACTTCCGGTTGCTCCAAATCCTTGTCAACACTCACTATTGTCTGCATTTAAAATTTTAGGCGTGCCAGTAGATGTACAGTAATATCTCACTGGCATAAATTGTAAATTTGTTCATACTTCTTCCTGCTCCACTGTCTGCAATTCTCTGTTGCTTTTGGATGAAGCTCAGAGTTGTTACCATGAACTTGGAAAAGGTACTTGCTGAGTCCCCTGCTTACCTCTGAGACTCACAGGTATTTCATGCTCTAGCCACATGGAACTACTTTCAGCAACCTCAACGCACTATGTTTTCCTTGCTTTTGCATTTCTCTGTCTGTTAGTACCTCTGCCTAGAACATTCCTCACCCTTCTTTCATTGGGTCCATCCCTATTTTCCTGTCCTTAACTTAGAGGTCAATTGCTCCAGATGTCACTCACCGCCTCTTTCTACTCCTAGACTCCGTCCTATCTTTCCTGGAATACCCCATTTTCCCCCCTCCTGCCCAGTTTCCCCACCCCCAACCTGATGAATCCCCTTCCAGCTGATTCCAAGCTGGTAGATTTCCAAGTCAGCCCCCATACTCTTGCCATCAAAAAATGGGGTCTCTCTCTGCTCCCTTGAATAATTACCCATATAAGGAAAATATTATGCTCATTTTACAGACAAGCAAACCGAGCCGAAGATCACATGGCTTGTAAGTGACATAACTATATTCAAAGGCAAGAGTTCTGGCTCCAGACCCTAAGCTCTTCCCACTAGGCTGTGGGAATCTGGCTGCCATGGGCGTGCTTGTCTATAGCTCTTCTTGCCCCGGACTCTCTTCTGACAAGGAGCATCACCTGTCTTCTTTAGGGGGAACTCCTACTCTCATTCTAAGGGGGATTGCCAGCCACAACACACCCTGCTCTTGTGGCTTCAGGGCATCAGACCTGACCAAGAAAATCGGAGCCTTCCTTGCAATTTTCTGAATTAAAACTTATGAAACGTTGGGTGAAGCTGACAAGAGGTGATGAATTGCCATGTTTTCAGCTTCGTGGAGAAAACAGGTCTGAAAAAAAAGGAAGTACCACCCACCTGGTTTGTGTGTGTGTGTGTGTGTGTGTGTGTGTGTGTGTGTGTGCTGGGGGTACAGGGGACAGTGGGGGTGGGGGGTTGCTGAGTGAGCAGTCACACGCTCAGTGAGAGCAGGAGGTATGGAAGTTCTCACTTTTATTGACCGTGAAGTCAGTTGCATCCCTAGTCTTCCCAAGGTTTAGTTACTTTGGTCAATAAATTCCCCACTTTGCCTCAGTTCCTTGAAACTAGGTCACTTGCAACAATTTAAAGAACCCTCATAATATACAAGCCTTGGAGGAATTAATCAAGGGGGGAGGATTAAGGCATTAGGTAAAACCGGCCTCTTCGAACAGCTTGGGGGGTCGCAGGGGTTGAACTGGAGTAGGGTCTGTTGATGACAAAGGTGAGAACGTAGTCTCTGCCCCTGGCTCCTTCTGTCAAGTGAAAGCCCTCAGCCCCCAGTTCAACTTGACTGCAAAGGCATTTAGGACTTAGGGGAGAAATGAAAATGTATTCTTCTACATCAGAGGAAAAAAAGTGTCTAACAGGTTGTGAATAATTCAGATTTAATTACAAGGAAAATGCCTTCCTTTCCTTTTTTCTTTTTATTCTGTCCCCTGCCTGATGCTTAGGCAGCAGGTTTAGGAGATATTTTTGTTCTAGAAATTCCACTTGAGAAATAGCTAGCCAAGTCCTCAGCTTTTCTTCTTGCTGGGTGTGAAGACAGGGGTGTTTGGGATGTGGGTAGGAAGGAGCAGCAGATATGCCTCAGCTCTTCCTACCGGAGGCTGCCAGGCTTGGTACCCACTCCGGGGGTCCTACTCTAGTGCCTGGGTCCTCTGAGCTTGTGGCTTAGAGACCAGAAGGTACAGATGTGAGACGCTGCCAACCACGCAGATGGGCGCCATTACAATTTTGTGGTGTTGCGTCTCGGAAGGGGCCTTATCGCCGCTCAGCAATCCTATTACACGCTTACTGCTGTTGATTTCAGACCTCATTACTCACCTCCAGCCCTCAATACTCACTCTCCCATCCCCATTCTGCCCTCCTCTCCAGAGGCTGATTTTTTAAAATACAGCTCTATTGAGATATAATTCATATGCCATAAAATTCGCCCCTTTAAATTATAGAATTCAATGATTTTTTTATTATATTCACAAAGTTGGACAACCACGTACCAGTCTCTAATTTTAGAACATTTTTATCACTCCAAAAGGAAGCCCCATACCCATCAGTAAGTACTTCCCATTTCCCCCCTCCCCATGGTCTCTGGCAACAACTAATCTAATTTTCTACCTATTATCTCAGTAGGATTTGCCCATTCTGGATATTTCATATAAATGAAATTCACACAGTATGTGGTCTTTGTGACCGGCTTCTTTCACTAGAATGATGTTTTCTCAATTGATCCATGTTGTAGCATGTATCAATATTTCATTGCTTTTTTTTTTTTAATGTTGATTTATTATTGACAGAGAGAGACAGAGCGTGAGCATGGGAGGGGCAGAGAGAGAGGGAGACACAGAATCTGAAGCAGGATACAGGTTCTGAGCTGTCAGCACAGAGCCCAACGCGGGGCTCGAACCCACAAACCGCGAGATCATGACGTTCAACTGACTGAGCCACCCAGGGGTCCCATTTCATTCCTTTTTATGGCTGAATAATATTCCTTTGTATGGACATGTATTTGTTTTTTTCCATTCATCAGTTGATAGACATTTGGGTTGTTTCTAGTTTGGGGCTGTTATGAATAATGGTGCTCTACACATTGGTGTACACGTTTTTGTGTGGATATATTTCCAATTCTTTCAGATGTATCTCAAGAGTACCATTGCTCAGTCACATGGTAACTTTCTGAGTCACCATTGAATAGGTAGGTCACATCGGGACTTTTGGGAAATTGCCAGAATGTTTTCCAAAGTGGTTGCACCATTTTACAATCCTACTGACAATGTATAAGGATTCTGATTTCTCCGTATCTTTACTAACGCTTGTGATTGTTACGTCTTTTATATTTTACTCCTTCTATCACTGTGCTTTTGATTTACATTTCTCTAACGACTAATCTTTTCCAATCCTAATGTCCTTTGCCCATTTATAATTAGGTCATTTGTTTTTCTTTTTATTCTTAAGTTGTAATAGTCCTTTATATAGTCTGGGAATAAGTCCCTTATATTATCTCCAAATATTTTCCCCCCTTGCATGGGTTATCTTTTTGTGTTTTTGATAGTGTCCTTTGAAGCACAAATTTTTAATTTTGATGATGTCTGAGATATATATATATATATATATGTATATATAAGCATATATATTTTTTTATATATATTTTTTCTTATACTTCTAGTGTCATATCTAAGAAATCCCTGCCTAACCCAAGGTCTTGAAGATTTAGTCTAGTATTTTCTTCTACAAGTTTTATAGTTTTGGCTCTTACATTTAGATCTGATTCATCTTGAGTTTATTTCTGTATTTGTGTGAAGTAGGAGTCCAGCTTCATTCTTTTGCATGTGGATATCCAGTTGTCCCAACACCATTTGTTGAAAGATTGTTTTTTTCCCAGGTGCCTGGATGGCTAGGTTGGAGGAGCGTGTGACTCTGGATCTTGGGGTCGTGAGTTTAGGCCCCACGTTGGAATTAGAGATTACATAAAAATAAAATCTTAAAAAAAAAGTCCATGGGGACGTCTGGGTGGCTCAGTCGGTTAATCGTCCAACTCTTGGTTTCAGCTCAGCTCGTGATCTTGTGGTTCGTGGGTTCGAGCCCTGCGTGGTCTGCTTGGGATTCTCTCTCTCCCTCTCTCTCTGCCCCTCCCCTGCTCACACTCTTTCTCTTTCAAAATAAATAAATAAACTTTTAAGTTTAAGTCTAATCTTTCCCATTTGAGTTGTCCTGGCATTGGTGTTGAAAATCAATTGACTATAAATGTAAGGGCTTATCTTTAGCATCCGAATTTGATTCCATTAATCTATGGGTTTACCCTCTTGCTAGAATCACACAGTCTTTATAGTGTAATTTTGAAGTGTGTTTGGAAATCAGGAGGTGTGTCTTCCAACTTTGTTCTTCTTTTTCAAGACTGTTCTAGCTATTCTGAGTTTCTTGAATTCTATATGAATTTTAGGGTCAGCCTGTCAATTTTTGCAAAAAGGCTGCTGGGATTTTGATAGGGATTGTGCTGAATCTGTAGATCAGTTTGGGAATTATTGTCATGTTAGTAATATTAAGTCTTCTGATCCATGAATTGGGATGTCTTTTCATTTCTTTAGGTCTTCCTTAATTCTTTTTTTTTTTAATTTTTTAAAAATGTTTATTTTTGAGAGAGAGAAAGTGTGCAAGCAAGAGAGGGGCAGAGAGAGAGGGAGACACGGAATCCAAAGCAGACTCCAGGCTCTGAGCTGTCAGCACAGAGCCCGATGCAGGGTTCAAACCCATGAACCATGAGATTATGACCTGAGCTGAAGTCGGCCGCTTAACTGACTGAGCCACCCATGCATCCCATGTCTTCCTTAATTCTTTCAACAATGTTCTTCAGTAATCAGTGTACAAATCTTGCACTTCTTTCACTGAACTTGTTCTCAAGTATTTTATTCTTTTTGATGCTCTTGTAACCCTAATGGTTTTCTTAATTTCATTTTTGGATTGTTCATTGCTGCTGTATAGAAATAGAATTGATTTTTTAATAATTGATTTTTATATGTTACTGTTGTTGTATTTGTCCATTAGTTCTAATAGTTGTTGAATATCCCTAAGAATATTCTATATATGAGATCATGTCACCTACAAATAGAGATAGATTCACTTCTTCCTTTCCAGTCTGGCTACCTTTTATTTCTTTTTCTTATCTAATTGCCCTAGCAAAAGAGTTTTGAAATGGCTTAATGTAGTTGTCCTAAGGTATATCCTGGGCTTTGGATTCAGTCAGATCTGGTTATGATTTCTGGCTCTACGCCTCCACTCATTGTGTGATTGTAGGCTGGTATCTGGACTCCTTTGAACTTGGATATTTCACCTGTAAAACCCAACTCGTAGGGTTTTAACAAATGTATTTTATTTTACCATTTCATTTCATTTCATTTCAGGCTCCATGCCCAATGTGGGGCTTGAACTCACAACCTTGAGGCCAAGAGTTGTGCGCTCTACTGAGGGATAACGATTTTAAGTGAGCATTTTCATCTTTCTGGAAATTTTTAGGATTTTCTCTTTATTCTTGATGTTTCCACCACCATGTACCTGAGTGTGGACTTCTTTGACTCTTCTTCCTCCCCAGTGCTCTTATCTGGTAAGCTGCTCACTGTTACCACAAGGGCTCCTAGAGTTGTTTTATCTCCCCAGTTAATCACCTTGGCAAGTACTCCTGGGCCCACCTTTCCTTCTTCTATCCACGTGCAGCTCAGAGTCCCTGTCCCCACATTTCCACCTTCTCTGGACATTCTCTTGCAGATTTTGGGGATGGTTTCCTCCCGTTGTGCTTACCCTTATTGCTGTCTGCCTCCCTGCTTTCAGCTTTTTTTTTTTTTTTTAATAGCTAAGGTATTTCTTTTTTTTAATTTTTTTTTTCAACGTTTATTTATTTTTGGGACAGAGAGAGACAGAGCATGAACGGGGGAGGGGCAGAGAGAGAGGGAGACACAGAATCGGAAACAGGCTCCAGGCTCTGAGCTGTCAGCCCAGAGCCCGACGCGGGGCTCGAACTCTTAGACCGCGAGATCGTGACCTGGCTGAAGTCGGACGCTTAACTGACTGCACCACCCAGGCGCCCCCCTGCTTTCAGCTTTGATTTAAAATTTCTGACCATCTGATGACACTTGCCTGTTTTCCCATGCTGATATAGATTTTCTTCATGGGATTTGAGGGGAACACAGATATAGGTGCTTATACTCAGCTTCTCATGTGAACCAATCTCCAAGGGAACTTTCGAACACACTACTTACGTATTGAGTACAGGGCATGGAATTGGTTCACCGTAGGTACTCAGCAAGTTATTTTCAGATCAAATCAAGGGATAGGTGGATGGTAGAGAACATTCCGGACACCGTAAAGCCCATTAGCCTCTCAGTCCTGACCACCATAATATAATGTTTAGGAGATGTATTGTGGAAAAAAATGGACTAGTTAGGGGACTCTCAACATTACTTTATCTCTCTGGTCCTCACTTTCCAACTCTTGAAATGGGGCTGGTAATAATTCTCACCTGGTGGGATTGCCATGAAGATAAATTCAACAACGCACAGAAGGTGCTTAGAATGTTACTCATGGCATATTAATCAATAAGGATTATATATTTTTTTAATAGTGACAGGGCATCTGGGTGGCTCAGTCAGTTGAGCATCTGACTCTTGATTTTGGCTCAGGTCGTGATCTTGTGGTTCATGAGTTTGAGCCCGCTTGGGATTCTCTCTCTCCCCCTCTCTCTGCCCCTCCCCTGCTTGTGTTCTCTCTCTCTCTCTCAAAATAAATAGATAAACTTAAAAACAATAATTTAAAAAAAATCAGGCAACAGTGAACATGTCAGATTCAAAACTATTCAAAAGTCATGTGATCTGTGTTACTTGAAGCCAATCTAACCTTACCAGCAGCCCTCCCTCCTCCAAGTCTATTTCCCCATTCACCTGCACCTTCCTCCACTTCGCCCCCACCCCTCCACATCGCATTCGTGTGCCTGCTCTCCCGGCCAAGCAACCCAGAAGCTTGCCGCATTGTCTTCCCTTTAATGGGCCTTAATAAAAACCCTTAACCAAGGCTGTCATTGCTGTCAGCAGGGGGTGAGTAAGCAATTAGCATTCCTTACTTAATGGGCCAGTATTTCTCTTGGGGTGCCAGTACCGATTAGGAGAAGGAACTAAAGTTTTCATCTTGTTCCCTGATGGAGAGAGTACAATGTGTGGCAAGACCCCTTTTCTTCAGGGTACCACACAGGTGAATTTGAGAACAGCTCTACCTGTGGTGGCCCTGGAGCGGTGACATAGAGGTCATGGTCTTACAAGTCATGCTTTAGAAGTACAAATGCTCCTTATGCTCTGACAGTGGCCATATGGATCTAGCTGGGCGAGGTTGGAAGGCACAAAGCTATGAATCTAGAGAAAGAGATTGATAAAAAAGAGCATAAAGGATGCATTTTTGGATTTCTGGCGATTAAGAAAGCATCACATACCAAGAGATGCCTAGAAGAAATGTAGAGAATGTATTTCTGGGTGGATAAAAGAAAGCTCTCGTTTATTTGCAACTATTTATTGAGCAGGGGTTATGGCTGGAAAACAAACAGAACCAAGTCTCTTCCCTCGTGTCTCTTACATTCCAGTTGGAGGGTACTGGGGGACCAAGGGGCCAAAGGAAAAAGAAAGTTTAGATGATGGTGGTGAACATTTCAAGATTAGCGATGAACATGAGTAGGTTCTTCAAGGTAGATCTGTAGGGGCAAATGAAAGACCGCAGATCCCTGATCTTGGCTAGCAAGAGGAGGGGAGAAATTCCAAGAGGTCGAGGAGCTTGTGGGGAGAGGCTGAGAGCTTCTGGGGAGGGCTGGGGAGGGCTGACAGAGAGCAAGGGGACCTGTGACCTAGTTTGGTGGCTGGACGTGGGTTCTTGAGGGAGACGCGGTAAAGGGTTGGTTGGTTGCCGTGGTGTGAACTCACTAGCAAGCTTGCGTTGCTAGGTGCTGGTGGCTAGAGGAATCCAGGGTTTGGGGACCAAGGAAGACAGAACAGTGTACTGGTTATAGGCCTGAGATCCAGCAGAACTGGGTTTGAGTTGCGGTCTGCCGCCTGCTGTGTGTGTGACCTTGGGAAGTTTTGTAGTTTCTCTGTTGATGAGGACTTCAGTTTCTTCATCTTTAAAATGGGAACAATGTTGTAGCTTAGTTGTATGCATTTAGCAGGCTAATGAGTGTGTGTATGTGTGTGTGTGTGTGTGTGTGTATATACATATATACATATGTGTATATATATATATACATATATATATATATGTATATATATATATATATGTATATATATATATATATCTGACATTATTATCCTGTTTGCAAAATTGTCTCTGCACGGGCTGATTCACAGCCGCCTCTGGAGGGAGACTGGGTGGAAACATGCCTCTTTCTCAGACCTGTCAAGGCTATCATCCCAGGGGGTGAGCCGCTCAGACGCCCAGGGTTGCTTGGGGTCCACTCCAGCTGGGCAGGGGCTCCTGGCTGCCTCTGTGTCCTTGCACTTAGAGGCCTCTTTTCACTTTGTTTTTAAATATTTCCCGAAGCTCTAATTGCTACACTTCCTCAAATGTTTTTAATACAGGCAATCAGCGAGTACTGCAATTAGGAGGGCCTAATTACCATCGGCTTTCTTTCTCTTCTCTCAGAAACCACCATTGGAACAGTCACAAATAAACTTAATGAAGACCAAAGATCTTTCTCCAGTCGAAAGGCGTTTGTAATCATGATCTGTTATTGTCCAAGCCAGCAGGCAGAGGGGGCTTTGCAGGGGCTCTTACACATTCAGCAGCAGGAGGTGCAGGGAGAGGTGTGGCTGGGGTCTGGGAGGAGGTGAGCAGGCAGGCTTAGGGCTGGGGGTCTGTGATCCATGCAGGCGTCCCAGGGGGCTTGCATTCAGTCTCCCTAGGGTTGTGCTTTAATTTATGTATTTGGCTGGTAGAGTCTCTTAAGTCACCCTTCTAAACACTTCTTGAGATGCAGCACATGAATGGGAAAGTGTATGCATCTTAAGATTTGTGAGCCTTTAAACGTGTACGTAGATCCCAAATAACCACCACTCAGATCAAGACTTAGCACGGGGGATTGAGCAAAGGCACTCCCTGGAAGCAGGGACACAGGTGAACACGTCAGATAGTGTGGGGAAGCCTGGAAGCCAGTCACGTCCAGCTGGAGGAGCAAGACCACTGAGGGGCTGGTGCAGAAACCATGGAAGGCCGTAGGCCCATCGGAGCTGCCGTCTCTGTGATTTCACACCAAAGAGTCTGATGGTGGATCAGGTCCCTGTGCATCAGCAAAGCCGGAGCTCAGGCTGGACGTGGCGTGCAGATTGCAGGGCTGGGGCGAGCCGGAGCCTGGTAGCACGTCAATGTCTGCCTCTCACCACCTGGAACCTTCGATGGTACCGTGTCCCTTCTTCCCTCCTCCTCCCCCCACCACCTACAGCTTCGCTTCACCAGTTCGGACCCGGAACCACGCAGGGAACGTGGTTGTGGGATGCGTGGCCCCCAGTCCAACCAGGCTGACGGTAGAACAATCCAGCACAATGGAAAAATGTCCGTGTCCACCAGCTGTGGCTCGTGGGGTCGTGTCCTCCAGCCCCAAGATGTAGGGCCCTTGAGAGAGTCTGTGTTCCAGCCGCAGGACGCCTAGAGCAGGGTCCTTCCCAGAGCTGGTGCGAGGTGGAGGTCTCTGGCTGGATCTCACTCTGTGTCCATCTCTCTCCAAGCTAACAGAACTGGGTCGAACTCTCAGCCGGTGACCTTGGCCACCGCACTGTTAGCACGGCATTCACGGGGGTGGGGTGGGGGGGGTGGGTGCGGTTCTCAACCTTGGCTGCACAATGGAATCATCCGGGGAGCTGTACAAAGTGCTGATGCCCACCCCCTAGAGAGGTCGATATGACTGGTCTGCAGTGTGGCCTGGGCGTCAGAATTTAAAAAAAAAAAAAATCTCCCTAGATGATTTGAATGGGCAGCCAAGGTTGGGAACCAGTGCAAGACCTACAGATTGGGAGGCTGGCTCTGCTCTCAGGGGCTTTCTGCTTCCCCTCTGCAGCAGAAAGGTTAAATGGAACGGAGGCTGACCTCCCTGGGGTAGGTTCCCCGCCCCACCTCCCCCTCCCCCCCCCCCCCCCCCCCCCGCTGGGCATACTCCTCTTCTTCCTTCCAAGCTCATTGCTTTTGGCTCACAGATCAGCTCATGATAAGATCTGGAACACGGGGGAGCTAGAAGGTCTGCTTAAGCCTCAAGGCCGAGTGTCCTCCTTCCATCCAGCTAATGAGAGATTCCTACACGTGCCCAAACTCTCCCCGTTTCTCCCCATGATGGCGAGGGGAG
The DNA here is from genome assembly GCF_022079265.1 of Lynx rufus. NCBI lineage: Eukaryota > Metazoa > Chordata > Mammalia > Carnivora > Felidae > Lynx > Lynx rufus. The sequence goes on from NW_025814838.1 coordinate 5,678,515, forward strand.
AGAGGGTCTGCAGGGTCAGAGAGAAGCTACCGGAGCACAGGTCCATTCATGCGGGTCAGAATCCTCAAACTGTAAACTCCCCTGCTGTACTATATATAGTGTGGCAACCAGACTTAATCCTGTGTTGTAGATCTGAAAGTTGCTAAGGGAGTAGATCTCAAAAGTTCTCATCACACAGACACAGAAATGGTGACCCTGTGAGGTACGGATGTGTTAATTAACCCTAGGGTGAAGATCATTTCACAACATATACATATATCAAATCGTGAAGTTCTATGCCTTAAGCTTACACAATGTTATGTCGATTCTATTTCAATAAAGTTGGAAAAAAAGAAAAAGAATACTCAGACCCTGACTCTTAGATGATCCCCTTGTCTGGGTCCCATCCAAACCCAAGTGAATCAGACTCTCGGGGAAGTGGGTCCTGGCATAGGTATTTTGTATTTCATATAATTTTGCTAATTTTATAAACATTTGTATGGAGTTATATTACAGTAGAATATGCAAATCTTAAAAAACTTAAAAAAATTTTTTTAAATATTTATTTATTTTTGAGAGACAGAGCATGAGCAGGAGTGGGGCAGCGAGAGAGGGAGACACAGAATCCGAAGCAGGCTCCAGGCTCTGAGCTGTCAGCACAGAGCCCGACTCAGGGCTCGAACTCACGAACTGTGAGATCATGACCTGAGCCGAAGTCGGTCACTTAATTGAATGAGCCACCCAGTTGCCCCTAGAATACACAAATCTTAAAGTTTACTTACTTATTATGAGAGAGAGAGAGAAGCAGAGAGAGAGAGGGAGAGAGAGAACCCCAAGCAGGTTCCATGTTGTCAGCGCAGAGCTTGATGGGCTCGATTTCACAAACCCTGAAATGATGGCTTGCGTGGAGACGTCAAGGGTTGGACACTTAACCAACTGAGCCACCCAGACGTGCCGCAGTTGAAGTTTTTTTTTTTTTTTTTTTTAAAGTAGGCTTTATGCCCAGCAGGGAGCCCAACATGGGGCTTGATCTCATGACCCTGAAATCAAGACCTGAGCTGAGATCAAGAGTCATATGCTTAATCAACTGAGCCCCCCAGGTGCCCCTTATAGTAGAATACGATGAGGGAGCATGGGGTGGGATGAGGACAAAATACAGGTTAGTTCTGCCCCCCCCACCCCCCACTCCCCAACCAGGTGGGATATGTGTGATATTCCTCAGGCAGTCCTGGCTGCCCAAGGACAAAGACAAGGAAAGAAAACAAATGACCAACTCATAGAAATCACAGTGATACAGGACATGGGTCTCCATCAGTTTACGAATATCTAAGTAAATAATTAAAAAAAAAGGCAATCTTATCAATAGCCTAATCTCCAGAAACCTGTAGGCTCAGTTTCCTGGAGCCCCAATATCACCCCTCCAAAATGTTATGGGGAACAAAGGCAAGAAGGAAATGGCAGGGAAAATTAACTTTCCTTATAACCTGCAGCCCATTGACAAATACTTAAGGCAAATACAGGGTATAACATTTCTCCTGGAACTGATGTGTAACATTTAACTAAGGTTAACGCCTTATTGAAGGGAAAACAGCCTTAGCTTGACAATAGCAAGGCCTGGGGTATCTTAGGAGTCCTGTTTAGCATATCAAAGTCCCTCTGGAGGCCTCCCTTTGATTTTACCTCCCCAACTTCATAGTATATAATGAGGCTCTTTTTGCCCTTGGGTCCTGTCCCCGTGCTTTAATAAAATCACCGTTTTGCACCAAAGAATTCTTTCCTGGTCGTCGGCTCCGGACCCCCCGCCCCCATCACCCCAAAACCTCATCAGAATACACAGATCTTAAGTGTATAGTTCAATGAATTTTTACAGAAATATATACCCATGTACCACCACCCAATAAAGCTATAGAACTTTTGGGCACCAATCCCCCAACTCCTTGTATGCCTCTCCCAGGAGGTAACTGCCCCTCCCCCCACAGGATACCACTATTCTGACTTCTATCACCTAGTTTAGTTTTGCTTGCGCTTGAACTTCATCTAAATGGCACCATGCGGTACACAGTCTTTTAGATCTAGCGACTTTCTCTTAATGTCTGTGAAATTCATCTACCTTGCAGGGGGCAGCAGTAATTCATTCCATCGACTGAACATGCCCCAGTGTATCGATCCATTCTATTTATGATAGAAATTTGATTGTTTTCCATCTCTGGCTATCCTAGCAAAAGCCCCGTGGTCACTTTTGTACGTATCTTTGGGTGTAACTCATGTTTTGGGTGCACATGTTTTTCTTGGGCATATAATTGGAAGGGGAACTGCCGGGACATAGGTTCAGTGTATGTTTAGTATTTACAGACAGGAAATAGTTTTTTTTTCTTTGTTTTGTTTTGTTTTGTTTTGTTTTGTTTTGCCTTTTTGAACTTCCTAAGGTGGTTCTAATGTTGAGTCCAAGTTGAGAATAAGGAATCTGGAAGGTCAGGAGAGGCACTTTCAGTAAATGCATCGTATGAGAAAGGGGTTGCTGTGTCTTTAGCATAATAAGGCCAGGTTTATTATTTCTCAAGTGTTAAACAAAATTCAACAGAGTAAATGTGAAGATCGAATTGGCTTTATTAAGTGATTCATGACTCAGGCAGCGTCCCATCCAGCAAGTAGAGGGGAGCTCCGATGAGTTGTTCAAAATGGAAAATTTTTGTAAGTAGAAGGGAGGGATGGGGAGTTATTAGCAAAAGAAAAGATTGTTTTGGGCAAGGTCACCTTCCCTTAGGGGGAAGTGCAGGGGGCAGGTGGATTACCTCAGCTTCCCGTGGAGGACGGAGAGCCCATGTGACAGATTACCTCACTGGGACTGATCAGAAAATCCCAGGTTGATTGGCTCAAAATTCTGGAGAGAGGATAAACCTGCAATTAAGTCCTGGTTTGCTGTCCTGGGGGCAGGTGACCCCACTTTGGCCCCGTGGCTTTTTTTTTTTTTTTTTTTAACGCCCTCGATCCTGTCCCGATTTTCTCCCACTCTGAAGCCTGCCTATGTCCCGAGACGTCCTTCCTTAAAATCTGCTCTCCTTGTCCAGCCTATAACCAAGCCCCAGCCACCCAAGCTGCCCATCCTGGTGGTCGCTGTCCTCGGCACTCTGGCCAGTGAGGAAGGATGAGCTCTGATCTCGTTTTCTCCTGGTTTCCCAACATGGAGAGAAGGAAGGGTCCTGGCCCCATGGATGAGGGGTACAAGGACAGAGGGGGATACTTTCCAATTCAGCTCTAGCTTTCTTTCCTCCTAAGGCAGCCGAAATCAGACACTACTTGCTTCCCTGAGGATTGACTTCCTAATCAACTCGGTAGACCTCCAAAGGCTACACAGGGAAAGCCTGCCAATATAGGAGAGAGGTGTGGCTCAAGCCCGTTCTGAGTTATTTTGGAGGAACGTAAGATTTATTACTGTACTGATTCCCGGCCGATGACGTGAAATACTTAAAACCTAATACAGTTGAGGCTAACATAATTATTGAGGAATGTGAAAGTGTTAACGTTCCCAGAACTGATGTTACCCGGGCCTAATATTATTCAGGAGGAAGCTTACTATTCAAACAGAATTGGAATGAACTGGACTGCTTTCACCATCTTCCTTTGTGTTCAAAGAGGACATTATCTTCTCAAGGGGGGAATGGCTGCCATTTGCATAATGTCATTCCTTTTGTTCCTTCTGTTGTCCCAACTGATTGCTTTAGAATATTCGACCTCTGCTACTCCCCTATCTTTCTTGCCAATAACGATCGTCCTCTTCCCTCTAGATAAGGCAAAAGTAGGTAAACCGAGCCCACTCCAAAGCACAAGCCTCCCTGTGAATCCCCCTCCACTGGGGTGGTGATATGAACACATTGACCGTAGGGTGCCAGAGACTGGATGGTGGGGGGTAGGGAGGGACAAGCCGGCTCCCTGGGCTCCCTGCTGCATGGGAATGTCTCATTACCTGATGGGAGAGGGTGGGTTTGAAGAAAACAGAGGCCAGATTGGAGTTTTAGGAGTTCTCTTTCCATCTCAGGAAGTAGGGATTGCTTGTTTCCTTGTGGTTAATAAAATCCACTAAGTTTCTGCAACTCAGCTGTTCTGCCTGCTCTAAATTGTCCTGAGACCTTAAGGGGCAGGGATACTGGGGCTCACGATGGATAGGACTTTGTAATACTAAATGTTTTCCTTTCTCAAGCACTGGCTATGAGCTGGTCGTGTTAAGTGCCACACAAGCATTCCTTTGTTAATAAACAAACACTGCACCCAGTGAGGCGGATTCTACTGTTAACCCCATTTTGGAATATAGGAAGAGAAAAAACTTTTCCTCTATTCTCTTGGGTTCTGTCCCTGGGTCCTGTAAATTAAACCGACAAAAGATCGGTTAACGGGAGAAGATGCTAATTATTTAATTTTTTGCACGCACTCCAAGATCTCACAGGCAAGGAATAACTCAAAGTGGCTAGACCACAAAGGGTGATAAGTTTATGGAGAAGTGACACAACAAAAAGGAAAGAGGTTTGGGCTTCGGATGGCAGTAGACTGTAAGAAGGTAAACATACGGGGTAACTAATGGAAGGTTATTTCAGTAAGATTTGTTTATGCAGATCCAAGTTGGTGCCATCTCCAGTGATAAGAATCCTTTCCTTTTCGTGGCACGGGAGTGGGCATTTGGGGGATAACTTCACAATGGGAAATTTATGCCCTGCCTTTAGGCAGAAAGGGGGAGGGTAGAGAGATTTTCTTATATCTGCTGTTTCTTGATTGCCTTCAGCTCAGAATAATCCTTATGTGTGCTAGGGGGTGGGGCATATTTTGACTTGGCATATCCCGAGCCCCTCCAGCAGCTGAGTGGGCTATAGAGTGTAACTTGACTATCAAATTACAGAGAAGGACTTGAACTGGGTCTGTTTTAAAGAGAGGAAAGCGGGGTTGAGGCAGCAGGGGCAGACCTCCAAGTGCAAGGAGGTCAAGGTCATGTAGCTCAAAATTTCCGCTCTTCCAAGCCCATTACCCCTCAGGACACTCAACAAAGGAAGGACTTGTAGAGACAAGCGGTAGCAGGAGAGGGAAAAGAACTAGGACGATGAAGACTTGCGAGTCAAGCCAGGAAGCTTCTATCAGGAAGGCTGGGAGTCAGCCCCAAAGGGTCAGCAACCAGAGATGAATCAACCCCAGAAGTGGGGAATAAAACCCAGGATTTATTGTTTTATAACAAGGCAGTAGGGAGTGGGAGAAGAGGCAGGGAGAGAAGAGGATGGTAAGGGTTAAAGCTATGAAGAAGTTTATTGCAAGGAAACTGGCTGATATGAGTGTGGGGTTGGCTGGACAAATCTGAAATCTGGAGGGCAGGCTGTTAAGGAAGGGCAGGCTGGAAACTCTTGGGCAGGGGCTGATGCTGCTGTGCATGGGTGGAGTTTCCTCTTTAGGGAAGCCTCAGTTCTGCTCTTAAGACCCTTCAACTGATTGCACCAGGCCCACCCAGATTCTTGAGAATAAGCCCTTTCACTTAAAGTCAAATGATCATAGATGTTAATCACACCACACAATTTCTCCACAGCAACACCTGACTAGTGTTTGATGGAATAACTGGGTTATTCACATAAAACTGCTCGTCACAGTGCTCAAAAAGCTCTTGCTGAATTATTAGGCAACAAGAAGCCAGTATTTATTGAGCAGTTAATAAATGTCAGGCACTGTTCTAAGAAGTTTGTATGTGTTAATTACTTTCCCTTCCCAACACATTTATAAAGTCAGTATTATTATTACTTGTGTCCAACATTAGTGCTGCTTATCAATCTGTATTTCCTCTTCTTTCTCTAGGGACATGGTAGGTTTTTACTTTGCTATTCCCTTCAAATTCAGTAGAGCCAGCCACGTGACTTGTTTTGATCTATGAATCATGAGCAGGAATGACGTCTATCACTTCCAGGTCGGCACATTTAAGAGCGAGCTTGTCACCTCTTTTTCCTTACATCTTGTCGCTTTGACCAGCAATATCCAGACGGATATCCCTACCAGCTTGGGTGTCCTGGAGCGGGCGATGTGAGCAGAGCCCCCTGGCTGACCACATTGGACACATGGCATGTGTTTTCAGCTACTGATATCTCGGGGCTGTTTGTTTCCACTGTGTAACCCAACCTATCCCCATTATCTGGTTTTGCGAAAGGGGAAACTGAGGCACATGGCGATTAAGTAACTCTTCCAAAGTCACACAACTAGGAGCCGGGATTCAAATGCCACCATCTATGCGTCCTTGCTGTCTGGAACCCTAGAATGACTCAGACTGCCACTTTTTCTAAAACTTGATGCTTCAGTTTTCCTTTGGGAGAGACTTTTACTTCCTCTTCTCCCATCCCAGACATTTGGCGACGTCTGGAGACATTTTTGGCTGTCACAACTTGGCGGGTGGGGGGAGGGGGCTTTGTGCTACTGGCATCTGGTGGGTAGAAGCCAGGGATGCTGCAAACATCTAATGCACACGACAGTCTCCCCGCCCCCCCCAGCCCCCCCAAAGCTATCCAGCCCAAATGTCAACAGCACAGCTGGAGCAAAGCCCTGACTTTCCTCTTGAAATTCCTCTGTTGCTTACGTTAACCACAGTTGGCTTCTTTTGCTCGTAACCAGAGACGCGATTGGGTTGTCATGAGTGAGTTAATTAATTAATCGAAAACAGTGGGGTGTCAGTGCTGGGACTAGTCTTATTTGACATTTGCCTAAGTGATCTGGAGGAGTAAGGGGTGTGGGCCCCACATTCCCTGTGACACTTAGCTGTGCCAGGTAGTGAAATGCCAAGCCACTGGTGAGAAGCTGCAGGAAGGTCTCACCAGGCTGTGTGAGTGGGCAAGGATGAGCTTCAGTGTGGGCAAGTACAAGGTGCCGCGTTTGGCAAAAAATAATCCAAGCTATACTTAGAGGTTGGAAAAGGATGGAACGGGAGAGAGGAAAATAGATACAAATGAAAGGACTTCAGGAAGTGATTCCCAAGCCTGATTCTCAGCCTCACCTGAGCTCTAGACAACAACACGGATGCTTAGGCCCTCGTCCGGACGCGCTCGATCAGAGGTCTGGGCGGTACTACTCAGGTCTGTTTTTTCTTTTCTGCAGGAATGCAGACCCAGTTTCCCCAGATTTTCTGATTTTCAAAAGAAGCTAAAGAGACTGGCTTTTGTGTGTAAGTTCCGACGCCCCCCCACCCCCCTTTTGGTAACTTTTAATTTTGAAATAATGTCAAGCCTCTAGAAAAAAAAATCCAAGAATGGTATGAAGAGCTTCCTTTTTCTTTTTTAAGTTTACTTATTTATTTTGAGAGGGAGAGAGACAGCACGAGCAGAGGAGGGGCAGAGAGAGGGGGAGACAGAGAGTCCCAAGCAGGCTCTGCACTGTCAGCACAGAGCCCAGTGTGGGTCTGGAACTCACGAACCGTGAGCTCATGACCTGAGCTGAAATCAAGTGTCTGATGCTCAACTGACTGAGCCACCCAGGCGCCCCAAAGAGCTTCTATATCCTATACCCAGATTCGACAGTTGGTAACCTTTTGCCTCATTGGCTTTATAAGTTCCCAGTTTTTAGAAACATCCAATGGATCAAGCTACACAAGAATGTAAATGGACTTTCACCCTTAAACTATCAGTTGATGACTTCTGAAGGTCAGGCTCACTTCAAACCAATCAAATAAGAGTCTCTGTGGTGGGGCCTAGACATTTGTATTTTAAAAAAAAAAAAAATTTTTAACGTTTATTTATTTTTGGGACAGAGAGAGACAGAGCATGAACGGGGGAGGGGCAGAGAGAGAGGGAGACACAGAATCGGAAACAGGCTCCAGGCTCCGAGCCATCAGCCCAGAGCCCGACGCGGGGCTCGAACTCACGGACCGCGAGATTGTGATCTGAGCTGAAGTCGGACGCTTAACCGACTGAGCCACCCAGGCGCCCTGTATTTTTAAAAAAATTTCCTCCAGACGATGCTAATATGCAGCTAGGGCTGAGAACCATTGGTCCTGGTCCCTCATGGTAATTCCATGTCCCTCATATATGGTGGCTTTAGGCATAGACAGACATGTGATCCCATTCGTGTGACCCCATCTGGGCCGGAGAGGAGGGGGAAGTCTAATGGAATGATTCTAGGGAAGTTCTCTTCCCTCCTAAAGATACACAGAAATGAGTCAGCTCTCCTTCTGTGGGATGGTGTACTTGGATACAATGGGATGTTGTACCTGGATGTGATGGATGCTGGCCTAAGGACGCAAGGCCTAAAGATGGCCTAAGGGTGGAAAGGTGACAAGACTTTGGGTCCTTGGATTTATATTTGAGCTGCTGAATTAACTAACCTGGGGGCCCCTTTCCCCGGGGATTGCTTTTTACAAGGGATGCATGTTCCTTACTCCACTTGTGTGGTAGAGGTGACTAGCCACCTACCAAAGATGCATGCATACCTTATATTATGTCGAGTTATTACCGGGAAGTGTGGAGGCCAAGGGCAGCCTACCCCAAGATGGGTCACTTTGGAATGAAGACTATTCTGAATTAAAAAGCGATCAGCAACCAGAAGGTTTAGGAAAAGTTCTTTACCTCCCCCACAAGTGCCTAAAAAGAATTTTGATACAGAAACTGCTCCAGGAAGAGAGCTACGCCCATAGATAACCCAACAGTATGATAGAAGCTAAGGTATGGTAGACAGGGACGCACCCACCAAGGCCTGTTTAGTCAATGTTCTCTATGTCCCGCTGACCCACAAACATTTGTTTCATTCCCTTGTGAATCACATTCCTTCCTTTCGAAGTCCCAGACCCCACCTCTTTCTCCTTAGGTCAGAATGACATGTATACGTTCATTTTGCCTGATCGTCTTTGGATTTTCTGTGTCTGTGTGGATTCCACGTCCATACGCTGTTAAATTTGATTTTCTCCTTATCATCCGTCTCACATGCAGTTTGATTTCTCAGTCTGGCCAGGAGGACCTCGAGGGGGACAGGACACTCTTTCACCCGACAGGAGAAACTCTCCAAACATGGGTGTCATTTTCAGCACCTCCCCTGGAATCTAGATGGGACCCTGTGACTCGTTCTCACTAGTGGAATGTGACACGAGTGGCTTACTTCGGGTCCAGGTGATTGAGTGTAGGTGTACAATCCTTCACCTCCTCACCCCACCCGTAAGCCCCCTTCGCTCCGTCTACCCACGTGGATAACATCAGGACAACCCTGGAGCCCCAAGATGGCACAGCTATGAGACAGAAACAATTTGGTTTCCTCAGTTACAGCCTGGAGCAGAGGCATCCAGGGGCGCGGCTCAGCTAGGAAATCTACACTGGGCTTTGTGTGAGCAGGAAATCAAGGTTTGTTGGGTTAAGCTCCCAAGATTTTGGGGTTTCTTTGCTATGACAGACAGGCTCGACGATCTAAGGAAGACAAGCTATTTGAGTTAGAATTGGGTGTTCCTTGTAGACCAAAGATTATTATTATTTTTTAAGTAAGCTCTACACCCAACATGGGCTTGAACTCACAACCCCAAGATCAAGGGTCTCGTGTTCTACCAACAGAGCCAGCCAGGCACTCCTCAAAGATTCTTATTTAAATGATCAGAGAAGGACCTATAAAGTCCAGATAACCATCTCAAAACTAGTTTTTGTTTGTCTGGTTTTGCTTTTATTTGCAAAGAGGCAATCAGGATTCTGCAAATTAAAGCACTGTCCAGGAGTTACTTGCTTTCTGCCTGGTGACTTGGCTGTGCCATTGCCTTTGTGGTGGCTTTGATTTTAGACTGATGATTTGCTAGCCCTCAAGACACGTCACCTGGTTTCTGGTCCCTGGTTCTTTCTCTGTCTTGGCTCTTTCTGAACGGAACTGGCTCTAAGGTTCTGATTTCCCTTGTATAAACATCATGACTAAATGCCCTCCTGGTCCTGCTGCCCTGCTGTCCCTAAGGGGAACTCTCAGCCAACCCCATATGGCTGGGTATTCCCCAGTTCTGGAAGCTTCCAAAGGCACAGGTTCTGGTCAGTGCTCCTTTGGTAACTAGGAGCAGAGATGCACTCAGTCTTGCTCAAAGGAAAAGGGAGATTGTTGAAGGGATGCAGAAAGTCTCCCAGAGGAAATGGGATGGGAAGCTATCAGAAACCAAGGAAGCCACACTCTGCTTATGATGCTATGGCTTTCCTTTAAACAGTTCTTAATGCATTCACAATCCCTGCGTCCTTCCTTCAGACAGTGCACTGTTCACCAGATGAATAGTGGTACCACACTTGGCACAGAGGACAACAGTGGAGGACGAGACAGTTGGGTACGCTCCTCTCATGGATCTAACATTCTAGTAAGCAAACAAATACACACGCACAAAATATTACAGACTTTTGAACTATCAAGGGAATAAGTATGGACTATACCAAAGAAAAGCAGTGGTTCTCCTGCCGAGAATTGAAGGAAGTCCTCGCTGAAGAGATGATTTGTCAGCCTGGACCTGAAGGATGAGAAAGGGCCAGTCATATAAAGAGATAGGAGAGATTTCAAGCAATGGGAACAGCAGGTGCAAAGGCCCTGAGGTGGAAATGTGTTTGGCTGGGTCAAGGAAGTGAAAAGAGAAGACACATGACGAGAGGGTAGGCAGCCAGGTGAAAAGTGATAGAATAAAGTTGGACCGGTTAGCAGGGTCTCCATAACGCAAGACCTTGGAGCCCATGGCAAAAATTTGGATTTTATGTGCATACAGTGAGAAACCTTTGCAGGGTTGTCCTCTCTTTGCCATGTATGTGGCCCATTGTTGCTGCCCTGGTCCCAAGGCTTCCTTATATCTTTTCTGTCCTGTACCCTTTAGCCAACTAGCAATTGCTTTCTGTGTCTCTTCGTTAGAATTCCTGGCAGAGATCATCTGACTGGCTTAGTTTACCTTTTTTTCTTTTTAAGTTTATTTATCTATTTTGAGAGAGAGACGAGAGAGACAGAGCACACTAGTGGGGGAGGGGCAGAGAGAGAGGGAGCGAGAGAATCCCAAGCAGGCTCCACACCACCAGTGCAGAGAGCCCTGTGTGGGGCTCGAACCCCCGAGCCCTGGGATCACGACCCGAGTCGAAGTCAAGAGCTGGATGCCTAACTGAGTGAGCCACCCGGGTGCCCCGCTTAGTTTACCTTTTGAAGTCAAGTCACAAATCCCAGGCTGCTGGCCACCCGACAAACAGATTGGCTGGCTGCAGATCTGGTATGATCTGTGATCCAGCCAGCTGTGCTCTGGGGCAAGGTCATGTCTAACTGATGATAATGTCCGCATACTGGAGACTTGGGCAAAGCCAGCAATGATAGAAGCTCTTAGAGAAGTATTTCTGAAGATAAAATTTACGAAACTAGGATGTCACTGGGCACCTAACTTATTAAACTTCCAAAAAATATGTAACACATTGTATCTGAGCAGCACATGCCCCCCCCCCCCCAAAAGGAACTCCAACTCTTCCTTTAGGTCTGACTGTAAATATCACATCCTCTTCCTTGACCGTCCATCAAAATTAGCACCCGCCCCGCCCCATATATTCCTTGGTATTCTTGGCACTATAGTTTCCCTTTATGACACAGATCACAGTTTTCCATGACGTTGATTTGTGTGCTCACTTGTTTGGTGCACGTTTCCCCCTCTGGATGGAGCATTCCATCAGGGCAGGGCTTGTACCTGTGAGGATTATGGCTGTTTTGGTACACAGTAGGTCCTCGATAGTAAGTGCTAGGTGAATGGGTGAATGAATGAATGAATGAATGCACGGGAGTGAGAGATCGTGTGGCCTGAGGAGTCACCAAAGATTTCGTGGAAGCAATGAGGCTTGATCTTGATCTTGAAGACTGGACAGAATTTGGAGAAGACAAGGACAGACAGTTCAGGCAGGAATAATACTCATCAGCAAAGCCCGTGCACAGGCAGTAAGTGCGGTACGGCCAGGGCCGACTGTGGGCACTGATTAGAGCAGAGGCGTGTGTTGATAAGATCTGGAAAATCAGGGGCGCCTGGGTGGCTCAGTTGGTTCAGCACCCAACTTTGGCTCAGGTCATTATTTCGAAGTCCATGTATTCGAGCCCCACGTCGGGCTCTGTGCTGACGGCTCAGAGCCTGGAGCCTGCTTTGGATTCTGTGTCTCCCTCTCTCTCTGTCCCTCACCTGCTCACGCTCTGTCTCTCTCTCTCTCAAAAATAAATAAACGTTAAGAAAATTTTATAAGATTTGGAAAATCAAATTGTCTGTGTGGGAAAGGGCCTAAATAGAAAAGATAGAAATCTGAGAACTGGATTAAAACAATAGCTAACATGTGCATGGTGATTGTGTTTCAAGCACTTTTCTAAGTGTTTTATGAGTGTAAGCTCATCCAATCTTCACAGCATACCTGAGGAGTAGGTACTGTGTTTGTGGCCATTTTACAGATGGAGAGGCTGAGGCACAAGGCAATTACCCCGCCAAAGTTCTCACGGCTGATGAATGCAGAGTTGGGATTCAAACATGGGCAGACGCAGCTGCAGAGTGTGTGGGTTTGAAGGTTATGCCAAGCCACCTTTTCTGCTCTGGGGAGGTAGAGGCAGAATTTGGCCAGAGATCAGCTCTGGGGGCCACAGAGCGTGACAGAGACACCCAGGGGTTCTGGTCTTGAGATTGGCCGGAGGATGCTGCGGGTCCAGAAATGAGCGGGCTGGGAAACGGAGCCGCATCCGGGGGAGAAGATGAGGGACTCAGTAAGGAGCAAGAGGTTTGAGAATCGTGGTCGTCAAGGCTTAGGCGGTGACTCTTTCCTAGGCTTTGGAATCAGGCAGACACGGCTTTGAGCACCTGCTTTGCCGCAAGTTTCAACATCAACAATTCAACAAGAGTACCTATCTCAAAAGTGAGGATTAAAAGAGGCAAAAGAAGTGAAGTTCACAGCACACAGAATGGGGGCCAGGGACCACGAATACTCCTCACGGGGTTGGCCGGGCTGGAAACTGCAAACTGCGCGTGGTAATATTAATCTTCATTTGGGGCGCCTGGGTGGCGCAGTCGGTTAAGCGTCCGACTTCAGCCAGGTCACGATCTCGCGGTCCGGGAGTTCGAGCCCCGCGTCGGGCTCTGGGCTGACGGCTCAGAGCCTGGAGCCTGTTTCCGATTCTGTGTCTCCCTCTCTCTCTGCCCCTCCCCTGTTCATGCTCTGTCTCTCTCTGTCCGAAAAATAAATAAACGTTGAAAAAAAAAATTAAAAAAAAAATATTAATCTTCATTTGATGTCAGCCACCCAGGTCTCTGAGGCCGCACGCGCCAAAGCGTTGCAGGGAGCAGACCTTAGATGGAACAGGATGCGGGAAAGGTGGGCAGAGGGTCCTTCCAGGGGTCAGGGGCCTATGTCTCTCTTCCTGCTCTCTGGCCTTTGTACCTGTAGTTTGTACTTGGCCTCCAGAGCAGATGTCTGGCTAGTGAAGCCCCTGGGACCTTTCTCTCCATCCCCATCTCCCCAGATGCCCCGTTTTTGATAAAGTCCTAGTTCCCAGGGCTCCGGGCTGCGGCTTGTTCTACTTCACAGGATTCGTCACCTGTTCACTCCATCCCTCAGATCCTTCCCTCTCCAAGGGTGCCTGAAGCCTCGAAGCCCAAAGCCAGCGATGAGACAATGGGACCTGAGTCACCTCTGCAGTGTTAGAGGACACCGGTCCCGTAGTTGAGACAGTTACCCTCCCCAGTGCGCCTTGCATCTTTCTGATTAAACCAAGGAAAGTGTCTTCCCTGGTGAGAGAATATCTCTAACATCTTTCTAACACTTTGGTTACATCCTTCTTACAAAGATCAGGCAGCAGCCGTCAGCTTAGAACGGGAAGCAGCTAGAGGACGGCGTGATTGCTTTGTTTTGGTCGTGTCTATTTTCCCAGTTGCCATTTCCTTACGGCAAACAATTCCAGTTTTCCTTTCAAAGCAGTGACATAAAGTTCACATATCAAATCTATTTATTGAAGTAAAACGAGTCGATGTAAAGAAAAACGGTCGACAGGTAATTGTCGATGTAGTATGTGCTTATGAAAAACTTGACGAGGGTAGTGCTCGGATGGCCGGTCCAGAAAATCCTGGTAGACCAGGAGGTCACTCACATTAGGGACTATCAATAGGCTATCAATGTCGGTTCCGCTCGTTAGCATCTTACACACGTTCCCTCTTCAAGCCTCTGTTCCCTCACTTGCCAAAATGAGGATAGTAAATCCTACTGCACACGGGGTTGTTTTAAGGATTCAGTGAGATAATTTGCTGTATGTGAGTGTAATTTGCATGAGATGACTCTTAAAAAATTGTTTTTTAATGTTTATTTATTTTTGACAGAGACGAAGACAAAGTGTGAGCAGGGGAGGGGCAGTGAGGGGGAGACACAGAATCTGAAGCTGGCTCCAGGCTCTGAGCTGTCAGCCCAGAGCCCGACGCGGGGCTCGAACTCACAAACTGTGAGATCATGACCTGAGCCGAAGTCAGACGCTCAACCGACTGAGCCACGCAGGCGCCCCTGCATGTGACGACTCTTAAGGGTTAAATGAAATGAGTTGTTGGGAGTCTGCGTTCTACAAATTCACCGCGTGGGTGTGGGCCAGCGCCTCCCTCCCCAGGCCTTCTGTCCCATGGTAAAGTCTGGGCAAGTCATGTAACCTCTCTTGCCTCAGTTTCCTCCTTGGGAAAAATGGGGCTATTACTGGCAGGATTAAATAACGAAGTACGTGTTTGGTGCTAGATCACAGCCTGGCACGTGACAGCGTTAGGTAAGCGTGAGCTCTTGGGACCATCGCTGTGCCCTCTGTGGTGATCGCAGCCCTAGGTGGGAAGGCTCTCCGGAAGTGTGAGCATCTGGCGTGGGCCAAAAGCCCTCTAGGAAGCCAGTGTTGGCAGAGGTGACTTTGACCTCTCTTGCCTTTTGGTACGGAATATTCAAAATATTCAAATGTCCTTCCCCCGTGCCCTCAGGCCCCCTCCCCCCATATAGAACATCTATTTGGCTTCTGTCTTCCTGCAATGATGCTTTTGCTGTATCCCCCTCAACCCCCAAATTCATATGTTGAAGTCCTAGCTCTCCTTGTGATGGTATTTGCAGATGGGGCTATGGGGAGGTAATTAGGGCTCCATGGGGGGCGGGCTGTGCTGGGAATAGTGGCTACCTAAGAAGAAGAAGGAGAGAGAGAGAGACAGAGACAGAGAGACAGAGCGAGAGAACTGCCACCTCCGAGCTGTGAAGACACAGTGAGAAGGGGCCATTTGCAAGCCAGAAGGAAAGCCCTCCACCGTGGCTCTTAGGCAACAGACTTGACAAGACAAAGGGCCCACAGTGACACCTGGCTGGATACAAAGAGGCTCTTTAAGCCACAGGCCCTATGCAGCTGACCAATGGGCTACTTGCAACCCACCTAAGATTACCAAAAAAAAGGGAAAGTTCTATCCGTCCCCCCCCCCCAACCCCACCCTCCCTGACTCTGCCCTGTGACTCTGGCCCTTCACCACCTCCTGGGGCAGGACGGCCTCTCCTGTGCTGTCCTGCCCGCTGCCCCCATTGCGGTGTATTCAATAAACGCTTCTCTCTTCTGTTCTGCTTTGGGCGAATCCTCGCCCGGCCCTCACCACCGGCCTCCACCCAATCGGGGACACCCCACACTCACCAAGAACCAAATCTGCCGGCACCCTGATCTTGGACTTCCCAGCCCAGAAGGATGAGCAGCAAATATCTGTTGTTTAAGCCTAACTCCTAAAACTAGGAATTTTGTAAGAGCAGTGCACGTTGACTCAAATAATGCTCACTCTGCTTAGAATGCATCCAAAAATTAAAAACCTATGTATTGATTATTTACACATGACATTTTGTTTCAGCCTCACAACTCTGTGGAGAACACTCTACCATGTTCCATTGTACAGATGAGGAGACTAAGGCTTCAAGGTCAGGTGCACTCGTCCCGGGCCTAGAGCTCCTGGGTACCAGAGCCAGCTTGCTTGCCCCCAGCTAGCCTCCAGGGATTCAGGGGAGGGACTCGCCGACTCTGACACTGGTCGGGGGAGCACCTTGCTGGCCTCAAGGGGTGACAGGGTGGTGGGGAGCCTTCCTGGTGGTTAGCGTGTGATGAGCAGAATTCAGCTTCTCACACAGAGGCGAGCCAGTCCCACGGCAGGCAGGGAGTTTGTGCAAGAAGTAGCCGGAAGAAACAGAACACTCCCAGCTTGGTTGGTTACAACAAGGCAAAACCTTTAATAACATGAGTGCTTATTACATTAGCTGCTTCAGGGCTCTGACATCTTTGATTTCTGGTCATGTTTTTCTAACACGTAAAGGTGAATGCCTCCCTCAGGGCCACCTGGATGGTTGGGGTCCTGAGGATTCATGTGAGTGGGCAATGGGGACAACTGCACGCGCCTGGGGAATCGGGGGTCCCCCTCCCCCCCAAGCCACCACCCGTGACTTTGAGTAAAGTCCTCTTCCAAGGAGGGAAGAATGTGGAGGTCCTTCCAGTAAAGAAGGAAGAGAGGAAAACATCTGGCACAGATACACAGAGAGAGAAATGACATCATGGGGTTGGCTTGAAAAGTGGGGGGGAGGGGGCTGGAGGGGGAGGGTTGGGAGTTGGGGGAGGGGGGTAGGACCCGGAGGGCCCGGGGCCAAGTTTGGGAGAGGGCTGAGTCCATTTGGTTTCATTCTTTGTAAAAAGTAATACCATCACGAGGACCATGCCATGCAACCTCCCAGCCACCTCTGTTCGCTGCCCCCGCGGCTGTGCTGGGGCGGAGGCCAGAGGGCAGAGGTCAGTTCAGACGGGCGTAGTGCGCCTGTTGGCCGGATTATTATGCAGCGACTCCTTGAACTCTTTGGGCGTGGAATTGTGGAACTGTAGAAAAGCGTGGTCCCGGTCGGAGTTGAGGAGGGTCCCCATGGTGATCTTTGAGGGGTCCCGGGAGAGGGTGAACATGGAGATGTCAGTGGAAGGGATGGTGTGGAAGCCTTTGCTGATGGGGGACAGGTCTCGGGATCTGGGCTCCGTGGAGCGCGAACTTGAACGCCTCCGGAATCGATACCTGTAGGGCGGAAGGCGCGCAAAGGTGGATTTCTTCAGGAGCTCCGAGTGGGATTTGGCACGTAACTGCTGATGTTTTTCTATATAGATGTGCACAGCGACAACTCCCACGATTTCTGCGATGATGAAAGAGAAGGCCCCGAAATAAAAGGACCAGCCATAGGAGTAGCTTTTTTTGGAGTCACGCTGCCCGGGGTCTCCGGCATTGGCTGATATATAAACTATGATGCCGATGATGTTGCTTAACCCTAAAAGAAGGGAAAAGAGAAACACATCTTTCACACACCTCTGCGGTAACTTTGAGCCTTGAAATATTTATAGAAAGTGTGGAGGTAACAGGGAGACAGGTGAATGGATTTATGGCTGGGAAATCCCACCACGGGGTATGTCTCACGAGGTCCGTCTCTTGGGAAGTGAGGAATTCTGCTGCTCGGTCCCAGGTGGCCTGCGTTCAGCTATGGGATGCGCCCTATTCCTGTAGCGAGCGCCGGCGAGCTCCGGAATGCATGCATTCTCCCTTACGAGCCATTCATTCCACCAAAACCTGATCTCTGGCGCTAAGTCATGAGGATGGCAGAATGAAGGAGGTACAGGTACCCGCCTCTGAATGCCTCACCGTGGGTAGGAGAGACTGACATGTAAATGCAATTAGAGCAAAATACAGTGAGGGCTCTATCAGAGACGCATGTAAAATGGTTCGGGAGCAAAGGGAGGCAGGACAGGTGCGCCCCTGGGGTTTGAAAACAAGGTGACATTGAATGGGGTTGAGCCAGGAGCTGAAAGGCTACTGACTACATAATGTGACAGAAGAAATCAAGAGTGACCTGCTAGGGTGTTAGCTTGGATGATGAGGTGACACCCTGAGCTAAAATGAGAGGCAGCAAAGAGAACAGGTTTAGAGAAGAGGAAAGATTGGAATGCACTGAGGTGGACGTGTTTATCGAGAGTCTAAATGCAGCTGTCCGGTGGACATAGATGGGTCTACACCTGCAGTTGGGGGACCCAACGAGTCCAAGGGGAAGGGACCAGTAGCTGACTAAGTCTTTTTTATCTGCACCGGAGAAGGTAATGCTTTCAGTTAGCTGTCGGTTGAGCATCAGGAATTGGGGAGCGCAAAGCCGATGTCCCCAGTAGGCATGGCCTGCAGACTTAGTGTCCCTAAGTGCCATCGGAGTAGCCCTGGAAATAGTCACTTAGAGATGAGCTGATTCTCTAGGGAGTGGTAAGAAGAAACAATAGAACCTGAGGACCCAGGGGCTGTGATGATCTCTGACCACCTTCCTCACATTATTGTTCCAAAGGTTGAGTCTCTCTTTTTGTCTCTTCCGGGGCGTGATACCAACATTGACTCGGGGGAGTTGGTATATCGGCTGGCATCTCCTTGCCTCCAATTTTAGGGCGGGGCTAAATGGAGGCCCTCGTTACAGTTCCTAGCACAGCTGGTGAATAACCAGATCCAGCGGCCTCCTGTGCTCCCTTTCTGGTCCTTGACTGCTCCGTACTCTTCTTGTGGATCCCCAAGGTCTCCCCAGTGGTCCATCAACTAAAGGGTTAAAGCTGGGCACGCAGGGGCCACGAGACTCTGCTCCAGTGCTGTTCTGACCTGCTGGTGCACGTGCATTGAGGGGAGTTAATATTGGATTATGATCTCTGGCCATTCATTCTCCATCTAGGACTTGCTTCAGGAAGGCGGGCTGGGGGGTCTGCTTCTGCCCCGTCTCCTCTTGCAGGCATGATCCTACGCAGGCATCCAGCAGGTAGGCAGCGAGTTCTAATCACTGAGCTATTTCTAAACATGGGCGTTGACACAGACAGCCCGTGTCAGGCTGCAGGAAACCACAGGATGAAAAACTCCTTCTCTTTCTGGAGTGTCAATTCGGCTTGAAGATTAGTGGGGAAGACACATTCTTTTATATTAAAATGAACATGGATATAATAAGGAGGAGAGAGCAGAATTCACATGAATTTTTAAGTGTAAATGGGAGACAGACTTCAAAGACATTTCAGCTCACTCAAGGCGCTTCTAGTGATGCCCCCCGAGTCCCCAGGGCCATGTTTTCTTTCTCCTCTGCTAGCAGGGAAATTCTGGTGGCAAAGTTTGGGAAGCCCCTCAAGGAAGCCTTTTTTGGGGGAGGGGGAGGGGGAGAAGTTCAAAGAAAGACCTGGATGTCAGACCAGGTTAAAGGAGGTAGGAAGCCAAGTGACTTGCCATTAACTTCTAGGGCTCTTACCATGTGCCAGGCACTGTACAAAGTCTTAACATGCACCATCTCAGTTATTACAACCGACCTGCTCCTCCCTTGGGGAGTCTGGGTGGCACAGTTGGTTAAGCATCTGACTCTTGGTCTCAGCTTGGGTCACGATCTCACAGTTTGTGAGTTTGAGCCCCACATCAGGCTCTGAGCTGATGGCACAGAGCCTGCTTGGGATTCTGTCTCTCCTTCTCTGTGCCCCTCCCCGACTTGTGCGCACGCGTGCTCTCTCTCTCTCTCTCAAAATAAATAAATAAACTTAAAAAATTAAAAAAAAATTAATCCTCTCTTAAAGTTTATTTCTTTATTTTTTGGTAATCTCTACATCCAACGTGGGGTTAGAGCTCACGACCCTGAGATCAAGAGTTGCACACTCTTCCAGCTAAGCCAGCCAGGTGCCTCTAACCCTCTTTTACAGAAGAGGAAACTGAGGCACAGAGAAGATATGTAACTTTCCACGCTGACAGTGCTAGGAAATAGTAGAGGTGGGATTTGAACCCAGGACTGTGTTTTGGCCACAGCGCACTTAGATTTCAGTAACAAATTTTAGGAAGAACAAGATGTAGGTGGGCAATCACTTTCTCCCAACCACTAGACTGTCAACATCTTGAGGGCAGACCTAGGCTGGCTTTGTTCATGGCTTTGGCCCCATCTCCTAGCCCAGAGCCTGGCCATAGCCAAGAGTGTTTCCTGAACGACTAGGCACATTGAGTTGCCCGAGAATTAACAGGTGCAATGTATATACCAGCAGCTCCTATGTAGTAAGTGATTACTGTGTACTAGGTGCTATCCTAGGCATCTTGCAAATACCAACTCATTTCAGCCTCTTAACAGCCTCAAGAAGTAGGGCCATCGTTACCCCCACTTTTCAGATAAGGAAACTACGTCACAGAGAGGTGAAGGGACTTGCCCAAGGTTACACAGCTGGGAAGTAGTAGAGCCAAGATTTGCACCCTGCAGCCTGGCTTCAGAGCCCATGCTCCTCTGTATTATGCACAGTGCCTGTCCCGTAGTAGGTGCTCAACAAAAGGTTGTTGACTGCTTGCCTGAAACCTCAGATCCTAAGAAGAGCTGAGCAAAAAAGAGCCTTAGAGAGTGCCGAATCCTCTGACACTTTCATTTTATAGGTGGGAAAATGGAAGCATTTCAGCATTCCTTTGGGAGATGGGCGTGTCTAGGAATAGACCCCAAGCTTCTGGCTTCTCCTCAGGGCTTTCACCGCTGCCCCTCATGTTTCCCAGTCCCCATGTGTCCGATCCACCTGCCATCTTTCACAATACCCTTTGTGAGAAAGAAGTTGCTGGTGACACACTCTTCCCTGACAATCCCCTTGGGGGACAAAATAATGATCCTTCTCCCACATGGGAAACCCGAATGTCAGCACAATGCATTATCCACTGGGTCAGTCAGAGCCCAGCGGGTCTGGACAGGCCGCGGATGACTAGAAAGTGCCTCAAAGCCACACAAGTTCCTGAGTTTGCCAGTTGCTACCGTCAGTCCACACAGAGCGTGGTCAGGGGCCGTGACCACCTTTGGGCTGACCACATCCCCACGGCAAGATGGCGGCTTTCTCTCTGGTCTGTTGCTGGATTTGGTGTGGTTCAACTTCCCCGTTTTCCTGTTTCCCAGGGCAAACAGTGGGGGAAGAATGGGGGCAAGGTCTAGGAGGGGAGCAGGGCGCTGGGTTTTAGACTTTGGAGCCATGTTGTTGCTGCTTTTCCAATACTAGAAAATAATATTGGGGGGCACCTGGCTGGCTCAGTCGGAAGAGCATGTGACTCTCGATCTCGGGGCTGCGAGTTCGAGCCCCACGTTATGTGTAGTGATGACTAAAAAAAAAAATAAACTTAAAAAAGAAAATAAAACAATATTGTGCTTTTTATGGTCAGCCTCTTTCCAACAACACTGAGACGTGGATACTATTATTATTTCCCATTTTACAGTCGAAGAAACCAGGGTATGGGGAGTCGGGGAGGTTCCCGAGGCTCACCCAGGTAGAGCCAGAATTAACATCTAGAAGGAAAGCCCCCCCTTTACACACCATTTCTTCTTCTACTGTTCCCACCCTGCTAAATAGTCTGCCATCACTGGGCCAAGTTGGAAGGCCACCACCGGAGTTGAGTCCCCTTCCCCCACCCACCTTGTTCTATGCTTCTCTAAAGTATTCGTCCTGAGGGCACTGGATGAGGGGTGGGGTGGGAAGAGATGGAAGGGGGGATGGAAACGCAGGGGTAAGAGAGGAAATGAGGCGGGTGGAGGAGGGATGGAAATGGGGGGAAGAGAGAGAAGGCAGAGCATAGGGCCCCTTCCCGAACTGACTCATCCTTCTCGCCACCTTCTGGACAGGCCAGGTATTGGTTATGAGCTCTTCCCAGAGGGCATCCGGGGCTGCTGGCTTTTTACCTGGTTCCCGGAGACGCTTTGAACAATATGAGGATTTGAGCCCTTGGAAAGCCGTGACACGTCTCAAAGGGCCAGACACATATGCAGACGTGCCCAAATGAACAGCAAGGCGGACCCCGTCAAAGCACACTGAACCAGTCCCTCAGGTCACACATTACACGCACCACACCTGCCCCCCACCCTACGCGCAAGCATGACACTTGAACAACAGGGGAGTTAGGGGTGCTGACCCCCCGCACAGTCAAAAATCTGTGTTTAACTTTTGGTTTTCCCAAAACTTAACTACTAATTGCCTACTGTTGACGGGAAGCCTTACTGAGAACACGGTCAACAAACTTGTATTTTGTTTGTTCTATGTATTCTATACTGTATTCTTACAATGAAGTAAGCTAGGGAAAAGAAGATGCCATTAAAAAAATCATAGGGAAGACAAAAATACATTTCCACTACTGTATGCATTTACTGAAAATCCATTCCTCAGTGGACCCGCGCAGTTCAAACCCATGTCGTTCAAGGGTCACCATACATATGCTGTCTCACTAGTCAGCCCCTGTCCCCCTCTGAGCTGATCCTGCCACCCTAGTCTCCTGCCTTCCTATGATGCCACCCTCGCGTATCAGCATCTTTGGTTCTAAGTGAAGTCTGTGGCTCTTCATTCTTTTTTTTTTTTTTTTTTAATTTTGTTTCAGAGAGAGAGAGAGAGAGAGAGACAGGGAGAGCAGAGGAGAGGGGCAGAGGGAGGGAGAGAGAGAATCCCAAGCAGGTTCCACGCCCAGAGCAGAGCCTGGTACGGGGCTCCATCCCACGACCCTGGGATCATGACCTGAGCAGAAGTCAAACTCGGAGGCTCAACTGACTGAGCCACCCAGGAGCCCCTGGCTTTTCATTCTTCACACGAGCGGAGTATTTTCTCGCTCTTGCCCTGGACGGAACCCTGAATAGCACTGCTCTGTCCTTGTGGGCCTGGCTGGGGGTTGGTGCCTGTGAGGACCTCGGGGCCGGGGCCGGAAGCTCACCTGCAGAGACGAAAAAGATGCCCGCGCTGAGGATGACATTGTGTCTGCTTCGGTGGAATTCACTGGCCGCCACGCAGAGCCCGCCAAAGAAGAGCAGCGTGACGCTGAGGATGGGGAAGACACTGGAGGCCCTCACAGCTCCTGCGGAGAGAAGGGGAGAGGGTTCCACCTGCGTCCCCGCCAGCCCCGGGATCCACCCATCCCAGGCACAGGCGCCCCCGGGGAAAACAGCACCTGCGGAGGAGGACAGAGCCTGCATCTAACATGGGCGTGAGACCAGTACGGCCGCTCAGGGCTCTGTGCTCGGTGCTAACGCTCTCCAGTCGCCGTCCTGAAATTCTTAATCAGTCTGTCTTTGAATTGCGTTTTAGAAGTGAAGCCTGATGGGCCCACAGACATTGCACTAGGGGACTCGGAGCCTTGACTTGTGTCATCGTCTCTGTCTCCCCACACCCCCTTCTCCTTGGGATGGGACCTTAGCTGCCCATTCTCCTGCCCCAACCAGTGATCACTGGCACCCTTCGTTCCTGGTGGGGGCTGGGCATGGACGGAGGAAGGGTCAGGGTTCGGCGCGAGCCCCAGGCACCTGCAAAGCTATGCATTCACCCCTCAGAGTGTCTCCATGCCCCTCGGAGTAGTGTGACATTAGGTAGGCAAATAAAAGACACTGTGACAGATCAAGAGAGAGAGAGAACAGAAAAGAAGAAAAAGCTTTTTTGCCTGTGTTTTGAAGGAGGAGCTGGGATCTTCCTTCACTCTGGACCCTGCCAATTCTGTAGCCAGCCCTGCACCCAGAGTCTCTCCCGTCGGCTCACATGCTGTTGGCCAAAATGCAGAGCCTTTTCCCACTGCACACCTATCTTTGCCTATTTCTTGGTCTGGCAATATTCTCTTGATACCCACTTAGTCACCGAATGAACAAAGGAGTTTACTTATCCATGCAACAATGTTACTGTGTACCTACTGGATGCCAGGCGCTGTGCTGGGCCCTCAGGTACCACCAGTGGACATGTGCGGCCACCCCCAGGGCACAGGAGCTGCCCTTCAAAGTAGGGGCTGGCTGAGGGGCTGGAGCAGCTCCTGGAGGCCCCTGTGTTAACTCTTTAGTTGCTGGATCATGGAGAGGCCCTAAGGGAGGCCCCTTAGGCCTTGGGGAGGGGTCCTATGGTAGGGGTTCCAATATTTACCCAGCCAGTATAAGGGTATTTCCTGGCCTGTCCAGACCAGAATATACCAGTTGAATAAATTCCATGTTCACGGTGTACAAAAGAGTTAGGGTCCCAGGTCTCATGGGGCTTACAAGCCAGTTGAGTTGACAGTCAGACATGGCTATGTCATTTGCAGGCCCCAGCGCAAAATGAAAATGCAAGGTCTCTTGTTCCAACATTAAGCATTTCAAGATGGCGACTGGAGAGAATTGAACACCATGAGGCTCTTGGAAGGGCCGGGGATGGTGAGAAGTTGTAGGATTTAGGGTATATTTCTTTTGATCGATCGATCGATCGATTGATTGATTTAGAGCAGGGGAGGGGCAGACAGAGAAGGAGAGAGAAAGAATCCCAAGCAGGCTCCAAGCTGTCCGCGTGAAGCCAGACGTGGAGCTTGAACTTACAAACCCCGAGATCATGACCTGAGCCAAAACCAAGAGTCGGGTGCTAACCGACCGAGCCACCCAGGCGCCCCAGGATATGATCCTAAGGTGAAGCCACCAGAACTGGCAATGCGTGGTGGGAGACACAGGAGCTGAAAACCGTGCCCATATCGGGTGCCATGCTGCTGAGCTCAGGGTGGTGCCCAAAATGCCTAGGGCATGTGCAGGTGCAGCAGTGGGGGGGGGCGTCATGGCAGGAAGGGTGTGAGTTCATTTTTGGCCTCGGGAAGTTCAAAGCTGAAGGTTCAAGGCTTTCAAGCCCCCATTCATGGTGACCCTACCCCTGCTGTTTCTCTTTGCTACTGCACAGAGGTGCTTATGTGCCAACTGCCAAACTCTTTCTACAACTTAATGTCATGTCACAAAAGTTTTCTGAAAGTCTGGTAGCTGATTTAGCCAAGGGGGCTGCCTGGGAAGGGCATTGGAGTAGACGTGGGGTGAGGGTGTGCGGGCACACAAGGGTGAGGTTCTCTTAATGAGAAGAAAATGAAAGAGTGTTTGCTTTTGCTTAAAGACAGCCACCCACATACCCAGCACTGGAGTCTGGGCAGACCCGGGGCCCCATAACAGCGTCCCTCCCAACACTCTGCTTCCATGGTGAGGTTTTGGGAGAGGCTGGGTTCCCTGCTTCCTTTAGCCCCCAGTCGAGGGGTACCCTGGGGAGGGGGGGCTCTGGAGTCCCGGGTGGGCACATGAGCCTGGCTGCAGGCACAGCTCATTAATAACTTCTCAATATTGACACATATGACTTATGGGCTTCCATTTGGACCCTCAGCCTGGCACCCCACAAATATCAGGGGTTGATCTGCCTCCAATGGCTTCAAGGGAAACTTGCGGACAAACCTTTAAAGCATTTGTTCGCATTGTGTATTGGCAGGAATTGCGCAAATATTCAATGTGATGAGTTTAATTGATTGAAAGAGCCTTTAAATTAAAAAAAAAATTTCAAAGCATGATTAAATTATGATTATGCACAAAGGAGACAATCTGAACGTTTGACGCTATTGAACTGTGTTGCTTATAAAGGTGCAACTTTGCAAGGTGGCTGCAGTAACGACGTGGCAACCAGCTGGTGGCCAGACTCACTCTTTACCCACAAACGAGACACAGGGTTGCAGGTATCTGCCTCAGGACGTCGCCTCTGTGATTTACTCTACTTTCATTTTAGCCCTATGGACACGAGGGGGCTTCAGACAAAAACGTTTTACTGTCTTCCTCCCCTACTTACTTCTTTCCTCTACTGTTCTTCCTCCCCAAACTATCTAGGGGTAAGTTGAGGTTGGAGAACCCTGCAGGAGCGTGCCCCTGGCTCCGTGTGGTGGGGTCGGGGATTCCAAAATTCCCAGCGGGACATTCGTGTACTCATAAAGGCCTCTCCTTAACCTCAGCCTGATTCTGTGGCCAGTGAAGTGTGGGTAGACCGTGGGATGGGGGCAAGGACCCTCACCTTCTTAGGGGGAGCAAAATACTCTGTTGGAAAAGCAATCCACCTCTGGGAAGAACTTAAATCAGTTTTACAAGTTGTGAAATAGAAGTTATAGCTGTGTTTCACCTCCAGCAGGGCAAACATCACCATGTTGCATTAAAGCAGGAAAGAAAAACAAAGAAAAACCATGCGTACTCAGTAAAATCCCCCTGGAGATGACACTAAGGTCATTCTTCTGAGGAGGTCCGTGTACGAAGCAACATCTCTACATGTGGCCTGTAGTCCCCGTACCAAATTTTTCTGCTGCTGGTACAAATTCCCATAGGCATTTGGATAAATCCTACTAGATGCATAAGGACCGCAAACAGAGAAATGGTATGTTTACATTTTAAAAATCATCTTAAAAACAACTATTTCTTAATCGACCCTACTACCCCTTACATTGTAATGTGGTTCAAGGCTCATATAGAGACTTACAGTCCGTCTGCAGACTAACAGGTGTGAGTAGGGCTAAAAATGGTTGAAATTGAAACACCATTCTTCTTGAGCTACGAGTTACAAACATACTCTGAATAGGACAATTTATTGAAGTTTTTATTATTTTATTTTATTTTTAAAGTTTATTTTTGCGAGAGAGAGAGAGAGAGAGAGAGAGAGAGAGAAAGCAGGGGAGAGAAAGAGAGAGACAGAGAGGGAGGCAGAAAATCTGAAGCAGGCTCTGTGTGGACAGTGGAAAGCCCTACTCAGGGGTCGAACTCCTGAACCTCGAGATCAGGCCCTGATCCCAAGTTGGACACTTAACCGACTGACCCGTCTAGGTGCCCCTCTTGAAGTTTTTATTTGTAATAGCCATAAAAAAAAAAAACACCCCTTACTTTTAACATTCCCTAACAGTAAATTTAGTCAATGCCTTTGAAATTCCCTTTTGTCTGAACTTGACACACATTTTGTTGAAGAAGTTACATTTAGATTATGTTAAGCCCCAAGTTCTCTCTGTGCCTAGATCAATGTCAGGTCCCTATTTGCAGCTGGACTTTGCTATGCTTGTCTCGTGCGACAGAAAAGAGAGAGCCCACATTGCTTCATCATTCCAAGTTGAGCCCTGGGCTGAGGGTAACGTGTCTGAGCTCAGTTAAATTTCTTGAGCCTG
The DNA here is from genome assembly GCF_022079265.1 of Lynx rufus. Classification (NCBI taxonomy): domain Eukaryota; kingdom Metazoa; phylum Chordata; class Mammalia; order Carnivora; family Felidae; genus Lynx; species Lynx rufus. The sequence continues at coordinate 5,705,411 of NW_025814838.1, forward strand.
TCACGTAGATGACATTATCATCTCCATATCCGACTAGATAAAGACGGCTGAGAGATGGAAAGGTTAAGCAATTTGACCCAGGTTTAATCCAGCCAGTAGGGAGTCAGACAAGGGTAAAAGCCCAGACCAACCAGAACCCAGAAACCTCACACCAAGCCATCATCTCTTCTGCCCCTCACGTGACGCCTTTGTGACAGTCCCGCGTCAGATCCAGGTTACTGATCTCGGGACAACCCCAGCCCACATGCTGGCCCTGCCCCAATAGGATGGAAACTACAGAGAGGTGAACTTGGATTTACATCTATTCTCCCAGGGCTTGTTCCTTAGGACCGTGCCCATTAATACCTCAACTCAACTCTCTCAGGAAGGCGAAAACTTGTGTTCTAGTTGAAGAAAATTCCTTAGATTTTCTCCTAAGCAGACTAAAAAGAACCTTTCAGTTTTGACTCACCTACTTTTCCCCTTTCTATTTCTGGTTTATTGACATTAAAGAGACTTAGATATCAGAATCGCTTGAATGTCTCTGTCTAGTAGCAAAGGTCCCAGAAGCTCCTTTGGAGTATCCGTTTCCAGGGGTGAGCACTGAGGAGCCTCAGGGGCAGCCGGGCAGGGCCACCCTCCCCTCCCTGTCCCCCCACCCTGGGGGAGACCCCAGAAGTGGAAACTTACGCAGGAGGTACTCTGCTGTGTCTTGTTCATAGTCTGCGTCTTCAGGGAAGTGATCGATTTTCTTGCACACTCCTCGGAAAGCCCCTGTGGAAACAAATGTGGGCCTGAGCTGGGGGAGGAGCCAGAGCCCCTGGGGTGAGCCTGGGTCCTCACCCCTACGGTGAAGATCCTTCCATGGTTGTTGTTGGCTGTGCATATTGTTGGCCCGTCAGCATCTGTCTGGGACACAAAAGAGAAACAAGTAGAGGAGGAAAAAAAAAAAAAGAAGCAGAAGACTTAACTTTTTTGCCTCCTAGATTTTTTTGCATGATGTTGAGATCTATCGGGAAGGGCAAATAGCTATGAAACATAATCATTCATTATGAGGACTGCTTTATCTATTCCCCCCCCCCACACACAATTGGTGAGGAAAAAAAGAAGGAAATGGAGTTTGTGTGTATTAATTTTCCGTTTTATCGATGAGGAAACGGGCCTAAGAATTTTGCTTGGGCTCACATGGTAAATAGGGGAGCCAGCATTCCAATCATGATCTGCTGACTCCCAGGTGTCTATCCTGGGCGTAGCTTCAGGAATAGCACACTGCCCCTGATCCTGCTCATATCTGACACGGGACTATCCCCTCACTCCTTCTCCTACCCTGGGTCATAGTCTGCTGTGCTTGGCTGTGTGGCCCACGCCTTCAGGAAACACAGAATGTACAGGTTTCTTGCAGAAACTGTCAGCATTTGCTTCCTTTTTTCTCTTCAAGATCAGTTTATAAAAAATGTTTATTTGAGACAGAAAGAGAGTGGGGGAGGAGCAAAAGAGAGAGAGAGAGAGAGAGACAGAGACAGAGACAGAGACAGAGAATCCCAAGCAGGCTCTGTGCTGTCAGTGCAGAGCCCGACCTCACAAACCCCTGAGATCATGACCTGAGCAGAAATCAAGAGTTGAACACTTAACGGTGCCACCCAGGTGCCCCTAATATCAGTTTGACTTAAATCATTTTGGGTATTTGATAGTCATTGTGGGTGTTTGTTAACTAGGCAATTAACCAGTCTCTGGGGCAGCTAATGGCTGTGCCAGTTCTTATAAATGACAGCAATTTCTGAACTCCTCACCTTAACCCAGCAGGACATTATGCATCATTGTTCTCATCCCAGCCTGAGAAGGTGGCATGGAGGGGAGGGGCAGTGTGATGTCACGGAGAGTAGACAAGGTTTTGGATCACACAGATCTGGCCTTATACTGCAGCACAGTTACTATAAGGATTAAATAAAGTATGTGAAGTGGAGATAATTTTTGCAAAACTCCAGGCGTGCCATCATAACAGCTAGTGCTTATTCAATGCTTCCAGTGGACCAAGCACAGAGCTGAAACCTGACATTCCTTTTCTCAGTTACTCTTGTCCACCTCCCTGGGAGGTAGGGGCTATTAATCCTGACATTTGATGATGAGGCAACCCAGATCACAGAGGAGACTGAGGTGTCACAGCTGGAGAGGAGAAGAGTCGATATTGGAATCCAAGCTTCAAAGCCTGTGGTTTTCACCATTAGACTATGAAAGGTAGCCATTATTATTATGTCGATTATTATCTTGTAATAATGAGTGTCATGCACTTAACCCCTGCTACAAGTAGGCTCCGAGCCAGAGGCATTTCCCAACAAATGTGATGCAATATGCAGAACATCTCCTTGGTTCTGATTCTCTGCTCACCAGGCAAAGGGTGGACACAGAACCAAGGAGAGGGTCCTGGAGAGAAGACTTGCAGATTAAAGGAAATTCTTGGAAGAAACACAAAGTCATAGCTTCTTCCCTGATATTGAAAGAAAAAGCCTTCATTTTTTTTTCTTGTTCAGACTGTGTAAAAATTTTTGAATATTTATTTGAGAGAGAGAGAGAGAGAGAGAGAATGGGGGAGAAGAGCAGAGAGAGGGAGAGAGAGAGGATCTTAAGCAGGCTCCACGGTCAGCGCAGAGCCCGACGTGGGGCTCGATCTCAGGACCACGAGGTCATGACCTGAGCCGAAATCAAGAGTCGCATGGTTAACCGAATGAGCCACCCAGGCGCTCCTTTTTTTGTTGTTTAGATTTTAGAGTTCCATTCGCATATTCCTGTTAGTTTGTAAACCCCATTCCCTTCCAGCTAGTTGAATAATAAGTCATAGGAAGTCACACACGCTGAGCCCATGTCATGTACTGGGTGCTAACCTAATTCCTTTACATGTTTTATCCTTGTTAGCTCTCAAAACTGCCTTATGAAGTACCTGGCATTTTGATCCCCTTTTACAGGCGAGAACACAAAGGCTTAGGAAAGTGAATGATTTCGTCAAGGCACACAGCCATAAATGGCATTCTTATAAGTGGCATGCTTGAATGGAAGTCTGCCTGACTCCAAATTTAAAAATTTTTAAATGTTTATTTATTTTTGAGAGAGAGAGAGAGAGAATGAGTGGGGAGGAGCAGAGAGAGGGAGACACAGAATCTGAAGCAGGTTCCAGGCTCTGAGCTGTCGGCACAGAGCCTGATGTGGGGCTCGAACTCACGAATGGTGAGATCGTGACCTGAGCTGAAACCAGGAGTCAGCCGCTCAACCAACGGAGCCCCCCAGGTGCCCCTCCAAAGCCAGAGTCCTAACCACTGTTGTGAACTGCACTCTCTTCCACACATTGAGAGTTGCCAGCAACATCCTGGGCCAGGTGGCTTTATGATAATTTCGTGGTCTATCCATAGCCACCAATTGTGGAAATGAATCGGACCAGTGAGTGATTTTTTTTCCACCAACCATGTTTTTTTGCCCCATAATCTACGCTGGGGACCACCGAGCAAGGCAAAGGTGGTGGTTGTAGGACCGCCTCCTGTTTGTTGTTTGACAGGCACCACAAAGGCTTTGATAGGAAGAAACGTTGGTGCTGAGAACGAAATGTGGACGTTACTGAGACAGACCCGTCGGATCCACGTGGGAATAAAGAGCTCCGCGCATGTCTGCACCTGCTTGTGAACCGGGCCTTACCCGAGGTGGTTCACACCTGGAAACTACAGCTTAGAGCCAGCAAACACCGGAAGCTCCCGGAGAAACAGTCCCCGGTATTTAGGGTCTCAAGCCACCCACCACCTGTTCTTGCACAGCCCATGAGCTAAGAATGGTTTTTGCATATTTAGATGGCTGGGAAAAAAAAAACAAAAAAAAAACAACCCGAAGAATATTGTTTCATGACACACAAAAAACTACATGAAATTCAAATTTCAGTGTCTGCAAATAAGATTGTATTGAAGCACAACCGTGCCTGTTTGTTTACGGCTTCCACGCTATGATGGCAGAGCCGCGGAGTTGTGGCAGAAACAGCAAAGCCAAAAAATATTTACTATCTGGCTGGGGAAGGTCTTGCTGATCTGTGGTCCGAAGATCCCTGTCCGGTGAGAGAACACAAAAAGAGGAGTCTGGGCCTTCCGGGGACTCTCGGAGGACATAATCCGAGCTGGTTCTTCTGAAGGGGATAACATCTAGGGCAAATCTGGGTCACGGAATGTTCTGTTTGGTGTTTTTGCCTGGTTTGTTTTATTTTTTACCTGCGGTAGTTTAATGCCTATTTTGATGTATTTTTTTTTTAAGTTCAATATGTTGCTGCAATTTAAAATTCAGGATATGTCACATGAAAGCCTCATTTACAGCTTCTGTTAAAAAAATGGGGATCTCTGTCCCACATCTCCATGTGAAAATACTCCCCTGCACCTGGGGAGTCGGCCGCCCCCTGGAGACCGGTGCGAACTTTCCAGCTGGCCAGATTCCCCACCTGGCTCTCTGGCACTTGAGCTACCTGTGGCGAATTACCTCCCCCAGCCTCAGTTTCTTCCTCTGTAGAATGACGACAGCAACATCAATGTCGTGGGGGTTGTCATGAGAATGAACGGAGCCTCTAACAGCAGACAGAGCGTCGGCTGGTATTCTCAGCACATACTCTTTTAATCAGGCAATGACGTAAACCACTTAGCACAGCTCTTGGCACATAGTAAGAGCTCAATAAATTATAGCTATTACTACCATTGGTTTTGGTAGGTATTTTAGGACCAGAAGAGACACATTGGTGCCAGGTTGAGATTTAAAAAAACAATCTAAAACGAAAGGGAATCAAGAATTTCCCTGAGGAAGACTCCACGCTGAAAAGGAAGCTGCTGCCATCACGACTCATCAAAAAGTGAACTTGGCTGTTCATGCAAAGAGCACATTGCCAGCTCCCTGAAATAACCACTGTTTAGCATTGCTGTATATTTCCTTCCAGACTTTCCCCCCCCCCTCCATGCTTTCACACACAAATGGTTTTATAAAATTGAGATCATGATGTTCTTCTCACTTACATTTTTCTCAGGAGTATTTCCCCCTATCAGTAAATCTAAGAAAAACAGGATGGGTTGGACTTGCCCACGAACCGCAGAGGGTGGAACCAAGAGAGACGTTGAAAGCATCTTCCCTGCAAGGATGAGGCAGGACACAGGGACAAGCACTCACCCAGCACAGTTTAAGCCAAGGCCCTGGGGCAGAGAGAAGCAGAAAGCAGGAATGTGGTAAACTGGGAGGAGGATCGGTGGTGGGAGGTGATCTGGGCGCAGATCCGGTGGTTACAGGGGAGAGGCAATGTGCACGCAGGGTAGGGCAGGTGTGAGACCTAGGCTGTGAGAACCCACAGACCGCAGGACCCTGGGAAGAGGTCTGGAGTGGAAGAGAGAACCAAGGTAGATTTCCTGGCGTGTCAAAGTGAATCAGTTGCAGAGACTGGCTTTCTGGTGAAAACAAGCCTCATCCTGGGCAGAAAAGAATGTGCTGATGGTTCATCTCTGGCTCAGCCGATGGAAAAACACGTCTTCCGTAAGAGGAAGGGGACTTTCTTTCGACCAACAAGCCTTCTTAAAGGTCAGACCCTAGAAATATTCCCAGTAAAATAAAAAATGAGGTAAGAACGCCCACCATCGCTTCTGTTATTTACCACGGTTCTACAAGTTCTAGTGCAAGAAGAAATAAAGCAGAATTGAGAGTAACAGGCAATAGAAAAAAATAGGACAAAATTATCATTTTTTTTCCAGGTGAGAGAATAGTCTGCTTAGAAAGCTCGAGGCAATTTGCTGGACAAAATATTAGTATGAATGAAAGAGCTCAGTCAGGTGGCTTCTTCTAAGCTATTAAACCACATAAGAAAGAAGTAATAATCAAGTCATTGTGGCACCGATGTTTGAAGAGTAACATTGATCAGAATATTTGTCAATGCAGAGAAATATTACAAGGAAAGCAAGAAGCAGTCCATTATCCCATGCTCAGATAATCGCCGTTAACTGAAAAGAATAGAGGTATTCAGGGGTGCCTGGATGGCTCAGTTGGTTGAGTGTCTGACTCTTGATTTCAGCTCAGGTCATGATCTCATGGTTTGTGAGATTGAGCCCCACATCAGGCTCTGTGCTGACAGCATGAAGCCTGCTTGGGATTCTCTCTCTCTTTCTCTGTCTGTCTCTCCCTGGCTCGTGCTCGCTCGCTCTCTCTCAAAAATAAGTGAATAAACTTAAAAAAATGCAGGTATTCATAGTTGGAAAATTCAGACAGTATATATCAAAAGGCATAAGATTAAAAGTGAAAGCATTTCCGTAAACCCCCCCCCCAAATTCTGTCACCTGATAGCTCAGTAGGGCGACTTCTGTTGACCAAAGGTTGAGTGAAATCATGTCTATGCTGAGATCTGAAGGGTAATTAAAAGTTCATCGGAAGAAGGGAGGTGTGTTGTCCCAGTCAGAGTGCAATAGCGTGCGTGTCATCGAGAGGGAGAGGAAAACTCGTTTGGGAACTCAGAGTAACTGAGGGTGTTTAGAGCAGCAGTGGTGGTTGGTCTGAAAGACAGTTCCAGTGGTTCCCGGTGGGTGGCAGAAAGGTGGTGGGAACCTGGGATAGGGCAGGTATGACATCTGGGCTGTGACGATTGGTCGCTTCAAACTTTGTCCCCCCCCTTCCTAGGAATTCACTAGTGGCCAAGGCAGAAGATTCTGGTTCTAGGAACGTACATTCTCACTGGGGACAGAGTCTCCAGACTACATAGATGAACAAGGTCCCTGTGCTTTGAAGGAAACAGAACAGATGATGTCATCGTGACTAGGCATGGGGTGGGGGCAGACGGTGAGCAATTTGGGGCAGTGTGGTGGTGGTGGGGGGGGGCGGTGTTCGGGCTCTGACCTGCATAAAGAGAAGGAGCCAGTTATGTGAAGCGTGCGGAGAGGGCTTTCTAGGCAGAGGCATGGGCTCTGAGGTGGGAATGAGCTTCGTTAGTTTGAGGAACAGAAGGAAGCCCAGAGGGTCAAGACAGGGTCTCTTGTGGCAGATTTACTGGGTCAAACTTCAGCGAGAACAAGCCTAGACCACCTGCTGTGCCAATTCGGGCAAGGGCCAGATAGAGCTTTTCTGGGTCATCTTAAGACAGCTCTGCTCAAGTGTTTTTGGCCTCGGGTCCAGAAATACTGGACACAGAGCAAACAGACCTTCTCAAGTGTGAAGTCCTGAAGGGAGACCCTGAGTGAGGGGCAGCCATCCCCTGGATGTCCTTCCTCCAGCATCAGCAGAACCTCTAGATGGTTTTCCAGGAAGGACCCCCACATCTGGCTGCTGAGTGCAGTGTGCATAGCCCACACTGATGGTCCTGGGAGAGAATTTGGTGGCCGGGGCACCTGCCTTCCCCAACCTAATAAAGGGACATCACTTCTGAGTAGTCTCTGGATGGTTACCACGTGCTCAGAATGACGGTGGCCCTCTCAGCTCAGTGCCAGTGCCCAGAACACGGTCCAGCCCAGGAACCCTGCCAACCCAGTGCCTGGACCTTGGCACCCATCTCAGCCAGCAGCCCATCTGGGGCACCCAAATTTCAGGCCCCCAGAGTCCAGCTCAGAGCTCAAAACCAAGGCTAAGTGGAGACCGGAGCTCTCGGTCTAGAGACATAGGTCTTTTGTTAGGTCCCCATCGTGACGACTTTGCCTTAAGGAATCAGGAACGAACAAGCATCAGGTTTGTTTATGCACCAGGAATACTTAAGAAAGCAAAAGTTACTGCCTGACTGTGAGAATGTAATAGAATAGAGCTCTATTACGGAGGATAAGAATAGCTTAAAACAGTGGTTTTCCAAATGGGCTGCATGTTGGAACTTCCGGAGTGGAGGCTGGGGTGGCTGGAAAATATTGGTGCTCTGTTTTACCCCCGGAGCTTTGTACTTAATCTATCTGGGCATGGGGAGTTTTCTATTTTATTTTTATTTTTTAATGCTTATTTTTGAGAGAGAGAGAGAGAGCGAGCATGAGCAGGGGAGGGGCAGAGAGAGAGAGGGAGACACAGAATCCGAAGCAGGCTCCAGGCTCTGAGCTGTCAGTGGGTTCGAGCCTGATGTGGGGCTCGAATTCACCAACTGGGAGATCATGACCTGAGCTGAAGTCGGACACTTAACCGACTGAGCCCCCAGGCGCCCCTGGGCATCTGGAGTTTTCAAAGCTCCCCAGATGAGCCTAACTGTTCAGCTGAGATTGAGAACCACCCCCTTCCAGGTGAGTCCACTTGAAAGTAGGGACCTTTATTTCATAGTAAATAATGAGGTTCAAAGAGACGCTCCCATCTTTATCTTGAAAATGAAACGATCATCTATGAGCATACATTTGTTTGGTCTTATCTTTTCCAACTATGCGCTGGGATGAACAAAAAAGCAAGCTGTGTTGATTTTCAGCGGGAAGAGAACATAATTTCTTTCTGGTAAAATCACGAGAGCCCAATATGAAATCCTTCACTCTCCCAGCTGGATCGTAAAGTCTGACTTTCCCAGTAGGATCATAAAGTAGGTCCTTTTGGCAAAAAATATTTGAGTACGTCATCATCTTCTCAAGAGGTTCTCTTAATCCTTTGATATTCAAATCACTGGATGTGCCCTATAGCACATCATCCTTCTTGTTGATTTTTTCTTCTTCCATTGCTAACGGGTGTCCCTCCGCCCGGCTCCTGGGGCCCCCGGCTGGCATAGCACATCACTCCTCACATCCATTCCGTGACACTCTGTGGATTTTGCTAGATGTGCAATCTCACTTTGCAATCGTTTTTGCCTCTATTTGCATTGCATTGGATTGTCCCATGTTGACAAGAGCTGGCAATCAGAGAGAGGCTGCCAGACAAAGATGGTGAATTGCGGGGTACGGAATGGGGGTGGGGGTGTGGGATGGGGCAGGGAGGGTGTTTCAGTTGAGCCTGGTTTTATAAGTGGTCAGGCCATGCATGCACATATTCCCGTGAAGGGGATTTGCTTGCTTGTCCCCGCAACCGAGCATGTGCGGGGATTTGGGTAATGAGTTCCTGAACTAACCTGGTCTGTCTGAGCACATACAGTATAGCTATTACGGCTCATGGCTTCTAATAAGGGGACCACAAGAGTGAGTGAGTTTGGGAGAAACAAAGATCCTCTTTGATCGAAGTGTACAACCTGATTCACTCTCGTTCAATGGATGTCCGTCGAGGTGCCTGGTTTGCATCAAGCTCTGTCCTGGGCACTTGGGGGTTTATCAGCGAACTAGATAGACTAGGTTCTGGATCTCAAGGCTGTTATGCTCTAGTGGGGAGACACCTACAGTGAAGGAATAAATACAAATATTTCTGTACAAAGGAAAAGGTCCTTTTAAATAGTGATACGTGCCATGAAAATAATAAACGTGGAGTTTATTATTTTGACTCGGGGACGGACAGTCATGAGATTGGGCGGACAGGGAAAGCCTCTCCAAGAAGGTGCCATGAGTGAGAAGATGAAGCCAACCACGGGGAGATTTGAGGGAAGAGCTTTCTAGGAAGAAGGCATCACATAAGCAAAGGCCCTGGGGCAGGAAAATGTGTAGTGTGTTTCTGGAACCAGGAGAAGTGATACAGAGTGAGTAGGGGGAGAGCAGTTCCATGAAGAAGCTAGACTAAGCTTTAAGCAGCTGAGAAACGCAGTCTGCCTTATAGTTTTAAAAGATCTCTGGATGCCAGGGGTTCGCAGAGGAACAGGAATGGAGTGCACCTTCAGAGGAATCATCGAAAGCCACTGTGAACCCTTTGAAGAAGTAACTGGCAATTGGGGGTGGAAAGGCAAGCCAGCCAGAGTCCTCGCACATCCACTTGAAGAGAGATGCCCAATGGAGAGAGCATCTTGCCTTGGGACCAAGTACGGGAAATTTAGCCAGGACAAGGGACTCTGGGTCCCTTCTCTGCACCTAGTTGATAGGCCTGCTTCCTTCCTTCCTTCCCTCCTTCCTTCCTTTTAGAGAGAGAGAGAGAGAGAGAGAGAGAGAGAGACTGAGGGGGAGGGGCAGAGGGGGGGGGAGAGAGAGGGAGAGAGAGACAGAGAGAGAGAATCTTAAGTAGGCTCCATGTTCATGTGGAGCTGATGCAGGGCTTAGTCCCACAACCCTGGGATCAGGACCTGAGCCGAAATCAGGAGTCAGACGCTCAACCAACCCAGCGCCCCTGGCTTGCTTTATTTCTGAAGAGCCTAGTGTTGTCGATCAGCCCATTGGGTGGGTTTGGGGTAAAATACTTTCCCTGGTCCTTAATTATTTGGCTAACTGCAGGTGCGACAGGGACACCAGCCTAGCCCAAACTCAGGTCCTAGCCAGTCCCGGAGCCCAGAGCTCCGCCCATCTTGACCGAGATGATTCCAGTCCACACCTGTCCTCTGCCTCTCCTTTGCATTCGCACCCAACTGCACAGGCACCGGAGGGAGATTCACCAATGAGGCATGTATTTGGGGTACAGCAAAACAGGGGTACATAGAGGGAGAATGACACTGGAAATTATTTGATTTTTGACTTTTACAAAAGAGCATTAAAATAGTATGAAAAAAATCAGAAGTGTGTTGATTTTCCTTGTTTGATAGCTTATTATTTTTTTTTTTAAGTTTACTTTCTTGAGAGGCAGAGACAGTGTGAGTAGGGGAGGGGGAGAGAGAGAGAGAAAGAGAGAGAAAGAGAGAGAGAGAGAGAGAGAGAGAGAGAGATTACCAAGTTGGCTCTGCACAGTGAGTGCGGAGCCTGACGCAGGGCTCGAACTCATGAAACCATGAGCTGAAATCAAGAGTGGGATGCTTAACTGACTGAGCCACCCAGGCACCCCAGTATTATCTTAAAGGTGGATTACTATGAGGGTGGGGTGGTCACCATAATCACTTGTGTGCTTCTGAAAGCCCTCCTAATCCTACCTAGGCAGGCACTCACAGGAGTGAGAACTCAGCCCGTTTCCTTACCACAGAGGCGGCCATGGCTGGGCAGGGGCTCTGGGGAGAGGCCTGCAGCCCCTTCATTTCTGCTGCTTTTAGGTGATGGCATCTCTCCTCCAGAGGTGCCTGGGAAAGTTGCATGTACCTGTGAAAGGTCCATGAAGGTCCACGAAAGGTCCATGAAAGAGTCCACTGGACCTTTGTTTTAAAAAAAGCACACTCCCGGGCCCCTTACTGGAGGCACTAGTTGGATTCTGAGAACCTGTGCTTCTTATCAGGCACCTCAGATCCCAATGCACATCAGAGTCTGAGAGCCACGCTCTCTAGCCAAGTGGACACAAGGTCATCGTCACACGCACAAAGGCCGTGGCCGAGGACAAGGAAGGTGGGGTCTGGAGCGTGGAGGGTTTAAGGACGGCGATTCCCCCTTACAAGATCTGAAGCTGCAAGAGGCTGGAAACGGAACAAGGTTGTCTGAGGTCTTCCAACATGTGGGCACCCCACAGCCCGGTCCCTGGCACACCTGTGCCTTGGACTTAGCTTTCACGTTCACCAGTGTCAGCGGACTTCGGCACCACTCCCAAACGCAGCCCTGCACACGACCACGGAGGCGCGCTGACATTTGAAGGAGATTCGGTGACCTATCCCTCGTGACCTGACCCCTCCGTTTGCTCTCTAACTTCTGCATGTCACATGTCAACGCCACAATCGCAGCATCACGTGTGGAGGTGTGGGGTTCGAAAGGTTTTTATTTTGAGTGGACTTTATTTTTCAGATCAGTTTTAGGTTCACAGCAGAACTGAGCAGAAGGTACAGAGATGCCTCATATCCTTCCCGTATCCTCCGCACACACAGCCTCCCCCGCTACCAGTGTCCCTCGCCAGAGAGGTGCACCTGTGACCGTCAACGAACCTACCTTGACACGTCATTATCACCCAAAGTCTACAGTTTACACGAGCGTTCGCTCTTGGCGTCGCACATTCTATGGGTTGGACAAACGTGCAATGATGTGTATCCACCAACATGCAGAGTGGTTTCACTGCCCTGAAAATCCTCTGTGCTCCACCTGTTCGTCCCTCCATGTCCCCAGTCCTTGGCAACCACTGTGCTTGTTACGGTCTCCATAGTTCTGCCTTTTCCCAGCATGTCAGAGAGTTGGGATCACACAGTATGCAGCCTTTTCAGATGGGTTTCTTTCACTGAGTAATATGCACGTAAGGTTCCTCCGTGTCTTTTTTTTTTTTTTAAATTTTTTTTTTCAACGTTTATTTATTTTTGGGACAGAGAGAGACAGAGCACGAACGGGGGAGGGGCAGAGAGAGAGGGAGACACAGAACCAGAAACAGGCTCCAGGCTCTGAGCCATCAGCCCAGAGCCCGACGCGGGGCTCGAACTCACGGACCGCGAGATCGTGACCTGGCTGAAGTCGGATGCTTAACCGACTGCGCCACCCAGGCGCCCCAGGTTCCTCCGTGTCTTGTCGTAGCTTGAAGTTCATTTCTTTTTAGCACGGGTCAAAATCTCATTGCCTGGATGTAGCACAGGTTTATCTATCCATTCCCCTACTGAATGACGTCTTGGTTGTTTCCAGGTTTTTGGCCTTTATGAATAAAGCTGCTATAAATATACACTTGTGGGTTGTGTGTGGACATAAACACCAAGGGGTATCTGGGTAAATACCAAGGCGTGTAATTGCTGGATCATATGGTCACAGTAAATTCAGTTTGGAAGGAACTGCCAAACCGTTTCCTTTAAAAGGCTTATTTATTTATTTTGAGAGTGAGAGTGAGCAAGCATGAGTGGGGGAGAAGCAGAGAGAGAAGGAGAGAATCCCAAGCAGGCTCTGAGCTGTCAGTGCAGTTCCTAACATGGGGCTTGATCTTATGAACCTCGAGATCATGACCTGAGCTGAAATCAAGAGTCAGATGATTCACCGACTGAGCCACCCAGGCGCCCCACTGTTTTGAGTGAGTTTCTGTTCTCCACATCCTTGCCAGCATTTGGTATTGTCAGTGTTCTGGATGTGGACCATTCTAATAGGTCCACAGGTCCATAGGTCCATAGGTCTAAGAGGTATTCTGTGGTTTTAATTTGCATTGCATGACGACATACGATGTGGAGCATCTTTTCATACATGTACTTGACATCTGTATATATTCTCTGAGGATGTATCTCCTCTGTTATCTGTTCTATTTTTTAATCAGGTTGTTTGTTTTCTTATGGCTGAGCTTTAAGACTTCTTTGTATATTTTGGCTCACAGCCCTTTATCAGGTGTGTCTTTCGCAAATGTTTTCTCTAGCCTGTGGCTTGTCTTCTTATCTTCTTGACATTGTCTGTCCAAAAGTTTATTTTTTAAATGCTGATTTGGCACTTTCTTCATTAGAAAAAAAAAAAAAAATTAATCCAGTGGAGCGTTTTAAAAAGCGGCGTCTCTTAACTCTTGAGAGAGCTGGGCTCAGATTTCTGCCGCTACAAACTTTGTAAACATGTTGCAAAATCAAACCCGCAGCACCAGAGCCCGTGTTTAAACTGTCTGTGCAGAAAGTCATACTTTTTGACATTTTGTGCCATTCTGACTCTGCTAAATGGAGGAAAGGGAGAGAGAACCTCCGCGGTCTGTTTCCCCGCTACCCTGGGCTGCTCATTTCAACCTCCACTGGTCAGCTCTGCCCAGCGCTAAACAGCTTTGCTCCCAAGCAAATCCAGCCCAGGCCCTGACATTTATATCCAGAATCTTTTACTCTCTTCTATTCATTAAGCATGGGAGGTTGCCATGGCAACCATTAACCGCACCTGACATCCAGGAATAGTTCTGGCATTTCGAGCAAACACCACACTGGGATTTCGTTCTGCAAGGTAACCTTGCAGCCTGCGCGGTTTCTCCCCGGCACCTGAGCTTTTCCTTCCAGGCCCTTTGCCTGGCTCAGAGGCGGAGAGAGAAGGCGGGTCTCTCCTTCTCGATTCCCCATTCCCCTGCCCACTCGCCCACTAGGATCTCCTCGGGACCTGCAGTATGATGGAGCTGTGGTGGGGTGTCTCTGGGCAGGACGTGTGAGGGCCGCAGCGCGCGCACGTGTGTGTGTGTGTGTGTGTGTGTGTGAGAGAGAGAGAGAGAGAGAGAGAGAGAGAGAGAGAGAGAGAGATGGGGTCGGCAGAGGCGGATGCCAACGTATTCCAGAAAAGCAGAGAATGGAAAGGGGTGTGCACATGACTGTATACACGTGTGCTGGCGGGGGTGTGAGCTTCTGTGAGTGGTGCACGCACGCCTGGGTTGCACCTGAACCAGAACCATGGGCTGCGTGTGGAACCCACGGGACCTCTCTCCCCTCTGCCATCCCGCCTTGTCCTTCTCGCAAGCTCTCCCTCTTGCTATGCTCTAGATCAGCCATTCTCAAACTTGAATACGCGTGTGACTAGCCTGGGCACCCCTGAAAACGCAGGCCCTGAACACGCAGGTCTGGGGGAGACCCTGAGATTCTGCCTGCTTCTGGGATTTCTAACCAGTTCCTGGGTGCTGCTCATGCTCCTGGTCCATGAACCACACTTTGAGTAGCCAGGCCTGGCTGACCCCAGAAGCACCACCCCCCCCCCCCAGAAACTGAAATAGTACTGGTGCCTGGACCCTACCACGGAGATTCTATCAGAACCTGTGGATATGGGCCCAGTCTTTTTATTTAACTTGTTTTTTAAATTTTTTATTTACTTTTGAGAGAGAGAGACAGACAGAGCACGAACAGGGGAGGGGCAGACAGAGAGGGAGACACAGAAGCCGAAGCGGGCTCCAGGCTCTGAGCTGTCAGCACAGAGCCCGACACGGGGCTCGAACTCACATTCGTGAGATCATGACCTGAGCCGAAGTCGGATGCTTAATCGACTGAGCCACCCAGGCGCCCCGGGCCCAGTCTTTTTTAGAGGCTCCGCCAGATTATTCTAAGGTGCAGCCACAGCCCTGGGTCTGCTGCTCTCCTTACTGTTCCTCTAACACACATTTTCTGTCTGTGAGACCTTTGCTGTGGCCGGCCTGTCTGCCCGACCACTCTGTCCTGGGCCTTCGGGGAGCTGGCTCGTTCTTAACACTCAGGTCTCCGCCTGCCTTAACCGCTTCCAGTCACTTCCTTCGTAGAGCTTACGATTCTATGTGAGTGTGCTAATTATTTCTATTTATTGCCTTGTTTACTTTCTGACTCCTTCACCGGAATACAAGTGCCTGTGTATCTCAAACGTCCCACACGAGACCTCATGCAAAGTAGGTAATGTGTGAGTATTTATCAGATGTCTCTCCGTTGTGTGTGGCACGGGAGGGAACCTCAGACAAGGTGGCTTCTCATGGGATAATGAGCAAAGTTGTTAACCTGGCCTGTGTGGTCTGGTGTGATCTGGCCCTTGCCCACCCGCAGCTTCTTCCACCCATACTCCTCTTGGCTCCAGTACGTACTAGCTGTTTATCCTCAGGCAAGTCACTTGACTTCTCTGAGCTTTAGTTTCCTTAGCTTAAAATGGGTATAATGATGCTACCCTCGGAGGGCTGCTACAAGTGTTAAAGGGACAGTGTTAAGAGCCAAAAATCTTGGAAACATCTTCTGGTGGTTTTAAGGGTTGGATTCACTATATAGGTGACCAGGAAAGAGGTCCATAATGGGTATATTTTTAAAAAGTTGCAGTTCAATATGGAAGCCCTCATCTCATTTTTGTAAGCAAAAAATATGTGCAAATGGATTATAAGGCAGTTAATGTGAATGGTGGCCCCAGGAGTTGAGCAGTGCACTGCCTGAGCAGCTGTACATAGGTTCTTTTGTGGATTGAAGCTAGATAGGTAGATATTGATTCAGATTTCAAATAGTCATGGATACAGATCTGCACATAGATATGTCTCAGTAGGCACAGGAAAAGATTAATAAAGTTACTTTCAACAGTGGTTACCTCTGTGGGGTGGGGAGGGCATAGCATTTGAGTGGCAGAATTGGGAAGGCAACTTTTGCCTCTTACTCTCTATTTTTTAAAGTGGATTATGAGTGGGTTTTGCTTTCTTTGACTCTGTTTTCCTATATTTCTCAAATTTATTTTATTTTATTTTATTTTTTTAATATTTTTTTTTCAACGTTTATTTATTTTTGGGGGGACAGAGAGAGACAGAGCATGAACGGGGGAGGGGCAGAGAGAGAGGGAGACACAGAATCGGAAACAGGCTCCAGGCTCCGAGCCATCAGCCCAGAGCCTGACGCGGGGCTCGAACTCCCGGACCGCGAGATCGTGACCTGGCTGAAGTCGGACGCTTAACCGACTGCGCCACCCAGGCGCCCCACCTATATTTCTCAAATTTAAAACCTGAAAATTTTAAAGTTTAAAACTAAAAGCAGAGATAACATATAAGGAAATGTCTAGCTGATCACTGTCTGCTGTGGGATTGTGTGTTCAGGAAACAGGTCAACTAGAGGGGAACGAGAGGCCATCGAGAGTCTGCATGATGGGGGCGGGGGGTGCAGGTAGGTTGGAGGCTAGAAGAAACCCTCAGCATGAAGCTTACAGCTTGTCTTGGCAGTTTCTGGCCATACCCAGGGGTGCCCCAGGGTTCCTTGGAAGTGCTAATGAGCTCACAGAGCTGTCCTCGGGTGCTGGCTGGGCCGTGTTTCTCTGGGGCATCTGGAGGTGGTGTCTCCTCTGTCTCACCTAACTACACAATGATGCTGATGTGAGGATCTCAATCCAAGTAGGACAGTGGGAGTCACCAGGAGGGAATGGCGGCGGCTCCACGTGAGTTCCGGGCTGTTTTGCTCTCCTACTCGTGCGTTTCTAGCTTCTAATGCAGGTTCTGCCATGGTGCTAGCTGTGTAACCTTGGCAAGTGATGTCTCAGTTTCCTCATCTGGGAAATGGGCATAATCATAGTACTTAACTCTCAGGGTTGTTGTGAGGATTGAATGAGATCAAATAGATGAGGCAGATAGCATGCTGAAATCCTCATTTTTAAAATTAAAAAAAATTTTCCAATGTTTATTTTTGAGAGAGAGAGAGCACACACGAGAGAGTGGGGGAGGGGCAGATAGAGAGGGAGACACAGAATCTGAAGCAGGCTCCAGGCTCCGAGCTGTCGGCACAGAGCCTGACACGGGGTTTGAGCCCACAAGCCGCAAGATCATGACCTGAGCCAAAGTCTGATGCTTAACTGACTGAGCTGCCCAGGTGCCCCTAAAATTCTTTTTAAAAAATTTATTTACTTAAGTAACCCCTATATCCAATAGCGGGGCTCGAACTCATGACCCTGCCATCAAGAGTCGCACGTTCTTCCAACTGAGCCAGCCAAGTGCCCCTTGGTGAAATACTCATTAACTCCCAGCTAGGATTAGTCTAAATATCATTTCCAAGGGCTACCATCCCTAATTCGAAATTCGGAATTCCAAACAGCTCTGAGCAAATAAATGCACCTTATGATTTGGGAGCAAAACTATGAGATCGTCACATGGACTCAGCTGGGGGCAGAACCTGACCTGAGCTGACTTGGGAAAGCACTCGTGGTCTTCGTTGGTCTCACTTGGTGCAATATTCCCGAGTTTTGCTGCAGAGCGACGGATGCATCTATCTGATGGCGGGAGGCTGTTACAGAGGTGTTCAGCCATCTATAGTAGATGTCCCCTAGCACCTTTCTAAAATCCTACCGTTCTGATTCCTGGAATGCATCTGAGGAAGAGACTAGAGGTACAGCTACGGCAGACCACACACTCTTCATTTGTATGCCTTTCTCCATATATTTATATCACATGTTTTGGCATTTGTTTTCTATTGCTCTTTAAATCAACTCACTTTTTTTTTTTTAACTGAGATGTATTTTAAAAGGAAACTTTATAACCCAACTGTAAATGGAAAGCTAGTACCGCTGGCCATAAATAGAAGGGCATTGCAAAAGATACATACAATGGAAACAAAGTGATGTTATTAAATCCAAGCTGGATACTGTGAATTGAAAAGCAAATACCTTTCTCCTCATGGGGTGAGATGTTATTTAGTGCCCTGTCTGGGTACCAGGCATCTGCCGTGGGAGCATGGGTGTCCCCTGCTGGTGGGCTGTCGGGTAGCCCCCTGGGGGAATGAAGGGACCAGGTGACCCCCTTCCATCTGGGGTGGGCAGCACTCACATTCCATG
Source organism: Lynx rufus (assembly GCF_022079265.1). Taxonomy (NCBI): domain Eukaryota; kingdom Metazoa; phylum Chordata; class Mammalia; order Carnivora; family Felidae; genus Lynx; species Lynx rufus. The sequence goes on from NW_025814838.1 coordinate 5,723,443, forward strand.
CCCACAGGCACGTGACATCAACGGTCATACTTCATGTGATGAGAGCAGCCTGAATTTGCTCAGTGCCACCCTGCCCCCATCTGCAACCGGAAATTTCCTTCTGATCCACCAGGCCCTTGGACCTGTGTTGCTGAGACTGCCCCGAGGGAGGCATCATTTAATTTAACTAGAGGACTGCGAGCCTATAAGCTGGTTTGGCCAGGAGCTAGACTCTAGGCAGGAAGATGTTTGTTCATTAATTTGTCCAAAAAAAAAAAAAAAAAAAAGGTCTACAGAGTGCCTACTATGTGCTAAGCACCATGCTTGGTTCCATCGGTGCAGAAGAACGTTAGATGAATGAAATCCCTGCCCTTCTGGACGTGGGGGAGAAGGAGCAAGCTCATTACTGCTTAGGAAACATGCTATGAAGGCAATAAGTAAGGTGCCATGACCGCCAATCACAGTGGGATGGATGGGAAGCCTCTAGAAGGGTTGTCTGAGCTGAGGCAGGATGCTGAACGTGAATCAGCCACGCTGAGAACAAGGGGGAGAGCATTCTGGAGGGCTGGCCGACGTGTGCAAAGGCACAGAGGCTAGAATCCTCAAGGGTGGTGTTCTCAAATTTCAGGGGGTGCAGCACCCCCAGGAGCACTTGCTAAAATACAGATTCCTCAGAGATTCTGAGCCGGGGGGTCTGGAGCGGGGCCCGAAATTCTGCACCGGCTCCCAGGAGATGCTCAGGGTCTTTCTATTCTGCATGCCCCACCCCCCTGCACATGTGATGCTTCTCAAGAGAAGCTCCTTTCCTTATAGCCATGGATGCCATCTCCAAACACAGATCCCCCGGCCCAGGGTGTTGGGGGTGTGCGTTCTCTCTGGGCTTCCAGACCCGCCAACACTCCACACGCCAAAACCAGGCTGTGGTCTCTCCAGACCTCACTTTGCCAGAAGCACTCATCGGCCTGCACAGAAACAGGAGCCTCGTTCTCTCCAGTGCTGTGACTCCAGGGTCTCGTCCATCCCTGGGAGCAGTGACTTCACATTCTGCTATGGTCCCTGGAAGAGGCCGAGGAGCACACACATGCCCTGTCCTCTACCCATCTCGCCTCCCACTGTCCGATTCCTGCACGATGCAACGGCCTTGAAGAGAGCCAGCCTGCTGGGATGGCTTGGCAGTCAAGAGCGCAGGTTCAGGACTAGCCAACCCCAAGTTCGAACCTGCCTGCCCCTTCTTGCTGGTGCAACCTCGTTCAAATTTCTCCATGTCTATGCTTCAGTTTTCTCAGCTGGAAAGCCAGAGAGGCCAAGCAAATGAGATGCTATAAATACAGCATTTGGCATGTGTCTGGGACCCAGGCTACATGGACGATGGTCATGATGACGGTCACTATGCAGCCTGGTGGGTCACTCGTGGGAGCCCTTCATTCACAGGAGTCCCCTTTCTTCCCGTCTGGGAAGCTGGCCCCCCTTGTGAGGTGTGTGTCCCAGGACTGTAGGAGGCCTTTGTCTTGTTATGTGTTTGCCTGTGCGTTTTGCCCCATGTCTCACGGGAGAGGGCACTGCGGCTCAGGGAAATGAAGGACGTGATCTGAGGAAGACCCAGCCAAGTAGCCGAGTTGGAATCTGAACCCAGACCTGTTTGTTTTCACTCCCCAAGTCGCCGCCATAATAGGACTGTGGGAGACACCAGACAAACTGGGCAGACCTGTCACTCATTCCAGGAGCCAAGGGCAGACAAGGCACACACAGCCTGGGTCAAGCTGGGGGGTTTCCGGGGGTGGGGTGGAATCTTAGGGCGTCTCAGCTGGGCTGCTGGGAGGCCATCTGGAAAGGCGCCCAGAGCAGAATGAAGCCACAGACGGATCGATCCGTCGTCGCCCCAGTGAGCAACATGGCCGCCCGCACCATGCTGGTTCTGTGGGGATGTCAGGAAACAGGCCAGGACCTTCCCGCGGGAGCTTTGTCTCATTGGGGAGAGAGCACACAGACTCACAAAGAGGGAATCCATTTGGAGTGGGCAGTGAGTACTCAGAGTTCAGAGGAGCTTCTGGAGTGCTGGGCATCAGGCGGGGCTGAAGGGAAGTCTGAGCCTGGTCCCCAGCCAAGTCACTGACGCGGAAGGCGTGGGGCGGTCGTGTTTCAGGAGCTGGCGTAGCCGGGGCGGCATCCCCAGGCGGGGGTTCCTGCCAGGGATTGGAAAGGACGGCTGTGCTTGGCCTTGGAGCCCTGCGGGATGGGTAAGGTCCAAAGGGTTCCTGAGACCCTCCAGGTGCTCTTGGGACCTTGGGATCACTTACACTCTCTGAAACTCAGTTTCCTCCTCCGTAAAAGAGGGATCATAACAGTACAAGACCCCCGATGAGACAACGCCTGTGCAGCTGTTAGCAGGCAGGCACAGAGTACACGTTCAATACGTGCTCTCAATGAACACCTGATGCTGGGGATACGGAGGGTGGTGGCCAGAGTTGGGGGAAATGAAGTGACAGGTGTGTTCTCACAGCTGAAGAAATACACCCCAGAAGTCCAAATGCCCCTTCCTTGGATTTGGAGAAGACCTTTCTCCCAGAATGTCTGGGCAAGGCGCAGAGGTGGATAAATCTTGGCCAAAGACACAAGGCAAAGGAGCTGTATGACAATGTGGCCTGGTCCCCTGTAAGCGGTCAGTGAATACTTGTTGAGTTAAGAGAACTCCAAAAATAATTCTGCGGGGCGTCGAAATGGGGCTGGGGCTGCTGAATTGCGGAAAGTGCCAGCACGAGCCATCTCCTTTGAGCTTCAGGTGGGCCCGGCCACTCCCTTGTTCCGGGAGCTTCCCTAAGATCCTCGGCAGAGAATAAAAACAGCCGCACGAATCTGCAGCTTCCTTAGGCGGTGACCGAGGGGCTCAGGTGGTGATCGAGGGGCTCACAGCCTTGCACACTTGGCGACTGTGGCTCCTCAAACACCATCATGCTCAAAGCCCACGGCTCCTGTTTTCTACCCACTACCATTCCTGATTGTGCAGCAGGGGGGCTCCCGGATGGCATGGACTTGGACAGGGGTTGGTGGTGGGAGGAGGAGGTGGAGGAGGGGGCAGGAGGGGGGGGAGGAGGAGGTGGAAGAGGAGGAGGGAGGGAGCAAGGGAGAGGAGGATCATGGGGGAGGAGGAGGAGGGGGCAGGAAGAGGGGGGAGAGGAGGAAGAGGGGACAGGCGAAGGGGGAGGAGGAGAAGGTGGAGGAGGGGGAGGAGGAGGGAGGAGAAGGTGGGGGCAGGAGGAGGAGGGGGCCGAGGGAGGAGGGGGAGGAAGAGGGGGCAGGAGGAGGGAGGAAGAGGAGCAGTGGGGAGGAGGAGGAGGAACAGGAGGAGGGGGAGAAGGAGGAGCAGGGGGGACGAGGAGGGGGCAGAAGGAGGAGGGGAGGAGGTGGAGTGGGAGGAGGAAGAGGGAAGAGGAGCAGTGGGGAGGAGGAGGAGGAACAGGAGGAGGGGAGGGGGAGGAGGGGGAGGAGGAGAGGGGAGGAGGAGGTGGGGGCAGGAGGGGGAGGGGGCAGAAGGAGGGGGAGGAGGTGGAGGGAGGGGAGGAAGAGGGGGCAGGAAGAGGGAGGAAGAGCAGGGGGGAGGAGGAGGAACACGAGGAGGGGGAGGAGGGGGAGGAGGAGGTGGGGGAGGAGGAGGGAGAGGCACAGGCAGCCGTGAGAGTCCTTAGAGAATTTGCCAGGTTTCAGAATGAAGCTGCCACATGGCTGTAGGGGAGTCGGTGGGAACACAGGGACATATATATCTATACGTGAGGGCTGTGGCACCCACACATGCAGAGCATTGTGCTGGCTAATAAACCCCGGGGAAAAGAACCAGGCTCCGACCAAAGAAGATCCCGTTGTCCAGATTGGGCCACGAGGGCAAGGCTTCCTACGTTCTCCGCATCACCGTGGTGCGTTGGGGCAGAAGGGCAAAGCCCCTCGCTCAGGCGGCAGGCTCCGGGTCAGCCTCGGCTGCCGGGCTGCCCTGTGGGCGGAGGGGCTCTCGGTACCCTGCAGCGGGCCGCTCCGTGCGCCTGGGCCCAGGGCTGTCTTACAGGGTCCCGTGCTTAGAAGAGTCCCGTGCTTGACCGAATGCTCTGCCCCACTGTCTTGAAAGCCTTCGTGTTTCCTGACCCGGGAGCTCCCCATTTTCAGCTAGCACAGGACCCCACAAATCATGCTGCCCATCCTGCAGCCCACACAAGGCGACCAGAGAGGAGCTCTGTTTGGGGGCCGTGTACACATCCTACATCTATCTTTTGGGCCAATTTCGTCTTTTCACTGAACCCAAAAAGGGTAGAAAAGTTGAGGTCTTAAACACAGAAAAGTGCTAAGAAAAGGAACCTCTCAACATAGGGATTGGGGCGCCTGGGTGGCTCAGTCAGTTAAGCAACTGACTTCGGCTCAGGTCATCATCTCATGGTTCATGGGTTCGAGCCCTGTGTTCGGCTCTGCACTGACAGCTCAAAGTGTGCTTGGGATTCTCTCTCCCTCTCTCTGTCCCTCCCCGACTTGTGCTTTCTCTCTCTCTCTCTCAGAATAAATAAATAAACTTAAAAAACAACCACATAGGGATTATGAGCCTTGACTCTGGAGCCAGAGTGCCTGGGTTTAAATTCTGTCCCTGCTGCTCAAGCTGTATAACCTCAGGCAAGTTGCTCTAGCTCTCTGAGTCTGACTTTCCTCATCTGTAAATCAGAGATAATAGATTCATCTCAGAGGGTTTTTGTAAGAAATAATGATTTTACATATGTAAAGTTCTTAGAATGTGAAAGTTTCAGCTACTATTATTTTTTTAAAAAGACAAATTGTTATACACGCTGTGATTACTATTTATTCAGTGCCTACTGGGTGAGAAACATAGTTTCATTTAATCCTTACAAGAATACCGTGAGATACATACTGTTGTTTTCATCCGCGTTTTTATAGATGAGAAAACTGAAGCACAGAGAGGGTAAGTGACTTGTGCAAGGAAGCACGGCTAAGAAGGGGCCTTGAACACAGGTGGCCTAGCTCTGGACCTGGACATTATATTCCTCTTTGCTATGCAACTCACCAAAACTGGGGAGGGACGTAGATTGTTTTGATGGGGAGGGAGGCACCACTGAACTAAATTATGGGCAGGTCGATTAGAGAGGATTATGGAGGAGCCAAGTGGAGATGCCCAGTGGGCTGTTTCCGACCCACAGCCTCAGAACAGGAGGCCATGGTTTATAGTCTAAACCACTTTTCCCCACTGTCTGATACGGTCCAGCCCCAGCTACCAATGTTTAGTTCTGTCTTCCTTCTTGTTGGCTGGGATTTCATACTTAGAGCAGGTTGGTGAAGGCGGGCTCTAACAGTTTTCCAAATCAACTCCTAAACGGGTCAGGTCCAGAGACAGACGGGGCAACCGATCACGCTGGAAACACGCATCTGAGGACAATAGGCCTGGCCTGGAAAAGCCTCTCCTGCTTCCTTGTGCCCAACCTCCCGCCTCATTGCTTTTTATCACATACTTAAAAAGGTCTTAAAATGAACCAGGTATTTTTAAATAGCACTTTACAGATACTAACTCACAGTAACCCCATGGGATACTGACTTCCCATTTTACAGATGGGAAAGTCGAGGCACAGGGAGGTCAAGTAATGTGCCTTGTACCTGTCTGTAGAGCTTTTGCTCTTAAGTTTTGCCCCATACTGTGGCTGAGAGAGGCAACCCAAGTGTGCTGTGGTTGGCTGCCTCCTCCTGACACAGAAAAGGGAAACTGCCTGAGAATGCTCTGAGGGTCTCGGTCCCCTGTGTCCATGCTGGAGAGCTGTCCAGGAAGCAGGAGCCTGTAGAATCCTCGATATTCGTCGCTTGCAGGGACATCACCTAGAGGGTGTCCAGGAAGAGCGTCTACCTCTGTTTGAGCTCAAGCACCCTCAGGAGAGTCGCTCCAATGAGCTGATCTGTGCACACTGACTGAGCACCTCACAGCAGGATGTGGGGAGTCCAGAAAGCCCCCACTTTTTGAACCCTCCTCCTTGAGGAGGAGAATCCAAGGTGAAATTCCAGGATATGGACACCGGAGCCAGACCGCCCAGGTTCAAATCCCTGCAGCAACACCTACTAGCTGTGTGACCTTGGGAAAGTCACCTAACCTCTCTGTACCTCAGTCTCCCCACGTGTAAAATGGGGATAACAACCGCCCTATCGCATAGGAATGGTGCGAGGATTAAACGAGTCCATCTGTGATAAGTGATGACAACAGTGGCGGGCACGTAGGAGACACGGTCTAAGCGACAGCTATTTTCATTGTTGGGGATTTCCTGTCTGAGATCGACTATCTGATACCTTTCCCTTGCCCTCGGATGTTCAATTTGTCAGCGGATTCCGTCAATCTCCAAAGCGTGCCACCGTGTGGAACACTTCCCCTGCATGCTGGTCCGAGCTACCAGCACCTCCTGCCTGGATGGCTCCAGTAACCTACATGTTCTCCCTGCTCCACTTTTCCTCATGCCTGGCCCACAGTGATGTTTTACAGAGAAAACCACTTCGCATCACTCCCTCGCTTCCCATCAGATTTAGGACCACCTCTGAAGTTCCCACCAGGCTCAACGGTCCCTCCGTCATCCGATTCCCTTCTGTCTCCTAGCCCTCATCTCCTACCATGCTACCCCCTTGGTGTTCCAGTCACACCAGCTGCAAACACACGGAGCTCTTCACTGCCCCAGGGCCTTAGCACATGCTATTCCATCCACCTGGAATACGTATCTGTATTCTCACATGCCTGGCTTCATCTTCCACTCGGGTCTCGGCTCAGATGCCCTCCCCATCATCCATGGTAGGACATGATCTGATTTCCTCTTGAAGATCTGCTCCCGTCTTTGGGGAGAAATCATTACTTACACAGCGTGCTCTTGCAATGTTTCTACCAAGTCCCACCAGGCACTAGGCACCCCTGTGTGGAAGCACGTGAACTGGAATTCATCTGCTCACTCAACAGGCATTGTGCTAGGAAGTGTGTGCAAAACCAAGGCAAACGAATAATGTGCCGGCTCACCAGGAGATCAAAGCCCGAGCTAGAAGCTTATCTGGTGGTTTTCTCAGGCTGAAAACATGCCGTGGCCCAGAACTTTCCGTGAAGAGTGAAACTGCTCTAACAGGTGTCAGGAGGCCTAGGTTTGAATCCCAGCTCTGATGCTTGTTGTGTTGACCTTGGGCAAGTTACTTAACCTTTCTGAGCCTCTCCTACCTGATGATGCTGCTGTTGGGAGAAAAAGACATAAAATACAGAAAAGCAGCTAGCACATTAGGCACTAAATACTTGTTTGTTGCCTTCTTTTTCTACCCTACATACTCATTAGTCCTTTTTCCTTCGTTCAAATGCCTTAACTTTGTGCACTTTGCTGAGATATAGAGCAGTGGTTAAGCATTTGTACTAGAGCCTGACTCCACTGCTTTCTCAGCTGTGTGACCTCAGGCAGGTTGCTCGACATCTCTGTGCCTTAGTTGCCACATCTGCAAAGTGAGAATAATAATTCACAGAGCTGTTATGAAGGATGAGCTAATTCAGAAAAGGTGGGTTGGCCGGTGGCACCTAGTCAATGCTTTAAAAACCATTAGCTCTAGGGGCGCCTGGGTGGTTCAGTCGGTTGAGCGTCTGACTTCAGCTCAGGTCATGATATCCTGGTTCATGAGTTCAAGCCACGCCTCGGGCTCTGTGCTGACAGCTCGGAGCCTGGAGCCTGCTTTCGATTCTGTGTCTCCCTCCCTCTCTGCCCCTCTCCCACTTATACTCTGTCTCTCTCTTGCTCTCAAAAGTAAATAAAACATTAAAAAAATCCCAAAACGATTAGCTTTCACCACTGATACTATTAAGCAGTGGGCTCAGGCACAGACAAGGGCAGCCTGCAGAGAGGACGGATGGGATGGAAAAACACAAGGCCACAGCCTCGAAGTTGTAGAGATGGCACAGGCACCCCAGAACGCAAGAGGGAAACGCGTGCTCGGTCTGTGCCCTGGCCAGCTGCAGGCACCAGAAGGGCGGATTGCTTCCAGAACAGCCACACTCAGACGCAGAACGCACTGCACTTCTGTCTACGGTGGCTACAACGGGGAGTGCTTTGGGGTGACCCAGCATCTCCCCCCCACCGGGTGCACTGGCCCTCCTCCTGGATCCCTGGCTCATCTGTTCGTTCATGTGAGCTTTCCCGAGGGTCCACAGAGACAAAGCCTGTGTCCCATGCCCAGGAAGTTTCAGGTGCAAACAAGAGTCGGGGTTGGGGGGCAAGTGAAGAATTCAGGGAGGAGAGGAGGCAGACGCATCGTCAAGCTCATCCCCCTCCTCACGTGCAGATGAGGGGACGCTAAACGGACACCCTTGTGCTGCAGGCCCAGGGCTGCTGGAGGCGTCCGGCCTCCGCAACCCACCCCTTGTTTTCGGAGATGCCACCGCCAGCCCCAAGACGCGGAGCCATGCCTCAGAAACACGAAGGACACAAGGACGTTCCCCCCACCACCCGGGGATGAGAGCCCTTCCCTGTCACACACCAGGCAGGATTCCTTCCCTGGCTGTGTGTTCCCCACGAACATTTTGTCGCAGGTGGGGGGCCTCTGGTTCTCTCAAGGGGTGCATGGAACAGAAAGGTGACCCTTCCCTGTTCACTGGGTGCCGTGATGGGGGGAGCACGTGGGTGCAGGTTACAGCAGAGTCTAGGAGTGCAGTGTGTGACTTAGGAGTTGTCGTCGCTTGTGTTGCTGGTACACACACTCCTGGAGCTGTGTGTGCCAGAGGCTTCCGGGCTGGGCTCTTGGGAACAATCCCCGAGGGGCGGCGGAGGGAGAGGGAGAGCGGAACGGCCGCGCAGCTGTTATGTGGACTCAGCACTTCCATGGGGACTGTGGAGTGAGAAGGCATTTTATTAAATTATTTACTTATTTATTATTTTCTCAAAAATGTTTTTTTTTTTTTTTGAGATACAGAGCGCCGGTGGGGGAGGGGCAGAGAGAGAGCGAGGAAAGAGGGTCAGAAGCGGGTGTGGCCCTGACAGCAGCTAGCCCGACGTGGGGCTCGAAACTCAAGAATCGTTAGATGGTGGCCTGAGCCCGAGGCACCCCGAGAAGGCGTTTTTGAGTGTCCCGAATGAAGGCAAGGAGGGAAGGCCTCCGCATCCCCACCTCGACCAGCTGCGGGATGTGGGATGCGCGTGTGACCTTGGCCAGGGCAGCTCCCTTATGCGAAGGGCAATTCTGGGATAGGCGCTCAGCTGTGAACAGGCTGGGCCAGCAGGTGCAATCCCAGCAGTGGGAGGAGGAGGGCTGAAGGGGAGCTTGTGCACCTGCTGCAAAGGTCAAACAGACGGGGGTGCGAGTCCTGGCTCTGTCGCTTTCTAGCCCAGAGATCTTGGCTAAGTCAACCTCTGGGAGTCTCATTTCCCCCACCTGTAAAAGGGGGAGGCGGCCAGGATGGGCTTCCTAGGGCTGGGGTGAGGGCTGATGGAGGGCTGAAGGTGGAGTGTAGCCTAGAGCTTGGCAGTGTTAGGAGAGGTCGTTATTATGCCCGGAAACAGCACATGGAACTGGGGGATTGGTGTGTGGTGGGGGGTGGGGGTGGGCAGGAGTTAGGAGTGGGAAAGATGGTTCCCCGGGAAAGCGTCTCACAGCTGGGGACGGCTGAATTTTGAAGAAACTGGCCATACAGGGAAAGGTGTGGGGTGGGGGAGGTGAAACACGGACAGAGGAAGAGTTAATAACCCAGTGGTGGGAGAGAGCCCGCAGATGGCCAGGAGGTCCCTGTCCTTTGGGGTCAGCACCTGCCTCCCTTTGCCCCACACTCCTGCTACACGGGAAACCAGAGTTTAGTACCTTTCTGCTTCTGAAACTTCCATTCAGCCTTTTCACTTGCTCAGCTTGGTGAGCTTCACCAGCTGGAAGGGAAAAAGCGAAAAGCCCAGAAGGAAGAATAGGAGCCCCGAGCTTCCATGGGGCTAAATATAAGCCCCAGTCAAATGCAAAGAAACCTAAAAGGCAGTGAGCACGGTGACTCCAAGAAAAGCCCACTGGAGGGATAATCCCCTCAATGGCGGTGGCACGGCTGGGTGAATGACACCAGGTAGGCACCAAAGAAAATTCACTGGGTTGGTTCCATCAAAAGGCTCCACGCCAACTGGACCTGGAAAATGTGCCATACTGCCTGGTGTCCAAAAAAGGAGACTGAGACCAGCTCTGAGCCTACCTCTTTTTTGGGTTCAAATCAGTTCAGTCTCTGAGACTGGATTCCCCAGAAAGGGTGAGCAGAGAGATGACTGGAGGCGAGTAATTCATGAATTAGTCCATTAGTTCATTCAACAAACACCGATTGGTCAGCTAGTATTTGCCGGGCACTGCTTAGTCGCGGGGCCTCAGAGGAGATGATGTTGGATTAGCACTTTCAAAAAACCCAGTCTCCCCGGTTACAAGTCAGAGCTGGTGGTGACCGGAAGGTGAATGACAGAGGCTGAGCAAACGCACCTTTCTTGAGCCGGGTGCTGGTGACCAGGTGTGTTTAGTTTCTGGAACTTCATGAAACGGTATGCGTGGGATGCATCTCTTTGTGTGCACCTTACACTCTGATTTTTTTTTTAAAGTTGAACAATTTAAAACCTCTAAGTCCTAAAAAGATGACAGTACCCTTTTCCATGTGCAATTAGAAAAACCACTCTCTTTAACATATGTATGAGGAAGTACAACACATTCTAATTTTTTCCATGATGACTACTCTGGTCAGTTTTTGAAATATCAAATCTCATTTTTAAAAAGCTTTTCTCTCTCTCTCTCTCTCTCTCTCTCCACTCCCCCACGTGTTCTGGCCCCAAGCACACACGCTTAAGTTTGCTCCGAATCCAGCCCTGGTGGTGACTGAAACCCACCAGGTCTCTGTCTTCCCGAAACTGAAATTCTAATGAAGGAAAGCAGCCATTCTGTAGGCAAATTAATACAGAAATGAGTTGACTGCAGATAGCAATGAATGCTATGGAGAAAATCAAACAGGCAACGGAGCACAGAGCTGGTGGGGGGTGTGAAGAGTCAGGGAAGGTTCCCTGAGACGATGATATTTAAGTGGATTTCTAAATGGTGAGACGACCTCCACAAGAAGAGCTTTGTAGGCAGCAAGAATGCGCGGTTGAGGGACCACAGAGCTTGCTAGCTATGAACAAAGGGTTGATGTGGCTGGAGGAGAGGAGAGAAGGGGGAAAGGAACGGGAAGGAAGCTGGAGAGGCAAACAGGGACAGAACGGGCAGATCAGCACTTTACAAACACCTAGGCAGCTTTAAAAATTCCAGTGCCTGGAACCCTCCCCCCCGCCCCCCGACAGTCACTTGCAGCCCAGGCATGAGTGTGTTTAAAAAGCCCCCAGGTGAGTTCATGAGTTCGAGCCCCACATGGGGCTCTGTGCTGACAGCTCAGAGCCTGGATCCTGCTTCGGATTCTGTGTCTCCCTCTGTCTCTGCCCCTCCCCCACTTGCACTCTGTGTGTGTGTCTCTCTCTCTCTCTCTCAAAAATAAATAAACATTAAAAAATTCTTTTTAAAATTGGATTCTGTGTCTCCCTCTCTCTGACCCCCCCCACTTGCACTCTGTGTCTCTCTCAAAAATAAACATTAAATATTAAAAAAAAAAGTCCCCAGGTGATTAAATGTGCAACCATGGGCACCGGAAGCCCACACAGACGTTTTTGAACTTTTATGTGCATCCCATTCACCAGAGGATCTTGTTAAAATCCAGATTTTGATTCAATAGGTGGGTTTAGGAGCTGTGTTTCCTTTTTTTTTTTTTTTTTAGTTAAAAAATTATTGATTTTGAGAGAGGAAGAGAGCAGGGGAGGGGCAGAGAGAAGGAAGAGAGAGAGAACCCCAAGCAGGCTCTGCACTGTGAGCACAGAGCCTGTTTCGGAGCTCAAACTCATGAACTGTGAGATCATGACCTGAGCCAAAACCAAGAGTCAGATGCTTAACTGACTGAGTCGCCCAGGTGCCCAAGGAGCTGCATTTCTTTTTTTTTCTTTTAAATGTTTATTTATTTTTGAGAAAGAGCATGAGCAGGGGAGGGGCAGAGAGAGAGGGGGAACAGAGAATACAAAGTGGGCTCCACACTGACAGCAGAGACCCTGACCCAGGGCTCGAACTCATGAACTGTGAGATCATGACCTGAGCCAAAGGCGGACTCTTAACTGACTGAGCCACCCAGGTGCCCCAGGAGCCGCATTTTTAGCGAGCTCCCAGGTGATGCTGATGCTCCTGGTCCAAGGACCACACTTTGAGTAGCAAGGTTTTGGGCTGTGATAAGGAGGCTTATTTTTTAAAGAGCCGGGGAAGCCATTGGAGAAGAGTAAGCAGGAGGCTAGCACGACCTTCTGGATGTTTTCAAAAGATTACTCAGGCGACAATGTGGAAAATGGATTGGAGGGAGAAAAGAGTGGGCGCTGGAAGATAAGGGATAAAGGAATCAAGGGGGAAGGCTGAGTGACTTCTCTTGCTTTTCCTGCTGCCCCAGGCCCTAGGGGCCATGGGCATTGGGAGAGCACGAGAGAGATTACAAATCTACAGCATCCAAGGCTTTAATCTCGAGTACCTATCTGTGTCATCTCACTAGACAGATATTCAGAACTATCCCACAAGGAGTAAGTCAACTAAGTAATGACTTTCAAAGCCAGACCTATGCCCCAAGCAGAGCAGAAAGGAGGTGCAGGTCTGGGGAAGCACAGAGGACCAGGAAAGTATACGGTCGTTTTAAAGTATAAGAAAATGATCACTGATGTCTCAGCTCTTTGGTTGACAGCTAATAGCAGTCTCTTGGGTGACAGAGAGGCCAAGGTGAGTGAAGGAAGCATGTTGTTATTTGGAGAGCTGATCCTGCTGGATGCATATTACTAATTCCCCCAGCCCTACTCCCTGCCTCGAGCAATGCCTTCAAACCAGTCTCCACAGTCCCGAAAAGAGTCAGGAGCCAGAGAAGCAAGGGGTGCAATGAAGATCGCGGGGGACGAAGGGCAGACCTTCGCAGAGCAGACAGGGGTCCTTCCTGCTCACGTACTTGCTGTGACCGTGTTGGGCTGTGGGATGTCACACTCCTCCCAACCCTACCAGAGAAGCTGGCTGACTTGGGTTGCTGTGCCTCCAGCGGTGCGCTAACATTCCGGGCTTAATCCCTCAGCCCCCAGGGAATAGATCCCAACTTATCTGGAAATTCATTGACCCAGGAAAGAAATAAAAGTGAATGTTTCTGCAAGACAAAATGACCCAATGTTACCCAAACTTCATAGTGTGTGAGACCCCTTTTTAGTATAAAGGACGGCCATAGATCCCCAGATAATTGAGTTATTATGCTTTTTTCTAGCAACCAGGGAGTACAAAACCAGGGGTTCTGAAGGTCATATCCTGCCAGAGAACTTAGTGTGGTTGGCTCTTACAGCATTTTGGAGAGACTGACAATCATAGCTAACATTTGAAAACTTCGGAAGCTCACACAAAATCTAGAATTCTGGCTTTCTTCCAAAAAAAAAAAAAAAAAATCAGAGGACCCGGCAACAGTGGGCCCACATTTCTGTATGGGGCCGTATAATTTCCGGCTTGCCATCATGCCTCCAACCCCTTCCCTCTAGACAACCCATCTGGCTCTGTAGGCACCTGGGTTTGTGGCCCTTGTCTCCACATTCCAGAGTCCATTGCTTGGACCCATGAGGTCCCAGGTCCACAAGCTGGGAACAAAAGACTGACTCTTTATCTGCACTTAAAAGCAGTTTGGAAGCCACTCAGATCAAAGATCTTAGTCATAGCTCAAAAAAGGAGCCTACAAAGTGAGAAATGAATGTAGAAATAACCACAGCTTTCCACCCAGAGTTCTTTGATGTCAGTGGTCTCTGATTCTCAAAGTGGGGGAGTTGTGCACACAAGTACTTTCAGATTTTGATCTCTCCAAGCAAAAAGGACTGTAAGTCCCTCAAATAGCACGGGAAATGTTGTCCTAGGAGGCATCATTCCATCCTCTGTGTGTGTTCAAACGACTTCATTAAGACCTGATGGGCAGCAAATAGGTTCAGGTCATACTTCTCCCCTTCCTGTCCTCCCCTCACCACTCCCCGCCCCCCCCCCAGAATAAGTTCATGGAAGGCAACATGGCAATATAAATCAAAAGACTTTGAGATATGGCTATCTTTAAGGAGGGAGAAGGCTGGAATAAACCATGTGATTCTGGATTTCAACTGGAGATACGATGGCAAACTCATGTTTAGCTTAATATCAATATAGATTGGGAAATATCAGGTTATAGATATGTCTATACACGTGGGTTTGTATACACACATACATTTCCAAGCTCTGTCTGCCGGCAGGGTCTAGAAGCAACAGCATGCTGGTACACCGAGCGTAATCAGTACCCCGGATTTTGATCTCCAATCAGAGAACCAGAGCTCTCTGGAGAAATAACTTCCTCTAGGGCTGCAGCAGGGAACACATAAGATGAGCCTGGAGCATCTCGTAGGCCAGGAAACGAGGAAGTGTCCAAGATACCCACCAGTGGGCATCTATCAAAAGGACACAGGTGGGGTGCCTGGGTGGCTCAGTCGATTAAGCGTCCAACTTCCGCTCAGGTCATGATCTCATGGCTCGTGGGTTCGAGCCCCACGTCGGGCTCTGTGCTGACAGCTCGGAGCCTGGAGCCTGCTTCTGATTCTATGTCTCCCTCTCTCTCTGCCCCTCCCCTGCTAGTGCTCTGTCTCTGTCTCTGTCTCTCAAAAATAAATAAACATAAAAAAAAAAAAAAAAAGGACACAGGAGCCAACCAACAGAGCTCCCAGTAGCCAAAGCTGGAACATTCTCAGCAATGAGATAAACAGTGGAGTAATGGATTATAATCCAAGGTATAAAATAAGTAGCTACGGGTCCATAGTGACATAAAGCAATAAACGGATGAATAAGTAAATGGGCGGTAGGGAAGGAGACAAATCTCCTGTACAGAAGAATTCCAAATAATTTATACAGTTATGGCCACCTCAGGGAGGGGAGCATAATTCCCCAGAGGAATTTCCTTCCAAATAGCAATGTCCAGAAAGGGGTGCAATGCAACTCTACAGGGGAGAAACCTGACACACACAACCTCGGCCAGGTGACGGAGGTCAACATCAACAGTGACAAGTCATGTGGAGAGTTCGCGCCCTTGGTAAGATGTGATGAGAACGGCACTTTGTGTGGTCCTTCCTCTCGAAGCCCCATAACCCCTGATGTAATCATGAGAAAAGCATATTCTACAGAATCCCCAGACAGCCCTTCTCAAAACCACCGAGGTCATCAAAAACCAGGGAAGTCTAAGAAACCCACAGTCTAAAGAAGCCTAAGGAGATATGACGGCTAAACATAATAGGAGTGGCCCAGATGGGATCCTGAAACAGGAAAAGGACATTAGGTAAAAACTAAGGAAATCAGAATAAAATTCAGCTTTAGTTAATAATGTGTCAATATATTGGTTCATGAGCTGGAACGAATGCATCATTCTAATGTCCTTAACACCAAGGGAAACTGGATGTACATATACAGGAACTCACTCTACTATCTTGGCAGCTTTTCTATAAATCAAAAACTATTCTAAGTCGAAAGTTTATTGAAACATATGCTCATCTTTTAACTCAGTGTTCTCAGCTCTAAAAATTCCATAAAGAAATAATTCTGAACGTGCGCGAGAATTTATTTACAACAGTGTGTGTGTGTGTGTGTGTGTGTGTGTGTGTATTGTTTTTAACTGGAAGCAGACTAAATACCCAATAATAGGGGATGAAGTAAATAAATTATGATACATTAGAAAATGACATACTATCTGGTCATTAAATGATGCAGTAAAACATTTGTTCATGTAGAAAAGATGAACGTGATGCTTTAGTAAATAAAAAAGTACTTTACAAAAAAATTTATGGTATAATCTCATTCTGGTTAAAAATAAGGGATTCCTCAGTTAAGCAACTGACTCTTGGTTTTGGCTCAGGTCATGATCTCACAGTTTGCGAGTTCAAGCTCTGCATTGGGCTCTGTGCTGACAGTGCAGAGCCTGCTTAGAATTCTCTCTCTCTCTCTCTCTCTCTCTCATTCTCTCTCTGCCCCTCCCCCATTTGTGCACGCTCTCTCTCTCTCTCAAAAATAAATAAAAATAAACTAAAAAAAAAAATAAGGGTTGGCTAAGTAGGGCATAAAATGTAAATGAGCCTGGGTGGCTCAGTTGGTTAAGCGTATGGCTTCAGCTCAGGTCAGATCTCGCAGTTTGTGAGTTCGAGCCCCGTGTCGGCCTCTGTGCTGACAGCTCAGAGCCTGGAGCCTGCTTCCGATTCTGTGTCTCCCTCTCTCTCTGCCCCTCCTCTGTTCACATTCTGTCTCTCTCTGTCTCTCAGAAATGAATAAAAATGTTAAAAAAATTAAGAAAATGTAAATATATATATTTGATGGGGGTTATAGCTGTGCTAAGAGAATATGAGGATTATCATTACTTGTTACTTTCAAGCTAATTTTTATTTCCTAAGTTTTCTATAGTGAATACATTGTTTCTATTGTAAAAAAGAACATTAAACATACATATATATTTATGTTTGCATATGTTTATATATACATATGTATTAAGTACATACATATATATGTATATAGTTTATATGGATATATATATTTTTTTCTATATATATGTTTATATATACATATGTATTAAGTATATGCATATATATTTATATGGTTTATGAGACTGACTCAGGACAATATTTATATGTTTTATATGGATATATATATATATTTATTTTCTTTTTTTTCCTTAAGAAAAGGAAACACAGGCCCAGGCTGTGGACCCCCACTTGACTATGGCGACAAGCAGCTTTGGGGTAAAATCCAGTTCTTCTCTTTCTCAAGGCCACTGGGAAAACAACGAGGAGATCCTTCTCAGTACAAGGGTTTTGCTGCTGGACACGTGTGGGAAACAGAACAAGGTGGCACACGTGGGTGGAGAGGTTCTAGAACTTTGCAGACCCACGGTCCTTCCTGTCCATCTTCAGGCTCCTTTCTTGGATGATTCTCCAAGAGGTTCCGTTTGTTCAGGCCGCCAAGTCTGGGGGACTCTCCCAGCTGCCTGGCGTGCACTAGGCTCTCACAAAACGCTTGCTGAGCGAGCCAGTGAGTAAGTGGACGGACACAGGCATCTTCTGCTCTGCTTGCTCCTTGTCCTCTCTTGTTTCCCTTTCTAAGTTGAGAGGATTTCTATTTTGGTTTTTGGAGGCCTTGCTTTCCATAGCACAGCCGTCCTCTTTCCGGCTGCCCGTTCCAAACCCCTGAGCAGCTTCAAAACAAGCCCAGGACTCGGGGTCTTGGGGGTCTGGCGGAGGGGGTGGGCATCAGTGCTTTTGAGCATTCCCTGGGTCACCTTCTATGTAGCCAGGACTGAGGACCGCCCTGCCGGCTGTGCTCCCAGCTCCTGTCCCTGGGTGGGGGGCGGCTGCCGGTAAGGGCCACTCGCAGATCCAAATAACCAGCAGACTCTGAATGAATGACCAAGCCCTTTCTGGTGCAGGGCATCACCCGCTTGGGACTTTGGTGACTCATGCAGGCACCGGGCAGCCCCTCCCTCCTCCCTTCCTTGGCATTCTGATAATCCTGGGTTTACAGATAATTTCATTCTTCAGACACAGTAGTTGTCATGCACACCAAGGAATGAGGAGGGTTAATGCTTTAAAATCATCACTTAATGTGTGTGTGTGTGTGTGTGTGTGTGTGTGAGAGAGAGAGAGAGAGAGAGAGGCATCACAGGGGAGCCTGTAGATCTTGAAACACCCCTGGGATGAGCACGCGTCCCCAGCAAGCCCAACCTCCCTTTCCAGAGGATAGTTCAGGAGTGTCTTCAGAGATAACAGAAATATTGCCTCAGCCCCCCTGAGCTTGTCCTTTGCAGCGCTTATCTCAAAAATAATTGATTAATTTTTTGTGCACAGCTGGGTGTCTGGTGAGGAAGAGGTTTAATTTTGTTTTCTGCAAGAGAAACAGTTGATGTGTGGTTCTGGGAAAGCTGCAAGTTCAGAGGACAGATTTATGGAAGGAGACAAAAATGGGAAGTTATAGAGCCCTGTCAGGGCAAACTGGCCCAGCTGTTGGTGCGGGAAGGCAAGGTGTACCTGCCCCCAATATGGAAGCCACCCTGGGGTAGGGGTGGGGGGCAGGGGAGGATAGGACCGGAAGTGAGGTCATCGAAAGGGAAAGACAGTCATGGATTGATGGACAATGGGAACACTCCTGACCTTGCCATCCAGAGAGCAGGCTCGTACTTGAATCTAAAAAATCTGTATCTCTTATTCTGGTGTGATGTACCTCTTGCAAAATTCTCCTCTTTAGCTGCTCCAGCAGAGTTTGGTGGCTGGAGGTGATGGCTCTAGGTAAAATCCTGGTGCTGTCCCTTAGAGCTGTGACCTAGCAGGTTACTTAACCTCTCCAAACCTTAATTTTCTCACCTGTAAAATGGGTTTAATCCTAATACTCCTTAGAGTTGTTTTGTTTTGTTTGTTTTTGGTTTTGTTTTTTAGAGAGAGAGAGAGAGAGAGAGCACGTGAGTGGTGGAAAGGGCAGAGGGAGAGAGAGAAAACCTCAAGCGGGCTCCACACTCAGCATGGAGCCCACTGTGGGGCTCTGTCCCATGACCCTGGGATCATGACCTGAGCTGAAATCAAGAGTCAGCCACTCAACGGACTGAACCACCCAGGCGCCCCACCTCTGAGAGTTATTTTAAGGATTAAATGAGATATTGTGTGAAACATGCTCAGAATAATACCCAGTCCAGAAATCGCTAAATCACTCAATAAATGTCAGCTTTTTCCTTTTTTTCTTTTTTATTCACACCTTAAAGGATTATAGCAGCATGGGTAGAAATTGCACTATCTCTGGATACTGAGATCTAGCTGCCATCAGCGCCAAGAGTAGCAACTTGAGAATGTATTTGGGATTTTCCTGTCCCAGGAGGCAGGCTGGGTGGCTCGGCAATGGGGATCCTTTCTGAAGCTAGAATCTATGGTGGCAGTTGTGACACATCGTAGCCTCCAGGGAGCACATCTCCCTGGGCTCCAGTTCAGGCAGAGACTCTGCAGAAAGATGGACTGCCCATCTGGACCCCAGGAAGCAACCTGGAGACTTAGAAGGACCCAAGGAGAGAAACTGGACCTCCCGCTGAACTGGCAGGTGGACTGCTAGGACCTGGCCTCTGGAGGGCGCTCCTGAGAAACCATTCCTAGGCTGAGGCGGCAGTCACCTGTCCCCCACCTCGAGGGCAGTCACCACCTAGCACCACTCTATCCCCAGTGCCTGGCGCCTAGTGCACACTCAGTGTCTATCTGAATGAACAAGTGAATTAATGAATGACATACATTTTCCAAAGTCCTTTCACACCTAGTATCTCATTTAATTCTCATAAAAGCCCTATGAAATATGCAGGGCAAGGATCATTTTTCCAATTTTTACCGGATAAACCGGACCAGGACTCATACGTAGTTGGCAAGATTCCAGGTCTCAGACCCCTATTGTTCTTTCTACTATAGCGTGCTGCTTCTAAAATGTCTTTTGTTTGTTTTGCCAGAAGTTAAGGACAGTATGGTTTTATCACCATCATCTGCCTAGACTTTTTTGGAGTGTATAAAGTCACTTGACCTCCTTGCCAAGCATCTCCTGGCTATGAAGACAATTATCTCCTCCAGTGCCCTGGAACCTGGACCTTCTGCCCATCAGAGCAGACAGACTTCTCCCTTGGCCTGTGGGCAGCATTAATGAACAGCGGCTGGGAACCCCGTGGCTTTGGCACAGGAAGCCCTGCTGCCAGCAGGGATGGTGTTGTGTCCCTTCACACTGGCTAATTCAGGGGATTTCTCATTCCTAAGCCAAGGGGATTGCTGGCCCAGCTGCCTGGAGGGGAGACATCCTGGTGTCTTCTCCAATGCCCTCTCTAAGCGAAGAGTTTTCAGATAAGCAAAAGGACGCAGTTTCACTACCTAGATTTGCCTTCCTGCTCCTGGACCTACGACAGGTGCACAACACTGTTTGTGGGAAGAATAGATCTTTTTAGAAGCAGCAAATTTTTCTCAGAAGGGAGATAAGGCATGCACAGTTTTCTATGAAAACACATTCCTGCAGCTGAGGAAGAAGCTGGGGAATCAGATGGATGGGATAAGAGGCAAGAGGATTGGAAAGGTTTTGATTCAAGGTTTTTATGTTTTTTTTTTTTTCTTCCCCACCCATAATGTTTCTAGTGTGGATCCTGGAACCAGATGCATGGTCAGGGGTGAGAGAGAACCTCTCCTCTTTAGATCTCCCTTGGTGATTTCCAGGGGACTCAGAACATCTGTTGACTGATGCGAGGCAGATAGATTTGCTTCACTGGGGGTCAGGTTTCGCAGGCTGGAACCGAAATGGAACCAGATCCGAGTTGGAGAATATTTCTCAATCACTTGTAGAGGGTATCACAAGAATCTTATTATCAATAACTGTAAGTTCTGAAATGTGCAAGGGATGTGCTTCTTATTTTTATATTAGGGCGGCCTCTGTTCTCACTCGATTGCATTCTGATATACTCACTTCAATGGGACGGAAAAAGAAGGTGGAGCGAACAACCTTATTGTCCATTTTGCAGATGAGGAAACTGAGGACACCAAGAGTTCCACAGTCTCTTGTGCAGATTCACAGCTGTCAGGTATAGAGGAAGATTCAAATGCTGCAAGGTAGCTCTGAAGTCTACACTCCCAACTGGATAAATGGAGTTACAAGAGAACCAGAGATTGTATGACAGAGTTGGGGGACCCTAAGGTCATCTAATCTTCTTGTTCTGTAAAGATGGGGCCCCCAAAGGGCTTGATTTATTCCGGGGCACAGAGTAAGTCGGGGCAGAGTGGAGTCCAGAACTAAGATTCTGGCTCTTCTAACAGGGAAGATTTCAGATATTTTCCCAACATCTCCAGGATCTTTAAATCCAAGGGACAGGTATTTTCTTGACTTGGGTGAGAACCCATGTCCAGAGTGGTCAAGATCTGAAAAACCAGGTCTACACAATCACCCACACGTTTTCCAGAGCCAGATGTTTAGCATGGAAGAAACTTGACATCCAAGCAACGGAAATAATGTTTCACTTTCTCCCTGCCAGCTTTCCGGTCTTCTAATCAAACACCTTGGTTTGGTTTCTTCTCCCAACACACCAGCGTCAAGTCCTCTCTGGCCTTCCCCGTGCCCCATCCTGGTCTGGGAAATTTAGGCTCTTTTCCTTAACCCATTTCATTTTTTAGGATTATTGTTTGGTTCATTCTGGTTTAGACTGTACCCAAATTTCTTAGGACTGACTCAAAGGAAAAAGCATTTTGTTAAAATAGCTGCATTGCTTTTAAACAATTTGTCCTCCTACTCACTTTTTCTTTTTGGAAGACAGAAACTGAATATAGATTTGTGGGAGAGAGATACAGAGGGAACCAGAGAAGAGGGGCAGAGAAGAGAGAGGCTCGGGAGAGGGGACGGGAGAGAGGAAGAGGGGAGGGCAGGACAAGGCAGAATACCAGCTCCAGGAATGACGCCAGGAAATCAGCCAGGACTCTTCCCCACTTCTGGTTGTGTACAGGCTGAGACCCAAAACCAGTCCCTGTTTCTGTCAAAACGGAATCAACGCCCAGCCCAAATGTATATTTTTAAAGATCGCATCTTTTCCACTGCCCCTAAACAGGTAGTTTCATTAACGAAGGGAAGGGACGTCTCTCTGTGGTCCCCTAACCGGGTTTGGGTTTGGGGAAGCTGGTAGCCAGAACACAGGGAAAACAGGCACAGGCTGTACCCCACAGGGGGGATTCCTGCTGACTCTGTTTCCCCATTCATGACTCCCCAGGAGGAGCAATTGAAAAATTGAGCTGCTTGGCACAGCGGGAGGGCAGTTCATGCATATTCAAATCCCTCCCTCCCAGCACTAAACTTAGCTGCCACCTTGCTCATCCTGAATGCCTTCCACCTCCGCGTACCGGTTATCCTATCCGCTCCACCTGTGCCCAGGAGCCTGTCTCCTCTGTCGCCCCCACGTGCTTACCTTGTCATTGACCGTGATAATAACAGCTAACACTTAGGCTGGCTCTACCCGGTATCCCTGTTCAATGCATGCTACATGTGCGAAACCGTTTAATCCTTATCACAACCATATGAGGTTGGTGCTGTTATTGTCCCTTCCCTTTTGTTGACAGATGATGAACCTGAGGCACAGAGAGGTTAAGTAACTTGTCCCAGGTCACACAGCCAGTAAGTGGCAGAAGCAGGTCTTGAGCCCAGCACTGTCTGGCCCCCTATGCCATGCTTCTGTGGCATATGTCTGACCCCCTATGCCATGATAATAACTCAATCCTGTGTACCTGGCTTTCGCCAACACAACTTTTCTGAGGAGAATACTGGCCTTTCATTCTGGTCCAGGTTCTTACAGGGCCCCTTGTCATCTTCTCCTAAAGGATATCGCTTCTACCCCTCACTTGATTATTTAGGACTGAATGGTTTGTACTAAGTCAGCAAGATAAAATAGTTGCCCTTGAACGCCTGCCAGAGAGCGCATTCTTCAAGTGCATTGTTACAAGGTGGTCGCCGAAAGTACAGAAGTACCACTGAGAGGAGGGTGTTTGGCAAAGGTTTCATCCATCTCCCAGGTATTCTGAGTATCCCTCTGGATCAAGCCAGACTAGTGCTGGATCACTCAGTGCTGTGAACGTCCACAATGCCAGCACGGTCACTGAGTGAGAACGATACACAAACACTTGGCCAAGGGCTCTATCAATTATTATCTCATTTAATTTCCATAATAACCCTAGAAGGGAGGTACTATTTTTTAAAATGTTTTTAATATTTATTATTTTTGAGAAAGAGAGAGAGGCAGAGAGAGAGGGAGACAGAATCTGAAGCAGGCTCCAGGCTCCGGGCCGTCAGCACAGAGCCCGACGCGGGGTGTGAACCCACAGACCAAGAGATCATGACCTGAGCCGAAGTCAGACGCTTAACCGACTGAGCCCCCCAGGTGCCCAAGGGAGGTAGTATTACTTTGACCATTTACAGATGGGTACCCGTGTACCGGAAAAGTGAAGCAGTGTGCCCAAGGTCACACAGCCACTTAATGGCAGAGCCAGACGGGACTTCAACACAGAGCACTGTGCTCTGTGGCTTTGGGGACTTTGCCATCAGCCCGTGTTGAGGATTCTCTGTTTTGTGACATGAAACATCATCCACTTAGGAAGGAAAATATTCTTATCTGATCTTGGTACCAAGGAGAGTGGGATGTGTCTAAATTCTAAAACTTATTTATTCTAGCAACTATTTATCAAACACATACTATGTGGCCGGTGCTGTGCTAAACACTTCATATATAATATTTTATTTTGCCCTCAAAATAACCTCATGACTACAGTTTTATCCCCATTCCATGTAAAGAAACTCAGACTCCAAGAGATTAAGCAATTTGCTCAAGGACGAAACACGGAGCCTGTTGGAGAGCCAGGTCGGCTTGACTGCAGGTCTGCTTGGCCACCGGGTTCTCCCGTATTCTGAGCACCGTGGGTGTGAGGTTGACCAGGTTTCCCCTAGACAAGGGACTGCGAGGAAGCTTGGTTCACAGGCGGCTTTATGAACCACCCTTAGTAAGAATGTAGTTCATTGTCAGGTGCAATTCACTCTCATTCTTGGCTCTGTCCAGTCCCTTTTTTCCCTTAGTCCAATTTTAAAAATTGGACCCATCTTTTCTTATTTTGTGTAACTAAAGCCCCCTTAACTCTTTTCTGGAGCAAGACGGGTATCAATCGACAAATATATTAAGTATTATAGCCCCATTTCACGGATGAGGAAACTGAGGCACAGAAGAATTAAGTAACTTGAATAGGGTCCCCTAGTTTACAGGTGGTAGAATCAGGACTGCAAACCCAGGTGATCGGGCTCCACAGGCTGAATCCTTGCCCACTCTGCTAAGCTACCAGCAGCTACCAGGGCAATGGAAGGAGCCAGGAGTGTCTCTTAGAGTGAGCTCTGCAGGTAGCTAGAGGGGAGACTGGGACCCAGGCACGAAGGGCTCCCTGCGAGTGGGTGGCCACCCATTGTGTTGATGGCTCAGGCCCACGGGCTCATCAAAACCCTCTGAAATGCAAGGCTCCCACTCTTGTCAAATTGAACCGGCTTTGCAGATTTCAGTTTCAATCCTGCCAACTTGAAAGTTTTAGCATTTCAGCTGTTTCAGAATTATAAAAGCCTACAAATGCTAAGGTGCTTTTTTTAGAGTTAAAAAAAATGTGTCTTTTCCCCACCATCACATAACAATCTGAAGGGATTTTTTTGCAGATTCTTGCCAAATGTGTATTTTTAAAGATTGCATTTGGCTAAAGACCAGAAGTGGAAAATCTGGGAGGAATGTTGAGGAAGTTCTAAGGCATATTCACAGAGGAGGAGAGGGGAAAGCTCTTTCCTCTCTGCAGACCCCTGGGTCTGCTGGGGTGGATGTTGTTTATTTCAGCTTTCTTGCTACCTTTGGTGACAAAGAGTTTCTTTAAAATACTGACACCTCAGCTGGTCGGGTGGCCCAGAGGACATGTGGAGTGTGGCCCTGGCCAGGGAGGAACACCATCACTGCATGAAAAGCTCCCGGCTCAGCAACTGTCACCAGGAGCCAGATGGCCTCTTAGTGGACAAAGTTACTGCACTTATTGGATCAGGTGGCAGCTCAGTCCTCACTAATTAGGTGTCTTGTGTGTGTGTGTGTGTGTGTGTGTGTGTGTGTGTGTGTTTATGTGTCACAGACTCTTCCCCAGTGTGAATCAGCTCAATCATCATTTTGCAGTGTTTCAGATTCAGATTGCAAACATCCACCAACAAATAGGAGCCTTGCTTTCTAACGAGCTGGAGATGTGTGGAAAATAGAATCACTCACAGTAGTAGTGAGCCACAGATGTTCCATGGAGACAGCCGGCTGTGCCAAGCACAGACGGTATGTGTGACCACGAGACAGGATGCAGAATCTTGCAATGAAAGTGTTGCCCACAGAGCCCAAAAGATGAAGAGATGAAGACAGGCAGAGATGGAATCTGGTTTCTTCTTCCAAAGTCCTGGCCTTCTGTATAGCTGCCTGACACTCCATTTGGGAGTGGTCCAAAACGCTGAATGTTTAAATTTGAGTAACTGCCACCAAGGCCTTCACTACCAAAGTAAAAAGATGCTTCTAAGGAATCAGAATAACCTGGGTTCAAATCCCAGCCCCAACCCTCAACTGACTGAGTGTCTGTAACAAGTCATTTAATCTTTTAGGACCTTGGGCATAATAATAGGGCTTCCCTGTTGGGTTTTCATGAGGATTAAATGAGAGAATACAAAGAAGTCTCTTGGCATCATGCCTACTCACAGCATATGCTCAGTAAACAATAGCTATTACCACCACCATCACCATCATCACCATTACTACATCATCATCACCACCACCCTTATCACCATCATCATCATCACCACCATCACCATCATCACCATCACCACCACCCTTATCACCATCACCATCATCATCATCATCACCACCATCATCATCATCACCATCATCACCATCATCACCATCACCATCATCTCTAGCTCTGCAATCCTAGCAAGTTTGACCTGCTAAACTTCATTTTTCTCCTCTGTAAAAATGGAAATAATTATGTCTACTTCAGAGTTGAGTTAATGTTTATTAACTTCCAGCACAGTGCCCAGCACATAGATGCTCAGGAAATGTGAATTAATTTTTCTTCTCCACATTACCTTCAACTTTACTTTAAAACATCACTGAATTTGGCTATTAAGAATCAATATTTATAGTTCAATGCAGGTTCCCTCAGCACCTGTGAACCAAGAGGCATGGACATTGACCTGTCCTCCAGGAGATGATCCTCTAATAGGTAAGACAAAAGCTGAGTAGAATGGTTATGTTTCCAGGGAGACCAAGAGGTTAGAGAGCCTCAAGGCATTTGCTCAAGGATAACAAAGTGGTTTCCAAACAGGTCATTCTGAGTCCAGAGTGTACACTTTTAACCATGACTATCATGACTACCATGGCTTCCAGGAGAGAATGGGTAGAGGTGAAACCAAGGGTTTGCATTTCTCTTAATTGCTTCAGTTCTTTGTTTTGAGGAAGAAAAAGAGAGAAGGGGAGGGAGAAGAAAAATGGTTTCTGATTTGTGTGTAGGGGAAAACAAGTATGCTCCTAGTGTCCTGGGAGCTCACTCAGTTTCCTCTGAATAAGGAAGGCCCTACTCAGAGGTCAAGATCACTTTAAATACCTTATAGAGGAGTACTCCTCCTTCACAGCAGGAGGCAGGGCTTGGCCCCTGCCACTGTTCAAGGCAAATAGCAGAGTTTGTGTCACTGTTGGGGCTCTGATGAAACAGCCCCAGCAATGGCATCCTTGGAAGAAATCCCACACAGTGGTTAAGAGCCCAGGTTTGGAGCCAAACAGAACGGGAATCACATCCCAGCTATGCTACCTACTGGATGGGTGACCTTGAGTAAGTGGCTTAAACTTTCTAAGTCCCCGGTTTCCATTTCTGTGAAGTGATCACTCAATAAATGGCTTTGCTGTTTTTATTGTTTTCAGAACAGTGCCCCCTGGGGGCGGGCGTGGTGGTGGCAACAGAGGGTGCTAGGGACAACTGAAACTCAGAGCTCATATTTGTGCTTCCAGCCCATTCTAGGTGGTCTCCTTTCACTGCAAAATCTTTGAATGTATGTGTGTGTGTATGTGGGGGGGTATCTTTTAATAATTAAGACATTTTCCTGATAACCACCCCCTTGCTACAATCTTTCAGGATAATAACCTGTCCATATCTATTAAGATCATAACCCCATACCTCTACTGATTTAGCAATCTCATTTTTGGTAATCTAGCCTACAAAAACAAAAGCAACAGCATATAAGGACACATGTGTAAAAATGACTGAAAGTGAGACAAAACAAAACAAAATTGGAAACAAGGTGGATAGTGCGCGCTTCGGCAGCACATATACTAAAATTGGAACGATACAGAGAAGATTAGCCTGGCCCTGCGCAAGGATGACACGGAAACAAGGTGGATATTCATCGACAGGGAAAAGGTTGAATACACTGAAGGGATTCCAGTCTGTGGAATATTATGCAACCATTAAAAAGATTGAGTCAGATCAGTGCCTATAAACCTGGAGGAATATCTATGATGTATTGAGGGAAAAAAGCAAGTGGCAGACCAGTATCTCCAGTGTGGATTCAATTTTAAAAGTCAAACAATGCCGCTCCCCCACCATGTGCATGTACGTATGTGTTTCGAGAGTGAAGATACAGAGGAAACACATCTAGCTGTTGACATTGGTCACTTTGGAGTGAGGTAGGGAGGGGACAGAGTGGGAGTCGGGTAGGGCATATTATTACTTCTCTTTCTATTTTTAGATGGTTTCACTACTTAGAGTAAACAAATGTTACTCTTATAATTTTATCTAAGTAATCTCTACACTCAACGTGGGGCTCAAACTCAGGATGCCAACAGCAAGAGCCACACGCTCTACTGACTGAGACAAGCTTGTGCTATAGGCGATCACATAAAATAGGCTTTTCTTGACACTCCCAAGTCCTTGAGGGAAGGGGTCACACCTTTTCAGCTTTGCTGGTCTCAGACCTGCTCAGTGCCACCCTTACCCAGAGGAAGTCCTCAGTAAGTGTGAAATACATGAGTGAGCATTTACTCAGCCAGTGTTATGGGATCTGGCTTTCCAGGGAGCCCATTGACCTCGAAGTGAGTTTCCACTCAGACAAACCTCCTGATGGCGATCATGCTTAGCTAATTCCCTACCACAGAGCTGTGTTCTTCAATGTTTCCTTTTCAGTGATTGATGACTGTGAAAAATTGAAGTGGCAAAGCTTGTCAATCACCCTAGAAGATGACACTTAGCTGGGAGGTCTAGTGGCTTTGCTGGATGACAGTTAGGACCCCTAAAAGGACCTCTTCACATTAACACACACCAACCTGTACAAGGAGCAAATTTAAATCTGGGTTAAAAAGTCCCAAGGGCAAAAACGTGTTGCTCAAAATGGCATTTGGCTAGCTACCTTCCAACAGCTTTTCCCAGCTTCTTAAAAAATACATAACATACCAGAAAGAGATAAAGACTCATAAGCCTAAAACCAAAGACTGAAAGACAACCTAATGGCACAGTCTTGGGAGAAACAACGCCAACTATTAATGCAGTTGGAGATAAATGAGAAAATAGAGGGGGAAATAAGACAGATTTGAAAGAAAATAAACTGTAAGCAATCACACTGTTCAACTCTGTACTAAAACATTTATACGTTTCTATGAAGCGAATGATTTTCCAGACAACAAAATGACTCCAGAAAAAGGCCCAATATAGACAAGACATGAGAGAAGTTATCAAAGAACTACTTTCAAAAAAGCCCCAGGCCCAGAAGGTTTTACAAGAAAATTTCCATGCTGCAGAATCTACGTCACAGCATAGAAAATCATTTTATCAAGCTACTACCACTCTGATTCCAAAACTTGACACCAGGAGCACACAAAAAGGCAAATTTCATTGACAAATACAGAGAAAAACCCTATTTACATATTAGCAAATCTATTTCAGCATTATGAAAAATTAAGTATGTCTCAAACAGATTTATCACAGGAATGAAAGATAGTTGGCTAATATGAAAGGCACTAACTTCGCCTATTAGCCAGCCAAAGGAGAGAAAGCTAGCCATGTCAATAGATACCCAAAAATGGAAACCTTCATGCCCAATTAAAATTCTTACTTAGCTACATAGTGACAGAAACTCCAGAGCATGATAAAGAAAACACTTTACGCCAATAGCAGATGCCAGGTTTCTTGGTGAAACCCTGGAGCAGCTAGATGTTCACTTTAGGGGGAGCAGGAATCACCCCTAGGAGTCTGCTAAAATGCAGATTACCAGCTTTGTACAAATTCTATGATTTATATCCAAATCTGCAACCACACTTTGAGAAACACAGTCTGCAAAGCATTACAATTACAGTTAGGAGCAGGGCAAGGCGACCTTTGAGCATCACCACTACTTAACTAAGCCTCTAACTAAGCCTTGACTATTCTCTAAGCCTCGAAGGAAGAACAGCAGGGGGAGAAAAAGTTCTCTCTACTATTTGCAGATGATATGACTGTTTACCTGAAAAACCAAATTAAATTAATTACAGTGCAGATAGCACCGCTAACCAAGTTCAAGCAACTTACAAATAGATTAATTACTGAACACTAGCTTCTTCATATTAGTAATACTAACCACTTAGAAAATATCTTGGAGAACACCACCCATTAATGTTAGTAACCAAAAATATAAAACCTACCTACAAACAATGTGCCCAATCAACATATAGGCTTGAATGAGGAAAATGGAACTTCTCTAAAATACATAAAAGAAAACATTAATAAATGGGATATATATTATGTTTTTAAATGGGGGAAGACTCGATGTTTGAAAGAGGTCAATTGTGCCCAAATAAGTCTATTAATTAAATTTTTATTAATATCCCAGTTTTCCTAGCAACTTGATAGAATGGTCAGAAAATTCACAGGGAAAATCAAAACGTTAGAACTAAGAAGATGTTGATAAAGAAGCATGGTAAGGGAGAACATGACCTTCCGGTATTAAGAGTCTCATGAAGCTATATTAGTTCAAACAACAGAGTGATAGAGCCTCAGAAATAAAAATATAGATTAAAAGAAAAGAATAGAAAATCCAGAAACAGATACAGTTCTAGTATGTGTGTGTGTATGCATGCGTTTAATAAAAGATAAAGGTCATAATTCAACTCCATGTGGATGAACTATTTCGTAATTCATAAATAGTGTAATTTGCAGTTTAAATATCTAGGGCAACTTTGTGTCCAAGTACTTGGTATTTTCCTACTGCTTACAACAAACACAGGAGGAAAGTAGCATGGAGGCGGGAGAGGGGTATAAAGCCTTCAGGATTAGCTTGCTATGAGCCCAATACGAGTTTCCAGGCCCTCGTGGTTTCCCAAACATTTATTAAGCTCTTAGGCTCCATTATTGCAGGGTCAGAAAGGATGGTTGCAGTTCTTGTTCCTCTGTTTACTTGATGTTTGACTTGGGGCAAACCACTCAGCCTGAACCTCAATTTTCTCACCAGAAAATGAGGAAAATGCTCCCAAGTCTTGTGTCGTTACTAAAGTTGGGAGGAAAAATGAAGTCATGGATGAAAGCTCTGTAATCGTAAAGCATTGAGTGAAGGTAGACATCTGGTGACCTGATCCTTATTTAGGGTTAAAAGCCCAGACTGTGGTTAGAGGCTGCCTTAATTTGCATTGGGGCTCCATCACTTCCCATCTGTGGGTCTCTGGAAAGGCTCTTTGTACATTGGTTTTGTCATTTACCAGCTGTGGGTCCTTGGGCAGTTTAGTTAACCTCACTGTATTTTGGCTTTCCTCATCATTAGAAGGGTGATAACAACAGTGGATAACTCAAAGTGTTGTTACAGGAAGCATACCACTTAGAACAGTGCCCAACGTGTACTAGCTAATCAATAATGTTTGTTGTTTATCATCATAATTACCTCTGGGGATCTATGCCTCTCCTACTCCAAGGTTAAAAGACTGGGCCTGAGCCAATCAGCCCCGTGGGACCTCTGGTCTACAGTGATTGGGTCAGTAATGGACATGTGACCTAATCAGAGCCTATGAAATGAAATGAGGCTTGTACCTGCTGCAAAAGACACTCCTACACTAATGCTGGATTCAAGCATAGAAGAATCTAACCCTGAGAGCTGCTCTCATACATATTGTATCCGTGAGTCTCTCATTGTTGGAGGAGGTCATTGAGAGGATGTGGCTGCCAGTTGACTTAGGAACTGGACCCAGGCAATTGGAGGCTCCTCACACCCCCATCCCCACCCCCACCCCCACCTTTGGAATGTATGCTCTGCTCACTGTCCCCACAGTGGAAGCCATTTTCAAGGACATAACCTTGAGAGAGTAAGGTGGTGTTGAGACCTTCTGGACTGAAAATGTGACTGAACCCAGTTATAAGGCCTCTAAGTAAACTTTTACGATTCCGGCAGGCAATGAAGAGAATAATTTGTCTTGCGGCCGGCTCAAGACAAGCCTTGTATATAAGTTCCCTTGCCTATTAAAACTACCACCTTCCAATCTGTAGTGGTCTGCCTCTTTCTTGGGTCTCTCCTTGCCCTCGGGGCATGCGGGGACAGTTTACAAAGCCCCACTCCTGTGCTACTATGAACCGAAGTCAACAGAGAGGAAGAGAGAAGAGAATGGTAAGAGAAATTCTGTACTTGTGAGTTTGATCCCTGAGCCAATAGAGATCTCTCTGAATGTCTGTCTGTCTGTCCCTTTTTTCTTAAGACCATTAGAATTGGGTTTTCTGTCACTTACAATTGAATGAATTCTATACAACAGTATTATTATCCTATTATGAGCTCAGACAATATGTTCCCAAATTCGCCAGAACAGTTGGGTCTTGCTGTTAACACAAACTCGGCACTTAGTACATTTTTCATCCTCAGTGTGTGGTCACAGAATTATGAATGACGATCCTTCATCCAAATGATGGGCACTTTTAAGGATGAAGACAACACTGCCCTTTTCCAAATACTGGTTGAGAGCACAGACTAGGGACAAGTTCGGAGCTTCAAGCTCATGACCTTCAAGCAGCAGCCCCAGGGCTGGAATGGAAATTAGCTGAGACCATCATTTCAAATTTCAAAAGGTCACCATTTATGAATAGATTCTTTAATGTTCACCCAAAACCGGATGATAAATCAGAAATGAAAGGATAAAGGGCTGAAACAATGGTTACACACGACTTGCTTTCCATGACCCAGTAAACTCTATCTGTGCCCAATTAGACTGGCAATGACCTCCTGGGGTTGCATTCAGACTTTTAACATCAGTTACTCCGTCACATGGCACCTCATCTAATAACCTTTCGCTGGCTGTCTGTGATAGAATTAGCAGGGGTTGGAATGTCCGTGTTTGAGTGTTTCCTGATCAAAAAATACAGGATGAATATGGGGAAGAAATTAGATAAAACATCCCTTCTGAGTTCAGCATTAGTGCATCCAGTGGCCCTCTTAACACCCCCACTCGAATGTTCGATGGGAAGCTGTAAATTCATCATGTTCAAAACCTAATTACCAGCTCCCCCTACAAACTTTCCATCAATAGACGGCCTCGCCATCCATGCAGAGGTTAAAGCTAGAAACATAGGAGTCCCCTGACCTTGTTTTCCCTTGTCCTTGATGTTCAATAGGGAATTCTGTTGATTCCAGCTTTTAAGCATCTCCCAAAGCGATAGCCAATGTCTCTGTCACCACTGCCACTTCCCCAATGGGGAAATCCATCATTGAACCTGGATTATTGCATGAAGGACTTTTTTTTTTAATTTTTATTTGTTTTGAGGGGTGGGGAGGGGCAGAGAGAGAGGGAGAGCAAGAAAACTGAGCAGACTCCACAGTATCAATGCAGAGTCCTATGTGGGGCTTGACCCCATGAACTGTGAGATCATGACCTGAGCTGAAATCAAGAGTCAGACTCTTAATCAACTGAGCTACCTCAGGCGCCCCTGCATGAAGGACTTTGAACTGGCCTTCAGATATTCTTCTTCCCATCGATTGTCCACACTGCAGCCAGAATGAGCCTCAAAAATGAAAACCTTATCATATCAGATTTTTAAACTTACATTGTAAATGTTCCAAAGGGCTCCTTTTGCTCCCAGGATAAACTTAACATACCTTCCACAGATCTGAATGGCTCCTGCTATTCTCGGGACTCACCCCACCTGTGAATTTACACCTGCCTCTAGCCACTACTGAATGCTTAGGCTTCTCTACTAGTCCATACTCTCTCTAGCCCTGAGACCTCTGTGCCTGCTGTTCCTTCTGTCTGGAACAACCACCTTATTCCTTCATCTCTGTAACTCCCTTCATCCTTCAGCTCTTAAGAGAATTGTGATTTTTCTTAGTTCTTTTTAAATGTTTATTTATTTTCGGATGCCTGGGTGGCTCAGTCGGTTGGGCGCCTGACTTCGGCTCAGGTCACGATCTCACAGCTTGTGAGTTCGAGCCCCGCATCGGGCTTTGTGCTGACAGCTCAGAGCCTGGAGCCTCTTCAGATTCTGTGTCTTTCTCTCTCTCTCTGCCCCTCCCCCGCTCACACTCTCTGTCTCCCAAAAATAAATAAACATTAAAAAAAATTAAAAAAATAAATGTTTATTTATTTTTGAGAGACAGAGCACAAACGGGGGATAAGGAGAGAGAGAGGAAGGGAGACACAGAATCTGATCTGGGCTCTGGGCTCTGAGTTGTCAGCACAGAGCCCGATGTGGGGCTCGAACCCATGAACTGCAACATCATGATCTGAGATGACGGAGCCACCCAGGCGCCCCTGTAATTTTTATTTTGGAAGATTCGTCTCAGCCCAGGGAGGAAGCAGCTTGGTGGTTAAAAGGAAAAACCACGGAGTCGTGTTGTTGTGAGTTCAAACTCTGTCTCAGATAATAACTAGGAGTGTGACTTTGGGCCACTTACTTAACCTCTCCATTCCTATGTTGTCTTATTTGTAAAATGAGGACGATAAGCATTGTTAAAAGGGTCAAATGTGATCACATAAATTACTTAGCATAGTAGCTGGCACATAAATTCTCAAGCAGTGTTAGATATTGTCATTATTATTTCACTTCTATACATGGTCGCTTGAAAGGCTTTGTCTTTGGTTCCGTTCTCTTATTTTTCACACCCAAAATGTGAAATTTTTTTCACAAATGTATTTTCACATTTTGCCACTGACAATTTCTAAGTATGCATTTCCAGATCAAGCTTCTAAAGTCTTCTCTTACTGGGGTTGTTGTAATAGCCCCATGGCTTAATCTCTCTGCTTTCCTTTTAAATCTCTAAAATCTGTTTCCACATAGCACCTGACTATACTTAAAAAAAAAAAAAAATGTCAGTTCAGACCACATCACTCCTCTGCTCCAAACCTTTCAATGGCTTCTCATTATCTTTCTTTCAGTCAGGTGTCTCAACCCCAGTTGCCACTGTTGACACTGGGGACTGGAAAGCTCTTTGCTGTGAGAACTGTCTTGTGCATTGCAAGACGCTTAGAAATCATCCCTGGCCTCACCCAGCACCTGCCAGTGCTTGCCTACACCCCTACCTAAGTCGGGACAACCAAAAATGTCACCGGACATTACTAATGTCCCCAAGGGGCAAAACCACCCCCTGTTGAGAACCACTGCCTTGGCATAAACTCTTGATACCTTATGATAATCTTCAAGATTATTCCTGGGTCACATGCTCATCCTGAGAGCCAG
This sequence comes from Lynx rufus, assembly GCF_022079265.1. Classification (NCBI taxonomy): domain Eukaryota; kingdom Metazoa; phylum Chordata; class Mammalia; order Carnivora; family Felidae; genus Lynx; species Lynx rufus. Next base: position 5,757,768 of record NW_025814838.1, read on the forward strand.
GCCGGGGTTGGTGCCACTCAAGCCACATGGACAGAGAGGACAGAATGACAGAGTGATGGGGCAGCCCCCAAAGTAGATTAGAATACTGTTATCAGAAGCGGGGGGGATGGATGCAGGGCTGGCCAAACAGCAAACCAGCAGGAACAGACATTCCTGGAAGCATCCTCAATACCCTTTGATTCTGCATTTCACTTTGCTTCCCAGGGCCCAGCACTGGGACCGGCCAGGAGCAATGTCTGTTCTCTGGAGGCCTGGCAGCACCCTCCCTCCCCTAAACTCTCCATCTTCACGCACAGGGTCCTTTAATTATAGGTAGAAGGTAGACAGTTTATACATTTAAGCCCCCATCCGCTAAAAACCTGAGGACTCAGCTCTGTTTTCCTGTGCTTTGCTTTGTCTCACATGTAAGGTGTCTCTCAACAGATCCCGAGCCTCCAGCTCTCTGTGGAGTCGTGGCTGAGCTTTGTTGGTGTTCCTGAACAAAGACACGAGGCGCAATGAATCCTCCAGGCCCTGTCGGGCGTTCTACCAGCAGGGTTGCATTTTAATCAAAGACATTGCTTTCAGTGCTTGCTGGAACCTCACGTTGCCTCTTACATCCCAGTGGTGGTGCAACAATGGTGGAGCTTAGCTGCAGCCAAAGAGAACTCAGAGCAGAGAGACTGGAACGCGCCAAGGGGACTGTTTCATCTCCCAGTGGGGAAGATAAGGCACAACTAGAAGGAAATCTTCTGAAGGAAGTACGAAAATGGTTCCTTCAGGTTCTCTCCTCAGCCACTGGAAGTTTGTCAACAAAATTAAAATCACAGCTGTAGCAGCCATTCTCCACGTTTTTGATCTCAGGACCCCTTTCTATTTGTGCAAATTACTGAGCTGCTGTTAACGTGGGTTATATTTACCAGTATTTCCTGTTTCGGAAAATAAAACTCAGAGAATTTAGAAATATTTATTTTAAAATTCGTTTTGCAAATATTAAACTCGACTGCATGTTAATACAAACAACATATTTCTATGGAAAATAGCGATATTTACCACCCTCCCTCCCCCCAAAAAGTAGAGGAGTGCTGTTTGTTTTTACATTTTTGCAAATCTCTTTAATGTCTGGCTTAATAGAAGACAGGTTCTCGTATCTACTTCTGTATTTGACCTGCTGCCAAATGTTTTGGTCGAAGCACAGGAAGAAAACGCAGCCTCACACAAATATGTGGTTGGGAAACACACGAGTATCTGAATAGCCTTCAGACATGATTGTGGATATTCTTCTTTGATATGACACCAAAACTCAACAAGAACTGATTTCTTAAAGGCTGGTGACTATGTGGAATCTGAAACCATATTAATTAACTTTTCATGTTCTTACCCACTAAAATCTTTGTTCTAATCCTGTATTTTGACCAAATCTTTTACCCAGGGATAATTTTTTAAGTAGGCTCCATGCCCAATATGGGGCTTGAACTCATGACCCTGAGAGATCAAGAGTCATGTGTTCTACCAAGTGAGCCAGCCGGGCACCCCCAGAAATAATTTTTAACATGATGCATTGGTTCTTTGAGAAATACTGGTTCACTGAGTTACACGGGTCTTCCAAATTTGGCACATTTCTTGACACAATATAAAAAAAAAATCACATTCACTCACAGGGGCAGATACAAGCAAAATTGTAATTTTCATTTGAAATCTTGAATTTTACCCTTGGCAACAAATGCCATCAGTGGCTTTCCTCGAAGTGACAGGATCACTTAGCTCATTTTCAAGAAAATGTCTGCCAAATATCCAAGACCAAATAACCATCATTTGCCTGTCAGTCATTCTTTCAAGTGAATGTGGTGTTTCATGGGAAAAAAAAGCAGCTAGCTCAGCACACAACTCAGTTGCACAAATGCCTTTGCTGGAGACCAGCAGTGTAGCCAGTGAAGAGCTTTTGTGTGCTTCCCATGTTGTTACACGTAAGGCTTGAGATTTCACAAAATTTAAAAAAAAAATTTTTTTTTCAACGTTTATTTATTTTTGGGGGGACAGAGAGAGACAGAGCATGAACGGGGGAGGGGCAGAGAGAGAGGGAGACACAGAATCGGAAACAGGCTCCAGGCTCTGAGCCATCAGCCCAGAGCCTGACGCGGGGCTCGAACTCACGGACCGCGAGATCGTGACCTGGCTGAAGTCGGACGCTTAACCGACTGCGCCACCCAGGTGCCCCGAGATTTCATAAAATTTAATAAGGACACTTTGAAAGGACACTAGTGTTTTCTTGCACTGTGAGTTAGCGATGGTGATAAACACAGTGACAGCTAGTGTGGATGGGTGCTACTGCCTTTATTCGAGCTCAGGTTCCAGTAGTGTCACCCACTGTTGGCTTTGGCATCATTGGTGCAAATGTCAACACAATGAAAAAGGCGGATCACATCTAATTATTGCTCTGAGATAGTCTTGACCTTGCAGACTCGCGGCCATGAAATGGTCTTGGGAGGCCTTCCTTAGCCGCTGGAGTTAACAACACATGCTCTGAGAACACTGAACTATCACAACAGTGTTAAGGATCTCAGTTGTCAGATTTGAAAGACTCAGGGTTGAATCCCACCTCTACCACTCACTAGCTGTGAGACTTTGGAAGTTACTATGCTGAGTTCCCCTTGTTCATCAGTAAAATGGGTATAATAATACCCCATGGGGCCCTTGAGAGAACTAAGTGAGATAATGCATGCAAACACTCAGTATGCACCTGCTATTGTTATCTATCAAGGTTCTAATGGAACTAACGGTTCCTCAGTGTGGCTTATCTGGGGGACATTCTAGAATACACATTTCTTAAAATTTTGACCACCTCATCAACCAGTATGAAAAGAACCTGGCTTAAGATCACTAGTTGGGTTCTGGGCTGACAGCTCAGCGCCTGGAGGCTTCTTCGAATTCTGTGTCTCCCCCTCTCTCTGCCCCTCCCCTGCTCATATTCTGCCTCTCTCTCTCTCTCTCTCTCTCTCTCTCAAAAATTAATACAACATTAAAAAAAATTAAAGACGTGTCACTAGAGACCATGAATCTGATTCCTTGGTAGGATCTCCGTCAGCTGTATCACTGGCTTTGCTCCTAGAAAGCAAAGATGCGAAGATTTGTGAGGGTGAGGGGACAACAGAATAGTGGTAACCATGGCCTGGAGAGTTCCTTGCTGTGGACGGAACTACGAACATGGGCAGACATTGCCCAGTGCCAGACACTGTTCTATGTGTTGTACAGATACTCGCTCATCAAATACCCATAGCAACCTCTGGGTGGTACAATAAGAACCTCCCTTTTACGGATGAGGAAAGAGACACAGAAAGGTTAAGTAACATTGGTATACTGTCGTGCACTGTTATACACTGTTGACCTTGGGATGTGAGCCCAAGCAACCTGACTGTAGAGGTGAGCTCTTAACTACTACACTATACTAGGAAAGCAGAAAAAAAAGGAGGGGCGTAGGTAATGGCTTTTCCAGAAGGTTCTTTCCTCCACCACAGGACTTATATTTAAAAAGCACAATTTTGCTCTGAAATAACCTGTTAAGAAACCCTTTGAGTCACTGAGAAACTCTAAGAAAAATGAAAACTGTACCAAAAAGCACAGTGCAATGCAGATAAATATATGGCATGATTTTGAACAACTGGTTAAGTGTTAGAAAAAAAAGATTCCATTTGGACCTTTTTTTTTTTTGAATGGCTATGAGACTGTGACATTGAAACCACAAAAAGGAAAATGAAATCCTAGAAAACAACTTAGATTTGCACTGAACATTGTCCACCTAATCATAATAATTTCATTGGCTTTCAAACTTCAGAATCGACCTGTAGCCCCAGCATGGGGGGCACTGGCATAGATACAGAACAAAATGCAAACAGAATGAATTCTTGACAATGTAAAAGTAAAAATACAACTAACAGACATGGGTGAGTGGAAGGGACAATGTGGACACCGTCATTCCAGAAAGGGGAAGCTGAGACATTCTATCCAAGGTGGATGGGGAAAGAAATAAAGATTTATGTTATCTTTAGAAATTGGAAAGGTAATCAATACAGAGGGTGGAGTGATTTAGCTAATCCTCCTCTATTATGGCAGGAAGTCGATAGATTGTAAATCAAGAAATAGAGGATAAACATGTTATTTAGACATACAGATGTAACCACTGGGAGAACCAAATCAGAAATGGTTAAAGAGGAAACAAAAATCTTGCTCTGAGGAAGAGAACTTGGGGTAGGGGGAGTAAGCACCCCTGAGGCAGATGCTTGTCATTAAAAGCCCTTCTGGATGATTTAATTTTTTAAGTAGGCTCCATGCCTAGCGAGCAGCCCAACGCGGGGCCCAAACTCATGACCCTGAGATCAAAACCTGAGCTGAAATCAAGAGTCGGATGCTTAACTGACTGAGCCACCCAGGCGCCTCTACATGATCTAATTTTAAACATAATGCACATGATTAAATGCCTTCATAAATTATAAGATAATTTTTAAAAGCTTTTTGAGTAAATTGTGAAGAATTTGAACCGGAGGAGAAAAACACACCCTTTCCCATCTCTTTCACACAGTACAGCACAAAGACAGGGAAATGATATTTATTACAAATTCACCAAACTGGAAGTAATAGTCCTTTCGGGGCAAGGGGATGAGATTCCAGTGATGGGGATCCAGCACAGAGGAAAGCTTGCCTGGCCTGTTTTGTTTTAAAAGTTTATATTGAGAATGCGTTTTGTGTTACTTGTATGTTACCAGTGTTTTAAGAAAATACAGTAAGAAAAATATGCCACTCAAAAAACATAACAAAAATCAAATATCCAGGTTTTTTTTTTTTAAAAGACAGTTTAAAATTTTAACCAATGTGTGTAGTCACTCAATTTGTCTCCATGGATTTTTCTAGAAGTAGGCTATTGTCCTGCTTTCTTTCCCCTCTGCTTAAGGATAAGAAACCAGGAACTCTGAGTTCGTTTCTACTCCAGCCCCCAGCACTTAGGAGAAGTCAGTTCTCCTCTGTGTGACCTACACAGCCTTTCAGTGAGTGCATTTGGCAAATGTGTTTTGAGCCCTTACTGTAGGTCAGGCTCCTTGGAGACATACAAGCCCGAAGAGAACGTTCTGTGGCAAGCCCCTTCTCCCCGTGACTAATACAGGACCCTTGCTCCATGTTCGGAGAGTCATCTGGTCCGAGAGACATCCTGGTCTGTTCACCTGGATACACTCTCTCAGCATCTTTCCTACGCATTTCTGGACTTACCAAAGATTCTGAGAACTTGTCTACTTTGCTCTCTGCTGAGTCCTCAGCACCTAGAACACAGTAAGTGCTCGGTAAGGACTTGGAGAGCAGGGGATCCAGGATGGGTCTGCCCCGGCTGCAAACCACTCACTCCCCACCTCCCATTGGATCTCCAGGCTGAGAAGAGGGACCAGCCCGGGAGAAGGCGTTAGCCTGGGCTGGAGAAGGGCGAGGATCTGAGTTAGGAGGGGCTGCCCACTGGGAGGGGTGAGTCTAAGAATTTTGCAAGATTCGCTCAACGTTAGAAACTTCCATGTCACTATCATCCACCCCATTTCCCCACAATAAGAGATACAATACTGAAAACAGTAAGGGGCCAAGAGCTTGCTTTCAGGGGAAGAGGTAAGATGAGGGTGAAGAGGTGCTATTCCACTGTGACCAGTTTTCTAGAAGCACCAGGGCAAGGTGAGGCAAAAACTTAGAAGACTAGGGTCGAAGTTCGTGCCTGCGGGAAGCCAGGGAGGTCACAGGACAAAGCACTCCTTTTATCAAGCAGCAAAGAACTCCATTGAGGAGGAAACCCAGACCGTGGCAAACTGAAGAACATGTCAGTTGTGGGCTTAAAACCTCCAAAGCCTTCCAGTTCACCCAGAGTCAAAGTCAAAGTTCTTACAACATCTTTCAAGGCCTTATACAATCTGGTATCTAGCTCCCTCGACTGATGTACTTGCTCCTCTGAGCTCATCCTCTTCAGGCACAGTGGCTCCCTTGCTCCTTGAGCACCCCAGTCACATCCCACCACTGGGCCTTTGCACTTGCTGTTTTTTTCCCCCTGTCTGGAATGATCTTTCTCCCAGTAGCTGCCTGGCTTGGCTCCTCATCTCCTTTATACCTGGGGTTAAATGTCGCCTTCTCAGGGAAGCCCACCTTGATCACACTACACTTTCACCCTCCTTCCTGCTCCAGTGCATCTTCCAGCTTTTGGACAGTTTGGAGAAAGTCCATAGCGCTGGGCTGGGACTCTCCGTTACCTAGGCTAAAGGGATGGCCTCGCAGCTCAGCCCCAGGGACTGTGACTGGAAAATCATCTTTGGAGGTGGCCCAGCATGAATTTTCCTTGGTTCAGACCTTATGATCTCTTGGAACCTAACCCCTGCCATCCCCCCAGCACACGGGAGCTGAGCCATCACTCACCACAGAGCGAAAAAGCAGAGAAGAGCAATTATTATGCTGTGCAGCAGACCTTTGACTCAGATTAACATCGTTGCCTGTTGATTTGATCTTTTTATTTTTCTCTAAACACTTAGAGCATTTTGATCACAAGCCGGATTCATCTCTGGTGAAAAGTACTATTTTGAAAAACCAGGACTTACATGGTAGTATATATTTTAAGGCATTTTCAGCTGATAAACCGCTAATTGGTCCTGCAGTCCTGTAATTTGCAAAGGGTCAAAACGATTTGTTGTAAATACACATCTGTATTGACTGCGGCATGCCAAAACCAGTTTCCACAGGTGAAGCAGAATTTTGCAATGGCTGAGATGTGGAAGACACTTCAACAGTTACCCGTGATTTTTGGAACTATTTTAACAGGTGGGTGTTATTGTATTGCAAGACAGCTTTGCCTCATGCTGAATGGCATATGCCACGGAATACAGAGTGGTGGAGATACCATTTCTTAAACATGCAGGTAACTGAATATACATAGAATCTGAAGCACAAGGGATGGAAACAGAGTCTGATGGATTTGTGCACACTATGTCCCCACAACATGTATTTACTTTTTTCTCTCCCTGAGTGTGCACCCAGAGTATTGCAAGAATTTGAAATGAGACTATTGAACTACTCTGGATAATCTTTGAGGGAAAAGATGGGAAATAAGGGACAGACAAATAATGTTGAGATATTCAACATAGTGACGTCAGTCTTCCTCAAAAGACACGCTTACTGAATTGCTAACAGTCATGGCAGAGATTATAGGATATATTATTTTAAAAGTGGTTTGTGAACGCTTAAGAGCAGAACAGTGACTGGTAGGGATTAGCATGGGTTCACCAGGAGAAGCTCAAGGTAATTGAATTACCCACCCTGAAGCGACAAATTCAATGAATATTTATTGAGTATCTAGTATGTTCCAGTTCTAGGTGGTTCAGCAAAATGTGGTGGGTAGAGCTAGTTGATAATATTTCTTAAAACGCACAGGCTGAAAGGTAGATACATGGTGTCAGGTTTTGCCCGCCCCAATCTCATCCCAGGTGCCCACTTCTGTCCTCTCCAAGCCCAAGGTCATCAAGACCCAGGCCTGGTGGTGTATTGGTCTGCTGCATATCTAGTGGGTGTTTGTGCTCCTCGAAGATGATTTCAGGGGTGCCTGGGTGGCTCAGTCGGTTAAGTGTCTGCCTGCAGCTCAGGTCATGGTCTTGCCTTTGGTGATTTTGAGCCCTACATCAGGCTCTCTGCTATCAGCAAGGAGCCTGCTTAGGATCCTGTCTCCCTCTCTCTGCTCCTTCCCCACTCTCTCTCTGTCTTTCTCAAAAATAAATAAACATTAAAATATATATATATATATATATATATATATATATATATATATATATATATGGTTTCCGCCTTTCTGAGTGCTGCGTGAGAATCAGGCTGCAGATCCCGAAGTAACGGCAATCTACACCAGAACTTGATTCCTGCCTGACACAGAGGCGAAAGCTCAAAGAAGTCAAACAAATGATGGGCCCCAGTGTACTCCTCAGGAAGTGGGACAGCCATGAACCTAGTGGCTTCCCCAAGTTTGCAGACACTCAAGCGCAACGTAGAAGATGCAACGATCTCCAGTGGTTTGCTTACTTGCATCTAATCAGGTTCTTTAAGAAACTCTGTTCTTCTCACTTCCAAACCATTGGTGTTGCCGTTAAAAAAATACACACACACACACACACACACACACACACACACACACACATATCACAGGGCACCTGGGTGGCTCAGTCGGTTGAACGTCTGACTCCTGATTTTGGCTCAGGTCATGATCTCACGGTTGCAACATGAAGCCCCACATCGGGCTCTGTGCAGAGCATGGGGCCTGCTTGGGATTCTCTCTCTCCCTCTCCCTCTGACCCTCCCCTGCTCCTGCACACACACACACACACACACACACACACACTATCTCTCTCTCTCTCTCAAAATAAACATTAAAAACAATTTTTTTAATTTACATTTGATTTAAAGAGGTGGTGTTTCTCAGAAGCCCAGTGCTACAGTATCTGAATCTTGTTAGCTTTACCATTTCTTTTCCTTGACCTTGCTGGATTTAGAGTAAACATTGGGGAAGGTTGGGATAATTCTTTTTCACAGTTGTTTCTGTTGTTGAATGGCTCAGAGCCAGTGACTAACATCAAATACTCCTTGGCACAGGAGTGAGCTGGTTGGAAGAGACCGTCCGTCAGGCCCCAGGCCCTTCAATGAAGGCAGTGCAGTGTGGTGGTTCAGGTGAAGCTTCTGGAGATCACATTGGCAGGTGACCCAAAGCAAGTGAGTTACTTCTATGAGCCTCAGTCTCCTTGTGGGTGGAGCAGGTCTGCTAACAGTACACAGGACTATTATGAATTGCATCTATTTGCCCTAAATGCTTATCCAAGTGCATGGAGTACAGTCATGAAAGGCAGCACAGGGTAGGGTTGGGATACTAGCTCTGCCTCTTACTAACCATGGACTCTCTGGGTCTCCATTCTCTCCTTTGCAAAATGGGGATAAAAACAGTATCTACCTCCTGAAGAAGTAACAAGGATCAAATCATATTTGTCAAACACTCACTTAGAACAGTGGCTGGTATATAGTATGTGTCTGGGTTTTTTTTAAGTTTATTTATTTATTTTTGAGAGAGAGAGAGAGAGAGAGAGAGAGAATATGAATAGGGTAGGGACAGAGAGAGAGGAAGAGAGAGAGAATCCCAAGCAGGCTCTGCACTGTCAGCGCAGAGCCCAACGTGGGGCTTGAACTCACAAACCGTGAGATCATGACCACAGAACCACTGAGGCGCCTCTACGGTATGTGTCTGTTAAGTAAGTAAATAAATGCTCAGGATTTAGCCCAGATGTGAACATTCAGTCGGCCCCAGTAATCGTAGCTTGGTACATGCAAGGCGTTCGTTAAGTGTCAGTTATTTCTTATTTCCTTGGCCCTTCCGGGTTCTCATGGCCCAGCATCTCCTTTTCCAGCTTCCTTGGAAGCAGTCCCCAGGATCTATAATTGACACCTGCCCTGTTTCTGATTCCAGGAGGGAGGGCAGGCCTATCCTGGAGGTGTGGCCTCTTATGCAAGCCTCTTGGGCTGGAGAGCTGCTAGTCTAGACTTTACTGTTCATCTACATCATTTTGGAGCAAGCCTCAAGAGACCCTTAAAATGCTAGTCAAATCCTGACAACTTCTTCAATCTCTGCTTTTCTTTCCAATTTTCACCAGCCCCTCTGCTCCTTGCCCCCTAAGCGTCAGTGCTCCCTAGGGTTTTGTCATTTTCCCTGTTTATATTCATTGGCTTTTCTCTGGCCCTTCTTGTGTGCTTTCATGTCTTCAGTTTCCACCTATGTTTAGGTGATCCTAAGGTCATGCCTGGTTTCACCTCTGACCTAAGCTCTACAATACTGATCCTTAACATTTTGGAGGATGCAACTCTCTCCCTAAAAGCACCTATTTACATGACATTTTTCTTCAAGTTTCATGAACTACTGAACCTCATGTATGGAGCAAATGGAGGGGAACTGCTGTCTAGACTTCCAATACCAGCTGCCTGTTTTTTGTGGACATCGGTTTCTTTACCCTCACTTACTCAGTAGCCATCTATGATTGACTCCACCTTCACCCTAGTCTCTAGGGTCCTGTTCTTTCCACTGCCATCAGAACACTGGCTCCTAAAGTTTCCCCCTTTTGCCAGCGCTGACAGATGCTGTTCCCTGCATACCTGGGCAGGGGTTGCATTTTCCTGGAGACCTTTAAGAGGGAAGGATCTCACTGACTTTCTTCCACCCTCTCCAAGTCTCAGGAAGAAGTGAAGTACTACCTGGGCAAAGAACTAAGTGCCAGTTCTCCCAGAAAGAGAAGAGGATGCACAGAATACCTGGTGAGATGAAGAGTCTATGATGAAGGCAAATAGTACAACCACCTCTCCCGACCCAATATTCTTTTATGAAAAAGACTATTTTTTTACATTTATTTATTTTTGAGAGACAGAGTGAGACAGAGCACGAGCAGGGGAGGGGCAGAGAGAGAGAAGGAGACACAGAATCTGAAGCAGCTTCCACACTCTGAGCAAGCAGTCAGCACACAGCTTGATGTGGAGCTCGAACCCACGAACCGTGAGATCATGACCCGAGCCGAAGTCGGACGCCCAGCCGACTGAGCCACCCAGGCTCCCCCGCCCCCAATATTCTTGAGAAAACAAAGGCTACTTCCAGAAATAAAATGTTGTTATGGATTCCTACATGCCTCTCCAGTGAGATATAACAGGAGTTGGCAAACTTTACTTCTTCTGTAAAGGGCCAGACAGTAAATATTTTAGGCTTTGCAGGCCAAGCAGCAAAATTGAGGATACTATGTAGGTACATATGCAACAAGAGAGAAAACAAATTTCCATAAAATTTTTATTGGCAACGTTCAGAAGTACAGATGCTTAAATTTGAATTTCTCATCATTTTTATGTGTCATGAAATATTATTGGATATTATTTAATTTTTTCAACTACTTAAAAATGTACAACACATTCTTAGTTTGTGGGTTGTACAAAAATAGTAAAAGGGCTGAATTTGGCCCATGGGCTATAGTTTGCCAACCCCTGAGATATAGTTACGTATCATGGTAGATATATACTACTGTGTTTTCGGCTTCCGGAATTTTAGAGACAAAGCATGAGGATATATACCCTGTCTATTGAAGAGTGTCAAATGAGTGGAGTGTAAGTGTGTAACTTTTATTTTAGCTTTCAACTGTGTTACATCTAATCTCTTATTTCCTTAATGATATTTTGGGCAGATGTCAAAACTTTCCAGTCACTTGTGCCTGTTAAAACTTCCAGATTGCAATGCTCTATCCACGTTTGTCCCTCTTAAAAAAATTTTTTTTAACATTTATTCATTTTTGAGACAGAGAGAGACAGTGTGCCAGTGGGGGAGGGGCAGAGAGAGAGGGAGACACAGAATCCGAAGCAAGCTCCAGGCTTGGAGCTGTCAGTAGACAGCCTGATACGGGGCTCGAACCCACAAACCATGAGATCATGACCTGAGCTGAAGTCCGACACTTAACCCACTGAGCCACCCAGGCGTCCCTCGTCCCTCTTTTAGCTTCTAGCACCTTCAGTATGCTGTGGCCGGGAGCAGAAAGAAAAGAAGGCCAAAATGTTACTTCACTCAACTTGGTGAAGGTGTAAACCTTTACTATTTGTTGTTACTGCTTCGCCAGCTAACACTGACGGTCAGGGTTCTCTGCGTGGCGGGGACCTACGTGTTGTCTGTCTTGTGGAGACACATGCATTGGTTACTGGAGGCCTTCCCACTGCAACTTCCCTCTCTGATGTGGGGTATCTGAGTCTGATCCAGTCTCTTCCCTCCCACTTGGCTTCCGACACTGGAAACTCATGGCTCCACGCTGCTGGACCAGCAGCTCCTGTGGTCCTGTGGTCACGCTCCTGTGACCACTTTCGAAAGGACTTCTTCCCTTTGGATGGACTCAGCTCTGGGCCAAGGTGCAGGGTTTGGGGAATGCAGCGGGAGATGACTCTCAGTCCTTGCTTCACCCTCAGGCCCAGCAGCCCTGTGCAGGGCAACATCTTTGTGAACATCATGTAGCTCTAACCAGGGTCTGCTTGCCTAATGGATGGCTCTCTTGGGTGGGATACTGACCAAATGGCTCACGCTCAGCTATTCACCAGTTCCACACAACCCACTGAACCTCCCCATCCCAAAAAGGCTGCCCCAGTGTCATTCCCTCTCTCAGCCTGGTGTCTCCCCCAACTTCCCTGCCCAAATAGGCACACAAGCAACGTCCAAACCAGGAATGTGATGCCAGTCTCTCTTTTTTCCAGGCACCCTCAATCTTTATAAAAGATTCTTCTTGGAGCCACAGGTGACTCACTGAAGAACCACAAGTATTTAGGAGAAAGGGAGGTGGTATAAGAAAGCTAGCTTATCGTTTGTCTTTGCACATGGGTATTATCTTTACAGGATGAATTAAGGACTACTGGTCAACATATTATTTAGAGGTATGAAGGAATAAAGGAACCATAAGAAGCATAAAAATACAAATAGTTGAAAATGCTTGCTACTGTGTTTCTTCATTTTACAGGTATGGAAACTCATGATCAGAGGTTAAGCATCTTCCCAGGTGTTGCAGGCAATAAACGGCAGGATCCAGGTAAGAACCCAAGTCTACCTGATCTCAAGCCCCTTGCTGTTATCCCATGTTCTCTGTGGTCAGAGAACAGTGCATAAATGATTAAAGGCCCATTTGCTCCTACAGTGAAAAAGTGGGCTTTGGCAGGGTCGTGTGGATGGAGGAAAAAGAAAAACAACATTGGAGTTTTGTGGGCTTCTCTTTAGCCTCAGAAACACTGGTGTCACTGGGGGGGGGCACTTCCACATGTCAGAGTATAATTTTTAAATGGTTAGAAACATAATTTTCCTAAAATATACAATGAGCTCATGTCAAGTTTTATTCAACTCCTCAATGAGAGAACTGGCAGAATGACAAAGCTAGTTCAAAGGGGGATGTTATATATATTTTTCAGGGAAAAAATTCTGAAGCAAGATTGTCAAGTTAGGAAACTGATTCATGTTCTAGAGAAAGGGCAATAAATCTACAACATTTGGGGTTATGTCTTCTAATGAACAGAAATCATTTGCACCTCTAATGAGCAAATTAATTTGCATCTTTCCACGTTTCTACAAGTAAACATCTAACTATACCACTGACCCTGAATCTGTAATGAAACTTAAGTCAAACAAAATTACATTCCCCTAGAGGATCCGATGACCCCCCCCTTCGGTAAGATTGTTAGAAACTGCTCTAAGAGAACATTCAAAGGATACAGTCATCTTTTTGTGGGCTTTTTTTTCTTGTTTTATTTTTTCTTGATGGATACCAGTAAGCCCACTAGTCACCATGCTAATAACCTACACTGGTTACCCAACCTTGGAACTCGGATCACTTGCCTTTTTTTCTAATCCAGAAAATAAAATGTCAAGTGATGAAGCAAACAGAATTACTTTCAAATCATCTACTTCCTTGAATGAGTAGGATGGTAGGGGGGCTGGTTTGAGGTAGAAGGAAGAGGAGTCAGTCCTTTTCACCAATGATAGAACTTAGGAATAAGATTCAGAATATTTAATCACCGGTAAGACACAAGACCAGTCAGAATAGATGCTTCCGTAGGGCTGGGGCAGGATCATGATGGACCCTGCTGGGCTGGGTCTTAACCCTTTACTGGACAAATCTCATAGATGTCTGGGAGGTTCCAGGATAGGCTAGGGTAGCTACAGTGGTGGTGGAAGGGGGAGGGTTGATGGGGGACTTGGGCCAGATGCTGTTTACCAAGAAGTAGGAAAGTATTTCAACATTTTAACAAGCAATATGGCCATACAGACATGTTCTAGTTGAATGTTATCATGCTCACACCTCAACCTCTGCCACCTCCCCAATCCTGACTGGCCCTACAAACACAGGCATAGTTACTCACCCCCATCCTGCCTTAAAGCTCCAGTCCACCTCTCTCCTCTATTTGCCTCTTGGGCTTTAGGGACAAAGAAGAAGCATGCAGGGAAAGGAACAGAAAGGAGGTCAAGAGTAAGGAAGAGAGTCAGAGCATTCTGTACCCACGTCTCAGGGAAGGTGCTGCATCAGATCTAGGAGAGGAGGAGCAGAAGTGACTGGCTGGTACTGTTCCTAAACTCTAGAGATAGACCAGGGCTCCCAACAGCCAAGGATCCCTGTCCTTATATTCTGTTGGAGGGAGCTAGGAAATAGGAAAAGTATGAGTTACCATATGCGAGAGCACCCAGCACAGAGCTTGGCACATGGGAAATAGTCAACAAACGTTACACCCTTCTCTCATCCCTGTCCTCAATCACATCTTTGCAGCTTCCCCGAAGGCTTCTGAACACATAAATAAAGCTGCAACCCCATCTGGCTGAAAAAGTCAACCATCTGGAGATTTGGAAATATAGGGGAACTTCTAATGACTGGCTAATTTTTTTTTTCAGTTTTTCAGCCAGATGTTTGATGTCATTCAGGCCCATCTGTAGCAGAAATAGCATTTTGTTGAAACTCTTTTCTGTCATTTTAAGTTCCTTGTCCTAAAAGCTAAGTGGGCTTTATTTTCTTTGTAAGCATTTTTTTCAATGAATTGAAAAAGTGATCACTGACTAATGGAGAACAATTCAGGAATAAAATACGAAAATATCAGAAATTTAGATTAAAAAGGACTTTTAGATAATTTCCAGGGCTCAAAACTGGCAGCCTATGGATCAAATTCAACAATAAGGTAAGTTTGGCTTGGCAGGCACTGCATTAAAAATTGTTTTAATTTAGTTTCCCACATTTTATTTACTTAAACATTTTTTTCAGTGTTTGTTTATTTTTAAGAGAGAGAGAGTGAAAGAGACAGAGACAGAGACAGAGTATGAGTGGGGAGGGGCAGAGAGAGAGGGAGACACAGAATCTGAAGCAGGCCCTATCTAGGCTTGGAACTGTCAGCACAGAGCCCAATGTGGCGGGGCTTGAACTCGTGAACCACAAGGTCATGACCTGAGCTGAAGTTGGATACTTAACCAACTGAGCCGCCCAGGAGCCCCTAGTTGCCCACATTTTAAAAATCAAGAGATCTTACAACTGGCTTTTTAATATTTGGAATATTGGGATGAATTTGGTACACATCGGCCCAGAGTAAAAATCAACTCAAGTCCCATAGTAACTGTCCCTTAGATGGGGGATTCTTCTCTCTGGTTTGCCTCAGTCCCCACCATTCTCTGTTGCCCCACCCTGAGACCACATTTCAGTTTCTATAGATCTTCTCAAATGCAATTACTTCCCCCTCACCCACCATAGAATTAAGAGGACAGCGAAATCCTTGTTCTAAATGTTATATTACCTGCTTCATCTGCATGGACATTTGGATTTGTTACTCCCTAATCTTACCTGGGGCTTTCATTTCAGAATTGGATAAACTGAGGCTCAAGGGAGGAAAATAACATGTACAATTCACAGAACTGTTAGCGACAGAAATGTGATGAGTCCTCGGGGTTCCTTGCTACCAGGCCAGTGGTCTTTCCATTATGTAAATATATCACTTTGACTGTGTCTCAGACTTCAAG
Source organism: Lynx rufus (assembly GCF_022079265.1). Classification (NCBI taxonomy): domain Eukaryota; kingdom Metazoa; phylum Chordata; class Mammalia; order Carnivora; family Felidae; genus Lynx; species Lynx rufus. The sequence continues at coordinate 5,773,333 of NW_025814838.1, forward strand.
AGGTCTTAATGAGAGAATCATGCATTGAACGTGTTCTCATTCAAATGCACATGCTGCCATTGAAAACATGCAGCAAGTTGGGGCCCTACTTTGTGAATGCCTTGCGTGCTTTCCAGATAATGAGTCAGGCATTCGTTCTGCTTTCTGAGTGTGGGTGTCTCTACATAGGTCGATTGTTTTTTTTTTTTTTTTTTTTTTCATTCAAAACGTGTCCTTTGCTGTCTCTGAGTGTGTGCCTGTCTGATGTCTCCTGCACTCCTGCAGATGCTGCACAGGCATGCTGAGTGTTCCGGGACCTGACACTTCTGAATGGAAAAACCCATGTGTCTGGGCATTCTCATGAGCTAATGTTTGTAGCAGTAGCAACCTATCCACTGGAGCATGAATTAATGTTCTCTAGCAAATGCTCTGAGAAGAAACATGGCTAAGGTGAAGCAGGGCCTGCTGGGTTTAGGTATATAACCTCAGGCAAGTCATATAATTTGTCTAGGCCTCAGTTTCTTCACCTATAAAGTGAGGATAATATGGGTGCCTGGGTTGGCGCTGTCGGTTAGGCATCCGCCTCTTGGTTTCGGTTCAGGTCATGATCTCACGGTTGTGAGATCGAGCCCCACATCGGGCTCTGTGCTATCAGCACGGAGCCCACTTGGGATTTTCTCTCTCCCTCTCTCTCTGTCCCTCCCCACTCTCTCTCCCTCTCAAAATAAACTTTAAAAAATGAGGATAATAACAATGCCTACATCAATGAGCTCCTTTAAAGAGGAAAAAGTTAATTTTTCAAAATTGTGAGAACAGTGCTAGCATATAGTAAGTACTAAATATAAATGACATTCTGGTGAGTTATAGAAATGAAAACTGGAAACATCCCTTCTCTCACTTGAGTGATGTGATCCTTCTTAACTCATGTAATCATTGCCAGGCCCGTTGTAAATAGTCAATACTTGTTGCTTTTAACATCATAATGACTTAGAGGAGTTTCAGAAAATTTAGATTCCAGTGATCCACTACAGACCTATGGAAGCAGAGAATCTACTTGTGAGGCCTCATAATCTTTTTTTTTTTTTTTTAAGCTGCCCATGTAATTCTGATGATTTAGCCAAGTTTGGAAACATTGATGTAGTTTCATTATCCTTGAATATCTTTGGTGGTGGAGAACTCATAACCTCTTAAAGCTCCCCATTCCACACTGCATAGTTATTTATATTGAGGTAACACCTATTTTCCTCTAGCTCTTACTTCTACCCTCTGGAGGCCACAGAGAACATTTCAAATCTCCTTTCCATATGACAACTCTTCAGATATTTGCAGACAGCTGTCATGTCCCTCCCAAGCATTCTCTTTTGGACAAAATAGTCACATTCTCTCATGGTTCTTAAAAAAGTGTGGATGAACTGACTCTTCTAATTTGATATTAGGGAAAACTGAGCTACAAGACCTCCAGTTATCCTTTGACACTAAAAGACCAGAAAAATGAGGATGTCGAGACTCTGGGAGACAAGGGATCCTGAATGAGAGATGGGTATGCAGCTTTTTTCCACAGGATGAATGCTGCCTACTGCATGTGTCTTCTCATGCAGGAGATCAGAGGTTCCTGAAAATTCCTTGAACATTTGCTATATTCATACACAAAGAAAAATCTTGGCTTCAGATTTTCAGCCAGGTCCATCTAGGTGGTAGTTCTACAGGTGTACACATAGCTAATAATTCACTGTGATTCATTCAAGTTCATGCATCTTACTGTATTTAATACTTCAAAAATGTAAAAAAAAATGTATAGCTGGGTCAAGTTGCATGAAGACTGCAACAAATTTTCTCCAAAGAATTCACCTAAAAACATATCTTAGATTCATCTAGTTCCATCTTGATTCAAATTCTCACTTCTCCCACTAAGCCCACAGAATGCCTGGGTGGGATTCCAATTCCTTGTGCAAACTGTGGGTGTAGGACATGATGTTGGAGAAAAGAGAAACCATCAGTTGAGAAATTCTGAGCAAGGATTCAGGGATTTTAGGCCCTAACAGGAGAAGCCAAAATTGGTGTTTAATTCTGCATTCCAAGGTTAGTTCCCAGAGGCAGAAGAATCAGAAATAACTGAAGCATGGTCTACATATGTACCTTGTTTGACTCAGATTTTTTATGCCATCCCTAGAACCATGTATACATCAAAACATCTACCAAATCACAACTTTTCAAAGATAACTCAATTCTTTGTTGTCAATATAGGAAAGGGAACTATGGAACTTCCCTAAGGTAAATGACTTCACCATATCTGATCACCAATGATCACAAACTTTAGATTTTTGTCAATGTTTGGGAAATAATTATTCTAAAATTTCCATCAGTACCCTGGATAAAATAAGAGCTTTGGATAGTGCTAATTCATGACCACCTATTCCAAACTAATCATTTCCCAGATTAATAATTGAGGGTTGGAATAGGTAAATGTCTTAGCCAAGGTCACATGCATAGTTTGCAGCATTACCCAGGTCTTCTGGCTTCAAGTACAATGATCTTTGTTGCATTTAAAGTAGTCTTTTCCTACCTGGGATTCCCACCAGTTGCAAATTTGTGTTGGAAACAGAATCAATGGTAGTAGTGCTACAGTCAGGAGAGCAGTTGTTCAGAGTGTGAGGACATGGGAAGAAGGCCAGGGAATGATGCAATATTACACTAGCAAGTGATGTCATAGCATGATTTCCTAAGAGATTTACATAAATGCAAGTTCTCAAAAAGCCCTGACAAATGCCAGCCAGTGGGAATGCAGGCATGGAGAACCAATGGCAAACAAGGGAGGGGAACATACAGGAAACCCAGATTTCCTTGCTCATCACTGTGACAAGCTTCCCAGATTCCTCAGAAGCCTGAGAAAATTCCCTTTTGCCCCTCTAATCCAGTGCCTTCCCTCAGGCACACAAGCTCCACAGAGCTTTGATTTTCTTCTCTATTTTCCTATTTGCTACCACTGACATTCAGGCATTTCCCAATGATGCTGAGAGTGACTCCTCATGTAGTGAAAGTGAGTTTAATCATCAGTCAGGCTACCCAAGAGCTTGACATTCTAAAAATTGGTCTGTCCTCTTTGTTATAATTTGGAGCAAAAATCTTCAATTTTTTAAATTAGAAGCTGTGATTTTTGGAGAATCAATCTTATACAAATGTAATGGGAATATATTTGTTGAGTTTGGAGATGACTTAAGAAAGAAAACAGATGGATACCAAATACTAACACTTCAGTTTTGTTTTGATCCCAAACAGTGAAACATCTATTAGTAAGGAAGTTTTGTTAAAATGTGTGTGTGCATGTGCGTGTGTAAGGGTTCACATATGTTAAGTCTCGTTGGCAATGCAAGTTCGTGAAAATATCTACTTAGACCAAACTCATAAGAAACTGTTAAGACTACGTTAGAAATAAGGAAATAGCTCAGAGTGTGCCAGCCTAGGTCACAGTTTCTCCCTCTCTCTCTCTTTCTCTCTCTCTCCCTTTCCCTCCCTCCAATCCTCCCTCCCTTTCGCCCTCCCTTCCCCTCTCTCTTCCTTCCTCCTTCTCCCTCTCCCTCCTCCACTGAAAGGCAATTTAAGCAGAGCCAAAGACCCCATCTCAAGCCACAGATCAAAGCAGTTCACAATATGCTTAGGAATTTTAGATTTGAAGACTTTGCTCAACTGCAGAAGCTGCCTAGAGTGCCACAAAATCGCATCTCACAAAGCTTAAACCATAAACAATCAACAAGACCCAACCCCTTCATCCCACTCAGCATTCGTCTTGCTGGAAACAGTCTGGACATCTGCACATTCTCAGCAATAATTCAAACTATTCCTCTTTCCCCATCACTCCATCTCCCCCAACACCCGCTGGAATATCATAATATCAGAAACTGCATTATTTGGGGCCACTGAGAGGAATTTTGTAAATACCTTCTAGGCAGCAGGTCCTCCACAGCCCCGAATGGGTCATTACTTCTTCATTCTTCCTGCTGGTTTCATTATCACTTGTAGATTTAGTCCTGCACACACCTCTGGAATATAACCAGTAGTCCGTGCCCACTGCAATGGTCATTAAACTAAAAGCTGCGAAGGCTCCCACGGTGGTGATCAACATCTGGATACCTCTGTCACACATCCTCATAATTCTTCATGGTACTCTGGATGGCTGGGGGTTGGAGGGGTAGGTTCAATGCCAGAGGGGAAAATCACTCTGCAGCTGGGTAACCTAGGGCAGGCTCTTCCAAAAATTCGGGTCTCCTTTTGTCACCATCCACAGAGACTTTAGGAAACCTGGGATCTCCTGTCTGGAGCTCTCTCCGGTTCCCTGGGTCGCCTATGGCCCTTGGAAGGGTGCAGGCTCCAGGGGGTTGGTCCACATCACTGCTGCCTTCTGAGGATCCCTGGGTTCCTTTCATTCCTCAGGAGCTTGGTAAAGATGAGGGTCCGTGCAGGGCATGGCTCCGGAGCCTGGAGCTGCCAGCTTGGTTTGAGATGCGCCTGGCTCCTCACAGCCCCGGGAGACTCAAGGCAAAGAAATCCAGAGAGGTCTATGTGTGTGTGTGTGCGTGCGTGCGTGTGTGTGCGAGCGCGTGTGCTGGGGGTGAAGGCGGATGGCAAAAAATAGCACTGCTGGGAGGCGAGTCGCTGAGAAGAGTGTTCATTGCTTCCCCAGCCTCCCAGGAAAGCTCTCCGCCTGCTCCTGACACCCCCGCTCAAACTGGAGAAAAGACAGAGTCCTGGGGCGGGGGCCGGCCGGTTTCATCGGAGGGCAAAGGTCTGCGGTGCTGAAGGGACAGCTCCCGCCTGTTGCCCCGCCTCCGCCTCCCTAACGCCCAGGCTTTAGGTCCGTGGTGCTGAAGGGACAGCTCCCTGGCAGCCGCTGCTGTTGCACCCCCTGCCTTTCCAGCGTCGGGGCTAGATTGCTGGGGTGCCGGAGGGTCAGTCCTCCCTCCCGCCGCCTTTCCCCAGTCCCTTTCCAGGCCAGCCAGCCGGCTCGGCTCTGCCTGGTCAATCCCACGCTTCGCGCAAAGTTTCCGGAGCCCAGGGCAGTCAGCGCCCCGGCTCGTCGGCGCTGCAGCACACCCTGTTCCTCCGCTCCCGGAAGGGTTAAGAAAAGGGGAAGGGGAAAGAAGCCCGCAGCGCACTCTGGCGCGCTCTCAGCTCCCACCCAGCGCGGCGTTTTCCCCCCACCAATGAGCCAGGCAAGTTTGCCTTTTGCTGCGGGCGCCGCTGGAGCCCATTGGGGAAGACCGAGTCTTCTTAAAGGGACCGGCAACTCCCGGCGACAGATCTATGTCTTACTCGGGCGGGTAAAAAGTGTGGTCACAGGCACATCTGTGTATAGTCTGTCTCAATTTGGCTCCCCAGAAAACAAACCAATATGTCTACCCTCCTTTCTCTGGAGCTTTCGTTTACACCGGAGACAACGTGCTCAGATCAGACCCGGAACTGTTCATATACATATGATCATGTATTCCTAAAAGACAGAAGGAACTGAACGTATATAGACTCTGTTGTACGCATATCATAGATTTGGGGCGACAGGGTGTGAGATATTGGTCTTTGATCTCATATACTTTAACATCTTTACATCTGTGGTGGTGGGGGTTGCTGGATTCAAGGTGGGATAGTCAATAAAAATGTCAAATTCTTTCCAAAAGTCCCTGGAATGTTCATTTGTTTACATTTTTGTCTAAGTTAGACCATGAAGCAGGTGAAGTTAGGTCTGCTTTCCTTGTTAGTCCAAAGTGCAAATGCCATTGCACACTTGAAAGCTAGTGAGAGTCTCCCTTTAAAATAGTGTTGCAAATGATCAGCATTTGACCAGCTTTCTATTACTATGTATTCTGGCTTACACATGAACACAGAGTTGACTAATGACAGTCCACAGAAATGCCATTATTATTATTATTATTATTATTATTATTATTATTATTTTCCTATGGCATGACGGGAGGCTGGGTGTTTGGAATTGAGGCTGCTTGGGTTGTTTCTGCAGTTTCTGAGATGTGACCACTACCAACTGTCATGTTTGAGTATTATTAAACTGGACAGAAATATAATGGAAGGTAATCACAAACACATATAGTCTCCTGGTGCCAAGTCAGGCTCTCTGTCTAAGAGCATCTATACAGATGACTGAGTAGCAGTAATGTATTGAAGATTTCTCAGATGTAATCACAACTTCTTGGTTACTTTGCTACATTGGGGGGGGCAGTTTAAGGTCACTTGAAGACTTGATTCTTGGTGTTAGATAAACATACCTGTGCATACATGGATTTGAATATAAGGTCATGGTGTGATTGTGTTTAAATGTTAACCTGTGCTGTGTTCAATTTAGTTAGGAGTTCTGAATGCCTGGGAATTTGTGGCAGAAGAAAAGAATGCATGCAAATATATACATGTACCTGTAGACACTGTTGTGGGCCATGTGAATATGTTTGCTATAAATACATAGCTGTGTGGATGGGTGGGCACGCATGCTTGTGTATAGGCATAGCATATGTTTGTGCACCTATATGTATTTAATTCCATATGCATATGTCATGGTTCACAAATACTGTTTTATGGGCAGGAAGTAGAAATATGAAAAATCTGCCACATAACCAAAATGAAAAAGATAAACTTGGGCCCAGAACCATAGCTAGCTTTACTCCCAAAGAATGTAAGAGACAACAGAGGAAGGTCTCCAAGGCCTTCTATAAGTGACTTAATTTTTTTCTTAAAAAGAAAATTTGCTTCTTATTACAATGTTCTGCTTTGGCTTTTTTTTTTTTTTTCTTTTTCAAGGAAAAAGCTATCTGTAACTTGGAGATGAAGTTGCTTTTTCCTGGGAGATGTTATTAGATGAGTGAAATTTTCCTTCCCTCCTCTCAGAAAATTAAATAATATAAAATAATTGAAAAATGACCATAATAGCCATTCCAGGATCTGTTTCTTTCTTCCTTTAGTCCAGTAAGGGTGAGAAAGGTCTTTTCCCAGAGCAGGGCCACGTAGATGGGAGGTCAGTGACTTTGGGCTTAAGGAGAGTATGCTCTAGTCACTCCATTCACCAGACCTGCAGTAAAATGAAAGCAGCTTCAGCTAAGGTGATTGTGCCCAGGAGGTCCAGCAGAAGGAATTGGGTATCCAAGTAAGATACTGTGGAATAGCGAGGGGAGAGTAAGGAGCTCAGGCAGATGAAAGTGATAACTGTAGATCAGGATACTGTAGACAGTAGGAAGGAAAGAAAGGGGCATGTGTTATAAGATGGAGCTTTATACTGAACCTTTGGCCTGATGAAGCAGGATCATTCTTTGCAACTTCTGCCCAGGGCCAAAGCTGATCACAGAATGTGGGAAGTCCTGAACCTGCATTTGAAGCAAGTAAGAACACCTGCCTGGAGTGGGAGTGTGGAGGTAGGGGGGCCATCAGTTAGTTCCCTGTGATGATTCCCCACTTACTAGGGGGTGACCTCATCCTTTCATTCAATTGAATGTGTAGGCGGTATATACATGGGAGCGTAGAATCGGCTTCTAAGCTTAGATTTAATTGCTTATTTCTACCACTAGAGGGCTCTTTCACCAGATCAATCTGGGACCCAAGAGATTCAAAGCACTATCACATCTGAGGAGCCAAGATGGCAGAACAGCATGGAAGGTTTTTTTTTTGTGTGTGTCTCGCATCCATGAAATACAACCAGATCAACACCTAGAAAACCGATCTGAGGATTAACACAACAATCTGCACAACCTGAACCACAGAACTCAGCAGGTACACGGCGCAGAGAGGTGAACTGGGGTAGAGAGAAGCCGCAGAGGGCAGGGAGCTGGTGGAGAGAGGATGGAGCCGGTGAAGAGTATGGGAAAAGCACTCCCCAGTAGCAGCTGGAGAGAAAGTGGAAAAGTAGAAACAGCCGCAGGGACCGAACTAAAAAGGAGAAAGGAGAAAGGAGAGGGTTTAAATTTCATTAAGACTATAAACAGTGGGAGCGCAGAGTCTGAAACGCCGCAGCTCTATACCTGGCGGTGCTCTGGTGAGAAGGGCGAATCCCCAGGAGCAGAGTGGGGTCCGGTGTTCTTCAGGCCACACAGGAGAGGCGGTTCCCCTGCTGGGAGGACATCTGGTAGAGGCTGTGTGGGTCCCCCCCAAAGCAAGGCTCCAGTGGCCCCGGGAGAAAAACCACTTTCGCTGGTGCTGGAACAAAGTCCCCGGGGGTGAAGCCTGGTGCCAGATGCGTGTTGTGATTTGCCATAGACCCTGAAACGCTGCTGCTACACTGTCGCGCAAACTTTTTCTGGGGCGGGCTGGCACCCGGTCGCAGTCTCCGGCCCGCTGCAGCAGTACAGTCTTGCGAACATTCCTGAGTGTGGCCGGCATCCGGCCATTGCTCGGTGAGACCCTCCACAGAGGGGCAGAACAGGTCGATGCCGCAGTCCCTCAGAAGTGAGGGGTCGGGAAACACAGCCGCATCTGCCTGGGTCTTGGTCACGGACAGTCTAAAAGCGGGGAATGGATGGAAGCCGAAGACAAAGGATAGATGTGCGATTGCTGATCCGCGAGAACAGAATTCTGATACTAGAGACCTGGCGGCTGGCTGACGCCATTTTCACTGCCCCCGCGCATGCGCATACGCCCCTACAAGCGCCACAATCATCCACCCCAGTAAGCTAAGCAGCGCCATCTAGTGGAGAATGGAGCCATTACACTAAGCCCCTTCCAAATGGGCCAACATCGCTCTTCAGGAACACAACTCTCTGCCTGCTTAGTTTACGGACAATAAAGCGCTTCACAGTTTGACTTCTAGGGGAAAACGAAGTAATTTCAATCATATTTCAGTCTGTTTGCTGGTCCATCTATTAAATTTTCTTTTTTTTCTTTTTTCTCTTTTTCGTTTCTTTTTCTTGAATACAGAAAGAAAAATTATTTGAATTTTTAATTTTTATTAAAATATTTTTCTTCAATTTTTTCTACTATACTTTTTACTTTTGTGTAAATTTTTTCAAATTCTATTTTACTTCCATCATTTCATTTTATTCTACTTCAGTCTATTCATTTTTTCAAATTTTCAAACAATTTCCTTTTTTTTCTTTCTTTCTTTCCCCCATTTCTCTAATTTATCAAGCTCCTTTCAACACCCAGACCAAAAGGCACCTAGAATCTGACATCATTTATTTCATTCGTGTGTGTGTGTTGTTTTTAATTTTTTAATTTTAATTTTTCTAACCTCATTAATTCCTTTTATCTCTTCAAAATGACAAAACGAAGGAATTCACCACAAAAGAAAGAGCAGGAAGAAATGACAGCCAGGGACTTAACCAACACAGATACAAGCAAGATATCTGAACCAGAATTTAGAATCATGATAATAATAATACGAGCTGGAGTTGAAAATACATTAGAATCCCTTTCTCTGGAGATAAAAGAAGTGAGAGTTAGTCAGGATGAAATAAAAAATGCTAGAACTGAGCTGCAATCTCAAATGGATGCCACGGAGGCAAGGATGGATGAGGCAGAGCAGAGATCAGTGATATAGAGGACAAACTTATGGAGAATAATGAAGCAGAAAAAAGAGGGAGATTAAGGGGAAAGAGCATGATTTAAGAATTAGAGAAATCAGTGACTCATTAAAAAGGAACAACATCAGAATCATAGGGGTCCCAGAAGATGAAGAGAAATAGGGGTAGAAGGGTTATGTGAACAAATCATAGTGGGAAACTTTCCCAACCTGGGGAAAGACACAGACATCAAAATCCAGGAAGCAGAGAGGACTCCCATTAGATTCAACAAGAGCCAACCATCAACAAGGCATATCATAGTCAAATTCACAAAATACTCCAGGTAAGGAAAGAATCATGAAAGCAGCAAGGAAAAAAAGTCCTTAGCCTACAAGGGAAGACAGATCAGGTTTGCAGAAGACCTATCCACAGAAACTTGGCAAGCCAGAAAGGAGTGGCAGGATATATTCAATGTGCTGAATCAGAAAAATATGCAGTCAAGAATTCCTTGTCCAGCAAGGCTGTCATTCAAAGTATAAGGAGAGACTAAAAGTTTCCCAACAAAAATTAAAGGACTTTTGACCCCTAAACCAGCCCTGCAAGAAATTTTAAGGGGGACTCTCTGAGGGGAGGAAAGATGGAAAATAAATAAATAAAAATAAATAAATACCAAAAGCAACAAAGACTAGAAAGGACCGGAGAATGCCACCAGAAACTCCAACTCTACAAGCAACATAATGGCAATAAATTCATATCTTTCAGTACTCACTCTAAACGTCAAAGGACTAGATGCTCCAATCAAAAGACACAGGGCAACAGAATGGATAAGAAAACAAGATCCATCTATATGCTGTTTATAAGAGACCCACTTTAGACCTAAAGACACCTTCAGATTGAAAGGAAGGGGATGGACAACCATCTATCATGCTAAGGGTCAACAAAAGAAAGCCAGGCTACTCATACTTATATCAGACAATTTAGTCTTTAAAATAAAGACTGTATCAAGAGATGAAGAATGGCATTATGTCATAATCAAGGGGCCTATCCACCAAGAAGACCTAACAATTGTAAACATTTATGCTCCAAATGTGAAAGCACCCAAATATGTAAATCAGTTAATCACAAACATAAAGAAACTCATTGATAATAATACCAGAATAGTGGGGGGCTTCAACACCCCACTTACAGCAATGGACAGATCATCTAATCAGAAAATCAACAAGGAAACAATGGCTTTGAATGACACACTGGACCAGATGGACTTAACAGATATACTCAGAATATTTCATCCAGAAGCAGTGGAATATACATTCTTCTCCAGTGCACATGGAACGTTCTCCAGAATAGACCACATACTGGGACACAAATCAGCCCTCAACAAGTACAAAAAGACTGAGATCATACCGTGCATATTTTCAGACCACAAAGCTACGAACCTCGAAATCAACCACAAGAAAAAAATTTGGAAAGGTAACAAATACTTGGAGACTAAAGAACATCCTACTAAAGAATGAGTGGGCTAACCAAGAAGTTAAAAAGGAAATTAAAAAGTACATGGAAACCAATGAAAATGATAACACTACAACCCAAAACCTCTGGGATGCAGCAAAGGTGGTCATAAGAGGAAGGTATATAGCAAATTCAGGCCTTCCTAATGAAGGAAGAAAGGTCTCAGATACACAACCTAACCTTATACCTTAAAGAGCTGGAAAAAGAACAGCAAATAAAACCCAAAACCAGCAGAAGACAGGAAATAATAAAGATTAGAGCAGAAATTAATGCTATCAAAACCAAAAAAACCCAAAAAAAAAACAAACAAAAAAAAAACCAAAAAAACAAAACAGTAGAACAGATCAATGAAACCAGAAGACGGTCCTTTGAAAGAATTAACAAAATTGATAAACCACTAGCCAGTTGGATCAAAAAGAAAAAGGAAAGGACCCAAATAAGTAAAATCAAGAATGAAAGAGGAGAGATCATAACCAACACAGCAGAAATAAAAACAATAATAAGAGAATATTATGAGCAATTACGCGCCAATAAAATGGGCAATCTGGAAGAAATGGACAAATTCCTAGAAACACATATACTACCAAAACTGAAACAGGAAGAAATAGAAAATTTGAACAGACCCATAACCAGTAAATAAATCGAATTAGTAATCAAAAATCTCCCAAAAAACAAGAGTCCTGGGCCAGATGGCTTTCCAGGGGAATTCTACCAAACATTTAAGGAAGAGTTAATACCTATTCTCTTGAAGCTGTTCCAAAACATAGAAATGGAAGGAAAACTTCCAAACTCTTTCTATGAATCCAGAATTACCTTGATTCCAAAACAAGACAGAAACCCCACTAAAAAAGGAGAACTATAGACCAATTTCCCTGATGAACATGGATGCAAAAAATCCTCAACAAGATATTAGCCAACCAGATCCAATATACATTAAAAAAATTATTCACTACAACCAAGTGGGATTTATACCTGGGATGCAGGGCTGGTTCAATATTCACAAAACAATCAATGTGATTCATCACATCAATAAAAGAAAGGACAAGAACCACATGATCCTCTCAGAAGATGCAGAGAAAGCATTCGACAAAATACAGCATCCTTTCTTGATGAAAACCCTCCAGAAAGTAGGGATAGAAGGATCATACCTCAAGATCATAAAAGCCATATACGAAAGACCCAATGCTAATATCATCCTCAATGGGGAAAAACTGAGAACTTTCCCCCTAAGGTCAGGAGAAAGACAGGGATGTCCACTCTCGCCACTGTTATTCAACAAAGTATTGGAAGTCTTAGCCTCAGCAATCAGACAACACAAAGAAATAAAAGGCATCCAAATTGGCCAGGAGGAGGTCAAATTTTCACTCTTTGCAGATGACATGATACTCCATATGGAAAACCCAAAAGATTCCACCAGAAAACTGCTAGAACTGATTCATGAATTCAAAAAAGTTGCAGGATATAAAATCAATGCACAGAAATCAGTTACATTCCTATACACCAACAATGAAGAAACAGGAAGAGAAATCAAGGAATCGATCCCATTTACAATTGTACCAGAAACCATAAAATACCTAGGAAGAAATCTAACCAAAGAGGTGAGCAATATATACACTGAAAACTATAGAAAGCTTATGAAAGAAATTGAAGAAGACACACAAAAAATGGAAAAGTATTCCATGTTCCTGGATAGGAAGAACAAATATTGTTAAAATGTCAATACTACCCAAAGCAATCTATATATTCAATGCAATCCCTATCAAAATAACACCAGCGTTTTTCACAGAGCTAAAACAAATAATCCTAAAATTTGTATGGAACCAGACAAGACCCTGAATAGCCAAAGCAATCTTGAAAAAGAAAACCAAAGCAGGAAACATCACAATCCTGGACTTCAAGCTGTACTACAAAGCAGTAATCATCAAGACAATATGGTACTGGCACAAGAACAGACACTCAGATCAATGAAACAGAATAGAGAACCCAGAAATGGACCTACAAACATATGGCCAACTAATCTTTGACAAAGCAGGAAAGAATATCCAATGGAATAAAGACAGTGTCTTCAGCAAATGGTGCTGGGAAAACTGGACAGCGACATGCAGAAGAATGAACTTGAACCACTTTCTTACACCAGACACAAAAATAAACTCAACACGGATGAAAGACCTCAATGTAAGACAGGAAGCCATAAAAATTCTTGAGGAGAAAGCAGGAAAAAGCCTCTCTGATCTTGGCCTCAGCAAATTCTTACTTAACATATCTCTGGAGGCAAGGGAAACAAAAGCAAAAATGAACTACTGGAACCTCATCAAAATAAAAAGCTTCTTCACAGTGAAGGAAACCATCAGCAAAACTAAAAGGCAACCGACGGAATGGGAGAAGATATTTGCAAATGACAGATAAAGGGTTAGTATCCAAAATCTATAAAGAACTTACAAAACTCAATACCCAAAAAAACAAATAATCCAGTGAGGAAATGGGCAAAAGACACGAATAGAGACTTTTCCAAAGAAGATATCCAGATGGCGACCAGACACATGAAAAAATGCTCAACATCACTCATCATCAGGCAAATACAAATCAAAACCACAATGAGATACCACCTCACACCTGTCAGAATGGCTAACATTAACAACTCAGGCAACAACAGATGTTGGCGAGGATGTGGAGAAAGAGGATCTCTTCTGCACTGCTGGTGGGAATGCAAACTGGTGCAGTCACTCTGGAAAAAAGTATGGAGGTTCCTCAAAAAATGAAAAATAGAACTACTGTACAACCCAGCAATTGCACTATTAGGCATTTATCCAAGGGATACAGGTGTGCTGTTTTGAAGGGACACATGCACTCCAATGTTTATAGCAGCACTATCAACAATAGCCAAAGTATGGAAAGAGCCCAATATATATATATATATATACACACACAATATATATATACACACACACATACATACATACAATGCAGTGTTACTTGGCAATCAAAAACAATGAAATCTTGCCATTTGCAACTACGTGGATGGAACTGGAGGGTATTATGCTAAGTGAAATTAGTCAGAGAAAGACAAATATCATATGACTTCACTCATATGAGGACTTTAAGAGACAAAACAAATGAACATAAGGGAAGGGAAGCCAAAATAATATAAAAACAGGGAGGGGTACAAAACATAAGAGACTCTTAAATATGGAGAACAAACAGAGGGTTACTGGAGGAGTTGTGGGAGGCGAGATGGGCTAAATGGGTAAGGGGCACTAAGGACTCCTGAAATCATTGTTGGATGTAAATTTAAAAAATTTGGATGTAAATTAAAAAAATACAAAAAATAAATTAAAAAAACAAAACAAAACAAAAACACAAAGCACTATCACATCTTACAGTAATGGAGCCTGGCTCTCCCTGTTTGCTGATAATTTCTGATCCTACTTTTGTGGTGGGAGACTGGGAGGCATTTACATGGTTTAAAACTGATGTTTGATCCTCTTATTAAGGCTTCGTTCTATCTCTTCTTTAAGTAGGCTTCATGCCCAGCACAGAGTCCAACATGGGGCTTAAACTCACAACCCTGAGATGAAGACCTGAGCTGAGATCAAAAGTTGGATGCTTAACCGACTGAGCCACCCAGGTACCCCGAGGCTTATCTTTTTTTTTTTTTTTATTGGACTCTTAGTGGAGTAGCTGGCTTGGTATATCTGCTTTTTTCTCTGTGTATCCTTTTATATATTGTAGTCACCTTCAACTCAGGAGGGGTCAGTGCCCCTTGAAGGTGGTTGTGTCTTTCAGGAAGGTGTACTGACAGTTGTTTTAATTCAATAAATGCTTCCTGTGTGCCTACTATGTGCAAAGCTTACCACTTTGCAGGACACAAAGATATGGTTCCTATCCTCCAAGGAGCCCATAACATAGTAGGGGGCATTTCATTACTACATTTGGCTGTAAACACTGGAAACTCACTGGAGACAGTTTAAAAAATTGGGAGATTTTGTATAAAGATACGGTGGCATTTCAAGGAACCTTAGGGCAAAGACACAATCAGGCCTTAGCAAGGAATTGAAGCCAGGAAATAAAAGTCATCAGGGGCCTTGCCAGTCACTTTATTTTTCATCTCAGCCTCTTTTTCTTATTATTTTGTTTTTGTTGTTGTTATTGTTGAGAAAAACCATTTTGCCTTCTCTATTCTGCAATCCTTAAGATAAAACCTGGATATAGAGTTTTTACATCATCTCTACTCAAGAGACCCAGACTGAAGTGGGAAATTTTAGTCCCAATTCCAAATTTCCAGGAGAGCAAATGATTGGTCTGTCTTGTTTCATGTGCCATTTCTTGGCCCAACCAGTTGTGGTCATGGAGAGAGGATTGTGTGCTACAAACATGGCTATCGGGACCACCGCTGGGAGCTGAGGAAGGGAGGAAAGATCTTGAGGTAGGAGGAATTTCTGTAACGTCTTAAATGACTACTACAAAAAGTCCATGTAATTCACATTTGGAGCCACTCCATGACGCCCAGATATTCAACAGTAAAACAGGATCACAAATGAGAAGACAACATGGCAGGATTGGGGGACTCTTGGAGCACTCTGATAGAAGTGGTACTGGGCTAAGTGTCAGTGATACCAAACCAGCCTCACCTTTTGTCTATGCCCTTATTCCAAGGGCAAAAGGTTAAAAGAGAAAAATTTTTCTAGACTTACCTGAGGTAAAGGTCAAGGAGGATGGTGGAAACCAAGCTGACTCAGCCTGGGTAGTATAGTTTCTGCTGTCTTATAATTTCTCCTTGATGTTTCCACATGGTCTAGTTATTCGTTTTTCTACTGTTAGATTCAACTTCATGCAAAAAAGCATTGAAAATGACATGTGGCTATAAAGCACACCTTCCCATTATTATTGAAACTCTAGTCTTACCAACATTTAGGCAACTGAAGCCCCCTGGTCTCACTTGCTCACGGCCAAGTGCTTGCAAGTTCGATTCCCACTATACACACAGGTGACGGGACAGTGGGTGGTGGAACGGGGGCGGTGGGGGGGGGGAGAGGGATGGCAGGGACGCAGCATCCTGATATTACAAAGAGAACAGCTAAGATATACCGTCTAGAGTTCATGAAAGGAGAACCAGAGGTTGAGGCATGTTATTGAGAGTTACAAAGATAACAGAGGAACTAAAAATATCCTACAACTGTATTTGGGGTGAAGCAATTTGAACTAAGACAAAAACACAACTTGGTTGCCTTCTGGGGAGAGGGACAGGAGTGAGACCAGTCCCTTGGGACTGGTCACGTAGGGCCTTGCATCCTATTGGATTAAAAATCTTGTGCATGTATCCTTTGAAAAATGTTTAGTCAATTAGAAAATAAATGAAAACAGTATGCAGCTAGCTGCCACCTGCCCATCTCTCTCAGCCACCTCCTGCTTTATCAGTATAGAAATGCCAGGTGTTTCCTGTGACTCATCTGTCTATTCCCCGTGCCTGGAATGCTCTTCCCTGAGATAGCCTTTTTATATAAAAAAAACACATTTATTTTGAAATAATTTTGAATTTACATAAAAGTTGCTGCCACCAGATGTTCTCCTGGTTCAATCCCTCACTTCATTCATATCTCAGCTCAAATGTCACCTTCTCAGAGAGTCCTTTTTTAACTGCTCTCTCTAAAATGACACCCCGTGCTTCTCTCTGTCCTCTTACTCTTTTCTCTTTCTCCATAGCATTTATTAATATCTGACATTATTCTATGTATATATACACATATGTCCATATGCATGTATATATGCTTTTATGTTTATTGCCATCTCCCCCAACTAGAGCAAAAGAATCCTGAGAGGACAGGTGCTTTGTCTTGTTCACATTTAAATTAGAAGACCCTGGAACAGTGCCCAGAATATAGTAGGCACTCAATTAGCATTTGATTAATCAATTAATTGCATAAAGAATCATTACATTTCACACACTGCAACAGGCGCTGGAAAGTCAGTAACAATAAGCAAGACAGACATGTTATTAATCGTCTGGAACTCTCAGTCTACTGGAGAGGACAGGGGTAATTGAACAAATCAGAGTAATTGTAGTAGATGCTGCCGGTACCCCCCAGAAGCCCAGATCCCCTTTACTGGGTTGGTGCATTTTTACCCCCAATCTTGATCTCTTTAGCCCCTCTACCTGCTCTCAGCTGCCTCTTCTTGGGAGAATTGCTCTCAGCCAATAGGAGCCCGCCCCCCCCCCCCCCCCCCCGCCAAGGAACTTCGAGGCCCTTCCTCAGGGACAGCCTGCAGTCAGCCAGTGGCTGAAACAAGGGAGCAAAAGGCAGCCCTCTTGCCAGAGGGACAACTCTGTGGCACAGGTGATGCTCCAGAGTCCTCCGTGGGCCAGGCCAAGGCTAGACTTCACCTGGGGCCATGCCCTTGTTTAACTTTGTCCCCTTTCTCTGTGGTTCTCAAACTTTTAGTGTGCATCAGAATTGCTTTAGAGACTGACCACACAACATATTATCACTGAGTTCCATCCCCAGAGCTTCTAGGGTGGTTCTTGAAATTTTTCATTTGGAGTAAGTTCCCAGGTGATGCTGATGGTGCTCCTCTGAGAAATCACAAGTGGAGAATCACTGCCTTCCTAATGCTGCTCCCCATGCTCCCTTACAGGTTTCCCCCAAAGATTACTCCTTCTATAAATCACATGTATCTGAATCCCTGCCTCAGGCTCTGCTTCCAGGAAACTCTTCCTAAGAAAACAAGGAGGGCCGTCAAGGGGTCTGTGAGGGGAAGTGCAGGTCAGGGACAATTAGTGTTGTCGAGGGTCATGGAAGAAGGCTTCACAGAGGACGTTCCATGTAACCTGAACCCTTAGGGATGGGTAGCCAAGTGAAGAGCAGGGGAAACTGTGTTCCGTGCACTGGACTAGCATGTGCAAAGGATGGTGCATTAATGAACTTGAGGGAGTGAAAGATGTTTAGTGTGGCAAGTGTATAATGTGGGGTCAGCGTGGTCGACCCTTCATGCTTGAATATTGTACATAGATAAGATGCTTGGCCATGAACACTCTTCAAGAAAATATTCGAAGCCGATTAGCTTTTTGGAGGAACAATATTGCCAACTGATTCCCAAGCTTGATATGTAGCAACCTGTGAATATTAAACCTTGAAACAAGTAAATCCCAGGGGCGCCTGGGTGGCTCTGTCGGTTAAGCGGCCGACTTCGGCTCAGGTCTTGATTTCGTGGTCCATGAGTTCGAGCTCCGCGTCGGGCTCTGTGCTGACAGCTCAGAGCCTGGAGCCTGTTTCAGATTCTGTGTCTCCCTCTCTCTGACCCTTCCCCGTTCATGCTCTGTCTCTCTCTCAAAAATAAATAAATGTTAAAAAAATTAAAAAAAACCACACAAGTAAATCCTGAAAAGATCCTTGAGCCCAGTTGGGAGCTGGTCATCCCCCATTCCACCTAAGACAAGTCCAGGAAGAGAGATGGACAGAGGAGCATCTCCCAGAGGGCAGAGAGAAGGGTGGTGGAAAGCACTAAATAAAGGAGTTCTCCCTGCTCACTAGGAAACTTCTTTCATTCTCAGGAAAGGGGAATTTTTGTTATTCCTACCCAGTTGGATTAGATGGTGTCTATGGACCTTGACTGCTGCGGGTACCTCGGTCTCTGCTTTCAAAAGGAGTTCTTCTTCCAGGCCAGGACTGCTTATCTACAACCTTCTTATTACATGACAAAAATAGATTCAATTTATTTCATCCCTTTTTGAGTTTAGCAGATGAACATAAATCCCAATTTATACAGATGACAAGAAGTGAAATTAGACAAGTAGTCTATTGGTCATGAAGTTTCTAGTCAGTTGACAGAAACCCAGCTCCAAGCATAAAAGACAAATGAAAGCAATCAATCAGTGCACGTGACTGCAAAGTAGATATGCCCGTGGGTGGCTGGACCTGGGACCTGCATCTTCCTCTCAGCCCTGTCTCCCTCTAGACAGGTCCATTCTTAGATGGGCTGTCTTCTCAACTACCAAGAACTCCTGGCTTGCATCCTCCCAACTGAGTAACCCTAGAAGAAAGAGAACATTTCTCCATCAACAGTTATAGTAAAGGTCTTGGGACAGGTTTCTCAGTGACTCATTTTGTTCATAACCACCTGAGTCAATCATTGTGGCCAGGAAATGAGATTCACTGATTTTCAAGTCTGGGCTATCTTTTTGTCCCTGAACACACAAGAAGGATGATCAGCCTCACCTTAATTCATGTGGCCTGAGAGTGGGATAAGGGGCTGACTCTTTAGGGGAAATCAAGGTGGTGTCCGCAGAAGGATAAGTAGATGATGAGTTGTAAAAGCTGACAGATGTTCATGGTGCTCTACAGATAAAAAGATGCCAGATCATGCAGGGTCTTTTAGCCATGTTAGATCATTCAACAGATTATCTCCTAAGAGCCACTGGTTTACCAAGTCCTGCTGTAGCTACTGAAGATACAGCAATGAGCAGTACAGATTCTCTGCCCCTAAGGAACTTCCATTCTAGGTGAGAGAGACAGCCAGTGAACACGTAACCCAACAAAAAAGGCAGGTAGTGATAAGGCTGCAAAGGATACAGAATCAAGTAATCTAATGGGATATGACTGGTGTTGGCAGCAGAGGAAGGACCACACTAGGTAGCATGGTTGGTGGGAGGGGGGGCGTTCTGAGGAGGTGACTAAGTTGAGAAAAGTCAGCGGTAGAGGAGTCAGCCCTAAAAGGATCTAGAGCAAATGCCCACAGGAGAGGGGTTTTCAGATGCAGAATCCCTGAAATGAGCATGAATGTGGCTCGCTGAAGAACAGAAAGGATAGTGTGGTGGGAATCTTATGCACAAGACAAAAACTCATAGCAAAGTGAGGTCAGGGAGGTGGGCTGGGGTCAGATTATGCAGAACAGGGGCCAGGGTAAACTGGTTTTCTTCAACAGTGTAAAGCCACTGCATGATTTCAGACAGGGAGTAAAATTATTTGATCTATACTTTGGAAATTTCACTCTGCCCACTGAGTGGGTAGACTCTACAGGGGCAAGAGTAAAGGTCTGGAGACAAATTAGGAAGCTATTTCTTTTCTTTTTTTTAATTTTTATTTATTTTTGAGACAGAGAGAGAGAGAGAGAGACAGAGCATGAGTGGGGGAGGGGCAGAGAGAGAGGGAGACAGAATCCAAAGCAGGTTCCAGACTCTGTCTGCACAGAGCCTGACGTGGGGCTCAAACTCACAAACCTTGAGATCGTGACCTGAGCCGAAGTCAGACATTTGACTGAGCCACCCAAGTGCCCCAGGAAGCTATTTCATTAACTCAAGCTAGACATATTGGCATCTCAGACTAGGGTTGCTAAGGATTGTGACTTTTTCCTGAGGGCAGTGGGGAATTGGGATGTTTTAGCAGGGAATGATGTTTTCAGGGTTTTTTGTGTGTGTTTTTTTTGGGGGGGGGTTGTGTGTGTGCATGCATGCGCATGTGTGTATGTGTGTTACATCGGAGCTTTGGCTGTACTCCATGGAATAGAAATTACAGCAGAGACCAGGACGATAACAAGAAAGTAGCAGTCATTTGGCCCCAAGCTTCTCCAGGACATTTGCTCTCCTTCCCACCTTCTAGGCTGAGGTATGTGGAAGGAGGGCATTGTCTTTTCCTCAAGACCTCGCTAAGGAAATCAGACTTGGGGGTAGGGGGTAGAGACAAACTTAGCCAGAAAAGTTAGGAGAAAGAGCCTTTCTTCTTCTCTCATCCTAAACTGGTTTTGGGGACAGAAGCTTACCTCTATAGAAGCACCAAACATTGTAACTTGGTTGACATCTGACAGAATTGGTGGAGAGTATGGGTTTGGAGTCTGTTGAAACCTGGATTCAAGTCCTAATTGCATTACTTGCTCTATGACCTTGAGAAAACTACTGAATCCTCTGTGCCACTCTTTCCTTGTAAATACAATGATAGGACCTGTGTCTTTGGTCCATGTGATCTCCTTATTATATAATAAGGATTATATATGACATTACACATAAAGGCTTAATACAGTGCCTGGCATATATGAAGTGCTCAATAAATGTCAGCTGTAGCTATAAATAAAGTGATGATGCCAAAGAAGCCCGTCCTCTTAACGAGATTAGTTTTAATCTGCCACCTTCAGAATAACAAACGGGTGACTATTACATGGTTAATCACTTTCCATGAGAATTCTGTGCTAGGAAAGCAAAATGACCCAAGAGGCACTTAGAGATTCAAAAGGTGTCTTTATTGAGAGGTAGGATTAACACCTCAATAGACAACTAAGAGGCACAACATCCTTTTGGATACCTTCCTAAAATCAGTGGAACAGGATGTGGTTTAGGACTATTCCTATGGCTTGGAATGTTGGCCAAAGTCCTAAGGCTAAAAACAACAAGCACGAAATAGTTCCACATCTGGAGCCACAGAGCTGCCAAGCAACTCCCCCAGGGTCTTGAAGAGATGGCCAGATAGGTTCTACAGCTCTGCCTCTGATAACTCCCATCTAGACTCTATGGACTGAAGAGTAGGACTCAATGAGGTAGGGGAAATAAGAGGGCCTGGGGGAGAAAGGTGCTTTGGTTCTTTTTGTCCCAACCCCATGGTGGAGGAGGGGATGGTTCTTACCCACCAAACCAGTCAACTCATGAGAGAGATTATGGATACGCCAGAGGGGAGGCTGAAACCTCATTCCCTGGCCAGTGCTTGCTGAGACGTGGATGCTCTAGGCTGGCACCTGAAACTAAGTGTGGGCTGGAGCAGAGCCCCAGGAGGGAGCACATGAGACAGACTAACAAGTGTCACCCATGAACGCGTGAACATAGAGAGGTGCCTGGTTCCTGCCTGGAGAATGGCGAAGGCAAGAGGCTGGCTGGAGCAGCTCTCCCATTATAGGGTGAGGAGAGAGGGCACCAGAAAGGCAGTCTGGACTATCAGGGTGTCGTGAGGCATCGATGCACTGAGTGCCGCACCGGTACTGAAGAAAATCACTGAGCTCAAACTCTCTTCATAGGACCATTCACACAAGAGATCAGCATTCGGGAGAGCAGCACTTGAGATCAGCAGCTACAAGAGACCCGCTTGTGGCACCGTCTAAGTAAGGCGACTCTTGACTCTTGCCCTCTGCCTACCACTCCTTCCCCATCCTCAGCCCCAGAGGAGGAGGAGGAGCAGAGAAGGACCTCCTAGCCTCCTCTCCCACTGCAGAGGCCCAGCACTGGCAGCCAGGCTGGACCTGGAGAGAGAGAAAGGCTTTGGATTGAATGCGAGGTTGGGGTTTTGACTTTGATGGAACTGGACCTAAAAACCCTTTCATTATGCAAAAATTCCAAATATGCATAAAGGCAGGGAGGAAAGTATAATGAATGAAGGCCCCTGTGCTACGTGCCACACGCTGCAGCAGTTACTGGCATATGGCCCAACTTGTCTCATCTCTATGTCCCATCACTGTCCCTCCTCACTGAATTATTTTGAAGAAGGCCCCAGATATCATATTGTTTCTGGGTTGGGCTTTTGACTGCCTACGAATGAGTCCTAATTACAAAACTCAGGTTCTTTTTTTTTTTTTTAATTTTTTTTTTTAACGTTTATTTATTTTGGAGACAGAGAGAGACAGAGCATGAACGGGGGAGGGTCAGAGAGAGGGGGAGACACAGAATCCGAAACAGGCTCCAGGCTCTGAGCTAGTCAGCACAGAGCCCGACGCGGGGCTCGAACGCACGGACCGCGAGATCATGACTTGAGCCGAAGTCAGCCGCTTAACCGACTGAGCCACCCAGGCGCCCCAAACTCAGGTTCTTAACATTGAGAGTGACCAGGAGCCCCTGGGTTCCGTCTGTTGCTTCCTTTTATGTTCTAGAACATAAAGAACATAAAGTTCCATGGATGCAGAGACTTTTTCCTTTTTACTCACTGCTCTATCCCCATACTTAAAAAAATATTTTTTAATGTTTATTTTTTAGAGAGAGAGACAGAGACAGAGAGTGTGAGTGGGGGAGGGGCAGAGAGAGAGGAGGACAGAGGATCCGAAGTAGGCTCTGCACTGTCAGCACACAGCCTGACGTGGGGCTCAAACTCACGAACTGTGAGATCACAGCCTGAGCTGAAGTCCAGTGCTCAACCGACTGAGCCATCCAGGAGCCCCAAGCCCCCTGGTTTAGAACCAAACACAGACATGGAAGTATGGATTCAACTTCTGTCAGTTTGCCCAAACGTATGATCTCATTCATGAAACCAAGTGGGCCCATGGCCATTCTTTGGCTAATTTTTCAGTTTTCCCCGCTGTGTTGTATTGCACTCAGATCTTTTGAATCTTCTTTTGGAATCAATTTTTTGGCCATCTATATTTTCCTATAATATAACCTAGTTCATCAAAATTTTCTAATTTCCTAGTCTGTATTTAGTTATGCATAATATTTTCTTGCATGTTTCATTTATTTTCCTTAGTGGTAATTCTCTTATTCTTTTTTTTTCTTGATTTCTCTTGTTCTTAATGGTTCCTTGTCTCCCTTCTTCTTGATCAGATTAATTTAAGATTTCCTTTTTTTCTTATTGATCCCCAATACCCACCAAAGATCCACTTTTGAATTTTGTCTCATCCATATCATATTGGGTGTAAGTGTTTTAAAGTTTCAAATATATGCATGGCAGCCTTCCATAATTGTTGACAGAGAGATAGCTTTACCTCTCTTTAAAAAATAGGTAAATCTGTATATAACTATATATACTGTGCATACATACATATGTGTATACACATACATACATATATGTTTTTATGTATAAACTTATATATACATACGTATCTATTTTTTTAAACAATTTTTTAAAAGTAGGCTTAATGCCCAGCGCAGAACCCAATATGGGACTTGAACTACAGCCCTGAGATCAAGACCTGATCTGAGATCAAGAGTCAGACACTTAACTGACTGAGCTACCCAAGCATCCCCATACACATCAATTAAAAAAAAGGGGGGTATTGGGGCACCTGGGTGGCTGAGTAGGTTAAGCATCCAACTTTGGCTCAGGTCACAATCTCATGGTTTGTGGGTTTAAGCCCTGAGTCGGGCTCTGTGCTGACAGTTTAGAGCCTGGAGCCTGCTTCAGATTCTGTGTCTCCCTCTCTCTCTGCCCCTCCCCTGCTTGCTCTCTCTCTCTCTCAAAAATAAACATTAAAAAATTAAATAAAATAATAAAATAAAAATAAAAAAATGGGTATCTGGAAGGTAGGAGGGCCAGATAGATATTAGATACGTGATCAAGTGATCAAGTTTCCTTTGTCCCCAGAAGTTTCCTTTGTCCCCAGAAGTCTAGATTGTTTATTAGTCTCAATTAACTTTTAAATTACTTTATACTCTTTAATCAATCTGGAATTCACACTGATGTATAGTGTGAGATGAAAATTTAATTTTGCTTTATTTATTCCTCCCCCCCAAATATTAATCAACTGTCCCACTGTCATTTATTGAATATTTTTCTTTCTTGCCTTTGTGTGGCTGCTTTTATTATCTAATAAAGTCAGGTACATGAAAGATTATCTCAGTACCATCTGCTCTATTCCATTGATCTATGTTTCAGTACTTACACACACTATGCTCTTTTCATCTTTGAAACTTTATAGTCCATTTTAGTATCTGTATTCAGTGTGTCCCTTAATTATGTTTCACTTTCAAGTCTTTTGGCCATTTACTTACCTGGTTGAATTTTAGAGTTATTTTGTCAAATTCTCTTCCTCCCCACCAAAGGAAAAGAAGTACAACAAATAAAAATTAGGAGTATGGGGATATTTGTTAGGATTGCATCAAACCTATGTATTTGTTTAGGAAGAACTGACATTATGAAATAATTATTCTTTAATTCCATTCATCTGATCTTGTTTCAAATTCCCTGGATGATTTTTCTTCACATATGCTGCTTCTTGTTCTGTTCATCCTCATTTTAAAAGGGAAGAAATTGGGGCGCCTGGGTGGTTCGGTCGGTTAAACATTTGACTTCGGCTCATCTCAGGTCATGATCTCATGGTTCCTGAGTTTGAGCCCTGCTTTGGGCTCCCTGCTGTCAGTGCAGAGTCTGCTTCGGATCCACTGTCTCCCTCTGTCTCTGCCCCTCCCTCAATCTCTCTCTCAAAAAAAAAAATTAAAAATTAAAAAAAAAAAGATACAAGGGAAGAAATTGAGTGTTGCCTGAGATTACACGGCTAGTACGCAGTAGAGGCTGGATTTGAACCCACATCCATCTGATGGGGGAGCCTGCCCTCTTAATAATCACTATGCTCCTTTATTTAAGATTATATTATACTAGGAAAGAATGCTAATGACTGTTTTCCAGAGAAGTATCAATTTCATCAAGATTTTCTGGTGTTCCAGCATGAATTGCACATTGCACTTTTAATTAATAATTTTTTAAATTAATTAATGGAAACTATTGTGGCTACCCTCTCATTCCCATGCCCCTGGCCCACTCTCTCATCCTGAATTCAGAACCTTATGATTTGGGCTTTTCCACACGCGGGTTCGTCAAGCCCCTGTTGCGTGAGTCGAGAGAATTCTCGCTCAGGATAGAGTGCTCTGGTCAGGCCAAGCAGTTCAAGTCTCGGATCCCAAGGGTCTGGTGTTCAGTTCAAGTTCAGGGTTACAAGGTCCAACTGTATGCCCTTTGGCCAACGCTGAGTAGTTTCCTGGCCTACGTGTCGCCCCCTCAGGTGGGTCCATGGAACAGCCAGAAATGCCACTTCTTTAGAAATTAACCAGATCCTGTCACTACCCAATGAAAAAGCAAAAACTTCCACATTTCCCATGTTTCTTAGAACAGACCTATGTTCTCTTTACCTTGGTCAACAGGGCCGTGTGAAGTCTGGCCTCACCTCCCTCTTTGTCTTCATCTCGCACCCTGTTTTCTTTTGTTCACTTCGAGGCTGGTGTCTTTATTTTGCTTCTTGAATGTGCCAGGTCCTTCGCCCAACCCTGGCTCCCCTCTGGGTGTTTCTGCTGCCCGGGATGCACATCCCACAAAGGCCACTTCCTCGGAGGGGATTGAAGGCAGCTCTTTGGCTCCTACCAGCCTCACTGCTCTTCCCAGCAAGGCTCACACAGCAATGCTGTTATTTATTGACTCGCTTGCTTGTCTGTTTCCTTACCACCCGCCTGCCGCCCTGGAGTCCGCATGCACGAAGTCTTCTCCGCAGTGTCTCCAGAGTCCAGCACAGTGTGGGGCACATGGTAGGAGCTCAATTCATACACGTTGGACCGGGAATCCATGACAACCTGGTCTTGCGGCATCCTAGCTGTGCGCCTCTGGACAACTTAACTCCTTGAGTACAGTTCTGAACCTGAAAAACTGACAATACCGTGGGGATGTTTTGGGAAAGAAAGAAAGAAAGAAAGAAAGAAAGAAAGAAAGAAAGAAAGAAAGAAAGAAAGAAAGAAAGAGAAAGAAAGAAAGAAGGAAGGAAGGAAGGAAGGAAGGAAGGAAAGAAAGAGAGAGAGAGAGAGAGAGAGAAAGAAAGAAAGAAAGAAAGGTGAAGCCCTTAACTCTCCATGTGGCACACACAAAGCTCTCAAGAAGCGCTAGCACAAATCACCACCACCCCACCATCATCATCATCACAATTAATTAATAAAAGCGCTGTGACAGAAGCAGGCAGAGAGTGGCCCAGATGAGATTTTGTAGGATTGGAATCTATTCAGTTTGGAGCAAAATCATACAAGTCAAACAGCTCATTGCTATTTTATTTATTCATTTTTTGCCAGGGCCCAAAGACTGATAATTTTTTACAGGAACTAATTCACCCTGACTGTTGCTCACACCAGCCATTTATTATTACCTCTCACAGTTCTGGGAACTGACCTGGGACCAGCTGTGTGGTGCCGTTCAGAGTCCTTCCCTGGTTGCAGTTAGTTGGTGGCTGGGGCTCGATTCATCCCAGGGGCTTCCCCACTCACGTGTCGATGCTGGCCGTGGGCTGGGACCTCAGCAGGATTCTTCGAGGGAGCACCCACACGTGGCCTCTGCGTGGCCGGGCTTCCTGACAGCATGGCAGGTGGGGCCCAAGAGCGGGCATCCCAGGACATGAAGCCAGGTGGACACTCTGTAGCTTTTTCTAGCCTAGCCTTGGGAATCACAAGGCATTACTTCTGCCACATTCTATTTGTGAGAAGCAGCCCAAACTCAAAGGGAGGGGGTTAGTCTCTACCTTTGGGTGGGTGACGAGTCAAAGAATTTGTGGACATGTTTAAGACCACCAAACTAGCCCTAATGAGAGAAAACTGGGGTATGGATCAGATGATTCTTTTTCTTTTTTACTTTTTATTTTAGAGAGAGAGAGAGAGAGAGAGAGAGAGCGTGTGTACAAGAGCAATGGAGAGGGGTAGCGGGAGAGAGAGAATCTGAAGCAGGCTCCACACTTAGTGCAGAGCCTGATGTGGAGCTGGATCCCATGACTCTGGAAGCATGACCTGAGCCAAAATCAAGAGTCGGTCACTCGACCCACTAAGCCACCCAGGCGCCTTGATTCTTTAATCATCAGCAGAAATAAATACAGTTGTCAAGTGGCTCCAAACATTCACGTCAGCTCTCTCTCCCGGTAGGCATTACGGTTATTATGTTGGAGCGCTAGGTTTGTACCCACCGAGGTTCAAATTCTGGCTCTGCCACCATTAGCCTGGAGACTCTAGGCGAGTTTGCTGG
The DNA here is from genome assembly GCF_022079265.1 of Lynx rufus. Taxonomy (NCBI): domain Eukaryota; kingdom Metazoa; phylum Chordata; class Mammalia; order Carnivora; family Felidae; genus Lynx; species Lynx rufus. The sequence continues at coordinate 5,800,961 of NW_025814838.1, forward strand.
CCTCTCCAGGAAGCGGATGTGATAACAGCAGAAGCACAACGAGCATCGGCACACGGGAGATTCACTATCTCTACTGTCACAGGCACTCCAACCGGGCAGAGGCACACTCCTTCCAAAGGAGGGGACAAGCGTGAGGGTCCCTTTGCCCTCAGCCAGGTCCCTTGGGGACTTGAATTCCACGCTTCTTACCGTTCATGCGGCTCTCAAGTGAGCCCCTCTAAAGGCTGGGTTCCAGGTGCTGGGGTGGGTGGTCATGGCAACAGCCCCGTCGCAGCCGGCGCGTGGCCAGGGACTCAGATTTGCCAGTGTGGGCGCAAACACTCTCTCCCCAGAAAAGCTGCTTGAAGGCATAGACTAGGGGAAGGGAAGGTTAAAAATAAAGAGTGGTCATGTTCGGTTTTGAAATTAAGGAAAGCCTGGACTCAAAGGCCCTTTGATTCTCTTGCTTTGGGAGAGGCAGGCTGTTGATGGAGGCATCATGGAGCTTCCTTCCCTAGAGCTTTAATCCGTGGGAACATGTCGAACCGAACGACTGCACTTCCTGGCTCACAGCTGGGGTCTCCTCTGGAACATTCATGTTTCAGTTGCTTTTCAAGGTTTGTGAACTGGCAGCCCTCGTCCTCAATTTGTCTGAGAGATTTTGAATTTTCAAGCTTGAATGTTGTCGCAGTGGGCACTTACTCTCCAGTTGTTCCCTACCCTCCCTGTTATCTGTGTCCAGACAGCTCGTTTACATCTAATGTTTTCTTGGCTCCAACAGTCATCCAAGTTTGGTTTTGATCCCGCTTCCTTTGGCTTTCGTTTTCCTGCTCTCCCAATGCCAGTAAAACATACCTGTATGAAGTGCCCATGGCGTTGCCAGAACTGTGCTCGGTACTAATCAGCTATAACCTCAGTTACTATCCTGGAAACCCTGCCACGGAGGTGATCTCCACTCCACGGAGAAAGCAGCCAAGAATCAGAGGGATTCGTCGATTTACCCAAAATGACAAGGTTTATAAAAGTGACAAGACTGGTGTTTGAATCTAGGTGGTAGCAGTCAGGTGTTTTTAGTTGTAAGTGACAAAGAAATCCACTTCAAATGGGCTTAATTTAAGAAAAAAAATAATGTGATTGATTGTCTCTAATAGTGTATGTCCGGGTCCAGGGGCTCAAACTCGATCTCCCAGTTCTGGCTTCCTCTATCCGGCATCATTTTCAGACCAGCCCTATCCTTGTGACAAGACGGCCTCTAGCAATCTCCTAGCCAACAGCCTACCCTCTCACCAACCCTAGTAAAAAAGAAAAAAGAAAAAAAGAAAAAAAAAGAGCTTTTTTTTCCCTCCAGTAGGCTTTTTTTTTTTTTTTTTTTAAACACCCAGGACACGATGACTCTGGTAAGAATCAAATCCCATAATCATCTCAGAACTGATCTTGAGGCCAGAGGTATACAGTGGACTTAGGTCACATCTTCATGCTTGAAGCCTCGGTGGGTTAGCCCCACCTGAACCGAAGTGACGGAAAATGAGGGATGCACTGTATCGCAGGGAATATTGGTGTGCTCTTTTTTTCCAGAAGGGAAAAATGTCCAGTACCTATGCTAGCAAAGACGTTTATGGACTTTCTCATAGGCCTCAGAGGTATTGAGAACCTTCCACTAAGAGTGAATATGTAAGCACATTAGGGACTAGATGGATCTGTGCCTATAATCTTAGCATCTAGAAGGTGACTTTATAATATGAGCTTATAGAGGACACCTGTTGTTGGCATCTCCTAGAACCCATTCCCCTCAGTCTTTTAAAAATTAAAAGACCATTTTCTTCTGGAAAACCACCTATCTCCCATGTAATCCAAGGAGACTGCCTCTTATCTCCACACTATTCCAAGGGCAAACATGTGACCCAGGCTTGAAAAATCTGATATTTATCTCCCTGGTGAGGATAATTAAATTAGAGATGGATATTCAAACCAAGCCAGAAAAACTCCATCCTAACACTTTCATGGGGACCATTGGAAAAAAAGAAATTCTCCTTCCACTCGTATTGCTAAGCTCTGGGGGTAGTGACTGGAGCTTCCAGGGGCAACCAAGAAAATGAACTACGGAGAAAATTAGATGAAGGTAGAGAGGGACAGCTTTCTGATATTGTATGAGTCCCTGGATCCGTTTGTACCCGAAGCCAGACAACCCAAGGCTTATTTGGTTATCGAAACAAAGAGATCATGTCTCTCTTTTTTTCTTTTAATGACTCCACTTTGAGGTGGCTTTTGCCACTTGTAAACCTAAAAGCACATACAAGTGCAATCCCCAGGCAGGAATTGCCCTCCAGGAGGGAACAAGGCGGAAGGACACTCTTCACATTTAGCCAGAGGGAAAGGGAGGGCAGATGGCCCTCTTGTTTTAGGCTGCGGGGTGTCTGAGGGCTGGGGCTCATCCCTAGTGAGGCTCTGTCCTAAACCTTGACCCCTTAGGCACTGCCCGCCTCTGTGGACTTCTTTTTGGAAATTCCCTGGAAGTTATTCCATGGCTGATTAGCAATAGTGATACTAATACCGTTTCCATTGATTTCATCTTTTTTAGCAGAAGTTGTTCTGGAAGAAACAAACTCCTGAACATTTAACGTGGGGCTGAAGCACGCAGGCAGTAGGGTCTGAAAGATCTGCATTCAAGCCCTCATTTGATCACTTACCAGCTGTTTGACCTTATTCAAGTTCCTTGGAAACTCAAGATTCTGCTTTATCGTCCATAAAAATGGGTTGAATGATAACATCCAGCTCCTGCGGTTTATATGAGGCTAATGTGGACTTCGCCTTGGTGAGAACCTAGTGAAAACGCAATAAAAGCTAGTTGTTGTCATCATTATGAAGCAAACTGCATTTCCCCCAAAACGTTCAGTTTTGTGAGTAGTTCAATTAGAAATCTCTCCCTTTGAGGGGCACCTGGATGGCTCAGTTGGTTAAGCATCTGACTCCTGATTTCAGCTCAGGTCATGATCCCATGGTTCATGGGATTGAGCCCCAAGTTGGGTTCTGTGCTGCAAGTGTGGACTCTCTCTTCCTCTCTCTCTGCTCCTCCCCCCTCTCAAAATAAATAAATAAACACTGAAAAAAAGAGAGAAATCTCTCCCATTGCTCTGTTCTTTCTTGCGCATGGGCATTTTGGTAGTGGATGTAACTAGAGGTGATGGGTATTATCGAAGATTTATGAACAGAGTGCAGTTAAGACTTAGACTTAGGAACCTATCCTCTTTTGTGGCTGGGTGGACTTGGACAAAAGGCTCCATCTCTTTGTGACTCAGTTTCCACATAAAATGGGGATGATGGAAATTAGTATCTGTCTCTTTGGAATTAAGTAAATTAATATTTGTAGAGTGTTTAGAAGAGCGACTGGAACATGGTACATGCTCTATGAAGGCTGGTCATCAACTATGCATTTAATGTGGTGCCACATCAAATGGAAACATGGCTCAGTGGCCAAGCACTGACTTCTGGTAGACACCAGCAACTCTGGGAACGTGCTAAGGCTTTGCTGAGTTCCCATTGCTTGGGTCCTCCTGTGGTCTTGCTAATCTCAACATCCCTCAGCAATGCACATTTTGGTGACAGCTCTGGCCATGCCGACATTGTGTGTGGGCTTTAGAAAAATTTTATGTGATTCATCACAAAATTTTTTTTTAATGTTTATTTATTTTGAGAGAGATAGAGGGAGTGAGCGGGGGAGGGGCAGAGAGAGAGGGAGAGAGAGAACCCCAAGCAGGCTCTGCGGCTGTCAGTGCAGATCCCGACGCGGGGCTCGATCCCACGAACTGTGAGATCATGACCTGAGTCAAAACCAAGAGTTGGACGTTTAACCGACTGAGCCACCCAGGTGCCCCTCATCACAATTCTTTTTTCTTTTTTTCCCTCATCACAAATTTTTAAAGGCAGCCGGCATTCAAAATCTGGCTCTTCCACCTGCTGTCTTATCTAGGGCAAGTTCCTTAACCTCTGAGCTTTCAGCTTCCTCCTCTGTAAAATGGCAAAACTAATGGTCTCTACCTTGTAGGGTTGTTGTGAGGGTCAAGTGAGTTATTACGGTAAAGCCCCAGGATAGGGCTTGACACGCTGTAAATGTTAAATTACTATAGTATTTACATTATTATAATACGTTATTATAATAGCGTCCAGTTAATGAGTTCTGCAAATTAAAGGCCCCCCAAATACCCTCAGCATTCTTTTAAAAGGGCTGAAAATATGTGTCCATTGATTTTGTACATTAGAGGTTTCAAGCTTGTGGCCTGCTTCAAATAAGTATCCAATGGGCATATTTTATTTGCATAGTCTAGAGGTTCAAAAAATTAGAATTCGTGGCCCATATTTTAAAATCAGGATGTTTTAAAAAATAAAAAAATAAAAATAAAATCAGGATGTTTTACATAAAAATCCAGACTTCCAGCTTTTCTGGAGGAATGGGAAAATATGGCATTACCGGCCTGTATTCCCGCACATTGTCTCTGGGAGAGGACACCACAGTGGTTGCTCACATCAGACAGGACAAGGTACTCTTCCAGTCAAGAACTCTTGGCTCACAACACTTGTGATTTTCCCCCCTGGAATGCTTCATGCACTTGGCTTATCTGCCTGGCTCCTGTAATAAGGAAAATAATAGCTAACACATATACAAAACATACCATATTTCAGGCACTGTCTTATTTGATCACCACAACAATCCTAAGGGAGAAGTATTAGTATTGTCCCTCACCTTAAGGATGGGAAGTCATGGCTAAGGAAGTTCCCAAGGTTATGAGCGCACCATTTCACTTTTCTCTAGAATAACCCCTTTATTCTAACCTAGGTAAAGTTTTCTGCAGTTGTATCAGTGAGATGGGAACATGGTCCAAGAGTGTCGATATTCAGTTGTCATGGTCATGTTGGCCAAGAGGGCTTAGTCATGGATGTCTAAGGTCATAACTTAGGGAATTAACTGCCTAATTTCCCCATTGCCCTCAACGTCACCAGACTCATCTCTGATACCCGAGGACAGTCCTACTCAGAATAGAAGCTCCTATCAGAAACCATTGCACTTGAAGTGAGTGTGACCTCCCAACTCAGCCCTGTGCTGTAGGGCATGGAGGAACAAAGCTACCCACAGAAGTTGGTCCATTCTGCTCATCTTTGACACCCCTTCCTAGATGGCTGTACTCACTTCCCAAATGTGCCTAGAATCAAATGAAGATGACACACCCCTATACTGAATGCATTACCCACCTTTCTTTATTAAACCTGTGTCCTTTTTTTTTTTTTAAATGTTAACTTACTTATTTTGAGAGAGAGAGAGGAGGGAAAGCATGAGCAGGGCAGGGAGAGAGAGAGAGAGAATGAGAGAGAGAGAGAGAGAGAGAGAGAGAGAATGAGAGAGAGAGAGAGAGAGAATGAGAGAGAGAGAGAGAGAGGGAATATCCTAAGCAGGCTCCATGCTGTCAGCACAGAACCCGATGCAGGGCTTGAACTCATGAACCGTGAGATCATGACCTGAGCCGAAATCAAGAATCAGATGCTTAACCGACTCAGCCACCCAGGTGTCCCCTGTGTCCCTTTTTGATAAACATAAAAATCTCACCAAGGCCAGGAGATATCCATAGGCTTTCATCCCAGAGCCTGTGATTCTCGATTGAGAAATTTCTCCATTTCCTACACCGTCCTTTCAGCAAGACTTGGTCTGGCTTTTCTTCCTGAAATCTGTATTATAGAAACAAGACACCTTATTTCCCTTTTCTGGTCCTACAATTATGTAATAATATTTGAAGATGTTGTTTCAAAATACGACTCACCCTTTCTTCCAAACCCTGGAGAATCACTGATCTCTGAGTGATTCTCCTGGATATTTAAGAGGATATCTTTATCCAAATGGTAGCTTTGGAGATAATGCCTGACAACTGCTATCAAATGCTTAACATTTGAAAATAAATTCACAAAACACAGAAGATGAACAGATGGTCTGTGAGTTTTGTCCATTCTCTGTAGCTTTCCACCACTCTCTGCTGCATCAGACATAAAGGAGTTGGAGCCAGCCCCAGGTGGGTGTACTTTGAGGGGGAGGTGAGCGGTCCCCGGGCCTGAACCATACAGAGCAACAGCTGTCTTCAGGGGCCCTGCACGAGGGCTACGCCCACAGAGGTGGGGGGTCCTTGCTCCTGGTTCCTGCCGGTGGGGACAGCGCGAATGGGGAAGGGGCTTAAAGTCATCCGGTCCTCTGGTTGCTAGGACGGCCTTCTTAGTTTCTTTTCATCTTGTTCCCCGGACAATTAGGAGTGAGATTTCACCCCTGCCTGTGCTTGCCTGGGGCGCCCCACATTGGAAGGTGTGCTTCCAGAATCCAGTTTGGTCGATTTACTGGCATCTGGGTCAGACTGTAGGCTACAATCTTGTCCACGCTAGGTGTATCAATTTCTTGGGGTTGCTGGAACAGATGACTACAACCTAGATGGCTTAAAACAGTAGAAATTTATCCTGATCGAATTATCCTCTTAAAACAATAGAGATAGGCAGTTCTGGAGGCCAGAAGGCTAAAATCAAGCGGTGGGTAGGGCTGCGCTCTCTCTGGAAGCTCAAAGGCTCAAAGGGAGACTCTGCTCCTCACCCCTTCCAGCCGCTGGCAGCTGGCAGTATTCCTTGTCTTGCGGCCACATCTGCACCCCAGCTCCCCCTTTGTGTGCCTGTGTTGGCTCCCTTTGCCTCTCTCTCTGATAAAGATAGCAGTGACGGTGTTGTGGCCCACGCTGGTAATACAGGGTAACTTTTCATCTGAAGATCCTCAGTGTACTCACACCTGCAAAGACCCTTTTCCCCAAGGGTAAAAGCTAGAAAAGGTGACCTTTACAAAGTCCAGGGTTAGGACTGGAAATCTCAGGGCGGTCATTCTTTGACTTACTACATCAGACCAGAGCCTTAGTCTTATCCTTCTTCTCCTCCATTCCAGTCCTGGCCTCTTCCTTTCAGAACAGTCATACAGACCCTGGCGGTTCCTACAAAGTCTGATCCTGGGATGGCTGAAAAAGCACCCTACTGGGAATCAGTAGAACCAGTTTGGTTGGATAGTCTGAGAATCAATCACTTTTTCCTCTTATCTCTTCAGGGATAGCAGTCAAGGTCAAGTGCACCTCTGCTTGCTCACTGCTCTATTGGAATGGTCTCTGTTGATCTTCCTTCTCTTCCCCCAACTCGTGCACTCGTGTTCTCTAAGGTAGATCAGATGTTATCCCTTTGTTGAGAGTCTCTGTAGAAAGACAGAATAAGGGCCCTTCAGAGACGTCCATGTTCCAATCCCTCAGACCTGTGAGCACGTTCCCTCACATGGCAAAAGGGACTTTGAGGATGTGTTAAGCATTGTGAGTTGGGAATATTATCCTGGGTTATCCAGGTGGGTCCAAAGTAATCACACTGGGGACAGTCACAGACAGAAAAGGAGACATGACAACACACACAGAGGTTGGAGTGATGTGTTTTTTGTTTTTTGTTTTTAATGTTTATTTATTTTTGAGAGAGACAGAGACAGAGCATGAGTGGGGGAGGGGCAGAGAGAGAGAGAGAGAGAGAGAGAGAGAGAGAGACAGAATCCAAAGCAGGCTCTAGGCTCTGAGTTGTCAGCACAGAGCCCGATGCAGGGCTTAAACTCACGAACCACAAGATCATGACCTAAGCCGAAGTCGGATGCTCAACTGACTGAGCCACCTAGGCGCCCTGGAGTGATGTGTTTTGAAGGTGACAAGAGGCCATAAGCTAAGGAAATGCAGTAGCCTCTAGAAAGTGAAAAAGACAAGGAAACAGATTCTCCCCTAGAGCCTCCAGAAGGAATCTGTTCTTCTCACACCTTGATCAGTAAGACTGATTTTGGACTTCAGGCCTCCAGAACTGTAAGATAACAAATGTGTGTTGTGTTAAGCCAGTTTGTGATCATTTGTTACAGCCACATCAGAGGGAATGAATATGGTGTCCACGGGATTCTCACTGGACTTCGAACAAAGTCAAGCTTCTCACCAAGGTTGACAAATGCCTACCAGATCTGTCCCCTGCCTTCCTCTCTGGCTTTGTCTCTACCACTTTGCCCGGTTCTTACTATTCTCCCTGTGCTGGTCTTCAGCAGGCCAGGCCTCACGCTCTGGCCTTCGCTGTCCCCTCTGTCTGCAATGCTTTGCTCTGGCTCCTTGTCACTCAGATAAAACTAGCACCTTCTCACGGAGGCCTTTCTTGAGCATTTGGGTTAAATAGCTGACAATCCAACCATCCCATCCCTGCCAGTCTTTATTTATTTTTTTTCCTAGCACTTGCTGCCATCTGCAATCATGTTATTCACTGTTTAACATGAATCCCTCCTGGAGCATCAGCTGCATGAGAATAGGGCCCATGTTTTGTTCCCATCTGGATCAGTCATTGGTCCTAAAGAAGGATTTATCAAAGGAATGAATGAATGAAAGATATTCTTTCATTTTCAGCTCTAATAATTTCTCTCTGCAGTCATGGACTGTTTGACATAGCTTCAGCCTTTGTAGCATAAGAGCAAATCACCCTCAAGCCCAGGTTTGAGGCGGGAGATGATAGAGGATGGGATCTGGAGGCCTTTTCTGCTTGTGCCTTTCTTCAATCAGTTTCCTCTCCCTTAAAATATTTTTAAATATTTCCCCCTTTCCCCCTTCTTCCCTGTAAGCCCTCCTCTGGGTTCTGTCTACTTACAACCAGTGGCACTTCTCAAGGATAATCTTGGGGTCAGATACCTTCAGGGGCTCCTCCACTAAAGTTGCCATGGTTGCTTTTGGCCTTCTGCTGCTTAACTAGGGCAGTGATGTGAATCTGATGCTGCTCATGTTTAGGGGCTCAAGGAAAACTCCTCTATTTTGAGACTAAGGGCCTTTAGTTCTTGTGGGCTTACATAAATGATGATTTCTGTTCCATTCACAAGGGGCCTGAGTCTTTTGATCCCAGGAATAAGTCGTTTCCATTTGGATACATGATGTCAGTCTGCTTACCCACAGCAGCTCAGAAACTCTCGGTCAGGGGAAGGATGACCATAGTGCCTCCTCCCACCCTCCACTTTACCTCAAGGGGGAGTGTTGATCTGATCCATCAAGATCGTGCACATGCATTAGACACAGTGCTAAGACCCCTTTTCTCTCCCATACTCCACCCTGTATTATGTCTCTTAGAGGAAACCTTTTCCATCCACGTGGTAGGCAGGTTCTCACATGGCTCTCACTAAGTCTCTGCCTTGCCTATTTATGCCTTGTATAGTCTCTTCTCCTTAAGCATGGGCTGGACCTAGTAACTTGAATGGAACTTCCAGCTTAGAGGTATTATCGCTATACTGTCTTTTTAGCTGGTACACTTTGAAAAGCAAGATGACATTTTGGAAGAGTGCATATGGTAAGGAACTGAGGGCAGCCTCCAGCTAGGAACCACTGAGGAATTGAAGCTGTCAGTCAAATTCCTCACAGGCAACTGAATCCTGCCAGCAACCATGTGAGTGAGCTTAGAAGTGGATTCTTCCCTAGTTGAACCTTCAGATGAGACCACAGACAGTGACGGCCTGAGCCAACACCTTGATTGCAGCTTGTAAGGGAGCCTGAATCAGAGGACCCAGCTAAACTGCCTGGATTCCCAATCCACAGAGACTGTGAGCCAAGAAATGTGTTGTTTTAAGATGGTAAGTTTTGGAGTAATCTGTTAACAGCGATAGATATGTAATACAATCCACATGACATCTAGGAATTCTCTATGCAATACAGCTCACGTTAGAATTAAGATCCCACATTGGGATATGCAGTCCAATCTTCAAATAGTAATCAACGTTTTATTTGCTAGGCACTGTCCTTTTTGTATTTATTCCCTCTTGGGCCTTGTGGGGGAGAGTGACCGGTTGAAAGAGAATTGGATGTTGCTGTGTCTCTTGTCCAAATACCATTTTAATCTTAACCTGACATCTGGCCTAATTTGGGCAGGCTATATGCTAGGGAGAGTTGCATTTAGGGGACAAAATCCATAGTGGAGAGAGTGTGGTTCAATCATTGGGCAAGGGCTCTAGAATTCAAACTTTTATTGCTTTCAGAAGTCAGGATTCACTTTTGGAGCCAGCGCTGCAGGTCTAGGAAATGATAAACAGCAGAATTCCATGTGGGTCAAAGCAATTTCAGATCAAAACCAGCAAAGACAGGACCTGAGATATTTGGCTTTAGGGCTTTTACAGCCAGATATTGATAGATGGCACTGGATTGAGTGTCCCAGATTTGGTTCCTATTTATCTTGCTTTGCATTCCTCTCTGATTTTTCCAGCATCTGTTTGTGTATGAGGTTAGAAAAAGAACCACAGCAGAAATAACATCTGAAGATTTCAAAATGTTGTCCTCATTGGTTTATAAAGCCTGTACCATCAGCTCCCCAGTTGGCACTGGTATTCAGTTGACAAGCCTGAACTCTGGAACCATGTCTTTGTATGTTGAGATTGAAGAGACAAATAAGAAGACTGACTTCTGGTGGTCCATAACCATGGGGAAGCCCAGGTAGTTTTCTGGCAATTTCTTTCCCATCTATCTAATTTCTCTAATGCTCCCTAAGTTCATGAATAGCTCCATTGCGGGACTGGGTAGTAGATACAAAATTGGTCACTTCTGAGATTAGATGGCTTCCATACTGGTCACTGGGGAAAGCCACTTGCCATGTGCAGACAGTCCTATGGAGATGTCTGTCTGGTGAGGAACTGAAGCTTCCAACAACCATGTGAGTAAGCTTTAAAGTGAATCCCATCTCCCCTTCGTTGATCCTTCATATGTTAACTGCAACCCTGGCCATCAGCTTGACTGCAACCTCATGAAAGGTATTATGCCAGGTAAGCCACACCCAGCTTTCCTGCCTGTAGTGATTGAGAAGCAATACATATTTGTTGCCTCAAAGTTTTGGAGTAACTTGTTATACAGCAATAGATAACTAATGCAATGTAGGTCTGGCCAAACTACCTCCCCCAACTCCCCGCTCTACCCCAGACCTAGTCCTTGGTTTAGGACTGTCCATGTGACCATGCTGAGTCCAATCAGAGTAAACTGCTCCCACTCTTTCTCACTGGACATGATCCTAGGAAGAGAAGAGGCTGGGGCTTCTGCATCTTCTTGTCCTTGTGAGTGGAAAGTTCTGGGATGTCTTGTTGGTCTCTATATCCTCAGCACCCAGAATTGTGCCTGGCTCAAAGGAGCTGCTCAATAACTATGAAGTGAAAGGTGGGTTTGTATCCAGCAGAGAGAGAAAAGATGAGGGGAGTGCTCAGAAGTACAACAGCAAGCTCTTCTCTAATACCATCTTAAATGGAACATGTCATCAAACATCTATAGAAATCCGGTTATTTTTGTTTTCTCCATGTGATGCATAGAACACACAGTTTCTTCCTTACGTTTAAGTTGGCTTTCCCCAATGTTAACTGGCAGAGTTTCTAAAATTCTGCAAAGAACGTACTAGGATCAATGGATTCACTGCATCTGCCCGATGCTCCATTTACTGGGCGTTTTCCAAGGAGGCAGGAGATGAATAAATTTTGTGGAATCATAATGTACTTGGTGTGACAGGTTTGCTCTTTTCTGCTACCCACTAGCATTAGCAGCAACAAAGGCATGTGCTATAGATTGGATTAGTACATCTTTCAAAAGGAAAATAGAAGCATGATTTCATTCAGAGAAGAAGATATTAGGCTGACACCCAGTGATTCATTAATGTGCCACTCTGATCTCAGAGACTGGGGCTCCTTCTCATGCCAAACATATGGCATATTTTATTTTCCTTTCCTCTCCTGGCCTCCCTGGGGAAGTAGGGTTGTGGAGAAAAGGGCATACACTTTTGTTGTTGTTGTTGTTGCAGATGCTGAATTAGAAAATAGGAAAAGGTAAGTTGTTTGACAAATAGTGACATCCTCATTGACCGCAGAAAAGTGTTGCTTCTGTACTGACAGCGACCTCCTTGCTTTTGTCGTAGCTGGGATGAAATTTTTGTTAAGTACTTTGTGCCCGAGGATTTCATACACCAAGCCACACTGATTGGATCACTGAGTGGATACTCTGATTCTGGGCACAGGATAATTATTGAGTCCATTAAGTGTGAGATTTGCAAATGGCAGAAGTCTCGACCTCAAATTTACAGCAGCCAGGTAAGTGGATGGAGAGTGTGACACAATAGGGCATAGTGGAGACTTTGGTGGAGTGAGAATCCGACTGCTTTTATAACTTTTTTTTTTTTTAAGAGAGAGAGTGCACGTAAGTGGGGGAGGCGGCAGAGGGAGAGAGAGAGAAAATCTTAAGTAGGATCTACACTCAGCACAGAGCCCGACGTGGGGCTTGATCCCATGACCCTCAGATCATGACCTGAGCTGAAATCAAGAGTCAGACGCTCAACTGACTGAGCCACCCAGGCGCCCCAGAGCCCACACCGTTTTAAAGGAGACAGCTATTTCTCAGTTCGGTGGAATTATTTCCACGTGGAAACCAGGCCGAGGGCTATTAGTCTCCCAATTTTTTTTTTCAAGTGAATCTTATTTATATAAGTGAATCAAAATTTATATAAAGTATCCCATTTTTAAATGTTCACAATGATTTCAATGAAATAAAAATTGTGTGCCTGTGAAACAAAGCTCATCCACTGGCTGCCTCAGCTTATGGCTCTCAGTTTATAACCCCTGTACCAGGACCTATTTAAAAGCAGACATGTTAACAAGAGAGTTTGCATATATTAACTCAGTTTAATTATATCAATTCTTAAACAAAAAATTTCCTCCAAGAGACAATAGTTCACGGTAACTGCAAAGCTCACTCACAATTTTTAAAAATACCAGTCATGCTTAGCATTCAAAGAAGATAGGGTAGAATAACTGTAAAAACATTTACTGGGAACATCAGCCTCTGACTTTAAAAATTACAAATACTGAAGCGTTTTGGTATCAGACACAGTAGTTTTGACATCGTCTGTTCATTTGATGAGTTTCTGGAAGTTTGGAAAATTGTACCTCTATAATTGGATAAAGCGCTTACTCTAAACTAAACATTTTCAAATGTAGAAAACAAACTAGCAAGCTACACATACAAAGAAAAGCCCTCTAGGACAAGCCCTCCACATGTTGAATGCCAGCAAATGCACCATGGATCCTGGAAGACTAGAATTGATACATACACTTGGCCTGAAGTCTTAACACTTCAGGCTTGACAATGGAGTCTGCATTCACCTACACATTAATGACAAACTCTGGGTTAGTATAGGAGAAGCCAGCAAATTCATTTTGGTCCAAGTTCATGATGAAGAGTTTATCAGTAGGCGTGAGTTCCACAGGCTGTCTGGTGAACTCTTTGTCGAAGTTGGAGGTGTCTCGCTTGTCTCTCTGCCAAATGGAAAGCAAACACATTAACATGGCATAAGAAGGAGGCACGACCCACACCTGCCAGTTAGTGGGAAGCCGATGACATCTCATGGGCAGAGTCAGAAAGAGCCCTGTGCTGAGTTTTTTAGCAGGTGCATTGTGGCATACTACCCCTGGCTTTCATTTCACATTGTATGTTGTCTTCAGGAGAGAACATTTGGTGGAGATTGCCTAAGAAAAGAAATGAAACATGAATTTCTGTAAGGATTGCCATACAGTGGTATGTGTGTATGTGCGTGTGTGTGTGTGTTCGGTTTTCTTTGGCTTTGAGATGAACTGAATTGGAAACAACTTCTTACCATGCAAAATGCAATAGAACTAGTCATGGGGTAGAACTAGTCCAGTGCAGCGACCCCTGTGGCTAGGAGGCTCCTTTCTTTAAAAAGGAGAACAGGTGCACCACCACTCAGCTCCCAAGAAGGTAGAGTGGCATGTGGGGACATCAGATGGCTGCCTGATGAAAGGAGCTGACCACTGTCCACCCCACATCCCCTGGTGCAATCTAGGCTTTGAAGGGATGCTCATAAATCCACCCACAGACTAGAATTTGGGTCTTCGTCAGCCACAGGCTCTCTCCAAGGACGTTTACAGCATGTATCTAGTTAACAAACTATAAGAAACAAAACCCAAAGCTTAAAGTCAAGTCTGTAAGGGCAGCCTTAAAACAAACAAATATTCTATTCTGGTGAGTCTGAAATTTCTTTTTTTCTGGTGGGGGGGGCATTAATTGCAGTTTACTGACCACAGTTTGGGGCAATCTTTTCCAGGGAACGTCAGAATGTGGGCTAATGACAACATCTCACAGCTGTATGATGTTCTCACCTCCTCAGGGTCCTTCAGCCTATTGTCCCCTGCAATTCTCACCACCCAAAGGCAGGGGAGCTGGAGTCCTCACCCTCCATGGTTTGACATATGACAGAACTGGGGTGCAGGAAGATACAGTGACTTGCCCAAGGTTGTACAGTGGGTTAGTGATCTTCACTTGACCACACTGCTTTTAATTCACCTCAGCCCCTCTGACTGGGGGGAAAGCCTGATGGCTGGTTTATTACTGGATAGCCAAGAAGGCCAGAGTTTGCCTGGCAGAAGCCAGAGCTGGGTCAGATTGTAAAGAGGGGAGGTTCAGTGAGTACTGACTGATTTGCTGGAGTTCGGCCAATTGCCACCCATGCTTTAGGTTTAGCTCCTAATGGGCGCTGACTGGTAGGGTTTCTCATTGCTGGGCTCACGCCTCTTCGCCAAATACCTCCCACAAGAATTCCTTCTTTTAGGATGCTCCTTTGAGATGGGCAAAGTGTCCCTAGGAAGTTGCCACTTACTCTTGGTTGTATGTGTTGTGGTGTGGGAATGGGAAGCGGGGAGTATAAGCAACACACTCGAGGAAGTGTAGCCAGACTGCAGTGGGCACAAGATGTCAATGGAGCTGTTTTCTAGACGGTGGGCCATCTCCTGCCATGTCCCACCCACTCTGCTTCGTCTTGTCCTGCCTGATGTCAGCCTGTCCTGTGCTGTCCCAGGCACTGCTGGTGTTATTTCCTGTATTCAGAGAAAGCTCAAATGTCACCTCTTCCTAAGGGAAGTGCCTGTACATCCCTCTCTGGACCTACAAGTCATACATTGGCACCCTTTTAATCATCTTCATTGCACTTACTTATTATCAGACATTGTCTTGTTTACTTATTGCCTCTCTCCAGGTAGGGAGGGTCCTTGCCTGTTTCTTCACTATGGTATTTCCAGTGCCAAGAATAATGCTTGGCACACCGCAGGCTGTCCACAACTATTTGTTGAGTGAATGAACCAGTCAATGAACGAAGACTTGACTAAGGATGAGCCTCTTTGCTTTTTTCCAATTTATATTTGTCCTTGAGTCAGAGACTACCCTCCATAGCAAAGCAATGAAACTGTTCCCACTGATTCTATGGGTCCCTCACATTGGCCTCTGTCCATTTTGAGCTGCAGTATGGATTGAACTGTGTTAGGTCCCTTCAAGGTCTGAGAGCTCCACGATGGTATGTGGGCGCCAAGAAGGCAGGCACTTGCCTCCTTTCAGGTCTCTCCTGGGAACATCGACCCCATCTGGCCTTCCCTGCCTTTGGGCATCCCTGGAGGTTCCCTTACCACGAGCCCCAGCTTTCAAAGCTCTTCCCCATCTGTTGTGCTGGTGAGGTCTCGTGCTTCAAACAGCCACATGGTCCAAATAGAACCTGCCATTCTAGATTTTGTCTTCCAGGCAGATCCCCCTAGGAAATACCCCTGAATTTTACCCTAGAAGGTGGGAGAGGATGGGCCTCTCCTTTTTGGGTTGATAGCATCTGAAGCCACGTGAGCATAGCATCACTCATGCAAGGAGGGTTATCAATTCCACTGGCCTTCTATTGATTCCCCAAGAAGGCCATTATGGTCCTACCCTTCCTTAGAAGAGGTACAGGTGAGTGAGAAGTCTCAGAAATGCCAAGAGGGATCCTTGGCATACCAGCAGACAATTAGCCATGGCCAACACGGACTGTGTTTAGGTTTCTTTGGATTTTATTTAATTTCTTTTTAAAAATTCTTTCTTAATTTAAGTTCTTTTGGAAGATCTCAGCTTGTCTCATCTAGAAGAGCCAGGCAGGGTCAAGCTGGGGGCAGTGTGCTGGCAGAACTGCATCTCCCTGAGGGCTGGAAAGGATGCCTGCAGGATGATAAACTCTAAGAAGCAAGACTCAGGCCTCAGAACTGAGCTGTAAAACCAGTTACCTCTCTCTCTATGGGGATCTGTCTCTGTTCAAATCTTGGTGATTTTGTGGTCTGTTCAAGCACAGAGACTGTGCCTTTGGCCTTCTGGAAGAAACCCACCCCGCTACCATCTAGCCTGTGTCCTTCCCCGCCCCCCCCCCCCCCCACATTGCACTCGAGGAATGCCCCAGAAATCCGGGTCAAGAGAGCATTGCTGCATTTCCTCCTTCAGCCTCAAACTATGGTCTGCAGAGAGAAAGACGGGCCCTGAAGACTTCTGATGACTTTTTCTTTCTTGTAAGAAGGCTCCACCGACTAACTCAGAGACTGGTTATCTCTAGATCACATCATGCTTTCAATCACTTATTTAGCGGCAGTGGCATCTGTAGGGCTCCCTACTGTGCTGCTGACACCCAGCAGAGAGCCTGACACTCAGCTGGTGCTCAACGAATGCTTCCCAGATGAACGGAGAGTGGAATACATGGACGATGGCACAATGATGTGGAAAAATCTTTCTTCCTGAATAAATTTGCAAAGCGTTGCCCGGAGATTACATATGCTGAAAGCTCTGTTTCTTGGTCTTCCTTGTACTTAAAACATTGATAGAAAAGGAAACTGCAGGAACTCTGACCAAGGATCCCTCACTTCCACAGAGGCCTTTGTTGACCAGCCCTCAGCAAGGTGTGTTAGGGGAACAAAGACTTTGGCTTGAGTACCTCTTTCTGCAAACTATTAAACTATTTTGAAAAAATAATGGCAGCAATTTGGAAAATGTAGAGTGCGGTGTGTATATACAATATATTTTTTCTATCTATCATCTTATCTATCTATCTATCTATCTATCTATCTATCTATCTATCTCATCTATCATCTATCTATAGCTACCTATCTACCTATCTTACATTGTTCTCTAAAGTTGTCTCAAATAATCTGTCAGTGGCCCAATGCTTCTGTATGGTTTTTATCTTCCTGACAGCATGTCCAAGGAAAGACCTGGTGACCCAACAGCCAGACGAAGGACCTCAAATAACTTGCCTGTTGGTGGGCATGGCTCAGAGACGCCAGCTATAGAGTGGAAAGAGTCTTGCACCGAATCAGGAAACCTGGGTTTGCACCCCAGCTGACTGACCTTGGGCAAGTCACTCCCTCTCTCCAGATGCCAGTTTCCCCCACAATAAAATGGGGGTGGAGGCTTCCGCCCCAATTTCCCTCCTTCTCTAACTTCCTGAGCTCATCAGCTGAGACTTCAAGTTTGCCACACATGAGGTCCTGCAGCAAGGAGACGCGGAGGGCAGACAGGAGCGAGCCAGGGGCCTCTCTGCCTGTGCAAATCCAAAGCACGCTTTTCTTAAAGATGAGAAGTCTTACTTCAACGGCATTAGTCAAGTTTTTAAAGTTCTCCTGATGGTCTCTTAGAAGCCCTGGTGCTTCTGGAAATCACTCGACTTGTGATAGGAATTCTCTGTAGGGCTGCCTGAGAATAGAAGGAGGCAGTAGGCAAGGATGGGAAACACCCTGCTGTCCTCGTCCACTCAGGCAGAAACAGGATTTCTCCCACCCGAGGGCTTTCCTTGGCTTCTGGGGGCTCACAAAGCTGCTTGCAAGAAAGAATATTTAGTCCAAGCTGGGAGGAGTGGTGATTTTGATAAGAAAATCAAGATCTCCAGCCATGCTCCTAGCTGGCCCCTAAACTTGACTCTGGCTTTGAGCTCCGATATCGTTGGAAGCCTCAGCCAGCTCATCCCATCCCACTACAGGCCACCAGAAGTCCCTGAATGGTCCCCAGCCCTGGCCTCTCTGACCAGCTGAACCCTGGGGCTGAGGTTAAAATCTGGGTTTAGTTCCTTTCTGTCCTAAAGCCTGAGGAGCCCTGCTTTGTAGTTTGGGTCCACGTTTTTCAAAGAGCCGTTTTCTTGAAATAGCATTTCTTCTTTTTTTTTTTTTTATTGTATCTCGATGCTAGAAAAAAAATGGCACAGAACAGATATCCAGATACAAATGGACATTTCCACAAACATCTTGCAAAACAACATCAAAGTGAAGAATACGACTGTCTATGTTTCAGGAAATGGTGTCTTTCTCAGAGTGCTTATTTAGTTTCCCAAAACAGCCACAAACCTAGGCGAATCCCTTCCACCCAGGCATGGGTCTGCCAGGCTCCAGAGCCGCCTTCTCGACAAATCAAAGCAGGTCATTGTGGTTAATAACACTGGGACACAAATTTCAAAGCATGTGTAACAAAGTGGTTTTTTTTTTCTTTTTGCGTTTGAACAACAACAGAAATAAAACCCCAAAGCAAATAAAATTTGAAATGTAATGTAAAACCACGGTCCTCTGGGACCTTGCTAGAGTGACCATGTCTTTTCAGGGAGTGGTGCAAATGCCCTTTGCAAGTAGTTTGAGGATGAAGGTGATCAGGGATGCAGAGGATCAGAAATCACAGCATTGGAGGTGGTGCCCGAGCTGGCTGCCTTTTGACTGACCCCTTGAGGTACTTTTAGATTGAGACTGTCTAAAAGCACACTCTCGGCATTTTAAAAGGGCCGAGATAATCGTCTTAACTTTGAGTCTAAAAAAAATAACAAATAAAATTTTATTTTTAGCATGCGGCTCACGGTGCCTCCAAACCGGGCAGAATGGAGGGCTTCCCTCTAAGTGAAAGCCACCATATACTTGGATACACGCCAAGCTCTGGGTCCGGCAGGAAGGGAGAGAATACTGCTAGCGTCCGATCATCGACTCGCTTGGTGGGAATAATCTAGACTGGATGCTTGGAGTTGGAAAAACGTGTGAAATGGGAGCGCTGGAAAAAAGGGAGAGAAAGCAGGCATTTTCTGTCCCCACTGGATCTACTGAGCTGACACATTGGCGAACGTGGATTGTAAGAGGACTTTGCGAATGTGCTAATTATGCGGCAACATTTTCGCCATGCCATCTGCATAATCCCATCTCACAGAGATGCTCCAAACGACCTGAGGACATTTGGGTTCTGAAACATGGTCACTCTAGTCTCGTCAGCAAATAAAACATGGATGCAACGTTGCAACGAAAAAAAGATGTCACCACGATAGCCGTTGAGCTTGAATGACAGAAATGAAGGACGGAGGTCTACACATCTACTTAGCTCTTGACTTCAGGTTTTAAAAATTCAGAGTTAACAAAGGAAAATCCTTCGAATTCTGATTGGTCAATATTCCTGATGACTTCCTGGTCAGGAGGTGTTAGGACGGGTGGATGGCGGGTGAAAAACCGGTCGAAGTTTTCAGCATTTCGCCCACACTATGAGAGGGGAAGAAAAGAACTTGTGGTAGGTGGAAAAACAAAAACGAAAACAAAACCCCGAACAAAACAGAACCAAACAAAACTGGGCTGTGGTTTTCTCGGATCCCTTCCCTTTCGCCGCCTCAGAGAGGTGGTTTCGATGACCAGAAATGAGAGCAACAGAAAATGCAAAATTCTCATGACCTTTGGTACATGACCTTGGGCTCCCGACTTTCAGTTTCTAGGGCTTGTGAGCCACCCCTGGGTGTCCCCTGGGCAGTCAGGAGCTGCATGGCAAAGGCATGAGATGGTGGGGCTGGTGATATGTGGCATGTTCCCCCCCCACCCCCGCAAGGCATCAGCCAGGCCCACCTGTTGAAAGAGATGGGATTAAGGTACCTGTGATGTTTCATGTGGCACCAGATGCTAAGTCATGAGCCAGTTATACGTCACCTGGGAGATCCCAGTATTTAGCAGTGGATCCCTCAAAGGGCTGTCCTCTGGCTGCCAGTCAGGAACAATGTATGTTTCCAGCTCCAGAGATACAGGAATTTACAAACTCTAGTCCATGAAGACAGATCCCAAGACCTGGGTTTGGTTTCTGCAATTGCCAGCCAACCACGAGGCCTTGGTGAGCTGGGTGGGTCACTGACGCTTAAGTGCAAGATGCCAGCAGGCAAGCTCAGCCATTCTCTCTCCAAATGGGAATGGAAGGTGTGGAATGAAACACACAGCAGTGCTTGGTGGGGCAGTTGGGATCGAGAGAGAAAAGCATGATCATTTCTCACCCATCCTGGGGTCCTCGGGCTGAATCAGAGTTGTAACGTGTGTGTATGTATGTGTGCGACTGATTCCCACCCAAACATTGGCACGAAGTTCTGGTATTTCGAACACAGTGTCTACAGGAGGCGACCACAACCTGACAACACAGCAGAAGCACTAGCAGTCATGATGGCTAATATTCATTACACATTTGCTAAATGCCAGGCACCCTAGAATGCTCTCCTTGCGTTACCTTATTAAATCTTCCCAATGACCCTACGAAGTGGGCATCATCCCTACTGGACAGATGAGGAAACTGGGGCCAGGGAGATTACGTAACTTGTTCAAGGTCACACAGTCAATGAATAGCAGAGCTGCAACGTGAGACAGGCCCCTCTGACGTCGGAGCCTAAGCTCCTGGCTCCATTTTACACGAATGGTTTGTCGGTTGATGAGTACGTGACTAAGTGGGGCAGGGGGGTGGGGGAGGGAGGAGGAGTCAGGGATGGGGATGATGAGGTCTCTGGTTTGAATGACAGTGAGAATGTGGTTATAGCAATCCCAGAGGCAGAGAAAATGGGAAAATTCGGAAGGACAGCTACTTCCGTTTGGACATGATGACTTTTTTTTTTAATATTTATTTTTGAGAGAGAGAGCGAGCGGGGGAGGGGCAGAGAGAGAGGGAGACACAGAATGGGAAGCAGGCTCCAGGCTCAGAGCTGTCAGCACACAGCCCGACGCAGGGCCCGAACCCACGAACTGTGAGATCATGACCGGAGCCGAAGTCATATGCTTAACTTACTGAGCCACCTAGATGTCCCTGAACACGATGACTTTGAGGGACCAGGGAGGTTCCAAGAGATGACCCAAGGGGGTTAGAAGTACAGATTCTGGAGCTAAGGAGAGCAGTCTTAGAAAAAAAAAAACAAAAAACAAAGTACAGAACATGGAAAGTGGGAAAAAGATAATAATAATAGTAATAAAACCCACTGAGCAGTTTCCAGGCAACCCGCACTGCTAAGGGTTTCACATACATCACCTCTTTGCTTCACATAACCACCCTGGGAGGTGGGGATCTGATTCCATGTGCCAGGGAGAAAATTGCCCCTAAAACTGAGAGCGGGAAGAGGAGAACCAGAAGGGAGCACTGTCAGGCAAGCGGGGGACTGAGGGAATCCAGGGAGAAGGGCGTTGTCGTAGCTATCTCCAAGAGGTCAAGCAGGAAAAGTTGCAGAGAACAGGCCACCCCACTTGGCAATTAGGAAGAGACAGATGAGAAAATGGAGAGCTGACACTGAGCCTGAGTCGCTGGCAGAGGGAAGGAAACTTGAGAAAGTCAAGGAGTGCATATTTCCCCTTTGCTCCTTCAAGCCCTACAGTCAAGGGAAGCAGAGATATGGGGGGGTGTGTGCATGGGACTCAGCTCTCAGATGGCCTCAGCTTCCTGCTTTGTTCCCGTCTGGGCAGAAGGCACCCACGAGGCCATAGCCTGCAGACTCTTACAGGGTGTGCGGAGGAGATCAGGACATCATGCGTGCGACTGCTCCTGGGCACTGAGGAAGTGTCAATGCACCCTAGCTATAAGCATTATAACAAACTGATTTGTTATTCCAAGCTAAATTCTTTGAGCCCTGTTGATATCTTTGCCTCCGGTCTCAGAAAACAAGAAGTGACCCCCCCCCCCACCACCAATGCCCAGCCATGCAATCAGGACTTGGGATATGCTATGCTGGCCAGTGTGGGAGGGGGGAGACTTTTGCCCAAAGAAGGATGGACCCTCAGCGCAGTGTGGTCAGGATTATTGCTCACGTTCTTGCATTGCTTATGCATTTGTTTTCACTCAAGAGATATTTACTGAGTTCCTACTATATGCCAGACCCTGTGCTAATAGTAAATTATACAGAATCTATGCCTCATGGGAACCTACGTCCTACTGGGGAAGGAAGGCAATAAACACATAAATAGAAGGGGAACTGTAAATGTAAATAGAGGTATCTTAATGTCAGTCAGAGGTAAGTGGTATTAAGAAAAATAAAGTCAGGTCAGTGATAAAGAGCAAAGAGAACACCATTTTCGAAAAAGTGGTCAGCTCTGAGGAGATGAGCTTTGAAGCAAGCCCTCAGTGAAGTAAGGACATGTGAACGTCTGGAGGAAAAGCATTCTAGGTGGAGGAAAGTGCATGTGCAAAGGCCTGGAGACAGGTGCTCGCTCGGCAGAGTCACCCAACAGCAGTGAGGCCAGTGTGGCCAGAGCAGTGACCCGGAGGTAGAGGATTTCCATCTCAGCTCGGTAAGAAGCCACTGCAGGATTCCGATCAGCCCACAGGCTCTGCTCATATTTCTGTGGGATCATTGGTGCCGCGTACAAAGTTGATGGACGGGCAAGGAGCAGGGATGCCAACCAGATGAGACAGGATAGTGCCTCAGAAGGAGGTACCTCTGGGATAGAGGGAAAGGTGCATCTGGAGTGGGGGAAGGGGTGCAAGATTTGCTGATGGGTCAGACCGGCATTTCAGGACGAGAGGACTTGTCGGACCCTACAGCTTTGCACTTGGGCTCCACGGTGAATGGGGGAAGGGGTAGAGAGCCTTCGGGGGGCAACGGGGCACTTGGTTTCCTGTTTGATAAGTCTGAGAGTCCAGTGGGGATGTCGAGGGTTGTAGGAGTCCCCTCATCTGTGGTGTGGGGACAGAAAAGGGGGCAGCAGCTAGACTGACAGCAGAGGCACTAGGGAGGGTTAGAAACTGGGTGTCATCATCTGGAGCAGAGAGACGGTGCATGGAGCTGGGGGGCAGAGCGTGGCAGGGACCGGTGGTTGGGAGTAAGGCAGACCTGCGAGGCTTCCTCTTTGGCCTGGGTGCTGGGACCCAAACCAGCCAGCATAGGAAGCACGTGAGCTGAGACACAGAATCTTCGGGGGCCGTTTTTCTTTAAAAGCCATCAGTTTCCCATGCACGCCAGAAGGGCTGCTGCTTTGCCGGGGCCTCCCCAGAGGCTGTGATAGGACACAGAGAAACAGCTTCCGGGAGGCTCCGAGCCTCCCCCTTCCCTGCACTCCCCGCCACTCCCCCCCCCCCCCTCAGAGAACAATGAAATCTTTAAGTGAGATAGCAGAGGGGACATGGAAAAACAGGGGTTAACCAAGGGGGCACAATACAGCGGGAGCGTGATTTTCCTGCTAATAAGCAGCTTACGGAGCTGGCAGATCACAGCCTCCCTAAGTGTTTCCGTGTTTTTCAAATGGAGCTGTCACTGCCCATTAGCTTCAGGAGCGCTCCCTAAATGGAGACGTCAGCCCTGGGGAGGCACAGCCTGGAGGGCTCTGAGCCTGCTGTGTCCTTGGAGAACGTGCTGCTCTGCGGCTGTGATCCAGTGACACGCGCAGCGTGGACCACACCTGTTTCTCTGGCTGCCCTGGCTGGGTACTTCAGCCTCACTTAGCGACTGAAAGAAAACCCACCTCCCTTGTGGCCAGGGCACCACCGGAGCTCCCGGAACCGTGCCGGGGACCCAAGCCAACATGGTTATTTAAATCACAAGGCGCCTCTTTCCAGGGTGGGAGAGGAGAGCAATAAGGATTTTGACTTGTTGTTCAATTGTGCCTCTGAATCTGAGAACCTAGACAGTTTGAAAAGCTTCTCTGTGAGCTGCTACATGTGAGCTCTTCGCCCCCCACCCCTTCTCTTCTTTCTAATTTCTGTTTCATTGTGTTAATAACAGCTCCGGGTCTGGCTGTCGAAAGTGGAGTTGGCTTAGTCATAGCAGCAAGAGGGATCTTTCAGATGCCAACCTGGATATGTCATTTCTCTGCAGTGGCTCCCCCTTGCCCAGGGCCTACACTCCTCAGCATGGCTCACAAGGCCCTGGTCACCGGGTCACTAGCCTCTCAGTGCCCATTCCCCCACCCCAACACGCCCTCCAGCTGTACTCGGTCCCCGGGGTTCCCAGAACACTCATGCACTCTGTCACTGCCCAGCCTTTGCAATGAGCTGTCTCCTCTACCTGGGGGGGGGGGGGGGGGGGCGCAGAACACCTGCCTCCAACCCCCCCCCCCAAACCAGGGCATTTCCTACACATCTTTTTCCTCTCCAGACAGATGTCACTTCCTCCAGGAGACTTTCCCTGGACCCCTCCTCTATATGCCTGGGTTTATCCCACCAAGATATAAGATGTTCATCAGACAACTGGTGGGGGGGTGGGGGGGGGGGAAGAAAGTTGACATCAAACTATCCACCAATAGGGAAAAGAAGTTAAATAAGTAATGATACATCTATTTGATGTATTATAATGCAACACACTTTTAAAAATTAAAAGGAGATGTAGAAGAATATTAAATGGCATAGTTACATATAATTACTAGCTGCATACAATATGTTCCCATTCTATAAATTATACACACAAATGTGTGTGCTTACAGATATTGTATATTGTCTATGTGCATATAAAGACCAGCAAGTTACAGACTGCTTACTTTTCTCCTTTATCTCTTCTGCTTGTGTGTTTGAAAATTTAAATGACAGATTTTTTTTTTAATAAGAAAAAAACCCACAAAAGCTCATTTAAATGAGGGAGCTATTGCCATTTTGAGGCCTTGGTGCTTCTTCTGCTGGAGGTGTGCTAAAGCACTGGAGATATGATGGCACACAAGAGGATCCCTATCCTTGTCATCACGGAGCTTGTGGTCTAGCAGGAGACAGACACACACACAGGCCACCACATGGCACCATGTGACAACTGGGGCCATTGAGCACAGAAGTGAGGCACCTAAGAAGGGCCAGGAAGACTTTCTGGAGGAGGTGACATCTAAGCTGAGTGCGACCAGAAAGAAAGACACCAGGGGAACCCGGCCTCTATCAAGACAGCAGGAACCCAAACTACAAGGTCACGTTGAAAATATACGTAAGCCATACAGCCTGGGCAAAAAGACAAAAGAGTATTCTTTTTTTTTTAATGTGCAAATTCAATGAAATTCTGGGTCCTTTTCATGCCTTACAGACAGTTCTTCGCAGCAGGACAACACAGGAGGGCCCCACCCAGTGAGAAGCAGTCAGTTAAGCACAGAGCTGTAAACACGTTGGATCATTTTTAAGTCGTTTGTGTACCAAGGTTTCTCTCCCCAGCAGAGTCAGACAAAATACAGCATAGAAAGAAAAGAAAGATTAAAGCTCCTTTGTCTGCAAATAGTGAAGATTCCTTACAATCGGGGTGTTTGATCTCTTGTGTCTATTTAGAAGGAAGTCAGCAAGAGAAGGGGCTTTTGCACTGGGTAGCAAGTTTGGTGTTTTGTTTTATCTAAAAATAAGATGCAATGCTTTCTTTTCCTCCAGATTTTGGTCTAAATGCCATCGCCTCAGAGGAGCTGTTCGGGATCATCTCCGGACAAAGTAGGACCTCCAATTCTCCCTTCCTGTTAATTCTCCCTCAGGGCATCACTTTCGCACAGGAAATAAAAATACCCAAATAGCCCAATCTCTATTACATGTTTATTTCTTTGCTTCTCTGCTGATGAATTATATTCCCATCTAGACTGTAAGCCCCACAAGAGCTGAAGTCACACCATGGCCTTCCCAGGACTCAGGACAGGTTCTGGCACACAGCAGGCACTCAATGTTGTCAGACGGATGAGTAGCAGTGCCTATTAAGTACATATAAGCCCGATACTGTTTAAGTACTTCATAAGCAGTATCTCATTTAATCCAATGGTTCCATGATGTCTCTGCTGTACAGCAAGGCTTAAGTACCTATGATTTGATCCCAGATCAGGCAACAATCCAGACTCTTCCATCAGCCTTGTACATTTCTTGCCGAAACAAACAAGTCATTCAAAAGCACAAGAAAAAGAAACAACAAAACCCTTTGTTATTTCACCCTCTCCATACCTTCATGACCTTAACATTTTAGTCTGCTGTCCTGGCCGGACAAACAGATGGATGGAGACTTTGTATAAAGATACAAAATATAGAATCAGTCCTTTATTATTTACCCTGCTTTTAAGAAACAAGATGAAACACTCTAAACATTTTCCCGTGTGAACAGAGTGTCATATTTTTCTTATCTATTCTTCACCCATGTCGCTGGCTTCAAATAAAGTTACCCCATTTATTTGCCTATGTTTTTATAACTTCGATTCTCACGGGTCTGTGAGACAGGCAGGAAAAGGGTTATCTCCACCGAACAGATAATTTGGAAAGTTAACGACTTGGTCAGGGCCATACAGCGTCAAGGAGGGGAACCAAGATCCAGGGTTGGGTCTGTTCGATTCCAAAGACCACAGGCTTCCTACTACATTTTACTGTCTTACGAATGGTGGGAACTTAAATGCCGACTCGGGTACCGATTCCTTAAGCAGGTGAGCTGACTTCCCTAAGCCAACTTTTTGTTATGTCGAATTAACCTACCTTATCGTGTGGGGTGAGGAGGACTTGATAAAATGCACAGAAGACATGTGACATGGTAGCTGGTAGCTTCCATGGAGTGCAGTGAGCTAGTCTACTGGCAGTGGCCGTGCTCTGGCTACAGAGGGGTCCTGCAGGCCCTGCCATGACTCAGCCTGTCCTGGGATATTGCTGTTGCAAGTACAGACGTTTAAGAGACAAACGGGTATCTTTTCCACCTGAGGCTAGTGGGATATGGGAGGGTGCAAGGTGACATCAGGCCCTAAATGGGGCTCCCAGTTAGAAGTGAGGGGCAGATGTGGGCCCGGGGGGCAAAAGGGACACATTTCCACTCCCTCCCCCCCACCAACCCAAGCCTTGCTGCCTCGAAAAGACATTTTTTTAATTTTTTAATGTTTATTTATTTTTGAGAGAGACAGAGAAAGAGTGAGAGTGGGGGAGGGGCAAAGAGAGGGAGACACAGAATGGGAAGCATGACCTGAACCAAGTTGGACGCTCAACTGAATGAGCCACCCAGGCGCCTGGGCTTGGAAAGACATTTTAATGCAGATTTACATACCAAGAAGTTGTTGTTCTTCAGTGGTGAAGGGTGGTTGTTTTTAAGAAACTGCACATGTAAATAAACAAGAAATGAAAGTTCTTCTTTCCCTTTCTGGGTCATGCATGTCTTGACATCATGGCCTCAGAGCCTTCATGGAGTCAGTATTTCTGGACAATCAGTGAGCTCAGGGCCATATAAATGAGAAAGAAGAGGGGCTTAAAAAGAGTGGAGGAGGGGACTCTGAATTTACCCTACAGAGGCACTCATGCGTATGCGAAACTAGGAAGCTATTGAAAATGAAGTAGATCTCGAGATGCTGACAAAACACAATCTGCGAGACAGAAGGTAACAAAGTGAGGCACGGGAATTGAAGACGCGTGCTGGCATCCTCCTGTGTGATGTGGGGTAGTCCTGCGCTTGTACTCAGCCTCTCTAGAAGGCTGGCCCAGAACTGGGCCACTGTGAGTGGCTCCGGGAAGGAGAACCAAGGCACCTAGCTGAGGGTCAACGGCGGGCGGAGGAGACAGTCTCACTGTATAGTTTTGATGCTGCTTTGCATATTTCACATATTTTAGGATTTTTTTTTTTAAAGGAGAGATCAGAATATCGAATAATATAATGAGGTCAAGAATGAGAAGACGAGTCTCTGAGAGAAGATTGTTCTGAGGTCACTGACAACTCCCCAGGAGAAATGTCAAAACAGAGAGGTGGAGGCAGAAGCCGATGCACCAAACTAGAAAAAGAATGGATTGTAATGAAATACGATCTTGGAGGTAACAAGAATTAGCAGTTCTTTCAAAGGTTGTGTGTATGAGCAGACAGGGGCAGCGGTCCTACTAGTGGGAAGGAGCGATCCCAGGTTTGAGGGAAGGGGTTTTTCTTTAATGTTTATTTATTTATTTTGAGAGGGTGGGGGAGGGGCAGAGAGAGAGAAAAAGAGAGACAGAGAGAGGGTCTCAAGCAGACTCCGTATTTTCAGCACAGAGCTTGACATGGGCTCGAACTCACGAAATTAAACTGGCACTCATTTGGACTTACTAGCTGTGTGGCCATGGGCAAGTTACTTAACCTCTCTGAGCCTACCTCCTTACCTACACACGGAAGGTAATAACAGTAGTATTTCACAGGGTGGTTGTGAGTAGACCGAAGGCTCTGCTTTCTAGTAAAACTGAATAATTTCACAGAACATGCCTGGCCCATTTTATCGTTACGGTTGTAAACAGTATTAATAAAGTCCTGCATCCATTAACTGGAGGGCCCATCTTCTTGGCCTGGTTCCGTTCTATTTCCTGTGTAAGTCACCGAAGCAAATCTTCTGGCCTCTGCTCGTTCCTCTCTAGAATGATGGTATCTATACCCACGTCGAAGGGCTCCTCCAGTTCTGGACTTCTGTTACTTTCCAGAAGTTATTGCCAGACACATCCTAAGAGCTTTGTGCTCTCCCCCAGCATGTGACCTTCCCATCTACCAGTTCAGTTCACACGGCTGGCATCTCCACCAGGGGACAGCTCAGAGTCATGCACTTGGCAAGTGATTTAGGAACTTCAGTTGGCCCAGGAGTCTGCCAACTCCAACTGCCCAAAGGGAGCCTGGTTTGATCCACAGCTCTCCACGGGTGGGTGGAGGGAGGGAGAGAAAGATAAACAGACAGACCCCGGGCCTCTGTGTCCTAAACAACTCTTGGCTATTTGTGCGTCAGTGTCTGAATGTAGCCTAATATCTTGACGAGGATCTGTGTAAACTTCACACTCTGGATAACCGAAAGAACAAACAGAGCCGAGTGGGGAGATGTCTACTCCTTAATGAGCCCGTCTTGAGTGCCTCAGCTCGGATGCTGCCATGCCCTGCCCTCGGAGGGCATTCAACGTCTGCGGTCTTTGTCAGCCTCGAAATCAAAGCCTGAAGGAGCCGGTGAAATTTGCATCTTTGAAAACCCTGCCAGTGAAGTGTAAAAGGTGTGAATATGTTACTTGTTTGTTGCGACATTTTAAGATAAATTTTAAATCATTTGAATTGTGAAGAATATCTAGTCTCTGTCTATTATGTAACAGACACTGTTGGATGGTGGTATTGGCTCCTTCCCACCGGTGCAATTTCAAACCTTAAAAGGGGCTCCAAGTGCTCCTGAAAATCTTTCCAAGGATACTGGCAGTGTGGAGCCCGTGGTTCAAGGCCTCGCTCTGCCACCTGCTAGCTGCGGGACCTTGAGCAAACATCCTAACCTCTCCAGGCTGCGTGCCCTCGTCTGTCATACGGTGACAATGACACCCATAGAGACCCCCATAATGACACCCATAATTCTCTCTCATAGAGAATTAACTGAGGTAGTGCCTGGAAGGCACTTAGAACGCTGCTTGGCACAGACAGTAACTCAATATTTTGTCCGGTATATTTGAATAGTACGGGTTTCAGAAGAATGACTTTAAATCCCAGCTTTCTGAAAGGTATTGTTCTCCTGAGCATTTGGTGCTGCCTCGGGGAGGGAGGTTCTATTCTTAAATAAATCGTATTAAGTAGAAAGTTCGCCCCCTTTCTTAAGCCTTGCTTTTGGAGTTGTAATAGCAAACATACAAAGGTTACACTTTGTGGTTTCAATTCAGAAATGTCAGCACATCAAACACACATTCAGACATGCACTCAGAGACACTTACTCATACGCTGTAAAGGGCAATTAGGTTCGGAGGAGAATGTCACATGAACAGAACTGCAGCTCATTAAAGCAGTACTTGAAGCTTTTGACCTCGGCTACACAAACAATGTTTTCAGATGACAGGATTGCCGAGAAACCAAGTCCTGGGAGCATGATTTACTTTCCGAAGCAGTTTGGCATCTAGACTCCTGGAGGATGCAGGCCATGATATGTGATCAGATAACGATGCAGTGTTTGGGAAACACTATCACATGAAAGGCTGTCGTGATGTAGAATGGGGACCAGGGGCTCTGCGTTTTCAGCCTCCAATATCCCAAAGCTTTGCTGATGTGCAGATGCCTGAAAACCGTACGGGGCTTTATGTCAAGTGACGAGGAGGACAGGTAACAAAAGCGGAAATGATTGGAATCAGACTATCACACGAGGAGGGGTTGGAGTCGGTGAGGCCTGACACCCCGGCTGGAGTGAATGGAAGGAGTGAGCAATGCTGATCACGTCTGGGTGGTCCCAGACGGTTGCCCAGAATGAATGGCTCTTACTGTCCGCTTCTCAGCGAGCTGTACTCCTCAAGCCCCACTCAGAACGAATGGGCCATCAGATGGAGCACACTTTAGAACCGAAAGAGAGCCACGTTCAATAGCGGGCAAGTCACTGTACAAACACCCTAGTAGTTAGGCCTCCGTGGGCCGTAACGAAGCAGGGTGCCTTTGTGACCTGGTTACTCTTCTCCCACCTCCTCAGTTTGCTGCATCTCTGCTGACAGCTGGGGAATGGAGCCCAAGGCGTGTGCCTCTACCCAGTTTTCACAGCAAGCTTTGCACTGGGCATTAGGGACACCGCCAGACTTCACTAAGGCAATTCCTACTAGCGTATGAATGCCACCAAAATCTCGATCGGGCATGTTGATTTAAACACACTACATCGGCATATCTTCTACTGTGACTCGAAGCACCACATACGACAAATTCAGCCAGCAGACATGCTTACCCATGGCCTCCATGCACCCTCTTACTGCAGCATGGCCAAATTCTGAGCTGCTCACCCAGACCAAGGGGACTGCCCGGCTACCACCCCGAGCACGTGGGACCTCCCACACTGCCATAGAATTTACACTGACAAGAGGAGGAACAGCCATGCCCTACTCCGTGCCCCGCATGCCAGCACTCTGAACTCCAGATGCTTTCACGACAACCTATTTCATCCCTTCATCCTGCTTTTCGCCAGGACCAACAACTGGCTACCACATTACACTTGAGGAGCGATTATGCAGGCAGTCTGAAGGGATTCTCCTTCATCCATTCCTTCTTGGCCCCTGGGGTAATCACTGGGCATCCACAAGGTGCCAGGAACCAGGGAGGGCTAGGTGTGCCGATATGAACACATCCTGGAGGCCCTCAGGCATCTCTGTCCCGTCCAAATGCCCACTGGCTCCCACCTGGACGAGCGCAAGAGCCTTGAACCAGTCTCCTGATTTCACCCCTGCACCTACAACAGTCAGAGTGATCCTCTGAAAACCCAAAGTTGTATCATGCCATTTCTCTGCCCAGGGCCCTCCAAATGCTGCCCATCTCAGCCGGAGTAGAAGCCACAGATCCTACAGTGCCTGCACCATCTGCCCCTCCCGTGGCCTCACCAGTATCATCTTCTTTTCCCCCTTCCTTCGCCCACTCAGCTCAGCACTTGGATTCTGTGCTCTTCCTTGAACATGCCAGGCAAGCTCTTGCCTCAGGGCCGTTGCACCTGTTACCACCGCCCGAACCACTCTTCCCCCAAGATACACACATGGCTCACACAGTCCCTCACCTTCCTCCCATCTTTGCTGAAATGCCAGCAAGGCTTTCCAGCCACCTCTCTCTGATCCACCTCTCACCATCCTCACCCCTGCTCTGATTTCCTCTACAATGCTTATCTCCTTCTAACATATTTGCTGATGTTTTTTAGTTTATTTTGAGAGAGAGAGAGAGAGAGAGAGAGAGAGACTGAGAGAGTGAGCAGGGGAGGGGCACAGAAAGAGGGAGACAGAGAATCCCAAGTGGGCTCTATGCTGTCAGCGTGGAGCTTGACACAGGGCTTGAACCTGCAAACTGTGAGATCATGACCTGGGCCAAAACTAAGAATCGGGGGCTTAACCGACTGAACTACCCAGACGCCCCCATTTGCCGATTTCTATGTCTATTGTTTGCCCATTCCTTCTAAAATAGAAGTTCCACGAGAGCCGGAGATTGTGTTATTTTCACTTCCCTGTCTCCAGCACCTAGAATGGTACCTAACGTCAATAAACACCTGCGGAGAGGATGACCCAGGGCGCTGGGCGACATCCCAGGAGGACAGAACCAGAACACCCTGCTTCTCAACCCACTGCTCCACCACACACTCAGCAACACACACCGCCTTCTAGCACACAAACTAGCACCACCCACCAACACACACTGACCCACCACAGCCTGCCGTGTGGCCCGAACCACATTCACCAGCACGCTCTGTACTAGAGCTTACACACCCCTGCAGCACAGCCTTCACCATCCTACACGGCATACTAACTACAACAGGATCTGCCTTTCAGCAGATGAAAGGTCCGGCAGCAGCCCAGCACATGTGAAAATACGCAGCATCTCGGGCCCTACCCCGGACCCGCTGAATCAGAATCCATATTGTAACCAGGTACCCAGGTGACTCGTGTGTTCACAGCAGCATTTAAGAAGATCTGCTAGGTGACCCCAGGGCACCCATAACACTGAGCTGGGCGACAACAGAGTGCAGGAGCCACGGCCCTCGATCCAAAGCGCAAGGATTCACGCGCTGCATCACCGACCCTTCCCCATGCTCTCCCTGCGCACACAACCACACGATGCCATGACCGAAACAACTCAGCACCCAAATCGAGCTCTTTAGGAACTTACACAACGACCTATTCCTTCGAGATGCCCTTCTGCACATGAGAAA
The DNA here is from genome assembly GCF_022079265.1 of Lynx rufus. Classification (NCBI taxonomy): domain Eukaryota; kingdom Metazoa; phylum Chordata; class Mammalia; order Carnivora; family Felidae; genus Lynx; species Lynx rufus. The sequence goes on from NW_025814838.1 coordinate 5,833,620, forward strand.
AGCACCGCAGGCTCTAGTATATATCCCTAGAGAACCCCTTATGTTCCTCTGCTCAGAGCATTGCAGCCTCTTACCTTACAGCCGTTCGTGGATTCCTTCATTTATTCAGTAAAAATTATGAAGTGCCGGCTAGGTGCTAAACCTTAGGCTAAGCACCGGGAATCAACACTGACAAAGACAGTCAGAACCCTTCAGTCCTAGTCAAGAAGACCGGCATCGTGTGGAACAAGCAATTACAATAAAGTGTGATGAGTTTGTTGATAGGACACTAGCAGAGAATCAATAAGAGCCTCCCTGAGGGGATGATGTTCTCCTGATCTGATGAGGGGGAAGGAGCAAGACACGAACAAGGGACAGAGGACAGAGGTGGGCGAAGCGTGGGGAAGGGTGCGGGCATCCCAGGTGGATGGCTACGCACGGACAGAGCCGGGAAGGGAAGAGAACGCAGTCGCATGTTTGAGGAACCAAAGGAAACTCAGAAACGCTTGTTTTTGGAGGCAGGAGCTGAAGCTGTGGAGGGGGCAGACGCCGGACCATGGAAGATCCCTAGATGCCACATATGCTAAGGAACAGCAGGCACGATTCTGGGGGCAGCAGAGAGCCATCAGGGAAGCTTTAAGCAAGAGCGACACAATCAGATGCACATTTGAAAAAACCACTCAGGTACGTGAAAGAATGTGCCAAAGCTAGTGTATCTCAGTAGTTATGAACAATGCTCCGTATACGGCTCCCTGCCATAACAAAAGATGGCAAAACCCACGTTAATGAACCTCCAGTAATAGCACCCTTCACTGATGTTTGAATATGATCCTCTGTTATTACCCCATGTTTTTTTTTTTTTTCTCCCGTTGCTCTCTGCTTAATATTATGCATGAATCTGGAACACTGACAGATACACGCATGCCTTTTAATAACCCGCAAGGCACATGGCACTCTGCACACACTTACCACGGGCCTCGGGGAGGGTGTGCGGAAGGGAAATGTGAAATCCTTGAGTGGGATGAGGACTCTGAGGCCAGCATCCACAGCCCAAAGGCACAGGTGCAGGTTGAATCGGAAGACGGGGTGATGCATGTGTTATTATTTCTAATTCAGTCTCAGGCAGCAAGGGCAGTTCCTGCTTCCCCTGAGAGCTGGCGGCTGAACATCTTGAAATATCCAGTCCAGGGCAATCACTGCACTTTGAAAGCCACTGTTCAACCCACCAGAGGGAATTCAAGACATTGGCTGGTTGGAAACCATTATCGAACGCAGAACAGTCTGAGGATCCTATTGATCTGTTATTAATTATTGTAATCTTTTTATATTATCAGTGGTTAGAACAGCTCCTTTTTCCTAAGTATCTTCTATGAGCCAGGCGCTGGCTAGATATTTTTATATTCATTATTGCTCAGCAGGAAGTTTCAAAATATTTACCCAGTCAGCATGGACTCAGTTGTAAAGAACCAGTACTAACAGGAACCGGTTAAATGCCAACCTGACTTTGAGTAATCACTACCCCCCAAAATTTTAAACTGAGTCCTTGGGCCTCGTATGACTTGCGGATGTGTTTACTTCGGCCTGAACTGGGTTTAATTTTTAACAATGTGTGGCTGATATATCAAAAACTAGTGAGCTCTCACCTAAAAATCTTGGTGAGGACAGAGCAAGGCAGAGCCTGTATCCCTGCAGGGCAAACCTGGCTCGTAGAAGATGCTCAGAAAAAGGTAGCTGTTATTATGGATAATTAAAAAAGAAGATCACAGTCATTAGTAACGGTCACCAGAACCCTGCAACTGGGCAGCTGGAGGTGAGCGCCTGTGGGGCCTTGTAGATAGCTTGCCCGCCCTGCGGTCTGCCTCTGTCCCCAATCACTCCCTCTCTCATATTTACATTACCTGCCTGGCCTTGTAGGCAGCTGAGCCTGCGACCTGTTCCCAGAAGGCACCACCCCTCACCCAGACTAGGCGAGAACCAATGTCTTCCCCTTAAAGAAATTTTCCTCCTTGCCACGTCCCCCCCTCCCCATGAGCTCTTAACACTAAAATCCACAGCACAGAATCTCAGCCTGGGGCACATCAGATTCACCTGGAGGCCCCACCCGCAGGGTTTCTGAGTCACGGTTTCTGGGGAGGGGCCCGAGCATTTCATTCCTCAAATTCCCAGATGATTCTGCTGGTCTGGGGACCACCCTTTGAAAACCACTGCTCTACAACTAAAGAATGAACCCTACCCAGAATGTCACCGGGTTCAACGCTGGGAGAGATGCAGACATTTGCATCTTTCTACCGGCCAAGTGGAGGGGAGGGTCCACATTTTGAGACGTCATGAATAGCCCATGAAACCCCCATAAGTTTTGTGTCCCATCTCTGAGTTCCCAGTTCCCTGAACAGAGAACCTGTTCTTCTCTCCCAGGCTGCCATTTTGATCTTTTTCCAAATGGTTCATTAGAAGTGAAAGTGCTGCCTAGGACATGCAGTGCCCCTCTGTCACGCCCAGTGCACACACGGACGTCATCTTTGGGAAACAGCATCAGTTGGACTCAACACTGTTCTATCCCTCAAAGACCCTGCACCCAAGACATCAATCAATGTGTGACGCCGCTAACAAAAATCATTATCCACTCTCCAAGAGGGCCGACTGCATGCCCCGCATGCACTGAGCACTTTACGCGTCATAACGATCCTCTGATGCAGAGACTATTAACATCGCTGAATCACAGGTGATGAAACAGGGGAGCAGACAGGGGAACAGAGTTCACCAGCTCTAGAATAATCAACAGATTTTTGTTGGACCCCACTGTATTCACTTGAGGGTCAGACACGATTAGAAACGTGCTCAATCCTGTGCCTGTATTTGAAGACGGATGCTGATGACCCGGCAGACAATCAGCACCTGCAGGTGATGTCATTTGGGACATGCTTGCAGGTGGAAGGTGTGCATGTGTGTGTGTGGGGGGGGGGGGTGGGTATTTGGCCTGAAATCACAGGGCTCGGGAATTTAAGACCAGCATCTGCAAATGTCTGAAGGGTGCTCTGCAGAGAAAGAGGCTCTTGATGACAGAACAGGCCAGAGGGATGGCAGTCCGGGGAAGCTGATTAGACACCAACACGTAGGTTTGCCACAATTAGAAGGGCCGGAAGGTGGAACTGGCGGTCTCTAAATAATCTAGCTTCCTAACCTCAGGGAGTGTCCAGAGAGACACAGGATGCATCAAGGATGCTGTAAAGCAGGGATGCTAATGGTGTGGGATGGTCGGGAAGGTGCAGCACCAGGGAGATGGGGAGAGTCACCTGGGAGGCTTTCTTTTTTTTGTTTGTTTAATTTTTTTTTTAGTATGTTTTTACATATTTTTGAGAGAAAGAGAGAGTGCTAGTTGGGGAGGGGCAGAGAGAGAGGGAGACACAGAATCCGAAGCAGGCTCCAGGCTCCGAGCTGTCGGCACAGAGCCCAACGCAGGACTCAAACTCACAAACCGCGAGATCATGACCTGAGCCCAAGTTAGACGCTTAACCAATTGAGCCACCCAGGTGCCCCACCTGCGAGGCTTTCCTAAACCTACACGCCCTTTGCCCCTGGGCATTCTGCTATGCCTCGATGGAGTCAGGCTGTCTGAGATTTGAATCCCTACGTCCTTGCACGCTGGCCAAGTGACCCTGGACAGAGCACTTAAGCTCTCCATTTTCTCTTCCAGGACACAGAGTAACAGCACCTCCGTAACAGGCTGTGGTGAGGATTTCATCAGATGCCACGCGTGAAGCGCTTACTAGGGTGCCTGGCGCGTAATAAGTGGCCACGAAATGAATAATAATGCTATCAACATAACTACCGTTATCGTCATGGATCTTACAATTTCCGGTTACAATGACAGTGTTTTTGTGCATGTTTCAGCCTCGGTAGGCAGTTTCAGAGCTCATAATAAAGTCATCGGGTCTCCACTCGTCTTAGTCTAACAAAGAAATATCCTGTCTGGGGAGCTGTAGTTTGGATTGGATTCATTCAGGGCAAACTCCTCCTCCCTGGGTGTGACAGTGCGCCCAGCCGAGTCTCTGGGGATGGAAAATCCTCCCGTGTGTGCACAACTGTGGAAATGGGAGGCTTGTCTTTTTATACTATAGACATTGCCTCCCAGCTACCTACACTCAGAGCCTCCAAGAGGTCTACGAGTGGGCCAGCTTTTGCTTTTATTCTGTTTCACTCGGGTGGGAGCTGGCTGGTGGAGCTGTCTTTATTTACTGCCTCAGACGCACTGTATGTTTCAGAATTAAATTTAAATACTGTAACGTGGCCTTTTCAATGTCAATTTGAAGAGAAAAGAACACAGTCGAACCAAGGAAAGAACGAGGGCAAAATGAGACTCTTTGTCATGGTCCAAAACTGGACCTGAACTCCCGCTCACTGACGAGACATCTCCAAAAAGTTGCCAGCGAAGACAGTCATAATAACTGAACCAATAAGCAAAAGTTCGTATCTAGCATCTCTCCCGCATTTGTAGAGGCTGGGCTGTGTGAACGGAGATCTCCGTTTTTGTACCCAGTGACTGTGCGCATCAACGGGAGCACTTACAAACATATTTGAGGGAGCCATCGATGTCTAGCCCTCGGAACACCGAGGGCGCACACACTCGGGAGAGGAGAGGGTTATGTTACGCATGTGAAGCCAAGAGTCAGAGAGACCAGTTTACTTACGGCTTTTGGCTTATATGGGGGCTGGATCTCTTTGCGTTCAAGTTTCTCCCAATCAATATACCGGAAAAATGCATGCTCTTTGATGTCACGTTCACCTTCAGGTCCACAACCCAGACGTTTGCCCGGGTGTTTGGTCATCAGCTTCAAGAGAAGAGAAAGGTTGAGTTTAATGAACTTCGGAGGACACGTGAGCCACTCAGACATGAGGACTCCAATGAATTAGGGAAGAAACGACAATAAGAGACTCAATTTTTATCTTCTGCTTTTCATTCCAGCAATACTTTCCCAGAGAGGTCTTTATAATCGGAAGACCTGACAACAGTGCCTGCCGCTGCTTGTCCCAAAGCAAGACTGCTTATGGTTAATCAGACCTAAGCCTCAATGTGGCCCTGAACTTCAAGTTAGAAATGTCACACAATGCATTCTGATTTAAGAATGAGTTTTACGCAATTACTGGTGCATTTAATGAGGACAGTTTCAATATCTTCAAATGCCCCGCCTCCCACCTCGAGAAAGCTAGAGTGTGACCAAGGCAAAGGCCACGTTCATTCTGATAATATTTGCATTTCTCAGTAAAGCGCTTGTGAAAATGACAAAACAGAAGAAAAAATATTAGTCAAATGGACCCAAGTTTCAAGTAATTACTTTCCAAAAGCTCATTAAATAGTCAAAAGCTAACCCAGCTCATTTTGCTTGGATCGCACATTACACTAAACTCCGCTGAGGTTTCTTTGGTGTTCCATTTAAATTACTTAATTATCAAAACCCTCCATCTTTGGGTCTCTGAGCCAGTGCTAAATAACAAGATGAATAGATGCTCCAAGATGAAACCAGACAGGCTTCCTCTTGTAAATGAATCCAAAGCAGCATGAAAATATGTCTGATCTCAAGATTTGAGCAAATGCACAGAGAGCAAAGACAGAGCTGGTGATTTCAAAACAAAACAAAACAAAAAAACAACCAACAAGAAGACCCTCAAAGAGGAAAAACAAGCAATGGAACATATAAGACCAAAAAGCTTCCCAGAGTTGACCTGACACCATGATGTCAGAGTCCTTGGGTTGTGCCCAGGATTTATGGATTATGGCAAAGAGATGAACCCAGCAATGTATACCTACCCTGCTGGACACTCAGCTTAGCCTGCTTCCTGCTTCCAAATAACTTGTCATCAGAAACTATCCCCCTATACACACACATACTCACACACACACACACACACACTCACATGAGCACATATACTCCATATGTGCTATTCTCATATTCTCAGGGGGGAAATAAGTGGGCATTTCTATTCTAAGCTTCTACCTGATTTGCATGCACCTGATTCCCACAATAACCCAGTGAGGTGGGTTTATTATTTTTCCCATTTCAATGGGAATAGACACTCAAAGAGGTTAAACAACTAGCAAGGACTTGGACAAGTGAGAAGTGACAGAGCTGAGCTTGGATCTCACCTCTGCCTTCTCCAGAACTTGGGCTTTTATGTTATTTTAAAAGTTTATTTATTTATTTATTTTGAGGTGGAGGGGGTAGAGAAGGAGCAGAGACAGGGAGGGAGGGAGAGAGAGAATCGAAGCAGGCTCCGTGCTGTCAGTGCGCAGCCCGACCCAGGGCTCGATCCCACAAACTGTGAGATCATGCCCTGAGCTGAAATCAAGAGTCAGATGCTCAACTGACTGAGCCACCAGGCCCCTCCAGAACTTGGGCTTTTAATAACAAAGCTCTTCGTGTGTGGGCTCCCAGGGATATTTGTGGTGTGGCTTGGTCAGGAAGGGTTTATGGAGGGCAAGCACGTTGGGCCAAGCCCTGACAGCTGTGTAGGGTTAGGATAGGAGGAAAGGAAGGGCTACGAGGTCTTGATTAGCACTACCAGTGATATTATCAATGATGGCCTCTGTGTACTGAGTGTTTCCTGTGCACCCAGGCTCTGTGCTTAAGGCTTCCTAGCCATTACTCTTTCATCTTTATTTTCACTTTACAACTAGTATCCTCATTGTCCAGTAAGAAACTGGTCCAGAGAAGTAGTCATTTGCCCAGAGGCACACAGCTAAGTAGCAGAGCCGTGCTTTGAACAGATCTGCCCTGCCCGGAGCTCTAGCTGCTCTGTTATGCATTCTGCTTGCTTTTGTGCGAACCTGTGGCCAGTGGGGGCTTCTGTCTGCTTTAAGTTTTTCGAAGTGGGAGTGGCATTCTGAGCACGTGATACTAATTTTTTTTTTTCCTGGCAGAAAATAGGTTCTTTAATGGGATGGATATATAAAGAAAGGACTTTTCAATGGGAACAGAATGGTTTTCAAAAGCCGAGCTCAATTTCCGCATAAGGACAAGGATGGCCAAGCGAAGAAAAGCCACTGCAGAATCATCCAGCACTAATGCGAGTCTCTGCCCAGTTACTGCACTCTGAGCTGATGTGCCTGCAGCCATGCAGACAGCTGGATTTAATCACTGTTCCGATCTCTGATCACCTCCCAGACGCATCCCCTGGGGCCTGCGGTTCGGGAGGAAGTGTCTGCTGTTCGCTTGAGTGTTTTCTCTTCTTTGGAGCCTCAACCTTGAAGAAAGAGCCCACACCGGACGCAGCCCACTCAACTCAGTAAGGTCCTCCAACCCGATAGTAAGAAAGTCACCCCAGTTAATCCTGAAGGTTATGGGTCCTAAATTAATAGAAATCTGCTCCACCAGGGAAACCGCTAATTGGAGCTGAAGCTGAATGCAGCTGACCTGGAAAATCCTCTCTCCTCCATGACCCACTTAGAACCCCCAGCTGTCCCAGCAGGGCAGAGTCGTGAAGGGGAATGTCTTGAGCATGTATGAAGCACCTACTATGCGCCGATACCACAGAAGGGGCTTTCTCTTATGTTACCTGATTTAATGCTCTCAGACAACTCAATGATCAATGAGGGTTGTTAGTCCATTTTTAGAGGTAAAGAAACAGAAGCCCAGAGCTGCAGAGTAGGACCACACACCTAGGAAGTGGATGGGGTGAGCTGTGCAGAGGGTCTTGGGCTCCCAAATCCCCCATTAAAACAACTCCTATGGCAGCGTATGCATACTTAGATGCCAAGAGGGGCCTGGCGTGTAATGTAGTAGTGCCAGCATCAGCAACAGTAATAATAATAATGGCCCATGGGTTCTGGGTCAGAATGCCAGGCTCTGTTGTAAGTGAGCCGCTGGTATGAACTCATTTAATCGTCACAGAATCCTGTATGGAGAACTATCATTATCCTCAATCCACAGACAAGGTTGAGGAATTTACCTACAGGCATAGTGCCGCTCATGCTGGGACCAGGATTTGAACCCAGATGAAACTGGGCCGGATGGGGATTTCTGCAAATTGGAGAAGGCACGCCCTTCAGGGGACATGGGCTTCCCATCCAGCTGGCTATCACATGCTTTATAGGAATGACAGACCAGCATGGCGGGATCAGATTTCTCAAGAGAAACTGGAAAGTTAATGTTCATGGGAAATCCCTTGCCCTTTAAATGGTGGCAATTGCTAAACAAACTAAAAGCTCAATATACGACCTCCGCCCACTCTTCCTCCCTCACAATGAAATGTCTACAGGGGTCTGCACTGGCCTTATGCTGTGTTCTCCTCCTCCTCTTCTTCTCCTTCTCCTTCTTTTTTTTACAAGCCTCACTTACGCTCCTCACGGCCCTCTGGATCTCTATTCTCTGTTCCTCGTTTTCCCTCCCCTTGCCTCATACTTTCAAAGAAAATATTTTCACCCAATTCACTTTAAGATGTTGGGGACTGAGACAAAGTCACACGTGGTTTCCCCAGGGATATTTGCAGCTTAACCTATACAGCTGAGATACAAAGCTCAGATGAGTCACCAAGAGTGAGAATCTAGGTGGTGTGAGAAGGTGCTCTACACGGAGAGGGTGGCCCAGCTAATACAAAGTGCCTGCGTTTTCCAGCTTTTCTGCATCCATGCAGAGCACCAGGCATCTGATTGGGGCTCGGAAGCACGGGGCTGGATCGAGCCGTGGGAAACCAGCAAACACCCCAAGGATCTAAGACCGGCAGCCCTGGTTTATTCAGACACACAGGTGGGAATCCACTGGGAAGGCATGGTCATGCCCTAACCTTGAAAATGCACCTGTACCTCCACCTGGTGGGAGAGTGAATACTTCATAAAGGCAGGATCCACGAGCCATATTCTCTGCGGCTCTCACAGCGTTTTCACACTTCCATCAGAGCTGAAATGTTCCCACATTGGGGTAATAGGTTTAAAAGCAGTGGTTCTCAAACCACTTGGGGACTTTTGCAGACTTTTACAGATGTCCAGACAATCTCTGGGTGAGACTGAGGTTATGTACAATCTGAAAAAGCCCTGCAGATCATCCTGATGGCACCAAAGGCGAGGACCAAGGATCTGCAGGGACTCACCGAGGTCAAGCACATCTGGCTTAATGCCAGATGCATAACAAAGCAATCTTCACCAGCACCCATGTGCCCTGCCTTCTTCACAGGTGCAATCTGCATACACTGCAGGATATAGTGTACGTATGCTTTTCAGCCCTTCGTGGGTTGGGCGAGGGGAGACCAGGGGTTTTGAAGACACAAAATTTGGGTCAGCTTATCCAGAGAATCCCTTAAACTCAACACTGCATGGTATTTTCTTAAGACAAAAGTTACACACTGTTAGTATTAACCACACACACATATAGAGCAGAGCAGGGCGAGGCTGACAGATCGGTGCTGCAGACCTCTTGCACACCTTCCCATGGGTCCCAGCTCTTTGGCAAAGACTCTGTGTTTCCTATCTCATTCATTCAATATGCATTCCCCTGTGCCGGGCTAGAGCCTGGAGCCCAGCCAGCAGCAAGATACTGTTGCAGGCAGACCTCTCTGGTACTTTTGTGCAGATTGGAAAAAAGCCCCCTTTGCTCCGGGAGGTCCATGCCAGGCTCACAGGCCAGCAAGGGGGGAGAAAGATAGAGTTCAGTCTCCATTCCCCCTCTCTCCCTGGGTGAGTTGTCCTTGCGCGGGGTCCTGACCGCAAGCTTTCAGGGGCTCACTCACCCCTTTGCAGATGGCCACAGCTTCCTTGGACATGGACTTTGGGTAAGCCACGTTGTGTTCCATGATGGACTGGAAGAGCTCGTCCTCATCCTCCCCTTCAAAGGGTGCCTGTGGGGCAGAGGATAGTGTGGGAAGAGAGGGTTCCTGCCTGCCCCTCCCCAACTGCCCCAAACCATTGGGCCCTTTCCCCTGGGGTCCAACAGCGAGGCCATACCCAGGGGCTTCAAGGGAGAAGACAAAGAAAAACAGTCAAAAGACTACGTTAACCCTAAGGCCAAGGAAGTCACAGCGTTTCCAATCTATGAGCTGGTACCAACGGGATACCTTCGTCTAGAGAAACCATGCAGATGGGGTTGGGGGAGGACTTTTCTTACCAATCAGCTAAAATTCAATTACCTGGCCAGCTAACATTTCATACAGCAGGACTCCAAATGCCCACCAATCCACGGACTTCCCATAGGGCTGATAAGCAATTATCTGGAAAAGAGAAGGCATTCCATCAGGGAGGCGGGCAGGTAGCCATGGCTGGAGACTGAACACTCACTTCTTTAATGTAAGAGTGGAGCATCTTGGGGCTGGGAGGTGGAAGGAGAGCTCTCCGTTTGCCTCTCATCTGCCTACTGCGAAGGATTCAATTGGCTGTTACAGTCCCAAATATGAGCCACTAAAAGAGTGACTAAGGAGCCTAGTGCCCACTCAAGCCATTTCTTTACCTTAGGAAGACGGATAGATGCCATTTACAAGAGTACCTGCAGGTGGGGGAAAACATCTGTGGCTGTCAACATTGCCTTTTAAAAGCTCTTAGTACAGTGCATTAATTTTATTTTTTTTGAGAGAGAGAGCAAAAGAGAGCGAGCGAGCAGGGGAGGGGCAGAGAGAGAGAGAGGGAGAGACAGAATCCCAAGCAGGCTCTGAGCTGTCAGTGCAAAGCCCGATGCTGGGATCGATCTCACCAACCGTGAGATCATGACCTGAGCCGAAATCGAGAGTCAGACCCTTAACTGAGTGAGCCCCTCCAGGAGCCCCCAGTGTGTTACTTTTTTTGTTTTAATACAGTGAATGGCATTTTTAAGAAGGAAAACAGTGTTTGCTTCTCATTACAAAAGTAATCACATTTATACAACAACAGAAATACACTTAACTGAATGCTGAGCTGTACTCATAGAAAAGAGTCTAGGAAGAAATAGACCAAAGAGCTATCATAATTTTTCTCTTGATAAATGATTATGGGTGATTCTAATTATTATATTCTCTCAGCTTGTCTACTGCTACTACTGAACTGTGCCTTAGAAATGGTTAAGATGGTGAATTTTGTATTTTTTTACCACAACTAAAAATTTGTAAGTTACAAAGCTGTGATAGCATTCTTATTATTATACTATTTATTTTAAAATATAGATAAGCAAATAAATAATAAAAATATAGACAAGCTAAGAGAATACAATTAGTATCACCCATAATCATTTATCAAGAGAAAAATTATGACAGGTCTGTGGTCTATTTCTTCCTAGATTCTTTTCTATCAATACATAGTAAATTCAGTGTGTATGTATGTGTTTTACACACACACACACACACACACACACACACACACACACACTTTAATATGTGGAATTTTAATGAAGTATTTTATTCACTTAAAATTTCCACGCAATAGTTGCACATCGATGTAATCAGTTTTTATCTCTGCACAGCATTCCCCTGGATGGCTATACCAAAATTTATGTTGTCTATTCCCAAGATCAGGTTTCTTCTGATGCTACAATATGGATCCTTGCAACTGGATGGTTGGACATTCGTCCAATTATTTCCTTAAGATAAATTCCTAAAAATAGAATTGGTGGATCAAATGGGATGTATGGTTTTTTAAAAATTATTTTATTTTATTTTCATCTTAATCCCCTTCACCTATTTCCCCCATACCCTCCTACCCACCTTGTGTCTGGTAACCATCAGTGAGTTCTATATAGTTAAAAGAGTCTGTTGATTTGTCTCTCTTTCTTTCTCTCTTTTTCCCTTTGTTCATTTGTTTTGTTTCTTAAATTCCACATATGAGCGGGATTGTGTGGTATTTGTCTTTCTCCGACTGACTTATTTCACTTAGCATTATATCCTCTGGATCCATCCATGTTGTTGCAAATAGTAAGGTTTCACTTTTTTATGGGTGGGTAATATTCCACACATATATAATCATGTATATTCATTCCACACCTTCTTTATCCATTCACCTATCGATGGACACTGGGGCTGCTTCCTTAGTCTGGCTATTGTAAATAATAAACACAGAGGTGCATGTGTCCCTTTGAATTAGTGTTTTTGTATTTTGGGGGTAAATTCCCAGTAGTGCAATCACTGCATCATATGACAGATCTATTTTTAATTTTTTTGAGAAACCTCCAAATTATTTCAGTGGCTGTACTGGTTTGCATTCCCACCAACAGTGCAGGAGAGTTCCCCTTTCTCCCCATTCTCGCCAACACTTGTTGTTTCTTGTGTTTTTGATTTTAGCCATTCTGACAGGTGAGAGGTGATCTCATTGTTTTGATTTGCATTTCCCTGATGATAAGTGATGATGAGCATCTTTTCATGTGTCTGTTGAACATCTGGATGTCTTCTTTGGAGAAATGTCTGTTCATGCCTTCTGCAATGATAACATATTGTTTTAAGATTTCTGATACTTATCACCAAATCGTTAGAGCATGGCCAAGTCTGGAATAGCTGTGTGACCATCCACCTTTCAATATATAGGGGTGTAAAACTAACTGTATCAAAAGGTTGAAAAGGTGATACAGCAAAGGTTCAGGGTCGGTCCCGACTGCTACTTCCGAGTTGTGTGACCGTGGGGGAGGTTACTCAACTTCTTGATGTCTCAGTTTCCTCACTTACAAAAGGAATTTTATAACATCTAGATCACGGGGTTTTGCGAGGAAGAGAGGGAGATACATTCCTCTCGCACATTACGTCCTCCAAATGTTAGCTGTAAGTAGAAGGTTTTCTCATTCAGTCATTGTTTTACTCAATGAATGTGTCTGAGCAAACTTGGCTCTAAAATGAATGTCTGCTTATTGAATTCCATCTTCTACCTAAAATCTTCTACCCTAAAATCAGAAATGCCCTCTGAGGAGAATTAAACAGCAAGAGACCGGAGGGAAAGCTTTCCGTGAGAACACTTACTGAAAGTGTTTTCACACTTTTAAAGTACTTCATGTCTTATTTGATCCTCATGACAACCTAACAAGTTAATCCTTTCACAAAGGAAAACAGAGCCTGGGAGGTGAAAGAAGTTGCCAGAGGTGATGTGGCTATTAGTTAATGGCAAAGCCAGGGCGAAAGCCTGACCCCTAGCTTATTCCTCCCATCAGTGGGTTGGAGGAGGGAGCAAGGGCTTCCCCGGGAACACAACTCCAGGCATCTCAGGTATCACAACCACCCGGGAACTCTGGAAAATCACGGATACGTGGGTCCTTCCTTCAGAGATTCTGATTCAGTTGAGGGTAACACCTGGCCAGCCTACATTTTAAGAGCTCCCCGGGGACCTCGAAGTGCAGCAAGCTTCGAGCCAGAGATTACTGAACTCACGGCAGATCAAGGACTTGTCTGATGCTCTATTTAACAAAATGATGATGAACCAAGGTATGGCACATAGGGAAAACACCACTGGATTCTAATACAGGAGTCCCCTGCGTTTTGAAAGTTTGTGTTATGCCACTTTGCTTCTACGAAAGACCTACAATACTTCCTGCTTTCATTAATCTAAAGAAATATGAACAGGACTTTTGCTTTTATGCTAAAGGGAAAAAGCAAAAATAGAGTTCAGCATTTGGTTTTCATGGAGCCATTACAAAGGCAGCGAGAGTGGTACTGCCACGCTTCTCCCCAGGAACGACATTCAGCATCAAGCAGTCATAGCTTTGAATCGTGTGAGCATCTGTGCTCGATCTCAATTTATTTTTCTTAAAATCCTTATTTATTTTTGAAAGAAAGAGAGCACAAGCAGGGGGCGGCAGAGAGAAAGGGAGACAGAATCCGAAGCAGGCTCCAGGCTCTGAGCTGTTAGCACGGAGCCCGATGTGGGGCTCGAACTCAGGAACTGTGAGATCATGACCTGAGCCAAAGTTGGATGCACAACTGACTGAGCCACCCAGGCGTCCCTTGATCTCAATTAATTTTATGTACCCACTAGCCAGATGTGTGTTAATGCATCAAAAAGAAGTTATTTTTGGGGGCTCAGAACATTAAAAAAATGTCTCCATATAAAATTGCTATGCTATAAAAATACTTCTTCAGGGGCGCCTGGGTGGCTCAGTCGGTTGGGCGGTCGACTTCGGCTCAGGTCATGATCTCGCGGTCTGTGAGTTCGAGCCCCGCATCGGGCTCTGTGCTGACAGCTCAGAGCCCGGAGCCTGTTTCAGATTCTGTGTCTCCCTCTCTCTGACCCTCCCCCATTCATGCTCTGTCTCTCTCTGTCTCAAAAATAAATAAACATTGAAAAAAAATTTATAAAAATACTTCTTCACTTCAAGCCATTTTGGCTTAGAAAAGGTTTCACAGGAATGTTCTACTTTTAATAGAAGGGGAAATCTAAAAAAGCATTAATTTAAAAGATTACTTTTCAAGTAATCTTTCAAATAATTATTCAAGTAACACACAAACATATTTACCTTGTGAAAAATGTAAACAGTATACAGATTGAGCTAAATTACTCGTCACTGTGCCCTTAACCTCAGAGGTAACCAATGTTTTGAAATCAGTCTGTAACCTTCCAGATTTTCTATGCTTTTACATGAATTTCGACATACTCATAAGAAGCATATAGCAGTGTTCTGTGTATTGTTCTTGTTTTCCATACATGGTATCATATTGTATTTAACATTCTGTACCTTGATTCCCGCCCCCCCCAATTTTATTGAGAATAATTGGCACACATCACTGTGTAAGTTTAAGGCATACAGCATGATGGTTTGATTTACATATGCTGTGAAATGATTAAAATAAGTTCAGCTAACATCCACCTTCTCATATAGACACAATAAAAAGAAATGAAAGAAAAAAAAGGAAAAAAGTTTTCTCCCTTGTGATGAGAATTTTGGTATTTATTCTCTTAACTTTCCTACATAACACAGCAGTGTTTGCTATGGTCATTGTGTGTACATCCTCAGTAATCTTATGACTAGAAGTTTGTATCTTTTGACCACCTTCCCATAATCTCCCTCCCCATCTTTCACCTCTGGTAACCACAAGTCTGATCTCATTTTCTGAGTTTGGTTTTCTTTTTAAAAATTCTACATATAAGTGAGATCATACAGTATTTGCCTTTCTCTGACTTATTTCACTTAGCATAATGCCTTCAAGGTGCATCTGTTGTTGCAATTGGTAGGATTTCCTTGTTTCCTACCCCTGAATAATATCCATTGCATATATATACCACACCTTCTCTATCCATTCATCCACGGGGGGACACTTAAGTTGTTTCCATGTCCTGTAAATAATGCTGCTATAAACATGTGAGTGTAGATACCTTTTTGAGTTAGTGTGTTCCCCACACCCCCCCCACCCCCGGATATATTCCCAGAAGTGGAATTGCTAGGTCATATGGTAGTTCTATTTTTAATTTTTTGAAGATCCTCCACACTGTTTTCCATAGTGGCTGCACCAATTTACATTCCCACCAATAGTGCACAGGGTTCCCTTTCTTCCATGCCCTCACCAGTTCTCTCGTGTCTTTTTTTTTTTAAATTTTTTTTTTCAACGTTTATTTATTTTTTGTGGGACAGAGAGAGACACAGCATGAACGGGGGAGGGGCAGAGAGAGAGGGAGACACAGAATCGGAAACAGGCTCCAGGCTCTGAGCCATCAGCCCAGAGCCCGACGCGGGGCTCGAACTGACGGACCGAGAGATCGTGACCTGGCTGAAGTCGGACGCTTAACCGACTGCGCCACCCAGGCGCCCCCTTTTTTTTTTTTTAATTTTTTTTCCAACGTTTATTTATTTTTTGTGTATCGTGTCTTTTTGATGATGGCCATTCTAACAGGTGTGAGGAGACATTCTCATTGTGGTTTTAATTTGCATTTCTCTAGTGATGTTGAGTATCTTTTCATGTACCTGTTGGCCTTTCATTTATTTTCTTTGGAGAAATGTCTATTTGGGTCCTTTGCCCACTTTTTAATTGGGTTATTTGTTTTGTTTTGTTTCCGCTATTGAGTTGTAGGAGTTCTTTATATATTTTGGATATTAACCCCTTATCAGATATGTGGTTTGCAAATATTTTTTCCCATTCCCTAGGTTCTCTTCTCACTTTGTTGGTGGTTTCTTTTGCTGTGCAGAAGCTTTTTAGTTTGACATGATCACACTTGTTTTGATTTGTTGCTTGTGCTTTAGGTTTCATATCCAAAAAACATCATTAACGAGACCCATGTTGAGGAGCTTTGCTCCTATTTTCTTCTAGGAGTTTCATGGTTTCAGGTCTTACATTTATTAATCCTTTTTGAGTTAATTTCTGTGAGTTGTGTAAGATATGGGTCCAGTCTCATTCTTTTTTTTTTTTAATTTCTTTTTTTTTGAGAGAGAGAGAGAGAGAGAGAGAGAGAGAGAGAGAGAGAGAGAATCTAAAGCAGGCTCCAGGCTCCAAGCTGTTAGCACAGAGCCTGAGATGGGGCTCGAACTCACGGACTGTGAGATCATGACCTGAGCTGAAGTCAGATGCTTAACCTATTAAGCCACCCAGGCACCCCTCATTCTTTTACATATGAATACCCAGTTATCTCAGCATCATTTATTAAAGAAACTGTGCTCTGCATTGAGTATTCTTGGCTTCTTTTTTAAACATTAGTTGATTACATATGCTTACGTTTTGTTCTGGGCTCTCATTTCTGTTCCATCCTATTTATCTGTTTTTGTGCCAGTACCATATTGTTTTGATGACTGTAGCTTTATGGTATAGCTTGAAATCAGGAAGTGTAATGCCTCCTGCTTTGTTCTTTCTCATTTCTTCAGCTATTTGGAGCCTTTTATGCTTCCTCATAAATTTGGGGAGTGTTTTTTGTACTTCTGTAAAAAATGAAGTTGAAATCTTGATAGAGATTATATTGAGTCGATTGATAGCTTTTGGTAGTACTGACATTTTAATAATATTAATTCTTCTATCCATGAACATGGGATGTCTTTCCATTTATTTGTACCTTCTACAATTTCTTTCAGCAATGTCTTGTAGGTTTCAGAGTAGAAATATTTCACCTCCTTAGTTAAATTTACTTCTAAGTATTTTATTGTTGTTGATGCTTTTGCAAATGAGATCCATTTCTTTATTTCATTTTCAGAAAAATCATCATTAGTGTATAGAAATGCTACTGGTTTTGTATACTAATTTTGTATCTTGTAACTTTACTAAATTCATTGATTCTATCTAACAGTTTTGGTTGAGTCTTTAGGATCTTCTACATATAAAATCATGTCACATGCAAATAGAGACCATTTTACTGCTTCTTTTTCAATTCTGATGTTTCTTTTTCTTTCCCAATTGCTCTAGCTAGGACTTCTAGTACTATGTTGCATAAGAGTAGTGAGAATGGACACTTTTGTCTTATCCCTGCTTTTTCTGCATCTATTGAAGATATGATTCTTTTCTTTTCTTTTATTAATGTGATGTA
This sequence comes from Lynx rufus, assembly GCF_022079265.1. Taxonomy (NCBI): domain Eukaryota; kingdom Metazoa; phylum Chordata; class Mammalia; order Carnivora; family Felidae; genus Lynx; species Lynx rufus. The sequence goes on from NW_025814838.1 coordinate 5,850,964, forward strand.
TTACAATGATTGATTTGCACATGCTGAGTCATCATTGCATCCCAGGGATATATCCCACTTGATCGTGGTGAATGATCTTTTTAATGTGCTCCTGAATTCAGTCTGCTAGTATTTTACTGGGAGTTTTTATATCTATATTCATCAGGGATATTGGCCTGTAGTTTTCTTTTCTAGTAGTGTCCTTTTCTGTTATTGGTATTAGAATAATGCTGACCTTCTAAAATAACTTGTGAGTATTCCCTCCTCTTTGATTTTTCAGAAAAATTTAAGATAGATAGATGTTAATTCTTCTTCAAATGCTTGGCAAAATTCACTAGTGAAGCCATCTAGTCCTTGGTAAAATTCACTAATGAAGCCATCTAGTCCTTTGCTTTATTGGGAGATTTTTGATTACAAACTCAATCTCCTCACTAGTAATTGATCTATTCAGATTTTCTATTTCTTCCTGATCAGTCTTGGTAAGTTGCATGTTTCTAAAAATGTTTCCGTTTCTTCTAGGTTGTCCAGCTTGTTGGCATGTAGTTGTTCACTGTACCTTGATTTTTTTCTCTTAACAATATGTCTCAAAGATCTTTCCATATCTACATATATATCTCACTCTTTAAAAATTTTTTTTTATGTTTATTTATTTTAGAGAGAGAGAGAGAGAGAGAGAGAGAGAGAGAGTAAGTTGGGGAGGGGCAGAGAGAAACAGAGACACAGAATCTGAAGCAGACTCCAGGCTCTGAGCTGTCAGCACAGAGCCTGATGCGGGGCCTGAACCCACGAACCATGACTGAATGACACACCCAGGCACCCCTAACTCACTCTTTTGAATTGAATTGATGTGGTATTCCATACTATAAATAATTCAGTCTATTGCTCATTCCTTGATAGACATTGCTCAAGTTAGTATATACAGATGTGCTCTGATCTTTATAAGAGCTGTATGATATTTCTTAATGTGAATGTAACATATTTTAGCTAACCATTCCTTTGTTGATAGTCATTGAGGTTGTTTCCTATTTTTCATTATTTAAAAATAGCACTGTAATGAAGAAAGGACTTTGAACATGTATCCTATCAGCTGTGCATGTACGTGTGTGTGTTGTAAGCTAAGTTCCTAGAGGAGGAGCTGCTTTGGTAAGAGTATGCAGGTTTTAAATTGTGTGCCAGATTATTTACTTACATGGGGCCCTCCATCATCATTGTTCCATATAAGTGACAGTCAAGAAAGGAATTCTAGAATTCCCATTTCCAAGACTCTGTGCCACATCCTCAGTTCCTTTCCTTAAAAATCTAGTAACAGATTGCAAAATGCCACTTCTCTGAGCACCAATTCAGAGAAAAAGGAAGGCTATCATCTGGCACAAATTCTGTACCATGCCATGTTGGGGAAATCCATTCTGCAACTGACCGTTTCCTTTGGGAAGGGAGGGGGAGGCACTAGAATTAAATCTTTTCCCTTTCATTTATATCTTACTCACGGAAAGGAAAATTCTGAGTCTTTCAGGGTTTAGTATCAGTACACAGATCCTGTGTCATATGTCAGCCCAGGAAAGCCCTCTCTGTCTGTCTCTCTCTCTTTCCCCCCTCTTAACAAATGTTTCAATGTCATAATTAGGCAGTATCATATGGCCATGAGCCATCGCAGCTTGAAGAATTTTACTGATGTGCGGTGGATGGTTCTTTTTGAGTTTTATTTAAATTTTCCCCCAAACCTTGATGTATTTTGGGCCTGAGCTTCTGGATGTGTGCTAAGTTAATTTGCATGTGTGATAGCAAAGGAATGATTTAGAGTACAGGAGAAGGACCAGCCTGAGGTTTGCTTGCCAGGTACCCCCCTGGACCTTTCCCAGTCCTGACATGGCCATCCAGGGAAGAGAGGAGACATCAACGCAATGTGGACACGTTAGGGGTCCCACCAGCTCTCACCTCAGGGGCGATGTAGTCTGGAGTGCCACAGAATGTCTTGGTGGTCACCCCATCCCAGATGTTTTCCTTACACATGCCAAAATCAGCAATCTTGATGTGGCCCTCTGAATCCAGCATCACATTGTCAAGTTTGAGGTCACTGCAGCAGACATAAGAATTTAAGGATTTAACCAATGCTATTTATTTCAAATCAACCAACAGCTACTCATGATGCGCAAAACACCATGCTTAGTGTTGGGGAAGCACAGAAATGGATATAAACCAGTCCTTGCCCCCCGGTAGCTTCCAATCTGGCAGATAAAGAGAGGTCTACGCGCTTGTGTGTTTTTCTTTTCCTACAGATCCAACTGTGCCAAGCATCTCACAAGGACACAATGAGACAGCAGCTCTGAGAAGAGAGAGATCCACAGGAAGCTAAATAAAGAGCAGAGCATCCATAGAGCTAATCTTTGTAATTTAAGGGCCCCTTATATTTCATAGTAAGATATATTTTTCACAAAATTATTATTTTTGAAAATAACTCTGAAGATCATGGAGAAAAAAAAACTGATGGGGACAATCTGATTTGAGTTCAAGTGCTCTAAGCTCTCCTAGGCTGATTCCTAGCACATGACCCCAAGAGTTCCAGTTGATTCTTTCAATTAAAAAAATATGTTGCACACCTACTATGTGACAGGCACTATGCTTGGAGCTACTGTGAACGAGATAAACATCTTGTCCTTGTTCAGATTAAATTCCAATAGAGGGGAAAAGACAATTAACAAGTGTTCACATCTATAAGCATGATCATTACAGATTTTGATGGGTGGTGTGAAGAAAATGAAGAGCACAGTTAGTAACTGGGGAAGGTTTCTCTAAGCAGGATGTCAGGATGTGTCACCTCCATGGAGGTAACATTTGAGCTTTAACCTAAAGGACATGTGCTATACTCTCATTCTTTTATTTCATCTGTGTCGATGAGGAGAGCTTGGTTATTTTGGTAAATGCTTGCACAATCCCAGCATATTGGGTTATTCCAATATCATCACACTTTCCTCTTCCCTAAACATCTACTCCAATGTCAACACTTGGCATTTCAGTACCAATGAGGAGTCATGATCTGTGGGCAAGTCTTCCTTGATCTCAATAGAGACCACTTTCCTGAGAGATAAGAGGGTCTACTATACAATTCAGATCTCTACCTTAAGTCATCTTCATTGGGTGGTGGACATCTGTGGTCCCTACCTATTTTAGCATCTTATGACAAGATCATCCCAATATTCCTTCGAAGGATCACCCTTCCCTGATTCTCATGCCATAGAAGGGTGGTGGTGCTGATCCTAGCTCCTGGCTCCAGGAGTGGTTATGTGGGCCTGTTCTGGCCATATGAAACACCCCACCGTGCTGGTCACAGTGATAGCTTCAGGAATGGCTATGTGATCCAGTATGAGCTAGTCAAAGACATTGAGCATCAGCCCCTGGCACTTTGGCTGGTATCGTCAAAAAAGAAATGAGCTCTTTTTACTCTGGGATTGCTCAGCTGGTAGAATGTAAGTCTAGAAGTCCCAGGGGTCACCAGAAAGAGAAGAAAGCTAGTATAGATAAAGAGGAGCCTAGAGGAAAGGTGATACAGTGAACACTCATAACGTCATTTGAGCCCTGGATCCATCCATGTGTAAAGTCAGATCTGCCCCTTGGGCTTTTCAGTTATGTCGGCCAACAAATGTCTCTTTTAAACAAGTTAGTTTGAATTGAGTTGCTGTCATCACTTTAGACTAAAAGAATACAATCAGAAAAAAACAAATACATCGGCATCTCCTATCTGTGTCTGTGAGGTCTATGGGGGGGTGCCCACTTGGCACCACCTGTTCCATGATCTTTGGTACTGTCCATGGTACCACCCATATCCAGGTTTCATACTCATCTACAAGCCACAGTGGTCTCTGAATGTCAGCTTAGAATTTGTAAAACTGGATTTTGCAGCAACATGCCAAGTCTACATGTGACCTGATTAACAGAGACCCATGACATTCCCCTCAGCTTGACCATATGCCCCAAAACAGGCAGCTGGGGCAACTAGGGAAGTGATAACATCTTCATGTGTTCTAGCAAAGGAGTGGGCCACCCTCAGGTGCCAAGGGCCAACAGGTTGTGCAGCTAGGGGACACTCCAGTCATATTCATTGTCACAGAGTAGCATTTTGATAGTCTACTGCATTCTTTTGTTCAATGCAATAATCCTTCATTTCTGTTTCAAAAGGAGGCTGGAGCAGTTGTTTACATTTTCAGAAATCCACCAATGGCAAAATCATCACACATTCCAGGGATGGTGATCCATAAATAAGACTCTAAGCTTGGAAGGATCTTTGTCTCCCCTCCATCCAACATCTCCAGCCATGGTCCTCAGAGAGGGCAAGTCTAACATAATTCCTCATCCTCTTTATATAAGGATTGTCCAATTAACTGTAGAGCTAAATGAAAGAGGGAAAAAGACTTTTACCACATGAAGGTAGTTTCAATGAAATTATAAAACCACACATCCTCTGTTGTGTGATTTTTTTAGTTTTCATTTGATTATCAATTTCAAAAACTCTGTCTCAATCAAGGTTCTTGACTATGAGCAACCCCCCCCAAAACAAACAAACAAAAAACCCCCACAAAAAAACAAAAACAAAAAACCCAACTCTGACCATTTCAACCTAGAAGGAATTGTTTAAAAGGTACTGGGAGTTCACAGAATCTCCAAGGAGGCTAGACAACCAGATGTGGAGGCAAGGCAGCCAGGAGTAATGCTGAACTGCAATGCAGAGCTAGTCCAGTGACGATGTCACAGATGCCACCACAGACGTCTTGTTCCATGAGGCCTAATGCTGGACTCTGGGTGCTGTTGCTAAGAACTAGTTCCCCTCATGCCTCTGGAAACTAGATGTGGCTGATTACTATGGCCACTCTCAATTCTACAGTCTCTGCCTTTCTTGGTCACTACTTTCTGATTCACGGTGTTGTATGAGTGTGACAAGTGTCAAAGCCTAGGTTATGTGTCTGCCCTTGCTGCAGGAAGACTGTGAAAGTATGTCATTTTCTCTCTGTAGAGTAGGAGCTAGACTCTGTTCCTACACACAAATGAAAGAGATTCAGATGCTGAATTCCTTAAAAGAGTGACAAATGTCCCCTAAAAAATATGACTAGTTGAAGAAGAAAGGGAGAATGTGTAGTTAGGAGAGATAGCTTTGAGAGTTAGCTGAAGTCTCAGCACCTGAAATTTAATCTTTGTATTTTATGACCTGAATGGCAAAGGTCCTGGATGCCAGACCCCAACCAGGTCCCTACTAGATTGGAAACCTAGCCCTGGATCTCAACCCAACTGACAGGAAACTCTACTTCCTCTCCTGGTCCCTCCCCTGGAACGGGATTTTCTTCCAATAAAGTTGCAGTCCCACATTTAATCTACTCAGCAATCCTGAGCGGCCAGTTCTATTCTAGTCAAGACCCATCCCTCACAAGAGTTAGGTTCTAATGTCAGCACATAAGGTGAAAATCATGTAGAGCCAACGATTACCCACAATCCCCCTTTCTTTAGTTAAGCACCTGCTGAAGTCACTGGCTTGAATTAGGAGGTCATGCCACAGGGTGGATAACGTGTTCCTTTTAACACCAGAGTTCTGTTTGGCACAGGACACTCCCACTATGGCGGTCAAATGGAATCGGGGGCTTCATAGGTGCCATCTCTTGCACACGTGGTGACACAGTTTCATTGAGGGCAAGCATGGCCAGAATGAGCACACGATTTACAGTTTAAATTCTTATTTTTCTCTCTCTTCCTATTTCTTCACTGAGCTCACCCTTGTGCCAGGTGAAACCACTCCTTTTCCTGACCTTCATTCTTCCACTATCAGGAATAACTATGGAGAGTAGGGATTCTATGTACTCAGGATGACTGTCCTTCTCCGCTAGCTTCATATCATGGCTTCAAGGAGTAAAAAAAAAAAAACAAAACAACAACAACAAAAAAACAACAAAGCCCCTGGACTCTGCAGGCTTCTGGCAAGATACACACTTTCCATCCCTTCATTCCACCAGTGCCCACAGCCCCCCCTCCACCATCTGCCTTGAGCCCACCAGGGTTCATCTCTTTATACCTTTTTGGTCCTATGTCTTTCAATTGCACTGCGATCCCAGGACATTCAGGTCACCCTAACCCTCCAGAGCCCGATCCCGTGCTCTCCACAGAATGACAGGCACCCTGCTCACCACGTGGCACACACCAGCCCCCCACCCTGCTCGACTTTTCTCTACAGCACTTATCGCAACCTGACACACCGTGTCTCTGGGATTTATGGATCTGTCTCCGACCACTACAACAGAAGCTCTACAAAGGCAGGCGGTTTTGCCTGTTTCCTTCCCTGCTGCATCCGCACCATCTAGAAGAGTGTCCAGCACATAGTAGGCTTTTAATAAATGTATGTCAAATAAATGAATGACATGGCGTTTCATGGCTCTTCACGATCTTTTCGATAGACTCTCGCCCATGCCAAGTGCCCTTTGGAAGCCCCGTGCCCCTGCCAGCCTCTCTTGCATAACCAGCCAGCCCAAGCCTGCACTGCCTATGCCATTTGCATCCATGTGGCATCAGGAGAATTGTACACACTGGACTCACTGACCAATAGCAGCCTCAGGCTCAGTAGTCTGCCGTGCGTGAAATATAAAACGGTATGACTCACACAGCCATGATCATACACTTGCTCCTCCAAAAACGGGCAAATGCCAAGTCCTGAACTTAATCCTGTCTTTCAGGGCAAGCATTTCAGAGATTCATTTCTAAATTGTAGTTACATAGCAAAAAAAAAAAAAAAAAAAGTGTTTCATAATAATAGGATCCATCATATCCCGCCAGCCGAGATTCTCTGCTTGCTCCCCCAGATTGGGGGTCCAAAGACAAGAGAAGGAAGTGCCAGGCCCCCACCGGTGAGCCTCCCCTTCTTAAAGCGAATGGTCTCACATCTGAGGCTCTGAACCATCACTGGTGGTGGAGTCCATAGAGATCTTCCCATCACCATCGAGAGCTGCCCAAACTTTGCCAGGGCAGTGGGCGATGCTGCCTGGCAGAACACATGCCCAAGTCAGGACTGGAGGATTCCTCCCCCACCATGGATTCTAATTTTAAAAGCAGTTAAAGAAAGAGGCAGGGAGGGAAGGAGCTGAGGGAGCCGCAAGGATGGAAAGGGTAGCAGTGCTCACTTACCGGTAAATGATGCCCTTGCTCTGTAAGAAGAACAGACCGATGGCAATTTCTGCAGCGTAAAATCTGAAATTAGAAAAAAAAAAAAAAGCGATGGAGAGATTCAAGGACATCGTATGCCTGGCAAACCCTCAGAATTCCATACGATATTGAACCAGGCGTAGGGCATTAACATCTCACCATGGATGGTCAGCCACACGTCTCCTAAAACGACGTCTGGGAGTGTAGATGTGTGGACAGAGTTTAGAGAGCCGGGAGGCTGCCTTAAGGACAAATCAGAGGTTCAGCACTTGCTCAGCGGGGAGGAGGCCCTGGGAGAGGACGGACTGGATGGAGAAGGACAATTTCTGTCTACGACAAATCGAGTATCTGAATACTAACAGCTAAACTGTTGAAGGCTTACTGTCTACCTGCCACCATCTCAGGTTATTATCTGATTAAATTCTAATAACAGTTCTGTGAGGTAGGCCCTACTTTTACCTCCCTCTTCCTGACATGAGGAAACAGAGGCTTAGTGACAGAAAATAACTTGATTAAGTGATATCACTAATGAATGGCATGACATCTGTCTAAAGCGTAAGCTCTTTTTTTTTTAAAGTTTATTTATTTATTTTGAGAGTGAGGTGGGGAGAAGCAGAGAGAGAGGGAAAGAGAGTCCCAAGTAGGCTCCAGGCTGTCAGAGCAGATTCCAATGCGGGGCTCAATCCCACGAGCCCATGAGATCATGACCTGAACCTGAAACCAAGAGTCAGACTAAGCCATCCAGGTACCCCTAAAGTAAGCACTTAGCAAAGGCTGAGAAGAAAAGAGATTTTGAGAGAACCAGAAAGTCCAGTTATACCACAGGGTTAGGCAGGGCTTTAGGGAACTATGTTAAGTGTTCTGACAATTTGTTTTCTGTGATAATGAGCATAGGGTCCGTGCTCAGTTAGGCATTAGAAGCAAAAGAAGAGCCAACCCCCTGGTCCTATGGGAATTATGAGTAGATCTAGAAGCTCAAGAATGCAAACCCTACCAGAATACAGTGCTCACAACCTCAGCAGGTGGGAAGAGAGGGGGCAGAGCTGAACTGAACAGGAGCCAGCAAGCCTTGGGAGTGACCAGATAGAGCCCTAGATTGAGCCCTCGGGGGCTTTCCAGAGGGACAATAAGATTTTAGCAAACCCCTCAGGAGAGGCTAACTCTGGTCATCCCACAACTTGCTGTCCCTGTTTACCAACAGCAGGGGAGGAACACGATGAGATCTGTGTTCTCAAAAGAAGATTCTGGCTGCCTTGGAACTGACAGGGACAGAATGGACTCAGCAGGGGAAACAGTTCCAAAAACCTGAATCAGTCTCCCCACCCAGGAGCCACAGGGCACAGCTACAATGCAACTTGATTCCTCATCCCCCAGGAATAAGGGCATCTGAGTGTGTGTGTGTGTGTGTGTGTGTGTGTGTGAGAGAGAGAGAGAGAGAGAGAGAGAGAGAGAGAGACAGCGAGAGAGAGAGGGAGAGAGAGAGGTGTAGGACAAAAATCTGGGTCAGAATGTGGATCTGTCTCACACCAGCTCTGTGATCTTGAGCAAGTTTCTACAAACTCTGGGCCCAGGCACATACTAAGCTCTCAACAAATACTGACAAATGAATAAACAAAACCTACAAGGATATCCCCCGAGGCATCTAGGGGGCCTTTCCCTTAGGAGTCTGGGGCAAAACATCAGCGATAAAGAAAGAACTGTGGTTCTCAAGCTTTAGGTTCTTAGCTGGTATCAGGAAAACAAAAAAGAAAAGGATCCCATATCAAGCAGAATACCTTTTTCCCCTGGCCATACATTTATCATGAAGCGGTTCAAGATGTTAACAATCCCTATTCAGCTAAAAATCCAAGGGAACAAACATGCAAGGATCCCACAGGAAAAGAAGCCCAGCACAAGTTTGTACTTACACAGCATGAGGCTCCTTAAACCGGCCAACTTGTTGGATGTGGTACATGAGGTCACCCCCGTTCACGTACTCCATCACAAAGTACAGGCGGTCCTGGGACAGGAGAGCAAATGGCAACATCAATATCCTGTGTTTCTCAGGTTCCAGATGGAGAGCAGCGAAGAGCTGGGATTTATGATCAAAACCCCCAGGACTCTGTGACAAGCCCCTATTTGCCAGTCCCATTATTTCCCAAATGCAGTATTTGTGACACTGGAAGAATGCAACTGGGCCAAGGTGGCACATGATTTTTTTTTAAATTAATAACTGCAAAGTTCTATTTGTTTGGAAATGGAAATTGTAATTAGATTAATATTGTGACTTAATGGATATTATTATTTAGGATAAAAGCTAATTGTAACAAAGAGTGGAAAATAAATCCATGGATCATATTACAGATAACAGGTAACTGTGGTAACCAGCCTCCAGGATGGCCCCCTGTGATTTTCACCCCCTGGTCCTCACGTCCTTGTGTAGCCTCTTCCCACAAGGAATAGGACTGACTTGCATAACTGGTAGAGCAGTGTAAAAAATGGGGGCACCTGGGTGACTCAGTAGGTTAAGTGTCCGACTCTTGATTTTGGTTCAAGTCATGGTCTCACGGCTCGTGAGATTAAGCCCCGCATCAGGCTCTGTGCTGACAGCATGAAGCTTGCTTGGGATTCTCTCTCTCTTTCTCTCTCTCTCTCTCTCTCTCTCTCTCTTTCTCTCTCAAAATAATTAAATAAACATTAAAAAAAGAATATTGTAAAAATTACAGTGTGTGACTTCCATGACTAGGTCACAAAAGATACTGTAGCTTCCATTTTGCTCTCTCTTGGATCATTTGTTTGGGGAAGTTGGCCACCACGTCATGGGAATGCTCAAGCAGCACATGGGAAGGTGCATTTGGCCAAGAACCAAGGCCTCCTGCCAATGGCCAGCACCAACTCCCCAGACAAGGGAAGGAACCACCTTGGGAATAAACTCTCCAGCCCCAGTCAAGCCTTCTGATGACTGCAATCCCAGCTGACCACTTGCCTACAACTTTTCATGTGAGACCCCAAAACTAGAACCACCCAAGTTAGCCACTCGTGAGTTCCAACCCCAGAAACGGCTAGATAATAAATGTTTATTGTGGTTTTAAGCCATTAAGTATTGAGGTATTGTAATAGATAACTAACTAACATGTGACTACGGAGGGAAACAAATTCTTTGAATTTGAGTGGCCTTGGAGGGCATATCCAGAAGGAGTGCAGGACTGTGAGACAAGGAGCCCACAGAGAACTAAGCTGACATACGTGAAGTGCTCTAACACGATGGTGGCCTCATCACAAATGTTTCAGCTACCATCAACAAAATCTTATGGCTCACAGAAGATTATTTTATACATAATAGTCATAGATGCCTTTGCCCAATGTGTACTGTCTAATAACTGGAATGATAACTATTATAAAATAAAGCTGCCAGGGCACGTGGGTGGCTCAGTTGGTTGAGCATCTGACTCTGGCTCAGGTCATGATCTCATGGTGTAAGAGTTCGAGCCCCGCGTCGGGCTCTGTGCTGACAGCTCAGAGCCTGGAGCCTGCTTTGAGTTCTGTGTCTCCCTGCTCTCTCTGCTCCTCCCCCACTCGCACACACTCTCTCTCAAAAATGAATAAACATTAAAAAAATTAAAAAAAAAATAAAGCTGCCATCTTGTGAGCATTTATTATGTGACTTAGCCAACTGTCTTTACATATTTTGTCTCACTTATCTCTCTAAACAATCCAACAGGACAGTATTACCATGCTTCCCCTTTTAAAGATGTTAAAGTTCAAGCCCAGAAAGGGTAAGTAACTTGCTGATTGTCGGTGATTCAGCTGTTCAGCGGCAGAGCCGGGATTTGAACCCCAGGCAGGTTGGTTCCAAACCTTATCAGGCTGCTACCCGTGTAAGACTCTGACTAGACGTTGTATGGATGTGTGCGTGTGTCCTCCCTTCTAAGAGCTTCCAGTCCAGGAGGGGCGAGAAAGGACCTAGAGATCCAGCCACACAGCAAGACAGAAGCTGACAGGTCACAGGGCAAAAGTACAGGTTGATCACTTATTTTTGCAAAGTCAAGGGACTTTCTCACACTACTTCACCCCCTCAACATCTTTACTGAGAGGCAGAGAGGGAGGCAGAGTTATCACTTCTGTCTCTCAGTGTCCAAGGCGTATGAGGCTTGCAAAAAAAGGTCATCCACAAGGTAGTGGCAGAGTGGAGATAGTCAGTCAGAACCGCCGACACCCAGCCCCTGGTTCTTTGGGGGTTTTTTTTTGATAGAAAACAAGCCTTAAAAATAGCATCTGTCTTTGCTGCACATTGAAGGGAACCAAAACACTTGCTTTTAAAAATTATTTTTAAAACTAGCAGATGGCATTGGCCACAGAGAGAAAAGTAAGTAAAGGAGAGATTTCACTTGCTTGCTTGCAGCTTTGGAAGAACTCAGCTTGCCCCCCAAACTCATTAGTTAGAATCCCAACATCAGGGAGAGCTCTGCTTGTAGCTAATGCCGTGTTTTGTGGTTTGCTTCTGCCATGAACCGTATGCGGGAAAATCCTGAGATCCATCATCTTTGAACTGTACTGAGTCTGCCTTGGGCACACCAGTGCTTCATATAGGAAACAGTGTGGCTGGCGTCCTGCCTTCTCTGTTTTCTGAACGAACACTTAATGATGCCCGCCCTAGGCCAGGCATGATTTTACTACCAGGGAGGCTGCTATGAATAATCCATGGTGCCTGATGTTAAGGATTCCCCAGATGCGTGAGGAGACCAGGTAAATTTCTAAACGGCACTGTTTCCCAAAATGTGGAGGGAGATAATTTTAGGTGGGCTATGGATGCATAAGGCTTTACCTTCATAGTTTTGTGTTTATTTTAATGTGTATTTTGGAAAACAGAACTAGCCCTTGAAGCCCCTGATTCTGTGGCTATTATTGCTGAGGGGGACAGCGGAGTGCATAGAGTTACAAAGGACGAAGGAGTGAGGCAAGGCTGGGACCAGATTATGATAAATTGCATAAGGCCATCAACTTCAAACTTTGGTTGTCTCCCACACGAGCTCCAAGATTTTACCACATTTACCCGCCTCATCCGCTAAAATTTACTTAAAGATATTTCCATTAAAATTTACTTCACTTTTTTTTACTTAGACACATTATTTAACGATTTTACAACTTCATACCAAAGTCATAAGTGGAAATTCATTGTCTCTGTAAAAAAACAAAAATGCATATCTGGAGTCTATCAACTCTATGCTGTATCTGGTCTGGCTTTTGCTCTATCGGTCCCTCAACGGACTTATTTTTAAAGCAAATGCAATTTGTCCATGTACCACCAAGTTCATCTGGCACTCCAAGGTAAGGCACATCCAAATTTGAAAAACACTGCCAGGGGCAACCTCGAGCCAATCTTGAGCAGGGAGGTGAATTTTAGAATGGTTCCTTGAGCATTTATTTTTGCAAGTCATGTATTAGGTGTTAAAGGGGTAAACAATGATGAATAGCATATGGGCCTTGCCCTCAGAGAATTCAGAGTCTTGTGAAAACAGATATGCAACCAACTCGAGCCAGAATCTAAAATAAAACGTGATAAGAGGAATTGCGTGACAGGCACGAAGAGGGAGCTCCGGGGGCGTCAGCTAACTAAGTGGTCCTCACCCACTGCCTCGGATTCTTACATAATTATCCCCCCCACCAACATAATGCCCTGAGATCTGACTTTGCTCCCCACTCTTCCAATAAAATCGTTTCAAGGCCTCAAAAGATCTTTCTTCTGGTCACGTGCAGGGTTCTCCATTAGGACCTCTTCGCTGTACTGAATCTCCCCGAATTGTTCAAGTTTCCAGCGAAGACTTGTCACAGCTTAAGACTTCAGCCCTCATCTCTCTGGGCTGATGAGTCTTGACTTATATTTCCATCCCCTGTCTTTCTCCTGAGCTCCAGTTCGCTCCAGCTGGCTACAGGACGTTTCTACGTGGGTGTTCCACTGTCGACTCCAATTAAAAGCGCAGAAAGGCAAGCTCTCCCTTCCCTCTTCAATCTAGACAGCCTGCTCAACTTTCAAAGCGTTTCCCCCAAAACTGTCATTGTTATTGTTGTTATTCTTCATTAACACGCTGCCCTTGTCCCCCGAGCATGAAACGACTTCAGGTAATTTTAAATTTCCCTTCCCCTTTCTCGCTTGTGTTCAGTCACTGAGGAAATCAAACTAAATGTCTGTCTGTCACACCGCATCATGCAAAATGGTTGGATAGAATGTCTCACATCTGGAGCGGGAATGTAAGGGTAGTTTGATTTAAAACAATGACTGCAAGGCATGTGCCGAATTTATCTGGGTGGGGGAGGGCGGGCATGGCAGAGAATTCAAAGAAATCGTCATTCTTTCCCCAAGGCGGCTGAAAGCGGGATGTGATGTGACGCCCACGTGACTGCTGGGGGGGACACCTGACACTTTTAAGAAGATGCCACAGACAGAGAGGATCCAGAATGTGGGCAACTCCAAGAGCATGCGCCATGCTTTCAAGTGAGTTTCAGTAAGCATTTGCCTATTGAATGATCTTTAACGGTTTGCGAAGCTGGCCAGTGAATCGATCCTGTCCGTAAGCCGTTCCTTTTATTGCTCAGATGCAAGTACTCGTCTCGAGAAGCTGTGCAGTGCCATGGTGGAGAGCCGTACCTGTAGCATGCACTAGTCCTGGGTTCAAGTCTCAATTACACCGCTTGCACACTCTGAGGGCTTGCATCCGGTACTAAACCCTCCCTGCCTTCCCAAAGGGGTAACGACAGCTTCTCCTTCAGAGGGTTTTGCAGAGATATAGAGATGATGCATGTCACATCCTTGCAGATTCAGTGCCTCCCTCAAGTAGTCATGGACATGTGTCACACACAACTTTTTCCCCTCTGTATTCTATAGCCTTAGAATCCTTCTCAGAATCAAGCAATGGATGCTCCTCTAACTTTCTTTCCAGCTTTCCAAGCCTTGCCCTTCCACACAGAGAGCAAAGCTCTCAAGGGCTAGGACCATCTCTACTCTTCCTTGGATTTCTATAGACCTTTGATTACTGAATGAACATGCAAAGGCCACCATTATATGCCTGGGCTACGTTCCTGAGTCCTCTCCTGCACTCACGATCCTCAGATGCTTCAGCTGCCTAAAGCGCCAACACGTGCAAAACTCTCACCAGCTTCCCCTCCTCGGAGGCACTCGATGCTGTGTTTGTACCACCAGCGGTACGTCATGCCTGGCTCCAACCTGTTAGTTTCCTTGCACTCAAAATGGCGACTCCCACTTGACAGGAGCACCAGTGATCCTTTCCCTATAGATCCAACCCCTTCTTAAGGGTTCCTACTGAGTTGGTAGCAGCCAACTACCAGTGGACTGGGCCAGGAATAAAACTTCTGACCTATGCTGAGCCAATCAGATTCTGTTTCCCAAGAGTACGAATTAGAACCAATCAGATTCTCTTTCCCATGAGTGTGAATCAGGGAATTCGGCAGATAGGCAACCTGCAAGGAGTTAGAGAGGCTATGCTGTTACCATGATCAGGGAGAAACAAAGAAAACAAGGATAAAGAAACAAACATCTATTCTAGAAAGCTCTGAAGTTCTGGTTCTTCATGAGGCTCAAGTATATCTTTGCCTTTGGGTTGTTTCCTTCCAATAAGATTCTGTCTCTCTCTCTCTCTCTCTCTCTCTCTCTCTTTTTAATGCAATAGTTTGGAGGAGGAGGTTTTCTGTTTCTGGCAACCCAACTATTGCCTACTGAGACTCTGCCAGAGTTCCTACAGCAACACCCTTCTATCAAACCATACCCCTGGGCACTCATGCCAACTCTGAGCCGATCCTGAGTTACCAGGACCCCTTGGATGTTCTCGGTGTTCAAAGGACATGACCTCAGGGGCCAGGTCTACAAGTAGAACCATCCTCACCCCTCTCCCTGTCCCTGCGTGCATTCTGGGGCGATGCCCATCCCAGCATGCCTTGCAACTGAGTTCTTGCTGGACCACGACAGCAAATTTGGGGAGGAAGTAACTTCTGTCCTTCAATGACTCATAAAATCTAATTCTATTTAAAAAAAAAAAGAAGTGCATATGTTCAATTGAAAAGAAAACATTTAAAATAGATGTTTTGCTAAGGAGACTTAACTGCCTGTGCCCACTGGCAGTTGGGAAATTGCATGAATGTGCCAGGCTGACAATTGTCCCTGAGAAAAACTGTAAAAGGACCGGAGGAAACATAATCCTTTTGTGCCCATGCAGCAAGGCGCCCCTCAAACTCAGCTCCATTAGTGCAGGTAGCCTCCATTTATTATTTATTCTGCACATTGTACATCGTCTCAAATCCTCACTTATTACACTCACTTGAAAGATGATGAAACCAATATTCAGAGCTGTTAAGTGACTTTCTAGAGGTCACACAGCCAATAACCACACACACAGACTTATGTGGCTGAGGCGCTCATGCTTATCCCTCTGTGCTTCTAGAACAATTTGCCGAAACCCCAGTTCATCTAATGAGCAATTTTAAAAATTCAACTTCTTTCTGATGGCTTTTACATCTCCTTGGGTATTAACTTTGGCCATCTTGTGGCACATTCAACACTTTCAAATTGTTTTATTATAGACATTTCTGAAATAATATAAATTCAAAACAAAGATAATTATCCACGGACCCCTCCCTAAATCAAATCAAGGTTTTCATTTGTCTGTGTCTTTTTCGGATTCTTTTCCGTGTGCATATGCAGTTTTAACACGTTTAGAACAATCTCTTAAATAAAATTTAATACCTTTCATTTTCGGTTAACGTTGTGCCATGCATATTTTTCAGAGATTTTTTTAATCCATTTTTTTTGAGAATATACTTCTGATGTAACTTTGCTTTTCCAAATAAGTTTTTTAAATTTAAATTTGCATCATTCTAAGAATGACAAAAGTTGTTTTGCATATTGGTGGGTGTCTTTTTCCCTTTTATCTATTTTGGCCACCTTCGGATTTTTTTTTTTTAATTCTATTAAGGATCTTTCGTTTTCAAAATTCTAAGTCACTAGCGAGAAAAACACATCAAATTTGCAGCACGTTAGACTGGATTTGTCATTTTTTCAAAGTAGCTGATTCATAAAGGAATTCTGGGTCACAAAATACAAAATGACAATCCACTCGGGTTACACCGGCCTCCTCTCTGCTCCTCAAACACGCTGAGTATATTCCCGCCTAGGGCTCTTACACTCACTCTTCCTCCTTGTCTAGAACGCTTTGCCTCCAGATAACCACATGCCTCGTTCCCTCACTTGCTCTGGCCTCTGCTCAAACGTCACCCTTATCAGAAAGACTTTTCTTTGATCATCCTATCAAAAATAGCATCCCTCCGACCCAATCCCTCCATCTCTTCCCCCGTAATGTTCTGTCGCACTGTTGTTGGTTATCTGTCTCCCCCCTTGGACATAAATTCCACAGGAACAGGGGACTTTATCCCTTTTGTCCACTGATGGAGCCCTCACAAGGATGCAGCTGGGTCCTGACACATTTATTTCAACAAATAAATATTTGCTGACAGGATCAATAAGCATTAGTAGCCTCTGTATACTGCAGGCATGGTCTGACTTCTAGGGAGGCTGGCTTTAGAGATACTGCCTGCTGCAGCCCAGCCTGCCTCCCCTCCTCCGCGGCACCAATCAAGGGGTCAGGGGCGATGCAATTCCAGAAGGTGAGTGTGAGCCAGATGACCGCCTCTATGGGCCTTCCCCAAAAACGGGGTGTTGCCTTCCTGCTCACCTGAGACAAGCAACCGATGATGGTTTGCCTCATATATATGCAGTGCTCCCTACATTTGAAAATCTCTCCCACCATAAAACCTTTCCAATCATTGCAGTATCCTTGTAGGGTGAGCAGGTGACTCTTCCATAGTGGAAGGAACCCCTGAAGGGGCTTTAGGAAACCTGGCTGTCTAACCAGACATTTCGCCTCTCTGAGGGGTGGTTTCCACCGAAATGTGGACAGCACTTGCTTATAGTGTTCTGGTGAAAACTGGATGGAATCATGAGAGCAAAAGTGACTTAGAAACTAGACAAAGGAACCTGGGTCAGGATAGCAAGGTTGGGGGTCTGGATTCTTGCAGAACAAATCCCAGTGTCACCATTAACCTACTGTGTGAGACTGCACGAGTTACTTAACATCTCTGAATCTCAGCATCCTCCTGGAGAAAGCAGGGGCAGTACCGGTGTCTACCAGGAGAGGCGCACAGAACATACACTGCGAGCACCTGCAGAGTGCGGAGCGCACAGCCGGCCCACGCTGACGTGCTCACAACGCCAGCTGCTGGGTTTTGTTGTTTGTAACATCACGGTTAAGGCCATGTGGGCTGCAACTCAACATAATGTGCTAGCAAAAGCCTGGCTCTGCATTCAGTGGGCCTGGGAGCCCGTGCTGTGTCTGGGGAAAACTACCCCCAATATCCTACGTCCTCAAACCTTTCTCCTGCAAAGTGGGATGACAGGTAACCCTTTCCATAGCATGGATTTTTTGGTGAAGTGAAACCAAGTGTTTGGAAGACCACACGTGGGAGATGCTCGGATGGAAAGTCAGGTCCATTCCCAAGACAGAAACATGGGGGAGCACCACGAGCCTTCACTGAGCAGGCGAGAGGTGAGCCAGCAAAGGGTTGGGGCTCGGGCCCCTGCCAGAGCCTACGGACAGGATGGCTGCTGGTGGCTCTGCCCCAGGGGCATCACATGGCCTAGAAATCCAGGCAGCCATGCTCAGCACCCTCAAAAGACTAAACATTTGGGGGCGCCTGGGTGGCTCAGTCAGTTAAGCGTCCAACTTTGGCTCAGTCATGATCTCACGGTTCATGATTTCGCATCCATGTGCTCTGTGCGGACAGCTCAGAGCCTGAGCCTGCTTCGGATTCTGTGTCTCCCTCTCTCTCTGCCCCTCCCCTGCTCATGCTCTGTCTCTCTCTCTCTATCTCTCAAAAATGAATAAACATTAACAAAAAAATTTTTTAAAAAGACCTAACAGTGTCACAGTTAAGTGTAAAACCCCGTGGAGCCAGGCTGCCTGGGTTCAAATCTTGGCCCTGAAATGTACTTGCTGTGTGGCCTCAGTCCCCTCGTCTTGGAGGGGTGATGACAGGACCCATCCAAAGGTTGTCATGTGGTTTAACAGTGTCAGCCTTTGCCTCACGTGAGTAGGCATTATTATGTCTTTGAAGTGAATTTAATTTATGTAAACTCAAAGTATATGTGCTTAAAAAAACTATCTGCCACGAAGGCAGTGAGGGCATCTCCTCAAGCCAAGCACAACTGTGACATTTATGGTTACATTTTCCCCAAACCATGCGGCCCTTAGAGAGAGTAGCTACTTTGATCCGCACCAACAAGATGGCAGTCTGTTCCACCCTCAGCCTTGCTGGATTAGGAGACTGCGAGGTGGCCGCCAACATGGGCCTCCATCCCCACACAAGACTCGAACCCATGGAACTGTGTTCTCAGCGCCGTCTCTCTTCCCTGACATGTGACACCCCTTGAGGGGACCCAGGGCACCGCATGATTTCCAGATAAACCCCAGCCCTACTGTCTAATGCCAGAAAGCATACTGAAATACGAGTGAGGCAGTGCAGTATGAAAAGAATTGCCTCAAATCCACTCTACTATCATTTTGAAAGCAGTACCTTACTAATAAAGATACTGTACGTTAATAATGTTTGTCACACATGACTAATACCTCCAATCTCAATACATTCAACCGAAATTGAAAATGGCGCTCTAAGTTGGTCCAACCTCTTGCTTGAGAACAGGATCTCTTCTTGGTCTATTCACCAGACTGAGACCCTTCTTGATCTACTGATGTCAGTGGGTAAACCTGGGGACCCACGATGGGAAAAGGAGAAGATGCAGCGTGGAGGAGTTTAGAGGTTTAAGAATCTAGTCTGGTCCTGTCTCTGCTACCTCTTGAGTGCCTGAAGGACCTAATTCCCTAAAACTCAGGCTTTGGAACTCTCTTCACCACTGTGCCAAGGATGTGAACTGTTGCTCGCGTAATATTTTTCTTCACATCGACTCTCTTCTTTTACGCAAACGTTTTATTTTAGAAGCAAGTGTTGACTAGTCACCTTTGGAGCATAATCATGAACCAATTTGTGACAAACTGTCCAGTAACAAGAAAGAATCAAGCGTTTATCCAGCGTTTCCTATACGAGCTGTGCCATGGGGAACCAGGCAAGTGAGGAGGGGCAGCCTGCCTTCAAAGAGGCATATCCTACCAGTAAATGAAAAAGAAATGACAGAATTAGGGTACCGCCATTAACGGGCCTAGGGGCTGAGTGAGCATCAGTGACGGCCAACATCACAGAAAGAGAGACATGGGGTGTTCTGTGCCTTTGAACCAAAGAGCACGCCTTCTACGTTCTTACCAAAGGGATCGGACCTGATTCTGCCCGAGTCTCTAGGCCCGGCTACCGATTTGCAGGAGACACATCAGACAGGAAAACTGTGCAAGAGGCCCACACCTGTGCAATCCGCAAATCCAGACCGTGAAAACGCTCTGGGTCAAACAGCCCAGGATCTTCAGCAGATGAAGGAACGGATAAACAGAAGGGATGGAGGGGAGAAATCACTGTATCAAAAGGCTTAAAAGACACAGCCAGTGTCTAAAAATGGGAAAGATTAAACTACCGTATTAAAAGACGATAAGACTCAAGTGATAAAACTATAAAGACGCACAAGGAAGTCAAGCCACCGCTTGCCGGGAGATCGAGATTAGAACACGAATAACCTTCCAGAGTGGCGGCCAGAGTTCTGTTTCCCAACCGGGGTGGTGGTTTGAGGAACTTAACCTTATAAGAACTCATTACTAAAACATCTATTTTGTGTGTGTGTGTGTGTGTGTGTGTGTGTGTGTGTTTTTAAATATTTGTCTTATAATACCTCGTAAGCAAAACAGTGACTTAGAAATGGGTGTTTGCCAAAGCTTAGAAACGGAAGCCTGGTACTCTTCTGTTAAAAAGAGGATACAGGTGTGTTGACACCAAACAGAAACATTCCCCTGGAGGCATTCAGGAGAACTTAAAGCTAATTAAAAGGGGAATGTAACTTTAAATCTATGCACCAGCCAAAGTCACCCTTTGTACCCAGGGCCACTTTGCGCTGGGGCATATGCACCCTACTTTGGCAAATACGGTAAGTGACAGAGCCGGGATATGAGCCCAGGTCCTTCTGACCCCAAAATGTATCAAGAGACTTCTTCGAACAGGGAAGGAGCCGAGGTCCGGTTCCGTCCCTTTCACACAGGGCTGTTCTAAGCCCGGTGTGCGGTTACACTGAGAAAACCCACCCCAAACCCAGTTTTAGATCTTTCTGGGCTGGGAGTGTTGAATCTAACTTAGCAGAGCACAGGACTTGGTGATGTTGGAGAAGAGAGGAAGTCTCAAGCCTTAAATTACATGCAATATACGATAGCATCCCGTCTTACATAGGAGGTGGGCTCTAAAATTAGCATGCATAGTAAGAGCTGCACAGAATTGAAATAATCTCAAAGAATCCCTTAAAGCATCTTGAAGTCACTGGGCCACTGGCCCTTTAGAAGCTCCAAAGGCAAGGATTAATTTTTTACCTTTTCGCATTTGGGCTCTGGCCACTCCCTCCTTAGGCATGGAGGCCAGGGTCTAATTTGAATGGGGAAAAGTGACAGGTTCCTTAAAGGGATGGCCCCTGCTCTCGCAGATAGACATGGAATCATAGTTAACAGCGAATAGGGCACAAGTGTCCCCTTCTTTTCTTGGGAGCCACGGTTTTGTGCTCACTAGTCCCTGCCTAGGACACTGTGCCCCCTGCTCCATTAGTCTCCCACAGGCTGTGTTTTCAGGCAACACCTCCCTCAAGGAGGTCCCTGCAACTGGCAGAATATACCGGAGCATTTATCTGGAGGGTCTGGAGGGCTGACTATAACCGTCTAAACCCACATCCTGTGGCCCTTCCCAACTCACTCCCATCGCTAAGCTCTGCTAGAACATCTTATATTGTGAGAGCAAAAGTCCTCAGCTCCTGTCCTCAAGTCACCTCTTGCTGTCTGAGAAAGACCCTGCTCTGTTGGTTATTAAACCAATTGCCTGAGTTCTTCTATCCTCATTGAAACAGCATCTGCCTAGGGGAGAGCTTCTCAGTGGCAACCTCAGAAACTTTCAGCAGCATCCCCTGGGCACAGCAGCCTCCCATCTCCAGAATGGAAAGGGTCCAGGTGCTTCTTTGGAGTGAGCACTGCTGGGATGGCTTTGGTCAAAGCCTGGAGAAGCCCTAGAGGTGGAATGGCCAGGCCCCCGGACAAATTACCATGGTCTGGAAGCAGGAATGGAGCTGGGTCAGGAACGGCGGCTTCCCGGGCAGGGCCAGCACCCGCTTCTCCACCATCGTGCATTCCACATCGTCATCTTGGATCACGACGTCCTTCTTCAGAATCTTCACAGCATAGAGCTCGTCTGTGCCTTTCCGCTCTGAGAGCATGACCTGGGAAAGAGAATAAGCCTGTCAGGGTGGTCGGAAGGGCCCAGAAAGCCGCGGCAGCGATGCTCATTCAGACCCACTCCAAGCTCTGCCCAGATGCCCTCTGTGGACACTGAAACAATGGATAAAGTTTTCTCCAGACCTCGCATTTTGAATGGCTAAACCCAATCAGTAGGGAGGGTTCCAACAACAACAAGCAAGTATCGATCCTTTTGGGATTTGTATCAATGCCCAGCCAACAGGGCTAGGATGTAAACCTCATGAGGGAAAGGATCTTTGCTGGTTTTGTTTACTGCTGTCACCCAAGAGCCTGATATAGTGCCTGGTACACGGTAGAGTTTCGATAAATATTTGTTGAATGAGAGAATGGGCAAATTCCTGATAAAACTGAATTTGGAGCACCTGTCTCCTTATTCACTCGATTATTTAATATTCAAGAAAAGCCTGCTAAGCACTGGGAATACAGCAATAAAGAAGCAGACACGTTCTCTGCCCCTGCCGTCCAGAGGAAGAAAGGCTTCTGATATTAATTACAGGGATGATTAGTGTAATATTTTAACACCCTCTCCTGTTGTCCTGGGGCTTCCTTCCATGCAGCTGTGGTCACCAATCCAGCATGTTAATCAGGGTGGCCCAGGACACATCATTATTTTCACTGGTTGTGATTATGCCAGATGCCACAGTGGCCAGCGGGTACCATTTTCAAGAAGCCTCTTAGAAGCAGCACAGGGCAGTACCACTACCCTGCAGGAGACCTGATCGGCCCTGGGGCTTCTGGGAAGGCTTCCTGGAGGAAGAAGCAATCAGACTGCAATAAGCATTCACTGCATGCAGTGTGTCGTGTCACCACTACATTTTTGAGTACTTATCAATGCGCCACGCAAGTGGTGGTTTTCATTTGTTATTTCTCATTACTTTGCAGAACCCCATTTTACAGGAAAGCCAGGCTCATGGAGGGGAAGATGCCCTCACACAGCAAATTCAGTTAGGGACAGGGCCAGGGTTTGAACTCAGGTCTGACTCTAAAGTCTCTGCCTTTAAACACTTGACTTGCTCAGAGCTCCAGAAGAATCCTCAAGGTGCTTAGGTGGTTGGGTAAATAAAATGCTCACACCTGACTCAGCTGGGGGACCAGAGAATGCAATAGAGCCTTAAGGCCAGAGGGAGGGAGACCTAGAAAGCTCTTTGAGGCAGGAGGGCAGCTTGGCATATTTCGTTCAGCTCTTATCTTAATGGTAAATTAGAGTCTAACTGCATGGAAGCTTCCAGGCTGAGCCCACCGGCTCCCAGAGGCCCCATTTCCTGCTCTCACCATCTCCTTTCTCATCACAGCCAGGGGTGGCCATGGGCACTGTAGACCCAGGAATTTAGAGCACTTAGCAAGAAAGTTCCTGGTGCACACTGCCACTACCATAGGACTTTCTCAGCTTCTCTCCTCCAGCCCCACTAGAGAAATAAGGGCTGCCAAGCTGAGCAGGGCCTACCTGCTGGGCATCTACTCGATCCCCACGCAGACCCGCCAGTCCACATGGCAGGGTGGGGCTCAAAGCGCTGGGCCATGTGTCTTCAGTTTGTTTCCGGTCTTCCCTGTTCTCTCGCTAGTCCTCAAGGGCCATTTTCCCTTCCCCAGCCCTCACCACAGCAGAAACAATGCCTCCAGGAGGCCAGTGTTCAAGGACGCAGAGAGTCAGGTGGAGACAGGGCTGTTCTGCTCCCAGGGTCCAGAGAAGATTGGGGAAGGGACAAGTGCAGGGTGGAGGCAGGGACGTGACTTGCCTGGGAGACAAACCAGTAGAGGGGCTGAAGGTGGAAAAAAGAACCTTCAGCTGAGAGGACCCCTGAGCCCAACAGGAGGGGGCTCAGTAGTGAGCCGGTTTCGAGTGTGGACAGCCCCACCGACCCGTCACCACTGGTCAAGGCACCATCTAACAATCCCTTTCTCTTTTTTTTTGCTTTTTAAAAATTTATTTATTTTTTATTTTTTATATTAAATATAATCTATTGTCAAACTGGTTTCCATACAACACCCAGTGCTCATCCCAACAGGTGCCCTCCTCAATACCTATCACCCACTTTCCCCTCTCCCCCACCTCCCATCAACCTCAGTTTGTTCTCAGGATTTAAGAGTCTCTTACGGTTTGCCTCCTTCTTAAGTCTCAGGATCCACATATGAGTGAAAACATAAGGTATCTATCTTTCCCTGTATGACTTATTTCACTTAGCGTAATACCCTCCAGTTCCATCCACCTTGCTTCAAATGGCATGATTTCATTCTTTCTCATTGCCAAGAAGTATTCCAAACAATCCCCTGCTCGACCACCCAAGACACCGAGGAGGGGGCCCTGGACACCTTGAGTGTCAATGCAGTCATGATAGGACATCCCAGCCCCCTGACAGGAGGAGAAGCAGGACAGTTGGCCGAGAAGTTCCCTGATAATATTTCCATTATCCCCATTTTACAGATAGACTAACTGAGGCTCAGAGAGCTTAACCTGCTCGAGCTAACAACTGCTCTAAAAATGCTGCTCTGGCCATGTTACTCAAATGCATACAATCCTTCAGTGATCCCCACAAGCCAGACAATTCCGTGACCACATTTTCTTCTTTCTTTTTCTTTGAATATTCTATTCCCACCGCTTGCAATGTCCTTCTACACTCTTTCACTGCCCAGAAAATCAGTGATTCAGCTCAGATGTCACCTCCTTCTCAAACCCTCAGGGATGTACTCAGACTAAATGGGTCACTCCCTCCGCTGGGCACCAGGACTTTTTTGTAGCTATGTCAGTCACTTTAACACAAGTTTCCCAAACTTCCATCAATCATTCGTGTGCCTTTTGCACATCTTTTCCCATCACCTAAACTGGTATTTGCTTAGTATTTTAACAACCTCGTCATATTTTTACTTAACTAAATTTATCTGAAAAAGGAAACTCTGTATCACCACTATTAATGGCAAGCCAGTATCACCAGCCATAAATGGAAATAAGCATAAAAATAAATAAAAGCAAAGCAGTGCTAGGAAATTCTAGTTAGCTTTTGCTAGCTGCTGAAGGTTCCAAGCCAGCCCCTGCGTGCTCTCCTTGTTAAAGGGAAAAATGATGTTAGCAAGTGTTAGAGAACTATTAACGGCATATTGTCATCAACTGAGATTTTCTTGTTCAAGTAATAGGAAAGACTGAAAGAAAACATAAAGAGAGAATCGTTCTATCATGATGTGATTTAATTTCATTTAATATCACTTCTATGTACCACCTAAAAAAATCTCAAGCACTAAGCTAAAATCACCTTGCAAATCATCAATGCTATGTGCTTTGCACCTCAGGAAATACTGTGGCATTTGCAGAAATCAGGTTTTTTAAAAATTTCTTTTACATTTATTTTTTTTAAGAGACAGAGAGAGACAGAGCACAAGTGGGGGAGGGGCAGAGAAAGGGGGAGACACAAGCAGGCTCCAGGCTCTGAGCTGTCAGCAGAGAGCCCGACGCGGGGCTCGAATTCACAGACTGAGATTGTGACCTGAGCCAAAGTCGGACACTTAACCGACTGAGCCACCCAGGCGTCACTGAAATTTTTTTTTTTTAAGTCAACTAACAGGGATGTGTGTGGATTCTGGTGCCTTGCTCTGTCCCAAGCAACATGGGTAGAAGGAAGAAAAAACCGATACCAGATAGCATCTCTGACATTGTGTGAGTGGTGTACAAATGAGCCAAGGTCGGGAAATTCCCCTGTATTGGCTGGAGGAAGGTAGGAATGAAACACATGAAACGCTAGTAACTATGGAGATACAGAACTGAATCAAATCCTAGAGCAGGGGTCAGAAAACTTTTCCTGGGAAGGGCTGAATAGTAAATATTTTAGTCTCTATATCAAACACTCAACTCCACCACCATAGTGGGAAAGCAACCATAGACAATACACAAATGCATGGGTGCAGTTATGTTCCAATAACATTTTTTTGTATAAAACTAAGTGATGGCTGGGGTGCCTGGGTGGCTCAGTCGGTTAAGCATCCGACTTCAGCTCAGGTCACGATCTCGCGGTCCGTGAGTTGGAGCCCCGCGTCGGGCTCTGGGCTGATGGCTCAGAGCCTGGAGCCTGGTTCAGATTCTGGGTCTCCCTCTCTCTCTGCCCCTCCCCCGTTCATGCTGTGTCTCTCTGTCTCAAAAATAAATAAACGGTAAAAAACATTTTTTTTTAAAAAATAAAAAAAAAACTAAGTGATGGCTAAATGTCCACTGATAGATGAATAGATGAATGGATAAAGAAAACAGTGTGTGCATGTGTGTGTAGGTGTGTGTACACAGTGGAATATCATTCAGCCACAAAAAATAAGGAGATCTTGCCAAGTGTGACAACGTGGATGGACGTAGAAGGTATTGTGCTAAGTGAAATTAGTCAGAGAAAGAGAAATACCATACGGTTTCACTCATATGAGGAATCTAAAAACCAAACAAACACACAAACCAGAAACAGACCCACAAATACAGAGAACAAACTGGTGGTTGCCAGAGGGGAAGGGGTTTCAGGATGGGAGAAATAGGTGAAGGGGATTAAGAGGTACAAATTTCCAGGGGTGCCTGGGTGGCTCAGTCGCTTAAGCATCCGACTTCGGCTCAGGTCGTGATCTCACAGTTCGTGGGTTCAAGCCCTGCATCAGGCTCTGTGCTGACAGCTCAGGGCCTGGAGCTTGCTTTGGGTTTTGTGTCTCCCTCTCTCTCTGGCCCTCCCCTACTTGCGCTCTGTCTCTCTCTCTCAAAAATAAACATTAAAAAAAATAAAAAAAAAAAAGAGGTACAAACTTCCAGCCATAAAATGAATAAGTCATGGGGACGAAAAGTCCCACATAGGGAATACAGTCAACAATATTATAATCACATTGTACGGTGATGGATGGTAACATTGAGGTGAGCATAGCATAATGTATACAATTGTAAATCACAATGTCATACACCTGAAACGAACAGAATAACGTGTGTCAACTATACTTCAATATAATTAAGTAAATACGTACATACATACATAAATGGAGATGGGCCAGGCACCAGATGTTTCTAGAATATGTGTTTCAAGAAAGATCAGAAAAAATAAAAGTGACCACATATTCACATTGGCAGTTCAATTTGGAAGTGAATCTTGGCATGCCTTTCAATTCTTCTGACTCTTTATTAGAAGAACCTTCTGGTTGGGCAGTGCACCCACCTGGCCACAGCTGATTGGATCAGAGGTAGCTACTAAGCTACTCCTAAGCTGAGCCAATCAGTTTCTCTCTCCAAAGAATTTGGAATAGGCTAAGGGCCAGGGCAAAGTCAGTCCTGGGTCCCTGAATAGAGAAACACATAGGTCTGCCTAGATTGGTCCTTTTCTACCACATGCAGGCAAAGAAGAAACTGATGTGTCTTGGGGGCAGGGGGGAGGGGAAGAAGTTCAGAGAATGAGAAGAGGCCTTCCTTTCCAGTTCCTGGTTCCAATTTCTCATGAGGCTTGGCTGTTACCCATGAGAAACCTCCATATCCCTACAATAAAGTTACCATTTTTATTTATATCAGTTGGAGAATATTTCTGGTACTTAGGGGGTCCTGTAAGACAAAATTATTATTTGGGTGGCTCAAATTCTTAATCAAAATTAAAATTTCAGAAAGCCAAATACCAACAGGTCAGTATGCAATCAAAGCCAAGGCAAGGTCCATTCTCTATAAAGGACGATGCCTCCTGCTTCTTGGGGGACATTCATTTATGACACAGATCCCAAGCACCAGAAGGTCTGGGCTGTGGCCTGTGGTCTGCATGTTAACAAGTGTCTCTCCCCCTCCCGCTCATGACCCTAACACGAAATCTGTTGATTTGCGGAACTCTCAAAATCGATTCATTTCATATGGTGGTCAGGAGGTATTCATGGGGAAAACAGACTTCTACCTTGATGTTCCTAACAGCTTCTTCTTCTCAGCAGTCATTAACAGGGGTAAGAAGGAAACTTCTCTTTGTTCCTCCTTAATATTCTCATCAGGCTTTCCCTTTCAATAGGAATCTCTCCGGCCCCTCTTGGAGGCCTTTTTGAGAGCTTTCCTCACGTCATGAAGGAGGTGGTTTTTCACAGTGCCTATAAAGATTTAATACTCCTCAATCCAAGACACAATTTATGCCCCTTGAACCTGGGCAGGCCTTTGTGACTGCCTCAATGAACAGGATGATGGCAGTGGCCCCCTGTGACTTCTGAGTAGTAGCTTCTCAGTTTCTCTTGGGACACCTGCCTTTGGAGCCCTGGTGCCACCATGCCAGTGAGGCCAAGGAATGAGACCCCGTGGAGAAGCCCTGGGACTACATGCCAGCCAGCCCTGGTGCTCCAGCCTCAGCGGTCCCAGCCACTGCAGGAGAGACCCCAAACCACGATCAACCAGCAAGCATTCCCAATTCGCGATCCCTGATGCACGGAGACATTGGGAGATAATAGTCTGTGGTTGGTGGAGTTTGGGGATGATGTCTCACCAGCGATAGATGACTAGAACAGAGTCTTCTAAGTTTCCACGTGCACTGATGTAACCCAGTGTTGCCAGGTGTGGTCCCTGTTACCTTGGTTTCTTTAATTCTTGGGTTTCATTATGCATATTCTCTTCTATCACTTTCTTTATTTTATCTTATTTCATTTCATTTTATTTTATTATTTTATTTATGTTATGCTATTTTATTTTTAAATATTTATTTTTGAGAGAAGGAGGGAACAGGGGAGAGGCACAGAGACGGGGGGAGACAGAGAATCCGAAGCAGGCTCTGTGCTGACAGCAGACAGCCTGATGCAGGGCTCAAACTCACAAACTGTGAGATCATGACCTAAGCCGAAGTCAGTCTCTTAACCGACTAAGCCACCCAGGTGCCCTTCAATCAGTTTTATTTTTAAAAGGCTTCAATTAAGAGATGCAACAGAGAAGGAATTCATTGTGCCTTCCAAATGTGTCATCTTTTCTAGTCTTATCCAGGACTTGGAAGGCTGGCCAATTCATCCATTCATTCAGTAAACATTACGTGTCTGGGATGCACCAGGCACTGGGATAGGCACTGGGGATGCAGGGCTCACAAAGCTCGCCCTCCTGCACAAATAATTACCTAAATCAGTTACGATTAAACTCCAGCAAGAGAAGTGCACGGCACCTCACGACTGGTTAAACAGAGGACCCAACCTGATCTCGCAGGTCAGCGAAAGATGTTCTGGGGAAACAATAGCGAAGTGTGAACCTAGAAGATCAGCAGAGCCAGCAGGCATATTCCAGGCAGAGGGAAGAGAACTGTGCTCCCTTAGGATCACACTATCCAAACCTACAAACCTTCTCCTAGAATTACTGTAGGAAGTGAGCACTCAAGCTCTAGAATGCAGATCCTAGATTTCAATTCCCAGCTGTCTGCGAGGCAGCAGCCAATCATCTCTAGCAGAATTGGAGAGATCCAGCAACCAGAGCAGCTGGGATGGAATGGTACAGGGTTTGCACCAGGAAGAAGGGACGGGGGCGCTGGAGGCGGGACCAGCATAGGTCGGGGGGGGGGGTCCTTATGGGTTGGTAATGATAACCCCTCCCATTTCTTGCTTATACTGCTCAGGATCTCCTTTAATCTCCACTGGAATGCACAGTGGGAACTTCAGTACCTCACTTTACAGACGAGGAAGCCAGGGCGTAGGAAGTGCGTGTCTTGCCTAAAGTTTCTCCCCTAGAAGTGAAACTTCCTACGGCCCCTGTCTCCAAAACCCACGCACTTAACCATATTCTGATTCTCTGGACCTCAAGCACCAAGTGTTCTGCTGTGGGAAATTATTCAAATTATTTACCGCAAGCTGTCACAGGAGGGTTTCAAATTCGGCTCCAGATCCCAGCCCTGTTCCTCCTTTTTCTACCCACCCCACGTGTTGAGGCTGGGGAGCTCATGGGCTAATTCAAGGCTCATGAGACAGAACAGTCATTTCTTTCTCCATTTCTTATACAGCCATTGACAAACCATTCATTTACTTGGCGAGATGGGCTTGGTCTGAGTTGGTGCCACAACCATGCATCCAGGTTCCTCCATCCACAAGCTCTTTGGGATTCTGTGCCAGGCACAATGCTAGGCATTGGTGATGTGCCCTAAAACAGATGGGCATGGCCCTGCTTCCAAGCATTAAGCGACCCGGGGAGATCTTCCTTCCTCCCTCTGTGCCCTGATGCACTGGCATGAGAGAGGGAAATAAATGGCAGAGAAATCGCCATTGCCACGGCCACAGCGATGGCCAGGTTCTAAAATGTTCCTTCAAATGGAAATGATCTTTTGCTTTTCATTAATTGCCTCATGAAGTTTCTGGAGCTTCCAGTTCAGTTAATACCAACATAGAGGGCGTGGGCTGTTTGCTCAGCTGTCCCTCCGTCTCCAGGGTGAGGATTCCAAACAGATTGAAAGGATGTGTTGAAGTGACGCTCTTATCAAATTCCAAGCCACATCTGTTACCCAAGAATCTTCTGGGAGAGATGTGATAAATAACAACGCTCCAGTGGCAGCAGATAAAATGTGGGAAAGTAGCCCAGGGACTCCTGGATGCAAAGTACGTTGCGATGAACTTTACTGGTGAATGCAAACGGCAGAACGTGCCTGGAGTCGTGGCCTTTGCATAATGTTGCATGATGGTTAGGGCATGGGGTTCAGAGTCACGGGACCTGGTACCTGCCCGAGTTCCACTGCACACTAGCTGCGTGACCTTGGGAAGTTCACCGAACTTCTCCTCCTCTGGTAATACGGGGACACCAACAACACTTAGCTGTTGGTGGTAGTGAGGGAATTTTACAGGATACAGTGAGCAAAGTGTGCACCTTAACACCGTGCTGGGCAAATGATGCGGGTTTAACACCTGGTGGTTGTCCATTTTTCTAGGGCTGCCGTAGCAAAGAACCAGAAACTGGGTGGCTCAGCACCACAGGATTTTATTCTCTCACAGTTCCGGGGGCCAGAAGCCTGGAACCAAGGTGTTGGCAGACGTGCTTCCTTCTAGAAGCTTCCTTCTAGATTCTCACGGAGAATCTGTTCCATGCCTCTTTCCTGATTTCCAGCGGTTGCCAACAATCCTTGGCTTACAGATACGTCACTCCAATTTCTATTTTCACGTGGCGTTCTCTCCTGTGCCCCCATGTCTGTGTCCAAATTTGCTCTCCTTTTAAGGACACCAGTCACTGAATCACCATACCAGAACTTGATTACATCCTGTAGTTAGGACTTGAACACATATTTTGGGGGAAGACAATTCCACCCACTACAGTGGTTATCATCTATTCATCTTTATCAGAGAACGATCGACCGAGAACGACCGAGGGGCCTGATCATGATCCTTGCCCACCAGCACCAATGTCTGCTTCTCAACTAACTGTGGGTCCGTGCACTTACCAATGTGAAAGGGCAGGCATAGTCAGGAACCCAAGACCCCGCTCCCATTCCCCAACTTCACTGGACACCTGACGAAAGTCCAAAGCCAAACTGAGTCTCTCTTAACTCCTCTTGGTTAAGCCCCTCATCCAAGGCGTCAACAAGTTTTGTCAGCTCTGCATTCAAAATGTATTCCCTCCCCGACGTCCTTCCTGACCTAAGCCACCATGCTCCTGAGTCTGGCCTCCTGAATTGTCTCCTAATTATTCCTTGCTCCCCCGCCCGCCCCCACCCCGACCACTTGTTCCCAACCAACACGCCCACTGTTTTCTACATACCCCAATGATGCTATAAAATGCAAGTGGGTCTGTGCTCACTCTGCCTTCCTAGGATCTTCCTCTCCCCCCACTGCACTTAGGGCTCTCCCCATAGATATGCTCAAGTTTACTCCCTCATCTCCTTGCAGAGGTCCTCCCTGACCACCTTCTCTAAATTAAAAAAAAAAAAAAACTTTTTTAATGATTATTTATTTTTGAGAGAAACAGAGTGTGAGTGGAGGAGGGGCAGAGAGAGAGGGAGACACAGAATCCGAAGCAGACTCCAGGCTCTGAACTGCCAGCACAGAGTCCAACTCGGGGCTTGAACTCACAAACTGCAAGATCATGACCTGAGCTGAAGTCAGATGCCTAACCAACTGAGCCACCCAGGTGCCACTGACCACTCTCTCTAAAGTTACAGCCCAGTTTGTTATTCCTCATCCACTTCCCCTTACTTTGTTTTTCTTCACAGTACTCACCACACCTGGCATTAGAGTCTTCTCTCTCTCTCCTTCCCTCCCTCCCTAGATGTAAGCTCTCTGAGAGCAGTTATTTTGTTGACTTGTTTACTGTTGTACCCCCAACAGACACTCAAGGAATATTCATTGCATAAATGAATGGGAAAAATCTGAGTGAGGAGAAAGTAGCTTCAAAAAACAAACAAAAACCCTAGCTCTGGGTCCCTGGAGATCTCCAGTGACTTAGGTCTAAGCGTTGTTTAACTTATATATGGCCATATCTAACCCACATTTCACAAAGAAATTGAAGTGTCATTCAAGATTATATAACAGAAACAAGTGGATTTCATGATATGTAAATTAGACTTCAATAAAGGTGGTTAAAAGCATTATACACTATAAAGTGTTTACAGTTTCTCTCTTTTTCTCTTCCTCTCTCCTCAGGTTCCTGGAGGCCAAAGCAACCAGAGACACATGAAATCTAACACAAGTTCATATTTCCTTTAAGGAAAATCATTTTTTAAAGAGAAGAATAAGCTTTCCCTAGAACTTAGGTCTCAAAGAAATGTCTCGCATGGATCTTGAACTCATAGTGCTACAGTGGATGGTGTTCTTAACAACATCCCTACAACAGGGAAGGTGGAGGAAGGGGAGGAGGAAGGGGAGGGGGAGAGGGAGGGAGAGAAGGGGAAAGGAGGAGAAGGGGGAGGGGAGGAGGGGGGAGAGACCAAGCATCTAGCACTGTTGGAACCTCCAAGCTGAACTAACACACTGGGATTAGGGAAAGACTTGAACTTGAACTCAAATGGTGCATCCAAAAGAGAAAGACAGAGACAGACTTGAGGCTCATGGGGTCCCGAAAGTCCAACCTGGGAGAAGAGGATGGGTCAATAAGGTGCCTGAGCTGAGGTTGGCATGGGACAGGGAGAGAGAAGCAAGTTAACGCCGGGTGTATACGCCGTAGGCTCACTGTAGACCCCTGGCCCCCTCCTCTCCCACACCCACCACACAAGGGAGCAGGCTCGGGGGCAGGTCTTGGGTGGTGGTCTGCTGCAAGGCGTGCATCCTCCCTTATTTTAGGGTTCCATCTTTTCAGGGGTTCCCCTGCTCTCTGGGCTGTCTCCTGTGGGTTGCACCCAGCCCCATGGAGGCCAGCAGAGGGTACTTTAGATCAGCTCAGCTCTGATCTGGAGGCAGACGCTGCTCCTCCCCTCCCCACCCTTAGCTGGGGTCTGCCTTGCAGGCTGGCACCAAGCTCCTGTTTCTCCAGGACGCACATTAGAATTCTCTGCGGAGCTTCCAGAAGCTGATGCCTGGGCCACAGTCCAGACCAATTAAATCAGAATCTTCTAAATATTGGGGGCCTTCTTGTGCCAGGCTTGGCCTGCCCGGGGGAGGACGTAGTGGTGGTTTGGCAGGCCATCAGGGTGGTGGTGTAATCAGGGGCTGGAGCACTGGGCAAACACTGTCCATCTGCCCCTCCCAAAGTGTTCACCCACTCAGGAGGAGGACTGTGAGAGAAATCTGGGTGCGGCTGCGTTACAAAATGAAGGTTAGCTCCCGCATCCACATCTTCTAACATGACAGGGACGCTGACAAGCTCTTTGAGGTAAGAATGCGGCTGCGACAGAGTCTGAAGAGCTGGAAGCTTTGCATCTAATTAGAATTGTGAGACCCCGGTGGTACAAGTTCGGCTCTGTAATCATGAATTTAAAGCCTGGCTCAGTCATGTGCTTGCTGTGTAATCGTGGGTGAATTACTCAACCTCTCTGAGTCTCAGTTCCCTCGCCCATGAAAGGGCCACAGTGGCAGCTCATCCCCCACAGGGCTGCTGTGAGAGCGAGTGACACTGGGTCAACGCAGTGTCAACGCAGGTGACACTGGGCACTCAGCACCACAGCAAGCCACATTGTTAATGCGAAAGCAGAGTCAGGAAGAATAAAAGAGATGCTCCAACTGTCTCTATGGGGAGCATGGTTCTCTCTCCCTTTATCGGAAGGGACAAACAGAAAGGCAGAAGGCGAGCAGAAGCCACAGACCAAAATGTCTGCAAAATCAATCTCCCAGGAGATGTAATGCCAAGTCCGGAATGAAAGCCAGGTCCTACATTCGTGCTTAGAGATGGGACGGGCACGAGCCCTCCCCAGGAGGCTAAGAGGACCCTCGGGGAGGTGAATGCTCAGTGTGGACAGGGCTTCCCTGTGAAATCAGCAGAGCCTCTGTCAGCTTCCAAAGTTCTGAACGAGGGAGGACGATATGCCTGGCCTCCAGGCCTTCACCGATCAGTCTGTTGTGGCATGCAGATATGCCGAAGTCCGCCCTCAGACTGGGCCAGGGATAAAGACTTGGCTCGAGCCACTCAACCCTTGGTAACCAGAGGCCTGGAGTGTGGGGCAGATCCATTCCAACTGAGCGACCTTAGAGCATGCTGGATGTGGGAGCAACATGTAGACAAGAGTCCATCATGGACTGATGGATGACTCCATGGCATAAGGCATGTGAAGAGCTCAACAGAGAGAAAGAACAGAAGGTGCCATGTTCATCATGGCCGATGAATTGTTAGCCTTTGAGGCTTTCCCGACCTTCAACTTTCACTGGACAAGAAGATGTCCTAACATGCTCTAGGTTACCCTCAGGGCCCCGAGTTTGATTCTACAAAGTGTATTCTTTTTTTTTTTTTTAATTTTATTTTTTAACATTTATTTATTTATTTTTTTATTTTTTAAAAAAAAATTTTTTTTTCAACGTTTTTTATTTATTTTGGGACAGAGAGAGACAGAGCATGAACGGGGGAGGGGCAGAGAGAGAGGGAGACACAGAATCGGAAACAGGCTCCAGGCTCTGAGCCATCAGCCCAGAGCCTGACGCGGGGCTCGAACTCACGGACCGCGAGATCGTGACCTGGCTGAAGTCGGACGCTTAACCGACTGCGCCACCCAGGCGCCCCAACATTTATTTATTTTTGAGACAGAGAGAGACAGAGCATGAACGGGGGAGGGTCAGAGAGAGGGAGACACAGAATCCGAAACAGGCTCCAGGCTCTGAGCTGTCAGCACAGAGCCCGACGCGGGGCTCGAACCCACGGACCGTGAGATCATGACCTGAGCCGAAGTCGGCCGCCTAACCGACTGAGCCACCCAGGGGCCCCTCTACAAAGTGTATTCTTATCGTTCAAACTTCGGATCAAGTTTTCTAAGCACGTATGTCCACACATACTGTGTGTTTAAATTTTATTTTTAATGGTGGTCACATTAACCAAATATGAAGTCATGTGGGTTGGGGGAATCAAATGCCTTTGCCTCTAGCCACAAACAGGAAGTTAACAGTGTAGAAATGATTTCTGGCAACTGGGGAGACTTGTTAATTGAAGAAGTACTTCAGAAAAAATGGAAAAGCGATACAGTGGGGAAAAGATGTTAATTGGGAGTTAATAGTGTGGATCTGGGTAGGACTTGGTGGGTACAATCTTCAAGTTGGACGAACAAAAAATAAGAACCGTGACACTCAGCACGCAGATCAACTCCGATGATACAACTTGGTTATTTCATGATTTATTATGTAAGGCTTTCTGTATTTAAAATAAAATCTCTTTATATGGTTACATATGTATGATTCCAACTATATGACATTCTGGAAAAGGCAAAACCATGGAGACAGTGAAAAGATCAGTGGTTGCTAGGGGGTAGGGGGGTGGGAGGGATGAATAGGCAGAACGCAGAGGATTTTTAGGGCAGTGAAACTATTCTGTATGATACTATAACGGTGGATACATGTCATTATACATTTGTCCAAACCCACAGAATGTACAACGCGAAGGGTGAATCCTAATGTAAACTGTGGACGTTGGGTGATAATGACGTGTCAACACAGGCTCATCAATGGTAATGAATGCACCACTGTAGTGGGGGACATTGATAATGGGGGAGATCAGCCAAAATTTCAGGTCAGAGTTTGGGTTAACAGGTGTGTTAAGATTTAAGCCTTTTAAAACGATGTCATGTGACACCTCAGATTTAATCAAGTTGAACTATTGCCCACTAGCAGAGAGAGCCGGAGGAAGTGTGAAAGGAAGTTTAGAATGGAGGTACTTTTAGCCGAGTCATCTCTGGGCTTGCTATTGTTAAGCAAATGTCACTACACCGAGGAAGGAATGACTCACAGCCAATGCTGGGGACAGGGGGGCAGAGGGGGATAAGGAGATTGGAACCTCATATGCCTAGCTCCTATGTTTTCAATGAAGACGTTTAGTTGGATTTCATTTAAAAATTTTTTTTAATTGTTTGATTGGGTTGTCCTAAGAAACGCAAAAATTTCAAAACCCTGGGCTATATCACTCCTAATTACTGATATCATAGAATCGGTTAATGATAACTGATAGGTATCAACTCCAGTTATTGTAGCGTTCTTTTGAGCCAAAATCAATGCTGGCGATATGTATGCTTAGTCAATTTTCTTTGAATCATGTGTTACAACTGACAAAGGTAGATGGTTAAAATAAAAGCAGATTTCATTTGACTGTTTTTTCACACGGTTCCCCAGGGAAAGCAAACCAGTAACTGATGCCTTTTACCGAAAGAAACTGCAGTGAAACCCTTAAGGGTCTGTCATCGATTTGAACAATTAGGTTGCACAAAGGAAGCCTGTTTTCTCTCTAATCTGATCTGCCCTGTGTGCGCAAGCCTTCCTTTGCTGGTGGTGTTATAGGCTAATGGAGAACGGGCTTCCTCCAAGGCAGAAATGGAGCACTTGGAGGGCACCTGGCCATGTGGCTTAGTGGTTATGCATTCAGGAGACGGACCCCCTGGGTTTGATCCTGCATTCACTGTTTGCGTAAATCTGCAAGTCTCTTGTCTGTCTCAGCCTCTACTTCCTCATCTGTGAAATGGAGCTATCAATAGTACCCACCTTGTAAGATCGTTGTAAAGTTTAAAAAATTTTTTTTAACATTTTCTTTATTTTTGAGAGAGAGAGAGAGAGAGAGAGAGACAGAATGAGCAGGGGAGGGGCAGAGAGACAGGGAGACACAGACTCCAAAGCAGGCTCCAGGCTCTGAGCTGTCAGCACAGAGCCCACTGTGGGGCTCAAACTCACGAGCCGTAAGATATGACCTGAGCCGAAGTCCGACGCTTAACCGACTGAGCCACCCAGGAGCCCCAAATTGCTGTAACATTTAAATGAGCAATGCATACAAAACATTTAGACAAGTTCTCAATGCTCAGAATATATTATCAATCTCTGCAGTGGTTTTCAATGAGGTTTTGGGCAGGAGCGGGGGTTGAAACACACTATGTCTAATCATATTCACTATCCTTATTTGTGCATCCCACATTTTTACCCTGGGTGTTGGGCAATTATAACCTACAGGTTTCTGCTATTATGTTTGTTGTAGAAAAAAATTATGGGTTATGCTGTTAGAAACCCGGGATTCATCTTAACAGGACTGTGGATTTCTGAAACAGCACATAAAGATGCAGTTGACATGGATATGCAGAGAGTAGCAGGAGCCGTGACAGCACAGTAATTGGACCAGTGGCCATGAATTATCACCTGAGACACAGTTTCCATGCTAATAGCCTCTAGCTGGCCCTTCAACAGCAGAAGTAGAATTCACTTCGTATTATTTTTCCCAAAGAGTCAGGCAACACGTTCAAGAATGTACAGGCTTAACAGCAACTCCCACTTTGGTCTGTGTATCAGACAGGACAGTTATTTCCTTCCTTCTCTTAGAGAAACTGCCCAAACCCCCTCTGCTTTTCAGAGAGCCTGTTTCTGTTGTCCTTCCTGATGGATGGCTGGCAAAGCGACCTCTCCCCATGGCCACGGATCATCGGGATCCCTGTGCCATACTGGCCCATCAGATTCTCTTTCCTGGGATTTTAAAATTCTAGGATAGTCCAGATGTGAGAAATAGATATTGAGAATTGAGGAGTGACACAGGCTGGTGCATATCCACAGAGAGAGACATTAGCAAGAAGCAGGGATGACAGACTGGGGCCCCCAAGATGGAGGCCATGTTGTGGGTTTCCTGGAAGAAGCTTCCTTGTTCCGGCTGTACTTCCTGCCTTTGGGTATTGATGAGAGACACAGAAACAGGCACGTCTTTCTAATAAGTACCCCCTTTGCTCACTCTGGCTTGACCATCTACTCGTAGCAGGGCAGAGGCTTATAAAATTTGAATTCCAGATATCTCATTTTCCTTGATATAATCAATTCTGTTGGGGGAAAATGGACCCCTCTAATTTCTTGTTCTGTAATGGACTCTCTTCTGAGGAGTGGAGGTAAGGGCTGTAGAACAGCAGCAAGTCATTTCACGGAGGAGAGCCGTGGAAAAATCAGGAAGGTGGAAGGACCTCACCATGATTTGGGAAGATGAGTTGGCAAAAACACGCTGCAATCAGAATTGCATTTGAAAACGGCTGGGGGCTGGGAGGAAGGTGCCATAATTGGGATAGAACCAAAGAGAAGGCAGGAATCCAAGATCAGATAGCAAATGTCAAAAGGTTCTCTGGAAGAGGATTAAGGGAACAGGTAGCAGAGACTTTGAGCTATCCGTGAACCATATGATAAAGGAGCTCACCATATGGCGCAAGAAGATAGCAAAGCAGGTTCAAGGAAAGGAAAGTGCTTTTGTCTGTAGGATTATATAACCACATCTAATGTATGTACGTGTATGTGTGCGTGTGACTCCATACCACTAATGAGATTAAAATTAGGATAGACTCCTACATCAGGAGCTCCAAGACTTAGGAAAGGCCTTTGTTACGGGTTTGAACTAAACTGCCTTTTCATTCCCTCATGCCGTTTCTTCCTGTGTTAACTCAGCGCAGTGGCTGGTTCCAGCAGAAGACGCTGTAGTCTGGGGCTCGGAGCTCTGGATTGCTCTCTTGTGCACGAACCCAGAGCTCACGCTAGCTAAGCGTGCTGGTGGCTTTCAGGGAGACAAGCCTTGACGTTGCTGAGGATGCAGTGCTAGGGGGCGAGTGCTGGCAACCGGCACCCACTATAGCAGGCAAACCAAGCACAGAGCTGGGGGTGGGGGCACAATCTTTTTAGGGGCTCGTGAGAGCGTTTTAATTTCTCTTAAAATCACAGAAAAAATGGGCTTTTAGGTTAAAGAAAAATGCTTTAACTTATTATATTAATATATTCGTCCTTATACCAATGCAATCACATAAGGCATCATTTTTAACTTTTTTTCCACAGCAGAAGGAGGGACCCACAAATGTCATTGTGCAGCTCCCTAGCAGTTCTGAAACTGCCATTTCAAATAAAGACAAGACCAGCAGGTTGGGGGAGATGAGTGGACCCCAAAGCAGAGACATAATCTGTCCGAGATGGGAAGTTGTAACTAGAATCACAAGACCTACTTTCAAATCCTGGCCCTGCCTCCTTCCCGCTGTGTGGTGTTGGGGAGGCCACTCAACCTCTCTGATTTACAATTTCCATGTAAGTATAATAGGGTTCATGTCAGTAACTACCCCGCAGGGCTCAGGGGAGAGTTCGTATGATGTAATGCATGTAAATCCGTAGCATGGTCCCAGGCAATTCATACGAGGTCAGTCAAAGTTGGAGGCAATGGGGATGGGGTGTGTGGAATTGTAGAGGTAGGACAGGTGAAAGGGTGGGTGCAGGTTAGAAGAAATGGAGGTTGGGGGCTGAAAGGAAGCCAGCTGAGGAGTTACTACACACACTAGAGATGCCTCCCGGACCTGGAGGATCCCACCAGCTGAGACCCTCAGAGAAGGGAGAAGGGCAGGGGCTGGAAGCGGGGAGTCCATTGTCATGAGCCTGCTCAGGAATCCCTGCAATGGCTCACAGGTCCCATGAGCATCTGCACACAGGTAGGTGATTGACAGGAGCAGTGATGAGGGAGGGCAGGCAATGTGGAGCCTTCCGTCACCACGGGCATGCAGTTTGTCTAATGGCAGAGGCTCAAAGTAAAACCAAGGCACGTAAACTCTGCTTACACTCAGAGGGAAAAAGAAGAGAGTGGGAAATGAGCAAATAAGAGGGAAAGCTGTTAACCTTCTAGAATATGCCTGAGGTATACCACCGTTGGGACCAGGAATGCGAGATCGCATGCATCTAAACCAAACCCGGTCTGTCAAATGCCACTGACTAGCTATGTGACTTTAGCAAGTTATTTTAACTTTCTGTCTCTCATTTCCTCATCTGTAAGATAGAGATAACAGCAGCCACATTATAGCATAAGTGTGAGTGAATACATGCAAAGCCCTTATAACAGAGCCTGGCGTATAGGAAGGACTCAATTGTTAGGTGGTATCATCACCATCATCACCACTGCCACAGAATATATGTTCCATGAGGGCAGATATTTATCTCTGTTTTGTTCACATCCATTTCCTCTTCACCTAGAAGAGTACCTGGCACATAGTAGATGCTTAATAAATACTTGTTCGAATGAGGGAATCCTTAATTATGCCTGTTGGTGAGGAGTTTATAAAAGTGATGACTTCTCCTTGGGATGGGGTATGGATTCCAATCTCGGCCCCAGTTCCTGTCCCTCATGTCTGCCCTCTGCTGTCGTAAGCAGCCACCATGCCTTGTGTTCAGATGTGGGGAGTAAGGAGCCAGGAGATCACTGATAAAAACTGGGAGGCAGGTGTTTCAGAATTTGCTGAGGGT
The DNA here is from genome assembly GCF_022079265.1 of Lynx rufus. Classification (NCBI taxonomy): domain Eukaryota; kingdom Metazoa; phylum Chordata; class Mammalia; order Carnivora; family Felidae; genus Lynx; species Lynx rufus. The sequence goes on from NW_025814838.1 coordinate 5,891,349, forward strand.
AGAAGTCACAGTTCAAAAGGACAGGGCACAGGTGGTGGGTAGGGAGTGGAGGCAGCAAATCTCAAAAGAGTAGTTTCATTCTCTGGATATATTTGGGGAGGAAAGGACCCAGAGGGATGGTCAAGATCACAGGAAAGATTTTTAAGGGTACAGGAAATGTTGAGCATGCTTCTCATCTAACAGAAAGGACATGGGGAACAGGTTTCAGACACTTTCTGTACCTTCCAGATATTCACTGAAAAAGGAAGCAAAAGACCTCATGTTCTTAAAAATAACAATAGTAATTGAAGTGCCAAATCGTTGTGTGAATGTAAGATCTTTAAGACAGTTTTTCACAAAACATGACACTTGTACCATCAGCAATACAAGGACAAAAGTATTTTTCTTTTAATAAGTTTTCCTAAAACATAGTAGAGTAAGTATACAAGTGGAAGATCAAGTCTGTGACTTTATATATATCATTGTTTAAGGGCAATGCTAAGAGAAGAAAACAAAGTCAACTAAATCCATTTAAAGAAAAAAATTTAAGATAGTAAGGAGGTATGTACATGCCCCCCCCCAAAAAAAAAACCCTAAACAAGTGCATGAATAAGAGAATATTTGGGAAATGTGGCCAAGGCTATATTCAACTCTGTTCTACAGTCTGCATTTTGAGCTAAAGGAATTAGCATCAGCACCTTGGAGAGTGGCACACAAGTTCTAAGTCTCTAGGGGTACCTTATGGGAAGGCGCCATGGCCTAATCCTCAACAGTCTCCTTAGTGACACTCAGGCAGTAATGTCACCAACCTCTTGGGCATTATTCTAGCAAAGTCAGGCATTTGGCGAGGACACTGAATGGTGTCTCATCTCTCAGTTTTTTTTTATTTTAAACCTTCTTAGATGCATATAGAGCAACGGACCTGGATGGGACCTTTTGAAGATAGAAGTGTTATACCTGGGCACCCAGTTTCTATGGACTTCCCACTTTTTCCTTTTAATTTCATAAGCTGCTGACTTCTTCCTACTTAATTTATTCCTGGCTTATGCTATGCTTCAGGAAAAGCAGCACCAACACCTGGCATGTTCCATGATTCGAACACAAGGAAATGTCACCAAAAAGAGGAGCTTGATGGTTTTTTGTTTGTGGAGCATGATAAGCCGGGAGTTCTGAGGGCAAAAGTCAGAAAGTCTCTTGTGTCCCCAAGAAAGATTCCATCCAGAGCTGAAAAGTAGGCTGATGCCACTAGCTTTCCACCAAAATTGTTCTCCCGGCCTCCCTTGTACAGAGGCATGGCCATGTGACTAAATTCTCTCTAATAGAGTGTAGGCAGAAGTGATCGGTGTCACTTCCAAAGCAAGGCTTTTAAGAAGCAGCTTGTGCCTCCCCCATACTTCTCCCCCTCCGCCCTCTGAATGTAGACAAAAAAACAAGGCAGGAGAAATTAATGGAGTCATGTAAGACGGAAGGAACCTGGGTCCCTTAATCACCATATGGAGAGAGTGGGTGAGGTCAGGAACACCCATCTCAGACTATTACACGAACGGAAATTGAACTTCCTTCATGTCTGAGCTAGTGTACATTTGGGGGTCTATTTGTTACAGCAGTCGAATCCACCCTAACTCGTGAAGGAGCTCAGGTACCTTGGCCACCACACAGGTCAGCCAAACCTGGCTTGAGGCTGGGGTCAAGAAGAGGAGACCTTCTGAGATTTTCATTTACTCCCCCATCGCCGTTTTGTGAAGCTCACTTAACTCATCCTTTAGGTACAGCCCAAGACCCGCTTTCTCACGGAAGCCTTTGCTGACTTCCAATGAGGGCCAAGCCCACTCCCGCGAGCTCCCACAGCACACATCAGACATCACAGTTGCACGTCACGTGTATCAGTGTGATTTCTTGACTAATGTTTATACCTCCACTGCATTTTAAAGTATGCACTTTTCAGAACTCATAGAATGACACACTACTTAGTGCATTTTGTTGTATGTAAATTTCACCTTAAAAATTACCAAAAACAAATACTGAACTCTGGTTAAATGGCACGTATGCTGAAGAATTTAGGGGTAAAGTATACCAGTGTCTGCAACTTGCTTTTAAGTGCATTAAAAATGGGTTGACAGAAAGACGGATGGATGGATAGATGTGTGATGAAGCAGAACCAGTCAAATGCTGTTGTAGAATCTAGGTAGTGGGTATTAAGGATCTTCACTGTACAATTCTTTCAACCGTGCTATATTCAAAAATTGTTTTTCCCACAATAAGATACTGGGGAAAAAGTTCAATGAGAGCAGGGACCATGAGTACATTACGTGAAAAGAATTGTTCTGTGTATATTATATATTTTTAATCATAATATTCTATGATTTGCTTCTGTTTAAATTGATATTATGTCATGGACATCTTTCCATGATGACAGGCAGGCAGACAGACAAAGAGAGACCTCGTTCTTTTGAATATATCATGGATATACCATAATACGTTTAACTTTCACGTTATTGAACTGTTTTCATTTTTCTCTATTACCAATCATTTCCCATGATTTCCAATCATTTCCCATAGACTTTTGTGTTGCTGGGTTTGAGCTTCTTTATGTTACGTCTACTTCACCACAGCGTACATCTGCCTCCCCTTGCTCCCCACCCCAACTAGCACAGGAGTCCATAGGCAAGAGTCAGGAGTATAACAGAGAAAGGAGTCTCCACTCAAACATCTCAGCATAACTTTTCAAAAAAGATTTGGGTCCTACAGATCACTACCACAAGCACATCTGAAGTCTTAGAGGGCAGGCGATACTGGCCTCAGTTAAATGTTTGTTGTGGCCACATTTGAGGGTTAGAAGAATCAAGTTTGTAATGTAGACAGTTGTACTGGTGCTGTGTCCATTCTCTATCAGGTACCTGCTGTCTTTCTCTTATAAGGTCCACTCATGCAATCCATCTGGGCAGTGCACAGCTGCCCAATTTATATAGCTGGAGAATAATTTTATCTCCAGTGATCCCTTGACAACCACAGAGGTTAAATTCTTACAAAGTGTAGTGGCTGGTAAAGCAGAGAACTCACAGATGAAAGGAATCATGGAAAACAGAGAGTCAAACTCACTGTAAGGAAAAAAAAAATTTAACTATGGATGGGGACGGACGTTAGCTAGACTTCACCGTGGTGGTCATTTCACAATATATACAAATATCGAATCATTAGGTGGTATACCTGGAGCTAATAAAATGCTATATGGTGATTATACCTCAATAAGAATGCGTGAATGAATGAATGAATGAATGAATGAATAAAATAGAGCATGAAGGATAAAACTAGAAAAACAAACATTAAATAGTAAATGAGTAATAGATTTGAAATGCTCTGTTACAAAAGTTCCAGAAGGCATCTATCTCCAAGTACGCCAAATGTGCCAAGAAGCCCTGCTTAGCAAGACAGCCCTTGCAGGTAAACACTCCCACCTGTTCAGGAAAGTAAACTCCAGACTGTTCTCTTTTTCAGAGTTTTTGAAACAGGGCTTACTCGTTTGGAACTCAGTGGCCTTCCCGCTTGCTTTGTCATTTGTTTTATTTCCACAGGTCTTAGCAAAAGGCATGTGTCACTCCCTAGCTGCCCCACAAATTATGACAGTGCTTAAGAGCACATTTTTCTGGGCCGGATCTGATACGGTGGACCTGGGAGAGGAGAGGTGTGAAGGCATCACCTCAAAGACCGATGCCTTCCATCTTTGGAAGAGGGAGACCAACGAGCATGCTGTGTCGTTCTGTTTAAGCGGGTTGACCTATGGGGCGCCCCGCGTCGGATTCTGTGCTGACAGCTCAGAGCCTGGAGCCTGCTTTGGATTCTGTGTCTCCTTCTCTCTCTGCCCCTCCCCTACTCACAGTCTTTCTCTCTCCCTCTCTCCCTCCCTCTCTCTCTCTCTCTCTCTCTCTCTCAAAACTAAATAAACATTAAAACAATTTTTTAAGGGGATTGACCTATACACCTGACAAGATTGCAACTGTCAAAAGTAGGCATTCAGGGACACCTGGGTGGCTCTGTCAGATTTCGGCTCAGGTCACGATCCCAGGGTTGAGGGATCAAGCCCTGCGTCAAGATCTGTGCTGACAGCATGCAGCCTGCTTGGGATTCTCTCTCTCTCCCTCTCTCTGTCTGCCCGCCCCAAATAAGTAAAGCATTAATTTTTTTAAGCAGACATTCAAATATAAAAATCACATTAATTTAAAACCATGGTGGGCAAAACCGGAGGTGCAAAGGGTTACTCTACGTTTTAGAGGATCACTGAGGTTTTGTTATTCTGTCTCGGCTTTCATGACATACTTTGTTTTCATCTGTGATTTGTTTGATGCCACATCCCCAGCCTGGAGCAGAACTCTCAATTATTGTTACAGTTTCCATGGAAACATATGATCTATTCTCTCTCATTCCCTCACTGTTCCCCAAAGACCCACTCTCCCACTTCTCCAGCCACCCCCAACTCTAACCATTTCCGAAAAGTCCTCTGATACTTCCGTTCCTCAAAAACTCTCCAACCTGTGTAGTTAAGTGACCACAAAGGTGCAGAACTATACACAGAGTATGCTAACCTTTGCAGTAACAAGGACAAAAAAACCCATATTTATATTTGGTAAATTAGCATGTAGGAACCAGAAGCATGCAAATTCAATGAACAAAATGTTTGCACACGGAGGGCAGCGGCAGTGAGGGGGCACAGAAAGGTGTGAACCTGGGTGGGAGCAGACTTCTCAATGTTTATCCTTTCCATATAATTTTAATTATGAACCACGTGAGTACACTGCTTATTAAAAATAGAATTTCACTTTTAAAAACTCCCTGACGGGCTCATATTACCAGAACCCCTTCTTCATTTAGGCCCCTTCTTTCCTGGTCATCATCTGAATGCCCCTGTTCTTAGCAGTTTAAATCTCTTGACCTCACCGGTTTGTCTTTCATCCCTAGGCTTCCAGACTCCTTTCCCACGCAGGTTGTGACCCTCTTCCTGTTCTGACTTCTTTTCCAACCTGATCTACATTCCATTTGTATTCATTTATTCCATATGCTTTTATTGAGCACCTGCGAAAAGCAGGCTACGTTGGATCTGCAGTGGGCATTTCTCTTCCCAGAATCCTTGACTCCCTTATTACTGTAACCTTCTGGCTCACTGGTCCTGTTAATTCCCCCCTTAGCTCAAATTTGCCACCAGCTTCCTCATGTCCACACCCAGGCTGCTCAGAGGTACCAGCAAAAATCACACAGAGGCATGGACCACTTCCATCACCAACTTTAGAGAGCTGCTCAGCAGTCTTACTGTGTTTTCCTGCTGTCACTCCCATTTCCTGCCCAAGCTCTGCAAACTCTCCAGCCTTCACCTCAGATCCCTTATTTCATCTCAGCAGATCACCCTGTGACCCACGGACAGAGAAAATGCATGCATTCAATCCATAGGCACTGGATGAACAGTGGTGAACAGGGTGAACAGTGGATGAAGAGTGGCGAACAGGGCAGAGAAGGTCCTCCTCTTGTGGCATTCAGCTCTTAGCAGGAGTGGAGAGACAAACCAACCAACAAACAAGAAGTGTACCATCCGGTTATGGCTGCTAGGGGAGAGTGGAATATGATGGGGAATGATGAGTGGCTGAGGAGGTGGCTATTAGGGAAGGCTTCTCAGAAGAGGTGACGTGGCTGAGATGAGAGTTATAAGAAGGAGCCAGCCATGCCAAGAATAAAGGGAATAGCATCACAAAAGCTCTAAGAGACGGGGGCGCCTGGGTGGCTCAGTCCGACTTCAGCTCAGGCCATGATCTCACGCTTCGTGGGTTCGAACCCCACATCTGGCTCCACAATGTCAGCAGAGAGCCCACTTGGGATCCTCTGTCTTCCTCTCTCTCTGCCCCTCCCCCACTCACACTCTTTCTCAAAAATAAATACATTTTTAAAAAAGTTTAACAACTGTGAGAAAAACAAACAAACAAACAAACAAAAGCCCTAAGAGAGGAAGGGGCTTTCTGTGTTTCAAAAACCCAAGGACCACGGCGGTCAGAGCACCAGGGCGTCACAGGGGCAAGAAAAAGAAGTCAGGCAGAGAACTGGGATCAGATTCTAAAGAGCAATGTAGGCCAAGGACACAGTATGAAATTTATTTCAGTGTGACGGGAAATCATTGAAGAGGTTTTATTATTATTATTATTATTATTATTATTATTATTATTATTATTTTAAGTTTATTTATTTATTTTGAGAAAGAAAGAGAGAAAGGTGCAGAGAAAGGAAAGAATCCCAAGCAGGCTCTGTGCTGTCTGCTCAGAGCCCAATGCAGGGCTCGAACCCACGAACCATGAGACAATGACCTGACCAGAGCCAAAGTAAAGAGTTGGATGCTTAACTGACTGAGCCACCCAGGCGGCCCATCATTGGAGAGTTTTAATCAGGGGAGCGTCTTGACCTAATAATGTAACTGTTCCAGAATGAGCACAGGTGCTAAATGGCAAGTTACTGGTTACAGGTAACAGGAGTGGCCGCAGGGAAGTCCAGCGGGTGTATGAGGTTTAGACTAGTGCTCCATTTGTGAAGGTGGAGAGAAGTCAGTAAATGCACAACATGCTTTGGAGAAGGATGTGTCAGCATTCGTGAATGGATTTCACATGGCTGGGGGAGGGGAGGGAGGCAGCTAAGAACAACTCAAGGAAAACTCCCAGATTTGGGGCTTAGGCTGCAGAGGTGGAGAAGAAATTTATATTTTTTGCACACTTAACTTCATGGTATGTATGAGATTTACACAAGACATATCTCTGGCACACAGAGGGATTAGAAGACCCAAAACAACACTAAACAACTCAGGAATACTTATAGCACAATCTCAGCTTCAGTAAAACAGCGTCTCCCAGTATCTATAAAAGTATCTAGAACCACTCTACGAGTCCCAGGGTCATCCTTCAACTCTGCTGCTGTTTGAGAGGAGGGGTTCCTATTCTTGGCTGCAAAAGTGATCTTTTCCAAAAGGCACATCGGATCGTGTCACTTCTCTGTTTAAAAACTTCCAATGGGGGGCGCCTGGGTGGCGCAGTCGGTTAAGCGTCCGACTTCAGCCAGGTCACGATCTCGCGGTCCGTGAGTTCGAGCCCCGCGTCGGGCTCTGGGCTGATGGCTCAGAGCCTGGAGCCTGTTTCCCATTCTGTGTCTCCCTCTCTCTGGCCCTCCCCCGTTCATGCTCTGTCTCTCTCTCTGTCCCAAAAATAAATAAACGTTGAAAAAAAAAATTTAAAAAAAAAAATAAAAACTTCCAATGGTTCCCCAGTGCTCTACGAATAAAATCCAAACTCTTCATCACAGCTCACAAGGCTTTGCAGGATCGGGCCCCTGCCCATCTCTGCAACTGCACATCCTCCTACCTCGCCCTGCTCATGACATCTTGGCCCCGACACCTTCTGATGGTACCTAGAGTGTGCCAAGCCCTTCTGCACCTCAGGACCTTTGCACTTGCTATCCTCTCAGCTGGCAACATTCATTCTTAGCCCTTGGAAGGTATAGCTAATTCATCCTTATCTTTCAGGGCTCACCTCTTCAGGTGGTCTAAATGGGTTCCCTCTGGATGTGTGTTTCTGGCGCACAGCAGGCTATTCATTTTCTTCACAGTTTTCATTATGAACTGTAGTGGGGATCTACTTTTTACTCTCTCCCTCGCTGGAATGTAAGCCCCATATGAACAGCAAATGTGCCTGCCTTGTCACCTGCCCTTCTGGAGTGGGTGCAGCCCCCAGGCCATACCGTACCTTGCCAAAGCTTCCTTTCCCGAGCACCATCAGGAAGTTAAAATCGGTCAGTTTCATTCGGTCTCTGTTCCCATTGTTGTCAAGTTTGGATATGGTGTTGGTCGTCTTTTCTTCTGGAGCCTTGGTCCCCTGACCGATCTTGGCCCTCTAGCAGAGGAAGCACACAGAACACATCATTAGGGTTTGAGGATGCCCTTGTTGGAGGACACAGGTACACGTTGTGAGCTGTGGTTTCTGCAGCTCGCCCCCTCCCCCAGCCTGCCTCTCAATGAAAAGCATGGCCAACATCCACTCTGCAAGCCCGAAACCTGGAAGCCACCCTTGGCACCTGTGTTTCTCTTTTATCCATCATGTCTCAGCCACCACCAGGAACTGTTCTTTCTTCCTCCTAGCTGTCTCCAGAATTCATCTTCCTTCCACAACCACCTGTTACTATGTTGCACCGGGACAACCCACCTTGGTTCCCCTCTCACTGGGCTTTTCATGCAACCGGAGTGAGCCTCCACCTCTTCATACCAACCAAGTCGCCACCTGCTTAAAAGCTGTGACCCACTAGGTTGGGGATAAAGACCTCGGTGCTTTCACTGGCCTACATGGCCCGGTATGATCAGGTTCTCCAACCTCATCACTTCTTGGATCCTGCCCTGCAACCCACCTTCATTTTTTCATCTCCCACCTCAGGGCCTTTGCACCTGCTCTTTGCTACTACGGGATGGCTATTGTCTCCTCTTTGCCAACCGAGTTACCCCTGCTTCACATTTTCACTTCCCCAGGGAAGCCTTCCTTAACTGTCTATATCTGGATTACATGTCCCTATTTGCTTCCTTCATCCACTTTACCCCCCACTTATACTGGATGGTAACTGCTCACTGTTTTCCCCAATGCACTGGAAACTCTGTGAAGGCACAGAATCTATCTCTGTAACTTCCCTGACAACTAATACAGTTTCCTGCTACACAAAGAGATGGATGGGGGAGGCCCGTGCTGGCCCTCAGTGCAGTGGGGGGAGGGTCTCGCTGCTGTGAGCAGCAGAATGGTGACTCAGAATAGCAGCAAATGCTTTGCAATGGGGAGAGAAGAGAAGGTCAGCAGTGAGAGATAAAATCGCCAGGACTTTGTTACTGGGTTCACCTCCAGGGCTAGAATCCTGGCCCTGGAGTGGAGGAGCGGTGCGGTCCTGAGGAAGTCAGTCAGCTCAGGATGCCCCTCTGCTCAGATGTCCCGTACTTTAGCATCTCTCTCAGAGAAAAGGCTAGAGGCCACAGACGACCTGGCCCCTCTGTACCTTCTCCGATTTTGGCCTCTTCTCCTTGCATCACCCTGGCGTCATGGCTGTTCTCTGATAGCACCAAACATGCCCTTGCCCCTGGGCCTTTGCACTTGCTGTCCCCTGTGCCTAGAGTCCTCTAGTCCTCAGTCCCCTGAGCTTCCTCACTTCGGATAAGACAGCCTTGCCCAACAACGACACACAGAAGCTCTCAGCCATTGCCATTACCCTTCTTTACTTGTTTCTCATCATATCCCTTATCACCATCCTACAAACCCAATATTTACTTGTTTCTTAATGTCTCCTCTTTGTCCTCACACTAGAACATGAGCTCCATGAGGTCAAGGATTTCGTCTGTCGTGTTCTCCTTTCTCTGGCACAGAGTAGGCACTTAGTTGTATTTGGCACTTAGTTGTTTCTAAACCTTAGTCCCCTTTTCGAGCACATGGAGATCATGAGAGAATGTATCTTGGAGTTCTTTGCACCATTCCTAGCACATAGTAGGTGCTCAACAAATGCAAGCTATTTTTTGGTTTATTTTGAGAGAGAAAGCATGAGTGGAGGAGGGACAGTGAGAGAGGGAGAGACAGAAAATCCCAAGCAGGCTCCGCACTGTCAGTGCAGAGCCTGATGCAGGGCTCGAACTCACAAACCGTGAGATCATGACCTAAGCCAAAGTCAGAAAGTCAGACGCTTAACCAACCAAGCCACCCGGGCGCCCCAACAGATATTATTATTATCGTCCCATTATTATCGTCCCTCTATTCTGTTAGAGACAAAGAGGCAACAAAAATTTTTTCAGGGTTTTGAATTTCGGGAAAGACTCATTCATTCAAAAACTACCCACCGAGTGCCCGCTAGCTGCCAGGTGATACTCTAGATGCTGAGGATCAATCAGAGAGAAAACCAAACATGGATGCTCAAAGAATTTACACCGCAGCAGGAACCGGGTCCCCCACCCTGTGTCCAAAGGATATTCTGGAGTTATCCAGATAAACAACTTGATGTCAGCAACAGAAACAGCATTTGTGGAGTAGAGAGTAAGACATATTCAAAGAACCAAACACCATTTAGTCTGGCCGGAACACAGAGTGCAAGGTAGATGTGGCACGGGATGGACAGGCCTTAACCCTGTCAAGAAGTCAATGCTGGGGCACCTGGGTGGCTCAGTTGGTTAAGCATCTGACTTTGCTCAGGTCATGATCTTCTGATTCGTGAGTTTGAGCCCCTCTGGCCCCCTCTCTCTCTGCCCCTCCCCTCATACCTCTCTCACTCTCTCAAACGTAAATAAACATTTTTAAAAGAAGAAGTCAATGCTAATTATGAGCATAAAAGGCTTTAAGGAGGCCCTGGCATGATCATATTCCATTTATTTTATTTTATTTTTAAAAAAAAATTTTTTTTTCAACGTTTATTTATTTATTTTTGGGACAGAGAGAGACAGAGCATGAACGGGGGAGGGGCAGAGAGAGAGGGAGACACAGGATCGGAAACAGGCTCCAGGCTCTGAGCCATCAGCCCAGAGCCTGACGCGGGGCTCGAACTCACGGACCGCGAGATCGTGACCTGGCTGAAGTCGGACGCTTAACCGACTGCGCCACCCAGGCGCCCCTCATATTCCACTTACAAGATCATCCTGAGTCCAGAGAAGAGACCCATTTGAAGGAGGTTGAGTTTGGGAACCACTGGACGTGACTAGAGACATCAAGGTGCCAGATGCCGGGTGTCTCCGGCACAGAGGGAACAAAGTGGGTCGGTTTGGAGGTAGACTTATCGGAGCTGGGTGCAGACTGGGAGAGAGGCTCAGGGATGAAGCCCTTGGCTCCTGTGTTGTGCACCTATGAGGACAGGATGCTTCCCCACTCAGAGGAGAAGTGGAGAAGGGGCAAGTGTGGAGATGTGGGTGAGAGGGTGGGAAGAGCCTGACTTCAGACACACAGAGACTCCCCCCTTTCCCACAGGGGCTTAAACTCTGAAGTTTACTTCCTCCTCGGGACACGCCTGTTCATTGTCGTTGCCCCATCTGTCCTGCTGACAAAGCATCCACCGTTTTTCCTCTTTTTGCAATTGATGTTTTTTAATTTACATCCAAGTTAGTATATAATAATAGTTTTTTTAATGTTTATTTTTGAGAGAGACAGACAGAGAGAGAGACAGAGAGAGAGAGAGGAGAGGAGGAGACACGGAATCTGAAGCAGGCTCCAGGCTCCAGGCTGTCAGCACACAGCCTGATGCAGGGCTTGAACACACAAACCGCGAGATCACGACCTGAGCTGAAGTTGGATGCTTAACCGACTGAGCCACCCAGGTGCCCCTGTAAATTAATGTTTTAAATATTACAGTGGATAGACTGAAACGCATAAATCTCAAGCGTACAGTTCTAGGAATTTGGACAAATGGATACACCCTTGAAGCCAGACCCCAATCAAGAGAGGGAACATTTCTATCACCCCCAGAAAGTTCTCTGTGCCCCTTCCCGGCCAATCCCCACTCCCACGAACACAACCTCTGTTATGAGTTCTATTCTCATAGGTCAGTTTCGTTTGCTCTTGAACTTCATCTAAATGGAATCATAGAGTGTGCCATAACCATAGAGTGTACATAATAAGGAAGATATATTTGGTCTCTGCCCCTGGTTCCTGACACAGAGCTCCTAAAGTTCTTGTTAATTTCCCAATAGGAGCATCTTGTATTCTAATTCTCTTGGTGGGCTCCTGGATGGGGCATGGTCACCAGAAGGACCAAGCCATGATTTTTCAGAAGCTTGGAATTTTCAGCCCCATCCCAGGGTTGGAGACTGAGTTAGTTAATAATCAGTCATGCCTCCATGATGAAGCCTCCATAAAAATCCCTAAACTATGGAGTTTAGAGAGCTTCCAGTGTGGTGAATCTCAACCCCCTGGGGGATGGAATCTCCTGGGCTCCTTTCAGACCTTACCCTGTGTATCCCTTCATCTGGCTGTTCATCTGTATCCTTTATCATATCCCTTAATATATAATAAACCAGTAGAAGTAAGTGTTTCCCTGAGTTCTGTGAGCCATTATAGCATTATCAAATCTGAGGAGGGGGTGGTGGGGACCCCTGATTTGTAGCAAGTCAGACAGAAGTGTGGGTGAGCTGAGAGCCCACAATTTGCGACTAGAGTCTAAAGTGGGGACAGCCTTGTGAGACCAAGCCCTCAACCTGTGGGGTCTACACCATCTCCAGGTGTCATCCGTGAATTAAATTGTAGGACACCCAGCTGGTGTCCACGGAGGACTGGAGAATTTCTTGGTGAGGGAAATCCACACATTTGGTGAAGATCTGTGAAAGTCTAACAGGCTTCCCTTTATGGAATAAGCAGTCCTTGCATCTGGCTGCTTTCGCTCATCATCGCGTTCTCCAAATGCACCCGTGCTGTTGCCTGAATCAGTGGTTTGTCCCTTTGTATTTGCTGAATAGCGTTCATTGTTTACGTTCTCTTCTTTACAGGCATTTGTGTTGTTTCCATTTGGGGGGCTGTTAACAGAGCTGCTGTGAACACACACGGTCAAGTTATTTCCTAGTAAGATACGTGCTGATTCCAGCGTCCGTGGGGCAGCCAAGCATGTGCACCTGGGAAGCACATGCAGGGACAACTGGCATCTGAGCTGGAGACAGAGGTTTGGGGGTTACAGGCGTAGAGCGAGTGGTTAAAAAATGAGCTCATCAGGTAGAGAAGCAAAGCGCCAGGGCAGAAGTAGCACTGCCTTTTCCGGGCCATTATCTTTCCATCATCCCAAATCCTCACCCTTGGCCCCAGGGATTTTTGCCCAGGCTGTCCCGACTCGAATACGTTCCCTCCTTCCTCCCTGACCCTACCGTCTTCCCTGCTTTAGGACCACATCTCCCACCTTCTTGGAATCCCGAGTCAGGACCCACTCAATCCACACACTGCATTCTCCAACCTGTGAGGACCCAAATCCTGACTGTCCCTGGTCCCCAGCCCCCATTCCGGCCCTTAGGGGGACACCGCAGGTCTCAGCATGGCCGGCCAGTGAAGCACGAGTGAGGGACTCACCCAGTTTCTCCGTTTGCCTTTGCCTGGTGCAAAAATTTTTTTCTGTTCCTCAAGGAGCAGCAAATGACCAACCAGCTTCATCCCTCAGTCCTGTGAGTAACCTCCCTCCTCTGAATTATGGGACCCAAACCCCCATCTCAACTTGCTTCTGTGACTTTTCCCATAGGTACAGGCTATAGACCTATAAAGTGTATGTTCCCCATACAAGCTACGGTGTTCGTGTCTCCCCCAACTGCCATGTAGGCTATAAGGTTTGGGTCCTCCCCTCCAAAATTCACACATTAAAATCCTAACCCACAAAGGTGATGGCATTAGGAGGTGGGGTTTTGGGGAAGGAATTAACTCATGAGGGTGAAGCCCTCATGGGGGGGCAGCAGTGACCTCCCTCCTAGAAGAGTCCCTCCCCCACCAAGAGCTCCATGGGTCCTTCCAGGGGGTGAGGACACAGTGAGAAGAGAGCCATCTAGGAACCAGGAACGGGCTCCCTCACCAGAATATGACCAGGCTGCAGCTTTGATCCTGGACTTCCCAGCTTCCAGAACTGTGAGAAAAAAAGTCTCTATTGTTTAAGCCCATGGGTTTTTTGTTGTTGTTATAGCAGCCTGAACAGACTAAACCAGATTCTAAACTCTGGATCAGAAGTCTAATGGCCCCATCCGCCTGGTTTGCACAGTGCTGATGTTGTTTTAATAATTAAATTAGTTGACAACTGTTGAAAAGCAGATGTTCTATAAAAACCCATATTTGCAGCTTCTTTCAGGGAAGTAAATATGGCCACATGGGGCCCCATCCAGCAAGGCATAGTGTTTTTAGATAGGACATGTTCTCTCCAGTTTCCCACAGTCCCCACCATGCCCTATTGTACGACACCAAGCTTTTTTCCCTCCTTGTTTCCTGCCTGGCTCCTGAAAGCATTTGGGTTTGTGACCCCCTATACGGTGAGCCTGTGGAGGACAAGAAGCCCATTCTGGGTCCCCTCTGAAAGTCCCATGATCCCCAGGAGCCCCAGGCCTAGCAGGTACTTTGTCAAAGAGCAAAACTTTTTAAATTGAGGCCCAAATTAAAATTAGCCCCTATCTTTCCGGGTTGGATATGTCTTCAGATACAGGAGTACACTAAGAGTTGTCTTTTCATGTTTGCAATTTAGAGCCCTAGAATCCAGCACTCAAAAGGAAAGCAAATTGACCACGCGTCTGAGGAAGAAGCCTGCCTCCTTCCAAACTGTGCTGGAGGGCAGCAGAGGCGTCTCGGCGGCCGGCACCCAGGGCTCCAATTCAGATGATGAGTGCCTCCGCTGGCTTAACCTACAGACTCCACTGTCACCCCCACCCCTATAAGGAGCTCCGGAGGGGCACCCCAGGACCAGCAGCAGAGGCGAGGCGTCAGGAGGCTTGGAGATCCTTCCTAATCCTCAAGCGGCCCTTCCAAAGCTCCGAAGGAACACGTTCTGAGCTTTATTTATTCCAAGGGGGAAGCTGACGATGGCAACAGTGGCCTGACATTTATATGCTATGACGTGCCAGACGTTCTAAACGCATTATCTCATTCAATCCTCACATAACCTTGGAAGCTAAGAAGTGTTGTGATTCTCCCATTGTACAGATGGGGAAGCAAAGGCTCACAGTTAAAGTAACTTGCCTGCAGTCACCCAGTGAGAAAAGTGGCAGAGCTGGCCCTTGAACCACCCGAACGGAGCAGGCTTCCCACTGCACCCACAAGGCCCAGGTGTCCCTCCAGTCCCTCCAACCACCCCCCCCCCCCCCCCGCACTGTCCTCTCCACACCTGAGGCTCCTTACGGCTCACACCTGCAGCTCTGCCTGTGGGTTCATTTCCTGGTTGCAGGAGCAAGCGGAATCCACAGGCAGGGCGAGCGGCAAATGCTGGCCGTTAACGCCACTGAATGCAGCCGCTAGCCAGCGGCAGAAGTTGAGCCGGTGGATAATAACTACTGCAGTTTCGCGTCCCCCACATGGGACCCCGTGAGGCACACGTTCAGCTTCTCTGACGAGTCAAATCCCAGCGGCCCACAGCGCCGACCTGCTTCACGACACACACTTTCCCGGCCTCCTGCCTTCCCAGCGTCTCTCCCACTGACGAGCATCAGTCGTCAGTGATGCTTCCCAGGATCACTTCCTGAAGAAACTACTTGTGCTTGAATCTTTAACGGCTGCTTGTGGGGAAAACTCAACCCGGGATGATGACCAGCGATGGGATGTGAGAAAGTTGCTTAGCCTGTCTGGGCCTCAGTTTCCTCATTTGTACACCAAAAATGGGGGTGCTCATAGTATCTCCCATTCGGGGGTGTGGTGAGGAGTAACTCAGTTAACATTCCGCAGCACTTAAAATAATAAGGGGCACACGGTAAGCATTTTGTTACGTAAGAAAATCCCAAGACCATCAGAAAACCCATTCTGAACCGTCCAAAGTGGAGTTCTCCCTTCTCTGGCCCATAGGCAAGCCCGTGGTCAGACACAAGGCCCCCAGGCTGAGCCGACTCGGACGTTCTGAAATACACCCCACGCAGTAACTGCACTGAGCTCACCCTACCGTGAAATTCTATTACCCCAACTCCAGCAGCTCGATTTCACCATCACTCAGAATTTCTCCAGATAAGAGGCTTGAAAGTAATTTCTGAGTCATTCTGGGTGCTAATTGCTTATTGCGTAGGGATTACATTTCTCACGTTCAAGGTCAACTGAAATTTCTCTATGTGTCTGAGAATAATTTTCGGTCTGTTGGAAGCATTTTTTTTTTTAATCAACAACTATGGTATGGGGCAATTATAATTCAGGCATAAACAAGCGTTTGCAGGCTCTTGCTAGAAATAAACGGATGCGTTTTGTTGCACGCAGATAAAGCAGCCCTGTACTTCATGCCAATAACTGGCCCCAACAAATGCCATGTTCACGTAGGAACTGTTTTCTCTGACGTCCTGAAATGTCACCCCGGCTGCCCTAGGATGGAAGAGATCATTTTGCAAACTGAGACTTTATTTTATGTGAGAAAATAGTGGCCTTTTTTTTTTTTTTTGTCCCCACAACAGTACATTTTTGACACAGCAGCAAATGGGCATATCTTCCTCCAAAAGCTGAGGGAAAGCGATGGAAGGTGTTCTTTGGAAGGGTGAGTCAAGTGTCCAGCTGTTGGCCCTGCTGCATGGGAAGTCCTTTTACCAGCTCATATGGGCTTGAGCCGGCTCCAAAGCAATAACCTTCACTTATCAAGTTCACTGGAGAGTGACTGATAAGCTCAAGGCCCATGTGTTTGTCCCACTGGTTTCCAGGAAGGGATATTCCCTTCCCCCTGGGTCAGACCCATCACCATAGTCTAGTGTTGTGGAGGGCACAAGAGTCAATACTTAAATGCTATTTCTGTCAAGTTGAGGGGGAAATTAAGGTAGATCTTGGGACAAATGCCAAATCCTTGCCAAGGCCAGAAGTCCTTCTACTGTGATGACCAGCTACTTCCTTAGTCTTACCTTGAACTCATCCATTGTTCTCTCTCCTCCACCCACACTGGCCTTTAAATTTCACACAGTTGCCATGTAACCCCACCACCACAGGGCCTTTGCACATGCTGTCCTCTCTGAATGGAATTGTCTTTTGCCTCTCTATTCAGTTAATTTGCACTGTTGATGCCTCAATGACACCTTCCCTGTCCTCTGAGACAAAGTTACATCTCCCTCGTAGATGTTCTCAAAGTAACATGGACCTCTATTTCACAGAACTTTACCTGGTCACAACTTTTTTTCTTATTTGCCTGTGTAATTACTTGATGAACAAATGATAGTGATCTAATTCATTTTAGCTATTTTATTCATTTTTCTTTGGATTTAGCAGGCCACCACTGTTTATCTAGAATTGATGATTTCCCATCAGACTCAGTATATTGAGTTTGTGCAAACAAAATAATGTGTTTTCCCTTCTGAAACTACTTTAAAATCATTCAATACATATGTAATGAAATAACTCAAATCCATCTTCCCCGAAACATTTTCTTTGTAAAACTGGAATGTGTCCTACACATCTGCTCCTCTCACGTAGCTGAAAATGGGGTTTATTGGCCCCACAGAAGGGAGGGGGCTCAGCTCACGTAAATGTAGAGGCAGCACTCTAGTCCAAGGTTACGGCCAAGGGCTCTTCATCTTTGGAAGATACACCTATGAGCATTTCATGAAGTCACTAGCACAAACAAGTCCATTTGCTAACAGTACAGCACCATCCCACCAATGGATCCAAACCCAGATTCTATCCCTCAGCAAGCCTAGTTGATTCAGCCTTCAAAATATATCACTTCTCAGTCCACTTCGTTCATTTACCATTGCTACCGTCCCGGTCCAAGCTACCATCACAATGACTCAAGGAGCGAATGAGCACTTTCGAGGAGAAGTCTAAATCTAAATGAGGACAGGGAGGTGGGAACGGCTTCACAAAACAGGGTACGTTTGGCTGGGGTTTTGCAGGATACATAGGAGTTTTCTGGGAGGTGGAATAATACTGCAAAGGCACAGAGTCATGAAAGGCCTTGGTAGAAACCACACTATAACTGGGCAAAATGGCACAGAGGCAGACTCAACCAGTTCCCACTGGTGTAGAAAGAAAGACATCTTACCTCGAATTTCTGCCGTAGTTCTTCATTCCCTTCACTTCCCTCTGGCGGCACGGGCACATTGAAGTACTCGCCTTCCTCCTGGCTCAGCAGCTTAAACCTAAAGGGAGACAAGGAGACATGACAAATTCCATGACTGTACTCGATATTATTTTGTTGATTAGGATAAGAAAAGGAAGACTGTAGACAGCTCTACCTTAAAAAACGTGTTGAGGGTTTTTTCTTTTGGGGAGCGTGTGCGTGTGTGTGTGTGTGTACATGCATGCATGTCTGTAGCCAGGCATGCTGTATTTTTGTCACTATCCTACAGATATCAGAAAAAATGAATATACTGTGTTTATAAGATGCAAACTTCTGGCTGACTCTGCCTCTCTCTCAACACGCACATACTTTCTCCACCAAGTGCTTTCCCATTCTGAAAGAATGCTGTGAAGATCTCCCATAGTCGATGGATTCTTATCACATTCTCCCAGCATCCTGGCACTCACTCAGCAGCATTTGGATGACTACAGACTTGTCTCCATGACGCTGTTTTCTCTGCAGATGCCTTCCTAAAGTGCCCTGTATTAACCTCTTGAGAAACGGCATCCCTCAGTGGGTAAGTACGCAAGCCCCTGGTCAAAGTCTGCCTGGGTCCAAATCTCACCTCTGCCTTTGCCTCCCTGGGTCACTGGATAAGCTGGCTAGGCCCTCTAAGCCTCGATCTTTCTCATCTATAATTGGAACAGGGGCACCTGGGTGGCCCAGCCGGTTAAGCATCCAACTCTTTATTTCAGCTCAGGTCATGATCTCACAGATTGTGAGTTCGAGCCCCACATCAGGCTCTGCACTGACAGCGTGGAGCCTGCTTGGGATTCTCTCTCTCTCCACCCCTCCTCTCTCTGCCTCTCCCCAACTCGAGTTCTCTCCTCTCTCTTGAAATAAACAAATAAACATTTAAAATAAATCAATAAACTGGAACAA
The DNA here is from genome assembly GCF_022079265.1 of Lynx rufus. NCBI lineage: Eukaryota > Metazoa > Chordata > Mammalia > Carnivora > Felidae > Lynx > Lynx rufus. The sequence continues at coordinate 5,909,970 of NW_025814838.1, forward strand.
AAGTCTTTTTCAGGGGCGCCTCGTTGGCACAGCTGTAAGAGCACGTGAGTCTTGATCTCAGGGTCATGAGTTTGAGCCCCATGTTAAGCACGGAGATTACTTAAAAAAAATCTTTCACGGGATTATTGTCAAGCTGAGATACGGTGACTCATGTAAAATGATAAGCATAGTGCTTGGCATTTAGCAAGAGATAAAAGAAATCATCATCATCATTACTGATATTGACATTATCCTAATAAACAAGATGGCTTCAGTAGGCTTTTGACCACAAAGATCTTTCTGTCTACTCAAAGGGTAACACGAGAGTGAGGAAGGAGAAGGAACCTTCCAAAGATATTTGAGTCACTGGGGGGGGGGGGGGAGCCACCTCACTCCCAAAGAAAGACTTCCTAACTCCAGTTCACAATTTTCATGACGACTTTTCCTCCACTCACAAACCTTCCTCAGCAGCTTCTAAAAATAGGAGGAGAGGTGATTCAAAGCAGAGGGGACTAGTTGAGCCTTTAGGCCTCCACGTTTAATATTCAATTACCTTCTTCCCAGTTTCCATTGAAATGACCAAAAGAAATGCAAACGTAGGAGAACAACTGTATCTTTGCTGGCAATCAAGGGTGCCATCCACACAGCAGAGACGTCTAGGAATTCCCACAAATTAAAGTCATAGTAAGAGAACATGAAGCAGTGGTTGGCAAACATTATTGGCCTTTGTGAATTTTCCTAGTCTAGATATTATGGTCAACTTGATGTTTTTCATGATATCATCTCTTTTTTAAATGATAAATACACTTCAAGAAGGAAGCCAACGGGTTACAAGTAAAGGAACTATAGAAGAGTAAATGTATGCAAATCAAAGTTACACAAGTCCTAGCAGATGGCCTGGCTTATCAGAGGCTCTGAGCCTAATGCCTGGACCTCTTTGTTAACATAAGAGTTCAGCCAGCAGCAAGAGTTAAAGAATGTTAAGGGTACGGCAGCAATGTTAAGGGACTCTCTCTTTGTGGTTAATCTGAAAGTTTGAAGGAGCTGGCCAAAGAATAGCTTGGTCAGGGCACAACTCAGTATTACCAATGCCCAACCATGAGCCATCCAAACCGTGTACAGTCTAAGCCACTTTGGAAACTACAGATCAAGCTGTGACCAGTCAATGGGACCTCTGACTGAACCCAACTAACAACCTGGGCCAGACCACAGGGACTGGATGACAGTCACCAATTCTGGTCCATAGTCAGGAAGCATGGGATGCATCAAAGTGCCCTGTAGACGGTATGCTGTCACTATTGCCGCTGAACAAGGACGCTGTACCTGTGAGAAAAGGAAAGGAGGGATCCCTTCCAACTTGGAGTTGCACAAAACCAGCAGGGGAAAATGCCCCCCTCTAGAGCAGGAAGGCTGCCTATTGGGTAGCTGTCTCCAGCAGTGGATCTCTCAAAAATAGCCACAGGGAAGAGGATCCCTGTTCTGACAAGGAAAAGTTCCAAAAAATTCCAAAGACCCCTTTCTCCCTTCATCTGAATTTGAAAAATTAGAACTGAGAAACTCATCATTCCTGTACTCATCAGTCTACAAGGATGGGCAGATATAAAAAAATAACAGGATATATGAAAAACTCATTCAAATAAAGAGAAACAATGAGAAATCAGGTAAGTACCTCCCATGAAACAGAATTATTGCCAAAAGAGAGAAAATTCTAAAAAATATCTGGTTTGTACTTTCAATGAGATTCAAGAGGCTAAGTCATCTCTGAAAAGGGAACCATGGGAGATTAGAAAAGGCTACTTTCAAAAGAAAAATATAATTACGAAATTTAAAAATCCACTGGAAACAATGAACACTAGGATGGATAATTCAGATAACAATTAGGAAATTAGAAGACAAACCTGAGAATTTTTTCTGGCAATTAAGGCTGATATTTATATATTGATTAGGGCTGAAGTGAATGCTTAATATACCATTAAGAAAAATTCAGGGCATGTGGGTGGCTCAGTCAGTTGAGCATCCAACTCTTGATTTTGGCTCAAGTCATGATCTCATAGTTTGTGAGATCGAGCCCCATGTCGGGCTCTGTGCTGACAGTGTGGGGCCTGCTTGAGATTCTTTCTCTCCCTCTCCCCCCACCCCGACCCCACCCCACACTCACTCTCTCTCCCTGTCTTAAAAATAAATAAATAAACTTAAAAAAAAGAAAAATGCATCTCACCAAAATTAACATACAACATGAAAGGAAGGAATATCACAACATATATACCAAGAAACACATATTATGATCCATCTTATATAAAAAGTTCTTATAATTCAATAAGAAAATGAGAGGCAAAAATCAGGACACAGCCATTTGTAAATACAAACAAATGGCAATATACAAATGAAACTATTCAACATAATTAGTAACAAAGTATGTATGATAATGAGTATTATATAAATATGTATAATTAGTAACAAAATATGTATAATCCTTGCATTATATCTTTGAAATTTACAATACCAGGTGTTGACAAGTGTGGGTGAAATGAGAAGCATCACACAGCACTGGTGAGAATGTAAATTGAAAAAAATTGCAGAACAGTTTGGCAAATGCTTTAATAATACATATGTTCTCAAAGCCATCAATTCCAGGATTAGAGATTCCTTAGGAAATAATGAAAGCTGTGCATAAAGGTTTTGCTGCAAGGATTTTGGCTGTAGAATTATTTACATAGGTAAGCATTACACATCTTATAGTAAGGAAATAATTCTGTAAGTGGAGGCAGATCTATAGAATGGACCACAGAAAATGATGTTGCCCAAGATGAGTGATTTATAGGGAGAAGTGTTCATTACACATGGTTAGGTGAAAAATGCAAAAGCTGCTAAACACTATGTCCGATAAGATTTCATTTGTGCTTCATACACACATACGTGAGCACAGACACACGCACAATCACATGTACACAATACAGACACACAGAGAAGAACCTCTTAATCAATAGTGATTATTCCTGGGCAGTGGGATTCTGGATAATATTTTTTTCTTATTTACATTTTTCCAATAATTATTCAATTTATAATAACCACTAACACTTACTGAGTGCTTACTATTCAGCAGACACTGGGCACTTCACTGATATTAATTATTTTAGTATTATAGCACTCCTATGACATAATTACCACTATTATCTCCAAATGAGGAAAGGAGTCAGAGAGGCAAAGTAAGTTGCCCAAGAGTGCACAGCGAGGAAATGATGGAGCAGAGATGTTAACCCAGGAAGTCTGATTCCAAAGCCTTAGTGTTTTGTTTTGGGTTTTTTTTTTTTCAAAAGAAAAATAATAAGCCAAATGACATTATTAGTAACACCAAAAGAAAGCTTAAAGAACATAATTTTAAGGTAACAATGATATAATAGTTGTCTGAAGAAGGAGAAGGAGGAGGAGAAGGAGAAGAAGAAGAAAAAGAAGAAGAAGAAGAAGGTTGGACCCTGTGCTGACAGCTCAGAGCCTGGAGCCTGCTTCAGATTCTATCTATCTGTCTCTCTCTCTGCCCCTGCCCCACTCACACTCTGTGTCTCTCTCTCGAAAATAAACATTAAAATGTTTTTAAAAAGAAGAAGAAAAGGAAGAAGAAGGAAAATGAAATAGGATGGAAAAAAAACCCTCAGAATCAGAAACACCATGATGAAAACATGGCAATTATGACCATAAACATTAAAACGTTTCCCTATGGAAAAGAAGAAAGACTTTCAGATTCAGGGTTTGTTTTGTTTTGTTTTGTTTTATGTCCAAGAACACACCGCTTGCTATACCAAACAAAAGGACTCAGATTAAGCAGAAGAAAACGCACAGGGTCCATGAGGTAAGCTGTATTCACCACTCTGCAACCAAAGGTGGCAGGTTAAAAGGTAAATCAGATGTCCTCATTCCTTGGCTTCTCAACTTACTCCTGTGGGCAGAAGACAAAGTTCCTAAGAGGCCCCCATGGTATCTGCCGAGCATTCCCCCCAATCCTGCCAGTCCTTGTCCCCCACCACTACCCCGTTTTCAGATCCAGCTTCAGCCACATAGGTCACTTCTCTGCCCCTCAAGCCTGCTAGGGATGCTCCTGCTTCAGGGCCTTTGCACTTGCTGTTCTCGCCATCTGGGACAATCCCTTCCTAGACCTCCACATGTTCACTCCCTCACCCCCCCTTCAGGCCTTTGCCATATGTCACATTTTCAGTGTGTCCTTTCCTGGGAACTGTATTAAATAAATCAGATTATCACCACTGCCTGGCATTCCCTATCCTTGTTTCTTGTTGACTTTTCTCTATAGCATTTGTCAGCCTCAAATGTGCTATTTTTTACTACTCATCTGTAAAAATTTTGTATATTGTTCTCCAGATAAAAAGAAAACTCTGTGAACACAAAGATTCTTGCCTGTTTGCTCACCAAACTCTCCTCAGTATATAGGTACTCACGATGTATATCCACTGAAGAAATGTCAGCCACAAGGCAAAACCATGGGCAAAGAGTATCTATGGCAACAGATATAATTCAGTGTTGATAGAAGTCATTTTTGAAAATAAGTCTTGAAGAGTCATGTGGTCAGTGATGATGCCACACACATATAAGACCAAACCCATCAAATGAAATCAGATGTTTGAATAAATCATTACTGGGAGAACCTTAGAGAGCACTATACATTTTGGTCAGATGAAACAAATAAAAAAATAGGAAGGCATAAGAGATCTAGATATTATATTAAGATGGAATTAATAAACACTGAAACGCATGCCCTACAAGTAGTAAATATAATCTCTGTATTGAAATGTGAACATTTAGCAACAATGAACTAAGCTAAATTGGAAAGAAAGAAAGGGGAAGGGTGGGGAGGGCACAGGCCATATTCTCTGACCATAAAGTACTGTACTGTCATTTGACATTATTAATGAAAAACAAAACAAAAAGCTAGCGTCAGAGGTTTCCAAAATGCCTAAATAAAAGCACGCTTGAAAGGAAATTAAAAACACAAGTGCAGACCTTGAACAAGCAACAAAGGCTGGAACTCAACATATCACGAGTTGGAGGAAATCTTGATTCTCTCTAATGCTTGTTCTTTATTCTTGGAGAGCGGAGTCAGTTCAGAGAGGAAAAATAAATTAGCGCAACGTTCAACTGAAATTCAAAGGCAACGACCCAACAAACCCACAGAAAACAAGAACACCGAAACGCAGAATTGATATGTAAATCCCAGAGCTCCTTCTTTGCAGAAAAATAAACCACAGCAAAACAGAGGAACCTCTGGAAAACAAGGGGAAGGAAAGGAGACAGCAGAAACAAAGTTAGAAACAAAGGAGCGGATCTGACGACAGATGCGGGGCTGGTGGCAAAGCAGCAGATGAGGGGCCTGAGGCTGGCACACCACATCTGGGAGCTCTCACAGCTGCCGCTGTTCTGTATCTGTCACGTGGTCTCCAATCGCCACGCAACAGAAGAGCGGGGAGAGCTCAGTCCCCGCCAGATGGGGAAACTGAGTCTCCGAGACCAGATGTAACTCACCCAAGATCACATGGGGACAAGAATGCGAATTTCTAGAATTTGATACATTTACAGCCAAGACACCAGCATAGATGTGTTGGCCCTGAATCTGAAGAGGACATTTATTTGCAAAAATCCCAAAGGAGATTTTATTTAGCAAAAGTTCCCTCCTCTAATTTCGTCGGCTTCACGATTCTCCTAGAAGGGGCATGAGCGGGGCTGGAATGATCTCTGATGGATGGAATCATAACTGCTGAGAAGGCTATAGTACAGAGACGTGACGTGATACACCTGAAGTCACAAAGCATCCATCCCCTTAGGAGACCCAGGGTCCAAACCCACCCATCTACTCTCTAAGCCTCTGCCAATCCCCGTCCCAGCAGGTGGAATGTGGTGTGCATGAGCTTAGGCCCTGGCATCGTAAAGACCTGGGCCCAAACTCAAGCGCGTCACTTACAAGCTGTGTGTCCCTTCACACATTGCTCGACTACTCTGATCCCAGGAACGACGATGCACCCAGAACTGGTGGGACAGTTGAAGGATGATGAGGTGTACATGCGGGGATAGTTTGGACTTGGTCCTTCTGTCCTCCCTGTGCTCTGCTGTCTGTTTCCAGGGGGTCGATGGGGGCAGGCATGGGACCAAGGAAGGAGTGGCACCTGTAGGAGAGAGCCCTGCCCTGTGGGCCTGAAGAACCACGAGAAGAGAGCAAGGAGAGGGTAAAAGCAGAGGGGCTCTGCCCCACCTTCTCCCTGAGCCCTGGACACAGACCTACGTGGAGGGCCAAACGTCACAGGAGCAGCAGGCCAGGGAAACAGGGAGAAACCAGACGGCACTCTGGGTCCCCGTGCAGGAGACAGAGATGATGCTCCAAAGCCAGGGAAAGGACCCGTCCTGCCTCAGCGGGCACAGGTTCAGGGACCAGGTAGGATCGGCCGCTTCGTGGCAGTGAAGCCCAGAAGGCACCATATGCAGGATGGTCCCCTTCTCCTCGCCACCAGGAGGTCACAGAACCACGTAAGAAAAGTCTGGGTGCATTATAGAAAATAAAGAAGCTATTATGGGTACCTGTGTATGACTTCAGGACACCTGGAAAGTGATCAGCACAGAGTCTGGCATCCAGTACAAGTCGATAAGTGGTAGCTATTGTTCTTGTAATTACTATTATTATATTCTCTCTCCTGTCTCACTTAGACCCCGTAGGGTTGTGCATCCTTTCTCTTTAACCTCTTTACTCCTGACTTAAAGAGAAAGGAACATGCAATCTGTCAGTAGTGACAATGGCAGCATGCAAAGTCAGATCATCCACATGCTAAGAAAAATTACCCATGTTTTTGTCATGAATGGAGGTTGTTACTTTGTCAGATGCTTTTTTTTTTTTTTTTGCATCTATGATCCTGTGAGTTTATCATTTCTCTTGTCGATGTGATGCATCACACTGATTGATTTGCGAATACTGAACTACCCTGGCATCCCTGGGGTATATGCCCCTTGATTATCGTGAATGATTTTTTTAATGGATTATTGGATTTGGTTTGCAAGTATTTTGCTGAGGATTTCCGCACCTTCGTTAAACTTGGGAAAATGGCAAAAAGATGGCAGTGTGACCTTTCACTGTCACGTGAGAGTATTTTCTAATTAATTCTCCTTCCTCACTTCTACTTATTAGTTGTTACTATTTTTTTAAATTTTTTTTTTAACGTTTATTTATTTTTGAGACAGAGACAGAGCATCAACAGGGGAGGGACTGAGAAAGAGGGAGACACAGAATCCGAAGCAGGCTCCAGGCTCTGAGCTGTCAGCACAGAGCCCGACGCGGGGCTTGAACTCACGAACCTCGAGATCATGACCTGAGCCGAAGTCGGACGCTTAACCGACTGAGCCACCCAGGCGCCCCAAGTGTTGCTATTATTTAGTCTTGTTACTTATAAGCCACAGTCAAATAGGACCCAGATGGCCTCCCAACTCTGCAAAGATAGACACTAACTTCTAGAAGTTTTTTCCAGTCTGGAGCGCCTGGCTGGCTCAGTCGGATGAGCATGCAACTCTTCATCTCTCTGGGTTGTGAGCGCCTCGGTGGCTCAGTCGGCTAAGTGTCCAACTCTTGATTTGGGCTCGGGTCATGATCTCAGTCTGTGAGATCGAGCCCCACATTGGGCTCTGTCCTGAGTCTGGAGCCTGCTTGGGATTCTCTCTTGCCCTCTCTCTGCCCCTCTGCAGCTCAAGTGCTCTCCCTCTCTCTCTACCCCTCTACCCACCCCCCTAAAATAAATAAATAGACCTAAAAAAATAAAACAAAATCTTAAAAATATATATAAAAAAGAAGTTCTTCCAGTCCGGTAGACGGATGCCCTCCGTGGTTGTGATTTCATTGCCCTGGTTACCAGCTAGTGTCACCACTAATTTAGCAACGTTATGTCAGCATTCCTGTGTCTCCTGGCATACCAGGATCAGCTTCTCAAACCTTCAGAATCAGCCATTCATCTTCCTGGCTTCCAATTTGTGAGCTAAGGAAAACTGTGACAAATGCTCATTATCTATTTTTTGAGAATGAATGTTGTTAACCATTTGTGAGCTGTGCTTGAACACACCTTATTACTACAATTCTTTTAAAAAAATTTTTTTTACGTTTATTTTATTATTGAGAGACAGAGTGAGACACAGCATGAGCCTGGGAGGGCAGAGAGAGGAGGAGACACAGAATCCGAAGCAGGGTCCCGGCTCTGAGCTGTCAGCACAGAGCCCAACACGGGGCTCAAACCCACCAACCGTGAGATCATGACCTGAGCTGAAGTCGGATGCCCAACCGACTGAGCCACCCAGGCGCCCCTCCTATTCTTACTTTTATACACACTTAGCTTCTGTCCTCCTTCACAATCGTTAATAATTGATTACTAGTTATTCCTGACATTTCCTCTTCCCTTCCGGAAGCTAAGCTCCATGAGGGCGTGTTTGTCTTATACCTGACGGATCTCTAGTGACGCAAATGGAATGGAGACTCAGTATCTATTTGGATAAAAGTCTACAATAAGGAGGACAGACATGGAAGTTGTAAGGTGAACAATGGGAAGAGAGTGGAGTCCAGATGCTACATTCTCTTTCTTGCTACACCAGTTGGATTCTTATTTTCTTGCACTTGTAACTGAAAAAGCCCTGAATGAAGGCATTCAGAAAGGAGACCATTTCTCTTAAAGAGATAAGAGCATCCACTAACCCCTGCTTTGCCCAAAGCTATGGTGCCAGGTTAGACTACGTATTCTGACTCCTTTCCTCAGATGATAGAGAAACTGTTGCCCAGGGGGCTTACCCAGCCTCTTTGCTGGGAATATGGGAGCAAGGATTTTTTTTGCCACAAGAAGGGAACAAAAGAGACCATTACAGCCTCTTCCCAGTACCTCTGTGGCCAGGCTTGGTAGGCGGGCCCAATGGAGTAGTATCTTCTTACGAAACCAGAATCTGGCAGTGGATTGCAAATATCTTTAGGGTATATCATGAGAGCCACGTTAGCACCCATGGGGCCAGCCAAGACATAGAACTGCGTCAAGTAGGACAGACAGAAAACAATAGAATAGTGAAGACTATAGCAAACAGAAAATCCGTGTCCTGTCTGGAGGGGGCATTAACGACTCACCTGTTCTCAACCGTTGCCTTCTAGGCCCAGTTGTCCAGGTATTTCTGGTTTTGCAAGCCAGAAGTCCAGACTTCTATGGAAAGTGTTCTGATTTTGAAAATACTAGCGAGTGATTTTTTTTTTTTTTTTTTAAGCACGAGGACCAAATAAAACATATATGTGAGGTAGGTCCAATCTACCAGCCATCACTCTGTGACTCTGCCTTCGTATTTCATTTTAGGAGGAAAAGGAAAACATTGTTCCCACGTTCGATGGACCAAGCTGTGTGGTAGCTTTCAAAGCAAAATCCCCCTTACCAGCCATCAACACCGGCTTTCTGCAGTTCGGAAATCCCAAACGACAAAGATCCCATGAAGTCGTTCCTGCTGGTCAGATCCCAATCCCAAATCTCTACAGACAGCCTTCTGTCTTTGTCCGATTCTTTCAGTTGGCTGCAAAGGGAAAGAAGAGAGAAGTCAGAGGAGGTCACAGTGATTTTGCAAGCAGATGAAATGTTTAAGAGGACAAGGCCCCCGAAGGTAGGAATTTTTAAAGAGTACAAGATGTTGCAAGAAACGTATTCTGTTTCCAATTCCAGAGGAGATCCCCAGGGAGGGAGAGGCTTTGCCAGTTTGCCAGGCTGTGGCTTAACCGAGCAGAGGACCTAGGCCAGCTCTGACAGAAACAGTTCTAGCTACTCCTGCTGCCTTATGTCTTAATAGAGCTCGTGGTGTTCAGGAAACCCTGCTGCCACAGTCACTCTAAGAAATGCGGATATCAATTATATAATTGCGCGAGTGTTTGCACACGCGTGAGTTCGCGTGAGGCTGAGGACGTGCACAGAGGAAAAAGTCTCGTTGGTGCTGGTCAGGGCCAATGGTTCTGAGGCGCATCCTTGAATGAGGCTGAGATGGGCCCCCAGTTTTGCCCTGAGAGAGGAGCGAGGGGATGGCCGTTCCCACAAGCAGTCATGCTTTGGGCCCACAGTCCTGGCGAGTCAGACTGTTGGAAGCCGAATCCCCCTCAACCCCGTATCTTCTGGGGGGACTCTGGCCACATTCTTTAGCCTCCTCAAGCACCATTGGTTATTGGGGATGAAATTGCCAATGGAGTTAGATCACTGAATATCGTGCTTTTTATAACCACGATATGTTCAATAAATATCGGTTCACGTAACTAACACTCGTGGGCCCAAATGCATCAAAAAGTGGCCCCAGGTTCTTGGAGCACTAGCCAGGGAAGACCCTCCATGGAAGCTGGCAGAGAACTCCCAGCAGGCTTCAGCCTCAGCACATGCATATCTACAAACTGAGTCCTAGAGGGGTTATCACCACACCCTATGCGTTATGTCCCACTGTTCACAGAGACCACTTCTCCCACAACTTGCCTTCACCTAGCAACACATCACACTATTTTCTATCCCACCCACTCCCCACACCACAGACATTCTCAACTCTATTAAAAAAAATAAGTTCCAATTTTTACTTGGCTTGCAATGCAAAAATGCATATGGAGGGGGAGGAAGAGAAGGGAGGCGGGGGAGAGGGAGAGAGGGAAGGAGGGAAGGGAGGAATGAAATGGAAGCTAGGAGAGGCACTCCCCGATCTCAGGTGGCCCACAGGCCAACCTCCACCACCCGCGCTGGGCGTAATAATTTTAACTCACAATCTGAATGTCTCATTCCACTCGGGGTTGAGGGAGCATTTGATGGTTTTGGTCTTCTGCTTGCTCTCGCTCTTGGGGTCAGGAATCAGTTTCAGTTTCACATAAGGGTCTGACAAGCCATTGGGGTCCATAGGTACAAGGTTTTTAGCATCTCTTACTGGAAACAGAAAAAGCAGTTTCAGCATTAATAGCCCCAAAATGTTTTTGCATCAACCAGTGAGGGTTGTAGAACGTCCGGAAGAGTCCTTAGCATCACACTTACTGGGAGGTGTAACTTATCAACATCAATAGCTAAGAAGCATACAAAGTGAGATAAACTGGTAAGATGCAGCCTCTGCTCCATATCGGTTCCAAACTGATTTCTGACTTTCATACTGCTCTACCCACTGTGCCTCCGAGATTAGTTGTACGTTCTCTAAGCTTGCTTTCCACAAAGCCAACAAGAGAGATTGGCTTCTTTCATGGAGCATGTTTTCAAGGTTCATCCATGTTGTAACATGTTTCAGTACTTAATTCATGGCTGAAGATCATCCCCTTGTGCGGATAGATCAAATTTTGTTTATCCATTCATTGGTTGAACATTTAGATTGTTTCCACTTTTTGGCTATTGTGAGTAGTGAAGCTATGAACATCTGTGTACTCTGCCCTAAAAGGTCACAAGTTGTATGGTTGCATTTATAGGAAATAATCCAGAACAGGTAAATCCACAGATACAGAAAGCAGACCAGTGTCTGCCAGGAGCTGGTGGGTAGGGGGAATGGGAATTGACTATTTAATGGGTGAGGGGTTTCCTTTACTAGTGATAAAGTTTCTTGAAACTAGATACAGGTGGTGGTTATACAGCCCCGTGAATGTACTAAATGCCACTGAACTATACGCTTTAAAATGGTTAATGATGGGACACCGGGTGGCTCAGTTAGTTAAGCATCTGACTCTTGATTTCAGCTCAGGTCACGGTCTCATAGTTCACGAGATTGAGCCCTGTATCAGGCTCTGCACTGATGGTGCAGAGCCTGCTTGGGATTCTCTCTCTCCCTCTTTTTCTCTCTCTGCCCCTCCCCTGCTCATGCTCACTTGCTCTCTCTCTCTCTCTCTCAAAATAAATAAATAAACTTTTAAAAAATGGTTAATGGCTAATTTTATGTTACATGAATTTTACCTGGATTCAAAAAGCAAAAGCTAAAAAAGAAAGAGTTGCCCTCCAAACCAAGGTGCACCTGTCATCCCCAGACAGCCCAGAGAGAAGGCTGGAAAAATATCACAGCATTACAGGTAGACTTCACCCTCAATGCAGAACACCCTGAGTAAAGGAGGCTGTAAGACCAGCTTAAAGAAGAAAGGATTCAGAGGGTCAGTAGTGTAGACGCAACTAGCGACAGGAAGGACGAGGTGGAGTAAGACATCAACTTACAGAAACAGGAAGAGGTTAGCTAGGAGTCAATTTGAAAGTCAGTAATGTAGGTAGCCAAGAGAAGGAGACAGGAAAATGGGAGTTGTGCAGGTCTTAAGGATACAGTGCCAACCATCTCACTTATGATAGAAAAATCCAAAGTATTATATTAGCAGATTGAATCAAGCAATGTAACAGAAGGCTAATATAGAATGACTCCTACCAGGAATGCAAAGATGGTTCAATCTTAGAAAAATCTATTATTAAAAATTTTTTCATTATATGTATAGGTCAAAGGAGCAAACCATAGGATCACTGCAATTAGCCAGAGATAGCAGGAAATTTTCTTCACGTGATAAAGGCTATCTGCAATAATAGCTCCATAGTTAATGATAAATGCAGCCCCATTAAAGTCTGGAATGAGACAGACATTCATTACCACAGCTATTATTCGACATTTTTTCCTAAGTGTTCTGTAAGTGCAATAATATAATAGAAACAGAATATTGGAAAGTAGGGGATAGAGCACCTCCTCATCTCTTATCACCTTTGCTTCTACCCTATTACAGTCACCTCCTCCCTGAAGTTTATCATCCCAGAAATTACACCACTTTCCCAGTCTCTGTTTCGTGTACCCTGCAATCCTATGCTCCTTCCTGTTTTTCCACTTCATTAACCCTAGTACCCCACTGCAACAAGTCTTATACCACCAGTCTGTTGAGCCAATATTATTTTTAATTTGTTTTAAGAGAGAGAGAGCAGTGGAAGAGAGAGAATCATAAGCAAGCTCCATGCTCAGCAATGTTCATTCTCAGGTTGTTCAATCCCACAACCCTGGGATCAGGACTGAGCAGAAATCAAGCTGCTCACTCAACCAGCTGAGTCACCCAGGCGCCCCTGAGCCAATATATACTTAGCCTAGTTTCTCCTCCCTATTTCCTCTTGCCTTTACTTAATTCACCCCCAGCCTAGAGTTCATAGTGCATTATAATCACTCTCTTGGAAACACCCAAAACTCGCTTGCTTGTGCCTCTTTCTTTCCATTTTATTTATCTGGAAACAAAAAACACAAACAAACAAAAAACCCAGCACTACTTAAATTCAAAGATCTTTCCTTTATTTTCCTACAACCAAGCCGCAGACCATTGCTGGTGTGAGTGGAGGTAATGACATCTGACTTGTCTAAGAGTATATCACTAGTAATGGGTTAGGACCGAATAAATGAGATGGAAAGGGGGCTGGGAGGACTTCCGGGGGAGTGACAAAGGGCCCCAGGACACAAGCTGTAAGTTATTCTGCACGGATGCATTTCTGCACTCCAGCATATGGCCTTTGCTTCCACTTATCCACAGGCTGAATTCTCACTCCATCTCATCCTCATGCAGGTTGTACCTCATTCTTGCACCCAAAGCAAGAACTTTTCCTCTTTGACTTCGACTCAGTGAAGGTCGATAAGCAGGTCCCCACGAGGCATTAAGAATTCTGCTAGGCACTGGGGACACGGGGACACAGGGACAACATCAGATGTCGATCCTGTCCCCAAGGAATATAGAAAAACAAATGTATTCAAAGTATAGCTGATTGCTAATGAGTCGGTAGCCAGGTCACATAGTGTGGTGGATACAGGCTACAGTATGTCAGGGTCTTGCCTAGAAGCTACTTTACATTTCAGAACCATTCAATCGGATGCAGAATATACACATTTAGGAAAAAACCTGGCACCCAAGGAATGGTCAATAAATGCCACCTATTGTACTGCTATTTTAGTGTTATCATGCCTCATATTCAGTGTCTTCTCTTATTGTATTTGTCCATTTTTATTATGAAGACTTAACCATTTCCAAATGGACTGATATCAAACAGCACCACTTCTGGAGCTTTTTCTTTGCGAAAGATGCATCTGAGCTTTCCACGTGAACCTCTCCAGAGTGCTGCTCAAACCTTAGTGTGCAGAAGAGTCACCCACAGGGCTTGTGAGACACATATCCCCGAGACCCACTCCTACAGATGGATTCTGATTGAGTGAGTCTGGAGTGAGAGCTGCTCATTTGTTTTTCCAACACGTTCCCAGGTGATGCTGCTGCGGGTGGTCCATAGAGCACACAGGAAGTAAAGCTTTTCTAGAGGATGTAATTTCTTCAGATCCCCATGCATTTTCCCCATCGAATATAATCTCCAACTGTTACTTCTTCTCATTTATGGAGCCTTCCAGGGAAAATAGCATACACCAGTTTCCAGGCTGGGATCTTGTAATGCCGCATCTATCACATAGGGAGCTGCATAAAAATCTGATCTGAGACGCCCTGAAGCACCAGAAACTTGTCTGTCTGGTTGATCGGCAATACATATGCAAGTGCGAACAGCTCACTTCTCCTCTCTCTTCCAAGGCCGACACCCCTGTCCCTCACTCTCTGTTTCATGAACTGACACCAAAGAACCATCGCCAGAATGTTCTTCTATTGTAAGTTTACAACTTCACAGCTCTTTACAGAACAAGTGTGTGCTGTATTCTTGAGCCGATCTCACAGTTAACAGTTTAAGAATGACCTCTCCTTGGGCATCTACTTCTGCCGAACCCAACATCTGTGACAGTGATATGACTGTACCTCTTCCCCAGACCTTATAGATCCTTTCTTCCCCTTGCGTCCTTTTGGGTTGATCCTCTACTGAAAAGGTCAGAACTCTCTGTGGAAAAGAATGGAGTGGAACTGATTCTGGGGCTGTGGCATTCACATCTCAAGAGCCCTAACTACTAAAACCACCATATCATGAGCTGTTGACAGTAGCTGCGGGCTAACAGCCAGAGGCCTGTCCCTCCTGAAGCTTTTCAAAGTAGAGTCCTGTTTCCCAGCCACAATGTATTGAGGAAGCAAATCTCTCTAGACCACACTTGGCGAGACTGACTTTGATTTTTCTTGATAAATGTTTCTTTACTATCTTTGTTGATATCCAGCCAGCCCAGATGGTACAAAATGCTTCACACAAAGCAGAAATAGCAACCTTCCCCCCTGGTGGAAGTTTGCTAAATGTACAGAAGAAAAGTGTCCTGATCCAGAGAACACTGCTCGTCTTGGACATGAAGCAGGTCGGCGGGGGGTGGGGGGTGGGGAGGGAAGGTCTGGTTGTTTCCATCAAAGGGTCTTCAGAGCAAAGGAGGCCTTCTGCATTCTGGTGGAAGCTACCTAAGACAGTGCTGAGTCCATAAAAAAACAGCACTACTGTTAACTATTTTCCTAAGAATTGTTCTTCAACCAAGAACTTTCCTACTCTTTCCCCTGACCCTCCCCCCACCCAAAATACAACTCTCTATTGGAAAAGTCTGAATAATTGTGTTGCTTTAAAGCCTCTATCTCACACTGTGGGAGATAAGCAGGAGCTTCTCTTCATCAACTCCTTTAAAAGGCACTTCCTTCAACATTATGAGTCCTCACTTGTCCTCCCTGTGTGCCCTTACAACAGTTCTTGAAAGTACTGCCCACTATGATGACAGCACAGAGGAGGAAATACTGAATGCCCCTCCACAGGGGAAGCATAGATAATCCATAGCACAGTCATACTGTGAAATCCTGTGCACAGGTTAATAATATGAACTAACTATATGCGTTAACACGTTGAACAAAATGGCAAGGTGAAGAGAGATGATCACAGTGTAAAGCTTCTTTTTTTTTTTTTTTTAAGAAAAACGTCTGTGCCCACCAGTGGTTCAGTTGCGGAAAGGTGGATCTCTGCTGTGAGTTACATAATAGCATTGGGTCAATGTTATATTTCCTGGTTTGGATAACAGTACCATATGCCCATGTAAGAGGATGCTTTCGTTCCTAGGAAATACACACTCAGATATTTAGGGCCAAGGGAACCATGACTCCAACTTACTCTCAGATGGTTCAGAAAAAAATATTTACTAGAATGATAAACCAAATGGGGCAAGATATAAACGACTGGCTAATCAGGTAAAGAGTATACAGATGTTCCTTGTACTAGTCTCACAACTTTTCTGTCATTTTGAGATTACGGCAAAATAAAAGGATTTGAAAGACAGGGGCCTCCAAATCTTCAAGGGAGAAGTACAATAAAATACATTTTCTGATGAGCACCAGGTGATGTATGGAAGTGTTGAGTCACTATATCATATGCCAGAACCTAATAATACTACACTGTATGTTAGCTGACTGGAATTAAAATAAAAACTTAAAAAAAAAAAAACAACCACGACCCAGCAATTGCACTACTAGGCACTTATCCACGGGATACAGGTGTGCTGTTTTGAAGGGACACATGCACCCCCATGCTTATAGCAGCACTATCAACAATAGCCAAAGTATGGGAAGAGCCCAAATGTCCATCGATGGATGAATGGATAAAGAAGATGTGGTGTATGTGTGTGTATGTATGTGTGTGTGTGTGTGTGTGTGTATATATGGAGTATGGAGTATGGAGTATGGAGTATGACTCGGCAATCAAAAAGAACGAAATCTTGCCATTTGCAACTACGTGGATGGAACTGGAGGATATTATGCTAAGTGAAATTAGTCAGTCAGAGAAAGACAAAAATCATATGACTTCACTCCTATGAGGACTTTAAGACA
Source organism: Lynx rufus (assembly GCF_022079265.1). NCBI lineage: Eukaryota > Metazoa > Chordata > Mammalia > Carnivora > Felidae > Lynx > Lynx rufus. The sequence continues at coordinate 5,926,708 of NW_025814838.1, forward strand.
CAAAACAGATGAACACGTGTGAATGGAAGCAAAAATAATATAAAAACAGGGAGGGGGACAAAACAGAAGAGACTCATAAATGGAGAACAAACTGAGGGTTACTGAAGGGGTTGTGGGAGGGGGGATGGGCTAAATGGGTAAGGGGCATTAAGGAATCTACTCCTGAAATCATTGTTGCACACTATGCCAACTAATTTGGATGTAAATTTTTAAAAATTAAAAATAAAATTTAAAAAAAAGACAAACAACAACAACAAATTTTCCACAAAGTCGTGTATGAATTTAAATATCTAGATAAGAATCTGGAAGGATATACCCAAAATTTACTTAATGTAATGATTATATGTGAGGAAGAGGGGAAAAAAACCTAGTTTGGGGGTTGTGGGCAAAACAGATTTCAGCCTTGTCTGTCACATTCTGAATTTATCACAAAGAGAAAGCATTTTGGTATTAATAGCATTTTTTAAACTAAATTAAAAAAAAAAAAACACACACAACTCGGTTGTGCACTTCCGGCCTCCAAGAACCCACCGCTCTGGCCTTCAGAGACCCCGTCCTTGTTCCCCAAGACCACACAGCAATTTGGGTCGGCAGAGTGAGGCTCACAAACTCGTGGTTTGAATCACAGAACCTTTGGTGAACCATGCACAGACGCAGGATGACCTCACTGAGATCAGATGGACCCCCTCAGCACCCACCCCAGGAGGAATGGAGCAGAGAAACAAAACAGGTAAAAAACAAAAACAAAAACAAAACAAGTGCAGAGCCCATTTTTTGCTATCCTGCCCCACCCCTCTCCTATTCCAGTGACCCCCTGGTGGCTGACGGTTTACCTGGGCCTTTGGTTAACCCCAAATCCCTCCCCATTTCCCTGCCACACTGTCTCAAGTTGCAAGCTTCCCTGGCCTTTGCTCTAAAGTCTACCCCTGGATCCGTGTCCCTTTGATTCCCGTTCACTTATTACTTCCTCTAACCCCAAGGTTAGAGGCTGTGGCTTTTGTGAGCCCTGGATCCATTAGAATCCTCCTCCCATAGGTATCTTAACTGGCCATCCTCTGTGGCCTCATCTGATGGGTTCTAACTGGTAAGCAAGCAAACCTGGGGTCTTTGGGCAGCACACATGCAGCATCTAAGTCACCCCAAGTGCGTCGTGACCAAGGGCTCCCGGAACAGCTGGCTTCCTGTCACTGCTGGCAGGGGCACAGTTATCACACATCTTATTATCTGTGTTGAGACAGACTTCCAGCTGGGACCGTCACAGTGTCTGTCTAGAAGACAGCCTGTCAAGCCATGGCAAGTGATGATCAGGGTGGAGCATTATTGCCGATGAAATCAGGAACTAAGTTAGCAATGCTCAGACTTTGGAGTCAGACACATCCAGGTTTGAATCCTGCCTCTGCCATGACTCTCATTAACTGGGTGACCTTGGTTAAAAGGCTTCTCTGAGCCTTGGTTCCCGTGTCTCCAAAATGCTGGTAAAACCACAGACAACTCAGTGGGCTGTTGGATAATAGCTAGGGCAACATTCATCCCAATTTGCCCAGGACAGCCTCAGTGTATACCTGTTGTCCCTTTACTCTCAAAGTGAACTCTACTTCGGACAATGGATTTGATGGTGACTGTAAATTCGGAGGACAGTAGTGTTAGGGCAGAATGTAGAGTACGTGACAGAGGCTCAACAAATGTTGATTTCCCTTTCTCCTTGGGGAAAATTCAAATCAAATTATGTAACTATCAAATTATAATCAAATTATATCTCTGGCCTAGGAGACTATCCCTCCACTGCAATGTTCATGCAAATGAATCTGGAGAAGGTACTAAGAGAGCAACAGGTAATCTGAAACCAGATGCGACACATCTACTTGGAAGCTTCCTGTTATGACTTGCCTCTCCATTCTGATCCAGCCACCTGGAGCCTCACGTGGAATGTTTTGTCGATCTCATTGAACCCTCCGATACCTCAACTCTTTCCTTTGCTCTGCTCCATCTATGCACTGCTATGGTATGACTTCTTTCCTGACCCTGCCCATATAGAGAAACCTTCCAGTCATTCTGGCCAGGGACTTCCCCATCTTCACCACATCTAGTCTTTGCAACAACGCATCCTCTCTGCATCCCTCGGACCATCCGTGACACATGGCGTAGAGAGTGTTCCTGGAAAAAGCATCCTACGTGGGGCTTGGTACCACCATACACACACACTCTTCGTCTCCAACCACAACTTGGTCCTCCACACTTCCTGTCTGCCCTATGGGGTGTCCCTAATCAACTGTCTGTCCCATTCTCTGCAGAAACATTAGGAATTCCCATTTTTTTAATGTTTGTTTGTTTATTTAATTATTTAATTATTTTTGAGAGAGAGAAAGAGTGAGAGAGAGAACACAAGTGGGGGAGGGACAGAGAGAGGGAGACACAGAATCTGAAGCAGGCTTCAGGCTCTGAGCTGTCAGCACAGAACCCAATGTGGGGCTTGAACTCATGAACTGTAAGATCATGACCTGAGCTGAAGTTGGGCGCTCAACCAACTAAGCCACCCAGGCGCCCCTTAGGAGTTCCCATTTTTAAGGCTCTCATCAGATTCCCATTCCTTCTCATTCACTTGGTGATCTTCTGTTCCCTATGTTTGTGTCATGGATTTCTAGTTCCATTATGGAAATGTGGGCTGAGTAATTTGTGGGCATTGGTGGGCGGGCAGGATTTAATGAGGTTTCCCTTGAAAGTTAACATATCACCAATCTTGTGCATACGAGAAGATTGTCTCATTAGAGGGTACAGGCTTCAAGATAGAGATAATTAGTAATGACTCTAATAATATTATTTAAAGTCACCTATATCCATATTTTTTTAACCTGTTTTATGTGTCAAAGCCTGGCAAAGTATGTTTAAAACCCTCTAACAAGAGGTGGTTTTTTTCTGTACATTTCTTTGTTCATTTCTACTGGTTTTTGCTTTATGTATTTTGACCCTATGTTATCTGAGATTCATCACCACTTCTCAGTCTTAGAGTTACCTTGCACAATTAAAATATGCTTTGTGTACAGTTTATTATTTGTCTTGAACCCTACTTTGAATACAGGTGCTTTTCCATTTGCCCTGGCCTTTTCTCCAGGAACATCTGATACCCTTTTACCTCTGGATAAATATTGTTTGTCCTCTAATCAGGAGACTATAGATGCTGGAGAGGATGTGGAGAAACGGGAACCCTCTTGCACTGTTGGTGGGAATGCAAATTGGTGCAGCCACTCTGGAAAGCAGTGTGGAGGTTCCTCAGAAAATTAAAAATAGACCTACCCTATGACCCAGCAATAGCACTGCTAGGAATTTACCCAAGGGATACAGGAGTACTGATGCATAGGGGCACTTGTACCCCAATGTTTATAGCAGCACTCTCAACAATAGCCAAATGATGGAAAGAGCCTAAATGTCCATCAACTGATGAATGGATAAAGAAATTGTGGTTTATATACACAATGGAGTACTACGTGGCAATGAGAAAAAATGAAATATGGCCTTTTGTAGCAACGTGGATGGAACTGGAGAGTGTGATGCTAAGTGAAATAAGCCATACAGAGAAAGACAGATACCATATGGTTTCACTCTTATGTGGATCCTGAGAAACTCAACAGGAACCCATGGGGGAGGGGAAGGAAAAAAAAAAAAAAAGACGTTAGAGTGGGAGACAGCCAAAGCATAAGAGACTGTTAAAAACTGAGAACAAACTGAGGGTTGATGGGGGGTGGGAGGGAGGGGGGGGTGGGTGATGGGTATTGAGGAGGGCACCTTTTGGGATGAGCACTGGGTGTTGTATGGAAACCAATTTGTCAATAAATTTCATATACATAAAAAAAAATAAACATTAAAAAATTAAAAAAAAATAATAAAGTTACACGTTTGTGAATGAAAAGTTACTTTATATTATCAACATCATTCCATGCTCTTACCATTATCATTGAATATATGTAAGAAAATTTGACATTAAAGAATAGTAAGTTAGAAAAAAAAATATTGTTTGTCCTCTACATCTATCACTTTTTCATGATTGTATTCATTTCTTTGTCTCCTTCCTCCACCCTCTGGGAGCGATCCTTAAAATTTGTTTCCATATTACTGATTATATTTTATGCAGTAGGCATTCCTGCATTCACTGTTTCTATGCATTTTAATTTATTGTTTTAAATTACCTGGTATCATAACATGATATCCTTCTTGTTTATGCCTTCTTCTTGACCAGCTCCTTTTTCATTTCAGTCTATTGATTTATTCCCTCCTGCCTTCCCTCCCTCCCTCCCTCCCTTTCTCTCTCTCTCTCTCTCTCTCTCTCCCCCTTCTTCCCTCCCTTCCTCCTTCCTCCTTCCTGCCTATGGTATTTATTTAGTTTTTTAAACTGGCATTCAGTAAAACTGACTTTTTCTTTTGATATATAGTCCTGTGAATTTTAACACATGTATAGATTCACGTAACCAGCATCCAACCAGGATACAGTTCTGCCAACCCCTAAAAAATCCCTTGTGCTGCCGTCTGTGGCCACAACCTCCACCAACTCTCAGTGCCTGGCAACTACTGATTGTTTCCCATCACTATGGTTTTATCTTTTCAAGAATGGTACATGGGCGCCTGGGTGGCTCAGTCAGTTAAGTTTCCGACTCTTGATTTCAGCTCAGGTCATGATCCCAGAGTCATGAAATCAAGTCCTGCATCAGGCTCTTTGCTGAGTGTGGAGCCTGTTTGAGAATCTCTCCCTCTTTCCCTCTCCTCCTCTCCCCTGCTTGGACTCTCTTTCTCTCTAAAAATAAAATTTAAAAAAAGGTATATAAATGGAATCATATAGTATGCAACCTTTTGAGACTGGCTTCCTTCACTCAGCATAATGCCTTTTGAGAGTCATCCAAGTTGTATGTATGAGTAGTTAATTCCTTTTTATTGATGAGTAAGTAGTATTGTGCTGTACGGAGGTACCACCATTTGGTTATCCGTTCATGTGATGAAGGACATTTGATGAAGGACATCTGAATGGTCTCTAGTTTTTGATGATTATGAATAAAACCACTACAAATATTCATAGGTTTTTGTGTGAACATAAAGTTTTATTTCTCAAGGGTAAACTCTCAAGAGTGGCATCATTAAGCCATATGGTATATATGTACATTGCCACTGGCAATGACTGAGAGAGTTCCTCTTGCTCTGTATCCCTACCAGCACATTGTATTCACAGTATTTATTGCCATTACTATTTTAGCCATTCTAATAGGCATGTAATGGTATCTCATTGTGGCTTTAATTTTCATTTCCTTAATTTCCAATGGTATTGAATATCTTCTCAAGAATGAATTTGCCATCCTTATATTATCTTTGATGGCATATTTGTTTAAGTCTTTTGTCTTTGTTTTGTTTTTGTTTTGAGAGAGAGACAGGGAGGGAGGGAGAGCGAACATGAGGGTGGGGGACAGAAAGAGAGGGGGCAGAGGATCTGAAGTGGGCCTTGCACTGACAGCAATGATCCCAATACGAGGCTCGAACTATGAACTGTGGTATCATGACCTGAGCCGAAGTCAGACACTTAACCAATTGAGCCACCCAGGTGCTACTGGTTTGTTTTTAGTGAGGCTGGTGTTTTCAAGCTTATGAGTCTGAGAATTCTTTACTCTGGATACAAGTCCTTTGTCAGATATGTGATTTGCAAATATTTTCTTCCAGCTTGTAGCTTGTCTTTTCATTCTAGAACAGTGTCTTTTGCAGAGCAAAAGGTTTTTTTCAATTTGAATGAAGTCATTTTATAATTTTTTTCTTGAGTCATGTTTTCAGTGTCATGTAGAATTCTTTGTGTAACTCTAGGTCATAAAATTTTTCTCCTGTGTTTCTAAAGTTTCGTATCTTTACATTCTACATTTAGATCTATGATCTACTTTCAGTTACTTCTTATATAAGGTATGAAGTGAAGGTCAAGGTCCATTTTGTTTGCATATGTCTGGTCAATCATTCCAACGTCATTTGTCAAAAGACTACTCTTTTTCCATTTGTTTTTTTTTTAACTTTTTTTTTAATCAATGGGCCATATTTGTGTGGGTATATATGGACTCTCTACTCTGTTCCAGTCATTTACGTATCTATCCTTTTGCCAAAACCACAATATTCAAATGCTGAACCTTTATATAGTAAGTTTTAAGACTGTACTGTGATTCTTCCAATTTCATTTTTCATTTTAAAACAGACAATAGGGGTGCCTGGGAGGCTCATTCGGTTATGTGTTCGGTTTCTGTTCAAGTCACAATCTCACAGTTTGTGAGCTCCTGTGTGGGGCTCTGACTGAGAGCTCAGAGCCTGGAGCCTGCTTCAGATTCTCTGTCTCCCTCTCTCTCTGCCCTTCCCCCATTTGTTCTCTCTCTCTCTCTCTCTTTTAGAAATAAATAAACATTAAAAAAAATAAAACAGATAATAAAGTCTATAGTTCAATCTATAAGAACTGACATCTGTACTATGCTGAGTCTTCCAATCCATGATCATGGTATGTCTTTTCATTTATACAGATATTCTTCATTTCAGTGTTTTGTAATTTTCAGAATAAAGATCCTAGACATGTTTTGTTGGATTTATATCTAAATATTTCATTTTGGGGGAGTTACTATAAAAAATTTTTTTTTCAGTTTTGTTTCTAATTGTTTACTACTGATATATGGATTAACAATTGGAGCACATGAGTGGCTCAGTTTGTTAAGCACCCAACTCTTGATTTTGGCTCTGGTCATGATCTTGCTGTTTGTGAGTTTGAGCCCCTGCACTGTCAGTGCAGAGCCTGCTTGAGATTCTCTGTCTCTCTCTCTCTGCCCTTTCCCCACTTGCATTCTCTCTCTGTCTCTCTGTCTCTCTTTCTCTCTCAAAAATAAATAAACATAACAAATTTTAAAGGTGTTTATTAAAAAAAAAAAGAATAGAGGGGCTCCTGGGAGGCTCAGTCAGTTAAGTGTCTGACTTCAGCTCAGGTCATGATCTCACAGTTCATGAGTTTGAGCCCCCTGTCAGGCTCTGTGCTGGCAGTTCAGAGCCTGGAGCCTGCTTCAGATTATGTGTCTCCCTCTCTCAAAATAACTCAAAATAAACTCAACATGGATGAAAGACCCCACCCCCACTCATGCTCTGTCTCTGTCTCTCTCAAAAATAAACATAAAAAAATAATTAAAAAATAAAATTAATAAAAAGAATAGAAAACTTATAAAAGAAATTGAATAAGACACAGAAAAATAGAAAAATATTCCATGCTCCTCAATTGGAAGGACAAATATTGTTAAAATGTTGATACAACCCAAAGCAATCTACATATTCAATGCAATCCCTGTCAAAATAACACCAGCATCCTTCACAGAGCTAGAACAAACAATCCTAAAATTTGTATGGAACCAGAAAAGACCCCGAATAGCCAAAACAATCCTGAAAAAGAAAATCAAAGCTGAAGGCATCACACTCCCGGACTTCAAGATGTATTACAAAGCTGTAATCATTAAGAACAGTATGGTACTGGCACAAAAACAGACACTTATATCAGTGGAACAGAATAGAGAACCCAGAAATGGACCCACGAATGGATGGACAACTAATCTTTGACACAGCAGGAAAGAATATCCAATGGAATAAAGACAGTCTCTTCAGCAAATGGTGTTGGTAAGACTGGACAGTGACATGCAGAAGAAAGAGCCTGGACCACTTTCTTACACCATACACAAAAATAAACTCAAAATGGATGAAAGACCTAAATGTAAGACAGGAAGCCATCAAAATCCTCGAGGAGAAAGCAGGCAAAAACCTCTTTGACCTCAGCCACAGCAACTTCTTACTCAACACATCTCTGGAGGCAAGGGAAACAAAAGCAAAAATGAACTATTAGGACCTCATCAAGATAAAAAGCTTCAGCACATTGAAGGAAACAGCAAAACTAAAAGGCAATTGACAGAATGGGAGAAGATATTTGCAAATGACATATCAGATAAAGAGTTAGTACCCAAAATCTATAAAGAACTTACCAAACTCAACACCCAAAAAACAAATAATCCAGTGAAGAAATGGGCAAAAGACATGAATAGACACTTCTCCAAAGAAGACATCCAGATGCCCAACCGACACATGAAAAAATGCTCAACATCACACATCATCAGGGAAATACGAATCAAAACCACAATGAGATACCACCTCACACCTGTCAAAATGGCTAAAATTAACAACTCAGGCAAGGATGCAGAGAGAGAGAATCTTTTTTTGCACTGCTGGTGGGGATGCAAACTGGTGCAGCCACTCTGGAAAACAGTATGGAGTTTCCTCAAAAACTTAAAACTATAACTACCCTACGACCCAGCAATTGTACCACTAGGTATTTACTCAAGGGACACAGGTGTGCTGTTTTGAAGGGGCACATGCACCCCAATGTTTATAACAGTGCTATCGACAATAGCCAAAGTATGGAAAGAGCCCAAATGTCCATCGATGGATGAATGGATAAAGAAGATGTGGTATATATATATACAATGGAGTATTACTTGGAAATCAAAAAAAAAAAAATGAAATCTTGCCATCATGGATGGAACTAGAGGGTATTATGCTAAGCGAAATAAGCCAGTCAGAGAAAGACAAATATCATATGACTTCACTCATACGAGGACTTTAAGACACAAAACAGATGAACATAAGGAAAGGGAAGCAAAAATAATATACAAACAATGAAGGGGACAAATCATAAGAGACTCTTAAATACAGAAAACAGACAGAGTTGCTGGAGGGGCATGGGCTAAATGGGTAAGGGGCATTAAGGAAGACACTTGTTGGGATGAGCATTGGATGTTATACATAGGAGATGAATCACTGGAATCTACTCCTGAAATCATTATTACACTATATGCTAACTAACTTGGCATGTAAATTAAAAATAAATAAATAAATAAATAAATAAATAAATAAATAAATAAAAAGGAAAGAAAGGAGGGAGGGAGGGAGAGAGGGAGGGAGAGAGAGAGAGAAAGAGAGAGGGAGAGTGGGAGAGAGAAAGAAAAAGAAAGAGAGAGAAAGAAAGAAAGAAAGAAAGAGAAAGAAAGAAAGAAAGGAAGGAAGAAAATTGACATTTGTGTGTTGACTTGTATCTGGCAGCCTATTTAAACTTATTCTTTCTAGAAGGTTTTTTGGTAGACTGTGGATTTTCTACACAAACAATCATGTTATCTGTGTTTACAGCCAATTTTATATTTTCCCGTCCAATCTGTATTTATAATTTTTTTATTTCTTATTGTCTTATTGCACTGGTTAAATCTTCCAGTATGATTTTGAATACAGTGGTGAAAAGGGACATTTTTGTTTTGTTCCATAGCTTATGCAGAAAGCATGTGGATTTTCTACAGATGATCTTGATCAAGTCAAGGAAGTTCCCTTCTATTTCTAGTATGCTAAGAACTTTCATCTAAGTGGATATTAAATTTTGTCAAATGTTTTTCGGCATCAATAGATATGTTCGTGTGTTTTTTCTTTCTTTAGATTATTAATATGATGGATTACATTAATTGATTGTTTATTACTTAAACAGCCTTGTAGTCCCAGAATAAAAGTCACTTGGTTGGGGTATATTATTGTTTTTACATATTTCTGGATTTTATTTATTAATATTCAGTTGAATATTTTTGCAATTGTGTTCATAAGGAATATTTTTTGTATTTTTCTTGTACTGTTTTTGTCTGGTTTGGGTCCCAGGGTAATGCTAGCCTCATAAAATAAATTAAGAAGAGTTCCTCTTCCTCCATTTTCTAGAAGAATAAGTGTTATTTCTTCTTTAAATATTTGGTAGAATTCCACAATGTAAGTTTCATTTCAAGCACTTCTTTATCTGGATGCTGCAAATTTTGATGTGTTATATTTTCATTTTCTTCATTGGTTCAAAATATTTTCTAATTTTCCTTGAGATTCTATCTTTGAACCATGGGTTATTTGGACATTTGTTTTTTAATTTCCATATTTTCCCATGAGGCTCTACTCCCATGATTTTAATATCTACCTAAAAACTCTTTACTGAGCTATAGAACATTATACACAACTGTCTAATGTATATCTAGTATTGGATGTCCCATAAGTACATCAACTCAAAAGGTCCAATAATATTCATTATCTCCCTGTTCTCTCCCATCACCATGTCTGCTCTCCCTCTTTCAATGTCACTCTTGATGAGTGCTCAACCATCCACCCAACTGTCGAAGTGAGAAATCTGGAAATCTCCCTGGTCTCCTCCTCCTGGTGCAACCTCACCTATGACTATGTACTGTTCATTCTACCTCTTTATCACTTCATGTACCTGAGCCTTTCTTATTATCCATACAGCTACCATCTTAATAGTAATAACTGTGTCACAGGATTACTGTAATTACCAGGTTAAATTTGAAGCCTGTAAAGTGCCTGGTATTGTCCTTGGCAGGTAATGAGTGATTAGTAAATAGCAGTCGTCATCTGGTTGTAGTTTGGGCACTCATTTTTTTCTTTCCTAGTGAAATTAAGATCCTCCTAGTTGGTTTCTTGCCTACAATCTTGCTCCATCCAGCCCTTCCTCCACACCCCCACACCAAAGCGATCTTTCAAAAACTCAAGTCTGAACACATACTTTCTAAACTAAATCCTTCATAGTTTTAGAAAATCTATTAATATTATTCACTCTAAAACTAGGTCAAGGGAGAAAATAACTCCAAAAAATTACAAAAGGAAAGTGACAAAACTCAATAATCATTCTTTTTTTTTTTAACCTTTAGAAAAATGGGAATAGATGACTGCTTTTCTTGGCAAAATAAATACATCAAAGGCCTTCATCACACTTATTGGTACAACTCTAGAGGCATCTCCATTTCCATTAAGACCACAATCAAAGCATTGCCTGGGTGGCTCAGTCGGTTAAGTGTCGGACTTTGGCTCAGGTCATGATCTTGTGGTGAGTTCGAGCCCCACATCAGGCTCTGTGATGTCAGCTCAGACCCTGGAGCGTGCTTCAGATTCTGTGTCTCCCTCTCTCTCTGCACCATCCCCCCACCTCATGCTCTGTTTCTCTCAAAAATAAATAAACATTAAAAAAAATTTTTTTTAAAGACCACAATCAAATTAAGAATGCCCACCATCACTATAATTTAACATCATTCTGGGAGTACCAACCAATGCAATTACATAATAGGAAAGTATTAAGAGGCTTAGACATTGGAAAAGAAAAGACAAAATTAGCTTGTATTATCCAAATTGTATCCTAGAGAAATTCCTCAATGGTCCTGGCATGTGACTGACATTCTCCTTCTGGTTTGCAGCCTTCATAAATTTTTCCCATTTTCAATCTCTTAGTCATTCAGTGGGAATTTGGATGAAGGAGAAGTTAAATATATGGTCTCAGCTGAACATGAATTACTTTTTTTAATTAGGAAAAAAAATGTTACTCTAAATCTGAAAGAACTCATTACTTAATGGAAGGCCAGTCTTGTGCACATTATTCTTAATAAACTAGCACTGGATACAGCTTGGAGGCTCCAAGATTCAGTCAGCTGCTTTCCCTAACTTCTGACCTCCAACTGTCATGCTCTGTTGCTGCGTTCTCCTTGGAACCCAAAACCTGGGAAGCTGGCAGTTCTGTACTCCCCTAAGCCCAGTTCAGTGTCATCCATTCTCTACGAAGGTTTCTCTGGTCACTCAGGGTGCTGCAATTCCCAGGGCTGCTCGACACCCACTGACTCTATACAACCTCACCCCACCCTCCTGGGGAGGCTCTGATTTGGTCTTCTTTGAGGTCTCACAAGCCCGGTCTCTTCATACCTGGTACTCCCCAGTGGCGTGGGCAATATCACTGCCAGGTTCTCCTCCCCACCCAGGGATGCAAGGCTTGATGGAGACAGAAGAGGAGCTCTTCAGACCAGCTTCGAAAAACAAGAATAAACCCTGCCCCCATGCACATCTGTTCCCCTGAGGCTGGCCCTGGGGGGTCTTTCCTTATGCGTAGCACAGATGGCTTGTGAGTAAGGCATCCAAAAAGCTAGTTTTGGTTCTTGTTTGGAGACCATCTCATGCCCCAACTTGAGAGAAAACAAGGACAGATGAGGCTTACAGCTTCTTCACCCACAACCTTAGGACAGGAACCATGATGGTGTGCCTGGGCCAACTGCCCCCCCCGTCCCCCACCCCCAGCACTAAATGCAGCAGAAACACCAGGCGGATGCCGTTCAAACCCTCAGCTGCAGAGGCTGCTGACATGGCTCTGGGCGCTGCTTCACAATGTGATTATTTCTAAAGATGTGACATAAATACTAACATGGGGTCCCTGGAGCTGTAGAGTTGCTACTTGGCAGCTTAATTTGGACATTCAATCAAAACTGTCCGTCGGCAGCTTTGCACATTCCAAGCAGCAAGGGCCAGAAGCCCCGCAATCTGCTCTCTAAGTGATGGGTTTAATTTCCAGAGGCTTGGGACAAAAGCCTACCCAGCTCCAAGGAAGGCGGGCTTACCTCCCTTCTCTAGAGAAAAGTACATATTTTCTTATTTCTTCAATGGGCTCCCTGCTTTGATAGAAGAGCCCTATCTGCGTTAACCACATCACTGAATCATGGAATCCAACGGATTTTTTAAAACTTGACAGCCACATTCCCATGCCATGTTCCCCAGGCAGTCAGAGGAAAGGGCTGTCATTTGAAGATAAGTTTTCTGTTTCTTCAACCGTCATACAGGGGCGATGGGGGAAGAAAACATCTGTTAAGATGAGTCCCAACAGGGGAATGTTCCCCCTTATGTGCTGTCAAACATCCTCAATGGTGCAGAAGCACTAAAAGAGGGAGATTTTTCCTGCTGGATTCACTTATCCTAAACGGATGGATGGATGGATGGATGGATGGATGGATGGATGGATGGACAGATGGATGGGTTGGGTGGATGGATGATTAAAGCAATGGGTCTTAACCGAGCTGAGAGAGACTGCCATCCTTCCCACTTTTTTATTATAATTTTACCAAACTATTCACATCCCAAGGCCATTGTGGCACCTACTGAATATTTACCACCTTCCCTCACTCTTCACACACACACACACACACACACACACACACACACACGCATGCACACACATTATATTCAAAATACTTCCAAAATGGCATAGCCCAGGCACCTGCTAGCCAGTACTGATGCCATCGTCAGCACTGGAACAGGGTCTTGGAGGCCGCTGATTTGTCCGGGTGCTAACTTTCGTTACTGGGCTGTGGGGAGGTTCAAGGAGGATCCCAGGAGAGTAGCTGAGACAGTGAGGAGGGCCAACTTGGGAGGATCACAGCTATCTGCCCGCTGATGCAGAATATTGCTGGTGTGTTCTGAAAGAAGGTCTATCCTGGGGCGCCTGGGTGGCGCAGTCGGTTAAGCATCCGGCTTCAGCCAGGTCACGATCTCGCGGTCCGGGAGTTCGAGCCCCGCGTCAGGCTCTGGGCTGATGGCTCGGAGCCTGGAGCCTGTTTCCGATTCTGTGTCTCCCTCTCTCTCTGCCCCTCCCCCGTTCATGCTCTGTCTCTCTCTGTCCCAAAAATAAATAAACGTTGGAAAAAAAAAAAAAAAAAAAAGAAAGAAGGTCTATCCTAACTGCACTAAGACACTCATGCACATCTGATGACCACTTATAAAAGGGTGCACAGCTGGGATGAGGAGCGTTCTATTGCTTCCGGTCTATCACAGCCCCATTCTATGCCTCTGTCTGATAGTCCAAGCTCAGCTCAGACCCAGGTGAACACTCCGGGGACCCTAGCTCGCTGAGAACGAGCCCTGGGATGTTTGCTTGTGCAGTTCAAACAACTAGTTTGAGGCACACTTGTGGCTGGGCAATATGTTGAGGTTTTAAGTGATGTATTTCTTCCACTTTGCATTTCATTGAATTCTGTCACTCACCTGGAGGCCCTTCCCTCCCACCCCCTACCACGCAGCTAGATATGAGTCATTTGTGCCTCGGGGAGAAGGTTGCCAAGGTATGACTGAGGGACAAAGGCAGCAAAGTCTTGGCTTTTTAATTCTGGAAGCTTCCGTCTCTACCTTCGTTGCCATCAGACCTCTTTTAAAAGCAAAGCCCCAGAACGGTAGGGAGAGTACAGAAAGCAGCAGGTATCACTCCTTTGGACTCTGAATTCGTTCCACCTTTCTCCTTCAGCCAGAAAAGCCGAAGCTCCTATGCACGTCCCCTCATGAAACAGCCTTCCAGGAGCCTCCCCAGCCTGCCAATCCTGGAAAGAGGTGGGAGTCCAAATCCCAAATGGGCTTAGCTGGGACATAAATAAGACCCACATGGTTTCCAACAAGCTCAAAACAACTCCCCTTTCCCTCACACCATGAAATGAGAAATGCTATTCCAGGGAAGTGGTTCTCAAAGTGCGGGAAGTGGGCGGGGGAGGGTGTCCCAGACCAGAAGCATCGGCATCTCCTGGGAACTTGTTAGACATGCAAATTCCCAGGCCTCACCCCAGACCTCCTGAATCAGAAAGTCTGGGGGTGGAGCCCTGCAATGTGTTTTTTTACACACCTTCTAGGTTATTCTGATGCACACTCAGGTATGACAACCATTGCTCTCAACCTGCTCTGTCCAACAGAACCTCCTGGGAGGATGGACATGTCTACCGTCCAATACAGTTGCCACTGGCCACATGTGGCTATTGAGTACTTGAAAGGTGATGATCGTGTCCCAGGAAATGTTCTTCGGCTTTTGAAATTTTCATTCACAGCCACATGAGTGGCTGCCATGTTGTATGGCACAGCTTAGACCATTGCGTCAGACTCCTGACGGATACCGCTGCCTTCACCCTGTCTTCCTTCCAGGTCAGCCTGTGAGCTGCAGACAAATTAATCTTCCTAAAGCACAGACCTTACCATGTCATCCCTACTCTCAAAAAAAATCCTCAGTGACTCACCATTGCCTACTGATTTCCAGTCCATGTTCTTTTCGTTCTTTTTTAAGAAGCCTGAAAATGATTTATTCCCAGATATGATAGAAATAAAGGTTAAATAATAACAACTAGTGGCAAATAAGCTCTTGCTATGAGCCAAGCACTGTTCTCAGTACACATAGTATCTCATGTAGTTCTCCCAAAAGTCTCATGATGTGAATATTACCATTTCCCCCATTTTACCGATGTGGAAACTGAGCGGATGTTAAATGACTCGTCCCAGGTCACATAGATGGTGACCGTACGGCAGGGATCTGAGCTCAGGCCGTCTGGCTTCAAGACTGCATCGTTAACCATGACATCACACAGTCTCTGAAAACCTACATGGGTCAGACTCTTCCCCTTATTTAATCCATAACTACAGTCCTTTGTTCTGTAGCAGCAGTCTGCCTTAAACATATCACTTGCTCTCTTGTAGTGAACAAGCAAAAGCCATCTTCAGATGTCTTAGACATATTTCTCCCCAATATAGCATCTTTCCATCTCAAAGTTGCCTCTGGCACATTTTAGGTAAAGTCAGCACATCATTTATCATGGTGTTAAAAAAAAAAAAAAAAAACCATGGTGAAGAAAATATTGAACTTTAAACTAAGAGATTTAAAAAAATGGCCAAACTGTTGAAGGCAGGTGGGATGCAATCAGGTGAGAAATGGGAGGCAGTCTTTGGATTAGGAGAGGCTTTTACATCTAGAAGAAGCCTAGCCACCACAAGGCTGACAGCCAAAATGTTTAGCAAGCAGTGTTACCCATCAGAATGGACACAGTCAAAACCCTGGAGTAGATGTGAAGGCTCCCCCTGGCCTAGACATTCACCTTTTCATTGTTGGATCACTTCCCAGGGGGGTGGGGTTCTGGAGAAGGGACCAAGAGGTCAAGGAAGCAGAGGGCACTTGGGGTCTTGATGATTTGCAAACTGGTACAGAGGTATTTGATGTTTTGACAGCAGCCCTGGTCTAGATGACAGAGCATTGCATGATTATCCTCCACTTTATGGTAAAAAATACTTATGGGACTGAATCATTTTAAGCAGTTAAAAAAAAAAGAGTTAAAGAAAGCAGATGGATGGTTGTCAGGGGCTGAGGGCAAGGAGGAACGGGGAATAACCGCTTCAATGGGGGAGGGGATTTTATTTTGGAGTGATGGGAATGTTTTGCACAACACTGCAAATGTATTAAATGCCACTGAATCATTCCCTCTGCAATGGTCGGGTTTATGTTATATGAATTTCACCTCAGTAAATAGGGTGGGAGAGAATCAGGCTCCATCCAAAGCCCAGAAAAGATGAGCAAGCTGACCTTCATAATGATAATCACACCGTAGCTGAGACTGTGGAGCAGGGTCTGAAGATGTCTACGATCCCTCCAGAGTTTGGCCACTCTGATCACTGGCTCCTTTCTGTCCCCACGATAACTTTCCAGCCTTCTCTGCCACTTCCCTCTGAGTATCCCAAACTCTAGTCACACTTGGCTGCTATTCCCTGAAAGTTCTGCTTCCTTCGGAGGAGACAGACAGGATCCTGTCTGCCAGCAGCTTCTCACAAGGTATGTGCAGAGTGGCCAAGCCGGGCAGATAGTCACTCTCTTTACGGGAACTCTGTTTACCCTAATCACAAGTAGGAGCCCTGGTGAGTTGGGCTGGACCAATTCTCAACTCTGGGGACATATCAGAATCAGCAGAAACGGGACAGGTTCCTTTTGCTTCCTTTCCTCTAATCCTGTTCATTTTCAGGGCGACTCGGAGATAGAAGTCTCCATGCAGGAGACCCGTTCGGGCCCCTCTTACCGTGCAGGTCATATGGAGCATTGAGAGATCTGAAGGCAGAGTAGGCTTCAAAGAGAAACCACCGGGAGAGAGTGCTTAAGGGTGTGTCATGATGGGGCACCTGGGTGGCTCAGTAGGTTAACCGGCCCGACTCTTGATCTCGGCTCAGGTCATGATTTCACAGTTCGTGAGTTTGAGCCCCGTGTGGGGCTCTGTGCTGACAGCGCAGAGCCTGCTTGGGATTCTCCCCACTTGCACTTGTGTGTGTGGGCTCTCTCTCTCTCTCTTTCTCTCTCTCAAAATAAATAAACTTTAAAAAAGGGTGTGCCATGATGATGATGTCATTAAGCTCCTCCTCTTCTGCCTGGAAGCCCCACTTGCCCTGTAGCTAAGGCTCAAGAACCAAAAGCATCATGCTAGTCCTTACCCCTGACCATAATCCTCACACCTGCCCTGGAGGGCAGATAACGTCAGCTCCCCCTAGAGGTCAGAATGCACACAACCCCTTACCAAGTGGGTTCCATCCCTTGGTCTTTTGCTCAAAGCCAACTCATCTTTGAAGTCCCATCCCTAGTGCCGCCTCTCACCTGAAGCCTTCCCTGATTTCATCTAACCCTTCAATGGGATTCATTCCTTTTTTATGTTCAGTAGCACAGTACATGTTGGGGATGTGTTTACTTGCCTTACGTATTCTATTATATTTAACAAGCTCTTTAAGGGAAGGGACTAAGACTTTCCATCTGGGGAAGGAGCACTGCCCAGTGGCTAAGATCTTGGCCTCTGACAGACCTGGGTTTCAGTCAGAGTGATGCCATTTTCTAGTTGTGTAACCAGGGAAAGTTACAGAAGATTAACTGCTACCTCACCAGGCTGAAGTGGTTTTAGGAGCTATAATGCATCTCTCCCAATAAGCACCTAGGACTGGGCCATATATTTCCTAGGTGCTCAATATATGCTTATTAAGTGTCATTAATTCACTGATTTCCTGCAAGGTTAAAAGCCTCGTGACAGCAGGGTCCCTTCCCATATTATGTTCCTAGTCCTAGCACAGTGTCTAGCACACAGGAGGTGGTCAAAAAATGTGGAGGACTGAATTGATAAGTGGATAAATGAGATGTTCCCTCCTCTCCATGCCCTAAACCACCACAGAGCTCCAATACCTGCATGGGTGGATGGCCCTCCTTGGGTTTCTCAGAACACCTTGCACTGATGTCTGACACAGCACATCCAACATTTTATTGTGATTATCCACTCACTTGTCTTATGCACAGTGGTGACTCCATAGCCTAACCCAGTGTGAGGCACAGGTGGAAGGAAAGAATGAATGGCCAAGAATTCTGTCACCTTGGGAGTATCCCGAGGTCTCAAGCCCAGAAAGAATCTATAGGTTTTGTGATTTGGGTCGTTCTGGCCAATGATGATGGTGATGACATTTACTGAGCATGTATTATGTGGCAGGTGCTGAACTACCGGCCCTCCAGTGCCCAAGCTTTACCACTGCTCTCTGGGAGGCAGGAATCCAGCCCGTTCAGAAAAGGCAGGGTCTTGGGGCACCTGGTGGCTCAGTTGGTTAAACATCTGACCCTTGGTTTCAGCTCAGGTCATGATTTCACTGTTTGTGAGATCAAGCCCCACATCGGGCTCTGCACTGACAGGCGGAGCTTGCTTGGGATTCTCTCTTTCCCTTTCTCTCTGCCTTCCCCCCCCCAACCCCACTCAAAATAAATAAATAAACTTAAAAATAGTAATAAAAAAGAAAAGGAAGGGTCTTGACTCATTTAAGAACAGACTGTTCTGAGACCATCTGCTTCATTGCCCCAGGATCTGGGGACTGAGCTCTTCCTCGGCATAGCACCTCCTGCATTTTAAGTTCCCTTATCTGATCTAAAGCCTCTTTCTTCAGCAAATAAGTATCGTGGGGTGTGAGGGGCTCAGGCACAGAGCCAGAGTTCCTGGGTTTTAATATAAGCTCTGCTACTCAGCACAGTGTGCCCTAAATGTTCCCTAACTCCTCAGTGACTCAGTCTCCTTGTTTAAGAAATGGGCCTGGGGTGCCTGGGTGGCTCAGTCAGTTAAGCATCCAACTTTGGCTCAGGTCATGATCTCGCAGTTCGTGAGTTCAAGTCCTGGGTCTGGCTCTGTGCTGACAGCTCAGCCTGGCCTGCTTCAGATTCTGTGTCTCCCTCTCTCTCTGTTCCCTCCCCTGCTCATGCTCTTTCTCTCCCCAAAATGAATAAACATTAAAAAATAATAAATAAATAAATAAATAAATAAATAGAAATGGGGCTAACGATAAGGATATAATCTCATAAGGATATTGTAATAATTAAATGAATTAGCAGGGATGCCTCGGTGGTTCAGTCAGTTAAGTGCCCGACTTCAGCTCAGGTCATGATCTAGCATTCGGGAGTTCAAGCCCCACCGTCAGGCTCTGTGCTGACAGCTCAGAGCCTGGAGCCTGCTTTGGATTCTGTGTCTCCCTCTCTCTCTGCCCCTCCCCTGTTTGTTCTCTCTTTCTCTCTCTCTCTCTGTCAAAAATAAATAAACATTAAAACAATTTAAAAATGAATTATCAGAATGTCTGGCACATGGTAAACATCCTGTTTGTGTTAGGTTGTTATTTTTGGCTATGATTATGTATTAATACTTCCATAATAAACTTAGTGACCTTGACCATGGTGTCTTCATTCCCCAGAGCTCTCAGGGTCCTCCCACCAGGACCCGGGAGAAATGGGCACTCTTCATTCTATCTCTGAAGCTCTCACCACCTCCTCTTTAAAAAAAATTTTTTTTTTTTAACTTAATACATATAAAACAGAATCCAAAGCAAATGTTGCCTTTCATCCTACCTGAACTTAAAATAGATGCTTTAATTTGTGCATTCACCTTTGGGTCTTTATCCACATTAACATTCAATTTTTACCTAATCATAGAACCATAACTCTATTTCATATTTTACATTTTCACCTACCATCATCCCACGTGGGGCCATGATGGAGTAGCTCCTAGAAGCTCAACATTCCCACTGAGAACTATAAAAGAGCCAGATAAACAAACAAACTGATTGTCCAAAGAATTGGAATGTTGAAGGAACTAGAAATGAAACGAGCCCCATATTTTATGTGGCACTCTCGCATTGGGGCGTAAGCCAATTCTCTGCACAGGGCAAGAGGCTGGGTGGGAAGCCAAGAAGAGGACCGCTGCGGAGATACAGAGAAGTCCGGGCCAAGGGATGAGGGGTGAGAGCTGCAGAACTTGAGGGGCTAAGCGCCAGACAGAAGGAAAGAGCAAAGAAGCCAATCTGACACCAGGGACTGGTTTTCCCTCCAGGTTTTGCCAATGTAAATGCAAAGGCTGAGACACAAAAAAGCCATCCACTGAGAGTTTCTGACGGTATCATGCATGGTGCTGGAGAAACAAAAATTGCAGGTCAGGACCCAGTAAGGAAGAGCACCCTAGGAAGTAGTCAGCCTTATGGATGGAAACCTTTAGCTGGCTCCATATAAAGGGGGAACCAGCCCGAGGAGGAAGAGAACCTCACGTGCAGTTCTCTAATTTGGCAAAAAGTTGACTGGAATTCAAACAAAACTTGCAAGCATACCAAGAAACAGGACTAAAATAAAAAACAGATGGAAGTACGGATCAACAGGGGACCCAGGTGGCTGGGTGGCTGTCGGCTGAACGTCTGACTTCAGCTCAGGTCATGATCTCATAGTTCATGGGTTTGAGCCCCATGTCGGGCAGGCTCTGTGCTGACAGCGTGGAGCCTGGAGCCCGCTTCAGATTCTGTGTCTCCCTCTCTCTCTGCCCCTGCCCCTGCCCCGCTCATGCTGTCTCTCTCAAAAATGAATAAATGCTAAAAAAAATTTTGTAACTAAAAAATAAAGTAACCTCCATTAAGATTTTTTTAAAATGTGGGTGGGGGGATAACAATATGGGAAATTTCACCAGAGAACTATAACCCATAAAAAGATAAACTTTAGAATTAAAAATACAGTAATTCCCAAATTGAGGGATATTCTACAATAGTACCCTTCAAAACCAAAAAGATTACAAAAAGCAAAAAAAGAAAAAAAAAAAGACAAATTGTCATGAACCAGAGGAGTCTAAGGAGACATGACAACTAAATGCGATTTGGTATCTTGGGTGGGATCTGGGAACACATAAAGGATATTAAGGAAAAAACCAGGGACACCTGAATAAAAGCTGGAGTTTAGTTAGTAGTAATGTACGAATTAGCATTCATTTCTTAGTTTTGACAAATGTACCATGATAATGCAAGATGTTAACAACAGCAGAAACTAGGTGAGGGGTATAAGGAAGCTCTGTACTATCTTTGCAACTTTTCTGTAAGCCTGAAAGTTTTCTAAAATGAAAAGTTTATTTAAAAAATGCAATACCTAAAATTAAGAGCTCAATATAAGGGGTAAGCAGCAGACTAGAAGCCGTAGGAGGGCACATTAGTGACTTGGAAAACAGCTCATTGAGAACAATCAGACTAAACAGAGAGCATAAAGGATGTTAATACTGAAGACAGTGTCAGAGGCAAAGGGACACAGAGGTCTAACATATGTGTAACCAAAACCACAGATGAAAAGAAGAGAAAGAATGGGGCTGAGAATGGCCACACATTTTTCAGTACTGATGAAACACAACAAGCTCAAAATCCAAGAAGCATACGAATATCCAACAAGATAAACCCACAAATGTGTGCATACATGCCCTCCTCCCTAGGAACAGCATGGTCGAGTTGTTGAAAATCGAAAATAAAGGGAAAATTTTAAAGTAGCTAGATGGGGGGAAAAGACATTATCTTCAAGGAGCAACAAGAAGAATAAGAAAAATGGTGAAAAAGAAGAACAATGAGATAATGTCTTGAAAATAATGAATGAGGGGCACCTGAGTGGCTTAGTCGGTTGAGCATCTCTCAGTTTCAGCTCAAGTCATGATCTCTATCTCTCAAAAATGAATAAACGTTAAAAAAAATTTTTTAAATAAAAAAATAAGGTAACCTCAATTAAGATTCATGGATTCAGTTCGTGGGTTCAAGCCCCACATCAGGCTCTGCACTGGCAGCACTGATAGAGCAGAGTATATCTCTCTCCCCCTCTCTCTGCCCCTCCCCCACTCTTGCTCTCTATCTCAAAATAAATAAACATAAAAAAAAAGAAAATGCTGAACAAAAATAACTCCCACAATTCCTATCAAAATAACACCAGCATTCTTCACAAAGCTAGAACAAATAATCCTCAAATTTGCGCGGAACCAGAAAAGACCCCGAATAGCCAAAGCGATCTTGAAAACGAAAACCAAAGCAGGAGGCATCACAATCCCAGACTTCAAGCTATACTACAAAGCTATAATCATCAAGACAGTATGGTACTGGCACAAGAACAGACACTCAGATCAATGGAACAGAATAGAGAAGCCAGAAATGGACCCACAAACAGATGGCCAACTAATCTTTGACAAAGCAGGAAAGAATATCCAATGGAATAAAGACAGTCTCTTCAGCAAATGGTGCTTGGAAAACACTTTCTTACACCATACACAAAACTGAACTCAAAATGGATGAAAAACATAAACATAAGGCAGGAAGCCATCAAAATCCTCGAGGAGAAAGCAGGCAAAAACTTCTTTGACCTCAGTCCCAGCAACTTCTTACTCAATATGTCTCCAGAGGCAAAGGAAACGAAAGAAAAAAGGAACTACTACTGGAGTCTCATCAAAATAAAAAGCTTCTGCACAGTGAAGGAAACAATCAGCAAAACTAAAAGGCAACCGACAGAATGGGAGAAGATATTTGCAAATAACATATCAGATAAACGGTTAGTCTCCAAAATCTATAAATAACTTATCAAACTCAACACCCAAAAAACAAATAATCTAGTGAGAAAATGGGCAAAAGACATGAATAGACACTTCTCCAAAGAAGACATCCAGATGCCCAACCGACACATGAAAAAATGCTCAACATCACGCATCAT
The DNA here is from genome assembly GCF_022079265.1 of Lynx rufus. Taxonomy (NCBI): domain Eukaryota; kingdom Metazoa; phylum Chordata; class Mammalia; order Carnivora; family Felidae; genus Lynx; species Lynx rufus. The sequence continues at coordinate 5,949,407 of NW_025814838.1, forward strand.
CAGGGAAATACAAATCAAAACCACAATGAGACACCATCTCACACCTCAGTATAGCTAAAATTAACAACTCAGGCAAGGATGCAGAGAAAGAGGATCTTTTTTGCACTGCTGGTGGGAATGCAAACTGGTGCAGCCACTCTGGAGAACAGTATGGAGGTTCCTCAAAAAATTGAAAATAGAACTACCCTATGACCCAGCAATTGCACCACTAGGTATTTACCCAATGGATACAGGTGTGTTGTTTCGAAGGGACACATGCACCCCCATGTTTATAGCAACACTATCAACAATAGCCAAATTATGCAAAGAGCCCAAATGTCAATTGACAGATGAATGGATAAAGAAGATGTGGTATATATGTGCAATGGAGTATTACTCAGCAATCAAAAAGAATGAAATCTTGCCATTTGCAACTATGTAAATGGAACTGGAGGGTATTATGCTAAGCGAAAATAGTCAGAGAAAGACAAATATCATATGACTTCACTCATATGAGGACTTTAAGATACTAAACAGATGAACATAAATAAGGGAAGGGAAGCAAAAAGAATATAAAAACAGGAAGAGGGACAAAACATAAGAGACTCTTAAATATAGAGGACAAACAGAGGGGTGGCTGGAGGGCTTATGGGAGGGGGGATGGGCTAAATACGTAAGGGGCATTAAGGAATCTACTCCTGAAATTATTGTTGCACTGCATGCTAACTAACTTGTATGTAAATTAAACAATAAGCAAATTAAAAATAAATAAAATAAAATAGCTGAAAAAAAAAAAGAACTTCCAATTTTGAATTCTATACCAAGCAAAAATATTCTCCAGATGTGAATGTAAAAAACGTATCTTTTGATTCATTTCCAGCTGTCCTAAACTAAATGCTAAAGGCTTTTTTTTTTTTTTAACATTTATTCATTTTTGAGAGACAGGGAAACAGACTGCAAGCAGGGGAGGGGCAGAGGGAGGGAGACACAGAATCTGAAGCAGGCTCCAGGCTCTGAGCTGTTAGCACAGAGCCTGACGTGGGCCACGAATCCATGAACCCTGAGATCATGACCTGAGCCAAAGTTGGACACTCAGCCAACTGAGCCACCCAGGTGCCCCTAAGGGGGTTCTTTAGATAGAAAGATAATAATTGCAGAGGATAATGTGACTGTGTAAGAAAGAATGAAAAACTAGAAAGGATAAATATATTAGTAAGTCTAAACGAATGCTGATTACAGGCAATAATAATAATAATGTATAGTTGAAATGACATGTGAAGTTAAAGTACATAGGGTTGGATGTGTAAACGGAGCTAAAATGTTTACACACCTAGGGTTATTTGGTTGGTAATATAATGACTCTAAAAGTCAAGGATGCTTGTTGAAATCCCTGGAGACAACATAAAACTGTAATAATATATAACTAACCAGTTAACAGGAAGGAGAAATGAAATGAACATACTTGAGTAATCCAGAAGAAGGCAAGGCAAAACCAAAGAGAAACAGGAACAGAAAATGGGGGACAAATAGAAAATAAATAGGAAGATCACAGATATATATAAATGGTCCAAATGCTCACATTAAAAATCAAATAACACTGAATTAAGGTTGTGTCATATATATACACGATACATATCTCCTTTTTCCTTTCCCTTGTCATCACTCACTTTTCAACCACTTTTATTTTGCATAAATATATATACATATATAAGAAACAGTATACATTAACCAAAAGAAAACTTGTATCTTTATAGGAGGCACAGAGGCTTTAAGGCAAGAAGCATTACTTGAGATAAAGAGATACATTTTAAAAAGGTAAAAAATATCAATCCAGCAAGGAGATATAACAACTATAATTTATAATAGTAACATTGCTTCAAAATATATAAAGCCAAAGTGGAGAAAACTAAATTGGAGAAAATCCACAATCATAATAGGGAGACTTGAACACTGTTCTTTTAGTAACAGAACAAGCTAGCAAAATAAAACTCAACAAAGATATAAAGGACGTGGATAACACAGTGAACAAATTTAACCCAATTTACACATATTAATGTAGTGTGCAACAACCAGGAAATATATATTCTTTACGAGTGCAGGTGAACTATTTACCCAAATGTCAAAGGAATGAAGTGAGGCGTGTTCTCTGACTACGTAGAAACAAAGTAGAAATTCGTAGCAAAAAGACAACGAGAACATCTACAAATGTTTGGAAACTAAACACAGAAATACCTATCCTTCTATGTCCTTCCAAGAATCCTGAGACTATCCTTGTTGTTTTTCATTCTTTCTTACATAGTCACCTTTTCCTCTGCAATTATTATCTATCTAAAGAGCCCCTTTAGCATTTAGTTTAGGCCACCTGGAAATAAATAACCCACAGGAAAGGAAAACATGGAAATTCAGAATTTTCGAAATGTGGGAGAGTCCACTAAAGTTGTGTTTAAAGGAAAAAGTGTTCATCTGACAAATTATAATCTAAGCATTTATCTCAAAAAAAAAAAAAAAAAAGATTAGAAAAAGACCAGCAAATTAAATCCATGTGTACTTTCTCATTTTGCTGGGTTTTCCCCCAAGTTCCCCTCCCCCATCCTCTGCCACCTTCCTTTCTCTGGCTCCCCGACTCCCAGCTAACCAGCCAAGTGGCAACCAGGGCTCTACCCTTCCACACCTGTCCCCTGCTGAGACTACCACCTGGAAACAAATGGATCGAGAGGGTTATTCTCTGAAAATGGAATCACGCTGTACACGTTGCTCGGCAAAATGCTGTTCCTACTTAACAAGACATCTTGCCGATTTCTCCGCATGTCAGTTTGGAACTACCTCATTCTTTTCAAACTGCCTGTTACACCAGCACACAGACAGACCACAAACTATTCAGCCACTCGTTCTCCCATCAACAGGCATTCAGGAGGTGATTAGCCAGAAATATCCTTCTACCTCCTTCCCAGAGTCCTGAGAATCCCTGAACGGAGCCTAGACGATGAGATTTCTCACGCTCTAGCGCTCAGGTTCTTCCTGCTACGACAGCATTTTTGTAGGCCACACGCTCCTGTGAACTCCGTTTCTTTCTCCCCTTACAAGAAAAATGAGGAAAGTATACCCTTGTATGCCCAAGCAGGAAGCAGAATCCAGGTCGGATGGTTCAAGAGATTTTAATCAAAGGACTGTCACAAATGTGAGCGTTGAAAGGGTCAACAATGGATGGTGAGGCACTGGGGACCAGCAACTATGAACACCCCCCACCCTCCACTCCAGGCCAGTGAGCCTGGACCTGGGGAGAAGTACTGACACCTGATCTCTCCCCTACAGTCCTACAATTGCTTCCCAGTGCTCGACCAGAGGCTACAGGGCAAGAGGACCTGGGTGATGCTGGGGTCGGCCTGCCCAGGCACAGAGAAGAGCAGAGAGTGGAGGGGGACTGCAGGAGACAAGCAAAGAACCACCAGCAGGACCGGCCAACGTGAGTAGTAATAGATAAAAGAATAGCAGCATTTCAAGGCTGAGTGACGGGCCCACCATGTTGATACTCCCCACAGGAGGAAGCTGTCTTCCTGGATGACAGCTTCCAGAAATGGTCGAGGGAATGAAGGAAGGGGAGATAAAATGTGGCAGCAGAGGGTGACCTCACCTATGGTGGAGTAGTTACACAGAAGGTTCTTGGCTTGCTGTGTGACCTCAGGTCAGTTGTTCACCCTCTCTGATTCTCAGCTTATTAGCTATAAAATAAGACTGCTTGGGATATTCCCTGCCCACATACTCCTCTCTGTGGTTGAGAAAATGAAATGCCAGTGAAAGTCTATTTCTCCATTCTCTGAATGTGGGCTTGGTCATGCGACTTGCTTTAGCTGCTGGGACGTTAGCCAATGTGGTGCAGAGTCCTAAAAAAGCGTATGTGGTGGCATGAATTGAATTGCTCCCAGTTAGTGCTCTTGAGACTCCTAAGTCAATAACCGTGAGAACAAGTTAAGGCTAGCCGGCCCCGTCGTGGGAAACACACGGTCACGCCGTGCCTGTCACTCCAGCTTAAGCTGTGCCAACCACCAGACATGACAGTGAGGCCATCCTAGATCATTCAACCCCAGGCAAGCCGACTCAGGTCGGAAGCACTTCCCAGCACACCCACAAAATTGACAGAAAACTTGTTGTTCTAAGCCCACTACATTTGGAGTGATTGGCTGCACAGTAAAGTTTACTGATACAAGATAGCAACAGAGTGGGGGGTTAGGGTTCCAGAGGTGCAAATCTCATGGGGCAATGCTCCAGAGGATACACCGCTCCCCTGTCCCATAACGATGCCAGGGTGAGCTCTCTCCACAGTATGGCTGTTGTCAAAGTCTAGTGAGCCTCAAGTTTTTTTGTTTTTTTGTTTTTTTAAAGGAGGAAAAAAAAAGATACAATCTAAATGTTTAGATTGCTTTGCTCCTCCAGACTTCCTCTTTTTTCCTTTCCTTTTTTAACAAATTGCCCACTGTAAACAGTTCTTTTCTTTTTTCCCCTCCCGGGAAGTTATTTATTTTTATGGGCTTCTTTCGGGAAATAAAAATCAATTTTGGAATGCAAGTGATACATTTTACTCTTCCAATAAATGAAAGCTAGAAAATTAAAGGCCCCGAGGAACAACCCCTCTGTACTAAAATGATGTAGAATGCAGCCCAAATGTTCTTATGTGAACGTTTTATAAATCGTGGCTGCTGCTTGCTGATGGAAACTTGGAAATCACTCATAGAAGACACAGAACCATAGCTAGGAATGGCTTAAGGCCGGGCAGGCCCGTGCAGACTCACACATCCACAAAAAGGCACTTCTCAGTAACCTGTTCCTGTAACTCACCATTCTAGAAAATTGTACATATCAGGGCACACTTCCTATATGTGTGTCTGGGAAACCTGCTCGTTCATTTATTCAGTATATAATTAATGAGTATCTACTACGTGTCTAGATCTGGTGTCTGAACAATGAACAGGACAGACATAGATGGTGCCTTCAAAGAGCTTACAGTTGGGGCGCCTAGGTGGCTCAGTCAATTAAGCGTCTGACTTCAGCTCCAGTCAGGACCTCAAGGTTCCTGAGTTCGAGGCCCGCGAGGGGCTCTGTGCTGACAGCTCAGAGCCTGGGGCCTGCTTCAGATTCTGTGTCTCCCTCTCTCTCTGCCCTTCCCCCACTCACACTCTGTCTCTCTCTGTGCCTCAAAAATAAATAAACGTTAAAATAAACAAAAGTAGCTTACAGTTTAGAGAAAAGACACAGACATTAATAAACAAGACGTCTTAAGTCAGGGTCCCTGAAAACAGACTCTGATGTGGAGACTGGTGGGCAGGGGGCTTACTGAGGGAGTTTCATTTGGAAGAGTCCCAGCAAGGAATGAGGGGAGAAAAGTGAAACAGAGGGAGGAGTTAAATGGCAAAGAAGACACAACAGAGACCTCACCCCCTCTCTCAGGAGCTCTGTGGTTGGGACTGCCCTTCAGACATGTCCCCAACTGAGGCAGGGGCTGGGCCCTTGTTCTCACTCTCCACTGTAACCAGTCACCGGGCTGGCCCTGTAAGCGGGCATAACCTTGAACGATGCAACTCCAGTTCCTGGAGAAGGACTGAGCTGTGAGCGGCCAGCAGCCAACACTCCCCACAGCTCGGGGCAGAAGTGCCTCAGTCTTAAAAGGGGACCTGGGTATCACACCACAGTGTGCACGACACAGGAATTTCTGCCAGGTGTGACAATGTGTTGTAAGTTCCAAGCTCAGAGCAAAAGGGACCTAATGTGGACTAAGGGTCAGCAGGTGTCACTGTGCTCTTTTCTAAGTGGTATAAATAAAGAAGTTTGGGGGGGCGCCTGGATGGCTCAGTCGGTTGAGCATCTGACTCTTGATTTCAGCTCAGGTCATGATCCCAGGGTCATGGGATGGAGCCCCACATCAGGCTCTGTGCTGTGTGGAGCCTGCTTGAGATTCTCTCTTTATCCCCCTCCCCTCCACCCCCCCCAAATAATAAGAAGAAGGAGGAGGAGGAGGAAGCGAAGAAGGAAGGAAGGAAGGAAGGAAGGAAGGAAGGAAGGAAGGAAGGAAGGAAGGAAAGACAGAAAGAAAAGGATAAGAGAGAAAGAGAAGGAAAGAAAGAAAAAAAGGAAGGAAGGAAGGAAGGAAGGAAGGAAGGAAGGAAGGAAGGAAGGAAGGAAGGAAGGAAGTTTGCTATGCATTCACAAACTCAAAACTCACTAGCCACTCAGCCCTGATACACCTCCCTTTCATCCTTGCCATGACCCTGGGAGGTAGGTGCTCTCTCCACTGGGAAGGTAAGGATGCTGAGACTCAGAGGGTTGACTCACTTGTCTGGAGTCCCAGAGCCAAGTCCCAGAACTTGTCTGGATCCCAGTAGCAGAGCTGGGATCCAAACACTTGGCTAGCTCTGTGAGAAAAAGGCCTATGACCCTTTCTGCACACTTCTGGTCTCGTCTCTCCTGCACCTCGGGCCCCTCCTTCACCACGCTTCTTCCACTCACATTGTAAACCTGCTCACGTCCCTCCCGTAAATGACCTTCTCTTAAGCTGACTCTTTCTTTCATAACCCACGTTCTCTTAAGAGCTGCCCACACTTTTCTTTCCACTTGCTCTCCTTAATGCCCAGCCCCTCGCCGCCCACACTTGCTCCCACCGTGCCATTGAACCAGCACCATCCAAATCTCGATGCTCAATGACCACATCCGGTGACTTTGTTTCCACTCTTAGCCTGTTCCCTCTACCATTACCAGTTAGCAACATCTAACAGGCCGGCCACATCCACTTTCTTAAACGTTCTCCTATCTTGGTTCTTGTGACCCCCACCCCCACCCCCAGCTCTCTGGTTCACCTTCTTCCTCTAGAAGCACCACTTTTAAATTCCCCTTCACTGGCTCCTTTCCTTCCACTAACCCCCGACGTGGATCTGTTTCACAGGGTTCCAACCTACCACTGCTTCGCTACTGACCTGAGTCTCCAGATACATAAACACATCCACCTACTGGACATAGGCACCCATGCAACCCCGAAACATCTCAGACCCAGCCCATACAAAACCAGCATCATCACCTTTCCTTCCACGGGAGCCTGACTTCTAACCCTGATCACTTATCACGCTCGCTATTCACACATCTTCCCAAGCCACCAATCTCACTTAATCCCTGACCCTCCCTCCCCTCCTTGATTCTCCACATCAACTCTTCTCGTCTGTCCATTTCTTCTGTCACTTCCTTAATTCAAGCATGTCCCACCTCATCCATCCTACTGAGATCCTTCTTTTTAACCATCACCTGTGGTGTCTAGATCAGATCATTACCACCTCCAATGGCTCACCGTCTACCAAATAATGTGCAAAATCCCTAGAATGTGTGAGCAAGGTCTTCTGCGACCTCGCATTGATCTGTCTTCACAGTCTCATCCTAGAGTCTCAACATACCAGAAACCTTCACTCATGGGGTCACTTCAGCCTGACAGCCCACCTATTCAACCCACTTTTCCACCTACTTAGTAACCTACTTAGAAACATTGACTGTGCCCCTGCATGTGTCAGTTACATGGGCATATTGTGGTAGGAAAAATAAGGTGGGTTCCTGCCCTTCATCCAGTGGAGGGGAACAAGTAAGAAGCAAACAAACAAACATCATGACAGCTACATGTGATAAACAGAAAGAAAGTATTTAGACAGGGGAATGGGATAGAGAGGGCCTGGGAGGAACTTCTTTGGATAGGCTCAGGGATGGCCCTTCTGAGAAGGTGACATTTAAGTGGACAGCTAAGGGGTGCCGCAAGCCAGCCACATATAGAGACTGAGGAAGAACAATCCCAGGCTGAGATCTTGAAGAGCAGGTGAAAGAAGGAAGGAAATCATCTGGTGGGGCAGGGAGAAGGACATCATTGAAAGGGACAGAGGGGAGATGGGGTTGGAGAGAGAGGCTGAGAGACCCAGATCCTGCAGGCTCCTGGAGCAGTGGGGAGGGGCCCAGACTGCGGGCAGAAGGCTCTAAGAAGCAGCTCTGGGGCAGTGTAAGCAGGGGAGCGGCATGGCCCCATTCACATTTTAGCATGGATCTTTCTGGCGGGGGTATGAAGAGTGCATTTCAGAGGGCAAAAGCCCATGAAAGCTGCTATTCATCTTTCAAAGGACAAAAGCCGACAAAGCACCTAGCTGAGCCCTAGCAGGGGGCTGGTGCTCCCCCACCCCCCACCCCTCAGAACTAACTCCTGGCTCTGTGAAGCCATTCCCACCCCATGGGTAGGGATTCCTGTCTCTCATCAGCAGGCACCCCGCCCCCAGCACTTTCTTTCAAGCTGGGTTATCACTTCACACACACCCCCTTCTAGAGTGAGCTCTCTCTTCCTCTCCCTCTCTTAGTAGGCTGTGAAATACTCTGTGTGTAAAGGGTCACACTCCTTCATAAAGCCCTCACGGTGTCTGGCACACGGCCTCCCACACGGGAGAGACTCAAAGAACAAGGGAGGAATGAATGAAGGGAGGAAGTCCAAAAGGGAATAGCTCTGTGTTCCCCGGGAACACTGTGCATTAAGAGCCTTGGTTTAGAATCAGTCACATACGTATTTTAATTCAAGCCCCGCCACCCACTAGCTGTGGGACTCTGGGCAAGTGAATCCACCTCTCTGAGCTACACTTTTCTCTTCCGTAAAATCAGAATAATAGCGGATGTAGGGTGGATATTTTTTCATACAGTTGTCTCAAGGACCTACAGAGACCAAAAAAACCCACCAGTGTCTCTTCCCCTTCCCAAAAGTATACCTGCTGGGGAAGGACAGGGTCGGCACAATATAATACCTGTCAACAAGGTTCAGTCTTTGTTGTTTTCCACAAACATCTGTTGAGCGCTGACCATAGGCACCGTTACAACCATCACCCCATTTTATCTGCCACGAACATTTGGGGAAAGACACACCAAATGTGGTCCTGGGTGAGGGCTGAATCTGGCCCTTGCCAGTGTGCCCTGGGCCCAAGACCCACCAGTAGCCAGGCCAGGGAAATAGGCCTTTTGAGTTCACTTTCAGCCCCCAAGCCCGAGTCACCAACCCCCTTCCCTGGAGACCCAGTCTGTGGCACCCCTGCTAAGGCAGTCTGGGGCCAAAGACATTTCAAGCCCATCTAGAAGAACCTTTACCCACAAGCCCCCTGAGCTGTCCCTGAGTTAATGACAGGCAGAGACAGCGACGAGCCCAGGGGCTTCTTTGGATAAGACTGGGAGAGGACAGGGTCAGCACAGTCCAAAGCACGGACTTGCAACTACAGAACACCAGGAAGGATAGATGAAGAGGCTGGGGCCAAGGGGGACCACATGCGGAGGAAGGAAGAAAGCTGTTCATCTGCTACAAGGCTGAAGAAAAGCACACTCATCCCTCAGTTGAAATCACTGTTTCAATTCCTAAACCGTCCATCTGGCACCGTGGCCAAGGGCCTGGGCTTTAGATTCAAACGGACCTCAGATCAAACCTCAGTTCTGCCACTTATTAGCCAGACCTTGGGCAAGTCAGGTAAGCTCCCTGAGCCTCAGTTTCCCCATCTGTAAATGGAGATAAGATGCATTCATTCGGGTAAAGAGTTCAGCGCTGTGCCTGGCACTCAGGAGGCCCTTGTTTTCATGCACTTTATATTTACAGAGAGGGAGAGACTTTAATGATTTTTGCCAAGGGAACCGTACTGCACACGCCCCTGCAACACAAGGAGAAATAAGCAGAAAGATGCCACGGAGCATCCTTTGCACCTGTTGGCTCTTCGTGCACCTGCCCACGTGTCTTTCTCCACTAACGATTCCATAATCTCCTGCCCTTTGATTCCCTTTTCTTTCTTTAATTCTTTTTTTTTTTTTCAACGTTTTTATTTATTTTTGGGACAGAGAGAGACAGAGCATGAACGGGGGAGGGGCAGAGAGAGAGGGAGACACAGAATCGGAAACAGGCTCCAGGCTCCGAGCCATCTGCCCAGAGCCTGACGCGGGGCTCGAACTCACGGACCGCGAGATCGTGACCTGGCTGAAGTCGGACGCTTAACCGACTGCGCCACCCAGGCGCCCCTTCTTTCTTTAATTCTAAAGGCCTCTAGGATTGAGATTTCTTCAGCTACTGGTGAAGACGGTGGGTCAGACTGGAAAAAGAAGTAAAATCAAAAGATCATTGATCTTCAACTCAGGGGGCAGGCTCTCAGCTCTTTTTCCAAGCCCCTGTGCGGGCTCGTCCTCTAAGCCGAGGCAGACACCCAGCAAGGACCACGGAAGCTGGCGTGAGAGTCCCAATCCAGCCATCCACGGCCGCCTCCGTAGGGGGAGGAGGAACACACAATAGCAGTCAGTTACCCACCATTTCCCTCCTTCCCCGGCACTTCTCAGAGCCCAGCAGGCAGCTGATGATAACGCGGTGACATCTGACAGCTCATGGAAAGCTCGCTGTCTCTGGAGCTTCCAATCACCAGGTGTCTGAAGAGGCTGCAGGAACAGTCAGCTTCTGCCCTCATTAAGAGCCCTTTGGTGGGCAGAAGGGATGATTGTTAGAGCAACTGTCAGGTTCATCAGCCGACTGATGAGGAGGGGAGGGCGGCAGCCCCCAGAGCTCTGACCTCCTGACCCACGCCAATCCGGGCTCCTCATTTGCATCTCATTTGCATGGCATGCTTCAGAAGAGGGGGGCTGCTCCAACTACCATGCGGAGAACTCATTCCCTGTTTGCCGCAAAGCCAGTCCGCACAACGGTATCGGCCCTCCAGGAAAACAAGACCTCAATCAGACCACGGGGAGGAGGACAGATGTAGTCCGCACTATTCCGGGACGCATGACCAACTAAATAAAGCCACGGTTACCTCATGCGCGAGGCCAGACAGAGGGAAAATTCCGAATGTTTTCAAGACACTGTGTTAGAACGATTCAGGCTAATCGCATGCAAGTCTTGTACTATGAATGTCAAGCTGCACCAGCATCAAATAAATGAGCTGTCAGCAGCTTGGTCAGAGTTCCCAGAGAAAAGAACCTTTCCCTTCTCTCAGAACAGTTGCTATTTTGTTTGATTGATACACACACACTCCTCCTTGGCAACCGTTTTCCATGGTACCATTGGATCCAAAAGCCACAGGGTCCCCCGATCTCGGGAGGATTATAGCATTGTCTCTCAGTGTAATGTGGGTGCCAAGATCTCTATGGGAAAGCAGGCATGGGTTCAAATCCCAGCTCTGGCACTTACGAGCTGTGTGACCTTAGCCAAGTCACTTAACCTTGCTGGGCTTCAGTTTCCTCCTCTATAGAATGGGGACAACGTTAGTCTATCTTAAAGGGATTAAATGATGTCATGCCTGTAAAAGGATGTGGTACAACACCTGATACCTCTCACGAAATACAAAGTCAGGAGATGCTTCCTATAAGCATCTCCATTTCTCATCTATAGTTGAGAAAACAAGAAATGGAGTTGTAAATATGTACCTCAAAGGAGCTAAGAGAACCCCTGGAGTCACAATAATGGATTCGCATTGAACTAAGCAGAAAAGGCAAAATCCTTACAGTGGATTACAAAGCCTTCAGCAGCGGCCTCCTGTTACGTCTGACCTCCTTCTTGCTCCCCTCTCTTTGCCTCACTCCACCTAGACACTGAGCCTCTTCGCTACTTCCTCAAGCATGCTGAGCCCACTCAGGCTGTTCCTCCACCTGGAATGCTCTTCTGGAAGAGCATGGCTCTTTCCTTCAGCTCCTTCAAAAGTCTTCACTTGGGGCGCCTAGGTGGCTCAGTCGGTTAAGGGTCCGACTTCAGCTCACAGTTCGTGAGTTCGAGCCCCGCATCGGGCTCTGTGCTGACAGCTCAGAGCCTGGAGCCTGCTTCGGATTCTGTGTCTCCACCCCTCTCTCTGCCCCTCCCCCACTTGCACTCTGTCTCTCTCTCTCAAAAATAAACATTAAGAAAATTTTATAAAAAAAAAAATTTAAACACACAAGTCTTCACTCAAATGTCTCCATCTCGGTGACTCCTTCCCTGCCACCATAACTAAATTTGCAAGCCTGATCCCTTCCCTCATACTTCCTGCCCTCCTTTTCTGCTTTATTTTTCTCTTTAGCATTTACCATCTGGCATATTGTATATTTTACTAATTTACCTACTTTATAGTCTCTCTCACACACTACCACAGAGATCTATCTATCTAAGTACAAACTGCAGACCAAATCCAGCCCCCTGCCTGTTCTTGTAAATAAAGTTTTATCAGAACACCTCCTCCCCCGTTTGTTTACATACCGTGGCTGCTTTCATATCATCGCAATGGCAGAGCTGAGTAGTTGTGATGGTGACCAGATGGCTCCAAAGTCTACCTGGTCCTTAACAGGACAAGCTGGTGGAGCCCGGCACAGCATATGCGCTCCCAAAGGGCAGGACTTTGTCTTGTTCTCTGACAAATCCCCGTGAGTAGGTCCAGTGCCTGACATCTACAAGATGCTCCATAATAATGCCTTCTTGCTGAATGAGTCAAAGTGGGGGTCAAAGTGGGGTACCAGAGGGATGGTGTCAGAGAGCTAAATCCTGCTCAGGAAGTCAGAGCCATGAAGCAGTGAAATGAAACCATGACAAGGTATGTCATTAAAATATAAAGTGCCAGGAGAAAGAATTAAAAATGGTGGTTCTCAGAACACCTGGGTGGCTCAGTCGGTTAAGCATCTAACTCTTGATTTCGGCTAGGGTCATGATCTCACAATTTGTGAGATTGAGCCTTGAGTCAGGCTCTGTGCTGACAGTGCAGAACCTATTTGGGATCCTCTCTCTCTCCCTCTCTCTCTGCCCCTCCCCTGCTCATACTCTCTCTCTCTCTCTCAAAATAAGTAAATAAGCTTAAAAAATACTTTAAAAAATGGTGGTTCTCAAGTGTGGTCCCCTAGTATGATGATACATTGGCCACCCCTGGGAACTTGTTAGAAATTCAGAGTCTCAGGTGTGCCACAGACCTACAGACTCAGAAACTCCAGGGGGTGGGGCAGTCTCCAGGTGATTCTGATAGAAGTTCAGGTTTGAGACGCATAGCCCTCCAGAGCAGAACCAGGGTTGGGGCAGGGGATGTTGCTTTTCATCATAAGCTCTTCAGTGCACACTGGGTTTTTTAACTCTAGTCTAAAATGTATCAATCATAGCTTTTTATTTTCTGTATCTCTGATGCTTTGACGACCCTTCCCAGGGCTAGCCAGTTCCAGGAAGTAACAAGTGCACCTTTCAAAAGCCAACCAACCAATCCTCAACTCACACCCCAATCGTCTCCTCTGTGAAGCCCTTACACAACAGGCCGTTATTCCCCTGCACTGACCTCCCCCCGGGCCCAGGTACCAGAAAACCAGAGACAGTGCCTGCACCTCAGAGCCTGCTATTACTCAAAGGAGCCAGTCCTAAGCCTGCTTCCCCTGCCTCACCTGTTCCTTCCCACGGAAACCACAAGAAAGGCTCCTCCCCACAAGTCCCCCTCCAACCCCCTGCCTCCCGACTGAGCCAGGTGCTCCCCTGTGTGGCCCTGCGTGGGGTGGCGAGGCGTGGCCTCCTCCTCTTGGGAACCATGAATAACAAACTCCCCTTTCAATGACAATCACCTCCTCACCGCTGGCCTTACTATGCCTGAATAATAATAATATCGACATTAGACAGGTGGGGGAGGGGAAGAGGCACAGACCTAACACAAAGAACAGTGTCAAAGAGGTGACATCCAGAAGGCAATTGGCACAAGAGTGACGGGATACAAAAAGCTCTCGACACGGCCCCAGAGAAAAGGGCCACAGCCAAGAAGATGAAATACATCCGGCCCAACCCTGAGTCTGGAAAAAACCAAAAACCTGCATAAGAACATGGGGAACGTAGGCCAGCAGCACCTGGTGTGGTAGGCGGAGAGGTTTCACTGACTGTAAACCCATGATAAATCAATAGGGCGATGTGGCTGGCCTGAGCCCAAACCCCCACCCCCCACCCTGCAAACAAAAGAATAATGTCATCTCGGGATGCAGAAAGGGAATCGTGTTGACTACAACACTGATTTTTCAAATGGCAGGTCAAAGGTCAGTGAAATCAATTGAGAGAGTCTAGGCCATTTTTCTTAAAAGATTTTCTTAAAGGAAGGAGAACAGGACAGACCAGAATACAAGGCTGCGGAAGGAAAGATACCACAGCAGAGTGCCGCACTGGCGTGAGGAGAGGGGAGTATTATTTCGTGATGGCTCGATTTCAGTTGTGAATGTGCGCGTGTGTCCGTGATCTGTCACACAGCATAGCAGGCTGCGGTCAGGAAAGACTGAAAGCCACCGACATAGAACAAGGAAGGTGACAACCCCTCTCTTTGCCGTAGCCCTGGAGGATTCTCCTTCACGCGGGGCCTCCTGCTGGATACGGGAGCTCTTTCACTTGGAGAGGGGTCTGGGAAGAGCTCTGGCTTCGTGCAGGTGAGGAGGTGCACACCTACACCCACTGGGGCTCCGGGCTGTGGGTTAGGTGTTAGCAAGTGGCTGAAGGAGCTGGGACAGCTTCACCCGGGAACTGAAAGATGCTGGGGCACCTAAGAATGTCTTCAGGTCAATGCCAGCCTCAGTGTACCTGTACTGGATGAGCCAAGGAGAAGCTTCCCCAAGTTCATTAATATCCGCTGTAGCAGCTCGCTGGGCCTGGCTTCTGGGATCGCCCGCTAACTTCACCCCATCCACCTGTGCCGTGGTCCTTCCTCCGGGTCTCCTGACTCCCCCTTCCAGAGATCTTCCCGTCCCCAGCTTCTCCAAGATTGCGTAAGATCTAATTCCTTCGGTAAACCCCTTGTTCCATGGTTCTCAGAGTGGCTCTGATTTCCCTGAATACCGGAGCCTCGCAAGGCCCAGCACCCACAGCGCTAGGTGAGCAGTGGGTTCTGCCATGGAGCCCTGCCCCTCCCCCGTGCTCAAACCCCTTTGTATCCTGATGTTTCCCAGTGTAACCTGAACACCCCGTGAACACCTTTTTATTTGTAAATGAGAATGCTTTCAAGACTCTGCTGTGAACTTTATTCTATCCCTCTCCCTCTCTGGATGCCCTCAATTCCTAACTAGCTTGAGCTGACCCAGAGCACTCAAGAACAGGCCCCGGAATCACACAGCCCGGGATCTGACCTGCCACTTCATAACTGCGATCTTTAAGCCGGTTGCTTAACGTCTCCCACATGCAGCCTCTTCCCCTGAAAAATGGGGAAAACTTCAAAGGTTCAAGGTGAACATGACTTGAGACAGTCTCCTTAAAACACCTGGCATATAGTAAATGCTCAGTAAATGCTGGCTGTGTATATAATTGGGACAGCGTGTCTTCAGGCAGCAGATTTACAAGTCATGTGCCCTGAACACCTCGCTGGCCAGATACCATCTCGCAGGCCATTTTAGGCAGAACCGAATGTCTCGTAAAAGACTCGGCCCAGGTCTCATAAGTTTTCCAGGACACACGGAGCCAGGGAGCGAGGTAACGAGAGAAATAACAACAGCTGGCATGCATTGGGGGTGCCTCTGACCAAAGCTCTCTCTGCCTGCCCGTTACAGGCGGGGTCTCCGAAAAGCTGGACTTCTGCCTCGGGAAACCCACGTCCTGACATGGCCACTTTGGAAGGAAATAAAAACATCACTCAACAGGAAACTCCCAATTCGGCAAATCCAGCAAAAATCAGCCAGGAAACTCAGAAAGGGCAGGGAAAACCATGCCACTCCAAAGAACAGCAAATACATACAGCACCCCTGGGACATAGCAGGTGGTGTTCTAAACACTTTACATACACTGCCCGTGGGCTTCTCTCAATGACCCTACGAGATGTGCATTTGGGCAGGTCTTGGCCAGTGAAGTCTGCCTTTCTGCAAAAAGACAGGCTGCCTTCAAGAGGGGGCATCATCCCAGGCTCACAATCCAGCAAACACTGGCTCTCATACTCCCAAAGGAGATAAACTGATGAATGGGGGCATTGGGAAAACGGAATCCTATGAAGCAAAATCTCCATCACACAAGGGAGCCAGGTCCTGCGCCTCTGTTTCCTTTCCGTAGAATGGAAGGAAGCACACTGAGAGGGGAAGTCGTGAGCCAGATTCACTGAGGGAATGCCTGTAGAGCTCACCAGACAAGCGCATGTCAAGTGTTTTAGAAAAGGAAGCGGCCTGGGTGGCTCAGTCGGTTGAGCATCTGACTTCAGCTCAGGTCATGATCTCGCGGTTTGTGGGTTTGAGCTCCGCGTCGGGCTCTGTGCTGACGGCTCGGAGCCTGGAGCCTGCTTTGGATTCTGTGTCTCCCTCTCTCTCTGCCCCTTCCCCACTCATGCTCCATCTCTACCTTTCTCTGTCTCTCAAAAATGAATAAATGTTAAAAAGAAAGAGAAAAAAAAAAGAAAAGAAAAGAAAAGAAAAGAAAAGAAAAGAAAAGAAAAGAAAAGAAAAAAGAGAAAAGGAAGCTGCTGTAGGGGGTGCCTGGGTAGCTCAGTCAGTTAAGCATCCGACTTTGGCTCAGGTCATGATCTTGTGGTGGTGAGTTCGGGCCCTGTGTCGGGCTCTGTACTGACAGCTCAGAGCCTGCAGCCTGCTACGGATTCTGTGTCTGCCTCTTTCTCTGCCCCTCCTCTGCTCGTGCTCTGTCTCTGTCTCTCAAAAATGAATCAACATTAAAAACAAATTTTAGAAAAGGAAGCTGCTAATAGTCTCCACCATCACCACCTGCCAGCTCACGACAGAGGCAGGACAGACGGGATCAAGTCCCGGTTGCACTCCTCCCCGACCATTTGACTTGGGCAAGTTATTTGAACCCCCCCCCTTGGTGCCTCAGTTTCCTCATCTGTAAAATGGAGATGATATTAGCAACTATCTCATAGGGTCATTGATGGGATTTCAGGAGGTGACTGGGAAGGGACTTATGCAGCCCGGGGCCCGGCACCTCTTACCCCAAGTGTTGTTACTGCTCTGTTTCTTGCTGGCAATAGCAGCAGGAAAGAACCCCAGTCAGTCGGAGAGGCAGCTCAAGATCTTGAACAGTATCCCCTCACCACCCACCCCTTTAGCCTTCTCTTCCCCGAGGCGGCCAACCCAGCACCGGGGTCATGTGCACATCCATTAGGTGTCAACTATCAGCCCTCCTCTCTTCCCTCCCCCTCTATCCAGTACCCATGCTGCCTCTTCCAGGGAGCTCTCTGGGATGTCTTGGGCCCATACTGCTCCCTCCCTCACCAAAACTACAGCTGCAAGAAAGGTGGGGACCCCATAGAGGCAACAGGCAAAAGATGAGGTCTCTCCTATGGACTTGATGCTAATCTGTGCACTCAGGGAATTGCCAATGTTAAACCACCTCCTGCCACTCTCCCCTTGGCTGTGTCTCTGTTCTAATACCCTCACAGCCTCAAACTGTATCTTTCCAACAGATGCCCTGATATGCTGGAAATCCAACAGACGGCTCCTGGGTGCAAACCCTGCCTCCCCCATGTGTCGACAGGGTGACCAGAGGCAGGTGCTCAGATTCTTTAAGGAATGAGCAAAATAAAATGACTAAGGACGGCAGTGACTGAACACAGTGACCTTGGCTCCACAAGTACTCCCAGGATCTAAGTCCCCTGCAGCCTCCTCCCCCCACCACCCCCATCACTAGGCTCCAGCCACCCCACTTCCTGTCAGTTCGAACATAATGCCTAAGCCCACCTCTCTCCTCCCTAGGGCCTTTGGCTGTGTTGTCCCTCTGCCTGGCATGTCCCTCCCCTGGATTTCAGGAGCTGGCTCCCTCCTGCTCATCACGCAGGTCTCAACCAAAAGCTGTCATCCCTGCCCACACCCGAAGGCCACCCTCAATCACAACACTCTGCTGTTTTTACTCTCTTTATGGCCTTTATTGTGGTCTGAAAGTATTTTGTCGACTTTACCGTCCTCTTTGACTGTTAGAAAGAACTCAGGGGCCACAAGAGCAGGTGTCTTATTTGTAATAGTAAGCAGTGCCCACACACAGGAGGCACCCTGTTGTTGAAGAAGTAGGGAAGCCAATATTCGAACCCAGGCCTGACTCCACAAAGCCCTTCCTCCAAAGCCAGACTATATTGGCCTGCAATTAGTACAGACTCGCAGCAAGTCAATGAGAAAAGCAGGCTGGAGGCTGGTGACTGGAGAGCTAGGTAAGCCCTCTCCCTCTGGATGCTGGGAGTCAAAGGCAAACCAGGGAGGAAAGGTTCTGGGTCATTTTACACAAGCGACTCATGCCAGGCGCTCGTGCTTCATGAGGTCTACCCCAGGGCAAGCAGGTAGGTCCAGGACACCGCAGCTTTGTGACCTCTGAAATACCACAGCCAAGGTGAGGCTGGATGTCACAAAACCATCCCAGGCACGTCCGTCCGCCTGTGGCCGCCTGTGTGGGAGCAGAGCACGGGTAATGCCTGCCACCTAGTGGACACGGCACACCGTCCTGTTTCATTTCGACTGAGCAAGGGTGATGGAATTTTTAAACTGCATACAGATGACCTGGGATTTTGTGGAAATGCAGACTCTGATTCCACAGGCCTGGATGGAACACGAGGCTCTGCATTTCGAACCAGCTCTCCAGCTGGTGCCAATGCCGCTGGTCCACAGGCCCCACTTAGCGCAGCTGGTGCCTTGCGATTCCTGAAGCATGAACGCCCCCAAATGAAACTCTGAGGCTTGGGGCAGCCACGCTACGGGGAACAGAATCGGAAGGCACCAGAGTATTACAAGCTTTTTGAGTCAAGGAAGTTAGACCTGGGGGCGGGGTGGAGGGGGCGGGCGGGTTGTGTGTCTCAGGGATCTCGCCAGGGAGGTGCTGCTAAAAGGGCTGCAAACAGGCATCAAATGGCAAACACCAGGAGGGTCAGAACTCAGGCCCAGCTCACAGGATGAATGTCACACAGAGGCGCACGCTAGTGACAACGAAAACCCGCAAACACCCAGGCAGGGCCTGGGCCCGGCTCTGCCCCAGCTCAGACTCACCCAGCAGTCCTCCCAGAAGCCACAAACACCCTGTCGCTGGCATCGGCCGCTTAATTTTCGCTGCTACTGTGGGTGGAGAATTTCATTTGAATTCATTTTTCCTATTCGGAGATTTTTATCTTACGTTTGAAAAATCACAACTTGTAAGTAATAGGTTTACTGCAACCGGAGAATCAGTTCCTAATACATACAAAGAGCACCCTCCGCAACCCCAGTCTCTCTCTGCTCCTGTTTCCCAATCCTTCTGCGATCCCGGTGTTTACACCCTGGTTTGTATCCCTCCACACCTTACTTCCCATCCTTATGAAAATACACACACATCACTTCACACACAGGAAGTGTCTGTTGCAGCCGTTTATTTCTTCGAAATGAGATCATGCAAAATATATTTTTATGCAACCTGATCTTCTCACTTAATATTACATCAAAGATGTTCCTCCAGGTCAAGGGTTGCCAAACTGTTCCTGGTAAGAGCCAGAAAGTAATAATTTTAGTTTCTGCAGATCATCCAGGCTCTACCACAGCCACTCAATGAACTCACGATTATGTCACCAAAGCGGCCATAGTCAGTATGCACATGAATGATGTGGCTATGTTCTAATAAAACTTTATTTGAAAAACGTGCAGTGGCCATATGCACAGGCCATAGTTTGCCAACCCTGCTCCAGATCAACAGCTGTAGCTCTAACCTACTAGTGTTTTGTTTTTAATTATTTAGAATGTTTAACAAAAGTATAATACGAAGTGTAAAATACTATAGAAAAGTATACAAGTCATTAATTGTACAGTTTGTGAATACATGTGTGCTACTAGTTCCCATATCAAAAAACAGAATATAACCAGGTCCACAGAAGCTCCATGCACCCATTTTAATTCACTATTTTCTCTTTATTTTATTTTAGAGAAAGAAAGAGAGCACACAGGGGAGAGGGCAGAGGGAGACAGATGAGAGAATCTTAAGTGGGCTCCCCGCTCACACAGAGCCCGATGTGGGGCTCTCCCATGACTCTGAGATCATGACCTGAGCCAAAATCAAAAGTCAGACGCTCAACTGACTGAGACACCCAGGCGCCCCTTAATTCGCTACTTACAACAACTGCATAATATCCCATAAAATGGAGACGCCCTAACTAGGCTGATTCCAATTCTTTGCCGCCACAAAGTATCAATTAAACATGCTTGTTCTGGACTTTGTTTCCTTGCATGCTAGTGTTTTATTTCAATAAGACAGACTCCCAAATGGGAAATCTGAAAAACAAAGTGTGCATATATATGCATGTTTTAACAAATGTTACCAAACCACTTTCTGAAAGGCAGTAACAAGTCACAGCCCTGCAGGTCCTGGCCGTGCCCCCTGCACGGCATTCGGGATCCGTAATTGTACACCCAGCATATCTGAGGCTTGGGGACCTCAGATAGTGATCTGGGCTTGATAATTCTTTTTTTTTTTAAGTTTATTTATTTTTTGAGAGAGAACGCGCCAGTGGGGGAGGGGCAGAGAGAGAGAGAAAGAGAGAGATTCCCAAGCAGCCTGCACACTGTCAGCACAGAGCCCCAACACGGGGCTCGAACTCACAAACTGTAAGATTATGACCTGAGCCAAAATCAAGAGTTGGACACTTGACCAACTCAGTCACTCAGGCGCCCCTGGGCTTGATAATTCTGATGAGAGTAAACATTAGGAAGAGGGGAAAGAACACTAAGTAGAATGAGTTTGGCTCCCTCCATCTCCAAACAACTCTGTCTTTTTGAGTACCTCACAGCCCACAATAAGGCTTCAAAGGAAGGGTGGGCAAGGATCCCCTGGCCTCACAGGTGTACAAACAACTATCCAGGATGCACTGAGAAAAACGGCTAAAGCTGCATAGACAGAGACATGATTTAACTCAATTTCTTCATTAAAAAAACAATGAAGAGCAGCGGGTGTCTTGCCGGCTTTGTTTCAGGGCAATTTGCTCTCCAGTGAGCACACAATGAAGTATTTTCAACAAACCTATTCTACTGCATTACTTTCTCAAAACAAAAAATCCAACAACTAAGGAGTGTGATGTAGTCTAAGGGCTCGTGGTGCCATGGCAGCCCCATTACCACAGCTCCCACATGTGTGTGGGGTGTGTGGGGCACTCATGTCTGCACACACTGGGCACTTTCCTGAGGACAGATGGTGTTCGCAGCTTTTACCAGACCCTCAGTGGCAGCTGTGACATTAAAAAAAAAAAAAAAAAAAAAGGCTTAACTTGATGGGGGTTGAGGTGACACAGCAGAACGTATTTGTCAAAACTCAGCCATCGTACGGTGAAGATGTGTGCACTTCACTGTTCGCAAATTTACCTCAAATGTAAAGAAACACCACAACCGTAAATAAGTGTTGTCTTCTAGCTGGTAGTTTGCATGCTTCAGTGTTTAGGAGAAAAACTAAATTGCTGTCTTCGATCTGCTTTGAAACGTGTCAAAAATAAGACTGGTCGATGCAGGGAGGGTAAGGGGGACAGACAGTGATTAAGCAAGTGTAGTAAATGTTAATGGCAGGTTCTAGGTGGGTGACCAAATGGTTTGCCCTGTAAAGTTCTTTCAGCTTTGGGGCCCCTGGGTGGCTCAGTCCAGTTGAGCTTACAACGTCAGCTCAGATCACGATCTCACAGTTCATGAGTTCAAGCCCAGCATCAGGTCACTGCTGTCAGCGCAGAGCCCGCTTCGGATCCTCTGTCGCCCTTTCTCTGCCCCTCCCCTGCTCATGCTCTCTCTCTCTCTCTCTCTCAAAAATGAATAATCATTTTTTTAAAAAAAGGAGGGGGTTGCCTGGGTGGCTCAGTTGAGTGAGCATCCAACTTCGGCTCAGGCTATGATCTCAGAGCTTATGGGTTCCAGCGCCACATCGGGCTCTGCGCTGACAGCTCAGAGCCTGGAGCCTGCTTCCGATTCTGTATCTCTCTCTGCCCCTCCCCTGCTCATATTTTCTCCCTCTCTCTGATACACATAAACATTGAAAAAAATTTAATTCATTCAGCTTTGCTGTATGTTGGACATTTCTCTTAATACAACATTGGGGAAAAATACTAAGCAGTAACATATAAGGGAGGGGGAAATCCACAGGAACTGGATCCTACCCCTGTTCCATAACGAATGGCTTTGAGAAGTTACTTCCTTTCTCTGGGCCTCAGTGACCCACCTGTTTAACAGAGGTAAGGGAGAGGGGGCTGAGCTGTACTCTGTGTCCGTTATGGGCAATGATGATGCTGTGGTTTCATCTCATTCTGTAAAACTTGGGCATCTTTATAAAAAGATCCTTTGTGGGGAGGAATGGCTTTGAAGGCAGAGACTGCCCCCTAGTGGGTCCTAGTGGCCTAATTTATGATCATTTTATATACCTGCAATTGATGCACGGCTGGAAAATATTTTGAGATATTATTCTATCTGTACTCTCTTTCTTCACATTTTCCTGTTCTTCCCCCTCTTCTCTTTCCCTTTAAAGCAGAAAGTCAGCTCAGTAGAAGTGCGTGGTGATGCCAAAAGCAGAAACAGCCTTCAGGTCATTCTTGCTCTGTGTCCCAAACTTCCAAACCTCAGAGGTTTTAAAGAGGAAATCACATTAATATAGGGGATTTGTGGGCACTGAGTGTCTTGAAAAAAAGTTTTGAGGGGGAGTGGATTTTCATGACAAGAATGAGATTCCTTATGGCTAACAGAAGGAAGAAAGGTAAGAAAAGATCCCAAGGGTCCCAAGGGCATTGGCAAGGCCAATGTTCATCCAGGCAAAGAGACCTGTCTTATCCCCTGCTGTAACTCAAGGGTCTAGAATACGCTGGGTGAAAAGTAGAAACTCAACTGATATTGTTGAATGAATAAGTGAATGACTGGGAGAGTGAGTGAATGGATTCTAGAGGAGTTTATAGCCAGAATGTAGGGAAAGAAAGCCACACTCAAGAGCTAATAGTCTCCTACACCCCCTGCCATTCTGGTGTCCCCACTCGTGTGCACCATGTACGGTATTCCTTCTCCCTGGGACATGGTATCCTGGTGAGAATGTGGCTGTGAGCCAGACTGTCTGGGCTCAAATGTGAGACCCACCACTTGCTGTGCGGCTCCTGGAAAGTTATTCAACTGGCTCTGTGCCTCAGTTTCCTCACATGTGACAGGGGGATGATAACACCCATGACAGAGGATGGCTGTGAAGATCAATGAACCGATCTATGTACAGCATGCAAGAAGCACTTAATAAACACAGCTAGTTTTTTTTTTTTTTCTCAAGTACCTTGGCACAAAGCTCACTCCATCCAGATAATTCCTATACATCTTACAGACTCAAGTCAGCCATGGTTCCCTTCGGGAGGCTTCAGGTGCCCCTCTGCATGCCCCCAAGGTACCAACACAGTATGTCACCTCACGACACAATCATCTCTTCCCCCCCTAGGCTGTGAGCTCCCTGAAGACAAAGACTAGATGTCACTGGTCATCAGATCCAAGCTGGTACTCAGGCCCTTCCTGAATGAATGAATACCCATGCTTAGGGAGCTCACCTTACTTTTCTGCCCATAAGATGCCACTTTTCTCATACTGCAAACACTGAATCACTCCAAACTACTCCCACACCTCCCACCTCACCCCTCAGGGTACAGCACATACCCAAGTCTGCCCTCTGCTCTTCTGGCCATGTCCTGCCATATTGGCTTTATCTTTAGAAAGATACCCAAGTGGAATATCAAGGCGAAGGCACCCTCATAGGTTTTCTTATACTCTTTTCCCATTGTTAGAGTCCCCATGATGGCCAAAACCTTCTCTACCCTGAAACAGTCTTTAAATAACACGAGAGTCTTCTGTGAGCCTTCAACATCGATTTCCTTTCTCCTAAGAGTGCTTTTGAAATCTCTTTTGGGATAAGGTGTATAGGTAGATGTGATCCTCAACTTTTCCCAACAGCCTGTCAAGGACTTATGTCTCTTTGGTGCTCTTCTCCTTTTGATGTGTGAATATCAGATCTTGGAAAGGATTAAAATACCATAATATTGGGAGTACCTAACTCTTTCTGGGAGATGCTTCATTCTAAGAAGGTTCTGTACAGCACAATACAATGGGGAGGACTTTGAACAGGGGTCTTGAAGAAAAACATCAAAATAATTGCTCCTTCTGCTTTTCTTTACAAACAGTCCCAATTTTTGTGAGATAGAGTTATGGATACAAATACGGATATGGTTAAGGATTTGCAGATGGCCATAAGGTAGATGAGAATGTAAATAATGGGATGCCAGTTGTTACGTTAATAGAGAGAGACTGAATTGAAAGGGGTTGATATGTATAAGAACCTGGGCTTTGTAAACTCAAGGAGCATCGCACAACTTTGATCTGGGCTTTCCTACATTGCATTGCCTGCTCCCGTGATAACGCTCAGCCTCATGATGTCTCTATGGTTTTCTATTATTCTACAAGTCCCACTGCTCTGGGTTTTTTCTGCATTGTCCAGGGAATGACAGTGGTCATGGCTCCAAAGAGTAGGTCCCAGTCTCAGTAATACTTGCTGTTTACCTTGGACGTGGTCCTTAAGAGTTTCTGTGTGGTCTCCCTTCCTAGGAGAGTGGTGTATCATTCATACATACATCCGCGGATGCCACAAATAGTTAGTGATGTCCATCAATCAAGGTGCTGGGGAGAGTGTGAGCCAAAGCAGACACTGTCCTGCTCTCATGGAGCTTAAAGCCCAGCGGGAGAGGTAGGCGTAATCACGCCAACACGAAACTGCACCTGACACAAACTCAAGTTCAGGGTACCATGAGTGTCCAGTATAGTGGGAGGTCAGGGGAAGCTTCCCTGATGGTGAGGATGAGCTAGGCCTGCAAGAAGGGGGAAGAGTTACCCGCAGGAAGAAGACGAGAGGGCAAAGATGAGCATTCCAGACTGAGGAAACAGAAGGTGTAGAGGTCGTCCAATGGCGGTGGCGGGGGGGGGGGGCATCCTGGAGAGGATGAAGGGTTCAGAGAAAAGCAGAAGAGACAGAGAAGAGAGAATGAGGCCGCCACATGAGACTTCTCTGTCCTAACGCAATGAGAAGCCACGAATCAGTTTTTAAAAGAAAGAGAACTGATCAGATTTCCATTCTGAGCTTGACCTGCAAGATCCCTGACAGCAGACCTCAAGCCTGGATTTCAGGAGCCACGGGAGATGAGGAAACCTTCAGATCTTTCACAAGCACCTGGCCTCTGGACACGATGGGACTTCTGAAGAGCATGTGACATTCAGAGAACATGGCAAAGTGTCCTGGGCTGGTGAGTAGAAGGTCCTGACACTGAATGCGCCTCTACAGCCTGCAGGTGAGATGATTTGGCCCTAGCTCTGCTGGGAAGGGCTCTCTCCTCTCTGATCTACCTGGCTGAGGTCAGGCAGGAGGGCCTGGAGACCCAAGCACAAAACCAGAAGGATGCTTGAGAGAAAGGAGGGACATCTGGGCATCCAGGACCCTCCACACTGGGTCAATGCACCCATCTCCCAGCTGCTGTGAGTGTTGGCCATGAAAGGCTCACCGGTGCCCCTGTGTCCAGATAATCACCCTCAGCCACACAGAAGCCACCTAGCTTGGGAGGACACTACCCTCCCACCTCTGACCCCAGCAGCCTGCAGCAAAGACTGACCATCCAGTAAGCTCAGGCTGCCAAAACAGAACACCACAGACTAGGTGACTTAAACAACAAACACTTAAGGGGCGCCTGGGTGGCTCAGTCGGTTAGGCATCTGACTTCATCTCCGGTCGTGATCTTACAGTTCATGGGTTCGAGCCCCACGTCAGGCTCTGTGCTGACAGCTCAGAGCCTGGAGCCTACTTCAGATTCTGTGTTTCTCTCTCTCTCTCTCTCTCTCTCTCTCTCTTCCCCTCCCCCATTCACACTCTGTCTCTCTCAAAAAATGAATAAACATTTTTTAAAAATTAAACAACGACAACAAACATTTATTCCTCAGAGTCCTGGAAGCAGGGAAGTCAAATAACAGGTGCACACCACTTCAGCTCCTGGTGAGAGCCCTCTTCCTGGCTTGTAGACAGCCATCTTGTCGTTGTGCTCTCACATGGTGGAGAGAGGGAAATCTATTTCTCTTCCTCTTCTTAAGCCACTAGTCTCATCAGAGAGCCTCACCATTGTGATTGCGGCAACTCCTAATTATCTCCTAAAGACCCCATCTCCAAATACTATTCCACTGGGTTAGAGCTTCAACATACGAAGGGCGGGGGAAGGCAATGCAGTCCACGGTGGACTGACCCTCATAGGCCACCTCCCTTGCCTCAGGGAGGGAGGATCAGGCTGACGCTAGTGTTCAATGGAGACCATTCTCTTCCTTAGCTTTTCCTGCTCTGTCCTCACTGTTCTCCTGTGAGCAGCCCCAATAAATCACTTGAACAAAAATCTCCCTCTCGTCTCTATTTTTAGAGAACTCTGAAAACTGACAGCTGATGAATCAATGCTATCAGAACCCTGGGCATGCAGATATCCTGCCCCTGACTTTAAAGGAGCCAACTTCCCTCCTTTCCCCTTGTTATGGGTTGAATTATGTCCCCCCCACCCAAGATATATTCATGTCCCAAGCCCAGTACTTGTGAATGTGACCTTACTTGGAAATAAGGGCTTTGTGAATGTAATTAAGATGAGGTCATGCTAGATTAGACGAGCTATAATCCAATGACTAGTGTCCTTATAAGAAGAGGAACCTTGGACACAGAGACACCCAGGGAAGAATGCCATGTGATGATGAAGGCAGAGACCGGAATGATGTACCTACAAGCCAAGGAACATCGAAGATTGATAGCAACTACTAGGAGCTAAGAGTGAAGAATGGAACAGACTCTCCCTCAGAGTTCTCCAGAAGAAACCAAGTCTGCTGACACTTTGATCTCACACTCCTGGCCTTGGAACAGCTAGAGAATAAACTCCTGCTGTTGCAAGCCACCCAGTTTGTGGCCCTTCAGGACAGCAGCTCTAGGAAATTATATACCCTTGGTTCACAGGCATATAGTGGGACTGCCAGGGAATCATCAGCTTGTGATCAAGATACACCCAAGCAGATCTGCAAATAAAGGGGAAGACTTTGACCTTGAATTTGAATTTGGGATGCTATATTGTACCACATCAGAAAAAGACTCTCCAAGAAATGCCCCTAAGAGGTAACCTAGCAAAACCACAAAGGAAATACATGGGGGGGGGGAGGGGGAACCAAACTAAAAAGCAACCCAGTACATTGTACTAGAGAGTCCACCAGACCTAGATGATAAAGTGTCTTTCTAAGCCTATTTCCTGATGAGTAGAATGATACTACTACTCAGCTCATTAGAGTTACTAAAAAAATGTAAACAAGATAATGCCTGTAAGTGCTCTGCACAGTGACTGACACATTAGAAACAATTCCAAAGTTAGCTATTGCTTTATTATTGCCGTCATTACTAATGGTGTATGTTCCTGGAAGCCTAACTTCTCCTCTAAATTATCTTCATTCATAAAATGAGCATAGTAGATATTTCACAACGGTGTTGTGGGGATTAAAGAGATAACGTGAAAGGCTTTTTTACTGAAATATAGGTGGCATATAAATGCTATGTACATTTGTATATAATGTGTTGATTTGACACATTTATATATTGTGATATGATTATTGCCAGAGCGTCAGCTAACACCTCTATCACATCACATAATTATCATTTCCTTTTTTTTTTTTTTTTTTTTTTGGTGGGAACCATGGATGGACTTTGAGGGCATTATACTAAGTCAGGTCATGTGTACGATGGGTTCCATAAATGTTGGCTGCCCCCAATAACATTATCTGAGCCGGCGTAGTTCCTAGAGAATGACACTAGAGGGCAGGAGGGTCTCATTTTTGCCCAACCCCAGCGCCTGGAAGCTAGGAAAACCCTCTTCTCCAGAATCAGCCTGCTTCTCCCCCCCACCCCCACCCCCACCCCCCACCCCCGGTTCCTCCAAACATCCCTATGGCAAGAAATCGGCCACTTGCCTTCCTTTTAAAGGAAAAAGCAACTCAATGGAATGCACGTTTCTAAAGAGCTCACTGGGTATCATGAACCTCAGTTTAAAACAGGGATGTAGTTTACAGGGATATTTTTACATGGTTTAAGTAAAGCCCCTCCCTGCACAGAGAGACTGAACCAATCTGGGGCCTCAGAAGCAGACCCAATTTTTGCAAAATCAGTCCCTTCTGTGATCAGTTTCCTAAGTTACCAACTCATAAAACCTTGTTTGTACGGATTAGTTATAAAGTCTATAATTTGTGTCACAAGGCTTTGAGAGAGAATTCCTCCAAAGTTTTAGTCCTGTTCTTGTGTGCGTTTTACTGTAGCTTTATGGCTCAGTATTTACCAGTTCCGCACAGCTGCATTTCCGTTTTGCTGGAGCTCCGCATGTCAGGGCCAATTATTTCTTGAATGTTCTATTCCAGGAGCAACAGATGCCCTGCTCCTGTCTTCCCCTAGTCCCCCCTGCACCTCCCCAACCGTCTGTATTCTCCCTCTTTCTTAGTATGGATATTTCAGAAGTGCAAAAAGTACAGGGAATAATAGAACGGGGACCAGCGCAGCCACCGTCAGGTTTAGGAAAGAAATATTTCAAATACGTGGAACGCCCCCAGCGATGCACACTGCGTCCCTCCTCCTGCCCAAGTTGTCACAGTCTCAAATTGGGTGTTTGTCACCAAGACTATTTTCCCCACTGGGAAAGTCTGCGGAAGCACGAAGCATTCCTTCTTGGCTACCTTCAAGGAACAGAACTGGACACTCCACAGACAAGGAACGGGGGTGGGAAAGGGAGAGGGAGAGAAGGGGAGTGGGGACTTCCCCGAGCTCCAGCCAGCCCATTGGCTGAGAGTGGGAAGGGGGAGGGGTACACTTTCTAAGGATGCCTGCAGCGGGGAGGGACTGTGATGGGGGGTGGGGGGAGGAGGGAGGCAGGGTCACGCAGTCCCCTTCCCGCCCCTGGCACTGTCCATCCCTCCACCAGCTTCCCCTCCCCCAAAACACAGACGGGACCCGCGGAGCTGGCGCCGGAGCGCCAGCGCCACCTACCGACGACGATGAGGACTTCCCTCTCGATGTGCGCCTGGATGTAGATGCGGCCTCGGCGCTCAGTGTGGTCTGTGCCGCACAGGCTGGGGACGTTCATCACGCAACGCTTGTGCACGTTCATCATGCAGGCTGCGAGGGCACAGAGGGGCGCGGCTCAGGCTGGACCCCTCCCGTCCGGTCTCTTTAGAAGGGCTCCTCCAACCCCTTCCACCCCCAGGCCCTGCCGGACAGAGGAGGTGGGACTTGTCTGTCCTCTCTGAGCCTGAGCCCACACCCTGCATGCCTCCAACGGCTCTGAAGCCAGCATCACTAACTTCAATGCCGCTACATTTGGGGGTGAGAGGCTCATTACTGAGCAACAGACAACTAACTGGTACACCAGTCCACCCATGACTTGGGAGGCTCCAAACCACGAGGAGGCAGCCCAGCCACCAGAGGCCGCCACTGAGCAAATGTACTTACTGTCACATTTCATCCCCTGGTGGATGAGTCCATACAGCAGTGACCCGCAGTGGTCACAAAACGTGGGGCTGGAGTATGTGTGGATCTTAAACTTGTGTTTGCTCCGGGGGTCCTAAGGCCAAGAGAAACAAACAAGAGAGACCAGTGTCAGCGTGGCATGCCAAGGACTCACACGGCATCGAGTATCAGAGGAGAACTCGCCGAGAACTGCACCTGGCCCCCAGCGTTCCTCACACCTGTTAGGACCATCACCAGAGTTCTGCTCAGACGTGCATTTAATAAAGAGCTGTTGAACGAGTGGATGACTAGAACAGCAGGTGGTCCCACAGCAGCCCCAGTACATTTGCTGGGCTTCAAGTCCTCCAATCGAGAGCCTCACCCACTGACTCCTGCCTGAAGCGAGGCCTGCAGGGACAGCAGACAGTTAACAGTTAACCGGGTCGCCTTGATTCTGTTTCTTCCCCCTTTATCCTCTGCGCAAGCTTTGGGAACTTTTAGAGTGATCTAAAACCCAATTCTGAGCATAAAACCCCCTGCTTAAAGGCCATTTGGTAATACGTCATCACCTACAGAACAGAGTTCAACGTCCAGTGAAGAGTCTGCAGGTTGTGGCAGAGACTGCTAGTTTTTCCAACAATAGCCATTCTTTAATAACAGAACCCTTGAGTTTGAGCAGACAGTGTGGCCACCCAATTAGAGACTGCATTTCCCAGCCTCCCTGGAAGCTTTGGTATGGCTGTGTGATGAAGTTCTGGCCAGTGGGATAGGTATGCCTTTAAAAGAATGTGTACACGCCTCTCTGGCCCCTTTCCTCCTTTCCTCTGAAGGAGGAACTGGAACCAAATACCTCTGACCCGAACCTGGAGCCATGTGTTGAAAGAATAAAGCTACACTACTGGCCTTGGACTTCGTCCCATTGGGCAGACACCTCAGAGAAAACCTACCTTCTGTCTTCTTTAAGTCACTGTATTTGGGGGATATTTGTTACAGCAGCTTATTCGGTTCCCTAACAAGCATGCCCTTCACAACCTGGCAGTGTGATACGGTGGTTAAAGGTACAGATTTTGGAGCATAAACTAGCTGGGTTCTTCTCAGCAGTATGACTTTGGGCAAGTGACTTAACCTCTTTGTGTTTCCGTTTCCTTGTCTATAAAGTGGAGGTAACGATAATGCTATAAGCTTGTTAGACCACTGGGAAGAATAAAGGCATTCATCTGTGTACAGATCTTCGGACCAGCTGGCACGCTGTAAGCAGTACACGCTCTTGTATTATTATCCCTACATCTCCCTTATGATCCCACCTGTGTCCCCAAATACACACTCTGCTCTCGGTTACACAGGACTCGTTCATGTCCCTCTGGCTCGCATGGTGTCTGTCTCCCTCGAGAGTGGCTCTTCCATCACTGCACTCGCTACAAAGCTCCTTCTTCTCTTCCCCCAAAGCCAGCGGGAAAGCTGCTTTCCCCGTGAAACAGTGTACCGCAGAAGTTGAGAACGCGGACCCTGGGTTCCCACCCAGGGCTCATCTGACACAGCAGCCTTTGGTATATGCCACCCATCTCTTCCCTCATTCCTTCTGCTCACCATGAGTTTACGGGTGCAGGTGCCTTCTTAAAACTGATATTCTTGCGGGGCGCCTGGGTGGCTCAGTCGGTTAAGCGTCCGACTTCGGCTTAGGTCATGATCTCATGGTTCGTGGGTTCGAGCTCCATGTCAGGCCCTGTGCTGACAACTAGGAGCCTGGACCCTGCTCTGGATTCTGCCTCCCTCTCTCTCTGCCCCTTGCCCACTCACCCTCTCTCTCACTCTCAAAAATAAATAAACATTAAAAATTTTTAAAAACTGATATTCTTGCGACAGACAGAAAATAAACAGACACAATGAGTAGATGTTATTTCATGTGCTATTCAAGTGATGAGTGTTTTTCCTGAAAGATTCTTTAGATAAACTGTACTGAATTCTAGCGTATGTAAAAAAGGTGAATTTTTCCTGCATGAAAACAATACCTTAATAAGGCTGACTAAAAACATCTTCAGTCACTGAAGGCTTTGGGGGCATTCACCTTAGAGCTGAAAATGCTTGCCTCAAACGCTCCAGGGAAACACCTGTTCATGACCAGGGTTGGCCTGTAGGGGGAGCTCAGGGCTTTCCCTCACTCCCCGCTCGCCTCCAAGCAGAACAGATCTGGTTGGTCAGATTCCAAGACACTGATTGGCCCGGCCTCAGTGGGCAGAGCTTGCACACGTGTGGAAAGGTGCACCTGTCATCTTTCTCTTTCTGTCTCCTAGCTCTCTCAGCTCCCAGGAGACGGGTGGGTTCAGATCCCGTGGTCCAGTCCTGAGAGGGTTGGGAGTGAGTGGCCTGGGGCAAGTTCTCTCTCTCTCTTCTTGGCTCTTGTGCTCTCTTCGGGTTCCCTGATATGTTGACCTTATAGAAGCCAAGAATTCCTTTTGATTACGGTTTCGATTTCCCGAGGCCTCCCTAGTATAGAAAAAAGGGGTCTCCAAGGACCTCAAGAGGTCGACCTTGAGATTTGGGACAAAATCCCAAATAGTAATAAATGGCCTCCTTGCTGGGTTTCACTTTCCTCCATGCATACATCTTAGAGTATCTTGGGGCAGGGAGAAGGCTTTGAGCATTTCTGACTAGGTATCACCAAGAACCTTCTCCGTCCCTTCATGTCTCTCCAACAAGAGATGCCAAGTGGCACAAAGAATGGGAAGGGAAATGAAACATTTACCGAGAGCTGCCCCTGTGCCAAGCGGATGCTGGATGTCTCACGCGCACTTTCTCCAGCCTTCAAGCTATTCCATTTGGAAGGTCCGATTCGTTTCCATCTTAGCACCAGTGAAATGGGCCCAGACTAGAGAGTGAGATTTTCCCCAAGGTCACTCAGCTGGCCCACTGCAGCGTGGGGATTCACACCAGGGTCTGCCTGGCTCTGAAGCCGGGATGCACTAAGCTTCTCTCCCTGCTCCCCAACTTCATTAATGCCCCACTGTTCTGGTCCAGCTACAATAGCACCTCCTTCCTTCACTCATTCCCCCAGCAAGTGACTCCTGAGAGCCAGGGTGGTCCCAAGCATCGGGATACAACTGTGAGCAAGGAGACAGAATGCCTGCTCTCGCTGAATTCACACTCTAATGGCAGAAAGAAACCAAAAACAAAACGAGACAAAACAAAAACCCCACACCCTGCCCTCCCAGATCTTCCCCATCAGAGCATTTAACCACTGTGTTGCAACTGCATGTTTAATCCCATGTCTCCAATGCTTAGCTGCAAGCAACACGAGGGAATTTTGCTCCGGGGCATATATTGTACTTGGCATACAGAAGGTGCTCACTAATAATGAGTGAGAGTTAGCATTTACTGAGCATTTACTCATGCCAGGAACTGTTTTCCAGGGACTGACCAGGCATTAACTCATGTAGTCCACATAGCATCCCTGTGAAGTAGGTACTTCACCCATTTCACAGATGAGGGCCGAGGGGTGCAGTGACTTGCCCAGGGCCCCCCCGGCCTTGGCAGCACAGCACTTTGCACAGTGGCTGGCACCTAGTAAGAGGTTCGTGAGCTGTGGTGGCAGCTGCAGGGCTCCATTCACCCCTGCTAACCACTGACAGCCCCTAAGCAATGCCCGTGCTGTTTCAGAAAATGGCTTGGGGAGTACCATGCAAGACGGATTAGAGCCAGACAGGAGAAAGGAAGGCCAATTAGACAAGCTTCAGGGACAAGTTTGTGTATTTAGAGGCTGTGGAGGCTCCTCCAACCTTGCTCCCAGCCCCGGCTTTCAGGAGGGCTCACAGTTATAAGTACCAACTCCACCCATCCACCGCCCCATCCCTCACACCACCCAGACCAATCAGGTCATCCCCTGACCGCTGCTGTCCTCCACCCTTCTGCCACCTGGGAGAGCTTGGGATAAAGCCACAGTCCCACAGCTGTGGGACTCCACGACCCACAAGGAAAATCTCTCAGGGTGCCCGTCCATGCCTGCTCATGTCCAGCACCATCTCTGAGATGGGTGGGTTTGCACTTTGAGACATCCTACTCCCCCAGACACAGGTGACTGGCGCAGAGGTAGGCGCTTGGCTCAAATGACTCACACGTTTAGTGAGTGGAACACAGGCAGGCCAGGGGTCATGCAGCTTGGGGGATGAGGGGGCCATTTTTTTTTACAGTGGGCTCCAAGGAACAGAGAGGAACAAAGACAAAACGCCGCATGACCCGAGGGAAGGAGCTCCTGGCTCCCGTCCCTCAGGGGCCTGGCATCCTGTCCTCCAATTCCATCTGACTCTCCTGGGTCCTCTGTGCTTACACCAATCCAAGTAGGCATCTGTAACCTGCAGCCAGTGATGAGCATCGAGATATATTTCTAATCACTTCGGCTCAGGTACTGCCCACTGGCCAATCAGAAGGAAGAGCAGGTTCAGCGGTGCTGGGAGTTAACTCTTTGGTTGCTGGATCACAGAGAGGTGGTGGGGAGCTGGCAGAGGAAGAAATGGGGGAGAGGTAGAAGGAGAAGGCTCAGAGGGCCTGGCAGTTATTTCCCAACCAGTTTTAAAGTATTTCACGATTATCAAAACTGGTACAGTAACGTCAGTGCAACAGGTTAAACATCAGCCTGGCCTTTGAACAAAATGCATTCCCTTCCTAGCCTCGGAGGCTGCGGCCATTGACCAGCTCTGGGATGAGCCTGGGGATCCACGTAGCCTCAAAGTCAGAACTTTCCCTATGGTCTTGTTTAGATCCCATCCAAAGAGCCCTCCCCCATCTTTCTAGTCGGATCCCCCCATCCCAGGCCCCACAGACTGGGTCCCCTCCAGTCCATGCACAGCCCATTCCTATCCCTGGCCTCGGTCCTCCTTGATGCTCAGAGGTTACAATCTGGAGCCCGTGGGCCATTATCAACTTTGCAAACAAGCTATATTTGCTTCATATGGTGCTTCTTAAAAATTCAAGTTAATTGACTACATTTACAAATCACGAAATGTCAGATAAAAATGTAAATCTCTGGCCCTTTTTGAAAAACCCCAACTTACAGCAACAATGGACACACATTCCCAGGGGCTGAGCAGGGGTTGCCCCCCTCGCACAGGGATAAGCCTTCCAGTTTTCCACAGTCCCTGCCATTCTCCATCGTCTTACACCATGCCTGCTTCACTCATTTCCCCTCCCTGCCTGGTCCCTGTAGGAATTTCGGTTTCTGACCTCTCTTAGAGCCCCCCACCCTCTCTACCTACAGTCCACTGGCTGGGAACCGACCGCGTGTCAACATGTCCCCTAAACTCCTGAATGAGTTCATTTGGCTCAATGCCAAGTGCTTTCAGAAATAGGTCTGAAACTACTGTATCCCCATCCCAGTACCAGCCGTTGATTTCCAGGGTCCCCAGTCATCTCTCCCACCCTGGGAGTCACGTCTCCACAAAGACCCTGGTATGATTCCTCTCCACGCTAGTTCGTGTGGTTGGGGTTCCTTCACGCTTCCTACTAGGCGAGCTTGGATTTCTGAGTTTCCTACCACTTCTGATCCTGCTCGCAGAGATTGCTCAATCACAAGAACAAAATGACAACGAGCTCCTGTGACTCTTACTGCCCCCACGAATCAAACACAGACTCTCTGCCTAGCACTGTGCCAACTGTTCTGTATCACATCATTAAATCTTCAGAATGGCCAATGGGGGAAGAGCTGTTATGACCCTGGTATTCCAGATGCGCCCACTGAGGCTTAGGGAAGGAACTTGTTCAAGGTCACAAAGCAAGAGAGTGGGAGAGTCACGACTGGAATCCAAGTTTGCCAGGTTCCAGAGCTACGGGCAGTGGAGTTGGGAACACTTGCCTATCACCTGTCTGCCTCCCTGCTCCTCGGTGTCCCCAGAGGGTCTCCCACCTGACAGGGGTTACAGGTGACGGCAACCTTCATCTCACGCAAACACAGCACTGGCCAGTGACAGGCCGCTTGCGGTTCCTCACCGCCACCCCCCAACCCCCAGGACCAGAGGACAGGCAGATCTCAGCTCAGCATCTTTGGTTCATCGCCTGACTCCAGGCACAAGCAGCTAAGGAGGAAGGAAGCACAGATCAGAAACCAAAAGGGAAAAAAAAAAATGTTTAAACATCTAAGTCACAGCCCAAAATAGCCTTTCTCGGTCTGAATGGGCTGTGTGGCTTTGTTCGCAGGTGGGCCGAAATTTGGCGGAGCTGGGGCAAAGCTGCAGGAATCAGGAGACTGGATTGAAGCATAGAGGCCAACAAAACACACACCAACATCAGTCAGACGAGGAATAAAAGCAGCCTGGACACGTACAGGCTACAAAAGCCCCTGAGGGCACATTTCCCAGGAGGCAGCCGGGCAAGGTGAAATCGAAGATGGTGTGGAAATGCCAGCTGAACAGAGGGAAGGTTCCAAACAGGGGCTCTGGGGTTAACTGTGTGACCTCCGGCAAGTGACTTCACCTCTCTGAGTCTCTGGTTCTTGTGCACAAAGTGGAGATATAAAAACAGTACCCACTTCATGGACTGGCTTCATGGATCGGCTCCCCAGCACAGGGCCCCCTGCACACAGGAAGGGCAAGCTCTTGCTTCCAATGTCCCAAAGAGAAAAAATCATCGCGGGGACACTTTCCCAGACTTCAGTCCTGAGCCATCCTAACTCTGCACATCCACATGCTACGTATAATATGTACTTGGCATTTTTCTTGAACTCAGCAGGCCTTTCACTTAAATAAGCCTATTTTAAAATAAAACTGTTTACAGAGTGTGAACGCGTGGGATTGATGTGCAAATTATGTTTTTTTCTAATACACCTTAAAGTGAAGGAACCAACTCCCAAAATAAAATTGTAACATGTGCGTCCCAACAGCGTCCATTGAGAGGCGGCAGAGACACAGATACATATATTCTTAGTGGGCAGGCCCACTGCCATTCGGCATTATCTATCAAAAGTACAAATGTTTCAAACTGAGGGTAGATGGGGGGTGGGAGGGAGGGGAGGGTGGGTGATGCCTTCCTTGAGGAAGGCACCTTTTGGGAGGAGCACTGGGTGTTGTATGGAAACCAATCTGACAATAAATTTCATATTTAAAAAAAAAAAAGTACAAATGTTTCTTCCCTGGTGACCCAACTGCCCTACTCTGGGAATTTATCCTGGAGCTAAACCCAAATACATAGGAAATAATATGTATATGTGGCTGTTCCCTGCAGCGTTATTTATAACAGCAAAATACTGTACATAAGCCAAGTGTTACAGGTAGGGAGCGGCTTAAATAAATCATAGCGTAGCTACACGGTGATATGCTGCTCAGGTGTCAGAAGAATGAGTTTTCTGCACTAAGAGGGAAAAACCTTAAGGGCATATATGTTTATTTATTATTTTTATTTTTTATTTTATATTTTATTTATTACTATTAATGTCTGTTTGTTTATTTATTTATTTATTTTTGAGAGAGAGAGAGAGAGTGAGAGAGAGAGAGAGAGAGAGAGAGAGAGAGAGACAAGTCGGGGAGGGGCACACAGAGAGAGGGAGGCACAGAATCTGAATCAGCAGGTTCCAGGCTCTGCACGGTCAGTGAAGACCCCAACGCGGGGCCCGAACTCAAGGGCTGTGAGATCTTGACCTGAACCAAAGTCAGATGCTTAACCAACTGAGCCACCCAGGTGCCCCTTAAGGATATATTTTAAAGTGAAACTTTAAAAAAAAAAGCAAAAAACAAAAAAACCAAGATGCAGAGGAGTGTAGGCTGCATGCTACCATGAAGAAGAGTAACTATATTCCAAGTTACTCATGCCTACATAAAAATACACTGTAACAGAAGCTAATAGAAGTGTTTGTCTATAGAAGCAGGAAGAAAACAAAATGTACAGAGAGTAAGACTTCTCCAAAGTGTTGGGGCACCTGGGTGGCTCAGCAGGTTAAAAAACCAACCGACTTTGGCTCAAGCCATAATCTCTTGGTTCGTGAGTTGGAGCCCCACATCAGGCTCTTTGCTGTCAGCATGGAGCCTGCTTCCAATCCTCTGCCGCCCCTTCTCTCTTTGCCCCTGCCCTGCTCGTTCTCTCTCAAAATAAACTTTCAAAAAAGATACGGAAAAAAAAGAGTATTTAAGTGTTTATCTGAGCGCCACAGAAACCTCACAGCAGGTACCCCAAATTGCAAACAAAATACCAAAGCTTCCTAAGAGACCAAGAAGCGCGGAAACCTTCACGGGGACTGTGTGGACTGAGGTTTTGGGAACATGAAATGTGGATCATGTGAGAACCTGTAATGACACACACGCACTGCGGTCAAAGGCAGGGGGATTATAATTTGGTGAAGATCTCTCATTTTGTTCCTGGGAAGAAAGTCAACAGAGCCGATAACGCTGTGTAAATGTTCCTGCCCCGGTGACGGTGACTCGGTTTGCTCAAGCATCTGATAAGCCCTGCCTTCTTCCAGCCACCACCCCTTTGCAAATAAGTAATTGTTCGATCGCAAAGCCAAGCTTCTGTTGTGTAAACTGGGGTAGAATTTTAAATATGATTTGCTGCATTAAGAGCTGCACTGGGGTCAATGTCAATACCAGGGGTTAATTAACAGCCACGTTCAAACCTAACGCTGGGCTCTGGAAGTTAGGAGCTTTTTGATGCAGGGGCAAGTTCTCTAACCCCTTTTAAGTGTTCACTCCTCCATCTGAAAATGGGGTAACAATTATATCTAATTCCCAAGTTAATGAGAGTTCAGTGAATGAATGCATGGAAACTGCCTAGTAGTCTCGTGTGGAAATAAACATTTAATCCGTGTTCACTGTTACCATGAATTTTCTGTCCATACCCTTTGTCTGTATTTAAATTCAAATCTGTTTCTTTCTAAATGACTTGTAACACATTTCCCATATAATTATTAGGGATATGAATCATTCACCTACAATACATGCAGTAAATATTTTTGC
The DNA here is from genome assembly GCF_022079265.1 of Lynx rufus. Classification (NCBI taxonomy): domain Eukaryota; kingdom Metazoa; phylum Chordata; class Mammalia; order Carnivora; family Felidae; genus Lynx; species Lynx rufus. The sequence goes on from NW_025814838.1 coordinate 5,987,756, forward strand.
AGTTTTTCATTTGCCTTTTAATTTTGTTTCCCCTTTTTCAACATATAATAAGGCGTGTATGTGTGTGTGTGTTTAAATAAAGTGCCAATTTTTCCCTTTTCTTTGTAGTCTGTGTCTCTGCTGTTATATTTAGAAAGTCCTTCCCAGTACGATATTTTCTTCAATGTCCTACAGTTTCACTTTCTGCACTGAAATCCTTACTTCTCTTGGAATTCATCTTAGCAGGAGCTCGGAGAAAAGACCTTCATTTCTCCCCCTGAATGTGTAGCCAGTTGTAACAACTGTAGGGGGATGTATCTTCTCCCTGCTGACTTCTATCACACACTCGTTTCTCGTGTGTATCCTTTGTTCACTTCTACATTTTCTCTTGTGTTCCACTGATTTCTCTCTAGTCCTGCCTCAGTACCACACTACTTTAATATATCATAGGTTTACAATATCTGAGCCTCTAAATGCATGCATTTTATACCCACCTACCCCGACCCCAACATTACTGTCCACTTTGAAAATCTTCATGGTTATTCTCACGCACACAGTTTTCCAGATTGTATTGGACAGGCCCATCTCTGCCAACCCTACCTATTTTATTGTCCTTCTAGAAAAATCCCCACCTACAGCACCAGCTCAGTAGAGAGTAGAGCATCTGACCTTGGGCTTCCAGCCAGTGCTGAGTGGACCAAGGTCTGGTCAGTGGTGTGCAGTTTACGAAGGAAGAACTGGACCGATCAGAACTGGACTAATCAGAATTTACAACAAGGAACGGTGCAGTCTTGGGAGCTGGAGCAGAGCTAAGGGGATGCGTGGGTGTCTGATGTCGAGTCAGGGCTGGAGGGCGACAAGGAGAGAGGGAGAGACGGACAGAGAGAATGAATTCACATGTAATTTGAGTCTTTTATGTCCTTCCAGAAAACTTGTCTTTTCTAAACTCTACTTAGTTGCCACCAATGTTAAGCTAGTCTTCCTTTCCAGGGTTTACATTTTATTTCAACAAATGATCTCAGTGCATTAGTTAAGTAGGTGGTTTTCAACCTGATTACGCCAACCACTGTGGCATGCGTGCAATTTTTTTTTTTTTTTTTTAGGGATGTATTTCCAGGCCTCTGGGTGGGACTCACAGCAATGAGGAGCCACGTTTTTCTGGGGGTGTTGCATCGCTTGGAGTCACACAGAACACTGGTCAGAAGCTCAGAACTAGAGACACTGGCCCATCTCTGCTGATGGCAGCCACGGACTAGACACGCATCCTGACCACGCTCTCCAAGTGGGACATATAGTCTGCTGGTCCCCACGGTCTCCACTCGCTGCTGGCTGGCCCCAGCTGGCATCTGAGTAACTCCTGCTGGATCCCGGCCCCAACTAGGATAACTGAGGAAGTCCATTTGAAATAGCAGCCTCATCCATTCATTGAGTCTTGGAGAGAAATATAGACCCGACCAGCCCTTGGGTGCAAGTGGGAGTCCTCAATCTCACAGCGAACAGGGAGCTGCCTTCCTTCTTCTGGAAGGCTGTGTGCACTTATAAGCCGGCTCCAACTCTAAGTGGCTTCAGGACATCAAGCACTGGACCGGCAGATTCAGCTCCAATCTGGTCCCTGAGTCAGCAGAGAGTAGGAGAAGCCCCATCCTTTCCAGAAGGTGATGCCGAGAGCCTGTGAGGTGCCTCCCAGCCTGGAAAAGGACTCAGTTCACTGGGAACAGGTGGTTTCGTAGGATATTTAAAAGATGAGGCTTCAGGTCAGGTTGCCTAGACTGAAGAGCCAGTTCTACATCTTCCTGGCCATGTCCCTTGGCCACGTTGCTTAAAAGCTCCACACTTCATATTAACTGGTGATAACAGCGGCATTTATTTCCTGGGAATGTTATGGGGTGTGCTTTACCGAAAACCTTTAAAACAGCTCCCCAACAGAGAGAGGACACTCAATAAATACCAGCTGTAATTATTATTAATCATTAATGATTGCTGGCCAGGGCATCCCTAGGTCTACTGAGTTACAACTTTTTCCAATAATCCCCACTTGCATTCCCCCCTCTTGAACTTCGGTCTTGATTTCCTGCACCAATTCCCTCCACTAAAGCAACGAGCTATTCATTCATTCATCCATTTATTCACCCAATATCTGTTGAGTGTATCAGGTGCTGGATGAGCAGAAGCAGACACAGGGTCTGCCCTCGTGGGCCCCAGCCTAGTTCGGAGGAGACCATAAAGAAAGAAGCACAAACAAATGGTAGGCTTCCGACCGCTGCAGAGAAGCCTGGAGTGCTTAGACAGTTTTCGGAGGGCTTCAGCTGGGCAGACAGGTCTGGGAGGTTTCCCTGACAAGTGACATGTGAGCTAAGATCTGAAGGATGGGGGGCAAAATCTGGGCAGAAGGCACCAGGCTGGGGCTCTGCCCCAACCCCAGGGGGAGCTACTTCACTGCATGGGGTCCTGGCTCAACCCAGGTAGATTTGGCTGACATCACCCCATTGCCACCAGCCTGGCTTCAAGCTCTGCCTCAGCCCCTATTCCCTGTCCCCAGCTCGGACCCCTCAGCTATGACATAGATCCTAGCCCCCGTGGGAGGGAATTTAGTAGAGAGCTCATGAGTCAGACTCTAAAGCCAGAGAGTCTGACCTCAGTCCCAGCTTTGTTACTTCACAGCCATGCGGCCTCAAGCAAGTTACTTACCTTATATGAGCCTTGATTTTCCCACCTGCAATGGAGCCCAAAGCTGTCATGTGGAGAGACACTACAGCAGAATAGCACGCACTACAAGGTCACGCTGCCTAGGAATGAATCCCAACTCAATGACTTCCTAGCTGTGTGACTTTAGGCAGGTTACCTAACCTCTCTGTGCTTCAGTGTCTTCTTTAAAGTGGAAATAATGATAGTAGCTCTGCATGCTCATGAGAAGCTAATGAGCAAATATCTGTAAAAGAGTGCTCAGTAAATACTATGAAAGTGCCTGTTGAATACAGTAAATAAACGTTCCCACCTTCTAGGTTTGTGAGGAGTCATGAAACCATGATTATACGTCGTGCTTTAGCCCAGTGACTAACAGGTAGTCCAGACCCCATAAATGTTAACTTAAAAAGAAAACTACATCTGTGACCTTGGGCAAGCCACCCCATGCTCTGGTCTCAGTTCCCCCTTCAGAAAACAATGGGGTTAACAGAGCACTCCCCAGGGCCCTTCAAGTTCTAACAACCACCTATGCAGGCTCTTCACAGAGTCTGCCCCGCCTCTTCCTGTGCAGGTTGTTATGTGAATTCACTGCTCAGAGCGGACGACAGAGGTCTTTCAGGGGCCAGTCACCCTGCCACAAATCACACCCCAGCATTATATATAAACCCTCCAACACCCACAAGGTACGCACACACATCCTCGCCCCTCACCGCCCCCCTCCCCCAACGGTGCTATCAGCCCACAAAGGCAGGAGCACCCCTCTGTCCCTGCTGAGTGAGGGTCGCCCCAAAGCAAGACCGGAACACAGGGTTTTACTCAACTTGCAAAGATGCTGTCAGTTCGATTTCTAGGTGTAGAGCACGGTGCCAGCTTTCTGACAGCTCCCTCTGCCACAGGGGCCCTCGGCGTACCCACGCCTGCCTTTCAGAGGGGCAGAAAGAACCTTCATGCAGAAGGACATGAGGGACGCTGCTAAAGCCAGTGCCTGGCGGGCCACCATCAGCACCTGGGACTCTGGACACCACAAGACCATGGAGGGTCTCATCCTAATGATCCTAATCACTAGCAATGAGGATCCTAAGCCATTAGGTCCACAGAGACAAGAAGCCTGAGGAAGATGAGTTCTGTGCAGGCTGGCCCTTCACCCTTGACCAAGAACGTCCCTGAGACACCACTCTGCTCCACAGAAAGTTCTGGAAGCTATCATGTGCCTGACACTGCACTACGTGTGTGGTGATCAAACAGCAGGTGCTGACCTCACCTCCAGGGATTCATAGATTCCAGTGGGGGATTATAATTACAGCGGACCCTTGAACAATGTGGGTGGTTAGGGGCGCTGACCACACCCACGCAGTTGAAAATCCACATGTAACTTCTGACTCCCCAAACACTTAACTACAAATAGCCTCTGACCAAAAGCCTTACTGATAACATAGTTGATTAACACGCAGTGTGTATGTTATGTGTATTATATACCATATTATAATCAAGTAAGCTAGAGAAAAGAGAATGTTATTAAGAAAGTCATAAGGAAGATGGGGCGCCTGGGTGGCGCAGTCGGTTAGGCGTCCGACTTCAGCCAGGTCACGATCTCGCGGTCCGTGAGTTCGAGCCCCGCGTCAGGCTCTGGGCTGATGGCTCGGAGCCTGGAGCCTGTTTCCGATTCTGTGTCTCCCTCTCTCTCTGCCCCTCCCCCGTTCATGCTCTGTCTCTCTCTGTCCCAAAAATAAATAAACGTTGAAAAAAAAAAAATTAAAAAAAAAAAAAAATAAATAAAAGAAAGTCATAAGGAAGAGAAAATATCTACACCACCGAATCGCAAAAAATCATGCAGTTCAAACTCACGTTGCTCAAGGCTCAGCGGTATGCGAGTAACAGCTAACATACGCCAGGCACTATGCCAAGAACTTTGCATATAATTCATGCACCTGACCCTCACTGATCATGTGAAGTAAGTTTATTTTTCTCCCCATTTCACTGGGGAGAAAAGTGAGGCACAGAGAAGTTAAGTCATTGGCCCAAGGTCACACGGCTAGTGATTTGGATGCAGGATCTGGGCTTTTTGTCGCCATGTAAGTCAATGGAAAGTGGCCCTGTGATGTGTGACAGTGGTACTCGCAGAGTGAAAAACAGGAAGAACAGACCTGGTCAGGGAGGTCAGGGAGGGCTTCCCTGAGGAAGTGATGCTTGAGCCGTGGTCTGGAGGGTGAGTTTTGAGTCAACCGGGGTTCTTAACCCTGGACGCACATTAAAGTCAATCAGGAGGCTTTGAATCAAGCAGGGATTCTGACTGACTTGACTGGGATGGGCCCAGGCACTGGTATTGGGTTATACAGCTTTGCAGAGGATTCAGATGTGCAACGAGGATGGGGCCTCCCTGAACTCCGGGGCAGAAGAGAGAGAGGAGCTCAGCACAGGGAGCTCCAAGTGCAACCACCTGGTGTGGGAGAGCAGGGAGGACCGGAGGCTGCAAGGAGGAAGCTCGGTGGGGAGGAAGGATGTGGTCAAGGAAGGGGTGGAGGGGTGACAAGGCCTTCTGAGCAGGGCGACCCTATTATAATCTCTCTTCCAAAGGGGACTCGGTAAGAATGACAGGAATGCCAGGGGCACAAACCCTTTGGGATTCCAGTGCAACGTAACAACCAGGTCTGTCTCCAGGAAAGCGTGGCAAAGGAGGATGTGTGAAAACCTTGCTTGTCAGCCACGTCAGAGCGTCGGCTTTGTCCCAAGAACAGTGGGAAGCCACTGACGTGTTTCCAGCAAGGACGATGACAGGATCGTATCTGGTTTGGGGAAAGATGACTCCACTGTAATGTGGAGGTGACAGGCTGGTGAGAACAGAGAGGAATCAGGGAATGGAACAAGGGGCTAATGGTCCAGGGAGGGCGAATGGAGCCTGGATCGGGCCCTGTCTCTGGGGATGGAGAGAAGTGGGTGGCCATGTATTGTGGTGGGAAGAGCAGGCTTGGGAGCCAGACCACGCTCAAACTCAGACTCGGCTTATTAGTCATGTGACCCAGCAAATCAGCTAACTTCTCTGTAGGTTGGACGTAGAAAGAGGATCTTTCTCATGGGGTGAGGCTTCAATGAGTTAGTGCATGTAAATCACTTAGAACAGCGCCTGGCATATGATAGGCATTATATAAATGTTAGCTATAATTACTGTTCAGAAGGTACAACAGGAGCTGGCAATGGAGAGAATATGAGGGTAGGGAAAGGCTGGGGACACAGAAGAAGAAGAAGAAGCCCTAAGAATGGAGCCTTGCTCAGTAGGATGCTGGAGAGCCACGGCTGAAGGGTGAAGAGGACGAAAGACAGAAGGTTGCATGACGAAAGGCTGAGATGCAGAATGAAGGAGGAGAGCCCGGGCCGGAAGGCCAAGATTGAAAGCAAAAACAGGTCCAAGATTCTGAGTCAAGCACTTACATAATATGCCAGGCGCTGTGTTAAGCTTTTTGCATACATTACCTCATTTAATACTCATGAAGTAGGTATATTATCATCCTCATCTTGAAAATGTAGAAGCAGGGGCACAGAGAGAGTGAGTAACTTATCTGAAGTCACAGAGCTACTAAGTAGAAAGCTGAGCTTTGAACCCAGGCAGACCAGCTCTAGAGCCCATACTCTTTATGTCCAAGACCATAAACCTGACTCTGAACATTTCACTCTGCCCTCACTCCCAAACTACCACTACAAATATAAAAAAAAAAAAAAAAAAAAAAAAAGTTTAAAAATAGGAGAATCCATTTCAGCCCAGAAATCAGGGAGAGGTGCCAAGCAGAAGCCAAAATCTCTTCAAATGTTTTTCAGTATATGAAAAAGGTGAGGCTTGAAGTGGCCTGCCTCTCCCAAGCCTAAAGAATTAGAGTCACAAGGCCTGATGATGGGGTGGGTGGTGGACCAAACACAGCAAGCCAAGGTGAGTCCTTGAAGGCGCCTGAGCAGCAGCAGGCACCTGATAATTCTGCAGGATGATGACTGACCATCACCCTCTCAAAGCCTTCAGGGGAAGCAAGTGGCTGCCAGAGCCAACGGCAGAGGCCAGTGGACGTGGAGAGTGCTGACAGCAGCAGAGGGCGCTGTAGCAGCTGTTTCCCAGACCAGGGCTGGCTCTCCCGTTCCACCTAGCCCATTTAAAACTCAACCGTGCCACAGCCAGGGTAAAGGGACCTGGGCATACTTCTAAGGTTCTCCGCCTTGGAATGTTGCGCCCTCCCTACTCCCCCAAAGAACGCTTATTTGACTAAATCCACATTTTCTCTTCTCCCTTTTTTTGAAAAAGTTTATTTATTCTGAGGGAGAGAGACAGAGAGCATGAGGGAGGGGCAGAAAGAGAGGGAGAGAGAGAGAATCCCAAGCAGGCTCCATGCTGTCAGCAAGGAGCTCGATGTGGGACTTGAACTCACGAACCTCATGACCTGAGCCGAAATCAAGAGTCAGATGCTTAACCGACGGAGCCACCCAGGCACCCCATCTCTTCTCCCTTTATAAGAAGGGTGGGGGAACCTTCCACTGTCAGTTCCCACCTACCAACGTAGAGCTTACTCACTGGTGGTGTCCAGAAGGATCCCAGTCCAAAAATGTGCTTAAAAACCACCACAGCTGTGGGCCCCTGGGTGGCTCAGTCGGTTAAGGGTCCAACTTCGACTCAGGTCACGATCTCTCTGTTCCTGAGTTTGAGCCCCGCGTCCGACTCTGTGCTGACAGCTCGGAGTCTGAAGCCTGCTTTGGATTCTGTGTCTCCCTCTCTTTGCCCCTCCCCTGCTCATGTTCTGGCTCTGTTTCTCTCAAAAATAAATACACATTAAAAAATTTTAAAAAACACCACCGTTGTAATTCTCAGATTTTTGTTGTCAACATCGAAATTTAGGAGATTCAGACTTCTCTTGAAAAATAAACAATCTGGATCTAGGTCCTTTAAAGAGCAGGAATTTTTTTTTTAAATGGAGCTGGGTAGTGGCTTCTCCTTTCAGACAGGGTGGACACATCGCTTCTCAGCCTTTTGGCTAAGATCAAGTGTCGTATCAGACGGGGTGGACACTCCTTATTGTCACACACTTGATTCAGCTACTTGCCTGCCAGGCCCTGGCTGGCTTTGAAGTTGGAAATCCTGATAAATGGGATGGAATGAGTCCTTCCAAAGTCATGTGGCCACAAACAAAACATTGAGGAAAGCAGAGGAAAAAGGAAAGAGGGGGTCTACCGTGTCATACTATTTGGATAGACTTCAAAAGAAGGCACACTGCTCCCCCTGGTGGCCGTACCATTCTGCATTCCTCCAACAGTGTGCAAGGTTCCCATTTCTCCACATCCTCTCCAACGCTGGTTGTCTTTTGGGTTTGTTTGATATTAGCGATTCTGACAAGTATCTCACTGTGGGTTGGATTTGCATTTCTTGGTGATGAGGGATGTTGAGCTTTTTTTTTTTCCCCCCATTTACCTGTTGGCCACTTGTAGGTCTTCTTTGGAGGAATGTCTATTCAAGTCCTTACCCCATTTGGAGGTTCTTCAACAAATGAAAAATAGAACTACCATCTGATCCAGCAATCCCACTTCTGGGTATTTATCCAAGAGAACTGAAATCAGGGTCTCGAAGATATAGTTGCACCCTAAGTTTACTGCAGCATTACTCACAATAGCCAAGATGTGGAAACAGCCTAAATGTCTATCAACAGATGAATGAATCAAGAAAATGTGGAATAGGGGCACCTGAGTGGCTCAGTCGGTTGTGCGTACGACTCTTGATTTTGGCTCAGGTTATGATCCCAGAGTCATGGGATCAAGCCCCAAGTCAAGCTCCATGCTAAGCGTGAAGCCTGCTTAAGATTCTTTCTCTCGGTCTGTCCCTCTCCCCCACTCACTCTCTCTCTCTGTTTAAAATAAAAAATAAAAATAAATACATAAAATCTTAAAAAAAGAAGAAAATGTGGTACATATATGCAATGGATTATTATTCGGGCTTTGAAAAAGAAGGAAATTCTATGATATGGGACATGGATGAACTCTGAGGACATTATGTCAAGTGAAATAAGCCAGACACGGAAAGACAAATACTGCGTAATTCCACTTAGATGTGGTATCTAATATAGCCAATCTCATAGAATCCAAGAGTGGAATGGTAGTTGCCAGAGGCTGGGGGGGAGGGGGACATGGGGAGTTCCTAATCAATGGGCACAAAGTTTGGGTAAGCCAAGATGAATAAGCTCTAGACCTGGAAAACACTGTGTCTGTAGTCAATAGTACTGCACTGTGCACTTAAAAGTGTGTTAAGAGGGTAGATCGTATGTAAATTGTTCTTTCTGAAATAGAATAAGATAAGACAAGACAGGACAAGACAAGACAAGACAGTAAGTAGTTCGATGGGGCAAAAAGCGAGCACCGACTGCTGGCCTGGGTAGCTGGTCTGATGGAAGGGGTAGGAGGTGTGGGAGACAGAAGGCACCCCAGAAAGGCTTCTGGTTATAGAGAAATGTGCTTGCAGAGATCCGTCAAGATGACACTTTTCACGTAAACAGTTTTCAAAGGCCATGCGACCACTGCAAACTAAAACCAGCACCTTTAATTCCAAATTCTAAATTCCTAAAGAGAGAATCTGATCAGTCTAGCTTGAGACAGATGTCCACATACATATGGACCAAATGGGGCCGAGGCTGTGGGGTCACAGAGCTTGGGGCGGGGGGAGTGCATATTTGGAAAGGCAGGTCTCAGAGAACAGGGTTGTCTGCTTCAGTTAGATTCGTCCAAGTGGACAGCGTTGAGGTTATGAGGCAGTCTGGGGTACTGAGTAAGAACATGGCCTTGGGGGCCAGACTGCCTACACTTGCATCCCGGCTCCACCACTCACTGGTCATGTTTCCTTGGGCAAGTCACTTAGTCTCTGAGCGTCTCAGTTTCCTCATCTGTAAAATGGGGATGATAACAGTGGTACTTCTAGAGTGTAATGAAGAATAAAGAGTTATTATATGTAAAGTGCCTAAAACAGAATTATATCTATGAATGCTGGCTCTTAGATATTACTATTTTTTTTTACTTTTTTAATATTTTTATTTTATTTTTGAGAGAGAGAGAGACAGAGCATAAGTGGGGGAGGGGAAGACAGAGAGAGAGAGAGAGAGAGAGAGAGACAGAATCTGGAGCAGGTTCCAGGCTCTGAGCTGTCAGCACACAGCCTGACATGGAGCTTGAACTCATGAACCGTGAGATCTTGACCTCAGCCAAAGTCGGATGCTCAACCACCTGAGCCACCCAGGCATCCCTTGGTCATTGCTATTTTTAAAAAATACTGTATTTAGGGGCTCTTGGCTGGCTCAGTCAAAAAAGCATATGAGTCTTGATCTCAGGGTCGTGAGTTTGAGCCCACATTGGGTGTAGAGATTACTATAAATAAATAAATAAATAAATAAATAAATAAACAAACAAACAAACAAACAAACTTAAAAATAATAATAATAAGTAAAAATAAAAGTACTATATTTAGAAATCCTAGAATCCTAGGCCACTGAAGACAGGGGAAGCCATCAGGAATACAAAAAGCTGGAGACAGAAGAAAGGCGAGAAATGAGGTCTTTTGACTCTGGGACCAATGCCTTTCACATCCCTGCAGGCTGCCTCTCTCCAGGGTCATCAGCCTTTTGATTTCTCTACTTCCCTCAGGCCCACAGGTTCCACGGGCTAAATCTCTGGGAAACTGCCTTTCTCGGGCTCTGAGGCTGGTCCGCCACCAACTAGGAGAAGCCAAAATAATTCATAAGACAGGACACCTCCACCCCGTTCAAATCACAGCAGCCCTGCCCTTTTGGTGCAGGACAAACAGTTGGTTTCTGTTCTCAGGACGCTGCGCATCATAGATTTGCTTCTTCCTCCACAGCATGAAGCTCCGTGTCTTTATGACAGAGAACTATTGAGAAGCAATCCGTGCTGACCTTTACCTGCTGCTTCTGCATTGCGCAAGCCGGCACAGGCACGGGGCAAACGGGAGCGAGCGGAAGAATCAAGTGCAATTCTCCCTGAAGTCGGAAGATGTGCGTTTTATCACATCACCCTCATTTTATCAGACTCTTCCTCCAACCAGCCCATGGGACGTGTCTGTGTGTTTCCATTTCATGGCAAGCGAGATGGATACATGCCACGCCAAAAACAAGGCTGCACTTTTGAAACCCACTCTCAAAGACCTGAAAGGGCTGCTGGTGATAATAATTTTGGCACGTATTTTGTGCCAGGCATGGCACACAGCCCTTCACAGGGATTAGCTCATCTGATCTTCATCTGAGCCTTATGAGGAGGGTGTTATTTTATCCTCTTTTTACAGATGAGGAAACTGAGGCAGAGGGCAGGTAACTAGCCCAAGATTATCCAGCCGCTTGGCCAATTGCAAACCTAGCATTCAAATACAACTGCCCCGGTTTCAGAGCCAGGATACAATATTGCCTTACACTAGCTTCCAAACTCAGTCACCCATCAGAATTACCTGAAGGACTTTAAAATACCTGTTTCCAGGCCCTTGTCTGTATTTCTAAAGGTGAGCTCTGTTTTTAGCAGGCTCCCCAAATAATGCTTAAGCATTCAACCTGTCTGTATTCTGCAAAGCAGCCATCTAGAAACTGTAGTGGTCTGTGTATTGTTTTGATCTGCCAAACCTCTCTGCTTCCTTTTCTTTCTTTTCTCTATCTATCTATCTATCTATCTATCTATCTATCTATCTATTTTGGTAGCAATGCCTCATTTCTCCTTTGAAAGCCATCCCACCTACGCTGTATTTAGACTTGGAGGGAACACTATAAAGATCCAGCCAAGGTCTACTTAGGTAACTTGAACTTGACGAAATAAATACTCTTCTGGAATTTGAATTTAAAACCAAAGCAACACAAGAATCAAAATGAGACACAACTGGTCTGACTGTTCAGGTTTTCTTCCAATTCTCTAAAAGTACATCATATCTTGGGGTGCCTGGGTGGCTCAGTCGGTTGAGCATCCGACTTCAACTCAGGTCGCGATCTCGCGGTCTGTGAGTTTGAGCCCCGTGTCGGGCTCTGGGCTGATGGCTCGGAGCCTGGAGCCTGTTTCCGATTCTGTGTCTCCCTCTCTCTCTGCCCCTCCCCTGCTCATGCTGTGTCTCTCTCTGTCTCAAAAATAAATAAAAACATTTTTAAAAAATTTAAAGTACATCATATCTTTTCCAATAAATTCTAATCTGAGTTAACCAAAGATGGTTTCCTTTGCACACAGCCAAACAACACCAGTAAAAGAACCACCAATGTGGTAGAAACCCACATCTACCACAGATACCCCCTATACAGCATCCATAGCAACTGATCTTAGCTCTGCCAATATGGGAAATTAATATCCTTATACAGCAACTGGTTGGTCAGCTTGGGATGCCCTTCTTTAGCCAAAATAGACGGTCCCCAGTCCCGATTCTGTCATTTGAATCTATATTTTGAAAAATCTATACAACAGCTCTTTGGGTATTTAATGAAAGCCTAGCCTCGGAACTAAACAGGCCAACTCTCAGAGCACCTCCAAGCCTCCCTGTGAGGCATCTTTTTGGCATTTGGTAACACACACTCTGGTTACTGAGCACTTTGGCCATGAATGCAGAAGTTACAAACTGCAATGTTACATAACATAAATTGAATGTATCTTCAGCACAATGATGCACTTTCAGTTTTAGATAGGTAATAGATATAAATAAAACAGACAGACTGCCTATACTGTTCAGACTGAACTGCACCTGACATTATTTGTCCTTGAGAGATACAGATGGGCCTTCTTTGGTCCATGTGATGGTGAGATCTTACCATGATGCCAAGAGGGATGGTGAACCCTAACTGTTGTTTCCCCTCTTGGAAGGAGCTAGACAGGCTTGGAGCATCATTAGAGCTCACCTGTGGGGGTCCCCAGTTGGTGTTATGTGAGACTTAACAACCCAGACTTTGAAAAACATGGAGTACACTGTTATGTTGCTCTATCTGAGCCAAGAAGACCAGCCAATGTAGGTGGGAAGTGGGCAGGACCTCAGACTATGGCAGAGCTAGGACTTCCCTCCTTCTCTCGGCCAAAGATGAATTGGCCCAGATTTATCAGGAGCCAGAATCATTTTTTTAATGTTTATTTATTGAAAGAGAGAGAGAGACACACACAGAGAGAGAGAGAGAGAGACAGAGAGACAGAGAGACAGAGACAGCATGAGCAGGGAGGGGCAGAGAGAGAGAGAGAGGGAGAGAGAGACACATAGGATCGAAAGCAGGCTCCAGGCTCTGAGCTGTCAGCACAGAGCCCAACGCAGGGCTCAAACTCACGACCTACAAGATCATGATCTGAACCAAAGTCAGACACTTAACTGACTGAGCCACCCAGGCACCCCCTGTCAGGGGCCGGAATCTTATCAGGGGCATCTGAAGATTCTCATTTGGGGGATAAGCTGGCTCCCAGCTGGTGGATGACCTCCAGAGCAACCATATCCAGAAGCAACTGCAATTGCTTACAGGTATACTCAAGCCATCACTCACATTTGATTTCAACTGAATTAAGTGGGAAGCCTGAGTCCACACTGGAGGTGAAGTAGCACCCAAAACAAGCAAGACGCAGAAACCAGTTAAAGAACACCCCAAAGTGATCTCCGGAGCTCTGCAGGCGACAGTCTGGAATAAGACAGTGAGCAGAACTGACAAGTGGACGCCAGAATATGTTCAGAAAATGTGGCCTTTTGTTTTTGCATGTGTGTGTATTTTTCTATTTCCTGGCCAATCATACCATACACAGTGCTTTGCTGTCTGCCTTTTTCACTGAGTAATATATAATGACTATATTCTCATGTCAATAATATTTTAATCACTGTGACTTTTTAAGTATAAGCTGCATATGATAACGTACAGGTTTTAAGCTGACAGTTTTGTCAGTTTTGAAAAGTGTGTTCACCTTTATAGGCACGATCTCAATCGAGACATAGAACATTTTCAGCTGTGGGGTGCCAGGTGGCTCAGTCAGTTAAGTGTCCAACTCTTGGTTTCCACTCAGGTCATGATCTCACTGTCTGTGAGTTCGAGTCCTGCATCGGGTTCTGGGCTAACCGTGCAGAGCCTGCTTGAAATTCTCTCTCTCTTTCTCCCTCTGCCCTCCCCGCACCCCGGCTCGCACACTGGTGCGTATGCTTTTCCTCTCAAAAATAAATAAATAAAGTTGGTTTGTTGTTTTTTTTTTTTAAGAAAGAACATTTCCAGTTGTTAGCAGGCTACCCAGATGTTGTGACATTTTAGTAACTGTGCAGCAACCAAATTTGGGATACACTTTACTTACATAAACCCCAACTGGCAGCCATTTAGGAAGTTTCCAAATTTTTGTTAGTATGAATACTGACGCAATGAGTATCACTTTAGCTACCTGTATGTGCATATCCTTAAGCAATTCCTCAGCAAAAATTTCTAAAATTGTAATTCTTAGGTACAAAGGATTAGGCTTAGTAATTATTAGGTCAAAGAAAAGTCATTAAGTCTTTTGATACATGTGGGTAATTTTCTCTTGAGAAGGATTATACTGATTTACACACTCATCAGTAATATATTAGGGTACGTTTTTCCTCCTCTTCCTCTTGTTTATGCTTGCGGCTTGAGTCCTCTTTCTTTTGACATTATTACTAAGACCATGTTTTATATTTATGTATGTTTTTGCAGTATATCTTTGCCCATTTTATTTATATTTAAGAGGACAGGTGATTCCTTTTTTTTAAATGTTTATTTATTCTGAGAGAGAAAGAGCATGCACTCATGCAAGCAGGAGAGGGGCAGGGAGAAAGGGGGAGAGGGAATCCCAAGCAGGAGCCACACTGTCAGCACAGAGCCTGATGCAGAGCTCGAACTCATGAACCATGAGATAGGACCTGAGCCAAAATCGAGTCAAACGCTTAACCGACTGAGCCACCCAGGGCCCCCTTCCCATTTCATTTTCAACCTATGCTTTACGTTTCTCTTATACATTGCTTAGACTTATACATTGTTTATCCAATCTGATAGTCTTTACCTTTTAGCAGAGAATTTCAATCCATTTACATTTATTAGATAACTGATACTATCTGCTATCACTTCTACCATCTTAGTATATATACTTTTCAGAATTCGTAATTCCTTGCTGACTTACTTTTATCTTTGTTCCTATATTTTAATTTCCAAATTGTTTCTTCCACATTAAAAAAAAGTCTATAACTCAGGTCAAGAACTCACACTTTGTGAGTTCAAGCTCCATGTTGGACTCTGCGCTGACAGTGTGGAGCCTGCTTGGGATTTCTCTCCCTCTCTCTCTGCCCCTCCCTGGCTTCTCTCTCTCTCTCTCAAAAAATAAACATTAAAATAATAAATAAATAAATAAATAAATAAATAAATAAATAGTCTATTTGAACCAATACGTCTATTCCAACAATTAAATAGCTTATTTAGCATTTGTTAATCTAGACTCATCATTGACTATGGTTTACTTTTTTAAAGTTTATTTATTTATTTTGATAGAGAGAGAGAGACAGAGCCAGAGAGAGAGTGCATGAGCACACGAACAACAGAAGGGCAGAGAAAGGGAGAGAGAGAGAATCCCAAGCAGGCTCCATGCTGTCAGTGCAGAGCCTGATGCAGGGGCTCGATCCCACAAACCATGAGATCATGACCTGAGGCAAAACCAAGAGTCGAACATTTAACTGACTGAGCTACCCAGGGGCCCCTATAGTTTACTTTTTAAAAAAAAATTTTTTAATGTTTGTGTGTTTTTGAGAGAGAGAGAGTGAGTAGGGGGAGGGGCAGAGAGAGAGGGAGACACAGAATCTGAAGCAGGCTCCAGGCTCCAAGCTGTCAGCTCAGACAGCAAGATCATCTCACAAACTGTGAGATCATGACCTGAGCTGAAGTCAGATGCTTAACTGAGCCACCCAGGCACCCCTATAGTTTTCTTTTTTTAATTATAGTTGGCACACAATGTATAGTTTACTTTTTTTGCTAACTTTATTAGGTTATGTTGGTAATTGTGATCAAGTTAGCTTATAATAATAACATGTGGTAGCTACTGATTTTGTCAGCCCATCCAAGTTTCCCAACCCTTCTTCTTATAACAGACTCTGCTCTCAGAGCCACAGGGATGTCACATGATCCAGGCCTGATAACTGTAAGAGCTCATTCTCCCAACAACAGAAGATCAACCAATCAGAACTCTTCCCCAAGACTGATTATAAATGCAGCAAGAGAAAGCCCACTTCTTCCCCTGGGTCTCCATCTTCCCACAGGGTTGATTATCATTAGGTTGATAGACATAGACGTGCCCTATCTACAATAAGAGCAAATGAGGCAAGGACAAACCAGCCAGAGTCCCAGCAGGGAACAGATGTCATACCCAAATTAAGAGAGCTTAAGAGAGTTTCATAAAAGGACCACTTGCAAAGATGTGGGCATGGTGCTGGGAAGCCATAGGGGATAGTGCAGTAACTGGGGGCTAGTGAGAGCAAAGGGACAAGGGCAAAGAGTAGCTCCTGGAGCCCAAGGAGAGAATTATGTGGAGAAGACTGCCTTTGGAGGAGTAACCCTTAGTCAAAGGGTAGAGCCAAGATGACCCCATATTAAATACCCAGCTCACTCTCCCCTCACTTTCCAATCTACTGGTCCCTCTGGCTGAGCCCAACCAGGAGTCAGGGTAGAAGGGCAACCCCCAGTGATGCATTCCTTACAGGTCAGTCTCTCAGGGAGAAAGCAGAGTGGATCCAGAGGGCAAATAAGACAGCTGGCACAGATGAGGGCCACTGCGGCAGAATGCAAAATGGCCACGACTCGTCCATTCCTGTATGCATCCTGGCAGTATAACTTTGTAGCTCCTCCTCTTCAGAGGTGAGGTCTATTTCTCACCCCTGATTCTGGTCTTAGCCATAACCGGTGTGCCACAAAGGAAGGCTTGAAAAACACCTATGCTTTGGGGATTCCCTCTCTTGCCGTGCTTGAAACCCTAGGCCAGTGTGTAAATGTGCCTAGGCTAGCCTACTGGAGGAAAAGAGACCACATGGAAGAGAAACAAAGCACCCATGCCAACAGGCTGCCAACTGGCGGTCATGTTAGTGAGGCTATCCTAGGTGATCCAGCACCAGCCAAGTAACTGTCTGACAATGACACTCGACAGAGCCCAGCAAAGATCAGCTGAATAGACTCAGATCAGAAGACCATCCAAGTAGCCCAGAGAATCATGAAAGATAATAAGGGATTGTTGCTTCAAGCTACTAAATTTTGGAGTGGTTTGTTACACAGCAAAGCTAACTGATACAGGTGATAAGGAGAATTCACCTTGCAAGTATCAGGGTCTCAGTTCCAAGTATCTGAGGCCCTTGTCCCTGGAGCTTATTCCATTCCCTATGTCCTTCCCACGAACCAATCTGTTTTCCTACTGCTAATTTCAGTAGGGTTTCTCTACTTTCAATTAAAAAAAATTGTGAAGCTTTACTTTTTCTCTGTAACCTGATATAGTTTAAAATGTACAGAAATCCTTCGTTCCTCTCAAGAGCATTTACCCACGAAGCCTATTATTCTGGGAGAAGAAAAGTTTCTTGGGCAATGTTCTCATTTCTTTTTTGGTTACTTGCCTATTCTGGTTTCCAATTTCTTCTTGAGACAAAATTGGCAAGTTAGAATTTCCTAGAAAATCGTCCATTTCAACCAGATTTTCAAACACATTTTTATACATATTCATACATTATATATATAATATATATACACATTCTTTTTAATATATACATTCTTTTTAAATCTTCTATTTTCCTTTTATTAAATCTTTAACATTTAGCTCATGATTTATCATGTTTAATATATTTCTTCATAAAGACCGGATTCAAAAACACAAAAGCAGGGGTACCTGGCTGGCTCAGTTGGTAGAGCACGTAACTCTTGATCTCAGGGTCATGAGTTCAAGCCCCACACTGGGTGTAGAGATTACTAAAGAAAATAAATAAACTTTTTTAAAAAATAAAATAAAAACACAAAAGGATATATGCAATATTAGTATGCATCATCCTTAACTGCCCTGATCCAGTGATGTAATCAGGAAGATACAGGACATAGCAACGGCTTTTATTCAGCATCTTGACTCTAAAGAGTAAGAAATCATTGCTAAAACCATAAAATGTTGAAGAAAGTGTCTTTAGACAAACCTACAGAATCCTCTCGTAACTTCTGTACTGCCTGGCAGAGAGCCCCTGCTCAACAAAATTAGTTATTATCATTGGCTATTATTCCTTGACAGGTCAGAAGGTAACTGGCATCCCTTCTTGAGTAGGAGAGACTCACCCAGGTATTAATAATAATTCAGAAACCATTTGTTCAGTGCCTTTTTTTGTGCCAGACACTATTCTGGATGTGGCTCAAGTCTCACTGAATATTCACCAAAAAGGAACGATGATTTAGGTATTATTTTCCCCATTTTAAAGATATGAACTAAGGACTACAGAACTTAAATTATTTTCCCAAGATCACTGGCACAGTAAGTAAATGGCAGCATTGAAATTCGACACCAAGGTTTTCTGGCTCCAAAGTCCAGGCTCTTTTCTCAGCATTGCACTCCAGACTTTGAGGTTTTATGTCAAGTAATGGAAATGGAGACAGCAATTACCTCATAAGGGCATGCTCTGGGTGGAGCACTGTACAGAATTATCAGTGCATTCATGATTAGGGGGTAGACAGAGCAATCGAAATGCCCTTAGCTACTTGTACCCAAGGGCTCACCGTGTGGTGGGCAGTGTGCTAAGCACTTTCATGCAATGGCTTTTTAATCCATTTGTTGTTAACGCTACTGTGTTTGTTGTTAACCCTTTTTCATTTTAAGGATTTTAAAAAAATCATTACAACAAACCCATGTGGTTGGTACTAATATCCTAGTTTACGGATAAGGAAACTAAGACACAGAAAAGGAAAATGAGACACCCAAGTTCCCCAAATGACTTGCAGAGTCAGGACCTAGACTCTGATAGGTCTGCCTATAGAGTCCACAGCCCTAACCACCATTGTCTCTGGACATGATCAATAAATTACCTACCTTCCCATTTGTAGCTGGAGATGGTTAAATCCTACAGAAACCTGGGGCAGAGAAAAAATGAGATGCATTCCCGTATGAGGTTGTCTATGACTCTCTGAACCACACTGAGATCTGTGGATCTTTTACGAAGTCCCGTGTGATGGTTTCCAGGAATTCTGTTCTGTGGTGGCCTCTTGGGTCAATGGGATCTGAGTAGACTGACCGGAGATCCTTCCCCCACCACCCCCATGAAGAGTGGAGTCTATTCCTTTCCCACTTGAATCTGGGCTTGGCCGTGAAACTACTTTGTTTAGCAGGACATTATCAAACATGATGCGCAGGCTGAAAAAGCACCTATGTGTTGGGGCATGCTCTCTTGCTCTTCTTGGAACCCTGAAACCACCATGTGAACAAGCCGGAGCTAGTTACCTGGGGGGTGAGAGGTTATGTGGAGGAGAACCAAGGAACCCAGGCTGACAACCTGCTCACTGCCAGTCATGTGAGTGGGGCCATCCTAGATCATCAGATATCCAGAGACACCGGCAAGAACCCTTTACATTTTGTGCCCAGGACAAGTACCTCACTTGACTCACCATAGTTCCAGCCCCAAGAGACAAGTCCTCTTTTCTTGTTCTAAGAAGATCTCCTGGGAGGCTGTGTATGTGGTTAGTATTCTAAGTGCTGGGTAACTATAATGTCATATGTAATGCTTATGGACCTCTCTACAAAATCCAAGAGACCACAGGATCGAGGGCTTCCAATGAGGAGGGACCAAGACCATGCCTGCAGATGACCAGAGGTAACACCCAGGAACTCTGCCATATTTTCAGGTCCCCCACTGGCGGATGCCTATTATATTGTCTCTTCCCATTTGCGCTGAATGGTTGGATCGGCAACTAAAGTCACTGGGACAGAGCCTGTTCGTCAAGTTTCCTCAGGTAGCCTAGTAGGCCATAATGTGGAGCTATCTGTAGAAGAATGCCAACTACACAAAGTTCTACTAATATGCAGAATATTTCCTGGCTCAGACTGGGGTTAGAGTAGCAAAAGGGTAGAAGAAGGAAGGAGCCTAGCACATCCCTTTGCATAGATGGAGACTGTGCTTGTCTGCTCCATGAGCTTGCTGCACACCGGGTCCTCCAAGGTCACACAGGAGGAGGGCATCCCTCCCTAACTGCATGACTCTTACAGGCAGCCAAAAGAGAGCCTGGCCAGGTTGGCGAGCAGGTGTGACCAGATCTTTAATCATGTCTCCAGCCACAGATGGGAAAAGGTCAATGAACTGAGTCAAGCCAGTTCAGGAGTCTGGACCGATTTATCATCCTTAGTGCCAACTGACCTTCTTGGAACTGTGTCCAGAGATAGAATCATTCCAAGTAGGCTGCCAAATCCTATGCATGCTAGCTGCAGGGAGTACTGTCTGCCATCCCCACACCCAAAGCAATGAATGGCTGCACTGCTCCATTCATACGCACAGGGGTCTCCTACCACTTAGGGAGCTTGCATGCCCCTAGGAAGGACTGCCAAATGGCAGGCAGGGGGCCTGTGAGTCCTTCAGAATCACTTGGTGGCCATCTGTCCTTGCTGCCCGCCCAGCATATATTCACTGTTATTCATTACCACCCGCCATCATCATCTTCACACATATAGCGCTTGCTATATATCAGACACTTCTACAGATAAATATACACACTGGATACTCATAACAAGAGTATTATTTTATCCATCTTTCAGCTGAGGAATCTCAGGCACAAAGAGATGTAAGTACTTTACGTTGCCCAAGGTCACCATTTCTGAGCCTAGGAATGCTGGCTCCATCCACAGTCTAGATTTTAACCAGTACACAATCCCTCTTCTCCAGTTCTCCTCTGAGGGACCACACCTCCCCGGCGCTCAGATCACCGAGTGGCCAACGGGGCCTCCACACCAGCAGTAGGCACATGACCAGACCTGGCCAGTCAGCATCCTTCCGGCTACAGGTAACCCACGGCACAATGAGACTTCAGCCTTTGTCATTTGAACTGCAGTATCGATAAGACATAAGACCATAGGTATCTCAGCCCTCACGCTCCCTTAGGAGAAAAGCCTTTCTAAAACAGGTACCAAGACAGGAAGCTTAGCCAAGAAAGGGAGAAAGGTCCTGAGGACCTCCTTCTGGTACCTTGATTCACTGTGTCTGAAGCCAGTCTCTCTACCCTTGGGCTTTTCAGCTTCGGGGACCAAAAGTTTCCCTTTCCACATAAACCAGTCTGAGCTGAGTTTCTGTCTTAGGCAACAGAAAAAAAAGTCGATAGATAGAGCCAAGATACAGGAAACATCATCCTCTTGGCTGCTGCGTGAGACTGAAGCCTTGGGCTGCATGAACATTCAGAGCTGCATAATGGAGCTAGGATGAACCCCCAAACTTCCCTGCTTATTATCCTGGGGAACGAGAGAAGGAATTGCATTAAAAGGGCCAGGAAGAGTGATGTAAGAGAACGTGATGAACGGGCCCATCTTCCTCTCTGCAGAGAAGTCTTGGTTGTTTCACGGTGAACTTTTGGAGTTCTTAAACCCAAGGACCACAGTTTCCGAGCAAAGGAACTGTCACCACAAGCTCTAGAGTGTTCATGTTGCTGTGGCGACAGTTACGCCCCTGATTTGCAGCGAAATGGCAGATGACCACTTACAGAAGGCCAACCCTGGTCGACAAATGCAATGACAGAAGGTAGTCACCACTCACGACTGGCCAGCCGTCGGCTGTCAGGTCTAAGTGGGTAAGGACCGACCCAGTAATGAAGACAATGCCACTGGGGGAAATTCCAGGAAGGTGAACCAAAGCAGGAACGAAGTAAGAGAGGCAGGGGTAGTAGCCACACACAAGGGACGCAGTTCATTACTGGGCCAAAGGAAGAGTGTGCATGCTGCACAGTCCCACCAAGGCGTGTTCAGCTGCATGGAA
Source organism: Lynx rufus (assembly GCF_022079265.1). Lineage (NCBI taxonomy): Eukaryota > Metazoa > Chordata > Mammalia > Carnivora > Felidae > Lynx > Lynx rufus. Next base: position 6,009,381 of record NW_025814838.1, read on the forward strand.
AAGAACGCCCCCTAACAATGAGACTTTACTAAGAGGAGTTCCTCATCTCACATATGCACTCCGGGCAGAAGGGAACTCAGAGTTGGCTCTGCAGCTCACCAGTGTCATCAATGACCCAGGTTCCTTCCACTCTTCTCCCCGACTCGGGATGAGTGCATCTCCCTCATTAACCCAAAGGTGCTGCCACAACTCCGTACATTGTATCCTCCCACAAAAGTCCCCAACAGGAAAAAGGAAGGGATGTCTGCTCTTATCAGAAAGTCCTTCCTAGAAGGCCTCTCCCAAGGGTCCCACTGAGCAGAACAGGATCACCTGGTCACTCACTGACTACAAGGGAGCTTGAGAGGCAAGTATCAGGCATTTTCAGCTTTTGGCATGATAGCTGACATCTGCCAGAAAGAACACAGGGAGGGCTATGAACGGCTGTTGAGTAGGCTTTCGACGGTGTACCCCAAGCTTTGGGCCCCAAAGCCCCAAGGCTTTATTTGTTAATGTTTATTTATTTTGATAGAGAGAGAGACAGAGACAGAGACAGAGACAGAGTGTGGGTGGGGAGGGGCAGAGAGAGAGGGAGACACAGAATCCGTAGCAGGCTCCAGGCTCCGAGCTGCCAGCACAGAGCCCGACGCAGGGTTCGAACCCACAAACTGTGTGACCATGACCTGAGCTAAAGTCGGCCACTCAACCGACTGAGCCACAAAGGCTCCCCCCACAAAGGCTTTTGTCATATCCTTACAGGGCTCATACAGTCATTCACTATTAAGTTTCCTTAAGTCAACTTATCTTTTCTTTAACCTAAATACCTTTATTTAGGTAGGAAATTTTACATCCCTACTGTAAATTCAAAAACCACTACCAGACACATTTTTCTAATCTATATTAAAATAAGTTCATAATGATTAAAATAAAAGTTATTTGCCTGTTTTACCCAGCAGGACCCCCTGCCCCACCAATAATAGCCAGACTTTGGGACACACAGAGCAGGGTAAACTCCTTTCCTCCTAATTCTTCGGCCCTGGTATCAGGAATCCCCTCACAAACTTCTATAAAGTGCATCGTAAGGTACCGTCCTGACTACATTTTTACAGTAGTGGGAACAATCTAGCATCTGACCACCAGTCTCCATGCCCCGCCCCCCCAAAGATGAAGACATTTAGCAAAACCATAAGAGGGGAACTAGCTGGCTTCCTAGGAAGTCACACCCCACTCCCAAAATGCTTTGTTTTATCCTTTCTGCTAAAATGAAAAATGTCTCAGAGGCTGAAGGGACCACCTCATGCCTTGGAATAAGAACAGTCCAACTTTTTTGGGGGCACCTGGGTGGCTCAGTCAGTTAAGTGTCCAACTTCAGCTCAGGTCACGATCTCACGGTTTGTGAGTTTGAGCCCCGTGTCGGCTCTGTGCTGACAGCTCAGAGCCTGGAGTCTGCTTCAGATTCTGTGTCTTCCTCTCTCTCTGCCCCTCCCATGCTCATGCTCTGTCTCTCTCTGTCTCAAAAATAAATAAACGTTAAAAAAAAGAGTCCAACTTTTTTTTTTTTTGGTGGGGGGCATCTAAGCATACTCCTATTTACCCAAAAGGAGGCACTGACTATGGGCTGAGAGAGGTGACAGGTGACCAACACCCCATTACTTACATCAGAGGCTGGACCTTTGTCAGCGCCTGGGCAGGAGAAAGTGACAAATTCATGGCACCGCTTGTGCACGACGAAACAGCAGACTGCAAAAGACAAAATAAGGGTAGGAGGAAGGGAGGAAGGGAAGTGGAGAGGGGGGAGAGAGGGAAAAGGGGGAAGAGATCATTAAGCCTGACTTCTCAAAAAACAAAGGCTTTTACACCAAAATAAACAATGACATCAGCTTCCACACCTTACCCTTTTTTGAAGCCAAACCCTTGGGTACCCTCCTGCCGCATCTTGCAAAAGTGTTAAACTAGGGGTTCAAGAGATCGCAACCGCTCAAAATGACACCCCTCCCCCTCCCCAAAGATCACTTAAGCTGTCTGGTCTTGCGCTGGTTTTGAAACAGAATGTGATCTCTTAGATTGGGCACCACAAGATGCCGTCAGCTCATGTTTAGATCCAGAATGCATAAGAAATACATATCTTTAAACGCGAGAATCACACTCAGAGACTGACATGCCTAAGAGGAAGGGCCGTGCAGAAAAACAAAGTAAGCAGAAATGGCAGACCCGTGACCCCGCTCGCCCAGAAGCAATGCCAACTGTAAGTGCAAGAGTGGAAGAAAAAGCCACAATGTTCACATTGTTACTACAGTAGTTTGTAACCAAATACATGCATACCTATATTTGAACTTGTATGAGTTCAATGCATCTATGATATGGCTCCACTATCTGGGAATTACACACTCGGGGGAAGGGGCAGTCAGAGGCTGTATGCAAAATAAAACTGATTTGGGGGGCACCCGGGTGGCTCAGTTGGTTGAGCGTCCAACTCTTGATTTCAGCTCAGGTCACCATTGCAGGGTCATGGGATTGATCATGAAGCCTGCTTGAGATTCTTTCTCTCCCTCTCCCCTCTCCCCCACTCACACACTCTCTCTCTAAAATAAAAAAATTTTATAACTGATTTTTGTTGGTGTGTTTCAAATCTACCTTTACAAACTCCAAACTGTGGCTTCCTGGAGGACGCATGCCACACTGCAGGAACCAGCTCAGAATCTTTCCAAGGAACATTCTCAGCGAATGAAACAGCCCAGGAAAGCTCAAGACTATCCCTAGTGATACAGTGAACCTGGGCAACAATCACCAGTGGCTGTTAACATCACAAAAAGACTCAGCCTGCCTATTGATGAAAGTTACCATGAAGTACTCACCACCTACCCAAGTACTCTGGACAAAATAATCAAGCCTGAATCAGTTCAAGCATTTGGATCCAACTACCGATTTACAGAAAATACAAGTGACAGAGACACATATTAAATGACATCACAGCGAGGCAATGAGGAAAGAAATTTTTTTAATTTTTATTTATTTTTGAGAGAGAGAGAGCGCACGGGGGAGGGGCAGAGGGAGAGGGAGACACAGAATCAGAAGCAGGCACCAGGCTCTGAGCCATCAGCACACAGCCCCATGTGGGACTCGAATTCACAAACTGTAAGATCCTGACCTGAGGGGAAGTCGGAAGCTTAAGGGACTGAGCCACCCAGGCGCCCCATAGGAAAAAATTTTTTAATATACAACATTGTAGAAAAACTACAAGACAACCAAATAGTTTCTTCAACAAAGTAGTTGCAAAGAGGACAGGAGAGACTTTTAGAAAAGTTAAGCTCTTCTGCAGGATACTGTAGGGGTGGGGACACTTATGGAATGTACAACACAAAGTGGGAAACCTAATATACACTGTGCTTTTAGTTACTAACAGTGTACCCACAGCAGCTCATCAATTGTAACAAATATACCACACTACTGACAGATTTTTTTAAGTGCTTTACATATATTACTTTGTTTGATACTCGTAACAATACCTTAGGCCTTTTGTTATTTTAATTGAGATATAATTGACATGTAACATTATTATTAATTTCAGTGTACAAAATAACGATTTGATGTTTGTATATACTGCAAAGTAATCACCCAAATGCCTAGTTAACATCCATCACCCCACATTGTTACCAATTTTTTCTTGTGATGAGATCTTTTAAGATCTTCTCTCCCAGTAACTTTCAAATATACAATATAGTGCTATTAACTGTAATCACCACACAGTACATGACATGCCCAGAACTTAGTTCTTTTGACCACCTCCTCTGGCACCAACCAAATTGTTCTCTGTGTCTATGAACTTGGTTTTTGTTTTTGTTTTTAAGATTCCACATCTAAGTGAGATTATACTGTATTTACCTTTCTCTGTCTGACTGATCTCATTTGCAAGATGTTGATAATAGAGAAACTGAGGGGGGATAGGGTTGAGGAAGCATATGGGAACTCTCTGTACTTTCTTAATTTTTTTTTTTATTTTAGAGAGAGTGTGTGCAAGCAGGGGAGAGGGACAGAGGGAGAAAGAGAGACAATCTTAAGCAGGCTCCACTCAGCACGGAGCCCAACACAGGGCTCAGTCTCATGACCCTGGGATCGCGATCTGAGCGGAAATCAAGAGTTGGACGTTCAACCAACTGAGCCACCCGAGCCCCCAGAACTCTCTGTACTTTCTTAGCAAGTTTTCTGTATATTTAAAACTGTTGCACCTGCTTCGGATTCTGTGTCTCCCTCTCTCTCTGCCCCTCCCCTGCTCGCACTCTGTCTCTCTCTCAAAAATAAATAAGCATTAGAAAAAAAAAATTAAAACTGTCCCAAAAGAAAAAAAAATGCAAGAAGTAAAGAGTAGGGCGGAGAAGCAAGTTATATATTCAAAGAGATTTAAGAAATCTATCAACTAAATGCAATATGTGGACCCTGTTTAGATCCCAGTTTAAATAAATTACTAGTCTGGACAATAATGAAATAATCAGGAAAATGGATACATTCACTTTGTGATGATAAGAGGGAATTACTGCTATGGATAGGGGATTAAAAAACTTTTGATGTGGTTATTTTTTTGTTAAAGAATCCTCATCTTTGAGGCTACATCCTGAAATCTCTATGGATAAAATGATTTAATTAAAATAATTAAGCATGACAGGAAGGAGATAGAGAGGGAAGGGTTATAGATGGGGAAAAAAAATTAGTCATGACTAATCATTATTTGAACCTGAATTATGGACACATGAGGATTCATTATACTAAGCAGTCTACTTTAATTTTTTTTAATGTTTTATTTATTTTTGAGACAGAGAGAGACAGAGCATGAACAAGGGAGGGGCAGAGAGAGACACACACAGAATCCGAAGCAGGCTCCAGGCTCTGAGCTGTCAGCACAGAGCCTGACTCAGGGCTCGAACTCACAAACCGCGAGATCATGACCTGAGCCGAAGTTGGACGCCCAACTGACTGAGCCACCCAGGCGCCTGAAGCAGTCTACTTTCATGTATGTTTGGTATTTTCCACAATGCAAAAATTTTAAATCCTCGTGGTTGGGAACCAAGAAGAGGTCCAAAGGAGGCAATTTCTTTCTCCTTTGCTCACTCCCTTTTCTGTTTTAATAGTTACTGTATTTTATGAGTCATACATACTTTGTATAAAGACGTTTGTGTTAAACAGTGTGTGTGTGTGTGTGTGTGTGTGTGTGTGTGTGTGTGTGTGTGCGCGCGTGTGTGTGTCCCACTCTGGGCCTGTATGTCTATGAATGCCAAGAGAAATATATGAACAATGGTCAACAGAAGCCAGGGATGGTTATCTCTGCGCAGTAGGATTGCCAGTTGCGGGAGCCAGACTTATGACATCTGGACAAATTTGCCATGATGACAGCTCTGTGACCTTGAAGCCTTCTTGAGCACAGCCCCCAGCCTCATTCTTTCTGTTTTGTTCAAGCACACCCTCAAGGACACGGTTGGAACATAATGTTCTTGATGTGCTCTGGAGATAGGACTATGACACACAATTCTGCTTGAGTGTCTCTCCCAGGTGGTCTACTAACACATACTCCCCAGCCTCTGGGGCTATGAAAGCAGGGCTTGTGGAGGTTGGGGCTGTGGAGATCTACTCATCTTGCAGCCACCCAAGACCTGCTTCTGTCTGTAAGTCCCCTTGCTGAATCATTTCTTCCCAAGCTGGATTTGGCTTTTTTTCCCCATTTGGTCCTGTGACTCCTTCGGCCTTTAGAGGTCATTTTGCATACACCTCCTTTCCACAGAACACCAATTATGTCCACTTTCAACCTTACATTTTTTCTATATTGTTCAAAGTGTTTACAATGAGTAAATATTAGTTATATAATCAGGAAAATAAGCTTATTTCCATTTTGAAACAAAACCAAGAGTCAAAGAAAAACACAGGTCAGGGAATGAGAAATATTATTGCCAGAATTGGAAACTCAGGGGTTGGGGTGATAGCTGAATGGACATGGCTAAAGAGGAATTTAGCAAACTGGAAGTCTAAATTGAGGGACTGCCCCAGAATTCAACAAAAGGTGTGGGAAGGCGTAGAAGAAATGATACAAACATGGAGGATAGATCCAAACATTTTAATATCCATCTAAATGGATGTTCAAGAGACAACAGAGAGAATGGTAAAGGTGCAATCAAAGAAAATAGAAAAAGAAAATTCCCTAAAGATTAAGAAGAATTTGAGTCATTAATTTGAAAGAAACGATCAAGCAAGCATCAGTATGTATAAAGGAAGAAAAGACTGAGAGTGACAGTATCTGGGATCATTCCAACATGTCCAGCAGGGGCAGGAAGAGAGGAGGGGGAAGACTACCAAAAAAGGAACCAAAATAATTTTGACATCCGATTTCTCATCTGCAATTCTGAATTTGTGAATATGATAGAGCAGTATCTTCAAAGGCTTAGGAAAATTCATTTCAACTGAAAACCTCATACGAAGCCAAAATGGCATTCAAATGAAGGTTCAAAATAAAGACATTTCCAAATACAGGGACCTAGAAAATTTACTTCCCACAAAAGGAGTACTAGAGTATATACACCCCACAAAACAATAACCCCACCGAAAAATGAATGAAAAGAGGCATAAGAAACAGTAGTGAAAGAAAGAACAAAAACAAAGAAGGAGGGCCGCCTGGCCCACTCAGTTGGTAAAGCACACCACTCTTGACCTCAGGGTTGTTAAATTCAAGCCGCACATTGGGTGTAGAGATTAGTTTTTTTTTAATCTTTAAAACACACACACACAAAGGGAGTGAGGAGGAGGAAGACTCTAAGTCATAAGAAATGGGGGTGGGAGAAGGGCTGTAACACTGAGATGTGCAAAGAGTCTTGTCTTATTCCTCAAGAGGTTATGGATACTGAGAAGGCACATATAAGACACTGTAAGCTTGAATATATGTGCTAACAATTAAGAACAAGACTAGAAATATTACGTATAATTTTCAGACTACTGAAAGAAAAAACTGGACAAAGAAAACTCAATCCAACTACACTTGAAAGGGCCCTCCCACATGCCCAAATTCCATATAAATATTATATTCTTTTCTTTTTTTGCTCCTGTATAGAATGACTTGCACTTCAAATTCTTTAATCCATCTATAATTTCTTGGCACCTGATGTGCATGGGAATCTACTTTGCCTTTTTTTTTTTTTTTTGTCCGAATAGGTGATCAGTTGTCCCAATGTGTTTCATTGAATAATCCATCCCTTCCTATACACTGGGGTCTGTCTCTGGACCTTCTGTTCTCTTCCACTGGTGTGTCTTAGAGCACAGCAGGGTGAGTTTTAATTATAGTAGCTTTATAATATGTTACATCTCGGCAGGGCAAGTCGTCTCTCCTTATCCTTACATCCAACATTTTCTTGGCAATCACTGCGTGTTTATTCTTCCAAGTGAACTTTAGAATCAGTTTACCAAGCTTTTAAAAATACCAATGGAATTCTTATTGGAATTGTATTTGGTCAACCACCCCCCACAAAGAAATATTCACTGGAACTTTGTTTGAAATTGTCTCAAATTTAGAAAAGTGTCAAGAGAGCTGACACTTCTACAAACAATGAGTCTTTCTATCAGGAATAGGGTGTCCCCTTGTTAAAATCTGACTTTGTGTCATTTAATGAAGTCTTCAATTTTCTCCACAGGTCCTACACATTTCTCATTTAGTTTGAGTCGAGGGAACCTTTTTTTACGCAATTGTGATTTGGACATTTTTTTTTCCATTTTATTTTCCAACTGGTGATGGTTTACAAATAGAGAAAATATATTTATTTTGTAAGCATTTTTTTAAAACTCTTAATAGGGGCGCCTGGGTGGCGCAGTCGGTTAGGCGTCCGACTTCAGCCAGGTCACGATCTCGCGGTCCGTGAGTTCGAGCCCCGCGTCGGGCTCTGGGCTGATGGCTCGGAGCTTGGGGCCTGCTTCCGATTCTGTGTCTCCCCCTCTCTCTGCCCCTCCCCCGTTCATGCTCTGTCTCTCTCTGTCTTAAAAATAAATAAACGTTGGAAAAAAAATTTTTTAAAACTCTTAATAGTTTTTTTCTGGGTTTCAGTTGCTTTCCTTGAGGTTTCTAGAAAAAGAAACATATTAGACCCATTAATAATATTTTTTTCCTCTCTGATAGATACACCTCTTTTCTTTTCTTATCTTTCCCCCTCCTTCTCATATTTCCACGTTTGTAACTTTCAGAACAACGTGGAAAAAAGGGGATGAAAACAGACAGCCCTGCCCATTCTGAACTTTTACCAGCTTTACCTCTCCCTCACTCTCTTCTCAAACTAATTCTTAGAATTTATACTTCCCTTGGGAACTGTCCATAGTGTTCTCCTCAGTGTATGTCCACTGTGTCCGCTCATCTGGGATGATAATATGCACCTTCTCATTCTTTCTTCACATTGTATTTTTAGGTAGTTTCTCTTTTTATTTTTTCCAGAGATTTGTCCCATTCATTGTCTATTTGATTTTTCTACCATTAGAGATGCAAATCATGGATATGTTTCTCAATTCAACTGCTTTTTTTCTACATTATTCATTGCTACTTTTATTTTTATTGCCCTGCTTATTTTAATTGTACTACTTATCCATATTTGTTATTGCATTACTTCCTAGTTAGGAGGATGAATTCTGGAGTCAGGTGGTGAGGTGTGGATCCTGGGCACATTATCTTATCTCCCTAGGCCTCAGTTTCTTCTCTAGAAAATGACGGTGATAATAACAGCAACCATATCACAAGGGTGTTGTCAGAATTAAGTCAGTTAATACATGCTCAGAACTGTGCCAAGGATATCAGGAGTATTCATCAAATGTCTGCTGCTATTATTTATAGTTCTTTCTCAAGCTTCTTGAATGAACAGCTCAGTTAATTTATTCCCATTCTTCTTCATTAAAAATTCAAGATTTTTGGGTGCCTGGGAGGCTCAGTTGGTTGAGCATCCAACTTCGGATCAGGTCATTATCTCGCAGTTTGTGGGGTGGCAGCTCGGAGCCTGGATCCTGTTTCAGATTCCGCGTCCCCTCCCTCTCTCTCTTCTCCTCCCCTGCTAGTGCGCTCTCTCTCTCTCTCTTTCTCTCAGAAATAATAAATAGATAAACTTAAAAAAAAATTAGGGGCACCTGAGTGACTCAGTCAATTAAGTGTCTGACTTCAGCTCAGGTCATGACCTCACGGTCTGAGAGTTCAAGCCCCACATCAGGCCCTGTGTTGACAGCTCAGAGCCTGGAGCCTGCTTCAGATTCTGTGTCTCCCTCTCTCTCTGCCCCTCCCCTGTTCATGCTCTGTCTCTCTGTCTCTATCTCAATAAACAAACACTAAATTTTTTTTTAATTAAAGATTTTAAAGCTAAAACTTCCCTTTCAAGGACAGCTTTGGTGGCATTGTATGTTTTATACTGAGTTGCCATTTTTTTTTAATTTTTTTTCAATGTTTTTATTTATTTTTGGGACAGAGAGAGACAGAGCATGAACGGGGGAGGTGCAGAGAGAGAGGGAGACACAGAATCGGAAACAGGCTCCAGGCTCCGAGCCATCAGCCCCGAGCCCGACGCGGGGCTCGAACTCACGGACCGCGAGATCGTGACCTGGCTGAAGTCAGACGCTTAACCGACTGCGCCACCCAGGCGCCCCTGAGTTGCCATTTTTAAGTTACTAAGTGGTCTCTTTCGGTTCTAATTTCAACCCAGAACTGTTTAGAGAAGTTCTTCCCCACCACCGCCATTTACAAGTAGTCACTGTGGTCTAGAATCTTTCTTCAAAACATCTAAAATCTCAGTAAGATCTTATTCATCCTTAGTCTCTTTAAGGGGGCAGGGTGCAGGATTCATCTCTACTTTCCTAGTGTCTGCTCCAATTCCTGGTACATAAGCGATACTTAGTAAACCAGTATTTTGTGAATCAACGAAAAAAAGAACGAATTACCATCAGCCACAGAAGAAAAAGAAAGCCCAATCAACCAACCTCTTGGTAACACGGAGCTCTGGCAGGCCTTCCACAGTCCACCACCATGAACAGGGATGGAAGTACAGCGGCCATTGTCAAGGTCTCTTTAAGGGAGCCTTCCAACTGACCACAGAAATAATCCATCGCCACCAAGCTAGAATCAATGCGCCAAGTGACTTGACTACACTCCAGCCTACTCCATGGAGAAGCTGGGAACATACCGGAACATCGATGAGCTTCTGGTACAGGTACCTCCTTTACACAATGCGTTTCTGGAAGTTGTGTAAATCAAATTCCCCATTAACTAAAACACTATAAAGAAAAGTAGTAAGGCTGGCTATTTAAAGAAACAAACTAAATCCTTTTGTGATACAAATAAACACCCCCTCATTTCTGTTTGGCAAATTCAGGGTAAAATCAGTTTTTCTTTAAAAAGAGACAACATTTACTGAGCTGTGAAACACACACCAGGTCCTACTTTCAAACAGGTACTTGGTAAGAGCCAAGAATTCCTAGATCCTTCATGGTTTATTCAACAGCTCCTTGCTCTGCAGAAGTTAAAAGCCCACAGCCCACAGCCCTCAGCCCTCAGAATCCAGCCTGTAGCCATGCTTCACTAGGACTATACAATGGAGTCTCAAACTCAAATGCCTGGGGGCCAGGTGAGCAATGAAACTGTCCAAGGGTCAGGTGGAAGAATGCATGCATGACCTAAAAGGGAAAATTAGGACTCAGCTCTAGTAGAGAATGAGATGAAAGGTCCCAGCTCTATCCACCTCCACCCCTCCCTTTTTACATGTAAGATCGTGAAGGTCACAGGCCAGCTCTGTAGGTAGAATAATGCCTTCCTCCAACCCTCACCAACAACGTCCATGTCCTAATCTGTGGAACTTGTGAATGTTACCTTTGGTGGAAAAACAGACGTTGCAGATGTGATTAAATTAAGGATCTTGAGATGGCAAATTATCTTGGACTATACTGGTGGGACCAATGTAATCACAAGGGTCCTTACCAGCTGGGGGCAGGAGGGTCAGAGTCAGAGGAGGAGATGTGACAGCAGAAGCGGAGTTTGGAGTGATGTCACTGCTGGAAAGGAACACGAGCCAAGGAATGTGGGTGGCCTCCAGCAGATAGAAAAGGCATGGAACAGATTGCCCCTGGAGCGTCCAGAAGGAACTCAGCCCTGCTGACACCTGGATTTTAGCCCCATACGACCCATTTCAGACTCCTAACCTCCAGAACTGTAAGATTATGAATCTGTGTTGTAATAAGCCAGTATGTTTGCAGTAACTTGCTACAGCAACGACAGGAAAACAATATCCCAGCTACTGGTTGATCCCAGAAGCAGAAGACCTTAGTCAAAAGCCCAGGGTACTTCTCTGGAGCATCTGTCCCAAGAACACACTGGGATCCTGACTTCATTTCACACTGCACCCCACCCCTAAATTCCCAATTCTAACCACTATAATGTATTTATTCATTGCATCCAAAGGGGTCTGAATCAAGTTATCAACATTTCATTTTTTCCTTTCGGAGTTGATTCTCTCCTTCTACCTCATTCTCACTGGGATCTCTAGTGGCAAATTGACATCCCTGGAAGTAATCTTTGTCCCTGAATCCTGCAACATCTGCCCGAGACAGAAATTCCAGTGCTAATCGCAGCTGTCTGTGGAGGGAGAAGAGAAGGGCCCTCAGCTGTTTCCTCAGCCCTCACCTGTCTCAGCTTCCAAACAGCTGGCTTGCAAGAGAGAAAATCCTGTCTTCTGCCAAGAGTTACTCGGGGCTCTGCTGGACCTCGGTTTGAACCTTCATTTACCACCTATACGCTGAAGCCATTACTCCAACCACTATACCTCTCTGGGCCTCAGTTTCTTGTCTCCAAAATGGGAACAATAAGAGTATCTACTCCCAGAAGGCTGTTTTGAAGCTTAAATGAGACAACACACACAAAGTGCTGGATGGACAGGGACACTGGAGTTGGAACCACCAGTCCTCGTATCTTGCTTTGCAATGGCTGGGGAGGACCCCTTTTTCCTCCCGGGTCAAAGCCAAATCACAGGCATGAAACTCTGCCTAGTGTCCAAGATGAGGCAGGGCTCCCCCGTATGTTTTCCCAAACCATCTCCACAATCAAAGGCACGGTTTGCACCCAACGCCTGGCCCCCTGGCATTCAGAAGACTGACCCACACGGTCACACTACTTGAGTCCACAGAGGGATTTCACATCCGTGATTTCACCCGAGCCTCATCACGGCCCTGTGAGGAAGACGTTTTGACCTGCATTGTGTTGACAGAGGTGCTAATGCTTAGAGAGAAACGATGTGTCCAAGGGCGTCCAGCTAGTCAGTGGCACTTCTTGTACTAGCAACCAGGTTTGTCTTCCTCTAGAGCCCACACTCAACTAACACGGTGTCACTGCTTTTGTGTTTGTCATCTATCTCACTGTTCCAGAAGAAATCCTCCCCCGCTTTCCTCACCCCCGCCATCCAGTCAGTTGCTAAATCTTACTGAATCTTCCTTCGCAACATCTTTTATACCATATCCTCTTGTACATTCCCCACTGATTCCACCCTAACTGCCCCCAGCAACTCAGACACGCAATCTTGCCACGAAGCCTGGTCTCCCCAGAAATGGACGAGTCCACCTTGATATTGTATCCCTACGAGCCAAGGTTTTCCAGAACTGCAAAGGAGCTGCGGCCACCGATGTCACACGACAGCCATGATTTCTAAATGAGATGTCATGTACAAATGTGCAGCAGGAGGGCACAAAGCAAGCTCTCAAGGAAGGTTTATTTTACTTCCTTCCAGGTTACAGGGGTTCGTGGGACAAGCTCTGCAGCCAAGCTGCCTGGATTCTACAGCAGGTGCCACTATTTATTAGCTCTGTGACCTTGAATAAGTCCATTGACCTTGCCGTGTCTCTGGTTCCCAGTCTATAAAACAGAAACAATAACAGTACTTTTCTGACAGAGTTGTTATTAGGCTTATGAATTAATCTTGGCACAGTGTATGGACACAGTAAGTGCCAAACAGATACTAAGTATTGTCAATAAGATTCCTACCTACTCCCCTCCACCCCATGCAGCCTACACACTCTTTAAAAATTCATGCTCTGAAAACTCACTCTTTATATCCTTTCCCTGCTCTGACACATTCACTAGCTGCCTACTGCCTAAAGCTGCAGTGACCAATGGCAGCCACTAGCCACATGGGGCCATGCTTATGCAAATTCATTTTAGGTAAAATTTAAGATTGAGGTCCTCAGGGGCACCTGGGTGGCTCAGTCGGTTAAGTGTCCGACTCTTGATTTCAGCTCAGGTCAGGATCTCACGGTTCATGAGATCAAGCCCCACATCAGACTCTGTGCTGACAGTGTGGAGCCTGCTTGGGATTCTCTCTCTCGCTCGCTCGCTCACTCTCGCTCTCTTTGCCCCTCCCCCCACTTGCACTCTCTCGCACACATTCTCTCTCAAAATAAATAAAGTTTTAAAAACTTATTTAAAAACTAGGTAAATAAGGGGCGCCTGGGTGGCCCAGTTGGTTGGGCGACTGACTTCGGCTCAGGTCATGATCTCACAGTTTGTGAGTTCGAGCCCCACGTCGGGCTCTGTGCTGACAGCTCAGAGCCCGGAGCCTGCTTCGGATTCTGTGCCTCCCCCTCTCTCTACCCCTCCCCTGCTCACACTCTGTGCCTCTCTGTCTCTCAATAATAAATAAACGTTAAAAAAAATTTTTTAAACTAGGTAAATACAATAAATAAAATTGAGTTTCACATTCACACTAACCACACTATTGCAAGTGCTTAATCTTAAGTGGCTAGAAACTACCATATTGGACACTCAACTATTGTAAGTGCTTAATCATCACAGAAACTCATCATAGAAAGTCTTATTGGACAGCACTGGCCTAAGAACAAAGTTCGAATTCTGTAGCTTGGCATCCATTGACAGTATAACCACAGTGTAACTTTAGTCTTGTCTCCTCTGACTCCTGTGCCTCACACTCCTGCCCAGGCTAGATGACTCTCCCTTTCCATAACGCGTTTTCCTCACCCCCTACTGTGCAAATTTGTTCCAAAAACATATCCATGCCAGCAGACCATCATATGCAATCCACAAAGGAAACTCAAGGCAGAGGAGCTCCCGCCGGCATATTGAAAGCCAGATTGGAATAGAAACGACACATGCCACATGATAATTCAACTCAGGAGCCCCACGGGACAATGGTTGGCTCATCCTACTTACTTTAAAGCAGGGGTTACAAACTCAAATGCCTACTGAGACTAGCCCTTGTGACTAAGTGAAGCAAGCCAGTGCAATCCAGCAGAGGAAGGTGGCTGAACTGAAGTGGAGAACGCATACCCATCCCAGAGACACTCCATCCAACAGCAGCCCTGGGGTCACCAGCCCAGCACGGCCAGACAGGGGTTTTTTTTAAAGCTCTGCACGACCCACCCAAAGACATCGAGTCTCTCCAGTTTACAAGCTCCGCTTTTGTGGGTCATCCTGACTCACGTTGGTTACATATTATCTCTGAGCTAAAATATCCTCAACCACACAATAGGAATAAGACCACCTACTTCATACAGGATTATGAGAATGAGACCAGATTAATGTGCCTGGAGTGTGCCTGCCTCCCGCCTAATTCTTAGTAAAAATATGAATGAATGCATTAACAACGAATGGATGAATGAATGAATGAATGAATGGGCTCTTTGGTCATTCTCACATTCAGACATCGCTCACCATAGCTGAGTCAAGAGGCAAGCAGCTGCGGCCAGGAGCAGTGGGGCAGTTCGTACGGATCCATAGACGGCTGGCCCCAACAGTCAAGCCGCGTGAGCTCAGAGGGCCGCCTCCCAGTCCTGTGTGTAGTCAGATTTCCTTTTGAAACAGTATGCCAGCTTATGGTTTCAAATTCAAACACTGTAGATGAGCATACGGTCGAGAATCACTAATTTACTCCATTATCAGAGGGAACTAGTCTCTCCAGTTTCTTGTGCGTCCTTCTAGAAATATTCTCTGCGTGTGTGTGAGCACATGAGTCTACACCCATAAATGGAGTGAGACATTCTGGATCTCCTTTTTGGTATTTTTAATCTATGGCCCTTTGGTTTTCCCCATATGATACAATTCTACACCACGGTTCTCAGCCCTGGCTGTACACTGAGTGGCCTGGGGTTCTGGAAACAGATCAGTGCTCAGGTCCCACCTCCAGAGAGTCTAATTAATTGGGGAGTAGTAAGGGGTGTGGGGGGAGAGGCTGAGGACAGGTACACTTAAAAAGCTCCCCAGAAGATTCACATGTTGAAAAGCATCGCTAATCTGCAGAATCCACTCACACTTTTTCCCAAACGAAGACATCTGGGGGCCCATTCCATCTCAACATGCAAAGAACGACCCCATTCTAGTTCCACAACTGCATCTTACTCCATCACATGGGTGGGCGACCATTTACTACCCAATCTCATAAGGACTTCCTAAAGCTCCGAGGAGGATTAAGGAAGAAGCAAACTTCATTTGTTTATCAACAGCCAAGCAGCGGGGCGGGAACCACACAAAAGCAAAAGCAATAACCTTGCAGTGGTCAGCAACTGCAGGAAAGGAATGTTTTCGTTTATAATGTTACCAAATTTATTTACCTAAGCAAGAAAAAGCAGCAGAGCCAACAAGAGGTAAATAATAGGCCTCAGAAGTAAACAAAGCCGTGAGAAGAAAACCACCCCCCACCACCACCTTCTGCCATACCAACCCTAGGGAGACAGGCCCCCAGGCGGGACAGCTGCTGGGAACATCCTGCTTGTTTGGATAACACTTGGAGACTGTTCTTGACCCCTTGGCCTCCCTCTTTTGATCAGACTCCGAAAGTGGGGCCAGCAGGACATAATGCCACAGCCTGAGTGAAAATATCAACATCCCCTCATTCACCAGGCGTATCTAGCCCTAGACGCATTCAGATCAGAAGACTCGGTCCCAGAACCAAGCGTGGTGGGCATCTCTTGTCTGGCCTAACCAGCATCCATCCTTTGTGTTTCCCCTTTGGCAACCGGTCCCTCTCTGACCCCCTAGTTCCTGTGAGCTGGCTAAGGTGGCCCTCCCCCTCTGGCTCCCCTGGGGGTGTGGAGGTAGGACCCAGGCCACGGTGTGGATTCAGGGATGGGCATGTGACTCAAGCTACCCAATGAGAATCAGTTTCAGCACTTGTGCTGGCATCATTAGGAAAGAGGCCATCCTTTCCAGCGGTGCTGCTAAGCTGGTAGGGAATCAGTCTGCATGTGCCACCTTGATTACCACAAAGAAAAACACTGTTCTGACGGTGAAGCCAACAAAGAGAAAAGCAGAGCTAAGAGATATCTGATGAGCCCGTAGGAGCGCCTGGATCCAACCAGGCCTGAATCCCCACCCCTCGACTTTTCGAGACAAGTTAAAAATCCCTCTTTGCCTAAACCAACTTGAATTGGGTTTTTGTTTCTTGAGACCAAAGGACTTCGGACTAATAAACCGAAAGGTGAGAAGTTGAAGAATGGCCAGTGAGGTCTCCTATTTTCTCCTGTGCTTCATGTATTCCTATAAATAAACCTCTTTTCTATTTTAATTAGGAGTCTGGTGTTATGAACACTCAATTGGATCGGTCTGTGTGGGTGAATCAAGGAAAGGTAGGATACAGTGCCTCACTCTTCCCTTAATTTTTGTAAATACTGCAGCCTTCAATGAAGAAAAATACACCTAGGAGTTTGCTCCGTAAGAGAAAGCACCAGAAGATATAACAACTGACAAGTCTTTATCCACAGACACCTGTTACTTGAGCTTCTTTTCAGTAAGTGTGCCCCTAGGGTGGGCACATGCGACTCACTCTCACAGATGCAACTGTGATTTATACCATCTGCCTACTCCCAGCTCCTATCCTTGCTCCTGAAGGAGGGACCACAGATCCACAACACCGAGGCCTTTCTGGACACGACAATGAGTCACATCCACCAAACTGTGCCTCTGGAGCTGAGTGGCTTGAAGCCCAGAGAAATAAATCACATCAATCTCAGTCACTCTAAAAAGCAAACAGAGAAAGCTTAATTCTCTGGCTTACAAACTCAGCAAGGAGGGCGGCCTGCTATGTGAATATTTGCAAAAATCGCCAAATCAAAGACAGAGCTATGGACATTCAGCAGGGGATATCTGTTGGTTTTGCCGGTCCGGTCCAGCGTCCACTGCCCCTTCTTCTGGTGACTGGCATGTTGATTCTCCTTTGGGAGGCCAGCCCATCTCCACTGTGCACAGTCGATCAAGGCTGCAGCTCTCCCTCTGCCAAGGGGTTGGCAATGTGACCCAGGATCAATCCCACTCCTTCTCCTGGGAATTTGATTCTCGAATCGATAGTGTCACCCTGCAAAGGCTGCCTATCAGTTCCTGCCACCTAGATCCAAGAGCTACTCTGAACCCCATACTTTCTAAGGCCCGGTACTGCATGAATGTGGTACCCCATATGCTCTCAACGGATTCTGTAAAGAGAACTAGAGTCCGTTTGTGTTGCTTACAAAGCACCCCAGCCACTTCAAAGGCATCTGATCTCACCCCATCCTGATGCAAGCATCCTTCCTACAACATCCCCAAGAGATGGTCACCAAGCTTTCACTGCACACTTACAGAGCAAGAAGCTCTCCACTACCTATAGACAACTCTACTATCAGAAAGTTCTACAGATGGCACAGGTGTAGGCCCCTGTAACTCCCTGACCCTGCCCTGTGGACAACTCTATCATGAAGTTCTAAAGACTGCACAGATGTAGCCCCCCCAATAACTCCCTGACCCCACCCTCTGCAGCCCCTTCCTCCTTTCCCTGACTCCTCCTCCTCCTCCTGTTCTTTCAGGAAGCCAATGACCAGGAACCCCCCCCCCACCCCTGCCACACACACACACCTGTTTCCCCGGTATGTCCCTTCACCAGACTAAACATTTTCATTTCCTCTCAATACATTTGGATATACAGGACAAAACCTTCTCACTATCATCGCCAGTGCTCTGAGGCCCAATAAAGTCATAGCAAAAACGTCCTCACGATGGAGACTTTCCACTTGCTTTCTTTATTATTCGAATAAGACAGTTAAGGGTGGAACACTTACACACAGAAAAACAGGAAAAAAAAAAAAAAAAAAACCCTGGAAGGAAACATGAAATGTTGACAGTGGTGATCTCTGGTTGTAAGGATTTTGGGGGTTTGTTCTTCCTTTTATAATCCTGTATTTCCCTAAGTATTCTAAAATAATAAAGCAGATATGAATTTTGATCAACTTCATGAAGTATCACTTAATACAAGAAAATAGACCCTTTTGGGCATCTGGGTGGCTCAGTCAGTTGAGCAACTGACTCTTGATTTCGGCTCTGGTCATGATCCCAGGGTCATGGGATCAAGCCCCACAGTGGGCTCTGTGCTGAGGGTGGAGGCTGCTTGGGATTCTCTCTCTCTTTCTCTCTTTCTCTCTCTCTCTCTCTCTCTCTCTGCCCCTCTCCCCCACTCTCACTCTCTCTCTCTCTCTCAAATAAAAATACAAAAAGAAAGAAAGAAGATAGACCATTCTAGATGCACAGTTTGATGAGTTGTGACAGGTGAGTCAAACCTACGTAACTGCCACCACAATCAGGACACAGAATGTTTGCACCACGGCAGAAGCCCTCCCGTGCCCTTTTGCAGTTAGCGCCCTCGCCCCGCCTCCTGCCCCCAGCACCCACTCAGCAGCTTTCTCTTACTACAGATTAATGGGATCATACAGTATGGACTATTTTGTGTCTGCCTTCACTCACTCAGAGTAACGTTTTGATTATTAACAATTAATATAGCACACTTATCAGTGTCAGTAGCCAGCTCATTCTCACTGCTGAGTAGTATTTCGTTACACAGTCCTTCCAACGTTTCCTTATCCGTTCATCTGTTAACTGATGTTTGGGGATTTTTCTCCCCCCCACCCCCAGTTTCTAGCTATCACGAATAAAACTGCTAAGAACGTTCATTTATACATCTTTGTGTGGACACATAATTTATCTTGGTAAATACCCAGGCAGGGGGCTACTGTGTCTTATGGGAACTCTGTGTTTAACTTTGTGAGAAACTGCCACTTCTTTCCAAAACTGTTGCACGGCTTTATTTTTTAGAATGGAAACAATCCAATGCATTGTTGTTGCTTTTCTATAGATTTATTGGTCTGTCGGGGGTCTCAGTAGGAAATGGAATTCACCCTGGATGTTCAATTAAAGACACGAACAACCGTGGGATACTGTCACACCACGTGTCATGAAACGGTATCGACAACAACCAAGTAAGAGCTGGAACCAAGGAACAGGGGCCGCTGGTCAGGAGCAGTCACTGCAGAAGGAGGCCAGAGACAGAGGGGAGGTGTGCGGGGTTGGAGGGGGCGTAAAGTACCTCGAGATCTCCCCCCTCCTGCCCTCTAGTCTCTGCTCGCCACCTCCCACTGGCCTAACCGAGGCAAAAGTCAGCCAGCAAAAGAGCCCGGGAGATGCAGGGCACAGAAGTCCACCCCAGGACACAGGGCAGGGCAGAAAAGGGCAGAGGGTGGTGGTCCTAGAAAAAGCATCAAAGAAGCACTAGACACTGTCCATCCCCTGAGGAGGAGAGAAAAAGAACAAAGATTAGATTTGCAGTCCTCTGAGATGTCAACACTCACAAACCAATGTGAGTCTTGGAAGATGGAACGATTCTATCACTATGACCACCACAGCTACAGCAATAACTACTACTGTTTATCCCTATTACTGCTAGTAACAATAGCAATAACTTTATTGAGTGCTTACTATATACTCCAAGCACATGCTGTGTTTATAGCACTATCTCAGGTAAACCTCAAAAGAACCAGAGAAAGCAAGTCTATGATTATCCCTCATTTTGCATTTGAGAAAAACTGAGACTCACAGAGGTGTAAAAAACCTGCTCTCAGGGCTCCAGAGGTGGGTGACGCCCCAAGCGTACTCCATATTGCCTCCCAAAGGCTCCATCGCTTACCCACGCTGTGCTGTGGACGAGCCACTCTGTGCCTCGTCAACTCCTCCGTGAAAAGGTCTGTCTGTCCTCCCCTCGGACCACTGGGAGAATTTAACACAACAGAGCAGTTCGGCAAACACTTTTTTGAGACCCAGGGGTCCTGTACCACCGCGGTCTCTAACCTCGCAAGGGTTGCCACAATCCTTTCAAAGGAGGAAACGATGCCTCAGAAAGATTCCCTGCATCCTAAAGACGAAAGAGCCAGTAAGAGGCAGAGGAGGGATTTGACCTCAGGTCTTCCCGTCTCCAAAGTCATACTTCGCCCTTGGGGAAAGGAGAGGAAGGGTAAATAATGTGCAAACGGGGTGGGTTTGGTCCTTTACCTTGTAGATCCACATTTTCACACGCATGTGTTTTCGTGCCAGTCTGTGGCTCACTGTCAGCAGCACAGCTTCAAAGCTCCCAGACATCCCGCAATGATGTGCTTCCTTCCATCACCAGGCATTCGTATCTGCAGAACCCCACGCCCCAGAGCCCAGGACTTGGGGCAGCCACCCTCTCCATTCCCACCATCCTTCTAGAACATATAAACGTGAAGAGCTGAGAGGTGCCTCTACCCTTTGGTGCCTCCTGAGAGACGACACTAACCTTTGACACCTCTACTGATTTCCCAAGAAATCCAACAAGGTCTAAATACAAACACACAAGCTGCCTGCAGTCTCAAAACTCAGCATTCTTGTCACGTCTTAATACCCTGTCATTTGAGCTACACTCACCCTCCATGCACTTTGAAATCTCTTTTGCTTTATACTCTGCCAAAAGGTTCCAATTTTTCTGTACTGGCATTGACATGATGCAGAAAGGAACATGTGAGCCATGAGGGCTTCAAAAATAGCCTGGAACTTTTCAAGGAAGGGGACCGTAGTGGGATGACAGGCAAGCTATTCTGCATAACAAAGCACCGTGTCCCCAGAGTCAGGCACAAGCCCACCCTTCCCCACGTACACACACACACACCTATCAATCACTCCCTGAAATATCATATCTGTGGGAGGACGAGAAGATAATGGTATGATCAATGGGGCTCCAGAGAGGAAGGGTGGGGTGGACTCCACCCCGTGGGGAATTTTCTACTGACAACAGGTCAGTTATGCTTGGAGTTAACCAACTCATCATGGTAATAAGTGATGATGATGATGATGATGATGATGATGATGATGATGGTGGTGGAGGAGGGGGGAGGAGGAGAAAGATGGCAACAACAATAACTAACAATATTGATAAAATGCCTACTATGTGCCAGGCACTGTTCTAAGCTCTTTACATAGATAAACTCATTTAATCCCCACAAGTCAATGACGTAGGAACTACTAATAGTCCCATTTTACAGATGAGGAAAGCGAGGCATGAGAAGCTAAGTAACCTGTCAGTAAGTGACAGTTGGACTAGAACGCAGGCTCTCAGACTCCAGAGTCTTTGTTCTTACCCACTATACCTCCAGCTCATACTCCCCCAAAAGAAGCACTCATTCCAGGCCACCACTGCAGGGAAAGGAGGGGGAAGAACCCTCTTCTCTGGACCCTTATTCCCTAGAAACAGCTTGAGACCCACACCGAGCCTCAGCTTTATTGAGCATTTACTATCTACTAGGCATGTCCCTGAGGGAGTACTTTCACCCTCCCAATGACCATTTGAGGCAGGCTACCATATTAATTCCTCCACTTTCTTTTTTTAAAAAAATGTTTATTTATTTTTGAGAGAGAGACAGACAGAGACAGAGAGTGAGTGGGGAAGGGGCAGAGAGAGAGGGAGACACGGAATCTGAAACAGGCTCCAGGCTCTGAGCTGTCGGCACAGAGCCCAACGCGGGGCTCCAACTCACAAACCACGAGATGGTGACCTGAGCAGAAGTCGGACACTTAACCGATGGAGCCACCCAGGCGCCCTGCTTCCACTTCCAAGATAAGGAAACTGAGGATCAGTGTGCTGGTTTCCCCTCATCTTCCCTCCGCATCCATTCTTCCCCTGACTGCTGTGTTCTGAGCCCTGGGAGGCTGACCCCTGCAGAATTAACCCAATTCCCCTTGCCTCTGGGTTTCCAACTGGGCTCAGCCAATGGGTGAGACCGACAGGTGACTGGAGAGGAGAGAGGCTGGGGTATTTCTTCCCTTTCCTCCTTGCCTTGATTCTGCCATGTGGGAAGCAGTCACATCCCTCCAGAACCACCATATCTGCTGGTGGTCCCTTCATCCTCAGCTCTATAGACCCCAGACCATTTCCTCCACTTGCTTCTTCCTCCTGAGAGATGTTAAATAATCCCATCAAGTTTTCTTCATTCGAGCCACCCAAGTGATTTCTGTTTGCTGCTAGGATCCTGCAGGTATAATCACAGAGAGAGCAACTCGCCCAGAGTTACACCACTAGTAAAAGGCAGATCAGACAGATGGGTTTGAGCCCGGAGCCCACTGTCTCCAGCACTCTGCCGTGCAGCTTTCCTCAGAATAGGGGGGACTAGTCCTAAGTCCTCTGAAGGCAGGGCCAATAGCATAAATGTGTCAAGCATGTAGATAAAGTGCAATAGGGAGTGGTGGGGACTGAGGCAAACCAGAGGGCACATGCCCCACTTACAGGTAACCACACGTAAAAGCAAACACCGTGCAAACAAAAAGTAGCTCCGTGACTATTTCTCACATTTTCCCGGGAACCTCACCACTCACTCTCCAGAAACCTCCTGCTGCTAGAAATTGTTCCTGACTGCACCCTAAAGTTCTTTGCACCTCAGTCCTATTCCCAGTCCTTCCCACACAGGCTTTTAGATCTATTCTCCACTTTTAAAAAAGAGTCAGGCAACAAAGATAATTAATTCCTTGGCTTCAAAGGCTTCTTCCCCGACCCAACGCATTTTCTCCGCATCAATTCCTTGGCTTCAAGGGCTTCTTCCCCGACCCAGCGCATTTTCTCCGCATCTGGGCCACCATCCTATGCCCCCAGCAGGCGATAACCAGGAAGCTGCTTCTGTCTCCCTTGTTGTCTGCTCTTTGGGGGCTGGGAACCCAGCTACACCTGCTGTCCAAAGGAAGATGAGAGAAGAAGTGTTCGGACCATTGCCCACAGTCTGCAGCATAGCAGCATCATCTGCGCTGTGGGCAGAAAAGGCCACAAGAATCTCCGCACGTGAGAGAGGAAGGAGGCACTCTGAGCCACTGACCTTGAATGAAGTCAGACAGCTGCCGGTTTGCAGAGCAGAGGCACCTCTCGCCCCAGAGCTATTTGCAGGCATGTCTCACAGCAGGGGCTGCAAACTGGTGGCCCTCAGGCTCCTGGGCTCCTTCTGCGCTGTGCTTCATAAAACGATATGAAACCACTGCCAATACGTATAAGATAGGAGAGCTTACAATTTTTAAAAACCCAAGTTGCTGGCTTTCGTTTCCCCAAATTAGAAGTTACAGCACCAATGGGTCCATATTCTCCCACGGTGACAAGGCCGATGGACCCGAGTTCAGTAAAATGCGAAGTCCAAGGGGGCAGGGGATTTGTCTGGTTCATTTGCTGCTGTGCTGTATCCTCATGCCCAGAACCATGTCTGGCACACGCAAGATACTCAACGAACATATTGTGAGCGAATGAGTAATTGACTCATGAGTAAAAGGCAAACTTTATTCTCCACTTTACCAGCAATCCCTACTGGGTTTAAGTCACTTGTTAATTGCCTTTCCAAGCCTCTGCAGACCCCCAGCTCTTAGTGAGAGATTTAAAGGCAGGCAATACATAGCCCCTGCTCCTCGGAAATGAAAGATCCAGAACAGGGAATCATCACCACCACCACCAGCACCACCCTCCATCATCATCCCTTTTGGAGCAGGTACCGTGAGCCAAGCGCCATTCTGAATGTTTTGCACGTGTCGGTTCTTTTAATCCTCCCAACAGCCGTATGGTAGGTCTCATTATTGTCCTTTCTATGCAGAAGAGGAAGTGAGGCAGGGGAAGGTGAATGAACTCATCCAAGATTATGTAGCAGCAGGTAGGAGAAGGCAGGACTCAAAACCCGGCGGCCCAGCCCCACAGCACGTGCAAAATAAACACGTGATGATAAAGCCAGGCCGTGAAAGACCCTGTGGCTCTAGTCTTCACAGCCCTAAAGAAACGACTCCCAGTGCAAAGAGATGGGATCCTGTGACGTGATGGCTGTGAGCAGTGACAGACCAGATTCATTTAACGCATCTTCAACGTGATTCAGCCGGAAGCCACTTCAAGCAGACACTTCCGGGAGAAGCCATCTGAGAAGGTGCTTCAAAAAACACAGTTTCCCTCAGCCTCTGGCTTCGTGACTAAAGACACCCCCCCCCCCGCCCCGGTCCTCTTTGTTTTGCTGAGACAAGCATATCAAATCACAGATGGTGTCGACTCGGACGCTGGGGCTGCAGTGGCCGAGAGAGATCATTCAAGCTTGGCCGACCTACTTGGACCCAAGAGCCTCAGCAGTAGAGCAGCAGAGCTTCGTGGTGACACGGCATCAGAAAGGGAGCGTCAAGCCCAAGGGTGCCACACAGCAGCTGAAGTTAGCGGCTGGACAAGGGGGGAAGGGCGCGATAAACAAATGTCTGGCTGCAGCGGGGACAGAGGAGGTACCCTCTCTGCATGTCGGCAGCTGCCAGAGAGGGCGGAGGGGTGGGGCGGAAGGTTTAGAAAACACGCAGACTGCCTCAGCCTGAGATCCAGCTCTACGCTCACACCAGCTACGCCACCTCCTGCCCAGGCAACGTCCCTCGGAAGGGCCTCTGTTTCCTCATCGGTGCGATGGAGCTGATCGGATTTTTCTTTCTGCTCAGAAAGTCAGGAATTTATTTATTTACCCATTCCTTGCACACCACCCATGTACGGAATGTCTACTGTGGGCCAGGCGCTGCCCCAGACAGCAGAGTAAATGACACACAAGACTGAGGAGGTCTTGCCCTCCTGGAGGTTCTGGTATAAAATCCCCGTCCCAGTTTCTCATCCGGGATGGAGGGAACGAGACCTACTTGGAAAGGCTATTTAGAGAAGTAAAGTTATGTTATTTTTATATAAATAAAAAATAGAAATCATCTACTTAACACCATCAAGTGTCAGGCAATGTTCTAGACCAGAGGTCGGCAAACGTTTTCTTCAAGGATAAAGGAGTGATTATTTTAGGCTCTGCAAGACCACACGGTGGCTGTTGCCACGACTCCATTCTGTCCTGGGAGCGCAAAAGCAGCCACAGATGACACACACAGAAACAAACAGGCTCGGCTGTGTTTCCATACAATTCTGTTTGCAATCCAGTCAGCGGATCCGCGAGCCACGGCGTGCGACTCTGATCGAGACCGGCACCATCCAGGAGCAGGTGGGGCAAGGACGGAATCATTGCATCGCCCACTTGAAATGTGACTGGTGTCGCCGAGAACCTGAATCTCTTCATTTTATTTAACTTTAAGATTTCAGTGGAAGGAACCACAGGCGGCTCGTGGCCGCCACAGCCCACAGTACGGATCCGAGTGCCCGGTAACTCCTTTCATCCTCAAAGCAGCCCTGAAGCAGGCAAAGTGCTAGCACACTGTCACCAGCGGATGTTTGATAAGCCAGAGAGAAGGTGCCGCTCTTGCTGATGGCGAGGATGATGTCTGGGCAGCGTTTGAAGAGAAGGGCTCAAGCCAAGGGCAGGGCCCGAGGAGGACCCATTCCCGCAGCCAGCAAGGAGGAGGAACATCATGTAGACAGCACCAACATCTACTTGAGACAAAATGAGAAAACGGGAACACCTTGTGTGGCAGCCCCAGGCAGCCCTTGGAACTCCTCGGAAACACACCCCTCGCTAACCTTAATGAGGCTCTTCCCCAGGAGAGGCACGGCCACCCCCGTTAGATCAAACAGGCAAACAAGTGCCTGCGACTCTCCACCTAACCGGGCCCCCCAGCGACATCAGAGAAGACCACCTCCCTCCACAACGGGGATGGCCTCCAGCCCCCAACGGAAACTGCCCTCCCCACCTCGAGGGAAATAATGAGTTTGCTACTCCTAACTGATGTGCAGCAAAGGAAGCGTCAAAGACTCTTTTCGTTTTGTTCTTCAAATTTCTAAAATGCAAGTTTCAACTATCCAGTGAACCCCACTATGCTTCCGGGTTCTGTTCTGGACCAATAATAAGACCTATCATTGGCTGAGAATTTATACGTGCTGGACACTAGGGGCGCCTGGGTGGCTCAGTCGGTTAAGCATCTGACTTCAGCTCAGGTCATGATCTCACAGTTCGTGAGTTCAAGCCCCGTATTGGGCTCTGTGCTGACAGCTTGGAGCCTGGAGCCTGCTTCAGATTCTGTCTCCCTCTCTCTCTGCCCTTCCTCTGCTCATGCTCTCTCTCTCAAAAATAAATAAACATTAAGAAAAATTTTAATAATAAATTAGGGGCACCTGGGCGGTTCAGTCAGTTAAGTGTCTGACTTTGGCTCAGGTCATGATCTCTTGGTTTGTGAGTTCGAGCCCCACGTCAGGCTCTGTGCTGACAGCTCGGAGCCTAGAGCCTGCTTCAGATTCTGTGTCTCCCCCTCTCTCTGCCCCTCCCCCACTTGTACTCTGGCTCTCTCTCTCTCTCTCAAAAGTAAATAAACATAAAAAAATTTTATATGTGCTGGACACTGGATAAGGTACAATAATATTCCTAGTAAGTAGAAATAATCATGGTTAGCACTCATTCAATGTTTACCACATGTCAGGGACCGGGCTGAGCACTTCTGTGAGATCACCACATACTCCTCTCGGCCACTCAGTGAGTGGCGGATTTTCGTTGTCTCCATTTTAGAGATGAGAAAACTGAGGTGTGGTGAGAGCTGAAGGAACATGCCCATGTTCTCACAGCTCAGAAGGGGGCCAGAATGGATTCAAGCCCTGGTTGTCAGACACTAGCACAAGCTCATAATTACAAGTCCGGACTGCTAAAGATGTAATGGCAGACAAGACAGACAGGGCCCTGCTCTGAGGTGAAAGACAGACAACAGAACAGGTCGGTTAAAAGTCTGGGTCAGAAGCAAAGTGGTCGTGGAGCACGAGGAAGCAAATCTAGCCCAGACTTCGCAGAGAAGGGTAATCAGGATAGAAGTCCCTTAGAAGCTAAGGTCCAGGGGTGCCTGGGTGGCTCAGTTGGTGAAGTGTCCAACTTCAGCTCAGGTTATGATCTCACGGTTCATGGGTTCAAGCCCTGCCTTGGGCTCTGCGCTGACAGCTCAGAGCCTGGAGCCTGCTTCAGATTCTGTGTCTCCCTCTCTCTCTCTGCCCCTCCCCAGCTCATGCTCTGTTTCTCAAATTAAATAAAAATTAAAAAAAAAAAAATAAAGCAGCAGCAGCAGCAGCAGCTAAGGTCCAAAGCAGGGGGTGGGGGGTGGGAAGGGGGATTCACCAATCAAAGAGCATGCCAGAGGGGTTCCAGAATAGAAAAAGCACATGCAAAAACCCAGAGAGTGTGTAAAACATTCAAGGAACCACAAGAAGCATAATATGGCTGGAAACCAGTCTGGGAGGACAAAGAGATGGAAACCCAAGTGGCCCCATGGTTAAAAACAGAGACGTCAGGAAAAGGAACCAGGTGGGAGGTGGCCACGCTTGGGGCATGTTGAATTTCAGGTCTGAATGGTACCACTAAATGGAAATGCCTAACTTAAGAGGATGGGGAAACTGAAGCTATAACTCAGAAGTGAAGTCAGGACTGGAGATAGGAGTTCAGAGGCTGCAAGAGCAAAAATAGGAGATAATCCACAGAGACAGAGAAAAGCAGAGCTCTGGGCCCAGAGACTTGGCACTCGGACATCCGATGTTTCTGCCGGGCCGGCATCCATCCCGTCATGTAACAGCACTCTGGTTTTTCTTTGGGAAACCACCTGTTCCCACTCTCAGTCCTTGTGGTTCAGGCAGACCTAACTCTATCTTGGCTCCCAGGGTGATTAGGTAACCCAGCTTGGCCGACGAGAATACCGAATCCTCCTGGCCACTGAGACTGGTTTAAGGATGTATACACGATCCAACACAGGCCAATGAAACCGATACTGAAAATTCCTACAGAGACTCTCAGGTAAGAGGTATTCCCATTCCATTGATGCAGCTAATGGAAGTTGCTGGAAAATAAATTTAGATCCGCCAGTTACCACTGCCTCATCAGGGAAGAACATGCCTGAGAATAAAACAATACACGGGAAAGCAGAGTCATGATGCGGGCAGAGTCAGACGGTTGGCCACCACCTGAATACCTGGATCCCACCATCCCTGAAGCCAGTACACATACCCGAGATTCCCAATTAAGTGACCAAGTAATGTATTTTTTGAGTTGCGAAACCATCATCTGCAACTGAAATACTGCGACACTGGAGGTACCTAAAATCGGGCGGCCAAACAAAAGAGAAGAACCAGTGAACGAGGAAGGAAAGCAGCCACGAGAGCAGAGACAATCTCACCAGGTGTCACAGAACCCAAAAAGGGGAAGTTTTCGAGATACGACAAGCCATCAATAGTGTCAAAGGCCACAGGGAGGATGAAGACATAAAGGCTGTTGGATCTAGTGAGGATCTTGGTGCCATTGTTTGGGAATCTCCCAGAAGCAGGTCCTAAGCCGCTGGCGGAAGTACACATAGTTCATTTGAGAGGCGAGTTCAGGAACACTGGTAGAGGGTTGCGAAGTAAGACAGAGAGGAGAAGGAAGCCTACGGAGGATGCGTTCCCAAGCCAACTCCCGTCTCTCACTGGCTGAGGGCTGCTCCTGGACTGGGAGCAGGGGCATTAAATTCCCCAGCCCCCACACCTCAGCCCGGCACACCTGTGGACAGACTGCGCCGAGGGCCAGAGCAAGCCCTCAGGCAAAAAGATGCAGGTGCTGCCAGGCGGGAGTCAGGGCAGAACACAGTGAAATGGAAGGCCATGCGCCCCAACGGTGTCTGCCTCAGCACGACCCTCTGCACCTCAGTGTCCTATCTGTGTAATGGGGGGAGTCGCCTAGAACTGCTGCGGAAACAAATCCAAGTCAGTACTTAGCCTGGCCCCTGGGAGACAGTGCTCACACAGCCCTGATAACTACAGGCACACCTCATTTTATTGTTCTTCACTCTATTGTGGGTCACGGGTTTCTTTGTGTGTTTTCACGAATTGAAGGTTTTGGCAACCTTGCATCGAGCAAGTCCATCAGCACCATTTTTCCAACAGCACTTGCTCACTCTGTCTCTGGGTCACATTTTGGCCATTCTCAAAGTATTTCAAAGTTTTTCATTCCTATGTGATGGCAACCTTGCGATCAGTGCTTACAACTCACTGAAAGCTCAGATGATGGTCGGCATCTTTTCGCAACAAAAGCTTCTATTGAGGGATGTCATCGTTTTTACAGACATATTGTTATTGTACACTTAGCAGACTATAGTATCGCGTGAACATAACTTTTATATACACTGGGAAACCCAAAACTTCATTTTACTCTCTTTATTGCAATATTTGCTTTACTGCAGGGGTCTGGAACTGAACCCCTAACCTCTCTGAGGTATGCCCGTGTTTTTACTCTTGGTGACCGCTGTGGGAGTGATTCCTATATACAAAGTTAGAGAAAACGGGACCCAGTGAAGAAGTGGCATCAGAGAATGCAGACGGACAATCGAGGACAGCAGCAAACCCAGGACACTCTGGCTGGATAAATGAGAATCACTACTATTCTATTTAACCAGCAAGCAAGCTTGTGTTCATTGGTGTGCAAAAGTCATCGATTTAGCAAAAAGGCTTTTTGCCAGGTGCTGCCTTTTCACCCATCCCTTTGCAAAACATCAGTTATGCCCACTGTTAAAAACAAAACAGCAAAAACAAAAACCAAAAAACAGCAACAGTACATTCATCCTGTGTCTTTGGTCCTATCCTGGAAGTTGCATAAGTGAAAGCTTTAGAAAGATCAGATGCAGGGGCGCCTGGGTGGCTCAGTCAGTTAAGTGTCTGACTGACTCTTGGTTTCAGCTCAGGTCATGATCTCATGGTTCATGAGTTCAAGCCCCACGTAGGGCTCTGCACTGACAGTGCGAAGCCTGCTTGGGATTCTGTCTCCCTCTCTTTCTGCCCCTCCCCCACTTGTGTGTGCGCGCGTGCGCGCTCTCTCTCTCTCTCTCTCAAAAATAAACAAAAATAAACTTTCAAAAACAAAGATAAAATGCAGAGAGGAAGAGAGACTCAGAAATTGCCCCCACAGTGTCAGCTTCTCAACAGTTGTGGCTCTTCCCTCAAAATTGGCCAGTTGATTCTCAAAGGAAAATACAAAGTAGCCAAGGCAAACACTGATGGATCCGCAGAATGCTTCGCATAGGCACACAGCACACGAGGGTTCTCAGCCTACTGTTTCCTTTACCCTGGACCTGATCCACAGAGGGTAAGCAACATATCTAAGTGAGACTATTTATTTTGTATTTATTGTAACAAATGTCTGTGTAGCATTTACAATAAGCCAGACATTCCTTACAGATTTTACAAATACTAATACATTTAATCTGCAAAACAACCGTGTGACGTAGGTTCCGTTATTATCCTCCCTTTACAAAGAAAGTAACTTGCCTAAGGTGCACACCATAGGAAGTGGCAAAAACAGGATTTGAATGAAGGCAGTCTGGGTCCAGTGGCCCTGAACCACCACTTTGCTTACCTCTATGGCAATGAGGGAACCGGAGCACTCCTAAACCCTGACACTAGATCAATCTATCTCTACAGGCATTGGTAAGAAGGCACTTAAAATAGCAAAAAAAAAAAAAGGAAGAGGAGGAGGAGGAGGGAGAAGGGGGGAGGAGGAGGAGGGAGGAGAAAGAACAGTAGCCAAAACAGCTGACGTGGAGCATTTTCTAAATGCCAAGTGCGGGGCGAAACCATAATAATAATGATAACGGCAATCCTCAGAGCAATGCTGGGAGGTAGCACCATTTTATCATCATTTTGTAGATGAGGAAATGGAGAATTTGAAATTGTGTGAGGTTATTCAGCTAGAAAGCGGGAGAGATAGCAGTTGAAGCCAGGTCCGCCTGCCTCCAGAACCTTCACTACTAAATTTAAGATCAGTGATCCCTGCAGGTGCAGAATAATGGGAGCCTTGAACTTCAGGGCAGTGGGGCTGTCCACTTAATTTCGTTGACCACAGTACCCTGGTGATGGCTCAATAAAAGGGAAAAGTACAAAGGAGCGTCTTTGGGGGTTGATTCGAGCGGTGGTACAACTACAAAGGTGAAGGGCAGGAAAAGGGACTTTACCAAAAACCTCCGGGAGCAGCCCAAGAGAGACTCAGACTTCGAGATGCCGCAAGTGGGAAGAGGCACGGAGGGAGTAAGCACAGAGCTGCTGCTGTCTACTAGAACTTGTAGCTGAAGCATTTGCTTTGATGTTGTGTTTTTATCGTCTCTCTCCTGGGACACCTGAGGCTTTGGGCGGGTACTGAACTTTCTCAAAACAATAAAAAAAATAAAATAAAGAAACAGAAAACAACATTTCCTTCCCTTTTCTTTGCTCTCCCAGAGCTTACCAGGTTCAGGGGCCACACGTGTACTAGTTTCTCATTCAATGTCATTTACAATACAGCTTACAGGATCGCTGTCCTTAACCACAGTCTCCCGGACATGTGTACATCCTAAAACTTTTTTCTTTATTACCTTCTACTTCATCCGTGTTGGGTACCACTGCATGGCGTCTACTAGGTCTAGTTTTTATGGGATTTCTTTTATTTATTTATTTTTTTTATGTTTATTTTTGAGGCAGACAGAGCATGAACGGGGGAGGGTCAGAGAGAGAGGGAAGCAGAATCTGAGCAGGCTCCAGGCTCTGAGCTGTCAGCACAGAGCCCGATGTGGGGCTC
This sequence comes from Lynx rufus, assembly GCF_022079265.1. Taxonomy (NCBI): domain Eukaryota; kingdom Metazoa; phylum Chordata; class Mammalia; order Carnivora; family Felidae; genus Lynx; species Lynx rufus. The sequence continues at coordinate 6,041,166 of NW_025814838.1, forward strand.
GAACTCACAGAGCATGAGAACATGACCTGAGCCGAAGTCGGACGCTTAACCGACTGAGCCACCCCGGCGCCCCTACTTTTTATAGCATTTCTTTTTTTTTTTTTAACGTTTATTTATTTTTGAGACAGAGAGAGACAGAGCATGAACAGGGAAAGGGCAGAGAGAGAGGGAGACACAGAATCCGAAACAGGCTCCAGGCTCTGAGCTGTCAGCACAGAGCCTGACGCGGGGCTTGAACTCACGGACTGCGAGATCATGACCTGAGCCGAAGTTGGACGCTTAACCGACCGAGCCACCCAGGTGCCCCTAGCATTTCTTAATTAAATCAGCAATTCATAAATACACTCCCCTTTTCAAAGGCTAAATTGTTTTTACAAAGTGAAAAAAATGTCTAACCTTTTCCTTTCTTATTTTTACTTTGAAATCTTTACTTCGTCCGTAATTTACCCCACCTATAATTTACTTTTGTGTAAGATGTGAGTTAAGAATCAAACTTGGCATCCTTCCACACGGCCACTCAATTATGCCTCTACCGTTTCTTAAATAAACCATTCTTTTTCCCACTGATCCAAAATGTCACCTTTTGATACACTGAATTCCCACATTTCCCAAGACCTTTCTGTCCTCTCTGGGACTCTAGTTTCTTACGCCTCAGCTGGAAGAATTTCAGCAATTATTTGAAATGTGCTTCATGGCTTAACAATAGGTATTTTATCTTTTAAAAGACATTTCTAAGAGGCACTTTCATGCACTGTTGGAGGGTGCATAAATTGGCATAACCTTTTGGAGAGCAATTTAGCACCGTCTACTACAACTGAAAATGCTCACATCCTCTGCCTGAAAACCCGACTTCTAAGAATATTCTACAGAAATCCTCACTGAAGTGCCCAAGAACGTTTATACCTGCACTGCTCATCGTAAAAACAAAACAAACAAACAGAAAACTGGAAACAATCCAAAGGCCCATCAATAGGGTATTGGTCAAATAACAAATACAAATTAATATAAATAATATGGTGTCCACCATATTATGGAGTACAATATGGCCATTAAAAAATATGGTAGATCCCGGGGTGCCTGGGTGGTTCAGTCACGCGCTCTCTCTCTCTCTCTCTCTCTCTCTCAAATAAATAGATACAGGAAAAAATCTAAGACATAACAGGCCAAAAAAAAGTAATCTGTAAAAATGTATATAGAATATAATTTCATTTTTGTTAATTAGTAATATCTGCTTATATTTACCCATAAAAGATCTCACAGGATAATACACCTAAATGCTAAGTCTGTAGTTTCTATAAGGTAGAGACTTTCTATCTAGATTACCTATATATAGTTATACATTGTTACATTCCTTTTAATAAGTGTTTCTTTGGTGACAAAAAAGACAAAGATATTTGGTGATTAAAAAATACAAAAAAAGAGGGGTATCTGGGTGGCTCAGTCAGTTAAGCATTCAACTCTTGATTTAGGCTCACATCATGATCTCATGGTTTGTGAAATCGAGCCCCACATCAGGCTCTGCACAGGGCCTGCTCGGGATTCTTTCTCTCCCTCTCAAAATAAATAGACTTTGTAAAAAATACAAAAAAACTAAACGTAGACATCAGCTTATGAATGAGTGAGTATGAGATACTCCCATTTGATGCAGGAGGATTCCATGGCACAAGAAGTCCGTGTAGGAACAAAGCTCAAATCCAAACGAAAATTCTGTTCAGCCCTGTGGTACAGAGGCCATCCGACCCACTGCACGCTAGCCCTTCAGCAGGAAACAAACCCATCTCTGGCCTGACCCCTGCTTCTTGGCCTTGGTCATCCCACATCTACCATGTTCTCCTCCATCAGAAGGCTCTCATCATCACAGACAATTCAGGGCAGAGTGACAAAGGGCGAGATAAGGTGACACTTCCAAGTCTTGCCCACGGTGCGAGATGTAAATGTTTCACTGGCTTCTGCTAAAAGCCATGAGCAGACAGGTGAGACCAGTACTTCCCTTTACCTGGTACTGCAGAGCCAAGGACCTTATCTTCCCATTTGCTTATGTGATGTTACAGGCAGCCTTAACTTCTAGGGCTGGAACTGTCCAGAGAATACCTCCACCCACCCTAAAGAAAAGACAAAGCCCACAGCCTCCTCTAAGGAATTCCCTGTGGAAGGCTCTTTCCGCAAGAGTCCCTGAGGCTTCTGTCATATGAAACTAACAGAGCTTCCGTGGTCACAAAAATTAGCCTAGGAGGATTTGCCTGATGCTTCCTTCTGCCCGCCCACACATATCCCACTTAGTAAGTCTTAGATTTATGTATTTCCTTAGTCCTTTTTATAGCATTCATCACATTTAGTGTCTGACTGCCCTCTAACTGTAGACTCTGAGAGCAGTGACTGTATCTGTCCTCTTCACTGCTATACTCCTGGAATCTAGCATAGTGTTTAGTACATAAGTAGGTGCTCAATTAACATGTGGTATGGAACTGGATGAGTGGATGGATGGATGATGCATGGCTGAACGGATGGACGGTTGGATGGTTGGGTGGCTGGATGATGGATGAATGGATGGAGGGGTGGATGGCTGAGTGGCTGGACGGTTGGATGAGGTGCCTTGGCATAAATTTTCCATACCAGACGGTGCCAAATTAAACCAACCAGGGCCTCTCTTGGGTGAAGAGATAAGGAACACAAGCAGATAGCTTTGGTGAACTAGAGTGTCCGTGGATAGATACCCACAGCTTTAGCTGTGAGGGCCAACAGAGTACATGGTCTTGGAATAACCATGTGGTTGATGAGATCATTTTACCCTCCATCACATCTTGCAGCTAACCCTCACTGCATCTAAGGTATCCCAGACAAGCCTTCCTTTGCAACCTGAAAATCCAGCTAGCACTCAGGAATATTTCACTGCCTTCTGGCTTCAGAGAAAGTTTAGGGCCAAATAAATAATTCTAAGAAGCAGAATTTCAAGCAATGGGGAGACAAGTAGGGAAATCTTCCTAAACGTCCTCAATTCACACCAGGAGGGAGGTGATCTACTAAGCCAAACATAATAAAGTCAGCCTTGGCCGTAAAAGGATCTCCACATCCCCTTGATGTTGTCCCCAGATTCAGTTCTAGAGTACCCTGCGGTGCTATCTACCCACCAACCCAACAGCCCTGTGTCCAGCAGAATTTGGTTCAGGAGATATGAGCGACTGTGTGATATACCTAAAGATTGACTCAATTCCTACTGACCTCTCCAATGCCAAGACTTGCAGTAACACATGCACACACACACACACACACACACACACACACACACACACACCTCTCCAGCCATACTGAACTCTCAGGCATTGCCCACATGCATCACACTCTCCCCTCCCATCCTTTGTACATGCTATTTCCTTGGCCTGAAACATTCTTCCCCTGATTATTCTTTGCCTGCCTAACTGTAATCCACCCATCTTTGAGTCTCAACAGATAACACCTCTTCTCAGAAGGTCTCCCTGACTTATCCCCAAGATTTGAACAGATGTCCTCTTATACAGTCTCAGAATTGCCTGGCTGTACCCTAATTGTGGCATTGCTACACTGTTTCGTAATGCCTATTCTGTCTCCCAGTTAGATCATCAGCTCCTTGAAAGAAAGACCAAATATCATTCATTGTTGTAAGTCCAGCACGCAATGCTCAATGAATCTGCTGAATGAATGAATGTACAAATGAATGAATGCACTAACACACCGCGCCCCCTTGCTGCAGCCTTCCTTTCCTGCCATGAAGATCTTCACTCAACCACCCACAAGCTCTTGAGACCACAGGAAGAAAATCAAATAATCTCAAAAGCTCTAACCAGCAAATGAAAACAACAGCTAAAATTAAGCATAATTTCTAACAGGATGAGCTCGCAGCAGACAATTCGCAATTAATTAAAACAGCCCCTGAGTGTGATGCCCAGTGCTTTCTCCCAGCTGCAGCGGGGCTTTGCCCAGTGCCGGCTGGAGCACTGATGTCCCTGCTAAACAGGGTGGCCGGTGGGGAGCAGCCCCCAGGGAAAGGCAGCCCCACCATTGGTAGCCAGATCATCCACATTTTCAAGCGAGGCTGGAAACTGTCTATGGTTTCGAAATGTCAGCGGCAAATTCAATGACGAAAAAGAAAACCTCCGTGGACGGCTAGCTAGCTTTCTCTGGAGTAAATCATGGCGAGAGAGATGGCTTTGTGGCCGTAGAGAACCACAGTCACGGAGCTCTGCCATTCGTCGACCGAGTACCTTCGACGTAGTTTTCAAACTCCGTGCCTCAGTAAAGCAGGCGGACGATGGCATCTCAGAGGGCAGGCGTGAAGACGAAGTCCCTGCAATAAAACTCACAGTATCCTGCACGTAGTAAGCGATAAACACGTGCCCTCTCCATACAGCTGACTGGGGACCAAGGTCTGCGGCCTCAGCCAGGTGCACTGAGACTCTAAACCTACCGCGCGTGCTCCTACACCTGCCAGTGCAGGCGGTATCGCATCCCAGGGCTCCCAGAGCGCCTGGGCCAGCTTCCCTCCATTACCCAGATCTGTAAGCGGAGCATTTCCATGGCAATAACCTGCTCCACAAAAGGTATGGTAAATATTTACTACTTTTTCGCACATTTCACATTATTTGGGTCTAACTACCTAACTGGCACTCTCCACCGCTCCAGAAAAATGGCAATGGAGAAGCCAAGCCTCCAGGGAACTAAACGGAAGTGCCTTCAGCAACAGGGACATGGGCCGCCCGCATGGGCAAGCAAGAGTGTCACATGGCCACAGATCTAGAGACTTCAGGGGGTCTGCTCACAAGGATGTCCCCAGAGCTGCTTACTCCCCCCTCCAGCCGCCCCATCCTCTCAGCGGCAAAAGCAATACATTGCAAATATTCTTAACAACCCCCCCAAATCCCTCTCTCCCTCTCTCCTCAGCCCCCAACACCCACACACATCCACGGAGCCTCTCAGAGATTTTTAAAGCCTTGTTCACACATTCACAGAACATGATACCACTCAGAGTTCCAAATGATAAACCCTCTACGTGTGTGTGTGCACGCACACACACACACACACACACACACACAACCCCACTGTGTCTGCTCAGGAAGGGAGAGCATCCCCTGGAATAAGGGGTGGGGGGGATGCTTCTCTGCTCCGGGCTTTTGAAATGTCAGCTGAGACAGAGAAGAGCTTGTGATTCACTCCCTGACTCACCCCCATCTCTGCAGTGAACGCAGCACACAGATTTTCATTCACTCCCTCATTCAGGCATGAAACCTGTTTTCAGCAAAAAAAAAAAAAAAAAAGGAAGGAGAAGTGATGGAAGGAAGGAAGGAAGGAAGGAAGGAAGGAAGGAAGGAAGGAAGGGAGGAAAAAAGAAAAAACTCATTCAGGCACAAAACTCTGTGCCCAGACTTGCACCAGTCCCCAAAGAGACATAGAAAAATAAAATGCAGTTCCTGCCCTCAAGTTTTTCAGTCTGATGGCTGGGCAGGGGAGCAGCTCACTACCAATCAGTGTAGTAAGTTCTATGGCAGAGGAGAAGCAGCTAGAAGCTTCGTGGAGGACAACACATTCGACTGTACGAGCATGAAAGGTTTGCATGACAAAAGAAGTCATAAGCAGGAAGGAATGACACAGGACAGACCAGGGGGACCTATTTTCAACATATATCACAGATAAGGGATTCGTATCTACAATATATAAAGACAGCTACTATCAATCAATAAGAATCCCACTAGGAAAAGGCAACAAAGTAATACAAAGAGGAAATTTCCAGAGAAAGAAATACAAATGGGCAAGGAGCATATGAAGATATGCCCGGTTTCATGAATATCTGGGAAACAGGATTTAATACAAGATAGTTTTCCACCCATTGGATTGGCAAAAAATTGATGCCCAGTGTTGGCAACCATGTGGGTTGAATGCATGATGAGCGAATGAAAGAATGTAGAGTTGACCCTTGAACAACGTGGGGGTTCGGGGACGTTGACCCTGACACAACATAACTACTACTGACCTACTGTTGACCAGAAGCCTTACCGTAACATAAACAGTCGATCAACACACATTTTGTATATGTATTCTGTACTATATTCTTGGAATAAAGTAAGCTAGAGAAAAGAAAATGTTATGAAGAAAATCATGAGGAGGGGCGCCTGGGCAGTGCAGTCGGTTAAGCATCCGACTCTTGGTTTTGGCTCAGGTCATGATCTCACTGTTCATGTTGGGCTTGGCATTGACAGCATGGAGCCTGCTTAGGATTCTCTCTCTCCCTCTCTCTCTCTCTCTCTGCCTCTCCCCTCCTATCTCTCTCAAGATAAATAAAGAAATATTTTTTTTTAATTTTTTTTTCAACGTTTATTTATTTTTTGGGGGGGACAGAGAGAGACAGAGCATGAACGGGGGAGGGGCAGAGAGAGAGGGAGACACAGAATCGGAAGCAGGCTCCAGGCTCCGAGCCATCAGCCCAGAGCCCGACGCGGGGCTCGAACTCACGGACCGCGAGATCGTGACCTGGCTGAAGTCGGACGCTCAACCGACTGCGCCACCCAGGCGCCCCTAAAGAAATATTTTTTAATAAAGAAGAAAATCATCAGGAAGAAAACATACATTTACAATGCTGGACTGCGTTTCTTGAAAAATAATCCACATATACGTGGACCCGCACAGCAGTTCAAAGTCCTGTTGTTCAAGGATCGGCTGTACAGTAAAGCACCTTCCATGTGAGGGAATGAGCACTGTTACCTCACTATTCCCTTCCCTCCTCCAGTGTTCCTGGCACAAAACAGACACTCAGCAACCCCCTGCAGAATAGCGTCAAATAGGGGAAGCATTGCTACACAGCAGAGCTTCAGAGGATTGTTATCCTTCAAACCCTTCTTGATGGCTCTTCTGGGATATGGGGGATGATTGCAAGTAGCCCAGTGGGTCTGGGAGCAGGAGCTGGGGACAAGGCAAATACAGGGACCCAGCTACCCAGGGACCAAAGTGCTCCTCGGAAGACCACCACTCCTCCTATCCTCACCAAAGGCAAACCGGGGGTGCTCAGACATTCCTCTTGCCCACAGACAGAAATGGGGAACAGGGAGAAGGGAGGTTTGCATGTGACTGTTCCCTGTGGAGAATAGGGAGGAAACAGATCCAGGAATGAGAGGCAAAGTATCGAGCAAGGTGGTGCCTTTTGCTAAAAGTGAAACAGCAGGCAGCTACCACTGTCAAAAGCAGAGCCACGCCTTAGAGATGGGCCCCTATCTCGAGGGGCCGCAGATACGAGGAGGCCCCTTCTGTTCTACCCACTAGTGGAAAGAGCCAACACTTACTGTTTACTCTGTGCTGGGCACTGGCCTAAGACTTTCAGGTGCCCTATCTCTACGGCCCTCTGACATAGGTACTCCCGGGCCTATTTTACAAAGGAACTCACTCAGAGAAGTTAATCAACTTACAGGAGGCCACACAGCTTGGCAATGGCAGCACTGGGATTTGAACGTAGGTCTATCTGACTCCAAAACTCCCTGCTCTCAACTACACGGCTTGACTCTTAGCTGGCCTCATGCTAGTTAGTCAACCCTCAAGGAAGAAATCCTGCCCTGTAATGGGTCAGGACCAGACAGGGGTTTATCCACCAGTGGGAAAAGGGAAGTCAACTCCCAAGAAGGAAGTCCCATCCAGTAATGGGTCAGGACCAGACAGGGGTTTATCCACCAGTGGGAAAAGGGAAGTCAACTCTCAAGGAGGAAGTCCCACCCAGTAATGGGTCAGGACCAGACAGGGGTTTATCCACTGGTGGGAAAAGCAGGAGCACAATTTAGCGGGGAAGGGTCCAGCAGACCAGATATCTAGGGAGGGAACCACTATTATCATTCGGGGCACAAAGAGTCTGGAACCTGGGTTACTTCTGGGCTTAGGTGAGTGTAGGTGTGCCTCACTGTTCTCCCCACCCACATCTGTTTCCCCTAGAGGGAGCAACAGGAAAAAAAAAAAAACCCTTCAAATCAGAAGAGCCCATGCCACTGTAGACAGAAGCAGCAAGGAAGTGGGCAGCTGGGTGGGCCACATCCGCCCTGCAGCCTTGGGGTATCATGGGTGGTGGCAATGCTGGGGAGAGTGAAGGAGGCTGGTCCCTCAGCCCAGGAGAGGAAGGGAGGAGAGGCTCCCTTGAGACACAATGCGTCCATGAGACACAATGCAGAGTCAGGTCTAGCACTCCTAGATCTCATGGAGACCTGGGGCCTAACCATGAGACCTCAGGCAGTTGACTTAGTTTCTCATCTGTGAAATGGGCATAAGAATGGTATAGTCCTAGGGAATGGAGTTAGGACTGGGGGCAAGGACGGAGATACCACTACTTAAACCAACTTGAACCTGCCTGGCTTTGAGCCCACCAGACCGCCCCTCTGCCACTAAATTGGAAACTCTCTAAGAGAAACTGTCTACTGTAACTCCAGCACCTACAACCATGTGTGGCACATAGTAGGCACCCGATAAATATTGCTTGAATCGGTATATACTAGGTGCTCAAAATTATTTGTTGGGAAAAAAAAATAGAGAGGTGAGAAGGAATGAAAGCACGTAAAGACAGAGAGGAAGGGACAGAGGAAGCTGGACCCCCTGGAAGGCTCCCAGCCCAGGAGAAGCAGCTGAGGTCGACCAGTTAGTCAATCTGCCTCCTTTGGAGTTCTGGGCAGAAGAATATTAACTACTCTGTCCCAGTTAATGGGACCAAGTAGTGCTGATCAGTAGGTGATGGCTGGGCTCACTCTCGGACCAGTCTCTGGGATTGAGCCAAGGTAACCTTTCTTTTCCTTTTCTAAGGAGGTTCTTTTCTCCTTTGCATATGAATCTCATTCTCTTTCCCCCAGCATCCACCTTTAAGGCTCCCCTAGAGTGCAAACACTCAAATGGTCACCTGTGGTCTGCAAACTCTGGGCCCAAACCACATGTTTACGCCTGAATCACTGTCACTAGAACAGTCTGTCACTGTCACTATCACTAGAACTGTCTCTATTACCATTCCTCAGGAAAAAAAGTGTATTGTCAGTAAAAACCCCAACATGATAATGGGGTGCTCAGGCACCCCATAATAATGGGGTGTCCAGGCAGGGTGCTAAGCACTTTATATGCTTACCTCACTTAATCCTTTCGGCAATCCTTTGAAGTAGACTTTCAGGGTCCCATTTTACAGATGAGGAAACTGAGGGCTAGACAGAATGTAACATACTCCTTCGCAACTGTGTCCACCTGGTAACCTACTCTACTCATTCTTTTTTTTTTTTTAATTTTTTTTTAACGTTTATTTATTTTTGAGACAGAGAGAAACAGAGCATGAATGGGGGAAGGGCAGAGAGAGAGGGAGACACAGAATCGGAAGCAGGCTCCAGGCTCCGAGCCATCAGCCCAGAGCCCGACGCGGGGCTCGAACCCACGGACCACGAGATCGTGACCTGAGTTGAAGTCGGATGCTTAACTGACTGAGCCACCCAGGCGCCCCTCTACTCATTCTTTAGGTGGCCTCTTAGCAAAGCTGTCCCTGAATGAAGCCTCTCTCCAATACTGTCCTGGCAGAATGAGCCAGCCCTGTTATTCTCTGGTATTAAAAGGTGCCTTATGAAACTCATCCTTTGACCTTTGACAGCCCAGTGAAGTGAGCGGAGAGGGTGTGGCTCCTAGAATCCACTCTGCTGCTGATCACAGTAACAGATACATTATTTAACTTCTCTGAGCCTCAGCTGCCCCACCTGTAACAGGGGGAAAGGAATCCTGGATGCCGGAGTTACTGCAAGGGTTACTGCTACTCATCGTTGCCCCATTTATCCTCCCTCCTGTGCTTGAGCCAGCTCATGAGCCAACTGTATGCATCCCTTCTCAACTCTGTGCTCAGACATGTCACATGAAATTGACCACGGTGGGATATTTACACCCATGGAAATCAGCACTCAGCAAGCATTACACACCAGGGTTGTGTTTTTGTTTCTTTACCAGAGAACGAATTATTAGGCATTTATCAGCACATCACTGCTTCTTCCATCCTTTCCTGATGCACAGAGCAGGAGGACCTCTCGACACAAAGATTCTACAGCTCCTGGTCTATGATGTCCAGGAAGCCAAGAGGTCACTTAGCATCTCCCCCAAAGAAGCTCCACAGAGACTCGCTCATTCAACTGAGAATTATTGGACACCTATTATGTGCACCCACAGCCTACCATCCTTCGGCAAGGGTTATAGGAACCCTGCCATCTATCATTCATCAGACCTGAAGGATTTTCACAGCTGTGACAAATGGGAGAAGGAAATTAATAATAAGTCCCAAAGGTGGCAGGGGAGGATCACATATATCATTTCTGTATCATCCCCCATCAATGGTAAATTACCTCCTGATGACAGGATACCCCGTCCCCCGGGCTCACCCACACTCACCACACATAGCAGGAACTGAGTGAAATAAAGACCCAGTCTTTCACGTTCTCACTGTCAGAATTGTCAGAGTGCCCCCTTGGGTGCTGGGAACATCAGAGAGCTTGGAGCTTTGGTCTCTAAAATGAGGAGGCTGCTGCCCCATGCAGAACCCTACTCTCTGCCCCTCAATCTGCCATGCTCTTTGTTCCCCACCCCCCGTCCCTCCATCCTCCTCTCTTCCCTTCAGTGCCTTCTCTTTCTGCTCATCAGTACCTCCTTCTCCCCACCCCCAGTCCCCTTCTCTCTCTGCCCCTCATTCTCTTCTGCCCATTTCTTCTCAGCTGGCAATGACAGGAAGTACAGATGGAGACAAAGCAGACATTCCTTAAAATGCTGATATGAAACTAGCCAATTCACATTAATTTGGCACACTGGCTCTTGGAAGACTGACCTAGAGCTACACCATGAACTAGATCCCCATGAGGATTTGGGAGCAGGTGGTGGAGGGAAATTACTCAACTCCCAGAATCTGGCCCATCAAGACCTGTCTCTGACCCTGACACTGTCACCCTCTACGGTCCTCCCTCCAGTCATCGAATGACAGATGTCCTGTCAGCAGGAAGGGGATCTGGCTTGAGTAAGGCATGAACTCCAGGGACCACCTGTACCCCTAAGCTCTGCCAAGAGGAAATGTGGGCAAAGCAGAGAACCATTTGAGACCATGGGGGACCCTGACTTCCCCAGAAGGGCCAAAGGGCCGTAACATTTGACTTTGATGACTCAAGCGTTTGTCATTCCAACTCCCCCACAGCAGGGTGAATAAAAAAATCTAAAGATTTAACTTAAAAAAAAAAAAGTTTAACAAGTTAATTTTCTAAATTTAAAATGTTTCAGAAAGAAACAACCTACAGAAGGGTAATTTTAAGCTATATTAAAGCACAAGGATGACATCATGAAATTCTAATTATATAGACTTTGAGGCAATAGAGTCAGGCAATTCTTCTGGATGCAGTTAGAAATTTCTCACAATATGTCAACACTACGTGGGTAACCCATCTTCTGGACATACTGAAAGTCCATCTCGTAGATTATTTGAAAAAGGGAAATTATAGGTACCCTTCTGAGACCCCACGCAAGATTAGAGCTCGTCGGTCTCACTGTTGACCCGGAATTTCTCTCCTAAGATAAGATTATTTCTAAGAGCATATTTATAAAGATGAGAGTTGGGACCAGACCAAACCTATCATCAGTTTATAGATCCATATGGAACCAAGCTGTTACCTCTCCAGAAAAGGGACAGCAGTGACCTGGGGTAAAAATCTGGGGACCCGGAGCCTTCCCCAGGTGATCTCTTTCCTTCCATGTCAGGAAAGGAAAAGTGAATTAATCCATTAGCAAAGTGTCCTAGAGCAGTGCCTGACACACAGTAAACCCACAGAAAGTGTGATGACATCCGTGAGGAGGACGGAGAAATGCACTCCAAGCCACCCGGTGCTATTTCTTGCAAGTGCCGTGTGGCAAGGTGGAAAAAATGGAAATCACTCCATTCGCTAACTTTTCCTCTAAAAACGCATCCTGTTTCTGAGACATCTTACGCATCTCAGTAAACCTTCACATTTTTAAAGGCACAAGGCCCGTATGATTTATATGCGTGCGTAACACAGTCAAATAGAGCACATGCGCACACGTGGAGGCTTTACAACAACGCCCAAAGGTAGGGCATCATCGGGTGTCTCATTTTATGGCTGAGAATGCTCTGAAGCTTCAGAGCAGTTAACGGAGCCCCACATGACCCTGGTGGGGACAGTACAGCAAGGACTGGAGTCCCTGACTCTTCCTCCTCACAACTTCTCCTTTTCTGCTGTCCTGCTCTGCCTGACTTTATCGCTACACTGCTCTTCCCAGAATTTCCCCACATGCTCCACGGGAAACAAGAAGTGGGAAGAGACAGTCTCTGCCCCCAAGAAATGAGAATCATGAACAACTTTTGTCTCCTTTCCTGAAATCACAGCAAAACTCAGAAGCCGGCGGCAGGGGGACCAGAGGAGGAGCGGAAGTTAGGACGCCTCCAACCCTAGGTTTGATTTCTGAAAAGGAGTTGAGGGCCAGGCTTCTTGGTGTTTTTATTTATTTATTTTTTAATGTTGATTCGTTTTTGAGAGAGCATGTGTGATTGGGGGAAGGGCAGAGAAAGAGGGGGAGAGAGGATCTGAAGCAGGCTCTGCACTGACAGCACTGAGCCCGACGTGAGGCTTGAACTCACGAACCATGAGATCATAACCTGAGCTGAAGTTGGATGCCCACCGACTGAGCCATCCAGGTGCCCCACGGGCTTCTTGGTATTTTTAAAGGGCCAAGGGAATGAGCCTATCCTAGGAATGCAGCAGAGAGGAAATTAACTTTCAATGAGCATTTGTGGAGGTTCTTTAAAAAAAAAAAATCCATATTTAATGCTACAGCGAGATTGGATTATTTCATCATGCCAGCAATGCAATGGAGGCTCAAGGAGACTGAAGAACACAAAATTAGAAAAGAGGACAAAAATGGAACATGCACCCAGCTGCTGTCCATATGCTCCCCGGGACGTCCCAAGGCCTTCCTCAAACCACTATCCAAACTCCAACTCTCCAAACCCCAGGGTCACACATCTTTGAAGGAACACAGCACTGGCGAGAAACTAATTCTACACAAGTGCCAAATATTTTCCCTGACACGATACACCCACACTCTGTCCCTCACTTTGGTATGCTCTGATGGCATGATACGCTCTGGCCTGCCAAGTCTGACTTTTTCTTTTTTAATCCTCACTTTCCTATAGACACACGGCCGAGGTGGCTTTGCCAATCCGTGATTAATATTCAAGGTTCCTACATTTCCTTCTGTTGTAGAGGGCTAGGCCACCCTTCTCTGGCTTTCTGCCAAGACAGCAGAGGAGAAAGAGCCAGTGGGCAGGGAGGTGGTCAGGGGGATGACGGCTGGAGACTGAAGGGATCATTTTTTCCCTACGTCATCCAACTAGTTAGGGCTGCTAAGAAAGTTACTGGTTTTGGCTACTGGGTGGTGTTTTGTAACCAGCTCCCTTACCTAATGGTCTTAGCAGGAAAGGTTTTTCCAAGTGATCCCTTTAGAGCTTCTGAAATTAATAATAATGTAATTTGTGAATACTGTTAATGTGACATTCTTTTTTCTGATATGTAATTACTATTTATACATTCCTCTTCTTGTTTCGTTGACAAAACAACAACAAATAACAGTGCTGATAGCAACCATCCTTCATTTATTCTTGACTTTAATGGGAATGCCTCCAGTAGCACAAAATTAAGCATATTTTTGGCTACGAGTTGGCCATAGATCGTCTTTATCAGGCTGAGAAAGTATATTTTTATTCTTAGTTCTTTCTCTGAGTTTTCACCAAGAATGAATATTGAAATTTTAGCAAATACTTTTTTGGCATCTATGAAGAAGATCGTATTTTTTTTTCCTTTGACAGATCAATGGGATTTGTTAATAGACTTCCTAATAATAAACCATAATGTATTTCTAGAATGAACTTTCCTTGACCATGGTGCATTGTTCTTTTCATATCCAAAAGATTCAATCTGCCAAAGTTTTATTTAGGATAATTTTCTCTGTGTTTGTAAGTGAGATTAGAATATGCCTTTATTTTTTTTGTGCTGTCTTTGTCAGAATTCTGCATCTTTATAATGCTAGGTCAGAGAGAAAAACAGACTGTTTTCTTCTTTTTCTATGGTTTAGAGAAGTTTTTCAAAAACCAAAAGGGTTACTAGTCCTGGAGGTTTTGTTGATGGGTTTGAAAATTTTCATCATTTCCTTCTCTGCACTTAGTCTAGACCAGGGGCCAGTAAATTATAGCTTGCAAGCCTGCCCCTTGCTTTCATAAATAAAACTTTATTGGAACACAGTCATGCCCACTTCTTTACAAATGATCTATGGCTGCGTTCATGCTACAATGGCAGAGTTGAGTAATTGCTACGGAATGTCCCGCAAACCTAAAATAGTTACTATCTGGCCCTTTAAGAAAAGCTTTTCCAACCTCTAGTCAAGACAGGCTCTCTTTCATGAAAACAATTTGGAGATTTCTGTTTTCTCAGACTTTCAGATTTAATACCAGAAGTTAACAACAACTACCTTCTGAGATCTTTAGTGCCCAGCAATGAGCTGAGCTCTTAACATGTATTTTTTCCACTGAATAAATACAATCACTGCATTATTATCCCCACTTTACAGTGGAGGAGAGTAAATAACTTGCCTAAGATCAGGAGAGGGGAGTGGAAAAGCTATGATATAAATCCACACATACGTGTGCTGAACACCATTGTGGGATTATGTCTTGTTATCTTATAATTTTTCCTATCTCTGTATTTATATATTTTCTCATTCTTAATTTGCATATTAAGGATATATATCCATTATACGTATTACATACTCATTTTCACATATTCATTTTATACACACACACACACACACACACATATATGAAGAGTTAAAACATCTATTTTATTGGCTTTTTGTTTGTTTTGCTTTGTCCTATTTTCCAGGACTAATTCTTAGAGTTATGCACACAATGCTTTTTAAAATATATTCTATACTACATCAGAGTATAAAATATTATATATTCTTGAGGCGCCTGGGTGGCTCAGTCGGTTAAGCGTCCAACTTCGGCTCAGGTCATGATCTCGCTGTTTGTGAGTTCGAGCCCCACGTCAGGCTCTGTGCTGACAGCTCAGAGCCTGGAGCCTGCTTCAGAGTCTGTGTCTCCCTCTCTCCCTCTGCCCCTTCCCCACTCACACTCTATCTGTCCTTCTCAAAAAAAACATTAAGAAAGAAAGAAAGAAAGAAAGAAAGAAAGAAAGAAAGAAAGAAAGAAAGAAAGAAAGAATACTATATATTCTAACACTATATCTATTTTTTTAATGTTTATTTATTTTTGAGAGAAAGAGAGAGACAGAGGCAGAGCACAAGTGGTAGAGGGGCAGAGAGAGAGGGAGACACAGAATCTAAAATGGGCTCCAGGCTCTAAGCTGTCAGCACGGAGCCTGACACGGGGCTCAAACTCATGGACCCTAAGATCATGACCTGAGCTGAAGTCAGGCTCTTAACTGACCGAGCCACCCAGGCACCCCATATCTATTTTTTTTTATTTTTTTAAGTTTATTTATTTATTTTGAAAGAGAGAGAGAGAGAGCACAAGCGAGGGAGGAACAGAAGACAGAGGGAGAGAGAGGATCCCAAGCAGACTCTGCGCTGTCAGCACAAAGCCCAATGCGTGGCTTGAACCCATGAACTGCGAGCTAATGACCTGAGCAGAAATCAAGAGTTGGACACTTAACTGACTGAGCCACCCAAGTGCCCCTAAGTTTTTATTTATTTATTTATTTTGAGAGAGAGAGAGAGAGAGAGAGAGAGAGAGAGAGAGCGAGCATGAGCAGGGGAGGGGCAGACAGAGAAGAGAGAGAATCCCAAGCAAGCTCCACTCTGTCAGCACAGAGCCCAATGCGGGGCTTAAACTCATGAACCCTGAGATCATGACCTGAGCCGAAATCAAGAGTTGGACACTTAACCGACAGAGCCATTCAGGTGCCCCTCTAATGCTATATTCGAATTCTACATTCTTAGTTTTCTCCTGGGGAGTTTTTTTCCTTCCCGTTACCCCTGCAGTGGAATTAAGCTAATTTGTAGTCATTTTGGTCGGTTAATTTTTTTTTAATTATTTTTATATATATTTTAAGTAGGCTCTACACCCAACATGGGACTTGAACTCTCTACCCTGAGATCAAGAGTGTCATATTCTACCAACTAAGCCTGCCAGGCACCCCTAGTTGGTTAATATTTTTTATTTCTAAAACTATAAATTTGGGATACAGATTTGACACTATCTCATACACTGTGACTTATAATACTTTATCATCAACTATACTATATAGCCTAAAATAAAACTTTTCAGTTTCTTTTTTCATTAAACTTTGTATTTGGAGATAATTGTAGAGTTTGATGTAGTTATAAATTATAAAGGATCGCATGCATCCTTTACCCAGTCTCTCCCAAAGGTAACATCTTGCAAAACTTACCACATCACAACACAACCAAGATATGTGACATTGATACAGTCAAGATACAGAACATTTCACAGGATCCCCCATGGTGCCCTTTTACAGTCACACCCACTTCTGTCCACCCCCACCCTTTCCTCACTCTTGGCAATCACTAATCTGTTCTCCATTTCTATAATTTTGACATTTCAAGAATGTTACATAATTATAATCATACAGTATATAACCTTTAGGGATTGGCTTTTTTCACTTGGCATAATTCTCTGGTGATTCATCCAGGTTGTTGCTCATGTCAATAGTTCATTCCTGACTGATATTATGTGATGTGGAAATACCAGCTTGTTGAGCTATTTACCTGTTGAAGAACATGCGGGTTGTTTCCAGCTTTTGGCTATTATGAATGAAGCTGCCATAAACATTTGCATAGAGG
Organism: Lynx rufus; assembly: GCF_022079265.1. Classification (NCBI taxonomy): domain Eukaryota; kingdom Metazoa; phylum Chordata; class Mammalia; order Carnivora; family Felidae; genus Lynx; species Lynx rufus. The sequence goes on from NW_025814838.1 coordinate 6,058,044, forward strand.
TCTTAGCATGAGCTTCTAAGTTTTCATTTCTCAGGGATAAATACCCAAGAGTATAATTCCTGGATCGTATCACAACTGCATTTTCAGTTTTTTAAGAAACCACAGAGCTATTTTCCAAGCTGGCTGTCCCATTTTACATTCCCACCAAAAATAGGTTAAGAGTGAGCCAGTGTCTCTGCATCCTCGCCAGCATCTGCTGTTGGCATTATTTTTTATTTTAGCCATTCTGATAAGTGTGCAGTGATATCTCATTGTGGGGCATGTGTGTGTGTCTGTCTGTGTGTGTGTGTGTCGTTAAACATCTTTTTATGTGTTTTTCATCTGTATCTCCTTTCCTGTGAAATGTCTGCTAATATCGTTTGCCCATTTTCTAAATGGGTTGTTTGTTTAGTTGAGTGTTAAGTGTTCTTCATACAGTCTAGATAATGGTGCTTTGCAGATATGTGGTTTGCAAATATCTGGTAGCAGTCTGTAGTCTGTCTTTCTTTCTCTTAAGGGGTCTTTCACAGAGCAATAGTACAAAATTTTGACGAGGTCCAATTTCTCCACTTTTCCTTTTATGGTTCATGCTTTTGGTGTCAAGTCTAAGAACTGTTTGCCTGGCTCCAGATTCCAAAGATTTTCTCCTGTGTTTTCTTCTCAAAGTTTTATAGTTTTACGTTTTAGTTTTAAGTCCATGATCTATTTTGAGTGAGTTTTTGTATAAAGCATGAGACTTAGGCCAAGGTTCATTTTTTTGCCCATAGGATACAACTGCGCCTTGTTGAAAATGCAATTTCCTCCACTGAACTGCTGTTGTGCCTTTGTCAAAAATCAATTAGACATACTTGTGTGAGTCCATTTCTGTGTTCTCTATTCTGTTCCATTGATCTACGTATCTATCTCTCCACTGACACTACCCAGTCTTGATTGCTGTTGCTATGTAATAAGACTGATTCTTCCCACTTTATTCTTTTTTTTCCAAAACTGTTTTATCTATTCCAGCTCCTTTGCCTTTTCACTTAATTACTGAATAATCTTGCTTACATCTATAAAATAACTTTGTTGGGACTTTGATAGGAATTACATCAAACCTGTGTATCAATCTGGGGAGAACTGATGTCTTTATTATGTTAAGTCTTTCATGTTCATTGCTAGTAGATAGCAATACAATTGATTTTTTGTATGTTTATTCTGTATCCTGCAACCTTGCCAATTGCAGTACAATTAGATTGTGTGTGTGTGTGTGTGTGTGTGTGTGTGTGTGGTGTTTTTTTAAGAATCCCTGGGATTTTCTGCATAGACAATCATGTTATCTGCAAATAAGGACGGTTTTATTTCTTCCTTTCTTTACCTGTATGCCTTTTAAAAAACTTTTCTTGCCTTATTACAATGCTTACAACTGGCTAGACCATCCAGACTATGTTGAATATGTCCCAGGATTATTAAGTAAAGTGTTTTATTTTTAAACCCTTGAGTTTTATAACCTTAGTTACTAATTTCTAGTTTTATTTCATTTTGATCAAAAAGTTGATGGCATATTTTCTGATTAAATATTCCATATATAAGACAATCAGTTATGTAAGTTTCCCTTATCATCACTCCCATACTATCTACTTTGCAGTCTTCATTAACATAAACTGGGATTTTAAACTCAAATAGACTATGAAGTTATTTTTATGCCACATGGCCTTTCATTCACAAATATTTTTGACATCTGCTATATATTTTATTATTAAGACTTTTTTATTTTTTAAAGTTTTTTTTTAATGTTTATTTATTTTTGAGAGAAACAGAGAGTGCAAGCTTGGGAGGAGCACAGCGAGAAAGAGACAGAGGATCTGAAGTGGGCTCTGTGTTGTTAGCACAGAGCCCTATGTGGCACTCAAACCCACAAACTGCGAGATCATGACCTGAGCCAATGTCGGACACTTAACCAACCAAGCCACCCAGGCACCCTTAGACTTTAATTTTTCAATCAGTTTAACATTCAAAGCAAAACTGAGGGGGAGGTAGAGAGAGTTCCCACATATTCCTGCCCCCAAACGTGCACAGCCTCCCTTATTACCCTAACTGACACCAGAATGCTTCATTTGTCACAAGTGATGAACAATCTGCCAACTATTTTAATACAAGATTTATAGCAATTATTTGGACTTAATATTATGTTTAAGTACTTGATGTATTCACCCCAGTTCCTCTATACCATAACTTCTTCCTTGTTGAGTTCCTAATATTGGATCGTCTCTCAATCAGATGGACAACATCTTCAAATAACTCTTTCATCAGTGGTATATTTCCAGAGCCTTTTTATATCTGAAAACTGTCTGTTGCCTTCACACATTAATGAAAGTTTGAGAATCAAATATGTAGATGATATTTCCCCTCAAAACTCTGCTGATGGCAGCTGCATTGTCTTAAGTCTCCTACTACTCACTGCAAATACATATCCAGACCCTGGAGTTGCCAAAAGATGTATGGTGTGGATTATCCTTAGTCCTGCTCTCTGCCCACTTTGATGATGATCAGATCCACTTCTCAAGCCAAGGCTGGAGGCCAGGATAATGTACACAGCACCAGGTTTCTAGCACGCACTCATCCACTGCTGCTCTGTTGTCCTCAAACAGACTCCTCTCTCCTCCACTATCTGGTTCTCCGATCCCAGGATGCACTCACACCATAGTTCCTCTGGTCTCTCCTCGGCAGCTTACCTATGCAAGCCATGCCACTCGAGGTTCAGTTCACCACCAACAGTTCCCTACACAAACCAGGGCACAATTAAACTGCCTCACTTAACTTCCTGACTTCTCTGAGTAAATGTAGGAAGATTAGGGGTTGTAAGAAGGCTCTGGTCATTTCAAAAGTAATTCCTGAGCAGAAGGGGGCTGACTTTTTACTTGGTACAAACTTGGGTCTCTTAGTTTAGGAACAGAACAGCAGAAGAGACACTGTTTCGATTTATCTTTGCCTCCAGAGGTGATGCTTAGAGTGAATGGACCCAATCCAGCCCTATCTGCCTTACCGTTTATAGAGATTTCACTGAGATTCCACCAACTGGTTCTCTATTTCCAGTGTTGTTAATAGCATTCCTCCTATTCTATGCTATCATAGGCATTTGAGGGAAAAGTTAGAAATGCTGCATTAGAGGCTGATAACCAACTGTTATTTTCAACCTGTGCCAATACTAAGTCTTTACTTGGGGTTATAGAGCTTCCAATGTTCATGGCAGTTGCAGATCCTGTCTTGCATGAACCAGTGTGGTCCTACTGTGCTAATAATATGGGAGGGTTTCCTTCCAGGGGATAGCTCTACAACAGATCCCCATAGAACAGTGGTTCTCAGAGTTCACTGTACAGAAGCATTGCCTGGGTAGCTTATTAAAAATTGATCAGGCTTGGGGCGCCTGGGTGGCGCAGTCGGTTAAGCGTCCGACTTCAGCCAGGTCACGATCTCGCGGTCCGTGAGTTCGAGCCCCACGTCAGGCTCTGGGCTGATGGCTCAGAGCCTGGAGCCTGCTTCCGATTCTGTGTCTCCCTCTCTCTCTGCCCCTCCCCCGTTCATGCTCTGTCTCTCTCTGTCCCAAAAATAAATAAAATGTTGAAAAAAAAAATTTAAAAAAAAAAAAATTGATCAGGCTCCACCCCAAAGATTCTAATGGAATCCAGGGTCTACATTTTTAACAAACACCAGGGGGTGCACGCAGGTGGTCCAAGAACAGCTCTTGGAGAACTGCAGCACCAGAAGCACCTCCTCTAAAACCATCAGGCATGAACTTTTCAGCTGCCTCATCTGGTAGTTCCTCAAGGCCACAAATGGAAAGAGGTAAATATAATTCTGCACCTACTACAACTGCTGCAACAGAACTGCCTGGTGCAGCCACACTAGATAAGGCAAAATGTTCTCAAATTTTTTCACTGCTTGTTAGACTCCAGCAAATGCCCTTTCGCCAAAAAAATAGCACTTAATGGGAATTCTAGAGATGGATTTCTACACATCTGAAATGATATATTTACCACATTATTCTTAATGGCATTGTTTGCAAAAGCCCCAAATTGGAAATAATCTAAAGCTCACCACTAAAGGACTGGTTTTATAAATTATGAATCATCCATACAATGGAATACTCTGCATCTGTTTGTTTTTTTTTTTTAACTATGAGAAAGCTCTTTTTCCTACTTATACAGAACGATCTCCAAGATGCAGGGTGGGAGGGGAAAGGGGAGTAATTCAAATATGTAAAGACTGGCATGGCGTGAGCCCCCACCAGTCAGCGAAGATACGCAACAAACCAGGACAAACGTCGGCCATTACATCATATGGAGCCTAATGACCAAATATCAGCAGACAAAAACAGCAAAGAATGTGGGTTGTAGTATCCCACCTTTTCCCATGAAAACATTGGGGGTGGGAGAAAAAAACTTCTGGAAGGAGTTGGGAAAAAGGGGTGGGTAGTGGATAAACAGGAGACAAATAAGTAACAGACTTTAAAACTACATACTTCCTTATATTTTTTGAACCATGTGAATATATTACCCCCCCCCAGTTACATTTTAAAACTCTCTAATTTTTTTTTAACTTATGAGATTTTTGATGTGGAAAAGGGAAATGCATGCCCAAGGCTGGTGTGACTTAATTTTAATTTTATATTCCTTTTGGGTCCCTGTGGTTTGGTATTTGTCAAATGTGCCCATTAGCAAGCAGTTTGCTGCAGTAATGAAGGTGGGGTAAGCTTGCCTCACCTATAATGGTAAGTGGCTATGGTCCAACCAATGATGTTCAAGAGACTGACTGAATCAGGCTTTACAAAAAAGTACAGATTATCTCTCCCAGTAGCTCTCAAACCTGGCTGCTTGCTATAATCACCTGGGGAGCCTTTAATAAAACCTGCTGCTCCTGCCTCACCCCCACATATTCTGATTGAATTGGTTTGAGGTAGGGCCAGAGCACTGGGACCTTTAAAAGCTCCCCTAGGTCAATCTAACATGCAGCCACTAGTGACAACCTCCTCACTTGGCAGGTCTGAGGTGAGATTCCGAATCCATATGTAGAAACACGGCCTCCAGGTGATACCGTTCAGCCAGGTTTGTGACCATCAGCTCCAGATGTGCCTGCCACCCAAAATAAACCCTTCCTTGTTACCCCAACCATCACCACACTCAAGCAAGGACTTAAGCATTTGCAAAGGCCAGGTTTAGAGGAGAAAAGCCAACTTTGTTCAAGACGTAAGAACTCCATTTCCTAAATGAAGTCAGATATGGTTATTTCTGAGAGTGTGGCTCACACTCCTACAGCCCCGGTTTCTTCCTCCTCCTCTTTCCTCCCCACACACAACTCCAAGGGCCCTGATCGGAAATCTGCCAGTGCTCACACCCCACCCTCTAGTACCCCAGTAACAGACCAAGAGGGAGAAAGCACACATGCGAACGCGTTCCATTTCGAACCTAAAGTGGGTAACGGTTCAAGGAGGGGAAAAACTTTGTAAACTGAAAATACTTTCTAGAACTGGTTGTTGTAACAAAGACCAGTGGTGAGAAAGCCCAATTCCTAAGAATCGAAAAATAAAGATCTTCCTTCCCCTTAAAATTACTACTAAAGATTTTTTTAAATTTTATTTTAGACAGAACACACGAGCAGGGTAAAGGGCAGGGGAAAAGAGAAAGAGAAAGCGAATCCCAAGCAGGCTCTGTGCTCAACAAGGAGCTCAATCCCACAACCCTGGGACCACGACCTGGGCCAAAATCAAGAGTCGGACGCTCAACAACTGAGCCACCCAGGCACCCCCAAACTACTATTAAAATAAGTCATTATTTCCTGAGGGAGGGGCTCCTGATGCAATTCCATAAGATTTCTCTGCAGACATACCCGGGCCCTCTCCAGCCAACAAAGTCAGGCCTTATGCTGACAGGGCTTGAATATATTTAAGGAAGCTCCAGGGAGTAAAATAAAGGGAAATGGGAGCTTTTAATGTCCTAAAAACTGAAGAAACACTTTTTTCCCCCAAGGTCTAAAAATCAACACTTCTCTTATAAATGCTAGACACTTTGGAAGGCAAGGTGTCCCTAGAGAGAAGCTTCAGCAGACTCTCCTTCACACCCTCTATGACCACCTAATCCTGTTTCTCTACACATGACCTGATTGGAAAAAGAAAAGCTTTTATTCTGAAATGATAACAGACAGAATCAAGCAAGGCCAGGAAGGAAATCCACCATAGCTCAAAGGGAGAATTCCATAAAAAGAATGTCAAATGGAGGGATAGATGGATGAATGGATGGATGGATAGATGGATGGGTGGATGTGTGGGTGGGTTGGTGGATAGATGGATGGGTGGGTGGATGGATGGATGGATGGATGGATGGACGGACGGACAGATGGATAGCCGGGTGGCTGGGTGGGTGGGTAGATGGGTGGATGGGTATCAGTTCACACAACTCTCAAATCCAGGGCTCTAGATACCAGAACTGAAAGTCTTCATGTGAAAAAGTGTTACTTCTCTCCTTAAAAAGGTTATTTCCCCCAACTGTACATGCTATCACCTTGTTTCCCTCCCAAATCCCCAAATCACGAAGGCTACCTATATCGGTTAAGATGCTTTGTGCTTCACTGACAGAACAGCCAACTACGTGCTGCTTAAACAACAGGAGTTTATCAATAAATCTCACACACACAGGAGTTTGGAGCAGGAGGTTTCTGGGGCTGAATGAGTGATCCAAGGATGTCAGTGCTCCAGGCCAGTGTCACTGCAGCTCTAGGCATCTAGTTATAGTCACGAGGCAGTGGCCGTAGCTCCAACCATTATTTTCACGTTTGACAACCTCCAAGGCAGGAAAAAAGGGAGTGGGATGAAAACAAGAGTTCTCCTATCTTAGGCTGACCAAAATTGTGCCCCATGCTCGCCTCTAGACCAACCGCTGACACGGGAAATAGAATCATCATGGATCATTCTTACCTTGTCCCTTGGGGACATTGCCACTAAACACAATTAGGAACAGAGGGACAATGGCTATGAGAAGGGCCCACATCACCTGCCACAGCAGCTACTTCTGAATCCCCAGATACCTACGAGGCCCCCTCCAATCAGAACTGCACCCTAACAATTCCCAAAATGTGCCCTCCACAGATATTCCAATAACCTCTTCCACCGATGGCTATGTTTTGCACCATCACCTCAGCCTCTTACTCAGAATCACACTAAAACCAGCTCAAGCAAAGGAGGAAGTCTGTTATAAGGAAAGAAAAGTGCCTCACGGAAACCAGGGGCAGTAAGTGTGATTTGGCTTCAACGCAGGACCGTCAAGAACCGACACGGCCACCTGCATCTCTCTGGTCCACAGGACCTCCGAGCCTGCCTCCCGCGGCTGTGTCTCTGCAGCTAAGCTTTCTGTGCTTCCTGGTGCGCATCGCGCAGTCCCCAAGATGGCACACCCTTCCAGTCTGGCGTTGATGGAGGCTGGCTGGCATCTCTCAACGCAAAGCCCAAGCACCCAGAGGAAGAATCGGGGGAGCCATGCCTGGTCCATCATCAGTGGGCAGGGAAGGGCAGGTCACACAGTTCAAACATGATGGCTATGGACCACTCCTTAGGGTCTGTTTGCCCAAAAGCGGGGGATGTATGGGCCTCAAAGTCACCCCAAAGGTTCTGTGTGAGCCCTCTTTGCAGGCTCTTCACCCTCCTCCTGGGGCATCAGCCGCCAAGACCCAGCAGGCCAGAAGGATGGGAAGGAAAAAAACAGTAGGCATCTCTGTCTGCCCACCTGACCCTCACACCTCTCGGGGGCACAGCTGGCAGAGCGCAGCTGGAGAGGAGGGAGGAAGCCATCATCTTGCCTGGCAGCCACCCTCTCTCTTCCCTCCTTCCTGCTGTGCCTCAGGTTGGCTCCTGCCCAGGTCCCTGCTCACACCCTCACACCCACCTAACTACACTCACCCTCACATTCAACGCTCCCCTCTGGGCTCCTCTTTGCCAAAATGCTTTCCCACACAGGGGTCCCTGTCTTCCAGCTCACTCTCCACGCACATGTCTACCTCAGAAGTGAGCTCGGTCTATTTTAAACTCCTGTAGCTGTCTGCCATCTGTCTCGTCTGGAGGCCTCGTGGTCTACTGAGAGGAGAATAGAACCAATTTGGAAATCCGGAAATTGAATTCTGGTCCTTGCTCCACCATCAGCTCCAGAACCTTGGAACCATCATGGCATCCTTCCGGTGGCTGACAGAGAAAATTTCCCCTTGGCTGGTTCCTGGGGCTTCCGGCAGCATCAAAGGCAGTGAAAGGTAAAAGTCTCGGGCTGTGAGGTGACAGTGCACAGTAAGGTCTTTGGGGGTGCCTTTGCTGACCCCAAGTGGGCGCTGTTTGGGAATTAATGGCTCCCTCTACTGCCTTGACCAGACACTCCCAGTGTTCTGGGAGACCAGCCAATGACGGATGGGGAATCCTCAAGTCCATCCTTGGGCACTGATGCTTAGAAATGGTTGCCATGGCAGAGAGCTCTGCCGCGGGCTTTCTGAGGGACCCTGAGCAAGTCGTCAGCCTCTGTGAGCTTCTGATTCCTTCCGATGTGACTAGGCATCTGCTCAGAGTCATAGGATGTGACAGGTGTGTCTCTGGCTGTCACATAACAGTGCCTACCACACGATGTTGTTGTAAGGATTAAATGGGCCCAGTGCTAGCCAAGAACAGTAATGACATTAAGTGTTTTCTATGTGTCGGGTACTAGGCTAAGAACTTCGCATGTACAAATTCATAACAAACCTATGAGGCCCATAATAAAGCACTCGATGTTTTCGTTTGGAGACATCACAGCAACAACAAGTTAGAAGAGAGAAATCTAGAAAGACACACACTGAAAACCAAATTTAACTCCTTTCCTAGAAGCTGCACACGAGTTGTTGAAATGCTTTTCAAAAGAGCGACTCCATAAATTTGGGTGGGAAAAAAACAATCTACCTTGAGCACCTGCCCATCCGCAAAAAATAGAGCTGCTATGGAGGTTCGAGAGACTGGCCTATCAATATTCCACACACACATGCTTCCTGCCATCTTTCCTCATACCGCTATCCTCCCCCAGATGAAAGCTTCCCACATCCAGAAGACACCAGCTGGCTGGGAGACAGCTGCCTTCCCGTGTAAAAGGAGAATTACTAGGGGGTCTGACCGTCACATGGGTCTCTACAAATCCCATTTTGACCATAGCAGATGGGAGAGAGAAGCAATTATAGGTGTAAAATGTTACAGAAGATGTTCAGGGGCTTCCACGGTGGTGTGGGAAGGGGGGTCACATTCCACAGAACACTGTCTCCCACCACCTCATCAATCCTCTGCTCCTCACTCGCCTCCCTCCCAGACGGTCTCAGGAACCCCAAAAACCTACTCTGATTTTGCAGGTCAGCCTCTCTTCTTGGAAACCCAAGCACTAGAAGAATGGGAACCTCACCTTCTCCCATAGATTCTATCAAGGTGTCAAAGAACTCTCCCACATGAAAACAGGCTCTTCCAAAATGAAGCTGGCACAATCACTTTTTATCCAAGAAGTATTTACTGAGCATCCACTATATGCCAGATGCTATCCCAAGCTCTGAGGCTACAGACGTGAACAAGTTGCTAAGGTGATACAAGAGTCCCCGTGTTTCTGTGGGTCTGATGATATACAACATATTATTACATTGACATGAATTAAGGGATTTCTGTCCTGCAGCCTCTGCTGAGTGCTTTCTATACCTTATCTTACTTCCTTCCTCACAACCACCTAGGAGGCTCTTCATTCCTATTTGACAGATGAGAATACCAAGGCTCAGAGAGGTACATAATCTGCCCAAGGCCACGTAGCTAGAAAGCAGCTGAGTTCAAATGCAACTGTCTGGTTCAAGAGTTCACACTTTTAGCCACTATCCTCTGGAGACCACACCGGTCTCTGAATTCTAATCGTTCAATAACCCCCCAGGGCCTCCACAACGGACGCCAAACCTTCCCACAACAGTAGTCCTCCTTATCTGAGGTTTCATCCTCCCCGGTTTCAGTTACCTGCGGTCCACCAGGGTCCAGAGGCAGGTGATCCTCCTTCTGATGTATCATCAGAAGGTCAATAGAAGTCCCCTTGCTTCATCTCATCATGCAGGCATTTTATCATCTCCCACCATCATGAGAAGGAGGGTGAGGACGGGACAATCAGATATTTTGAGAAGGAGAGGGACCACATTCACATAATGTTTTTACAGTATATTGTTACAGTGGTCCTATTTTATTGTGAGTTTTTGTTGTTAATCTCTTATTGCACCCAATTCTGTATGTATAGGGAAAAACTTGGTTATGTATAGTGGTCAGTACTATTCCCCTATTTCAGGCATCCTCTGGGGGTCTTGGAATGTATCTCCTGTGGATAAGGGGGGACCGCTGTATTTTCTATTATGACCTCCCACAAATATTTCTCAGTCACCTTGATTCCTGCCATGGCAAAAAACTAACCCTTCCTGAAAACATCCCTCACACTTTCTCTCCTCTGGGCTATCCTTTACTCTGTTCCCTCTTACCAATCTGTCCTCTGTCCTTTGGCTCCATTCCAAAACTCCAAACCCCATCTGACAAGACCTCCTTAAACACTAGCTACAAAAGCTACCTTCTTAGTTTTCTTGTGTGAGTAAAGAGAACCACTATATTACTCATGTCCAAGGTCAGACAAGAGTGTCAAAGTAAAATCATGTATTGAGGTTACTATTCCAGGTTTGGGGCGGGGGTAGGGGGGAGTCACCTTCTCCAGGAAGCCCTCACAGTCCCTCTAACAGAGGGGTGTTTTCCACCCATTTGGCTCACTGCCCTCTTTTTCTACCTCGCCCCCCAGCCCTTCTCACCACCCCTTTTACATGGTGGGCATTCATGGAGAGCCTCTAACAGTGATCACTGCTGCCTACAATGCCTGACTTGCACGTGGCAGAGGGTCCCCCCCACACAGCAGTGACTTGCACAAGCTCTTACTTAATACACATTTGCTGAAATGACTCTGCAATTTCTTACATTTCTACACACTTCAACGATATTTCCAAAGCCGGTGTCCCCACCCAGAGCCCACTTCGCCCCGGACCTAGCCTATGTGAGCATTTTGGGACAGCTCATGACACCCCATGGTTGCAATTACCACTGATACGCAACAAAGTCCCACATCTCCGTCCTGAGTCAGATCCATGACCCAAGCTCCAGGTCTGAAGCCCTACATGCCAACCAGGCTGTGCCATGTGGACATCAGCGAGGCACCTAAAAGAGGAACTCAGAATTCCCTCAAAACCTGGTCTTCTTTCCATGGTCCCCCATTCTGCAAACGGCACCACCACCACCCCTACACAGAAGCCTGACAACCATCCCTGCCTCCTCCCTGTCCTGGCCCCCTCCACATCCAATCAATCACCAATTCCTCTCAATAACTCCCCCTCCAAATAAGTCTCCAACCATCCACCCCCCTCTCCTTCCTCACTACACCCAGGCATCCTCCAGTCCTACCCAGACTACTGCAAGCACCTCCCAACCCAAGTCCCTTCCAGCCTTGCCACCTGGAAATTCATCTTTCAACTGGAACCAGAGTAGTTTTCTAAAAGGCAAATTGAATCATGTAATGCTAAAAAAAAAAAAAAAAAAAAAAAAGACCTCTGCACCCTCAGAATAAGATCTACACTCTTTAATTGGACACATGAGCCATTTGTGATTGGATTCCTGCCTTCCTTTCCTTTAACCACATCCCCACCCTATAAACACACAAACACAGATGCTCTCTGCACCAGCATGCCAAATTGATTTTGCTCCCTCAGCCCTCCTGTGCCTTTGTTATTCTCTCTGCCCGGAAACTTCTTCCTCTTCTTTCCACGCCCTCCTTTGACTTAATTAAACCTATCATCTTTAGGGCTGGACTTTGATATCACTTAGTCCTGGAAGCCTTCCCAATGCCTGCCATCAGGAGCCCCGACTCTGCACACCTCAAGGTCTTGTGCTTACAGTGACCACACCACACAGGCACTGTATGTGCACCTGCCTGATTATTTGTCTGTATTCTGTACCAGACGATGCTTTCATAATGGCAGACTGTGGCAACTGTATTCACTGTTAAACACCCTACCACCGCCACCGAGCACAGCCAAGTATTCAATAAATACTTCGACGAATAAATAAATCAACTAATGTAGACATCAAGGCTTCTGAGAAAACTCTTGACAAAAATAATCCTGCAGGGCGATACTCTGATGCCTGGGAGCTGCCTGGCAGACTGAGATCCTTTATTTAAGCTTTTAAGAAGGGCTTCACATTTGGGAGAGAGACAGGACAATCTTGGGCAGGAAAGGCTGGAGTTCAGCATTGCAGGGCTAATAAGGCAATGTCAAGAACAGAGTCCCTGGCATCCTACTAGAAATGGTGAGAACGTGAGCACTCTTTCCAAGGAAAGAGCCAGGCTCAAGAACACACATATCCTGGTTAATGAGAGGAGAGTCATGCCCAAGAAGAGAATGAGCACCCATGGCTACAGATGCCCAATGACCAGCCAGGCCTGACAGTGCCCCAGTGGGCATATCCTGCAGAACGAAAACAGAAACTGCTGTCTCTTCTGGTGCCTCTTCCTGGGTGGTGACCCACTGAGCCAGTCCCAGGGTGAAGGACAGGGATCCCAGTAGAAGGCACCCCAGGCATGGATCTTATAAAAAGGAACGGTCAAAAGGGGACAATTTCAAAGCTTTCCTATTCCTGGCACTTTCTATCCCATTCTCATTTCCCCCCATATCTCAATATCCTTTCTGGAAGCTGTGTTCCGTTCTTCCTCCACAGAGGGCTCAGGGTTTGAGGTACATTAGAAATTGGGCAAATAAGTGTACCCCAAATGTACTAACCAACGGCCAGATGTTAACCTAGATGGTCTTATCTAGTGTCCTGTGCTAGAGTCCAAGGAAACAGCCAACCTCTCTATTACCTATTAGTTTTTACCCAGATGTAGAATAAAGCTACATGGGGTCTACTCATTACAGGAGAAGATGATTCGCGACTGGAGCCTTTGGATTTTAGAATCCAGATCTAGAGATATCATGCAGTAGTAGAAAGTAACAAAACAAAGATGAATATTAGGGTCTTGAAAAAGAATTACTTCTTCTTCTCATTAGAAGAAATAGAAATGGGTTAATAAGAAACACAGAAATACAGAAGCTGAGTTGTGTGGTGGCCACTAGATCAACAATTCTGATTCTCTCCTCCTCCGGAGCATAGAGCAGTATGGCACCTGTCCGCCCCTGTTTGAAGTTAGCCTAGCCACGTGACTTATTTTGACCAGCAGTATGTGTTGGGCAGTGATAGGTACTTCCAGGGAGAGCTTCAAGAGCCACCACAAGACTTGCCAAGGTCCCTTTTCCCACCTCAATGATTATAAAAGCATGCTTCAAGCTAGGGTGTCCATTGGCAGCTCCCTGTTGTGGTAACCAGCAACCCTTCCCCTCACATCCTAGCCAAACCATGCTGATCGTGGTTGGGACCCAGAGATAATGCCAGGAACTCCAGACATGCCAACATCAGCTCAGCATTAGGAGAAACTCTGTCATTACTAGAGCTGCTGGGAGCAGTATGTTAGTTCCTGAAGATTGGATGGTCACCAGTGATATGCTGGGAAGGGGATTCAAGCATCAGGTGGTACAGCTAAGCACTTAAATTAATCATCTTTTAATAACAATACCACATACCCTCTGAAGAGCTATCCCTTTCCCACTCTTTGTCCACAAAATGCCACCCTGAGTTCCAAAAGGGCACAAGTCTGGTTAATCAGACCATTGTTTTCTCACTGGCCCCTGTGGCCGATTCAGATCAGTGAGATGCAACCACAGAGATGCAAATGCTCTTCCTTGCATAAACTTGAACACAGAGGAAATGTAGAGCTTCCAAGGCCATCTTGGCATATCAGTGAGGGGAGGCTCTTTCATGTGAGAATGTAGTTGAGATGGAGTAAGAGAAACCCTGACCTGGTACCACAACGAGCCCCTGGCTCAAACTATATCTGAAGGTAGATACCCTTGGACTTTTCTGGAGTGCGAAGCAATGAATTCCCTTCTTAATTAAGCTAGTTTAAGTTTCCCATCATCGGTCACCAAGATTTTTGACTCATACAAAGGGCCGGTTGGAATAAATGAATTTTTAGGTTCCATCCCATCCTGAGATTTTAAGGTTCGTATGTTAGCATTAGCTAGCTACCCTCAGCATTAAAAGGTGTATGTAGTTAGGAGAAAAGAAAAAAAAAAAAAAGATTATTCTAAACAGCAGGTGGATCCTGTAAGATCAGTCAGGTCTGTGCAAATCTAAACTGTGTTTGCCAACTCTGGCTCCTAAAATAAATAGCTGCCCTCTGGACATTAGCCAGTGGAGGTGGCTCATCTGTGACGTTAGCGCAGCCACAATGGTCAATCAGACCACATTCCCTGATTCCTCAATAAGGTGCAACACTGGCGAGCCCAGGTGGCTCAGTCAGTTTGGCATCTGACTCTTGATTTCAGCTCAAGTCACAATCTCATGGTCTATGGGATCGAGCCCCATATCGGGCTCCACACTGACAGTGCAGAGCCTGCTTGAGATTCTCTCTCTTCCTCCCTCTGCCCCTCCCCAGCTCACGCACTCTCTCTCTCTCTCTCTCTCTCTCTCAAAACAAATAAAAACAAAATAAGGTGCAACATTGGGTTATGGTGGTAGAAGCTGGTGGGGCTAAAGCCCCTGGATAAGGGAGGTTTGCTGGTTTTCTTTTTGAGAATGTGTTGTCAAAGCACACATGTCATTGAGACAAAACGCAATGGAGATTCCTGCAGAGACGTGCCATAATGACCACGACAGTCAGCGTGTATGCTTCAATATCGACGCATTCAAAGGTATCATGGGAAAAAAATACAACATAAAAAAAATAAAAAATAAAAGCTAAAGGGATCATGGCCCCTTCAGGTGCTTTCACCACATGAAGATCTGACAAAGTAATTCTGCTAAATGTAAACACAGTTCGTATATATCTTCAATCTAACGAAGTGCAGATAAGGCGTTACGAAGTGCCAGGAGGCAGACGTCTTCTGTTTGGTCTACACTGTGTCCTTAAGAGAAAAAAAAAACTCAAATTTTACATAAAATCCAGATTCTCTTGAAAAACCAGAGGAGCTGGCAGCCGTGGTTCACACTCCAACAGGGCACAGGTTACTATTAAGTGTCCTCTTTACCAGGCACCTACTCCCCAGTTAGACCGGGGCGCTCCACACCGCTGCCTTACCCCCAACTCGATTCCTCGTTAGGTCTCCTGCCTGGATCCTGTAGGACTTGAGTTTATAACCCTTTTACATTTGCCTAGGTGTCCACGGAGAGCAAGGAAGTGTCATTTTAATCGGCCAGGGTCGTTTTTGGACACTGGACTCCAGTGTTTGCGTGATCTTCTGGTAGCCTTCCAGGCATCACCGGGCCAAATATCACATACCGCGAACCATCAGCCCCCAGGCCTTTTGCTGGTATCGTCCCCCCTCGCCTGCCCTTTCCCGAAGCCTTTGCCGACGGGAACTCAAGTGAGCCCATTAAGACTCGACTCAAATGCCTTCATCTTGTGAAGCCTGCCTTGATGCTAGCCCAAGAATTATGGTTCAGAATTAATGGCTTGTTTCTTAAAATTCTAGTAACGTGAGGGCAAACCACATCTTAGCCCTTATTTCGTCCTGCTTTGCTTTACACTTTTGTAGGGACCAGGCTGTCTCCTCATGAGACCAACGTGTCTCTAAGGACAAAGACGAAGTCTCCAGCTCCTCAATCATAATTCGTGGTCACTCGCTAGGCACCAGCACTTTATCTTCCTCTTCTCACTGAAACCCCACCACGGCCCCTACGAGCCCCTATCCATGTGTCCATTTGAAAGATGAGGGAACTGAAGCCTAGAGAGACTCCGAGTCCCAAGAGCGGTTTTCTTAACTGCTGTGCTGCCTGGGCACGCTGCCTCTGCTGCCCTGTACTTGGAAGGCAGTCGAATGTGTTGGGTGGAACAGAACACCTCCACCCACTGCTGCAGGACTCTTGAAGGCAGGCACCTTCCCCCGCCTCCCATCCCCCTCCCCAGGCTCAGCCCTGAGCCCGAGGGGCCTGCAGCGGGCTGTCTCACCCACTTCTCTCCCCCAGAGCCTGCAGTGAACGCCACTCTCTGCTCCCACACGCGCGCCTGGCAGCGGGGCTGGGCAACCTTCCCTCATCACACGACCCCTTCCGGCAGCTCTGCTTCCCTCTGAAATTACATTAAATTGTTCCATTAGTGTCAAAAAAAGGAAGATGCATGATACTTTTATGAATTTCCTTTTTTAAAGAAAGTTATCTTCAGAGCTGTGCTCGTGCTGACGGCTTCCAGAAAGTTGGAGGTTATGTGGGGGCAGGATTTATTTGCAGAAAATCACAAAATCAGTCTAAATACCAGAGTTTATTCCAGTTGGCTTGCCTGAATCGATACAGATATGATAATGCAAAATCATGGAAGTTGACTTCAATAGACAGTTCTCCAAAAAATGATGTACGAAACAACGATAAACACATGAAAATATGTTCAACATCATCCGTAGGGAAGTGCAAATCAAAACCACAATGAGGGCGCCTGGGTGGCTCAGTCAGTTAGGCGGCCGACTTCAGCTCAGGTCGTGATCTCGCAGTTCGAGCCCCGTGTCAGGCTCTGTGCTGACAGCTCAGAGCCTGGAGCCTGCTTCAGATTCTGTGTCTCCCTTTCTCTCTGACCCTCCCCTGCTCGCTCTCGCTCTCTCTCTCACTCTCTCAAAAATAAACATTAAAAAAATTTTTTTAAACCCATAATGAGATACCACCTCACACCTATTAAAATGTCTACTCTCAAAAACAAAAAGAGAGAAAGAAAGAGAGAGAGAAAGGAAAAGAAAAAAGAGAAGAAAAGAAAATATCAAATGTTGATAAGGATGTAAAGAAATTGGAACCCTAATAGACTGTTGGTGCGAATGTAAATTGGTGAAGCCTCAATGGAAAACAGTATAGAGGTTCCCCCAAAAAATTAAAAATAGAATTAACATATGACCCAGCAATCCTACCTCTGGGTATATATCCAAAAGGATTTAAAGCAGAGATATTTGTATACCCCTGCTCATAGCAACATTATTCACAATGGCCAAAATGTTTCAGAAGCAACTAAGCGTCCATCAGTGGATGAATAGATAAACAAAATGTGGTATATACATACACTAGAATATTATGCAGTCTTTGAAAGGAAGTAAATTTGGGGGTGCCTGGATGGATCAGTGGTTTAAGTGTCAGAATCTTGATTTCGGCTCAGGTCATGATCTCAACGTTCATGAGATCAAGCCCTGCATCAGGCTCTGCACTGACATCAGGTAGCCTGCTTGGGATTCTCTCTCTCCCTCTCCCTCTGCCCCTGCCCTGCTCTCTCACACTCTTTCAAAATAAATAAATGAATTTTTTTAAAAAGAAAGGAAGTAAATTTTGATACATGCTACAATATAAGTGAACCTTGAAAACATTATGCTAAGTGAATTAAACCAGCCACAAAAATACAAATACTGTATTTATCTGAGGTACCCAGAGCAGGCAGAATCATAGAAAGCAGAATAGTGGTTGCTAGGGGCTGGAGGGAGGGAAGAATGAAGAGGTGTTGTGTGATGGGTACAGAGTTTGAGTTTTGCAGGATGAAAGGAGTTCTGGAGATTGGTTGGTTGCACAACAATGTGAATGGATTTAGCACTACCGAACTGTAATGATAAAATGGTACAGCCCGGAAAGGACCTCGGGGAGAGTTTCATGGATGCCTTGTGGAGCAGAGGGGTTTGGGCTGGAGCTGAGGGGAGGTGGACCAGTTGTCGGGAGCAAGCTGCTATTCCCAATGAACCTCTGTCTCCCAAACCAAAGACTATGAGGGTCAGGATCTCGCGAGAGTCCATGCAGCAACCCTCCGCACTGCCCAGGGTAGAAGGGGGATGCGGAGCGGAGCAGAGACACAGCCAAGAAACATCATGCCCACGGCGAGGATCTGACTGCTCCAGGGCAGAGGGAGGGATGGCTTCCGGGAGATGAAGGGAAGCATGAAGGTATGGCTGCCCCTCTGTCTGAGCTCCCTCCAGCCCCCGCCACTCCTGGGTGTACCTAAGCTGCCAAAACAAACTTCTAGAGACCTAAACTCCTCCTTCTCCTTTAGTCGGAGACAGAAAATGGTGAAAAGGCCCAGACTCCGGCAAAAACCCATCCCAACAGTCAGTACTGGATAAACACAGACCATCTCCGCAAGAGGAAACAGGAAAACCCTCTGTAGATTCACTCACTCAAAAGCACTTATTATCTCTGATTACAAGCCAGACACAATCCCTGTCTGATGGGAAAACAGACAAAAATCAGTCTGGTAAAAATTAAACCACAATGTTCAGAAAATGCCATGAAGGAAACAAATTTGTCATAGTAATGATGACGACTAAGATGGGGGGGTCTCTCTGGCAAGTCTAGCAGCTACACACCCAGTGTCCATCCCTCCCATCTCTCTTACTAACAGAACCTTGATATTATTCAATGTTCATGGATAAAAATATTCTAACTCGTAGCCTCATTTCCAGTCCTGGACAATGAGATCTCGATGGACTTCTTGGGTAGAGTATCACTACCCCTTCTAGACTAAAAAAGACAAAGCTTTGCAAAGAAGAGAGTTTTGACCCTTCTTTATTCTTCATGCCTGGAATGCAGATTAAAGACTTGGAGGGGCGCCTGGGTGGCTCAGTCGGTTAGGCGCCCCGACTCTTGATTTCTGCTCAGGTCGTGATCTCACAGTTTCTGAATTCAAACCCTGCACAGGGCTCTACATTGACTCTCTCTCCCTCTCTGCCCCTCCCCTGCTTGCACAAACAAGCTCGCCTCTCTCACTCTCTCTCAAAATAAATAAATTTCCAAAAACATTTTTAAATAAATAAATAAATACATACATACATAGATAATAAATTAATAAATAAATAAATAAATAAATAAAAATAATAGCAAAGGCTTGGAGGTTCTGCAGCTATTTTGGGACCATGGTAAGGCCGAACTACCTGCCTATAAGCTGGTGGACCAGGAAGACCAAAGGGGTCTGATGGCTTAATGACATCATTTACCTGTTCTGCAAGGTCTGGTTTACCTACAGTCCTCTCTGCCTTTTTTTTTTTTTTTTTTTTTTTGCTGGACCTTACTTTCTTCTTCCTTTTTTTTTTTTTTTTTACAGATTTTATTTTTAAGTAATCTCTACACCCAACGTGGGGCTTGAACTTACAACCCCGAGATCAAGAGTAGCATGCTCCACTGACAAAGCCACCCAGGCACCCCTGATCCTACTTTCTTAATTTCTTCAATGATGACATACTCCTTTTGTGTAATGAGAAAAGCTAATAAATATACTTCATTTTAGGGGTGCCTGGGTGGCTCAGTTGGTTAAGCATCTAAATTCAGCTCAGGTCATGATCTCACAGTTCACGGGTTCAGGGCGCACGTCAGGCTTTGTGCTGACAGCTCAGAGCCTGGAGCCTGCTTCAGATTCTGTGTCTCCCTCTCTCTCTGCTCCTCCCCCACTCACACTCTGTCTCTCTCTCTCTCTCAAAAATAAATAAAACATTTTTAAAAATTATATATATACACACACACTTCATTTTGAAATATATACCTATCTGGTTATATAGCAGAGATCATAAAAATATTTTCATGAGCTCTAGTATTTTTGTCAGACTCCAGAAAACTTTAGAGATTTTTTTTCTAGATTTTTCCATAACTATTCTATCAGGAACTTCAGTCCTCAAAGCACCTTTATATAGTATCTCCTCAGATGTGTTTTATGAGTATTATTATTCAATTTTGTTTTATTTTTTTTTTTTAACGTTTATTCATTTTTGAGACAGAGAGAGAGCATCAATGGGGGAATGTCAGAGAGAGAGGGAGACACAGAATCTGAAACAGGCTCCAGGCTCTGAGCTGTCAGCACAGGGCCCGACGCGGGGCTCGAACTCCCGGACTACGAGATCATGACCTGAGCCGAAGTGGGACGCCCAACCGACTGAGCCACCCAGGCGCCCCTCAATTTTGTTTTAGATCCATCCTAGGAAACATTCCAAAGGTAATAGAGCTATAGTTACTTTCCCTCAGAAACAACTTTGTCGCTGGATCCTCATCAATTTACAGCCCTCACATCATACTTACATCACAGCTCAAAAATAATTTGACAGATAGTACAGTTAACATGGCTTTTTACACAAAATACTTGAATTTAAACAGTAAGAGGAATGTTTCACCTTCAAAATACTCATTCTAGAAGGTTTAATCAAGAAAACTGAGTCTGAATGGAATTCCCAGAAAGGTGGACCAGAAATATTTTCAAACCACAACCTGTTAGCATAAGGGAGCAGCCAAGTCATGTTTAAAGCGCAGCTTCACACAGATCTTTAATCATGCACATGCCGAGGCTATGAACTTCTAAGCACAGAGTTGGCTGAACTCGTAAGTTTTTATTATTTTATTTATTCACCTATTTTTGAGAGAGAGAGAGATAGAGAGTGAGCAGAGGAGGGGCAGAGAGAGAAGGAGAGAGAGAACCCCAAGCAGGCTCCGCACTGTCAGCACAGAGCCCAATGAGGGGCTTGAACTCACGAACTGTGAGATCGTGACCTGAGCCAAAAGCAAGAGTCAGACGCTTAACCGATTAACTCCAATCTCATAAGTTTTTAGACGGCACTCTATCTTTCTTCATGTATAGCCTCTCTGCAGTTGTAGTTTTGAATTCTTCTTGATCCAAGAGTTATTTTAAAAGGTAATCTTTTAATTGCCTGATGGTTAGGTTTGGTTGGATATTTGTTTCATTTCATCCCTCACAAAACAGGTAACATAATAAAAGAATGCCTATTTACTCTTGACCTGATTCTACTCAATAATGAAAACCTGGTCATGTGGAGTTGACTGCAATTAGGGAGAAAGTAATAAAGTTTCTTCCAGTGGATTTAGCCTAATGCACCAAGGACAGATTGTTGCTTCTCTGGTTTTCCTACAGAAATCCTCTCCGCTTCCCTATTATCACCATCCCAGTTTCCTTTATATCCGATGGGCTTCCTGCCATCCCTCCAAGTGTGGAAAATGCCCCATTCCCAGGTTAGATCACCCCTCTTGTTTAGAAGGTCACAACACTCATTACTTATACAAAATGACCCCACCCGGCTCAAGGGGGGGGGGTGTCTTTCACTGCCTTTGCTGACAAACCCCATTCATTAAGACCCCATATTTCAACTCATCACAGTAACGTGAAGTGTTTCCTCAACCCACTGAAAACATTCTGGGCTAGTAACCTCAGACCACCGAGAATGACAAACACCTCAAATGTGAAATGCTTTGATGAGTCCCTCACACGCCGTTGATTTGGAGGCAAGTGGATTTTTCTAAGGCAGACACAGAATTCTTTCTCACTTTGAACTGGCTTCCTGAGATCACCTACCCTCAGATACCCATCAACGTCATGCCAGAAAGTGTAAGAAACATCTGATCCTCTCTCTGGGCCCCTGAGGAAACATTTTTTTCAACCAGGTGTAAATGAAGGTCAGTGCCTCTGTTTTAAATGTGGTCCATCTGGAGAAGTAAAGATAACTTATGAATGGCCTTTTGCCAGTGACCACCACCTGCATGTGGCTCGCCAGCTCTGCTCTTGTCCTTGTCACTCATATCTGTCTGGGTCGATCCCATTCATAATCTAGACCTGCGGCCCCTCCTAATCTCTGAGGCAGCATTTTTTCTTCAACTGCTCAGAGCCAAGCCATATAAACAAGGAGCCTGGATGAAACCACAGGGAAGGTTTCTCTGGGTCAACACATCACAATTCTAAAACCACACCAGGAGTGTCCGTGCCACGGACCATGTACTGGTATATGGAACAAGCTCCGGGTTTTATTTTAAAAAAGCAAGGTATGGGGCGCCTGGGTGGCGCAGTCGGTTAAGCGTCCGACTTCAGCCAGGTCACGATCTCGCGGTCCGTGAGTTCGAGCCCCGCGTCGGGCCCTGTGCTGACAGCTCAGAGCCTGGAGCCTGCTTCCCATTCTGTGTCTCCCTCTCTCTCTGCGCCTCCCCCGTTCATGCTCTGTCTCTCTCTGTCCCAAAAATAAATAAACGTTGAAAAAAAAAATTAAAAAAAAAAAAAAAAGCAAGGTATGCTAACATTTGAATGTGTTCCTTTTGGGAGGAAAGAAATAAATGCATGTGATATGCATGTGTATTATGGACTGGTTCCAGAAGCACAAACAAGAGATTGGTAATATTTCATAGGGAGATAACCTGAATAAGGGTCAAGGGTGGGAGAGAGACTTCTCAAGGCAAACGCTTGGGTACCTTTTTCATTTTGAACCAGTGACTATATATCACTATTCAAAACGTAAATTAAAGCTTTCTTGAAAAGAAATCAGAGACCCAGCCATATAATAGGAGACAAAGATGCCTGATAAACGATGCCATTAATCTATATTTCTTGACTTGGAAAAATGTTTACAATACCTTAGTTGTGGAGGATAAAAAGAGATTTGAGAATAACGTGTTTTAGTTTGGGCTTCTAATTTTAAGATACATATAAATGATGATTAAAATCTACAGAAATATAAACCAAAATGTTAATGGTTGGCTTTTTCCTAAGTAGTGGAAGGATGGGTGATTTTTATTTTCTTCTCTTGGTAATCTCCACTTTCTAATTGTTCTGTAATAATAGGCAAGCTTTTGGGAATTTTAAAATGTATTTATAAATTTAAAAAAAGAGAGAAGAACCCATCTCCTGCTTTTGTTCTACACACTCCACTCCTTCCTAGGCAAGGCAGTGGCTTTGGGGCCACAAGACTTCACCGCGAATACCTTATTTGGAGGGGGGGCAGGCGGGCTGCCAGGAAACTTCCCCGTGGCCAGAAGCAGAGTGGGGGAGGCAGGATTTTAAAAGTCAGAGCTGTAAACCTCGGCATAAAATAAGCAGCCAGGCTCTCATTTCAGCCATGTAAACAGTAATGTGTATTCATTAAAACTGCATTAGTCTAAAGAGTCCCCAGGGATCGAGGGCTAACGAGAGGGGGTGGGGAGAGAGGCTGCCGCCGCACCTGCTGTTTGCCACACAGTGTCACGGCCAGAGAAGGGCCACCCAGAGGGGCTTCGTGGCTCTCATCAGTCTTGTTAAAGGTAAACAGACATTGAGAAAAGGGAAGTAGCCAGGAACCCAAACGTCTGGCTTGCCAGGCCCTAACCTGCCCTGCGAGATGATTCTTGAGGAAAACGTACACCCCAATGAGGAGGCCTGCTAGGCATCACCAGCAGGGTCCACTGCAGAGCTGGGCCACAAAGAGGCGGGCACAGGAGGCTCCCGCCCCTTCCCCTGGAGGCCGTGCAAAACGTGATCGTGGGAAACCAACCAGGAAGGAGAGTGGTGGCCGACGTGCATCAAGGGTTTACTGCTCTAAAGGCTGTACATGTCTTAACTCATTTAAATCTCCCAAAGGCCGCATGAAATGTGTGCCATTACCATCCCTATGTATGGGTAAAGAAAAGGAGGCACAGGAAAGCTGAGCAATCTTCCCAAGGTCACTCAGCTAAGTGATGGTGTCCAGACTCAGAAACAAGTCTCACTCCAGAGCCCACAGTCTCAGACTCAACACCAATCTGCTCCTCCCAAATTTTGCCTAGCATCCGATTCAAACCCGGGCTTTAAAACGGTGACCTAGAACCCTGGCCAAGGATCTACTGGGTAGCTAGTGAGAGCAGGAACCACAGCTGTCAAACCCACAAATGCCAACAGTAGGCTGTATTGGCCCCATTGTACAGATTAAGTAACTGGGCTTAAGAGCTTGGGAATATTTCCATGTTCTCATCCTCACGACAGAAATGGAGACCAGGGCTACCCTCTGCCCCCAGGCAAGTGACACAGAAGGGACACAACTTAAGCTAAGGAAACTCAGAGAAGTATCAACAGCTCCCAGAAGCAGGGAACAAAGTTTCCTTTCCTTTTCTCTTTAATGTTTTTTGTGGGTTTTTTTGAGATTAAGAGAGCCAGTGGGGGAGGGGCACAGAGAGAGGGAGAGAGAGAATCCCAAGCAAGCTCCACACTGTCAGCACAGAACCCGATGCAGGGCTCGATCTCACAAACCATGAGATCATGACCTGAGCCAAAATCAAGAGTCAGACACTTAACCTACTGAGCCACCCAGGTGCCCCCAACGTTTCCTTTTCATTTTGCACTGCACAAAGCCCAAAATTACCTGAGCAGGAATTCTGAGATGAAGAACAAAGAAAAGGAGCCAGGAGGTTCCGACTGATACTCCAAACCTCCCCACCTCCAACCACCCAGCTGAGCCAGAGAAGCCAGAAGAACTTCCTTCCCCAAACTGGGAGCAGATCAGCAGCTTCATGCTTACTTCCCCTCTCCTAATCTCTACTTAGAGCTTTCAAGATTAGCAAGTCTGATGATAACTGTTTTGGTCGCTTCACACTCTTTTCCCACACTCACAAATGACTTCCCTGAAGCCTGGCGAAGAAGGAGAAGATGAGGTTCATGGCCACGTATCTGCCAGTAGGACACCATTGAGAGCTCAGCCCCCCACCCCCACAGTGTTGGTGTTACAAAATCCCACCCCTCGCTCTAGTTCATTGGCCACCAGATCTAAGCTGGGCCAATCAGATTCTTTCACAGACTTTAGACTGGAGGCTGAGAGTCATGGCCACCAGCATCTACACATCTCCCACGTAGAGTTAGACACAAGGAAGGCAGGTGTGCACAGAAGTGAGAATAGTGAGTACAGGCAAGAAGGAGAGGTGAGAAATGGAGAGCCATCTTCCAGCCCCCAGATTCCTCCCCTCTCCTTTTAGCCAGACTGACCTTCCCCTTGGTCCCAAGCAATGTCCCCACACTCCTACACCAGATAGCCCCTCTAGCTTTAGCTGACTTGAATTGGTTTCTGTTACTTGCAATCAAAAATGCTTAACTAACACACACCTCACCCTCACTGGCCTCACACATGAAGACCTCTGGCTAATGCACCCAAACGGCGGGAAATAAGTTAGCTGACAGGTAAACAAGCCAAAAGTAACAGCAAACAGGATGACAGTGAGGACAGCAGGACTGGCTTCAGCCTGAGGGCAGGCCCCAGGACTCAGCCAGTGTCCATTAAGCACCTATCAAGGGAGGCTGCCCTGGGAAGACAATATCAGGGGCCACTCAAATATAGACCCTGCCTTCAAGCTTATAGGGGAGCGGAAAGATTCACCAACAAAGCCATTAGCGAGAAATAAGGGGGGAAATGAACTTAAGGGTTAATCTGTTGATTCTAGGCAAAAGGGGAGTTCTGAGACGTCTAGCCCCGTGGGGGACACAAGAGGGAACACACTCCTGATGGGCAAAGGGCAGCATCTTTGAGAAAGGAGCTCCTTGGGGACAAGGAGAAGACTGGCTTGGCTGCACTGAGGCTCCAGGGAATGGAGGGTCGTAAGACTAAGCAGAGGGATGGGAAACAGGAAGCAGGTAATGGAGGGGAGTCACATTCAGGTAGACATTTCCTACCTGCTCTTCCATCATTATACACCCCCTTCACGACATCCGCTATTTCCACACACCATCCACAACACTATGACTACTTCCCTTTAAATTAAAGTTACATTACTTTTTAACTTCAAGTGTTTTTAAAATGGAAATGGTCTGAAAAATATAAACCGTATGACCAAGAAATTCCACTCCTAGGTAAATACCCAAGAGAGCTGAAAACATGTTCACACAAAAATTGTCCTTGATGCTCATGGCATTACTCATAATAGCCAAAAGGTGGAAACAACCTAAATGTCCATTGGTGGATGAAAGGATAAACAAAAATGTGCTATATCTCGATGGGATATTTTTAGCCATAAAAAGGAATCCTGACACATGAACCTTGAAAACATTATACCAAGGGAAAGAAGCCGGCCCCAAAGGACCATACATTGCATGATTCCATTTATATGAAATGTCCTGAACAGGCAAATCTAGAGACTGAAATTAGATGAGTGGTTGCCGGAGGGGGGTACGAGATTGGGCTGGAGACAAGTGGGCAGTGCCTGCTGATAGATGTGGGTTTCTTATGGGGTGGGGGGTGATGAAAATGTTCTGGGATGTTCTAGAATTAGATGGTGGTGGTTGTACACCATCATAAATATACAAAGCACTGAACAGTACATTTGTAAATTTTGGAAATGGTGAGTTTTATGTTATGTGAATTTTAACAAATGTCAATAAAATCGGAATAATAAGTAATTTTAAGAAAAATAATAATGTTTTAAAAGGAAGTGAAATGAAAAATAAAAATCCAGCATCTCTTAACAGAACTAGGAGTCAACCGTAAAAATAAACACAACCAAAACAAAAACATGTTCGTTCATTCTGGCTTGACACCATTGCCTGCCTGGCCGCAGCGTTAGGGTGGGGGTTGGGGTGTGAGTGAATTTTAAAGCACACTGGTGCCAACCTGAGGCTTCCTGCTTTGCCCAGTCAGAAGAATAAGAAAAAAAAAAAAAAGGAGAGGAGAAGAGAGAGAGAAGAGAGGGAGAGGAAAGGGAGAGAAAAGAAAAGAGAAAAAGAGAAAAGAGAAAAGAAAGAAAAGAGAAAAGGAGAAAAGAAAAGAAAGAAAAGAAAAGAAAAGGAGAAAAGAAAAGGGACTATGTCTGCCACACTGTGATCTCATGTTAGTGTCAGGTCTTAAAAAAACTTGTTGCCTGCCCCAAGCCCCACTTGGACCTTTGGGAAACTTTGCTCTAAAGGATGAAATCAATGTTCACGTGTTGCCTTACCATGTGCCAACCGATGTACCTGACACCCAACATTGGGTCATGTCATTAATCTATCACAGCAAGCGTGTGGCCTCAAGCCCAGAGTGAGCAGGAGCCAGGAGGGAACTCGGAGGGGGGTGGGGCACATAATGAGGAAGGTGACACTGACCTCAGGCGATGGAGGAGAAAAAAGTTCAGAAGGGGGACAAAGATCTCACCACATGCTCTTCCCCAGGCAGCACAGCTTGTCGCTATGGACTGAATGTGTGTGTCCCCCTAAAACGGACATGTGGGAGTCCCATTCCCAGTGCAATGGTATCTGGAGACGGGGCTTCAGCAGATAATTAGGTGATGAGCACTCATGAATGGGATGAGAGTTCCTATAAGAAGAGACCCCAAGAGCTTGCTTCCTCTCCCTCTGCCCCCTGCCATATGAGCACACCCCCGGACGTCAGCCATCCATGAGCCAGGAAGAGAACCTGCTGGCCCTCGGACCTCCAGCCTCCAGAACCATGAGAATCAATTCTTGTTGTGTAAGCCACTCAGTCTGCGGTACTCTGGGAGAGCAGCCCAAACAGACTTGTGATATAGAAATATGGAAGAAAACTCACAAACAGCAGGAAGGTGTGGTTGAATGGAACGGGAGGGATCTGTTGGCACCATGTAAAACCTGTGCCCCAGAAAGGTATCTACTGAGATGGAAAGTGAATCGTGACCCAGGAAGTGAAAGGACACGTGACGTCAAGTTTGCGGTGTGGGTCTGTTGGTTCCACAACCAGGTATTGAGTGTCAGCCGTGTGCCAGGCACTGTTCTAGGCACAGTGCACGAAGCAAAACAAGCCCCTGATTTTGGGGGGCTTATATTCTCGTGGATGTGAGGGGATCACACTACTGATGCGTGGGAGAAATGGGAGGGTGCTCGTGGAGGTGGTCACTGTCTTCCTTTTGCACACTTGTACTTTATGGTTTTCCTTTTTAAGTTTTTTTAAAAAAATGTTTTCAGAGAGAGAGAGCATGCAAACAGGGAAAGGGCAGAGGGAGAGAGAGAGAGAGAGAAGGAGAGAGAGAATCCCAAGCAGACTCTGCAGTGGCAGCGTGGAGTCTGATGCAGGGCTCCATCTCATGAACCGTGAGATCACGACCGGAGTGGAAATCAAGCGTTGGATGCTTAACTGATTGAGCCACCAAGGCGCCCTTACGTTATGGTTTTTCTATATTGAGTATGTGAGAGTATTCTGAAACAAAGCGAAGGCCCAAACATCTCAGCTCGGCCAGGCCCCTGAGTTCTGGCTCTGTCTCCTGTCACAAGTGTCACAAGTGTGTTAGAGCCACACATAGTGAAGCCTAGTGTTGGTCCAGCATACTCCATACAGGTGCCTTTGCAAAGCTGTTCGTGTGCCGGGGCCGTCCTCCCCGTATTCTGTCTATAAAATCCCCAAGGGGACCCCTTTTTCAAATCACTCCTACCACCTCCAGGCCTCAGCAGCAATCTCCGCCCTACAGCCGTCCTGAATAATCCCATCTAACCAGTTAATCTCCAGAGTCACTGCTCAAAGCTCAGCCAGTTCCCCTCTAGCTCTTCCTTCTCCCAGGGCCGGGGATTTCAGCCCCCTTCCCTTTCATCTTTAGTCTCACTCACACCCCTACCTATGCTACATGGAATTTCTCTCCTCACCTGCCGCCCCCAATCTCCCGGCACACTTGTTTCCTCCCCGTAAGGACAAGCCCATGGGAAGAAGGCAATGAACTGACCCTCTGTTAAATCACAAAACTGCCACCGCAAGCCTCAGAGGTTGTGCTCCTGGATCCAAGGGCAGGTGAGGTCCCTTGGCCTGAGGGCGTGGCTGGCAGGGGGACAGGCTCAGGCTGGGGCGGAGGAGTTTGGTAGATGTCTGCAGGGCCGGCTGGGAATCCCTGTTCCTCCCAGGGTCTGCCTGTTGGTCCCTTCCCCCACAGACTCCATACTCACACCAAAGCTGGGGTCTCTGGTCTCTAAGAAAGGCACCTCCCTGACTGGCTCCTAGATGTCTGAAGCCTTGATATCATGGACGACCGCATTTCAGGACATGAAAGGGCCTACGTGCACCTGATCAAGAGTCTATTCCACCCAGGGCTGATACAGCAGTGGTTCTCAACTGGAGGCCATCTGGAGCCCCTAGGAACATTTTGGCAGTGTCTGGAGACATTGTTGATTGCCACAATGTGGGGTGAGAGCTGACGCTCACATCTAGTGGGTAGAGGCCAAGGATGCTACTAAACATCATACACAACACAGAACAGCCTCTAATGAAGACATATCAAGCCCAAATGTCAATAGCACCGAGGTTGAGAAATGCTGCTCTAACTAAACTCCTCCCAGCACTGGGAACTCACGGTCCCCTCCCACCAGCCCATCCCCATCCAGGCAACCCACTGCTCCTACACACACTATTTCTGGATGGCTGAATAGATGAGGCTTGGTTCCAAATCCTCCAGAGGTCGGGGTCTCTGCCTCTACTCTAAAACTCCTTGTCGCCCTAAAACTCCTTGTCGCCTCGCTGCCTCTGGAGGCTCTCAAAAAATGAGTCCAAAATCCCTCCTCCACAATTTAATATATGATAAAGGCGGCATTTCAATTCTGTGGGAAGCGATGGATTATTCAATAAATGGTATTGGGACAACTGGCTGGCCATCTGGTAGAAAATAAAGCTAGATCCTCACCTCCCTCCTAAAACCAAAATAAATTCCAGATGGATTAAAGATTTAAATGCAAAAGGAAAAAAAAAAGTTTAAGTAGTAAAAGAAAATATGGGAGAATTGCTCTCTAATCTCGTTGAGGAGGAGGCCTCTCTAAGCAAGACACGAAATATAAAATACACAAAAAGAAGAAGGTCATCAGTTTGGCTATTTAAGAATTTTAAATACCTACAGAGTAAAAGAGTCCATAATAAACCAATTTCTCAAAGTTAAAAAACCAACTTTACATACTATTATATGTAAGACACATGCCAAAAACATGTTCTTTAATCATAAAAACCTGTTAAAATCAGCAAGAAAGTAGAAAAAGGCAAAAGACAAGAGAGAGTTCACAGAGAAATGCAGAGTTTTCAAACATAAAAAGGTGCTCATAGGCAAATAAGAGGGATACCCCAGTGAGACACCAAGTTGCCACTAATGAGGTTGGAAAAATGAAAACATTTCAATAGTGTTCTGTGCTGGTAAGAGTAAGGGAACACACACTGTCAGATGGAAATGCAAACAGACCCACTCTGTCAGGCAAGTCAGCAACATTAATATTAAAGCACACGCCCTTCGTCCAAGAGATGTCAATGCTGTATCTATCCCTGGACATGAACCCAAACCCACACAGGTAAATACATACAGGAATGTTCATGACCGCATCATTTGCAACAGCAAGAACACTAACAACAACATCAATGCCCGTAGTTAGAGAACCAGTTCAATACATTATCCTGCATTCATAAAATGTTATGAAACTCTCAAAAGTAAATGAGGCCGCTCTATGTATTGATCCCCAGGAGACCTTATCAAAAGGAAAAGCCATGGATGAATGGGTATCACAACAGATTTCCCACTGGACAAAGAAAAATGGACAGGTGTCTATTCGGTCATTCATTCAACCAATATTTATTAAGCACCTACAATGTGCCAAGCACTGTCCTAGGTGCTGGGACTCCGCCAGGAGAAATTCCATCACAGTATGCATGACTGCACACGCCCGGAGGAAGCCTGGGAAACTGCGAACAGTGGAGGCTTTGGGTTGGTAAATTTGGCAAATAAAACAACAGGGCAGCTGGGTATATCGGAATTTCATATAAACAGTGGCTAATTTGGTAGTACAAGTTTGTCCTACGCAATATTTGGGATATACTTATACTAAAAAAAAAAATTATTCCTTTAGCAACCTTACTCTGGAGGTGCAGTGAGGGAGAATGAAGCCTCTTGAACAGGAGAGAGATTTCCTTTGGACGCTACTGTATGCGGTAATGTACTCCTTGGAATTATAATCAAGTACATGCATTGCTTTTTGTTTTTTTTTTTTAAATGACACAAATGAGTAAGAAGAGAGAAGAAATTCCAGCTTACACTGCAATGTGCTTTCCTGGCCAGCTCGGCCCTTGGAGTCAGCCTGGCAGCCGGGCGGCCGCATTCCAGGCCCGGCTGCTTCTCTAAATGGAAGCACTCGTCCCACACCCCAGCAGCAAGCTAGCAAACAAGATTCCAGGCTGTGCTATTTTTTTTTTAAAAAAAAACAGGTTCGATGCAAAGAAAGAAATATAGAATGCAGTGGGGGAAAGAAACACCGGGCATGGTAGAAACTAGCCTTTTCCAAGAGAATTGAGAGAAATAAAGTTACATCTCTTGAACAGCCTGGTTTTTTAAAGATCTCTGGGGCCTCTCAGATAATCTCCGTCTGTCCTTCCCTCTTTCTTCAGAGAGATCTTATCACTCCGAGAGGGAAAGTGCATTTTGTGCAAAGATCCCACCCCCAATCATTATGTCCCAAATATTTTTTGAGCACGAACAATAATGATATTTATAAAACACTATACGCCAGGCCCTCTTCAAAGCATGTTAACCAATATTAACTCATTGAATTATGTCAGTAACCCCAGGAGACAGATGCACGTAACATCTTTTGTACATATGTGGACACTGAGGCACAGAAAGGCTCAGTAGCGAATGAAGACCACACAGCCGGCAAGCAGAGGACCCAGAATTCGAACACAGCTAATCTGACCCCAGAGCCTACCTCCTTCACCCCAGGCCACGCCTGTCGCAGGCACTGGGTGGTGAACCAGAAACCAGACAGACACAGTCCTGTCTTCACGGGGCCTGTGGTTCGTGAGCGAATCAATCTAATATTGGGCAGATGGCGCTAGGCTCCACGACAGACACAAATAAACACTGGAAAGGACCACTCACTCATTTATTCAACAAATATTTAATCAGGCCCTCATGTGCACCCAGCACTGCTCCAGGATGCAGCAGAAACAAGGCAAGCAGATCCCCAGCCTCGGGAAGCTCATGGTCCAGTAAACACCCAGGAGGAATTTCAGAAAGGATGTCAGCAAAGGCCTGTCTGGAGAGGAGACTTCTAAGCCAGGGTGACATTTAAAGCTGAGACAAAGAACATGAGCTTAGCATCTGAAGAGGAAAGTATTCAGGGCACAGGGAACCACACAGCTGCAAAAACCCTGGGTGGGGAATGAGTTCAAGTTCACCCTCAATCCCCAAACCCTTCCGTGGAGGCCTTGTCCCCCACAGCATCCCCCCTCCCATCCAAGCCAAAACAGCTGCCTGCTTGCTGAGCTCCCCTCCCAGCTATCTGCACAATCTAAGGCAGAAACAATTTAGCCTCTTGCAGTTTAGAGGCATGTGCTTGCTGAGTAATTGAAGTATTATCTTTTTTAACTCTCGAAATGAAGGCACTTCTGACTGTTCACGTTCTGACCAAGCTTCGAGAATAGCTGCTGCTGCTGCTGCTGCTGCTGCTGGGAGAGAAATGATGTGGCAAATCCACTACCCAAATGTACAGAGCAGATCTGTCTAAATCCAAGTGGAAAAAAACTAGGCCAGAAACCAGCAGAATCTCCAGCTTGCTCACTCTCTCCCTCTCTCTCTCTCTCCCCCTCTCCCTCTCTTTCTCTCCCTCCCCCTCTTTCCCTCTCCCTCTCTCTCCCCCTCCTTCCCTCTCCCTCTCTCTCCCCCTCTTTCCCTCTCCCTCTCTCTCCTTCTCTTTCTCTCTCTCTCCCTCGCTCTCTCTCCCCCTTCTCTCTCCCTCTCTCTCTTCCTCTCTGTCCATACACACACACACACACACACACACACACGCACGCGCGCTAAGTTTCTCTTCCTATCCCTACTCACAAAACCTTTGGGCCATGTATTTTTGTCCCAAGCAGGACAGCAAAAATCAGTGCTCTTCACCAAAGCCGTCTCAGTGAGAGGAAGGGTTTAGAAATAACACATGTAAAACTCTGAATCCGGGTTCTGAGCACAATGTCATCAACAAATGACAGCTATTATCGTGCAGGAAAAATGGTGAAGAGTGAGAATCTGGAGCCAGACAACTTAGGTTGTAAATACTAGCTAGAGGCCAGCTGTGTGAGCAGAGCAGCTGCTCTGCCTCAACCTCCCCATCCATAAAATGGGTACTGTTATGACAGGGCTTACACTTCACACGAGTTACTACACAGGAGAGAAAGGCTGCAAACAGTGCTGGGCTCTCAGTAAGTACTATCTCCCTTGCTACCCTCTACTACGACGGCTACTCTTATCACCATTCTGTTGTTGTTAGTAGTAGTAAGACCCAAATTGAAATTACCCGTGAATTCTTTCTCAAAGGACTTCTGACTACTCCACAAAAAAGCAGAGGCAAATGTGCCATAGTTACATAAGATCAGCAGCAGGGAAAACTGGATGAGGGGTATACGTGAACTCTCTGTATTAACTTTGCAGCCTTTCTGAAAACCTAAATATTCCAAAATAAAAGTTGTTTTGTTTTTTTTTTAAGGCAGAGGCAAACATTTTCTCCCTGCCTCCTCAGCCCTTCTCCCAATCCAAATCCAAGTCTCAGAAAGGACATAACATCATGCACACAGATAAGAACCACACGCCCACCCCACACACAGCCCTCCCTCTGCCCTGTGAGGCTGCTTGTCAACTGGCGGGGAGTTAAAATCAAGTCCTCTCCCCAGGAGTAAAAATCCGGGACCTCTGCCTGCCATCAGGTTTTCTCTCTTGTGAGTGAATATTTATTGAGTGCCCACTGTGTACCAGGTACCGGTTCCAGGAGCCGGGGAATACAGTGAACAAGACATACACACAGGCAGCGATGGGAACTCAGAGAACATATTTGCCAGGCCAGAGTCCTCCTGTGGCCTCCGGTGCTGGGGAACGGTCACTACAGGGTTTCTTTTTTGGCCACTCGAATCTTTGGGACCTCAGAGAAGGTGCTGCTACCAGCCAATTCCTGCAAAGGAGACTTTGGGGGCAGGGGAGAGGGGGGTGCATTCAAAGCTCAGACGAGAGTCTGCAGCCCCAGGAACCCAATCAGGAGGGTTTCTGGGCAGGACTGGCAGAAGCAACCCAATTTCCCATTTAATTCCTACTTGGCATTCCAAGGAGATGGGCAGGAGAGACCTGCCACGTTTGTCTTTAAAAAAAGACATTTCTCCCACGGCTTCCTCTTCTTCTAATTCCCTCATCTATCCATCTACTCTCCCCTTCCGCTCAAAGCTGTTTCCTGCAGATAAAAACACCCCACAACTTCCAGTCTGCAAAGTGAGATTGCAGCCAGCAGGCTCTAAATGCCGCGCGCTCCCAATCAAGCGGCAGGCGCCCCCGTGGAGTTAACGATTTTTCTTTTAGGCAAGAGAACCCATGCCTTCTACTTACCCTTAGGAGAAAGCCCATTGGGGAAGGGGGTGCATGCGATCGATCATGAAGGATTGGCTGCAGAGAGAGGGGCTCTTGCCGCACCGTACGAACCGTGAGCAATTTGGAACTATACCCAAAACCCCCACAAGCTCAGAGCCAGAATGACAGACACAATTTATATTTCCAACCCGTCTTTGGGAACTGCATTTTGATTAGGGAAGAAAGTTCATCCTGTGGATTAGTCAGTTCCAAGCAGGGGGAGGGGAGGAGGGAACAGAGGTGCCCCTTTTCAGTTCAGAAACCTCACAGGAGAGGGGGGAGGGTCCAGCAGGTCTAGAAATGGGGACACGAAGAAGGCGTGGCACATGGAACCAGATCCCACTGCCAGAAATCTCTAGCCAAGTTGAAAATGCACATGCCTTTTTACCCAGAGCAGTTCCATTTGCAGGACCCCAGATTACAGATGTGCTCACAGTCTTATGCCCGTCACCAGGAGGCTGCACGGGACATCCACCGAAGGGAGCACTGTGTGGCTGTTAAAATGAACACAGCTGCTCTAGATGTGCTTGGAGAGCTCCACGATACATCGCCAGGTAAAAAACAACAAGCCAAGAAATGTGCATACGGTGTTACTAAGGGTATAAAAAAGATTCATACATGGACTATCTCTTTACTAAGACATCCAACACTAGTAACAGTGCTGTCCCTCCAGAGACGAGAATAGAGCGCCTGGGGACAGCAGTCAAGAGGGAGATTTGTTGCTGCTGCATACCGTGTTATGCCTGCGGGATTTCAAACTTCACATTACATATTTATTTTTGTTAAATATTTATTTGTTTTTGAGAGAGAGAGAGAGACGGCACAAGCAGAGGAGGGGCAGAGAGAGAGGGCGAGAGAGAATCATAAGCAGGCTTCACGTTGTCATGAAGCTCGATCCCACGAATGGCGAGATCATGACCTCAGCCTAAATCAAGAATCAGACGCTTAACTGACTGAGCCACCCAGGCACCCCTGTATTACATATTTAAAACAAACTAGTTTATTTTTTTTTTTTAATTTTTTTTTTCAACGTTTATTTATTTTTGGGACAGAGAGAGACAGAGCATGAACGGGGGAGGGGCAGAGAGAGAGGGAGACACAGAATCGGAAGCAGGCTCCAGGCTCTGAGCCATCAGCCCAGAGCCTGACGCGGGGCTCGAACTCACAGACTGCGAGATCGTGACCTGGCTGAAGTCGGACGCTTAACCGACTGCGCCACCCAGGCGCCCCTAAAACAAACTATTTTAATGCATAATAGATAAATAAAAATACTTTGGAAAAAGAAGACAAAGGAGGTCATTATCAATTATGATCAGCACATGCATACATACACACACACACACACACACACACACACACACACAGAGTTTGGCACTGGGGCTGTCTGAATGCTGCAAAGGTACATCCATCATCGTGTTCAAGCCAGTAAGTTGATACTTGATTTTTGTAACCAGGAAAATGGCCCAAGTTCTCAGCAGAGAGATTTGGGAGAAATGTCTTCCCAACAGTCAAAGAACAGAGAATATATTGGTCTTACCAACAGATAAGGAATGGAATGCACAGTTTCCCCTAAGCTGTCTGTCCTTCAACAATTATTACCCTTGACCTTCCGTGCCTTCTGCAACGCCAACCAATGTTGCAAATGCCAAAAGCCAGTTCCCAATGTCTCTGCTGCCTGAAGGCCAACCTGTGGCCCCTTTTTCAGTCCCACCCCTTTTTCCTTGGGAGCAGGTGGAGAAGCAGTGTTTCACAAGTTTGGCTGTGCTGAGTGGCAGATTTCCACTTCTGCACAAACTCCAAGAATGACCTCAAAAAACAAACCATCAACAGGACCAAGGAAGGACAAGTCCTGAGCCCCAGTGAGAACTATCTCTCACCTAACACTATTCATAAAATGAAGAGTGTTAACTATTTGTCTTCTGGACACCTACTATAGTTCAGGCATAGAACTAAAGAATCACAGACATTACTTCATTGGACCCTCAAAACAACCCAATAAAGTACAGTCATTATCACCCCATTTTACAGATGTACAAGCGAAGTGAAGAGGTTAAATGGCTTGATAAGGATCACACACTTAGGGGCGCCCAGCTGGCTCCATCAGTAAAGCATGTGACTCTTGATCTTGGGGTTGTAAGTTCAAGCCTCACATTGGGTGTAGAGATTACTTAAAAATAAAATGTTAAAAAAAAAAGATTGCACACTTAAGGATTGCATAGTGGCTGGCAGACAGTAGGTTATCATTAAGTAGTAACTACTATTATTACTAGTATTATTATTTTATTATGAATTTTTACCTTTGTCAATGTTGTCATACTCCTTCCTATCTAAGAGTCTTTGCACAGGCTGTGCCCTCCGCCTGCAATGCTTTTCTGCCCATCCTCGCCTATTTTTTATTTAAACTTCACTTAGTCAAGAAAGACTTCTCTGACCCCCCGAAATAAGAGAGGTCACCTTGACATACACTCTCACCCACCTTATTCTTTTCATTTATAGCACGTATCATAACGGGAATTATACTATTATCTGTATAATTATTTGCCTGTCTGTCTCTCCTGTTAAGTGGTAAGCTCCATGAGGTAGGGACTGTTCTTGGCATACAGCAGGCATCAATTAAATACTAGATGGCAGGAACAGGGAGGAAGGGGTGGAAGGAGAGGCGAGGAAGGAACCAACAAATGACTGAACTTTAAAGACAGACAGGGTCTGGGCACCTGGGTGGCTCAGTCAATTGAGCGTCCGGCTTCATCTCAGGTCAGACCCTCACTGTTTGTGGGTTCGAGCTCCACAATGGGCTCTGTGCTGACAGCTCAGAGCCTGCTTTGAATTCTGTGTCACCCTCTCTCTCTGCCCCTCCCCTGCTCATGCTCTCTCTCTCTCTCTTTCTCTCTCTCTCTCAAAAATAAATAAACATTAAAAAAAAATTTAAAGATAGACAGGGTCCCAAAAGTTCAAGCGGTCCAATACCCTCCTCAGCTCACAGTTGAAGACAGGAAGATTCGTGGAGGTCAGGGTCAAATCAGACAGGATCCACTATTAGAAACTGGTCAGTTGCAGAAAACTGGTCCATTCCAGGAACTGGAGGACATGAGCTTCCATGTGACAGCTGAGTGAGCCAACTGCAGGTGCCTAGCAGAACCCCCCAACCGGTGATATCTGATATAGCAGGTGTTTGATTAGGGCTCCACCTAAGAAAACATGTGCATTTAAATTCACCTCAAGAACCTTTTTCCAAGCTTATGAAATCGGTCTGATTATCCCTTCACAAAGTCTAAAAAAGCAAAAAAAAAAAATTCTTCACACATCAACAAGCAGTAGTCTTTAGATTCAAAATGCCCTTGCAAACCCACAGGAAACGCTGCTCTTGTGTATCACATCACAGCACGAAGTCCCCACTTCCTTCAGGGGGAAGAATGAAGCCATCTGGCAGGAGTTGCTCTCAGCTCTTTCCCGCCACCCCCCTCCCTGCTCAGGGCTCTACAGAGCTTCTCACTCATGCCTCCCCCACCCCGCTGATCCATCCCACTCCAACAGAAGCACAAACTTCATCCTCATGGGTCCTGCAGCCTGTTTATATAGTTAGGCTCTCCATTCCAGGGGAAGCTTATACTATTTATATGGTCAATACCTCGCACAGAGCCTGGCACATAGCAGGTACTCAATGTTTACTGGATGGATGGATGGTGGATGCATAGATTTATGAAAGGATACATGAGTGGATGGGAGAATGAGTGGATAGATGGTTGGATGGATGGGTGAGTGGATGGACGAATGGATGAAGAGCATTCCACCTGACCTTCAGATGCCCTTTCCAACCTTTCATATGATAGCTTACAAGAGATTAACTGTGCTTTTGTGTATTGCTTTAATCCAAACCCTAACTGTTGAATATAAAAAAAATTTTAATGGAAGCAATATTAGAATAAGGCTATTTATTTCCTCTCGCAGGGCCCTTGCACATACTGGTCCTTCTACCTGCAATGCCCTTCTTCTTCCCCGTCTACCTGCAATGCCCTTCTTCCTCTCTTCTCATAGCTCTCTTCCCCTCTTCTCTTTTCCTTAAAGTGCCAGCATAAATATCACCTGCACAAGAAGCCCTCCCTCATTAAACTTCCTAGATACCCCCCACAAGCTCACTATTCTCACTATTCTCTCACTATTATCTATTTCCTTTTTTTTTAATGTTTATTTATTTTTGAGAGAAAGAGAGCACAAGCAGGGGAGGGGCAGAGAGAGAGGGAGACACAGAATCCAAAGCAGGTTCCAGGCTCTGAGCTGTCAGCACAGAGCCCGACGCAGGACTCAAACCCACAAACTGCGAGATCATGGCCCGAGCCAAAGTCGGACACTTAAACCGACTGAGCCACCCCAGTGCCCCTCTTATCTATTTCCTTTATACTTGTTTTAACTTGCAGTCTATTTTTCTGCTTACTTCTTTTTTGTCTCTCTCATGCTATAAACGTAGGTTTGATGAAACACAGACTAGCTGTATGTCACACACTTTTTTCCCCAGCACCTAGCATAATGCCTGCATATAGTATATCTTCAATAAATATCTGCTGATTGAGTTAATTAATCAGTTAGTTAAGTCAGTAAAAGGGAAATGGGCCCAAAGAAGTAAGTTTTAGGAGTTATGTCTCAAAAAATCTTCTTGAATCAAATTAAATGATGCAAATATCAGTAACAATTCGTGTGAAGTAAAATATATTTAAATTTTTTCATAAAATCCTGGCTCAGCAGTCTTTTTTTTTTTTTTTTTTTTTTTTGGCTCAGAAATCTCCAAAGGCAGAAGAGTAGACTGGAAGAGGGAAGAAGTAAAAACTTGCAAAATGCTTTGTCTTGCAAAAATGTGAATGGGTTGATTATCACATTAAAAGGCAAAGTTTCATAATTCAGAGAAAAAATAAAAATTCAAATATATGTGGTTCACAAGAGACTTGCTGAAAATAAAAAGACACAAAATAAAAATGAAAAAAGGGAAATCTGTAATGAGTAGGAATATTAATATCAGACAAAATTTAAAGCATGGAAATATTACAGAGGACAAAGATGAGTGTTCTGTATTCATAAAAAGTATATCAATAATAACAATTCCATGTGCCTGGCACTGTGTTAAGCTCTTTACATTTATTACATCATTTAAGTATTAAAAAAAGAGTTATACTGGCATTATTATTATCACCAAGTTTGCAGGAGAATATAAAACCGTCCCATCATTTCATCATTTACAAAGAGCAGCCAAGAAGGGTTTGAGCTTAAACGTGTCTGACTTCACAAGGAAGACTAGAGAATTGTGAAATTCTGACTCCTACAACATAAAACTACATGCAGAATACATAAAGCAGAATTTGTTTTAAAAAATATATAAAGAGGGGAGCCTGGGTGGCTCAGTCGGTTAAGCGTCCGACTTTGGCTCAGGTCATGACCTCACAGGTTGTGAGTTCGAGCCCCGCGTCGGGCTCTGTGCTGACCGCTCAGAGCCTGGAGCCTGTTTCGGATTCTGTGTCTCCCTCTCTTTCTGCCCCTCCCCCGTTCATGCTCTGTCTCTCTCTGTCTCAAAAATAAATAAACATAAAAAAAATTTAAAATATATATATATATATATATATATATATATATATATATATAAAGATGTGTTGAAAAAAATCACTATCATGGGAGACCAGCATACATTCTATCCAATCTTTGACAAAACAGTAGACATAATTTAAATTATAGAAGGCATTCAACTCAAGAAACTAGGAAGAAGCCATAACGCTGAGGAAATAGTGAAGAATAAGGCAGGAATTAATACAACATGAAACGGAATTGAAGGATCAATTTAAAGGGAGGGTGTTTGAGGGGAGAACAGTAACACTCTGGCAAAGCTCGTCAAGAAGATTTCAAAAATCAAAAATAGGAACATCTCTGTAAAAATGAGAAACGAGACAGAACTTCAGATGGCAAGGAGGTTTTACAAATCACTACAGAATAATATGTACAGTCCTATACTAATAAGTTAGAATTCAGTTAAATGATTATTCTTGGGAAAACATACAAAGTATGCCAAAAATGGATACAATTGGAAATTATATAATAATGGAATAAATTGGAAAAATGATCAAATAATTGATCTCAGAAAAGGCACTAGTCCCCAAAAGTTGTTTTTTATTTGTAGGCGGGGAGTGGTATGGCAAGTATGCTCAAACTTTTAAAGAACATTATCCTAAGTATCAAAAAAAAGGGGGGGGGGAGGAAAGAAAGAAAAGATAGGCTTCCCAGATGTTTTGATGAAAAGAGCAAAAACTTGCTGAAGATAACAGACCAACAAAGTAAACTTCCAGACCAGAGATACTAAATGTAATGTAAATAAATTTAGCCCAATAACATAACAAAAGAATAATGTCAGAATGAATCAAGTACCGGGGAGGATAGTAACAATAGATGTCATAAAGGTTACACATTATTTTGGTGTTTTACGATGAACATTGATTTTTCAAAAGCAACAGTGTTATTTCCTGGGAGAAAATTGAAGTGATGATCCTATCTAGTGATCAAGAGAATTTGGAAATGTATGTATTGTAGGTGAGGGTATAGATTAGTGACCACTTCCCTGGAGAGCCATCCGGCAACAAAAACCTTTAAAATGACCAAGTCTCTGACACAGAAATTGCAATCTGGGGAACCGTGCTAGGATATGTATAAACAACAGTTCCGGTGTTTTTATGCCTCCTGTAGCCGTGCCCTTTGGTAATGTCCTCCAAAACATGCTCTGGGCTTGGCCACTGTCACATGCTTTGGCCTATGGGACAGACAAAAGCTTGACACAAACACAACAAAGTTTGTGCGTCGGGGACTTTCATGCTGCTGCTCTTGCAACTCTGTGACTGCTATGTAGACAAGGCTGGCAGGCTGTGAGATGAGATACCACAGTCACCCAAGCAATCCAAGCAATCCACCAGCTAGCTCACTGCAAGCACCTGAGTGAGCCTAACCTATACCCACAGATTCCAGGCCAGAACAAAAGAACTGCCTAGCGCAAATTACAGCCCTGCCGAACGGAAGTATTTGTCGTTTCATACCACTAAGTTGTGGGATGGTTTGTTACACAGCAAAAGCTAACTAATACTAAGGATACTAACTTATCCTTAGGAAATATTCAGAAATAGCCATCCAAAGAGATAAATAGACAAAGATGTTATTTGTAACAGTAATATTACTATTACATATTGATATTAAATATTAACATTATTTAAATATACTTAAATAATATTAAATAATAGGGGCTGCTTTAGGTAAATTTTGGTATATACACTCCATGAAAATCCACACAATCATTAACAATCCTTTGTAGAAAAACGTTTGATGTGGCAAATATTTACAATGTACCATTTAGTGAAAAAAGAAGACTATAAAACAGTATTATGGTATGACACTACTTTGGTTAAAACATGAAAATAATTACACATATTTATCTGCATGGAAAAACACTGGAATGACATAAAAAATGTCCCAGTGTCAGTCTTTGAACATGAGGGGTTTTTCCTTTTTCTTTCTTTTTCCTTTTTTTTTTTTTTTTTTTTTTACACTTTTCATATTTTCTGCATTGATCCTAAGTCAGGACTTGCAAACAATCACTGGGCTGCCCTGGGAGCTGAACCTGGGACACTCTGAGCCCACGGAAGGCCACTGCTGAGAAATCAGATAAAGGGTAATCCAGGCATGGATGTTAGAAAATCCTCCTAGTATAATCCCTGTTAAACCAGCCTAAGCATGGTGCTTGTCAGCACACTTAGGAAAAGCAAAAGGAGAGAGAGCTAGAATAGAGCCGCCATGTTGCTGGTAAAGCCCTTCATGCCATGGTCAATGTATCGACTCCGCATCCACCAAGGTTTCCTGGCTTCTCCTGTCTACAAGTGCCATTCTCTCCTCCAGGCTCTCTCTCCCATATACCCTTCTTACCTTTCCCTTTATCTATTGGTCTTTTGGATTTTCTCAGAGTCCCTTTGAGGGTAACAGGAGAGTTCAAATAAGGGGCTAGCAGAGAGGTATCCAAAGATAAAGTACATCCAGGGTCTTAGCATGGCTCCCCCGTTACACTCCATCAGACCATCCCTACAGTCAAGAATACGCACAAGGGCCAAGGGCACCTGGGTGGCTCAGTTAGTTAAGCACCTGACTCTTGGTCTCAGCTCAGGTCATGACCTCACAGCTTGTGAGTTCAAGCCCCACATCAGGCTCTGTGCTGACTGTGTGGAACCTGCTTGGGATTCTCTCTCCCTCTCTCTGTCCCTTCTGGCTCGCTTGCACTCTCTCTCTATCTCTCTCAAAATAAATAAATAAATAAATAAATAAATAAATAAATAAGCAAGCAAGCAAGCAAGCAAGCAAGCTTAAAAACAAAAAGAATAAGCCCAAGGGCCACTCCAAGTCTACCCTATAGACAGAGGGATCACAGGACACAGATTTCCGATCCTGCTAAAAAGGATGCTATCTGGTCCATCCCCATGTCAATGAGCTGATTCTAATCACATGGAATCGTGGAAGTAAAGCTGGAACCGGTGACAGACTGAGACCACAAGACTTGGATAACAGTCTAGTTCTGATGCTAACTTGACACTGAACCTAAGAGTTCATGTCACCTCCCTGAGCCACCCTTTCCCCCACTGCAAAATAGGTCCAATGCGTCCCCTTAGACTGTGTTAAGCTCCCGCAAGAACTGATGTTTTTCTCAGTGCTGTATACCAACAGGCACTCAACACATATACATCAAATGCAATAAATAAAACTAGCTGACCGCTAGCTCACCCAAAGCTTCATGTGAAGAACACGGGATGGGAATGCAAGTGCTTTGAATGTATAAATCACACTACGATGTATACTTTCATGTTTTTTTACTAATATGAAAACAGAAATAACATTGTCTTGGAAATGACATGCTCATCCCTTGAGACAAAAAAGCTCTGGGGCTTTTGCAAAACAAGGTTTGAGAATCACTGAAGTAAGAATTAAAGCTCATGACCTTAAAACGACTTAATCCCCCAAATCGGCAACACCGCATCCTGAAGCAACAGAGTTATTTTAACCAACCATGTAGTCAGTGTTTAACGTCCAAGACATAAGGCACAGAAGGGCAAAGGGGGTGCTATTTCACAGCATTCTTATTGAAACAGATGGGGGCAGTGGGGGTGAGCTTTCCCAACACATCTGTCTACCGCCAATTAAAACGTTGAGTGTTGAGGTCCTCAC
The DNA here is from genome assembly GCF_022079265.1 of Lynx rufus. NCBI lineage: Eukaryota > Metazoa > Chordata > Mammalia > Carnivora > Felidae > Lynx > Lynx rufus. Next base: position 6,101,458 of record NW_025814838.1, read on the forward strand.
CAAAGATCTTCTGTCAAGGGCTCACGGTAACAGGTATTTCTTTATCACTGAGACCAAGGGAGCCAAGGTACTTATTAACAGGAATTTGTTCCAGCAAATGACACAGAGAGATGTGGGATCCAGCCGTCTCCCAATTTGCACACACTTGAAAGCTGTTGGTGATACAGCTCTGGGAGGGCGTGGGCAGGGGGCCTATGGTTTTTCACACATTACACTGGAAAGGCTTCTAACTGTACAAGAAGGTAGGTTGTGGGAAGCCAGCCAAGCTAAACACTGACAAATTCCCTTCTGGTCAGTGTCTGCAAAATTTCTGTGCTGTCTTTGGTAGAAGCTCCTTTCCCGGGTCAATGTGATGGGCAGACATGCGGCATTCTCTTTCACAAATGGTTTCATGAGGATGCTCATCAGCCTACCCAGGTCATTCAGAGCAACACAACCCCTTGCAACCGGGCATTAGATAGATCTAGAGCTAAAATCACCATAACTGACTGGTTACTCTGGTTAAAATCTCATGCCTCTGGTTAAAAACCATACTCTGGTTAAAATCCTCTTGAACTGAGGATTCTAAGAAGTGATAACAATAACTCATGACACCCTCGTATACACTCTGGAGATATGCCCAACAAAGGAAACTGGGCAACACAGTTTAGGAAATGCCCAAGAGAATCCCTGCTCTCCAGTTATGTCTTTATTATTTTAAAAAATAATATTTGTCTTTTTTTAAGTATATTTATTTTGAGAGAGAAAGAGAGCATGTGAGAGTGGGGGACAGACAAAGAGAAGGGGAGAGGAAGAATCCCAAGCAGGTTCTGCACTGTCAGTACAGAGCCCTACTTGGGGCTCTATCTCACGAATCATGAGATGGCGACCTAAGCCGAAATCAAGAATCAGACACTTAACCGAATGAGCCACCCAGGCGCCCCAAAAATAATATTTGTTAGCACATACTCAATGGGAAAATTAGAGAACACAGATGTATGCACCTGTAAACATATACAACAGACACAACACACACACACACACACACACACACACACGCACAACAGCACTTACAACTTCACATGATAAACTCATGTAATAAACACATATAAAATGTGTTTTAATTTTGATGATAAACACATATAAAAATATATAAGAATACCATGTGTCCCTTTAGGTTTTTTTCCTAGACATATACACACATATACACATCTTACTTCATAACCTGATTTTTTTTTCCTAACCAACCATATATCATGACCATTTTCCCAAAGAATGCAAATGGCAGTATAATATTCCATCAAATGTTTTAACATTATTTACCCATTGTATAGTTTGGCTATTTACAATTACTCTCTGTTATCAATGGCAGCACAATGGCTTTACTAGTACATGTCTTTACACACATCTCTGTTTCCTGAAGAGGCTCTGGAATTGAAAATACTTTAAGTAAGGGATCACAAAAATTATAAGACTAGGTTGATGCAAAGTATGCCTTCATGGATATTGAAATATCCTAAGATTACAGTAGACATCGATGTCAGGAGGAAGATCATGACTCGGGGTCCCAGTGTCTTCAGTAAACGGGGGGCGGGGGGGACTGTATAGTGTATAGTGGTCGACAAATGAAAATGAGAAGAAGCAAGAGGGCAGAATGGTCACTTACTAGAAGTCTTAAAGGTCAGCTCTTAAACAAGAGTGGGACCTCCAGGAAGCAATAATAAAGAACAACAGAAAAGTCAACTCCTGACTCAAAAGGGTTGTTATTCCTGACTGGGATGGTATCCCCAGAGGAAAGTTGGGGTTCTCTTTAGGCAAGAGGAGACACTGTTCAATAGAAGCAAGTCCAGAGTGTATAGTGAAGGGTCATCAAGGGCATCAAGAGAGCCAGGAACCAGGTATGAAGCAGGAAAGGTACTGGGACTGGAGCTTGCCTCTCAGCCCATGACTAAGAATTACAAGGTGGGAAGCATGGTTGGAAGTGACCAGCCTCCTAAGAATTCTGTGGGGTACATATCACTTTGCTTCCAAAAATAGTTAAAGGCACTGAGGAGTGTCTCTCCTGGTTTCAAAGAGGTGGCCAAAGATACTAGATGTATGAAGATGTTCTGTTCTGTCACAGCTGTCACGGGAAGGGTCAAAGCCCCTACAAGGTTCAGAGCAAGAAAACGGAGCTTTATTCTGGGCAAGGACTATCTCGTAGGGTACAGGGAAGCTTCTTGCAATAGAGTAAGGGTATTAGGAGCTTTGCAGAGTGACAGTGAGGTCTATCTCAGGGAATCTTTTCTTGATTCAGACAATAAAATTGGAGAATGCAAGGTCAGTGTGTTCGTTCTCAAATATTAACTCCCTCAGTAAGGATTTTCAAGGTAGCTGCAGAATGTAGGATTCTATAGAAACTCCTAGAAGTTAAGTAGACCCATTCATTTATTAATTCATTTAAAGAGTATGTATTGTCTACTCTGTGCAAGGCAACATTCTAAATAGAAGAGTGAACAATTGAGTCCCTGCCCTCATGGGGAATGTACTGTTTATCATTAACAACAAACAAAGAAATATACAGTAGAATGCCAGTTAATATTAGGTGCTCTAAAGAAAAGGGAAAAAAGGCTATAGTGTTATTTATTGTACAGAGATAACAAAAAAGAGAGATTGAAAGAGAGAAACAGTCAGGAAAGCTGGGTTATACTGCAGTAATAAGCAACCCCGAAATAGGCAAAATGTTTCTTTTTCTCTGATACTACATGTCAGTGCCAGGCTGTTCTATGTAACCAGGATCAAGCTGATGGAGAAGCCTGAACTCAAGAGACTCTAGAACCAGTAATGGCATGCTCCAGCATAAAAATGGCACAGACCACTTTGGATTACAACTCATTGGCCAGAATTACTAATATGGCCCTACCTACCCACAAGGGAAACAGGAAGTACAATCCTATCATAGGCCCACAAGTCCAAAAACCAGAAATACTTAGTGACAAGCATTAGTGATTATGACAGTAGATAAATAGATGCAGATTTACTAATAGTAATAGCTAACACTCATATAGCACCACTACAAACTAAGCACTAATGAAAATACCTTACACATACTGACTTACATATCCCTCATATCAATGCCATGGACATAGGCTCTATTAATATTTTCAATATCAATCTCATTTTATATCTGAGGAGGCTGAGGCAAGGAGAGGTTAAAAATCTTAACCCAGATCATATACTTGGTGAGTGGCAGAGCTGGGATTCCAATTTACTCAAAATAACACCAAACTCTATGATCTTAATCATTACATTATGTTGAATATGGATAGAGGATGGATGGATGGATGGATGGATGGATGGATGGATGGTTGAACAGACTGATGTATGAATGAATGGATGGGTGCATGGAAGGGGTGGATGGATGGATGAGTGGATAAATGAGTGAATGGGTAAAAGGATAAGTGGATGGATGGATGGATGGATGGATGGATGGGTAGATGGGTAGATAGGTGGATGGGTGGATATGTGGATGGATGACTAGTCATGTTAAATGGAAATAATAGCATTTACTAAGAAAATAAGAGAGCTTGACTCTCGCTCCACCAGTATAAAGCGACTCACACGCTTGCAGGTCTCACATTCACCCCACCAGTCTTGGTCATCCAGCTATGTCACTATATTCTCAACAGCACACCTGTGGAAAAGCTGTCACAGGGTTCTAAGCACAAGGCCAGAGGCCAGCACAGATGCGACGTGTGCTTGCCAGTGAAATCCTTCCAGCCATCTTATAACCAGAAGATGGTTATATCTTGTAACCCTTTTTGGCAGGCGAGTTGGAGTAATTCCTTACAGATAAAGACAGTTAAGCCCAGGCCAACCCAGGGATGGCCATGACAGGCTGTGGCTGAGAAAAAGCAGCCATGACTAGGGCGGTGGAGAGAGGGTAGATCGACTGGTCATTATGGCAAAACCAACGGTGTCTGAGTCAGAAGCAGTAGGTTTTGAGGATTTCCCCTCTGGCACCAGCACACATTAAAATGGGAAATGGTTACCAAGCAGCATTTTGCTTGCCAACGGCATTCAACTTCCTGGGTAAAGAAAATACAGAAAGGCAGCAAGGAAGACAGCCTTGAATGTTCTGCCTCCCCATCCCATACCCACTATTCCCCTGCTACACGATCGTGCCAAATTGGTTTCCTCCTTACCACCTTTACATGGTTCATCCCAGGGCCCAGAACAGTACCCTTCCCAACTCTGCATGGCTGACTCGTTCCCATCTTATAGTCCTCAGGTCAAATGTCAGTTGCGGGGGAGGGGTGCCCCTATCTAAGATAGCCTCTGCTGCCTCCTCCTGATTTGGCCTCCCATGACATTTATCACAAACTGAACTCACTCTGTGTTTTTTCAATTTGCTTACTTGAGTGTTGTCCATCTGCTTGCTGAAGTATCAGCCCCATGAGGACAGGGACCTATCTCAGCCATTCTACCTCTACAGCCTAGCTCGGTGACTGGAACATGGCTGGTGCCCCATAAGCGAACGGATGTGACAGCTGGGGGCACGGAGGAATTGGAGGCCAAGTCTCCAGAAGAGTCTGCCCAAGACACTTCCACTCCGCCATTCCACTTCCAGGTAGACGTTCAAAAGAGTCATAAGCAGGGTCTCAGAGAGACATCAGACACCCATGTTCACACTGGCATAATGCACAATTCACAATTGCCAAGAGATGGAAGTAACTCCAGTGTCCATCGACAGTTGGATGAATAAGCAAAATGTGATATATATGTACAATGGAACATTATTCGGCCTTCAAAAGGAAGGAAATTCTGACACGTGCTACAATATGGATGAACCTTGAGGACATTATGTTAAGTGAAATAAGTCAGTCACAAAAAGACAACTACTGTATGATTCCACTTACATGAGGTACCTAAAGTAGTCAAACTCCCAAAAACTCCCAGAAAATGGAATGGTGGTTACCAGGGGCTGAGAGAAGGGGGAAATGGGGACCTGCCCGTGGCTATAGCATTTCAGGCTGCAAAAACCTCTGGAGATCTGCTACACAACTTACCACACCTATACTATTCACTAAAAAATGGTGAAGGCGGTAAATCTTATGGTATCTTACCATGATTTTAAATGTCTTAATATTTTTTAAAACAATAAAATGTCCACCTATCCCAGGGAACAGGGCAGAAAGCTGTAGCTAAATCAGCTAAAAGGAGAGGGGGTGGGGGCTGGAATTAGGGAAAGATCCAGGAGCAGAGGGCCCACTTCCTGTCCTGTCCATTCTTTGACATACACCTTGGGAAGATGGACACAGGGGTCCGTGGGCCCGGGAGAGTCAAGAGAACAGGCAAACACTCCTTTCAACATCATGATGACTAAAGACTTCTAGAAATCTGCTCTGAGAACCTAATTAGGGTGCAAGCCCAAGATGCTTATCAGAGCCCTGTTATAATAGTGAGAAATGGAAACACTCCCAATGACCATCCTCGGGGCACCTGCTAGGAAAAGGTAGTCAAGCCGTGCACTGGAGCCCACAGAGCCACACAAAAGAACAATGGTGAAATGGAAAATGACGAACAGGTAGTCTCATAAATCATCATAACCCCATCTGTGTGTATGAGAGACTCAGAGACAAACAAAGAAAACAGACAAATACACCAAAGTATCAACATTTGTCGGGGGTAAGATTACTTGCTTCCTCTGTATCTTGCGATGTTTTGTAATGAATATGTATTGCTTCGGCAATGAGAAAGAATTATTTTAAAGAAGAAAATACGGCAGGGAAGTTGTTTATCAGGAAACGCTAGGGGATCCCAAAGAAAATTCTCATACCCTAAGAGTCAAATTATAGCACAGAAGAACCCCCAGTAAGGAACAGAAAATACAAAACTTCAGTTATATAATTCAGAAAGGCCTGCAGAGGCTGCCAGACACCCACAGAGACCCAAAGAGACCTTCTGGAACTCAAACCGGGGCACAGAAAACACACAAAAAAGTACAAGAACCCATCCAGAGATGAAAGATTCTATGTACAGCATCAAAAAAAAAAAAAAAAATGAATGTAAGAAAGAGTAGGTAAGAAACAATGTTCTTACTCCTTTTAGGTACCAGTGCCAGCTCTGGGGGGAAGGGTGAGGGGGCCGTTCTCAGAGCACATTCCCAACACCCGCTTCCAGGGAGCCCCTATAATTAAGCTAATGCTAAGAGGAAGGAGCCCTTCTATTTAGCTGTCATCTGCGTGAGCACAAGAGGTGAGTCAGGCAGCCCCTGTAGCAGAATGGAAAAGACCCAGGAGGCTGCCAGCTGACCTAGCTTCCACGGTGATCGCTCAAGTGAGGGTGGGGATACACACAAGGGAGTCTAGCGCATGACCCTCGCAGCTGGGGACAAATAATAACAATAGTAAACACCTTTAGAGCATGTCTTATGTGCCAGGCACTGTTCTAAATGACATATGTATATATCAGGGATTATATACATATACTCATTTAATTTTCTCAACAGCTCCATGAGATAGTTACTGTTAGTATCCCCATTTTGCAGACAAAAACTGAGAGGTTAAGTAACTTCCCAAAGGTCACAGACGCAATAAAGAGAGGCAGCGTTCGGACCCAGAAAGCTGGGGTTCCAACGTCCATGGTCTGAATTACTATCCTGTTCTCTCCTGGGAATCCAAAAGACCACAAACAAGTGTTTCTCCCAGACTACCTGGACATTGGTTTATAAGAGATTCATCTCAGGAAGTTACGTGGGGGGGGGGGGGGGGAGGGGGGGGGAGCCTGGGTGGCTCACTTGGTTAAGTGTCCAACTTTGGCTCAAGTCATGATCTTGTGGTTTGTGGGTTCCAGCCCGGCATTGGGCTCTGTGCTGACAGCTCAGAGCCTAGAGCCTGGAGCCTGGAGTCTGCTTTGGATTCTGTCTCTGTCTCTGTCTCTGTCTCTGTCTCTCTCTCCCTCTCTCTCTCTGCCCCTCACCCACTCACGCTCTGTCTCTCTTTCAAAAATAAATAAACATTAAAAAAAAAAAAGTTGTTACATAGAAAGCGTCAGGGTCCAATATCCTTGGCACCTCATCACAGGATATGAAAACAGCGAAGGCTTACTCAAGAAAACCACTTTCCCACCCCCACGTCCCCTACTACTTGGACCCGCAGCCTTCCGTATTCTCTAGTTCCTAAGTGCCTACAAAGTGTGAAAACCAGCTCTCAGCAGGGGCCACACTGCATTCAACCACTGCCCTGCCTCTTGAGAACAGAGTCTGCAGGCAAAATGACAAGTCTGACTCCATTCTCCACTCCCTGCTTGCACCCTGCTTGCACTACCTTCAGAAGGCTAATTACCCCCCCTCTCCACCTCCATTCTGCTTTTGTAAAACAGGGAGAACAGTATTAAAGTCAATACTCATTACTCACAGATTCTGTACTTGCAAATTCGCCTACTTGATATTACTTGTAACCCCAAAATCAACACTCAAGTTACTTTCCTGGTCATCCTCAGACACATACGCAGCAGCAAAAAATCTGAGTCACCGAACGCACACATTCCCAGCTGAGGTTGAACAAGGTGATGTTCTACCTTCTCGTTTCAGTTTTCATGTCGGAAAGTTTTCTTTTTTTTTTTTTTTACAGTATATTTAGTACCACATTTTTCACATTTTTGTCCTTTTTGTTAGAAACTTTGCTATTTCAAATGGCCCCCAAGGGTGTGTTCCTAAGTGCAAGAAGGCTGTGATGTAACATTTCAAGAAACTAGGTGTGTTAGGTAAACTTCATCCAGGCATGAGTTGTAGTGCTGTTGGCCATGAGTTCAATGTTAATGAGTCAAAAATAGGTATTAAATAAGGTGACTTTAAAGCAGAAATACACATAAAACAAGGTTATGTATTGATGGGTTGACAAAAATGTCATGGTCAGAAGCTCAAGGGACCTGCCCCCGTATTCCCCTAGGAGCAATGTTTCGGTATTTACTAATTCGGCATTTGCAGCAACTTTATCCAACATTAACTACCACAAATAACGAGAACTGTACCTCAAAGTACTGTCAGTCTTAAATGAGCTGGTATCGGGGCGCCTGAGTGTTCAGTCGGTTAAGCATCCAATTTTGACTCAGATCATGGTCTCACGGCTCAGGAGTTCGAGCCCCACGCTGGACTCTGTGCTGACAGCTCGGAGCCTGGAGCCTGCTTCGGATTCTGTGTCTCCCTGTCTCTCTGCCCCTCCCCCACTTGCACCCTCTCTCAAAAATGAATAAACATTAAAAAAAATTTTTTTTAATGAGCTGTTATCACTAAGGCACCTGCAATAGTGCTTTGACAATACTAAGTGCTAGGTAGGCATTCTCCATGTTCATTTATACAGATCTCTTAGCTTGAAGACTGAGAGAAATAAAAAAGAACTGGGGCCCCACAAAGAACAGCTAGCGTTCATGACACTAGTGTTCATTAGACAAATATTTAGAAAGTGAGCAGTGATGATATGGCACCCCATTGGTGAAGAGCTCAGAGTCAATAACTGTCTTTAGGTTGAGGAAAGAAGACTCCAGGAAACACACGTGGGGTCCACGCCTGGGGTCTACTCCCCTTGGTTTTCCTTGAGCATCATACGGGGTGTCTTGACGGTGTCAGAAAGCTGGGCTGGTCATGTGACATGGTAGGCTGATCAGAAGCTCCCTCGGTGGATTTCACATTTTGAACAGAGCCATTCATCCTGTCTATGCTATTTTGAAGGAATGGACCATTCCATCTACTTCCTGGATCCCCAGAACTTCTCTGGTTCCAGAACTTTCCAAAGCCTAAGTCTTCACCTTTTCCTTCACAGCTCTGATTTCTCCCATATCCTTCTAATAAGTTCACTTTTGCTTAAATTAATCAGATTTAGCCTATACTACTCACAGTCAAAGGATCCTAAGACAGGAGTTTTCAAGGGATAACCTTTCTTCTATCCACCCTCAGAATAAAGGAAAGTCCAGTGCTAACCACTTTCCCCCAGTGAACACTTTATTTTGAGAGGTGATATTCTGAAGGGAGAAATCAGAGCGAATACATCTATGAAATACCCAGATACCTTTAAATGAGTTCACTTCTTCTGGCACAGAGGAATTTCATAAGCAGGGTTCCCAGAGAGCTCACAAATGAGATCACCAAACTGCTACCCGGGCCCCCAGAAAACTCCTGAACAATAAAACACTACAAATTACCCCAATAGCATTCTGTTTTCAGAAAGGGAAAGAAACAGCAGATTCTACAGACGAAGAGCCAGGGCAAGGAGAATGAGACTTATCAGATGAAACTCATTTCCTTTATATATGTGTTTTATTTTTTCAGTTTCGTTTTGGCTTGGTTTTGGACAGTTGCAAGCAGGTGGACAAGGGAAGTGTGATATGGAAGATGTGTCTGGACCTTAGCAAAGCTCTCCTCAGTGTTGTTCTCAATAGTCTTTTAGGAAAGTCAGAAAAACATACTCCATCTTCTCAGATAATTTGGTGGACTAGTACCATAACACAATTTGCCTTCATGTCATTTATACGCAAAATGACATAGAATTTTTTCCATATCTAGCTTCCCCAGTGGACTGGAGAATGTGTAAATGAAGGGACAGCATCTGTCTTTGGCACCATTATATCTCCCACATCTAGCACTATGCTTGCTACTTACATCGGAGTTCAAAAAACTGCATGCATGCATGCATGATCAACAGGTGAATGAATTTATGCCACCTGGTGAGAGACCTCTACAAGAGTTGCAACCATAAATGCCTACAGGGCCAGGCGGATGTGAAAAATGAGGCAGAGACAGGAGGAGCCACATCCATCCAGAAGAGTCCCCTCCTGTCGGTTCCAGCTCTGCCACCTGATGGATTGAAGAAGGCAGGCTGCCGGTTACTGTGATCTTTCAAAAGGCACCTAAATACAAGTATTTTAGGGTGCCTGGGTGGCTCAGTCAGTTAAGCGTCCGACTTCAGCTCAGATCATGATCTTGCGGTCCGTGAGTTCAAGCCCCGTGTTGGGCTCTGTGCTGACAGCTCAGAGCCTGGAGCCTGCTTCCGATTCTGTGTCTCCCTCTCTCTCTGACCCTCCCCTGTTCATGCTCTGTCTCTCCCTGTCTCAAAAATAAATAAACATTAAAAAAATTTTTTTAAAATACAAGTATTTTATGATGAAACCCTATTTTTAAACATAGGTCTTAAATTTTTTTAATATTTTAACTTTTTTAAAAAAATTTTTAATGTTTATTTTTGAGACAGAGAGAGAGAGAGAGAGGGAGCATGAATGGGAGAAGGGCAGAGAGGGAGACACAGGATCCGAAGCAGGCTCTAGGTTCTGAGCTGTCAGTACAGAGCCCGATGCAGGGCTCAAACCCACGAACCACAAGATCATGACCTGAGTCGAAGTTGGATGACCAAGTGACTGAGCCACCCAGGCACCCCTAACTCTTTTTTAAAACATTTATTTATTTATTTTTGAGAGAGAGACAGAATCCAAAGCAGGCTCTGAGCCATCAGCACAGAGCCCGACTCAGGGCTCAAACCCATGAACCATGAGACCATGACTTGAGCCAAAGTTGGACACCTAACCGACTGAGTCACCCAGGCACCCCTAATATTTTAACTCTTTTCAGTTGAAATAAAATTATGTCTAGGGTGAGATTTAGCCCTTAGACGCCACCGGTGAGCTCTGCTAACTGGTAAGTTCCGGCTCTAGAAGTTCAGTCCTGTCTCACTCAGTGTTTTCACAGTAAGACCAGAGAATGGATCAAAGGAGTCAAGTTTTCAAACAACACATAACCAAGAAGGTTAGTGACCAGGCTGAAAGACAGAATTAGGATTGTCAGCATATTTAACAGAAGGGATTTAGCATGAGCTAGATAGAGGGTCCAGAAACCAAATTTCCAAGTCCAGGAACCCAGCTTGGATTAAGAGGTTTTCAGATTCAAAACCTATCAATCACTGGAGGATTTCATTAGACAAAAAGCTCAGTGAGTCAGCAGCATGAGAGAGCAGCCAAAAATTAGTTAGTGATTTTAGACTAATTGAACTATATTACCAACATCAGTGATTACAAATTGGCGGCCCACACATTGTTTGGCCTGTGAGTTGGGTGTTTTTTTGGGGGTGGTTTTTTTTTTTTTTTTTTTTTTTTGGTTTTGAAAAAATAAATTACCAATACTCCAAAATTAAGAGAGTTCCCATAAACAGTCTGGCTTCCTGTCTCTCTTGAAAAAATAAAAAAGGAAGCATCCAACAACAGTAGTCCTGTGTTCCCACACTCACAAGAGACAGGCTTGAGCTAAGAAGTGGCCACGCCTGTGAGACGGGACAGGTTTCCCATTTCCCCAAAGTCCTCGCCACTCCCTGCAGCCTCACCATCACCAAGACTGTCAGTTGCCAAGTTCATCACACTTACACTGTTATTTTCTCTACGGTACTCTTACAAGAAAACAAACATTCCTCTGCACCCACATCGCTATGAAAAGGGGGGAAAAGCGTGCATTCAAAAAAAATACATGCTGTGAAAAATTATATATTCCTTGTGTAAGTGAAGAAAATCCTTATGGTTTAAAATATAGGCCATTTCTGGGGCGCCTGGGTGGTTCAGTCGGTTAAGCGTCCGACTTCGGCTCAGGTCCTGATCTCGCAGTGCTTGAGTTCGAGCTCCGCGTCGAGCTCTGTGCTGACAGCTCAGAGCCTGGAGCCTGTTTCAGATTCTGTGTCTCTCTCTCTCTGCCCCTCCCCTATTCACGCTCTGTCTCTCTCTGTCTCAAAAATAAATAAACGTTAAAAAAAAATTTTTTAAATATAGGCCATTTCTTGTATCTGCAATGCTTCATTCAGGTAAGGTATCTGCCCGCTTCCTATAGGAATCTGTGTTTGTAAATCCCGATCTGCACCATGAGATGTGAAGGTTCATCTCTAATCAGTGATAGGCAGAATCCAGCTGAAGAGTTACATGGGATTTCAGAATTCAGTACATGAACAGGCTGGGAAACTGAGGACAAGTTCAAGAACTTTTAGTTCGTGTACAACAAAATTCTATGATGCCAATTTTAATGTCTGTCTGTTCTGACATAGAAAGCTAGACGTTGTTGGTGAAATCAGAAAGTTGTGGAACTGAACGTTTAGCCTAATACTATTTTAGTAAATACACAAGGATGTGGGTGTAGGTGTGTATTTGTTATAAACATGAAAGAGTTTTCCCATCCAACCCTGAAATTCAGAGATTCTGCGAAATTTCTACATTCACTGACAGCCAAATACAAGACCAGGAAATGACCAAGTGATTTATAGAGGAAAAAGGCAAGAATCTGGTGGAATCAGAAGTAAGTGTGCTGGGGAGTATTTAAAAAATAACAATTTTTGGTGAGGCTGCGTGGGAGTATATGTGTAAGAGCCTCAGAAAACCGGAAGAGGAGAGCCTTGAAGCAGACATACTACGGTAACTGCCTCTAGCTGACATCTTTTGGGGTCTCCGCCCATCCCTGGTGGCCTTCTTGGAAACCTGTAGGGTGGGACTCCAGCCCATGTCCCCAACCCCTGGCCACAGTTCGATGGCCCAGGGGTGGGCACCTGACCCAAGGAGGGTCCCAGAAACTTGGAATTATACCTAAGAGATGCTACGTGTCCCAGTTGGGAAACGGTGTGAATATGGCCACAAAGAGCATGGCTGATGTGGTGCAAACACAGGCCAAGGAAGGAGAACAAGGCAGACGTGCAGAAACGAAAAAACCAATGGGCCAGAGACAGAGAGAGACTGAAAGAGCACAGCTGCCTGTGTTCCTGACAGTCTTCCAGTTAGTTCTTCCGTCCAGCTGCTCACAAAGGCCGGCTGGACCTCCTGCCCTTTGATCCCATTCGAGACCTTCCAGTAACGACCGTCACAGCAGCAGTGGTTCAGGACTCACAGATGCTTGCCATCAGCTTGGCAGTAAGTGCCTTCCGTATAAAGGACCATTGAATTTTCCTGAAAACCCGAAAAGGCAGCTACTATTTCCCCTCCTCCTTTTTTTTGCAGGGGAAGAAACTGGGGCGCAGAGACTTTCAGTAACTTCCCAAAGGTTGCCCAGCTAGGAAGTGGCTGAGCAGGAACCTGAATCCAACAGAGCTGCTCCAGAGCCTTGCATCGGACCATTAAATATCCTGCCTCTTGGCCTAAGTGTGCTTGAGTGAATTTCCATCACTCGTGACCCAGAAAGCCCTGCCTGAGACACACGGGGCCCACATGGACTTGGGGGAAAGCAGCCACCTGGGAGGTGCCGTCCCGGGAGCCCTGCCAGATCTTCCTGCAAAGTTGGCTGGCAAAGGGCTATTTCCTGCGCCCGAGGTGGCTGCTGGCACCAGGGCCTCTGGGCACAAGAAGAGCCCTGGGGAAGCCATTCGGGTGCTGATATTGTATCCCCCACTTGACAAACACGTGTTGAGCACCTACTAGGCACCAGCGACCGCTCTAGGCACTGAAAAAATAGCAGAGACAGGCAAGGCAAGGGCTCTGCTCCCCTAAAGCTTACTTTCTACAGGGAGGAGACGTGCTCATCATTTTAAATGGTCAGAGATGTCATGGAAGAAACAAAAGGTGATGTGATAAGAGAGTGTGAAGAGGGACACCTTGCAGAGGACAGTTGGAGAAGGCTTCTCAGAGGCAGTGGTGTCTGAGCTGAAATGGAAACGATGAGAAGCCATGATCCTGGGGAAAAAGTCCACAAGATGGACTGAGGCAGGAACAAGCTTGGCAGACTCAAAGAACAGAAATAAGGGGCACCTGGTGGCTCAGCCGGTTAAGCACCCCGACTCTTGATCTTGGCTCAGGCCATGATCTCACGGTTCGTGGGATCCAGCCCCATGTCGGGCTCTACGCTGACACTACAAAGCCTGCTTGGGATTCAATCTCTCTCCCTCTCTCTCTCTCTCCCTCCCTCTCTCCCTGCCTCTCCCTGCTCGTGCACATGTCTCTCTCAAAATAAATAAATAAACATTAAAAAAAAAAAAAAAGGACAGAAAGGAGGCACAGTGGTCGAAGCACACTTTCACTCTACATATCTGTTCAGGTCCCTTGGTATGCCGGGCACGTGGAGAGAAAGGCACCCGTGCCTCAATCCCCTGGTGCATGCAACTCAGAGGCTGGCAAAGGAGTGAGAGTGCAAAAATGGCCAGGTGTTCATTCCTCCCTGTATCCACACCCTTTGCAACATGACTCGGCAGCTCTGGTCCTCAAGAGACAGTGCCTGCTCCCCACTTCTTGAGTCCGGGATGGCCACTGACTTCTTCTTGGCCAGGACAATGCAGCAGAGGTGGCTGAGGGCCAATTCTGTAGCAGCTCTCCAGAGTCCATGCAGGGCTGTGTTCTTGGAACCTTGGAACCTCGCCCCACCGCCACGCCAACAAGCCTGAGTAGCCGGCTGGGAGAGGAGACACACGAGGCCCAGTTCCCCCACCGCTCCAACTAACACACACCCAAGAAGTGCACAGGGGAGTGAAGCCACCCCAGGCCGGACAGGCCCCAGGTAACCTGCCAGCCATCCTCAAACACACCAGGAAGCCAGCCAAGATCAGCAGAGCTGCCCAGCTGACCTGTACACTCTCCTGCGGTCTGGGGTTGGGGGGCGAGGTGGGGGGGGGCGGGGTCTGTAATACAGAAGCCGCTAACTCATACATCAGGGTGGATGCCCAGGCAGAGAGAAGCACAGGCGCCTGTGAGGAAAATGGGAATCAGCCCATGAGAGCCTGCTTTGTGGCCGTGCTTGGTACCCCTTCCCCCCAGAGGCAGCAACGGCTCCCACAGGCCACACACAAGAGAAACACCTCAAGGCGCCATTGGAAGGTTCCAAGTGAACTAGAACAAACCTCTGGTTCAGCCCGACGGTCTCGACTCACCCACCTGGCTTTGCATCCTAACCTGCCTCTTCCTAGCTGGGAAAAGTTGCTTCACCTCCCCGGTCTCTGTTTGCACACCTAATGATGGAGTAAATAGTAACACACAGAGCAGAGCATGTGCCACACAGCACGCGCTGTAGAAGTGTTTACAGTTGTTGTATAAAAACAGAAAGGAGGGAAACTCCCCACACGAGGCACATATCACTTGCTGGTGGTTTTTAAAAGGATTTCAGGTGGGAACACAGACATGCTTTCAATCACCCTAAACCACAATAGGTGAAAACTGTTTCCTTTTCAATTCTTTTTCAATCCTCCCAATTATATCAAACAAGAGCGTTTGAGGCTGGTGCTTGCATGTTGTGAACCCCACTCTAATAGCTGCTAAACTCTTGGAACGAAGAGGGAGGAAGTTCCAAACTCAGATCCTCATCAGCAAAGAGTACCTACAATTATGTAATATTCATAATAGAGTTCTTCATATATACAGTCACTAATTATTTGTGGTGATGTTTTTCCATTCAGATAGTGATAAAGTTTCCTTTTTTTTTTTAAGGTGTCTTATTGGGGTGCCTAGGTGGCTCAGTCGGCTAAGAGTCTAAGTCTTGATTTCGGCTCAGGTCATGATCTCACAGTTCATGGGTTTGAGCCCCACATTGAGCTCTGCACTGATGGCATGGAGCCTGCTTGGCATTCTCTCTCTCCCTCTCTCTCTCTGCCCCTCCCCCACTCATTCTCTCTCTCTCTCTCTCTCTCTCTCTCTCTCTCTCTCTCTCTCTCCCCTCTCTCTGCCCCTCTCCCACTCTCTCTCCTATTCTCAAGATAAATGAATTAACTTTATTTAAAAAAATAAAAATTGGGCACCTGGGGCACCTGGGTGGCTCAGTGGTTAAGCATCCAACTTCGGCTCAGGTCATGATCTCACAGCTCATGAGTTTGAGCCCCACGTCGGGCTCTGTGCTGACAGCTCAGAGCCTGGAGCCTGCTTCAGATTCTGTGTCTCCCTCTCTCTCTGCCCCTCCCCCACTCATTCTCTCTCTGTCTCTCTCTCTCTCTCTCTCTCGCTCACTCTCTCTCTCCCTCTCTCTCAAAAATAAATAAAATACTAAACAATTTTTTTAAAAAAGCTTCTGCTTAGATGCAACATACATCATGTCTGTTCACATTCCACTGGCCAGTGTGCCTCACACGGCTAAGCTCTGCACCAATGGAATAGGAAAGTACATCTATCCTGTAAGTAGACCCTGTAAGTCACGTAGCAACGAGGAGGGATGTACCATCCCCTTACAAGGAGAAAGCAAATAACTGACTCAGTAATATAATCCACCGCAGTGACCTTGAGCAGTAACCTCACTTCTATTTCTCCATCTGTGAAATGAGAATACCTACTTCAGAGTCAAAATCGATAAATATGAGTTCCTTTCCCCTTTCCCATCTTCTGAGATTCATCCAGGGCAGCTCAATGCAAATTTAGAAAGACCTTGGTAGACCAGCTGTATTCCAGCATCTGGTCCAAGACTTGCAATCAGCTGTAAACAAACCCCCAAGAATGTGGTACTAGATGGGGTGCACTCCCCCCGCAGAAGCCAGCCACGGTCCTTTCTATGTCCCTCATGTCACCAGTTTGTAAAAGTCATATTGGACAAACACCAGTTCTGGAACCAAAGAGAAAACAGGGGAAATGGGTCCATTAACTGACAGCGTAACATTAGGGTAGTCGTAAGCGCACACATTTTGGAATTTCAACGGTGGCTCTGCCACGTGACCTTGAACGAGTTGAAAAACCAGACCTCAGGTTATCTGTAGTAAAATAGGCACGATGAGCTATTAAGGCATAGGGTACTATGAAAATTAAGTGAGGTAATCCCTATGCATAGCTTTTTATGGTGCCTGGCCCAAATAAATGCTCAATAAATAGTAAGTCTTATTAATGCTGGTACAGGTCCCAGAGTACAGACATTCAAGTATTTCACATCGATGTTTGCCATCCAGCATAGGAAAGTGCTCGCTTATACCAGCTGCAAAAGTCTGAGTTCAGTTTTGTTTCCCATTCTATAATATGGGACAGTGCACTGTTCCCTGTGAATCCCATAGCGATGCCGTGACCGTGCCTCTGACTATAAAGGATTTTCAATTCTTTTTGAAGGATATCAACAAATGAAAGATACAGAGGTCATTTCTGAAGGTGACAAATGGCACAGAGCATGGCAAAATCAGTTCCCCCAGCCTTCTGTTCACAGGGCATATCAACCAAAGGCTGCTATGTATGTATATATACACACGAGGAGACCACAGAAACAGACCCCCCCCCCCAGGAGAAGATCTCCATTTCCCATTCTTGGGGGCTGGATCCCTTGTTTTCTGTGTGGTGGATGTTTTTAGCAACGAAGCTTGTTCATCTCCCAGCCGGAGGACCTGTCACCAATTACTTGGAAAAGAAATGAATAATTAAACAGACTTCTCTCCTGAGATACCAAATGGAATGTCTGGGTACCAGTGAAAGGTTACAGAAAATCGTCTCCCGGTGCCTCACAGCAGTTTGGTCTCTTCCTAAGTCTGCTTAAGCTTTCCAAGTTTACCTCTGACTGCACCAGTCGTGACCCTGAGTTAGTCACATAATCTCTCTGAGCCTTAGTTTTCTTATCTTTAAAGTGGGACTGATGGATTACTTAGAAGTGGTTATTCGGGCTTCAAGAGCTAATTCAGTATAGATGAGTCTATCATTCCCGATGCTAGAATGACACAGGACTCAAGACTTGATGGAAACAGACCAGAACAAACACAAACAACTTGGGAAGGACTGGTGTCCAGGAGATTGAGGTAAAAATTCTTACAAATTAATGGGGTTTTGGCGTGCTGGTGGGGTTCGGAGCTGATGGCCAAGAAAAAATTCTTGTAGACGTCTTTGGTGCAAAAAGGCGATTTCATTAAAGCACGGGGACAGGACCCGTGGGCAGGAAGAGCTGCACTGGGGTCCTGACCGTTAACTGATTTTATACCTTCAGGTTGGGAGGGGGTCAGGGATAGAGCAAGTCTAAGGAATTTTGGAAGCAAGGTTTCCAGGACCTTGAGGGGCCAGCTGTTGCCAGGGAAACACCATTTATTACTGTTTAGTAAAACCTCAGTCATGAGACCCTTCAGATGTATATCAGGGGGCCATAAACTTGGGAGTATGATTGCCAGCATATATCGTGGGGGAGATAAAGGAAGTTTCCAAAGGAATTTTTATATGTTAAAGTAGACTTACAGGGTCCTGTGGGGTCAGGATAATATTAAGCCAAGATTCCCTTTTGTCCCTAGCAAAGTGTCATCATTGAGGCAGCAGAGGTCCTAGAGAGAGGTCACTCTGCCTGTTTCAAGGACTTGTCAAGGGAATTTAATTTTTCATTTGCCCTTAGTTTCCCACATCACCATGGCAAGCACGTAAACCCGTTTCCTTTGTTCTTGGGGAGCCAGGAGTGCAGAGGAATATCACACACATCCCACCTGGGGGAAGGGGGTGCTGTTAGCCTGTACTTTGCCCTCAGCTTGCCCCACACTCCCTCATCACAAATCAATAACAAAATATAAAAAAAGGGGGGGGGACATTCACTGAAGATGAAATATAACTGTCCAGTAAATAAGTAAAAAGATGCTCAACCTCACTAGTGATCGAGACAATGCCTTGATAAAATTAAAATGCTATTTTTCTCCCACCAGATTGGCGGAAAATGTTACAGCTTGACATATCATGATGTGGGCAGGAGGCAGTGAAAAGGAAACACACGTTGCCAGCGGGGGCATACACAGGCCCAGCCACTTAGAACACCTGGTGATATCCATTAAAATCTGAATTGTGTACGCCCCATGGCCAAGCCATTCTACTTCTCAGTAACTAGAAAAATATTTGCATGTGTATCAGACATGCATAATTAGGATGCTTAATGGAGTAGGGTTTGTAATAGATGCCACCTCTAAAAAAAAAAAAAAAAAAGAATTTCAGTGTTCATCCACAGGGGAGTGGCCGCAAAAAGGGGAGAAAGTTGATAACACGAAATACTACAGAGTAGTTAAAAACGTGACAAGAGATTGCTCTTCAAGACACCGTGAAGTGAAAAGCCCACTTGTGGGATGATGCCTGCTATGCGACACCATTTAGCAAAACACACACACACACACCAACTCTGCCATATAATCTGGATGGTTACAAATATGAACACAGAAAAGATTCTAAAAGCAGACGCCAATGGTGAGCTCTGGCGAAAGGAGAGAAGACCGCGGATGAGATGTCGAAAGGGCCAACTTCATCTTATTTGTGATATTTAATTTACCTTGATGAGTAAAATTAGGCATTTCTTATGAACCTAACTTTTTTAACGTTTTTTTCTTAAGCAAATTCTACACCGGACATGGGGCTTGAACTCATGATCCCAAGATCAAGAGCCACGTGCTCCAGCCACTGAGCCAGCAAGGAGCCGCATCTTATGAACTTAATTTTTTTAACACAGGAGGACAACCTCACTGCATCATCCGCAGTGGTCACAAAATCTAGTGGACTCCAGAATCAACAGAAGCTATGCTTATGGGGATAAATACGGCCATAATTATTACCACACGACTGCAGCTTCTGTCTCCCCGATGTTTTCTCTTTACTGGAAGAAACAAGGAGCCGTGGCACATCTGGCTTTTTGCTCTTCTAAGAGCTGGAGACCTACGAGCTTAATCTCTTCCCAGGAGCGATAATTAACATTTTTAATGCAGGCACTTTACAATCAATAGAGTTAACAACTGCTGCTCTTATCTACTTACACTTAGGTGAGAAAAGGAGGGGAAATGATGCTTTAAGTCTGGAAGAGCAGAAAGGATAGAAATTCAACAAGAATCCACAGAGACCAGGGGTAATTTGGCCAGGTGGGGGTTCTGAACTCAGGAACAGGAACTTGGAAGCTTGGAGTACAAAGTCTAGAAGGCAGATTCTTTAGCCTGCCCTCCACAGCCCTTCATATTCTGGGCTCAAACCTAACCCTTCCGGAACTTTTATTCCACTCCATTTCGGCCAAAGGGCAGAGTCTGTGCCAGGTGGAAAGGGTAGGACCTGTTGCAATGGAGGGGCAACCTATTGCAACCCAGAGGCACCAGATGAAACACAGTGACCACCCTAAGAGCCCATTCTGGTCCATCTACTGTTTCTTGCATTAAGAGACCTCAGCAGTGTTAACCATAAGAAATATCCAATCTCCATGTAGGATGGAGGAAGGGGAAGAATGCTTGACTTTGTTTCCCATTTAATCACATACATACACCACCACCACCACACCCGAAAAATAGGTTTCGGCTTTTTAAAAAAAATCTATTAAGTTTTTCTCTTCCCCAGCACATATCACTATCCATAATGGTCTCTTCTTTCTTTGTTTACACATTTGTCTGCCTCCAACTAGAATGTAAATTACATGAGGACGTTCTCTGTTTTGTTCACTCTACTGCATCCCTGGTATCTGGCATACAGTAGGTGCTCAATAAGTATTTTTAATCTGGAAGGTGGGGATACTTCCGGAAAATCAACAAGAAGCTTGACATCTAGTACCTGAAAGTGAACTAGGTCACTGAGCAGAGGGTGGTTAGGAAAAAAAACTGAAAATGATTCTTTTGGAGGGAACCACTTCTGTTCCTGAAGAGGCAAAACATCCTAAGCTTTTATGAGGATTCTTCTCTGTGGCTCTGTGGGTTGTTTAAACATTACAAACTTTATGCCAATGATGCTACAAAGGAGAAAGGGAGACCCTTATTACAAATGTTCAAACCCAAGGGATGCCTGGGTGGCTCAGTTGGTTAAACAAATGTTCAAACCTTGACCTCAGTTTAGCTAAGATTTTTACTCCATGTCCATAACGAGTGACAAAGCCAGTACAAAAATAAAGAGCAGTCACTTCCTCTTTTATGTTTAAAAAAGAGAGAAAGAGAAATGGGGGGGGGGGGAGGTGGATCTTACTGAACTCTGAACTTCCTTTCTCATAACCACAACTTACTACTGACTTACTTTGGTACAATGATTGCCGAATAAATAATAATCAGGCACCTCATTGGTGCTGATAAAGTTTTATCCAAAACCCTGCCTGGAACACTGCTTACTGATTCCACCCTTGAAAGGAGCCACACCAGGGATTCTGATTAGAAGACAAAACTGACCCAAGGCTACCATGAAACTCTGTGGCCGCTACAGCTCCACTCAAAGGACTGACATTTTTCACGCCAAAATGAAACTAAACCCAAACCGGCAGGCTATTCTCAGGCACAAATCCACAGCCAGGTATCCTGGAGGGAGCTTGGATACTGAGTGCAGCCACCTGAGTTTGGGTCCAGGTCCTACCATTTTCTTGCTCTGTGATGTTGGGGGAGTGGCTTAACTTCTCTGGGCATCAGTTTTCCCATGTTAGACAGAAAAAAGGCTTTTGTTCCTGGTCTGGTCAAGCCAATTCCAACTGCACCCAACCTTCCTGTGAACGACAAATACAACTCTGGACAAAATTTTTAAAAGAGTAAACAAAAGGAGTCAGATTCTGTAGGGCAAGAATGAAATTTGTAGAAGGGGAATGGCCTAGCTTTTACTAGGAGAGCATGCCAGTCAGCAGCAAGCAATAGCTAAAACTCCAACACCAAACCATAAGTTTTTCTGCCTTGCGAAGCCAGAGGGCAGATTTCAGGTCAACCACAGCTACTGGAAAGTAGGAAGGGAATCTAAGAACAGAGAGCACCAAGAGAAGAGGACCCCAAATGTGTATAAATCTATCCAAGTGTCTGGCTGAGTCCTGAACCATGCATGTGTGGGACAACCTCAGAGAAGCCTCAAAGATAAAACAAATGGAATTGACATCTGAGCTGATGTCCAAGAGACAGTTATTGTCCAACCAAGACAACAGCTTACTAGGACGAAAATATCAACATTCTTCAGACAAACACAACTCAATCCCGTGTCTACAACATTATTAACACGATGTCCAGGATACAATCTAGAATCACTCAACCGACATAGGAGAAACCAGGACAATAGGAGCAATCTCAAGAGAAAAATATAATCAAACCAAAAAACAAAGGGAGGAATAACTGCTAGTCGGTTGGGGCAATACTCTGAAATTATATGAGAGGCAAGACATTTGGCTGCAAGTAACAGAAAACCCATCTTGAAAAGGTTTAAGCGGTTAAGAGAATTTGCTAGCTAACAGAACAAAGTTTCCAGGGAGGGGACTGTATCAATGGTAGTTAATTCAGTGGTTCGATGACACCGTGAAGGACACAGATCATCTCCTCCTCCCTCCACCCTGCCATTTATGGCTGGTCAGCCCTGTCTTTCATGGTCAAACAAAGTTACCACAGTTTCAAAGTATGACATGAGGTAAAGACAAATCCTTTGTCCTGTGTCCCCTTCCTTCTGGCTGTTACATTATCCTGTGAGCCTATGACTCTCGGGGCCCTACCACAGCCTTCTTGGGACCAAGAGGGGTGATCCTGATGACACTTTGAGGATAGCAAAGAAATAATTGGGAGAATCCTGACTTTTTGATGACCCTGATAAGCCCCAATCAGGCTAACCCTAGAGCCACTTCCCTTCAGACAGTTTGTTAAGTGTTCTGTTATTAACAATCAAAGCATCCAGTCTGAGACAACCACCAGAATTGGGAAAGTAGGAACGAGGTTGCCTTCCTGGTTTTATTAAAAAGGGAGACTACTGGGGTGCGTGGCTGGCTTAGTTAGTGGCGTGTGATACTCTTGATCTTGGGGTCATGAGTTCAAGCCCCATGTTGGGTGTGGAGATTACTAAAAAAAAAAAAAGATAAATAAACTTTTTAAAAAGTAAAAAATAAAAAAATAAAAGGAGATCAGCATGCTTTAGAAAGATGTTTAAGCATGATAGCCCCAAACTGAGACAACTTAGCAACCAGAAAAATTAAAAGAAAATTGAAGAGATTAAAAAAGAAGAAGTAATTCCATATTGTTCAATGTCTTATACAATTAAACTTTTTGAGTACCACCAGTAATATGCGTTAGATATTTTGAGAAAAATATAGCCCTGTATTAATATTAATAATTCTCAAATCTCTACCTCCATCCCTGACTTCTTAATATTCCCAGTGGCCTTTTGGATACCCAGACCTGAGTATACCACAGGTATCTCAAATTCAACTGTCTTTACCCACAGAATTCACGGTCTCTCCCCACAGGCCATCTTCTCATCTTGAATTTACTACTGCTATTTATGATTCCTGCATTCATCAAATACCCCAACAAGAACTCGCTCAGCAGCTGACGATATTCATATGCTGTACTTCTGTGCTATGTGCCAGGCAAAGTCCTGCTCTGCCCCACACAGGCATTGCCATATTTGATCCTCACAACTCTATGAGGAAGGTACCCCATCCTTATCATCTACCCCTGTCTAAAAATGAGGGTGCAGGGCACCTGGGTGTCTCAGCCAGTTAAGCGTCCAACTCTTGATCTCAGCAAGGCCATGATCTCACAGTTCGTGAAATCGAGCCCCGGGTTGGGCTCTGTGCTGACAGTGCAGGGCCTGCTCAGGATTCTCTCTCTCTCTCCCTCTCTCTGTCTGCCCCTCCCCCACTTGTGATCTCTCTCTCTCTCTCTCTCTCTGTCTCTCTCTGTCTCTCTCAAAATAAATAAATAAAACTTAATTTTTTTAAATAAATAAATAAAATGAGAGTGCTAAGGACAAGACACTTGCATAGCATTTGAATCTAGATCTTTCTCTTTTCCCTACTTCACAAAACAAATAGAAACCAACGGGCAAGAATTTCTCAACAGGCCTCTAAGCTTACTTAATTTCCAATCCATTTTCCCTTTTCTGTTCATTTTAACCCATGCTCCCCCTTCTCTCCTCCCCCCTCCCCAAAGATGTCCTCGGGGTCCCCTTCCCTTACTTAGACACTCTCTTGTCAGCACTTAAAGATGTTGGCCCACCACCCTGAAGTCTTCCTCTCCCCTGCCTTCTGTCTGCCACCTCCAAATCTTCTCTTCCTGAAGCCTGACATTCCTGGTGCTTCGACTTCCTCCTAACACGTGTCCCTTCTCTCACACATCCTCTCTCACCTCACAGACTCACTTCCTCATTCCCTCACTGCCTCAACTTCCTCAAAACCCAGCCCGGAACTTGGGCCCCTTCTGTGCAGCCTGCCCAGGACCCTGGGAAGCGAGATGCCCCCAGTGTTCCCACCACCAGCACGATTACAACACGTACCACACTGTGCTACACATGTTCGATCTACGGGTCTTTCCAGGAGACTGGGGGCCACCTGAGAGCAGAAACATGCCTGGTTTCCCTGTATTTCCCCACACAGAAGGGGCGGCCAAATATACCAGCTGGACCACACTGTGCTATTTCTTCTCTGTTACTCTCCTCTGGGGGGATTTTGGAAAAGACACACAGGGATGGAAACCATGCCTTCCGTGCTCCCGCCGAAGGCTGATCAGGGCTCCTGGCAGGGTATGTGAACCGTGAGCTTCAGACTCAGCCAGCCTGGGATTGTCACCCTCTTCAAATACTTCTTAGCTTCAAGACCTGGGGCAAGTTACTTAAGGTCCCTGAGCCCTAGATTCTTCAGGGAGTTAAAATGAGACTTAGCTCCTAAGGTGCTTTAAAGGAGATCATGTGTGAGCATTCGGCTCAGCGCCTCAACAAATTAGAACAGGTCCCCAGGAAGCATTATCATTCCATGAACACAGCTGCTGTTTGTGACCCTTCCTTCCAAGTGACCCAAGACTTTGACAGTTCTCAGCTCAGCAACAAAGATGGAAGGAAACCAGCTGACTGTGGTCATATGACCACCCCAAGCCCTCAGACCAGAAGTCACTTTCTGAATTCTTTATTTGGGGCTATGGCAAAAAAAAAAAAAAAATCCTATGGCCAAAAACAAACAAACAAACAAAAATCTACACATATGCAAACTCCCTCACTGGGAAAACAAAACAAAACAACAAAACAAAAACAAAACAAGCAAACAACAACAACAAAAACCCACAACGATTAAAGCACACATTTCTCCCACTAGGAGTTTCCACATCCCATCATTTTGCCAATTTTCCCGCTGCTGCTGCCTCTGGAGATGATCTTAGTCACGGTCACATACCCCAGAGCTGGCCTGACTGTTCTCACTCACCCTGCCCGGGACCTTCCCCACCACACAGCTCTCCCACCCTGAGCCCCTCACTGCGCAGGAGAACTCGGGTCTGACTCCAGTGGGTCTGAACTCAGTCTAGGCTCTGCAGTTCTTAGGAAAACTCTTTATCCTCACTCAGCCTGTTTCCCCCTCTGTGAACAGGAACAACAGTCCTAGCAAGTCTTAGTGGAGGGTAAAGATTCACAGGGAAAGAGTCACAGTCTGAGAAATGGCCAGCGCATCGCGAGCCCGCAGATACCAGCTGTCTTTCCTCCCTTCCCCATCACGCTCAACTCTACATTCCTTCTATACATACAACCCTGAACTGAAATCTATGTTTCAGTCCTGACTCTATGTAACTCTGGAAAAATCTTCTTAAAGGCACTATAACAGGAGCAACCTTATATGGCTCTGCAGGAATTAAATGAGTTAATGTACAGGGGTGCCTGGGTGGCTCAGTCGGTTAAGCGACTGACCCCTGGTTCGGGCTCAGGTCATGATCTCAGGGTTTGTGGGTTTGAGCCCCGATGTCAGGCTCCACAGCAGGCAGCACAGAGCCTGCTTGGGATTCTCTCACTCTCCCTTTTTCTCTCTCTGCCCCTCCCCCGCTTGTGCTCTCTCTCTTAAAATAAAAAAAATAAACTTAATAAATAGATAAATAAATAAGCTAATATACAAAAAACACTTAGAACAGTGCCCGGCACATAGCACGTACTCAATAAACATCAACTCAAGCGAGCTGCATTTGAAAGCCTTATTTGAAGATGTCCAGGAAATACCTCCTCTCCCAGCTAAGAGAGCCCTCCCATAGGGATTACAGAAGAACATACACATTCACCAAAGCAGGAACAGGTCTACCCCTGATTTCATTTTTTCCCTTGCACTTGACTTTTTGTCCCATCTGGGGCAGCCTGACACCCACTGGGGGCCTCGGGCACCAAATCAGAGAAGGTCTGAAGGGAAAACAATGAGACCAGCTGTCATTTGGGCCCCCTCCTATCGGGAACCCCAGAGAATATAAACACATACTGACCTCAGCCCTTGGAAATCCCAGCTGGAGGCAACCACAGGGATACGGGGATACAAGGCACCTCCTCGCGAGCATGCCGTTCCCACATCTCCCGGAAGCTCTGTGCAGACCTTACCCAGCTCTCCTCTGTGCTGATTCTGTTCGCAGAACACTTCTCTCTCAACCCACAGTATCCCCCAGGATAATCAGTTCCTTCTCTCTGCAGGAGCGGGACGGCTCTATGCTAGCACTAGAGACAGTACTCAGGTCAGGACAAGTAGTTCCACCGAACCCAACAATTCCACTTTCAAAACCTCTTATCCTATACTTAGAATTCTATTCGGAAAAAGAACTCTCATCAGTGATATCTGAAAGCTCAAAGATACCGATCAAAATAATCTTGGGATATTGTGACGGAGTGAAAATACAACCTCTAATTATAAAGAATTCAAAATAATGCATTTATATCCTCTCTAGAAAGAAATAAAGCCTCCACAGTCCGTGGGCCAATTTCACGAGCCTCCAGGGCCTCTGCTCTATACTGTTCACAGTGATTTTCAAACTGCACTGACCATTACCCATACTGAGAAACACTTCACATTTGACCCAGTTCACGCGTGCCTACGTACGCACGCGTGAAATAAAAGTTTTATGCGGCAATACTTACGCTTCCTGAGTATTATCCATTCTGACAGTCTTCTATTTGTTCATGGTGTTCATGACCTACTAAATTGATTTCATGACCCTTCATGAGTGACGATCCAGTTAAAAAATACATTTAGAAGAATTCAAGAAAACTCATCCCTGAGTGGAGCTGCAATGAGGTGTAAGGGTCGAGGGCAACAAGGCATTGAAGTCACAGAGTCCAGGCTTAGGAAACAGGCTGGCAAGACAGGGTATAGGGGAAGTCAGGTCAGCTATGTGAACACCAGATCTCCTTCCTAGGAGCTGGGTGGCCATGGGCAAGCCAATCTCATGCCCTAGGCTTACTCGGATTAAGACTCTCTGTAAATAATATTCTGGTGCTGACAAGATACGGTCTCTGAACCCAGACAGCAAATAAATCAGTTCTGTGAAAGGGCCAGTGAAACCCCACAGGCTTACTAATGATCAAGAAGACACAGTTTGGAGCTAACCTCTAAAAGACACCTGGAAGCATGGATTGGATTCCTCCTCACCCCTCTATGGACAAGGTACTCCTTCCCCCTGCAGCTGGGGGTGTTGAAGCCTAAGGCTCACAGGTGCATCCTCCCTCCCCATGGTCATGCCACCTTCCCAAGAGCAGCCTTCAACCAATGTCTCCTTGGTGCGGGTCCCCATCATCCCACCTCTTTCTTTTCTAAGTGTATTTATTTATTTTGAGAGAGAGAGAGAGCAGGGGAGGGACAGAGAGGGAGAGAGAGAATCCCAAGCAGGCTGCACACTGTCAGCACAGAGCCCAATGCGGGGCTTGAACCCACAAACCATGAGATCATGACCTGAGCCGAAATCAAGAGTCAGGAGCTTAACCGACTGAGCCACCCAGGCGCCCCCAGCCCCCGCCACCATCGTCCCACTTCTGAAGGGCCATCCCAGCTCCAGCCATGGATTGGCTTTGGTCTCTATTACAACTACTGCACCAGGGTGCAGCCAGCCTCTTTCCCTGCTTCCCTCAATCCCTCATGCGTGTCGTGCCCCAGACCTGATTCTCCAATAAGCCACCTGTGTGCAGATCTTCATCTTTTAAGACAAAGCAGCAATGATACTGGCCAAAGTCACAGGAGGAAAACTAAGTGAGAATGCTGACCTCAGGACATTTTTCCGAGGGTATTTTTGAGACCTTTTTTTTTGTTTCCAGAGCTAGCATTTAACGAGCAATCACATGTCTTTGCATACCATGTCTCGTTCGATCTACATGGTGCCCTGGGAGGTAGGCTCAGGATCCTCACCTTCATCCCACAGACGAGACACCAAAGATTAAAGAGGCTAAGAAAGGACTCCACACGTGCTCGGCAGAGGAGCTGATGTCTGACCCCATGCCCTTGACCTCATCCTATCCCACCACAGCTCTATAATCACACTCGCCACACTGGATCACACAAATTCACTCTCGTGTCTGTCTCTTTGAGGATCTCCCCCCACCCCCCGCTCCCCCCACAAGGGCCAGGACCTCATGTTCCAAATCTCAAGCTCTTGGTGCAGCACCAAGCACAAGGCAGGACCCAGATGGTTGGGAGTAATGGTGGCAGTATTCAGTGGCGATGGTGTTAGAATTCAGCGTGTCCTGTGTGCCAAGCCCCGCGCTGTGCCTGTTACACAACAACATATCATTTGGCCCCGCCTCTTCCCTATGAGGTAGGTGCTCTTATCAGGTGCAAGCAGTGGACACTCACTTAGGACCCGCCACAGAAGCCAGTACACTTCAGCAGACGCGCTCTGTATGAGGGCATGTTTTCTAGAGCTAAGCAGTCATGCGGGCCTGAAATTGGTCTGGTAAGTTCCCCAAAATGCCAGCCATACTTTGCAGCTTCTCCCAGCAAGAGGAAGAGCCCATTTCCTCCTTTATTTCCTCCTTTAATTCTGGAATGGGCTTGTGGCTTGCTTTCACTAACCAAATATGTCACAAGTGACAC
This sequence comes from Lynx rufus, assembly GCF_022079265.1. Classification (NCBI taxonomy): domain Eukaryota; kingdom Metazoa; phylum Chordata; class Mammalia; order Carnivora; family Felidae; genus Lynx; species Lynx rufus. Next base: position 6,130,046 of record NW_025814838.1, read on the forward strand.
TGTGCAACTCCAAGCCGAGGCTTCAAGAGGCCTTCCAGCCACTGCTTTGTGCACCGGGAACACGCTCACCTCTGTGAGACGAAGCAAAGGCTAGCCTGATGGAAGACGAGATTCCACCTGGAGAAAGGCCCCGGCGTCCCAGGCCCATCAGCTGGGGCCCCAGACGTGTGAGCCCAGCCAGCAACCGCCAACCCCCGTCCAGACCAGAAGGGTCACACAGCTGAGCCCAGCCCAAATCACTGACCCACAGAAAGAAGAGCTAAATAAAACGGTAGTTATTTTAAGCCACTAAAGTTTGAGGTGATTTGTAACACACAACAGGTAATTGGTCTATTAGATGTCCAGATAGCCAAAAGCAGAACCACCAAAGGATTCGTCTACAGGAATGGTGACAAATAAGCAAAAGAAAAGAACAGAGAAGTGTTTACGACGTCCACCGGCAACCAGGAGAGCCAAGAATTCCGACCGGCTGGCAAACTACCACTTGTGACAAGCACCAGACTGTTCTAATACCAAAAAACAAGAAGAGTGCTTCTTCATTTCATACTTTGCAGCAAAACAGACCAGGCTCTCCCCCAAACATACCCTCATAGGTTTGATAAGATGAAGAGGTCTAGAGTTGCACATCTGTTTTTACTGAAGTCAAGTGAGAGATCAAATCGGATACATCATCCCAAAGGAAAAGGAAATCACGGCTGTGGGGACCGGGGCAGGGCTTGCTGTGTTCACCTACATGTTTTCCCACCAGACAGAGCTGGCTGACATGTGCCAGTGCCCCTCGCAGTCGACACAGCCCTCCCTGTGCCAACAGAAGGTGAGCAGAAGTGACATATGTCCCTTCCAGGCTGGAGCAGTTAGGAAATGAGTGTGCTTTTGGGGCACCTCAGTTAGTTGAGCCTCTGACTTCGGCTCAGGTGGTGATCTCACAGTTCGTGAGTTCAAGCCCTGCATCCAGCTTTGCACTGATGATGTGGAGCCTGCTTGGGATTCTGTCTCTCCTTCTCTCTGACCCTACCCCACTTATGCTCTCTCTCGCTCTCTCTCAAAATAAATAAATAAACTTAAAAAAATAAAATAAACATTAAAAAAATTATTAAAAAAAGAAATGAGTGTGCTTTCTCATGTTTTCTCCCCATCCATTGGGCTAACGGAGAGAAAGCTGGAACCCTCAATGACTGCGTGGAAAAATGCCTGACCAGGATCACCCACAATGGTCTGGGCCATGAGAGAGAAAGAAATCTCTTTCTGTTAAGCTGCAGAGACTTTAAGGCTTATCTGTTACAGCAGCTTTAACAGATTCTTACTAGTACGTTAACTAGCATAGATGTTTTGTTTTTTTCTTTTAATATATTTTCAATGTTTTTATTTATTTTTCAGAGAGAGAAAGACAGAGCATGAATGGGGGAGGGGAAACACAGAATCTGAAGCAGGCTCCAGGCTCCAAGCTGTCAGCACAGAGCCCGACCTGGGGCTCCAAGTCGCAAACCGTGAGATCATGACCTAAGCCGAAGTCGGACACTTAACCAACTGAGCCACCCAGGTCCCCCATTACAGACGTTTTTAAATGCAAGCCCTAAAAACAGTTTGAGCTCCAAGTTTTCCGTGTATTAGCAGAACTAAATTTTTTGATGGGAAAATTGTCAGAATGCCCTGGCTTCCTGGTTCTACAGTTTGCACCCGATGGGCAACATTGAAATAAGAAGCAGATGTCCCCCCAAGAAGGCAAACGGTACCAGCCCTCAGTGACTGATTCCAGAAGGTGCTTGTCTCCCATACAGATGTCACTTCTGTGTGTACAACTAAAAAAGTCCCAGCTGATATTTTTGAGGTTCAGCCTCAGTGATTTACACTTGCTTTTTAAATGTTCTATTAAGGGGCCCCTGGGTGGCCCAGTCGGTTAAGCATCCAACTTCGGCTCAGGGCATGATCTCCGTGAGTTCGAGCCCCGTGTCAGGCTCTGTGCTGACAGCTCAGAGCCTGGACCTGCTTCAGATTCTGTGTCTCCCTCTCTCTCTGCTCCCCACCCCTACTCGCACTCTGTCCGTCTCTCTCTCAAAGATAAACATTAAAAAAATAATAACAGGGGCGCCTGGGTGGCGCAGTCGGTTAAGCGTCCGACTTCAGCCAGGTCACGATCTCGCGGTCCGTGAGTTCGAGCCCCGCGTCGGGCTCTGGGCTGATGGCTCAGAGCCTGAAGCCTGTTTCCGATTCTGTGTCTCCCTCTCTCTCTGCCCCTCCCCCGTTCATGCTCTGTCTCTGTCTCAAAAATAAATAAAACGTTAAAAAAAAAAAATTAAAAAAAAAATAATAACAAAATAAATGTTCTATTAAAGTATAATAACAGAAAAGTGCTTACAAGTATACAGCTCAGTGAAATGTCATGATCTGAACACATCAGTGTAACCAGCACTCAGATCAAGAAACAGAACACTGGTGGCATCCCAGAAGCCTCTCTCAGGGATTACCCCCTGGTAATGGCTGTCCTCCCTTCTGACCCCTCTAGTTACTTTCACCGGCTCCTGAACATCAAGTAAATGGGATCATACAGAAGGTACGGTGCCTGGCTTTTGCAGCTGTCGTTACCCCTGGGAGAGTCATCTATGTTACACATAGCTGCAGTTTGTTCCCGTACGTTGCTGTAAGATATTCCACTGTGTGTCCACTATTCTGCTATTAGACAACTGAGGTGGCTTCTAGCATATGTTATATTGGAAGACATTCTTTTCACTCCAGTCCACCAGGGCCCATGATGAACAAAGGCAGGGACTTCAGGAGAAGAACTGTTCATCTTCACAGAGAAACACAGGCAAAGCATGAGACTGTGTCCCCAAGTTAGCAGCATTCACATATTTTTGAAAATCATTTCCCAACAGGCTCTATGAAGGGCAATTTGCTGGGGGTGGGGGGAATGGGAGGGGGAGAGTTCAAACAAAAGTGATCAAAGCCTGTAAACTAGAAAGTGATATAGTTCTCATAAAAATCACAGATCAAGCCATAGAAAACTAGCACCAAAACCCAAATCACAGGACTCCCTCTTACAGTCATTTCTCCCCTATACCATTCGTTCAGTCAACAGGTATTTACTGAACACATCCTATGAGCCAGGTTTGGAGCTGGGTACTTGAGAAAGAACAGGAAGTGAGACAGATGTGGCCCCTACTCTCACAAAATTGACACTCTGGTGGCAAAGACTAAACACTCAAACTAACATACAATTAGAAAATGTAAAGCTGGGGCGCCTGGGTGGCGCAGTCGGTTAAGCGTCCGACTTCAGCCAGGTCACGATCTCGCGGTCTGTGAGTTCGAGCCCCGCGTCAGGCTCTGGGCTGATGGCTCAGAGCCTGGAGCCTGTTTCCGATTCTGTGTCTCCTTCTCTCTCTGCCCCTCCCCCGTTCATGCTCTGTCTCTCTCTGTCCCAAAAATAAATAAACGTTAAAAAAAAAAAAAGAAAATGTAAAGCTGACAAGGAGTTATAGGATTGTACGAGGGGGGACCCGGTTTGGAAAAGCAGGGAAGGCCTCTCTGAAGAAGTGACACTGAGCTAAGTACTGAAGGAGGAGTAGGAGGCAAGCTGGGGGAGAGGAGAGGAAAGAGCAGTTGAAGCTGAAAACAGAGCATGTGCAAATGCCCTGGGGTAGGTAGGAGCATATCATGGTTGAAGAAGACAAGTTGGGTCTTCGGCTAGAAAGTGAAAAGTGGGTAAAAGGGAGGTACAAGTGAGGTTCATGAGGACCCAGGGCAGACAAGGACTTGTAACTCATATGAAAGACTCTGGACTTAATCCTGGGAAGAACAGAAATGCCAGCCATCAAAAGAGGTGTATCTGGGGTGCCTGCGTGGCTCAGTCAGTTAAGCGTCCAACTCTTGATTTTGGCTCAGTTCATCATCTCACGGTTCATGAGATCAAGCCTCAGGTTGAGCTCTGTGCTAACAGTGCAAAGCCTGGTTGGGGTTCTCTCTCTCTCTTTCTCTCTACCCCTTTCATGCTCATGCTCAGAAGCACATTCTCTCTCTCTCTCTCTCTCTCTCTCTCTCTCTCTCCCTCTTTCTCTCTCTCTCCCTCTCTTTCCCTCAAAAATAAGCTTTTAAAAAAAGAAGAAAACATTTTTTTAAAAAACATGAGTATCTAACTGAAATACAAAGAGGTCCCTCACCACTCTATATGCCAATCTTCCTTCCCTAGGTGCACTATTTGGCCCAGATAGAATTATCAATACTCCCAACCATACATTTTGCCATATACATAAAAACAACCCAGATAACTATTGAAATTCTCATTTACAGCAACACCAAAATTCTAAATAATGGCCCCCACTTTGGGGAGGGAAAGGAGATCTTCAAAATATGGTTAGCTCCTAAAAATCACCCAAGCGCACCATCACAAGACTAGAGGCAGTCCTGCAGACTTCACCCTCCACCTTCACCCACATTATTTGGCAGCTTCTTCTTCAACCCAAAAGAGCACGTAAACATTCCATCTGGAGGATGAAGGGAACTCAAAATTTAAAAAGTGAAATGGTCAGAAATCTATTTAAAGTTGAAATGCCATCAACACGTTTTCAAAATGAAGACAGCAGATGGGACCATCACAGATCTCAATTCAGCTTCTGAGGTTTCCCACAAATTAAAGATTCCAAAGCCAGGAAACTGTTGCACAGAAAACACTGTTGCTCACCCGTGTTCCTGTCACAGCTCTGACCCCAGCTAAGAGTTTCTCACTCAGAAACATTGTGAGTTGCACCTGCACCTAATACTATTGCCCACAGCGTGTAAACACGTTCATTCTTGCATCAAGTCCTTGACTCAGGTTCATTGCACTTGCCTCCCCAACGGGATTATAGAGTCAGTAAGGACAAGACGGCACCCAGCCCCAGGAATAAATGCAAACAGCTGCCATTTATCAAGCGCTCAGTGCACGTCAGGCGAGGCACTAAGGAATTACTGGACGTGTGCCCTCTAAACAAGATACTATTGTTTCCTTTTACCTCTAAAGCAACAGAAGCTCAAAGTGTTTAAGGAAATATGTTCCTGGGCCCTGTACCAAGAAGCCAAGATTTGAGGCAATGCCTTTCAATTTCCAAAGCACAAACTCCTCACTACCCATGCAGCATGGGCTCCATTAACACGTGTTGGATAAGTGACAGCAGCCAGGCAGGAGAAAGGCAGTGGGAGGATTCCTTTCAAAGGAAAAATCATTTCCACGGCCCTCTCTGCCTAAGGATGCAGGGAAGAGAGATATCCCTATTGTTAGAACCGTAAAAATAACCCAGTAACCACCTCCCAAAATAGAACAATCAACAATATGACTGACACGAAAATCCAAACGTCTCTCTACGACGTGAGACCCTCAGTGCTCCGGTGACACCCCCCACAGCCTCTAAATGGTCATTTCAGCTTCTCGTACCTGCCCTCCAAGCCCACAAGCCTGGAATTTCGGGATCTGAGTCACAGCAATTACTGTTTCAAATGTGCTTCATGCTCCTCTTTTTCACACGTTTAGCCACTTCCCTCACCCTCTTTAGAACAATGACAACAAGCACCTCCTAGTCACTATCCTGCCTTCACAAGGTCCAAACCCTCCTATATGACGTTGATCTCCAAGCGCCGCCCCTCCCCAACCCAAGCACACCCTCCTTCCCATTCCCTGCATGTGCTCTGTTCTCTCCTTTGTGTGTTCAACTTGAGTTGTCCTCTGCGTGAAACACCCTTCCCAGCCCCCAGCCTCCTGTCAATCTGGGAACTCCCACTCCTGCTGTAAGATTGTTCCCAAATGTTACCTCCTCTGTGGAATCTTCTCCACCCCTCCCAGGAGTAAGGATGTCATCCCACTTCTCATTTATGTGGCAGAACTAACTGGCCATGTGCTGTTCTCCCCACAAATGACCAGGAAGATCGTCAAGGGCACAAGGATAGATTCCTCTCCAAAGCCCATACTGCAACGGGACATTTTACAATACATTTCTTTTAAGTTATTTATTAGTTACTGTTCTTCTTCCACTAGAATATAAATTCCATGAGGTCAGGGACTCTGTCTGGTTCACTGCTCCAGTTCCAGTGCCTAAAATAGTACCTGAAACATGGTAGGCACTCAAAGATTTGCTGAGTGAATGAATGCACAGATGGACAGATGGCTAGATGGATGGTGGAATGGATGGATGGTTGGGTGAACTGATGGATGAATGGACAGCAGATGGAAAAATGGCTGAATAGATAGATCAATGGATTAGTGAGTGGGTTGGTGGGTAGATGGATGGAGAGATAGATCGTTGGATCAAGCAGGATCATGCTTCACCAGCCCAGGGTCATAGAGTCATGGAGACAGAGCAGGATTTGAAATCAGGCCTATCTGATTTTTTGAGCCTGTATTCTCAATTCGATTTATACTGCCTATCTAGAAACCCAAAGTCTGGTCACTGGACAGCAGCAAGATAAAAGAAGAAAGAGTCTAAAATTCCCACCCCCCCCACCTGGGAACATGGTTATTTTTGAGCTAAATTAATTTCCATCTACTTAGTAAATGCCAAGACTCAACAGGAAGGCATCTGAACCCTCCTAGTGTGGGTCTCAGTTCCCCTTCTGACTCAGTAGGGCAACGCTCTGTGTGTGGGCTGAGGGAAAGGAGACATCCAGGAGACACAAACAAGCAAGACAGAGGACAATAAAAAGTAACAGCAACAATACCAATAGTAATATTAAAAAATTGATACTCCTGAATAAAAGCCACCGTCTCTTCCAAACCTCGCTGGAGCCTACAAGTGTGATGTCTTTCAATTCTCGGCTACATCGAGTTTTCTTCCAACACCAACCATTCCCAGGAAAAACAATGATGCTCCTTCTCTATTCACAGGAAGGAACAGCCAGTATGAAATTAGACCCAGAGGTAAAACAGGACGAGGCTTGACATTAGGCAAAAGTAGGTGTGGGGAGGATGGTTTAAGGGTAGAAACTAACATACCCCTATGTGCTCATAACTCCCTGTAGTTCTTTTATAATAAAAAATAAAAAGCATCTATTAAGTGCCCAAATTTGTGTTAGCGAGGCATTAAAGACATGTTAGCACCAAACCGAGATCAGAAAAGACAGAGATCATTTTCTGCATGTGATTCAATGAGGCTTACTGTGAAACTACTTACAAATTACCTTCCAAATGAAAGCAAACACCGCCTAAGCCAACAAAATGAACAGCTGTAGAACATCAGACCTCAACCCAGGGTAAGGAAGGTATCTGGGAGTCAAGGCGAGTAATCCTGTGTCCCTCAAAACTGGCTTTCAGTTCAGATGCCTCTCACCGAAATGCTTTACGCTCCCTTTTTACTTATTCTCAACCTGTCGGCTCAAACTTGTTCCTCCACCTCTGAAATGATCTGATTTTTTCTCCACCTCAAACTGCAACCCCTAAAACAAAAAGGAAGCCAGTTCATTATCTGAGTTATTAGCCAGGAGGTGATGAAGTTCTTTGTCGAACTAGGACAGAAGCCATCTTCAGGTAGCTATCTGATTCTACTAAATATTCATCTTACTCGCGACCATGGCACAGGTAAAGATTCAGGGCTTCTCGGGGCGCCTGGGTGGCGCAGTCGGTTAAGCGTCCGACTTCAGCCAGGTCACGATCTCGCGGTCCGTGAGTTCGAGCCCCGCGTCGGGCTCTGGGCTGATGGCTCAGAGCCTGGAGCCTGTTTCCGATTCTGTGTCTCCCTCTCTCTCTGCCCCTCCCCCGTTCATGCTCTGTCTCTCTCTGTCCCAAAAATAAATAAACGTTGAAAAAAAAAAATTTTTAAAAAAAAGATTCAGGGCTTCTCTGCAGAATGTGACAGAGATAAGACCTTCTCTGTATCTTCACCCAGGATATGAGCAGCTTCACACAATACAGATTTTTTAGCTCTGGCTCCCTGGCAACTCAGACTTTCTCCAATTACTTCGAAGGATGGGAAGTTATTTGCCTTTCGTTTTTGGTTTTTCATTCTCAGACCAAAGAATTCCCTGACTCCACCCCAACCGTTGCATAGGGTAGCATCCCCCTTATAAATTCTCATGCACCCTGTACACTTCCTACAAAGTGCTTAACAAAAGTAAGCTTAAATATGGTTACAATGATTGGTAGAATATTGATCTTTTAATGTTTATTTATTTTTGAGAGAGAGCTCAAGTGGGGGAGGCACAGGGCGGGGCAGGGGGGACAGAGGATCCGAAGGGGGCCCTACACTGACAGCACAGAGCCCAACATGGGGCTTGAACTCACAAACTGTGAGATGATGACCTGGGCTGAAGTTGGACGCTCAACCGACTGAGCAACCCAGGTGCCCCATGATTCACAGAATATTTACACTGTAAGCTGCATGACATTAGGATCTTCTTGAGCTCATTCACCATAGTATTCCTGCCATCTAAAATAATTCCTGACATATAGAACTTAATGAGTGAATATTTTTTGGAAGCATGAATGGATATATAGAATGATAAATGGATGGAGGGATGGAGGGAAATGGATGGATGCATAAATGCATGTAAATATATAAGGTTCCTACCAGATTTTCAAGCAGCCATCACACCTCCAAATGCCACATGTAAACACTGTGGATTTTGTATACCCTATAAAAAGCCCAACAATCTATATAATATCACACAATTTTAATGGAGAAATAGGATGAGTCAAGCCAAAGGATCCATGAAATTAGATCAAATGCCAAAAATGATGAGACCAAGCTTTTGAATGCATTATCCAGAGATGGTGAAATATTCAGCTGATCCCTCTACCCACCCAAGAAGTAATTAGACTACAAAGTCAAAGGAGCAGAACCCGGATTTTAAATTGTACTTAGTAGTAATTTTTTTTTTAATTTTTTTTTCAACGTTTATTTATTTTTGGGACAGAGAGAGACAGAGCATGAACGGGGGAGGGGCAGAGAGAGAGGGAGACACAGAATCGGAAACAGGCTCCAGGCTCCGAGCCATCAGCCCAGAGCCCGACGCGGGGCTCGAACTCACGGACCGCGAGATCGTGACCTGGCTGAAGTCGGACGCTTAACCGACTGCGCCACCCAGGCGCCCCTGTACTTGGTAGTAATTTAACTACCTGTAGCTGAAAAGCATCAAAAGGAGATGCATATTCTCAAAACCGTGACATACTGATGTATTTACGTATGTTTTTTATATACACACATGTGTGTGCGTACTCACAGAGACAGAAACAGAAAGCTAGGCAGAAAAAGACAGAGAAAGAAGAAAGACTCCAATAACAAGAATACATATAAATAACTGTCAAACCTTTGGTTCATCCTTTGACCAATTACTTTCTCTGTTATCTTTTTCTTTCTTGACCCAAAGACACCATAAACATGCTGGACGTGGTTCTAGGCAGGACACCTGGGTATCACCAGTACTCAGAAACAATATATTTTTTTAATTACTTTCTAAGAACCTGCATATCATATCAGTTACATTTCCAAAGGTGGCATTTTCCATATTTACTTAGAAAGGCATTCTGTTGCCCAGTGACAAAGCTTTTTGAGTTTGCCCTGAGTGCTTGACAGCTCAAAATGAATTTACTGTTGCCTCTCCAACAAATCAGCCCTCCTTTTTAAGACCCAACATTAATTCGCTTAAATATTTTTTTAATGTTTGTTTATTTTGGAGGGAGAGAACGCGAGCTCGCATGACCAGGGGAGGAGCAGAGACAGGGAGACACAATCCAAAGCAGGCTCTGTGCTGACAGCAGAGAGCCCAATGTGGGGTTACCGGTTTTTAAATTTTTTGAATATTTAGTTATTTTTGAAAGAGAGAGAGCATGCACGTGAGCAGGGGAGGGACAGAGAGAGAGAAAGAGAGAAAGAATCCCAAGCAGGCTTCCACACTATCAGGGCAGAGCCTGAGGTGGATCTCAATCTCAGGAATCAAACCCTGAGATCATGACCTGAGCCAAAATCAAGAGTCAGACATTTAACTCATTGAGCCACCCACGCACCCCTCACCTGAAGATTTTTATTTCAAATGGGACTTTGGGCCTAAAATCCCACTTCAGGTGGAAAAAATAAAAAAGTCAAACCATCAAATACAAAGTCAAAGAACTTCGGCCTTTTACCCACATTGAACCCTCAGGACACATTCAGAAAAAGCTAAGAGGTGAGCAGAGTTTCACTCACAGTCCTCTGGGATCTGCTTCTGGAAGGGAAATGGAATAATAGAAGGCTGCTTCAGTAGCTCACAGCCTGACTTACCGATTGTACAAAAAACAAACCAACAAACAAAAAAACAAAAAAAAAGCCCTCTTTATGAGAAAGTCCTACCTAAAGTATAAGATATCACATTATAAGTTGCCAGGGAAAACTATGCCAAAAATAAAATTAACCTTTGATTCAGCTTTGATTGTTGTTTTTAAAAAGAGCACACTTTAATCTCTATGTGTTGACTACACACGAAAATAAACTTGTATCGCACAGAGTTAAACGTGGATAAAAACGGCAATGTTTGAATTCATGAAACATTTTGGGGTTCTTAAAGAATAACTTCTATTAAAAGGTTAAGAAAACCGCTTTCAGATCTACACAGGAAAGAGAAGAGCTGGCTTACTCATTATAATCATTCCTGCTAGGTTTTCATAGTCAGAAAACTAGTGAGCTGGGGTTTTTCTAGAGAGTCCCTGACAAGTTGAGATCTTTCTCACGAGGAAAGGGTGAGAAAAGAGAATCTAAACAAGCCTGGCTGGCTGAGCAGTGCACTCACTGGTGCTGCCCAAAGTCTATGAAGAAACACATCTGAGAGGAAAACCTACCTAAATACACGAAAGTGGCCTAGTCATTCAATGACTTCCAGAATGAACTTCTCCCACTTTGACAGAGTTTCCTACCATGAATCAAGTAATAATGATCGTCTCACTTAGAGTCATGGATACTTACTGTGGATATTTCTCTTATACCTTGGTGTATACCATAACTCTATGAGATAGGTACTATTAGCCCCATTTTACAGATGAGGAAACTGAGGCCACTACAGGTGGATGACTTGCCCAAGTTCACAAAGCAAGTAGGTGGCAGAGCAGAGATTGGAACTCAGTTCTACCTGACTCTAACCCCATGCTATGAATTCTGAATCTCTAAATTGTATTGCTTGCCTGTTTATACTAAAGTGACTTCCTTTTAAAAAAAAAACAGTTTTGGGGCTCCTGGGTGGTTCAGTAGGTTAAGCATCTGACTTCAGGTCGGGTCATGATCTCACAGTTCATGAGTTTGAGCCCCACATCGGGCTCTGTGCTGACAGCTCAGGGCCTGGAGCCTGCTTCGGATTCTGTGTCTCCCGCTCTCTCTGCCCCTCCCTTGCTTTCTTTCTCTCTCTCCCTCTCTCTCTCTCTCTCTCAAAAATAAATAAACATTTAAAAAAAAATTTTTTTAATTAGTTTTTCTCTGCCAAACTGCAAAAGCTTCTTGGGGTAAGAGTCTAATTCCACCCAAAGTCTTGTTTTCATTACAATTAACACACAAATGCAAGTTCTAAGGTCCTCTAAAGAATGCCAGAGGGGGCGCCTGGGTGGCTCAGTCGGTTAACCGTCTGACTTCAGCTCAGGTCACAATCTCGCGGTCCGTGAGTTCAAGCCCCGCGTCAGGCTCTGGGCTGATGGCTCAGAGCCTGGAGCCTGCTTCTGATTCTGTGTCTCCCTCTCTCTCTGCCCCTCCCCTGTTCATGCTCTGTCTCTCTCTGTCTCAAAACTAAATAAACGTTAAAAAAATTAAAAAAAAAAAGAATGCCAGAGAAAAGTCAGCCTTGCTTCTCTGAGGGTCCCATTTATTATCCAGAATTTAGTTTCATAATACAGATATTCAGCCCTAGCACTCCGTCACCAGAGGCCTTAAGCTACCTCACAGAGTGTGGTTTTATAGAACATAGAGACCGTGAGTAACAAAAAGGGGAGAAATTTTATGGCAATCTAGAATTTTGTCCTCTAGCAGTACAAAAACAAGGGAATCTATTCATAAGCTCCCCTGATCACACAGAAATCCATGATTTCCCATGGCTGATGGACTTTCCATCCTTCCTCCCTCCGCCCATCCCAGCATCCCCAATTTCCACGGCAGCACGATGGAGCACGGAGGCTCAGGGGGTTCCCTGCCTTAGGATCATCTTACACAACTCTTACCCAAGAATGGCACAGACCAAACCCCCTCTCCCCTTCTACTTTTGAAATGGAACACCGCCACCCTAACTTGTAGCCAGGAACAGGACAACTTGAAATTTACACCACATTTTCCATATACCCCTTTGTAACATGGTGTGGGTATACGATTAAGTTCTAGCTAATAGCTCAGACGCAGAAGTATCTTGCAGCAAGTTCCATAAGGGACAGTGAGCATGTGACCTTTGCCTGTCTTTTTACCCTTTCCTCCTTCCTGCTGGCTGAAACAAAGATTTAATGACTGGATCCTAGCATCCTTCTTAGACCTTCTAAGCATCTAGCATCCTTCTTAGACCATAAGCTAATTGTCACCTCCTGGATGGTGGAGCAGAAAACTGAAAGGAGATAGGACCCTGGGCTCTGGACCTCTGACTAATGTAAGAAACTAAAACCTTATGTATTCTTGGGGTACCTGGGTGGCTCAGTCAGTTAAGCATCACACTTCAGCTCAGGTCATGATCTCACAGTTCATGAGATCGAGCCCCACTTTGAGTAAGTTCGGGCTCCGCACTCTCTCTCTCTACCCCTCAAGGGATTCTCTCTCTCTCTCTCTGCCCCTCATTCACTTGCATGCTATTTCTCTCTCTGAAAAATAAATAAATAAATACATAAATAAATCCTTATGTGTTCTCTATAAAATGTTGATCCCATTTTAATTGGGCGTACTTTCAGAGGAAATCGGTGGTGTCAAAATATTCAGGTGGCTCCAAAATCAGTCCCAGGCAACTCTGAGCAGATCAGAAGATAACCTTCTCCCCTTCCTGGAAGCCTCCCTCCAACCTAAGCATCTCTATGTCAGGGGCTGCCAGTCCACCCTATCCCCTCTCTCTTGCTCCTTCCCGCTCCAGCCCAGATGGAATAAACTGCCAAAACAGTGACATGGGTGACCAGATGTTCACAGCTGGATTTCAGCTCTCACCTAGCAGCTGGTTCCATGGCAAAGCAACTCTCTAGGGACAGTCTTCTCTCACACCAGCCCCCACCTTGGGGGATCTGGGGGACAATCCCAGGGGCTGATCTTTTCTGAGCACTTGCTCTATGCTAAGCTCTGATCCAAACATCTCCCATGCAACAGCTTTGGGCTACTCAGCAACTTTTTAAGGTAGGTCCTGTTTATTGGACCCATTTTATACACAAGACACCTGAGCTCAATAACACGGCTGGGAAGCCTCGAAGCCAAATTCAAACCCACAGTGACCTGCCTGATGGCCTATACATGTATGTGCACTACCCTACACTGCCCCTCAGGGACAGGAGAAAAATAAAGGTGATTAATAATAATAATAATAATAATAATAATCGTAAGTACTTCTACCTCTGAAGTTGCCGTATTTGATGAGAAACTTTAATTCTGCTTTACTCTCACTACACCAGAAAATTCCTACCACTTTCCAGGCTTTGAAAAACAGGATCTCCTGCTTCAGGTATGTCATCACCTACACATCCAGAGTGACTTCCCCAAGCATCAGTGACTGCAGAGCGGGTGGGAAAGCAGCAATAAAAATGTTCAAAAATCACCCTGGACACCAGCAAGAGACAAAGACAGAAACAGATGCATGGAAGTGAAAGGTAACCTCAAATATCATCTACACATTCCAGCACTAAGACACCACTGATATTCTGCTTCGGGGGCCAAAGTTCTAGAAAACAATCTGTTTGCAAAAGAGCCTAAGCTGTTGCCACTTTAAAGGGATTTGGAAAGACCTGAAACTAACATAACACTGGATGTTAATTATACTTCAATTAAAATAATAATAATAAAATTAAAATAAGAGCATATAAAACTGGAGGGGCACATGGGCGGCTCAGTCGGTTAAGTGTCCGACTCTTGATTTCAGCTCAGGTCATGATCCCATGGTTCGTGGGTTCAAGCCTCATGTCGGGCTCTGTGCTGACAATGTGGAACCTGCGTGGGATTCTCTCTCTCTTTCTCTCTCTCTCTCTGCCCCTCCTCTGCTCACGTGTACCTTCTCTCTCTCTCTCTCAAAATAAATAAACTTTAAAAAAGAGAGTATGTAAAACTGGAAAAAAATAATGAAGGGATTTAGGAAGTTCTCTGGTGCAGAGTGTGAGGCTGGCTGGGGCTCCACATCTTGGTAAGAGAGGCTGGGAAGGTCTGAAGGCTCACTGTATGAGCCAGCTCTTCCCTGGATCTCAGGTGAAGGAACCTGAGAGTCTCAGAAGACAGCAGTGCCACAATGAGAGCACCGTGTATGACTGACAATGCCACCTACACTCACCAGGGATCACTGGACTTTTCCCTGGGGGGTTGGAGGTGCTATAACAACAACAACAAAAAAATCAGTACTAAGTCACGTCGCAGACTCTTGAATGCTCAAATGCTTTCTTCTCCTGATCTAAACCCCGCTCCCCAGTCTGGTCAATTTGCCCCTACGACACGCCCCAGAAATGAGACATTTCTCACCAAACTCAACCACACATGGCTCAGAATTGGGGAGGGGGGAAAAAAAAAAACTTCCCAGAACAGAAGTTGCAAACTTGAATGCCTACCAGAGACAGAAATTCTGGGTGAGGTGGGCCCAGCTGGGAAGGACTAAGATAAAATGGTGAATGTGTGCCCCCCCCCAACTATGAAAATAACTCCAAATGACTGTTCCAACAAGAAAGTAGGACCAATTCTCAGCAAACTCGAAGCTGGAAATTCAAGGATGTATGTGAAATCTCCCAGTTCTGAATGTGGACATCAAATTCAAAAAATGTTGGATACCCTAAGGGCTAAACAAGTCCACAGGGAATTTGACCATGGAGAGCGAGTTTGCAGTGAGAAATGGCCAAGGCCACCTTACACAGGAGTACAAGTCACTACTAGGTTGAGCATCTCTGGCTAGGGTCAAGGATCTCAAACCAGGTGCAAAGACCCAGGTAACCAGTCACTTGGAGTCCTTCCTGTAGGTAGCCAGAAGATGGAAAGGCAATCAGCATCGGCGAGGCACCCCATCTGGAACGACCTCTTTCAGAGAGGGAGGAGGCCCAGGGGACAACCCCGGTCACTTTTCTAGGGGATGCACCATATGCAGAGGCGGCAGCCACCTGTGGAGACTTCTGTGAAGCAGGGGGAGAGATAGAACCTCTTTCTGTGAGATGAGGAAGGGCCTCTCTGAGGAAGGGATCCTCCCAGAAATGGCCCCTGGAGACACTTCTTCCAGAAGCAGGACTGGCCAAGCAAGATAGGTTCAGGCTCTTCCAGCCGCGAAGGCAGAAATAGGGTCTCTCACGGCACTCACCTGTCCTGGATGAAGCATCACTGCCCCCACATAAACACACGCCTTAAAAGGACCCTTTTGTGGTGATGCATTCCTAGCTTGGCAGGTCACTCTGACAGATACGATTCCTTCACTCCCTGCCTAACTCAGTCACTTCTAGAAAGTCTTTTTCACCATCTCTTCCCACAAACTGGGCATCCCCAGAGCCCCACAGCCTACCTTGGCACTGGAATCCTTGCTTCCCGAAGCCCCTGCAAAGGCAGAAACAGGCATGTCAGGCAGCCCTAGGGGCCCAGCCACCAGCTAGTTCCCCCACGTCACCCCCCTCCCCGTCCCTCTACCCCAGGTGCAACCTCCTAGCCACAGGCGGGTGCCCAAGAGTCTTCCGCCTTTGGGGGAGGGGGCAGCTGGGAGCTCGACGGTAACCCCTACCTCCCCCTCAGAAGGCAGAAGAGAGAGGCTGCGACCACCAGGTGGCGGGATGGGGGGAGCCTTTCCGTCGCAGGGAGGGTGGGGGGCAGGCGGGAGATCTGCCCACAGAGATGCCCCGGTACCTTCGGGGAAAGAGAAGAGATAGAGCCACATCCAGAGGGAGGATGAGAAAGACCCCGCGGTGGTGGGGTTCCCCAGGGGGCTGCGAAGAGAGAAAGGGCTCCCCATGTCTAGAGGGACGGGGCGAGAGCTGGGAATAAAGGTCTCCGCAGTGAAGCGAGGGGAAAACTGAGGAGCGCAAAGGGGAACCCTGGCCCGCAGGAAAGAGCAGTAAGAGATAACCCGGGGCGGCACGGCGGGAGACACGGAAGGGGAGGAAAGGATGCCCCACGCCCGCAGGGAGATAGACAGGACACCCAGGGCACTGCCCCCGGAAAGGAGGGGAGGGGGTGCGGGCGCCGCGAGCCTGGAAAGAGGCGGGGAGACGGGGAACCCCGAGCGAGCGGGCACTCGAGGCGCTGCCCTCCAGGGAGGGACAGCCACCCCGCGCTCGGAGCAGCCGGAGAACCAGCGCCCGCGACGCGCGGCCCCGGGGCTCTCCCGAGGCGGCTGGGAAGAAGAGCGGGCAGGAGGCGCCCCGCGGCCGGCCGTCTGGGGCCGGGGAGGAGGAAGCCGCAGGACTGTGCACCCGGGCGTCCGGGGCGGGGAGCCGGGGATGCGGGGCCCGGCGGCGCTCGTCCCCCCCTCGGGGACGCGGAGAGGGGGGCCCCGCGAGTGGCGCTGCCCTCGGGGCCCCGGGAAGGTGCCCTGCGCCGGCGCGCTCTCACCAGATGAAGTCGGTGCAGTGGCTGCAGAAGGTGGGCTGCTTGAAGAAGCGGGCGGTGAATTTGTGGTTCTTCACCTCGTGCACGTTTTTCTGCCGGAGGGCGCCTTTGCGGGCGAAGCGCACGGTGCTCTCCTCGCCCTCGCTCGGCGGCGGCCCCGCAGCCGGGTCAGCCATCTTGCGCGCGGGGAGCGGGAGCCGAGAGGTGCCGGCCCCGGGGCCGCGGGAGCGCGGGCTGCGGGCCCGGGAGGCGCGCGAGGAGGCGGCCGCTGCTGCCGCCCGGGGCCGCGGGCGCTTCCCCTGCGCCGGCTCTGGCCGCCGCGGCGCGCGGAGCTGAGGCTGTCACTCGCCCAGCTGCCGCCGCTCGTCCAGCTGCGCTTGGCACCGCTGGCCCCAGCTGCGGGGGAGGGAGGCGGAGCCCCGGGCAGGCCCCGCCTCCTTCATTTGCATCGCGCTCAGGCCCCGCCCAGCGCCGCCAGCTGCTTTACATATTGGCACCCCTGAGACTGCCGGCCTCCCAGCGAAGTGTTCACCGCCGCAGCGCTGCGGCGCGGGGACCGCAGCCTGCTATCAGCCTGAGCCTGCTGTCAGCCCTGAGCCTCGCCCCCTGCCCCACTCCTGCGCCTGAGGTTGCATTAAGGGGATGAGCACCTTGGGTGCACCCCCTGGGGAACCCAGAGCGGAAGGACCGACGGGGACTGGGGGTGGGAGGTGGCAAGGGTGGGCGCGACGGATTCCACCCGGCCTCTGCAGAGACTGGTGCCCATCCACCCCGCCTCCATCCCATTGGTCATTCTGCACGCGTCTCCTGGAGGGATGGACTCCCGCTGTCACTCATTCGGAAAGGCCTGTGGCTCCTCACACTTACACACACAAACGCACACACTGCAGAGGTAGGGGAGGAGCACAATTATTATTATATGTGTGTGTGTGTGTGTGTGTGTGTGTGTGTGTGAGCGTACATGTATGTATATATATATATATATATATATATATATATACACATCTAAGTAAGACAGTGGATATATATATATCCACCACAAAGACATTTCTTGGCTTTGCTTGCCCAACCATTTAGAAGGGAACTCCCTACTTTCTGTCCATCCCCTCCACCAAGAGACTCAGTTTCTTCAATTGTAAAATGGGGCTGAAGGTGACCCGTCTTCACAAATGCTAGTCATATTTGTGCACCATCTGAAAAAAGAAAAACAAAAAGTCTATCCGGTTGTTGAATTTGAATAGCAAGAGGTATCCATAATAGTAAAATCTCTCCAGATGCTACCACCTGCCCAAAATACCTGCATCTGGAGGCTTCTTCTATTTGTTAAAGAGGGAAATTAAAAGATATTAGAGAGATGCTAAAGACACACTAACGTCCAACTGGGATCCTCTCCTGGATGGAATCTGAAGGATGGAAAGGTAACCAAAAAGAATGATAATTGTCCAGATGAGTAAATAATGCAGTATGATTTAGCCCTATCCATGCCCTGTGTCTCAGACATCCCCCACACCAAGCCCTACTCTCTGGGAACACAGTGCTGCATTAGACCATGAACTTCTTCACTACACCTAGGTTCTGAGAGCAGGCACTGCTCACCATTATGTCATCAGAGCCAAACTCCGTGCCTGACACCTTCTCAGAGCCCCATAAATATCAGTTGAATGAGTAAGTGATTATGTAAATATGTGAGCAAATGAAAGCTTAAAGGGCACTGCCCCTCACCCCTCACTGTGTCCTGTATGTGTTCAATAATAATAAACCTCGAGTGCTAGGTAGATGTCACAGGTACTTGCACTGTCTTACTTAGTCCTTGCAACAACGACCTTGTGTAAGTCCAGAATTTTCATTGTGAAGAAGGATGGTGAGGCTCGGGGTGATTAAGATATACACCCAAAGTCACGCTGTTGTTGAATGGAGAGGTTAGGCCACGCTAACTACAAAGCATACTGGTGATAAAGGCGCGAAAGAGAGCAGGGTGGAGTTGAACAAGCTACAGTGAACTCCTGCCTAATGAAGCTCAGGTACCGCCATGACGATTTCGCCGGGAAGCTGCTGAGTGGTTAAGTCATTATTAGGCTACATGTGGAGAGCCAGGGCTGTGTTAATAGAATGTCCCTGTGCTTCATAGGAATTCAAAGGTAAGGAGGAAAAAATAGCATTCACTTTTAAGGTTGACATGTTTTGGAAACTGGACGTGCCTGTCTATTATTAGTCCTTTCAGAGGCCCCATCACCAACCAGGGAGGCTTGGGAAAACATCCCAGGAGACATTGCTGCTGAAGTAGATTTCCTTTGAACCGATGAGCTGGAAGCTTGCAGCCCACATCCTGCCTTTTGAACGAACTGCTCTGGATGACTTTGCTCTGTAACAACAAACAGTACCTCATGGGGCCGAGCCTGGAGAGGCAAGGGCTGGTGGATACCAAAGAAACACTGGATTCTGGGAGGGGCTGCACCATCTGAAGATGAGGGGACACAGTTCCCATTGGACCCAGATCCTCAGGGCAGGGGTATACAGCCAGTGGCCCTTAGATGCATTTTTTTAGCCAGCGAAGCAAAATTTTTTTCGTTCATATTGGGTATAGAATTTCAGATAAATACCCAGATTCTGACTTCTCTAGGAAGCAAGATATGGTTACATGGAACCCACATTCCACCATTCACTCATTCATTTGTTCATTCCTTTAGCAATGAATTTATTGAGCACCAGCTAGGTGCTGTTCCACACACTGTTAAATAAAACAGACAGCAGGCCCAGCCTTCATGGAGCTTATAGTCTAATGGGCAAGATAGGCAATAACCCAATAAACGAACAAATCTATACTAGATGGTGTAGAGATTGATGCTGTAAAAGAAACAAGAATACATGGTAAAGGAATGAAGAATGACAATGGCCAGGAAAATCCTTTCTGATAAGGGGACATCTGAGAAAAGATCTGAATGAAGTGAGAGGGTGAGCCACCGTGCTATCTGAGGGTAGTAATCGAGACAGAGAAAACAAGCAGATGCAAAGGACCTGGGAAAGGAGTGTGCTCAGCATGTTGGAGAAACAGGAAAGAGGCCTCTGTGGCTGGAGAGGAGAGGACACAAAGGGTACAAGACAAGGTCAGTAAGGTAGCAGGGCACTGTAGACTTGTAAGGAGTCTGGATTTCATTTCAGCGAACAGGAGGCTATTGGACAGTTGAGAGCAGAGAAGTGGCCTGATTACTTGCTTCCTTTTTTTGTTTGTTGTTGTTGTTTAAATGTTTATTTTTGAGAGAGAGAGAGAGCGCGTGCGCGCGCGCACACACACACACACACACACACACACACACACACGCGTGGGGGAGGGGCAGAGAGCGAGGAAGACAGAGGATCTGAAACAAACTATTTGCTGACAGCAGAGAGCCCAATGCAAGGCTTGAACTCACAAGCCGTGAGTTTTGAACTTGAGCCAGAGTCAGATGCTTAACTGGCTGAGCCACCTGTTGTTGTTTTTAAAATTACCCCAGATACTGTGTGGAAAATAGATTGAAAAGGGGATAGAATAGAAGCAGGAGAAGCAGTCGAGATCATTTGAGTAGATAAGGCAAGAGATGGTGACAACACAGCTTGGTGCCACATGGGCCTAAAGGCTTGCTATAGATTCATTGTGGGTCCTCTAGGTCACCAGAGCCCCACTCGGTCCACCCTGCTAATAAAGGCATGAATGCTAGCCACTTGAAAGATTTCAGAGGCAACAGGAGGCAGGTTGCTCTGGCCTGGAATGGAGTCCAACGTGTCTTAAGTCCAAGCTTCAAGGTTTCTGTGGGTGCCATAATGAATTATCACAAAACCAGGTGGGCTAAAAACAACAGAAATTGATTCTTTCACAATTCTGAGAGCCAGAAGGCTGAAATCAAGATGTCGACACGGCCCTACTCCCTCTGGAGGCTTCAGAGAAGAATGCTTCCTCGTCTCTTCCAAATTTCAGTGTCTGTCAGGGCATCTGGGTGGCTCAGTTGGTGGAGTATCCGACTTCAGCTCAGGTCATGATCTCACCAGTCGTGGGTTCAAGCCCTGCGTCGGGCTCTGTGCCCACCGCTCAGAGCCTGGAGCCTGCTTCAGATTCTGTGTCTCCCTCTCTCTCTGCCCCTCCCACGCTCATGCTCTGTCTCTGTCTCTCAAAAATAAGTAAATGTCAAATTTCAGTGGCTTCCAACATTCCTTGGCTTGTGGCCACATCACCCCCATCTCTGCCTCCATCTTCATATCAACGTCTCTCTCTGTGTCTCTCTTCTCCTCCTCTGTCTAATCACCTCTGTGTATCTCTTACAAGGACACGGGTCATCAGATTTAGGGCTCAACCAGATAATCTGGGATGATCTCTTCATCTCAAAATCCTTAACATAATTACATCTGCAAAGAAACTTTTCAAATAAGATAACATTCACAGGAATGTTAATTCCAGGAATTAAGACATGAACACTTCTTTTTGGGGGGGCGGGGGCCACCACCCAACCCACCGTAGTGCATAACCCTGGACAAGTCACTTCCTCCTTCTGTGCTTTGCTTTCCTGTACAACAGGGGTGGAGATGTAATAGTTTGCCTTCCAAATCTTTCATTCCAAGGTTGCATTCTCCAATATCATAGTCACCAGCCACATATGGCTAGTGAGTATCTGGAATGTAGCTCATCTGAATTGAGATGTGATTGTAAGTATAAAATACGTCCCAAAATATCAAGTACTTAGAATGAAAAAGAATGTAAAATACTTCATAAATAACTTTTATCTTTATTGCATGTTGAAATTGTAACATTTTGGATGTATTGGGCTAAAACGGATTTCTAAAGTTAATTTCACCTGTTTCTTTTTACTTTTTTAATGTGGCTACTAGAAAATAAAAAACTATATATGTGACTCACATTATATTTCTCTAGACTATTTCTCTATTCGAAAGAACAGACTTTAAATAATACTAAATAAATTAATTGTTAAAATTGGGTAATGTAAATAAAAGCTTATCTCTACTCTATGTGGTATCAGCAGTGATGGCTTGACCAGAGGCTGAAGGACCTGCTTTCAAGATGCTCACTCACATGGCTGATATGTTGGTGCTGGCTGTCAGTTGAGAGCTCACTCAGGGCTTTGAACCAGGGCCTTTGGGTCTCTTTATGTGGGCCTCTCCATGGCAGCTTGAGCTTCCTCATATCATGGTGGTTGCATTCCAAGAGTGAGTGCTCCAAGAGGTAAGAAATAGAAGATAAAAGTTCTCAAAGCCTGACCTGGAAACTGGTACAGCATCATTTCTGACATATGCTAATGGTGAAGAAATCACAGAGCCTATATTCATGTCCCAATAAAAAGACCCCATGTCTCAGGGCACCTGAGTGGCTCAGTCGATTGAGGGTCTGCCTCTTGATTTCAGCTCAGGTCATGATCTCCTAGTATGTGAGATCAAGTCCTGTGTTGGGCTCCATGCTGACAGTGCAGAGCCTACTTGGAATTCTCTCTCTCCTGCTCTCTGTCCCTCCCTTGCTCATGCTCCCTCTCTCTCAATCTCTCTCTCTCTCTCTAACTCAAAGTAAGTAAATAAACATGAAAAAAATACCCCATGTCTCAATAAAGAGTGTCAGAAAATTGGGGGGGCCACACAGGAGGAGCTCAATAAATGTATATTGAATTAATAAAACGCCATGATTCCCATTTAACATATGAGAAAACAGAAACTTGGAAAAGTGAAGCAATTCTCAAGGTCACTTTAGAACTGCTACTAATGGTAAATTAACTAATATTAAGAAACAGAAAAGTATGGCCCATTCAAAGGGAAAACCTAAATCAACAGAAACTGTCTCAGTGCAAGACCCCATAGAGAAACTACTAAACAAAGATTTTAAAACAACTGTCTCAAAATGCTCAAAGAACTAAAGGAAAATATGGAGAAAGTCAAGAGAAGGATGGATGAACAAAGTGGAAATATCAAGAGAGAACCTAAAAAGAAACCAAAAGAGATTCTAGAACTGAAGAGTACAATAATTGAAATAAAAAAAATCAGTAAAGGGATTCAAAGGCAGATTTGAGCAGACAGACGAAGGAATCAGTGAACTTGAAGATAGGACAATGGAAATTATCAAGGAACAGAAGGATAAAACAAATGGAAAAAAAAAAAGTAAACACAGCCTAAGGATCTGTGGAATGCTATGAGTAAAGTCACATACTTATTGTGGGACCACCCCAAGGGGAAACAAGACGGAAAGGGCAGAAAGATTATTTGAAGAAATAATGGCCAAAACTTCCCAAGTTTCATGAAAGTCATGAATACAGTCACCCAAGGACCTCAAATAACTTTAAGTGAGGTAAATTCAAAGACACTCACCCCGAGACAGATTGTAATCAAACCGTCAAAAGACAAAGACAGAGATTCTCGAAAGCAGCCAGAGAGAAGTGACTCATCACATACAAGGAATCCTCTATAAGATGATGATCAGATTTCTCATCAGAAACTTTGGAGGCCAGAAGACAGTAAAATGATACATTCGTAGTGATAAATGGAAAAAAGAAACAACGACAACCCTGTCAACCAGGAATCTTAAAACTGGCAACACCATCCTTGCAACTGTGAGGAAGACAGTAAGAAGACTCGTTCTTGGATAAACAAAAACTCAGGGATTTTTTTCATCACTAGACTTGCCCTGCAAGAAATGCTAAAGACGATCATGTAGATTGAAATGACACTAGATAGTAACTCAGAGCCACGTGAAGAAATAAAGATCTCAGTAAAAGTGAACATATGGGCAATTATGAAATCCAGTGTTATCATAGAAATGGTTTATACCTCCACTTTTTGTTTTCTACATGGTTTCCAAGACTAATACAATTTGGGGCACGTGGCTGTCTCCGTCGCAAAGGTATGCAACCCTTGATCTCAAGACTACAAGCTGTACACCAGGCATGGAGCTCACTAAAAAAAAAGAAAATTAAAAAAAAATAATAAAAAGACTAATACATGTTGTTTACAAAAGAATTATTGGGCCTAAAAGCTAGTTCCATTGTAAGTCTGGTTTGTAACGCCACACGTTTTTTTCTACATAATTTAAGAGGCAATGCATTATTGGTTTGTGTTTTTGGACACACAGTATATAATGATGTCATTTTGTGACATCAATAATTGAAGGAGGTGGAGGTTTCCTGGGGGACTCAGTCAGTTAAGCGGCCGACTATTAATTTCGGCTCGGGTCATGATCTCACAGTTCGTGAGATTGAGCCCCACGTTGCGGGGGGCTGACAGCACAGAGCCTGCTTGAGATTCTCTCTCTCTCTCTCTCTCTCTCTCTCTCTGTCTCTCTCTCTCTCTCTCTCTCCCTCTCTCCCTCTACCCTCCCCTGCTGTCTTTCTCTCTCAAAATAAATAAACATTTTAAAAAAATAAAAAAATATAATTGAAGGAAGTGGGAACAGTACCGTATGCGAGCAGAGTTCTGTATGTTGTTGAAGTTAAGCTAGTACAAATTTAAATTATAGTGTTTTAACTTTAGGATGTTAAATGCAATCTCCATAGTAGCCACAAAGAAAACAGTTATAGAATATACACAAAAGGAAATGAGAAGGGAATTAAAATGTTTCACTACAAAAAAATCAGCTAAACACAAAGAGAGTAATGCAAGAAACAAGGAATAAAAAAACCATAAGGCATATAGAAAACAAATAACAAAATGACAGAAGTAAGTTCCTCCTTATAAGTAATTCAGTAATTTTTTTTGTTTGTTTTTGAGAGAAAGAAACAGATAGCAAGTGGGGAGAAGAGCAGAAGGACAGAGAATCTCCACACTGAGTGTGGAGTCTGACACTGGGC
Source organism: Lynx rufus (assembly GCF_022079265.1). Taxonomy (NCBI): domain Eukaryota; kingdom Metazoa; phylum Chordata; class Mammalia; order Carnivora; family Felidae; genus Lynx; species Lynx rufus. The sequence continues at coordinate 6,154,500 of NW_025814838.1, forward strand.
TTGATCCCACAACCCTGGGATCATGACCTGAGCCAAAATCAAGAGTTGGACACTCAACTGACTGTTGATTTCAGCTCAGGCCATGATTTCAGGGTTGTTGGACCAAGCCCCACATTGGGCTCCAAGCTGAGTGTGGAGCCTGCTTGAGATTCTCTTTCTCTCTCCTTCTGCCCCTCTCCCCTGCTCACACACACACACACACACACACACACACTCTCTCTCTCTCTCTCAAATAAATAAATAAATAAATAAATAAATAAATAAATAATTAAATAATTAAAAGGGGGGTTAAAATGGTACTTAAAATTTTTTTCTAATGTTTACTTTTGATAGTGAGAGAGAGAGCATGCACACAAGCAGAGAAGGGGCAGAGAGAGGGGGAGACGTAGAATCTGAAGCAGGCTCCAGGCGCTGAGCTGTCAGCACAGAGCCCATCGCAGGACTCAAACTCACAGACTGTGAGATCATGACCTGAGCCAAAGTCTGACACTTAATCGACCGAGCTCCTAAAATGGTACTTTCTATGTTTCGTTTTCTTTAGCACAACAAAAAAGTGAATGGAAACAAAAACTAATATTGCTGGGACACAGACATGGAACCAGACCCTGTGCTAAACACTTCACATGCTCTAATGTCTCCGCCGTATGATTCCTATATTATAAACACGTGAGGAAACTAAGTGACAAAGGCTCCGAGGCTCCATGTTACTAACTAATGCCACTAAGATTTGAACCCAGGTCTTCTGACTCCAGAGCCCATGCTTTAACCATTATGGCTGTTTTCATGACATTCTCTGGGAAATATACTCATATCTCATTAGGATGGGGAATTTCTGCATAGGAAAAGTCTACCAGAAAAGACACCTTAAAAAAAAGATGTTTTTGTTATAGTTTTGCATACATACAATAAGGTACATTAACTTTAAGCCTACGGCAGAAATGTTTTTACTTGTGTCTACACCAGATCAAATTACAGAAAAGTTCTAGTTCCCCAGAAAACTCTCTTGTGCCCTTTTTCAGGAAATATCTCCAGAGGAATCCACTGAATGACTTCTATCATCATAGATTAGGTTTATTTATTTTAAGAACTTTTTTTAATTGTGGTTTAATATATGGAATATATATCTTAACCATTTCTTTTTTCCCAGTTTTACTGAGATATAATTGGCATAAAATATTGAGGTTTTTTGGTTGTTTTTTTAAATGTTCATTAATTTATTTTGAGAGACAAAGAGAGACAAGCAGGAAAGGAGCAGAGAGAGAGGGAGAGAGAGAATCCCCAGCAGGCTCCAAGCTTATCAGCGCAGAGCCCAATGCATGGCTTGATCTCATGAACCATGAGATCATAACCTGAGCCGAAATCAAGAGTCAGACGCTTAACCGACCACTGCTAGGTGCCCCTGGCATGAAATATTGTTATTAGCTAAGGTGTACAACATAATTGTTTGATACATACTGCAAAACAATTACCACGATAAGTTTAGTTAACGTCATTCACCTCACCTAATTGCAAATGTATTCCCCTGAGTTAAGAACTTTTTGAGATCTACTCTCTTAGCAACTTTCAAATATACAAGATAGTATTGTTAGTTATAGTCACCATGTAGTATATTACATCCCCAGATTTTATTTATCTTCTAGCTGGAATTTAGTACCTCTTGACCACCTACTCCCATTTCATCTACCTCCCATTACCCCTCTCTGGCAACCATCAATCTGTTGTCTGTTTCCATGAGTTCATCTTTTTAAGACTCCACATATAAGTGAGATCATATACCATTTGTCTTTGTCTGACTTATTTCATTTAGCATGATGCCCTCAAGGTCCATCCAAGTTGTCACAAAAGGAAGGATTTCCTTCTTTTTATGGGTGAATAATATTCTATTGTTTTGTGTGTATGTATGTGTGTGTGTGTATACACCATATGTTTTTATTCATTCATCCATATTCAGCCATTGGTGGACACTTAGATTGTTTCCATGTCTTGGCTATTGTAAATAAGGCTGCGATGAACATGGGGGTGTAGATATCTCTTTGAAATCGTGATTGTGTTTCTTTCAAATATATATCGAGACGTGGAATTGCTGGATCACATAGCGGTTCCATGTTTAACTTTTTGAGAACCTTCCACACTGTTTTTCAAAACAACTGCACCAATTTACATTCCCACCAACAGTGCAGGTGATTGCCTTTTCTGCACACCCTCACTAATACCTATTATCTCTTATCTTTTTGATGGCAGCCATTCTAACAGGTGTGAGGTAACATCTCATTGTGGTTTTGGTTAACCATCTGTAAGTGTATGATGGTGTTAGGTGCGTTCACAGTGTTGTGCAACCCATCTCCAGAACTTCTTTCATCTTGCAAAACTGAAACTCTATACCCATTAAACAACACCCATTACCCCCTACCCCGGCCCCTGGCAGCCACTTTTCAACTTTGTGTCTCTATGATTTTGAATACTCGAGGTGACTCATATAGGTTGAATCATACAGTATTTGTGTATAACTGGTGGTCTTAGTCCAGGCTGCTCTAAGTTACCATAGACTCAATGGCTTAACCAACCTTCATTTCTCATAGTTCTGGAGACTAAAGATCCAAGTTCAAGATGCCAGCATGATCAGGTTTTTGGTGAAAGCGCTCTTCCTGGTCATGTCCTCACATGGCCTTTCCTTGGTACGTACATAGAAAGAGAGAGAGAGAGATCCATCTCATGTCTCTTCTTCTTTTTTTTTTTTTAATTTTTAAAATTTTATTTAAATCCAAGTTAGTTAACATGTAGTGTAATATCAGGTTCAGGAGTAGAATTTACTGATTCATCACCTACATATAACACCCAGTGCTTATCCCAACAAGTGCCCTCCTTAATGCCCCTTACCCATTTAGCCCATCCCCCCTACCCACCCTCCCTCCAGAAACCCTCAGTTTGTTCTCTGTCTTTAAGAATCTCTTACAGGGCACCTGGGTGGCTCAGTCGGTTGAGTACCTGCCTTCGGCTCAGGTCATGATCTCACCTGAGTTCGAGTTCGTGAGTTCGAGCCCCACATCAGGCTGTCTGCTGTAGGCACAGATCCTGCTTTGGATCTTATTCCCACCCCCTCTCTGCAACTCCCCCACTTGTGCTCTCTCTCTCTCAAAAATAAATAAACATTTTTTTAAAAAGTCTCTTATGGTTTGCCTCCGTCTGTTTTTATCTTACTTTTCCTTCCCTTCCCCCATGTTCACCTATTGTGTTCCTTAAATTCCACATAGGAGTGAAATCATATGATATTTGTCTTTCTCTCACTGACTTATTTCCCTTTATTTTGATAAGGGCATTAATCCCATATGGGGGCTCCATCCTCATGACCTCATCTTAATCTAATTACCTCCCACAGGCCCCGCCTCCACCTACCATCAAACTGAGGATTAGAGCTTCAACAGATGCATTGGGAGTGGGGCACATTCAGTCCACAGCACTGGCTTATGACCCTTAGCATAATGTTCTCGAGGTTTATCCGTGCTGTAGCATGTATCACAATTTCCTTCCTTTTCAAGGCTGAGATCATAGATTAGTCTTGCTTACTCTTGAACTTCATATAAATGGGAATCATCAAGTTTCTGGATTTTTTCACTCTACACGATGTCTGTAAGATTCGTCCATCTTTTATTATGTATGTCAGTATCCATTTTTTTTATTGTTGATCTGCATGAATATATCACAATTTGCTTATCCAGCCAATGTCAATAGCCATTTGGGATGTTTTCGGTTTTGGACTATTTTGGAAAACTTCATTATAAACATCCTAGTGTGTGTCTAATGTTAACACGTCTTTTGAATAAGCGCCCAGGAGTGGCATTTCTAAAAACCAGCTACTTTAAAGCCTTTTGGCCCTACTCCCAATCGCTGAGGCTGGGTTGTCTCTGGGATGTCCCGTGGTCCTGTGTCTACCCCTCCTCTCCTAGCAGAGGCCTCCTTCAGGGGGAAGGCTGCATCTCCAGCATCCCTGTCATTCTTTTCAAGGCCTCTGGGTCCTAGGTGGGTTCTCGGAGCACAGCAACAAACAGGAACTTGAACAGGAAGTAATTGTGGGTAAAATGCTGTGTAATAATGAACACAGCACAATTAAACCCAATATTCAGGTCAGGGAAAGTTCTTGTATGTTTTACTGAGTCCTAGAAAAGAAAACTGGAAAAAAAAAAAATGAAGCCATGAGGGCACAAACGAAGAGGCTAATATGTAGAAGGGCCTTGTTTCCATCAGGGTTCTCCAGGGCTCCCTGCAGTGATGGCGACAGTAATTGTGGCTCAGATCCCAAGACAGACTAGCAGTTAGTAGGGTTCCGGCTCTGCTCCCATCCTCATTCAAGAGGCTAGGGGGGAAAACATCAGAGGCCCACTCATTCTTTGTTCAAAGAGGGTCAGCGGGCATTGGAGACACAGTAGAAACCCTCTAGCACCAATCTGAGACTTTCTCAATATTTTCAGAATAATTGAGAGCCAGTTAAATCAGGAATAACTTGGGGCGCCTGGGTGGCTCGGTCGGTTAAGCGTCTGATTTCAGCTCAGGTCACGATCTCACAGTTCGTGGGTTGGAGCCCCATGTCGGGCTCTGTGCTGACAGTTCAGAGCCTGGAGCCTGCTTCTGATTGTGTGTCTCTTTCTCTCTCTGCCCCTCCCCGACTCACACTCTGTCTCTGTCTCTCACAAAAATGAATAAACGTTAAGAGAAGTTTTTGGTTTTTTTAAAATCAGGAATCACTCTCCTCTTGAGGCCCAGGGTGATTTGGTGCCTTGTTAAAGCAACGCTGAAAGTCATTACAGGGTCCCTGTTTTGCGAAACAGGATGCCAAGGGATGACTAAGTCTGAAAAGGGAGCACTTTCTCTTTCTCTTTCCTCCAAGATGCTGTCTGGAAAGGAGGAACTGGGAAGGCCTTCTCCACAGACAGTTTGAATTGGGTGGGAAAGGCAGTTATGCCTTCCTCACTTAGGACTTCCTCAGTAGGACGAGGGGGAGGCCAGTGGGGCCGAGTCATGTAGGTACAGAGGATTAAATGAGCTGATGTCGGAAATGTGCATGGAACAAGCCATAAATATGTTTTCAATTACCGTCATCATTATTGTTTCATACAATCATATTGAATTTCCTATTATCATAATTATCATCATTTTGTCATTATTTAATTATTGTCATTGTTACTCATAATTATTTTTGCTGTAGGAGGGAGAGGGTTGTTTCATCACTGGGCATAGAGAGGATCTGCTGTTCCCATCCTGGCCTCTAAGAAGTCTTTCTTGGGGCACCTGGGTGGCTCAGTCGGTTGAGCATCCGAATCTTGATTTCGGCTCAGGTCATGATCCCAGGGTTGTGGGATCAAGCCCCGTGTCAGGGTCCACACTGAACGCGGAGCCTGCTTAAGATCCTCTCCCTTGGGGCATCTGGGTGGCCCAATTGGTTAGGTGTCTGACTCTTGATTTTGGCTCAGGTCATGATCTCATGGGTTCATGGGTTCATGAGTTCAAGCACTACATCAGGCTCCCCGCTGACAATGTGGAACCTGCTTGGGATTTTGTATCTCTCCCTCTTTCTCTGCTCCTCCCCTGCTCATTTTCTCTCTCAAAATAAATAAATAAACTTAAAAAAATTTTTTTTAAAAAAGATTCTCTCCCTCTGCCCTTCTTCCCTGCTTGCTCTCCTGCTCTCTTAAAAAAAAAAAAAAAAAGAAAAAGTCTTTCCTGATTCCTAGATTTTTAAGTAGTTGTCCCTCAGCTGTGACCCTCTAGCCATCCCAAATAGACCGGATCATTGCACTTACCCTATACTGTGTCACCTTGTGTACTTGTCCATCTCTCCAAGTCACCTAGGACCTCTGAGAGTACAGAAGTCTTGTGTTGCTTACCAATACATCCTCCCCAGAGCTGAGCACAGAAGCTGTCATATAATAGCCACTGGAACTATACTTATTATCTTAGATGACTCTGAATTATTGTCCAGAGACCTCTCCTCAATTTTTCCTCAATGGGATTGCACTAAATTGGTAGGGGACAGGGGGGACGGCAACCTTTTCCAAACCTGTCAACTCTCCTAGTTAGCCTGAAGGTATGTAATAATAAAACTATCATTACTGTTTCTTTTAGTGCTAAAATTTACTGAGGACTTCATATGTACCAAGCATTGCTGTAAACTTTTTTTCATGGAGGAATTCATTTAATCTTCACAATAATGGTATCGATAGGTAATATCATCACCCTTTTTCTACAGAAACTGAGACACAGAGAAGTCCAGTGGGCACCCAAGATCACTCAGTCACCAAGGGAAAGAGCTGTGTTCCATCTGACCTCAAAGTCTGTGCCACTGAGTTCTAAGTGAGACTCGGCTCCCCAGGCTAACAGAAACTGCCACCCACATTTGTGAGAAGATGCCAGCTCCGTGCTGCCCCCCCCCAAGCAATCTTTACTTACTCCCTCTTAAAATGAGAGAGTGCCAACAGGGAGAGCATATGAGGAAGAGAAAATAGATTTTGTCATTTCTGTAAGAGGCCACCTGATCCCTGCAGGTTAAAAAGAAAGCTTTAATATAATATCTCTCTTTGTCCTGGGATTCTTTTATACGCTTGGCCGGTCAGCTTCATCTTGAGCTGGCCAAGCAAAATGCCCATCCATAAAACTGCTTCTAGATGCAGGACAGCCTGGAGAAGGGAGGTTTTAACAAGCAACCTCAGTGCCAAATGTGGAAAGCATAAAAGAAGCTATTCTGTCAAAGGGATATTTATTGCACACCTTCTCTGCTTTGGGATTTTTCATCAGTACCTCCAAGGTTTAGGTGTTTTTTTAAACAAGTGTCAAGGTATCCACAGAGCATGTTTTCTTCCCACCACGCTGAATTCTTCAGACAACAGGCTAGCAGAGAATAAAATAATAGAATATTTCGTTGGAAAATGACTTTTTACCTCTGCTCATTTTTAGAAGTTAATATGTTCACATTTGCAAAAGTCAAAATGATATAAAAAGATTATCACTGAGAAGCGTGCCTCCTACCCCAGCTATTCTCTCCAGCCCGTTAGAAAAACCATGTTTAGGGGGCGCCTGGGTGGCTCAGTCCATTAAGCATCCAACTTCGGCTCAGGTCATGATCTCACAGTTCGTGGGTTTGAGCCCCATGTCAGGCTCTGTGCTGACAGCTCGGAGCCTGGAGCCTGCTTCAGATTCTGTGTCTCCCTCTCTCTCTGCCCCTCCCCTGCTCGCTCTCTGTCTCTCTCTCTCTCAAAATAAATAAACTTTAAAAGAGTAAAAAATAAAGAGAGATAACCATGTTTATTCATTTCCTAGTTTCTTGTTCATCCATCAATACCTCCTTTGTCAGATTTACCTGTTTCAATATGAGAAAATGAGAATACAGAGGTGCCTGGTGGCTCAGTTGGTTGAGTGTCCAACTCTTGATTTCAGCTTGGGTCATTATCTCACATTCTCGAGATCGAGCCCGACATCGGGCTTCCTGCAGAGCATGGAGCCTGTTTGGGATTCTCTCTCTCCCTCTCTCTCTCTGCCTCTCCCCTCCTCAAAATAAATAAATACACATTTTAAGAAAGAAAATGAGAATACATATTTTTACATATTCTTCTTTCCCCTCTTCCTTACACAAAAGGCATTGAACTATGTACAATAATCTGCACTTTGTTTTTTACTTAATCTCTCCAGAGGCCTTTCTGTATCAGAGCATAGACAACTTTATTAATTTTTACAGCTGCATTTTATTCCATGTAAGGATGTACATAGTTACTTTAACCAGTCCTTCATGGGTGAATACTTGGGTTGTTTCCAAGCGTATTTTATTACAAATGGCACTGTAATAAATGACCTTGTACATACATCATTTTCTCCCCACGGCTGAGCATCTGTACAGTAAATCCCTGAGCTAAGGATTGCTAGGTCAGAGGGTAAGTGCATTTTCAAGGTTGGTGGATGCTACCAGCTCACCCTGCACGGGGGCTACAACCTTGTGCGCCCACACCAGTCATGATGACACTGCCTATTTCCTCACCGCCTCCCAAAAAAGGTAGACCTTTCTCTCTATGTCTTTCTGATGAGTGATAAACAGTGTCTGAGTGTAATTTTAATTTGCATTTATCTTATTATGAGTAAGGTTGGGCATCATTTCATAAGAACAGCGTGTTAAAAACACTTTTGTTGTGAGTGACAGAGGCTCATTAGGGTAGCTCAAGCAAATGCAGGGGAAATTACTGTAAGAATTACAGAGGGGTCTCATGAAGCCAAGACTAGCGATCTAGCCAGGCCCCCAGAATGATGATCAAGAACATTTTTAAGTGGTAAGCAGATGTCTCCCTCCCTCTCTCTCTCTCTCAACCCCCACCTGTGAAATATGGCCTCCTCACATCTCCTCAATGTCCCAGATACCATTCTCATCCTCCACAGGTGCTACCAGTAGCTTCAATCCAAATACCCAGATTGAGATTCTTGTTGACCCATCTTGTTCCCTAGGGCATCCCTGGTCCAATCAGCCATTGTTGGAGGTGGGGAGGATGAAGAGAATCTGAAAGGGCAATTGCCGGGGGCCGACCTACAGCAGATGTCTAGTGCATCCCTACAGAAGATCCCCGGCCCCTTCACCCATTGTCCCTCCTCCATATGGGGCTCTGCCAAAAGGACAGAAGGCTTCTGTTGTTTTTGGCAGAATCCCATTTGGAAGATAGTCTACTCTTCTCTACATGGTCACAGTGCTTTTCCAAGCCAGTCATGGTACTTCCTTCCACTCCCATTGCTAGTAATGGGTTTAGGAATAGACATGGGACGCAGTTCTAGCCAATGATACACAAAGAAGTGTTCATTCCTCACTGCTGAAAACAGGTACAGTGTCAAAACAGTCCCTTTCCTGTAACTGTATGTTGTGCTGTCTGGATTGAGCCCCACATAAGGTTCTGTGCAGAACATGGAGCCTGCTTATATTTCTCTCTCTTTCCCTCAGACCCTCTCCCTGCTCGCACACACACTCTCTCTCTCAAATACAAATAAATAAATAAATAAATAAATAAATAAATAAATAAATAAATATTTTAAATAGACAAATAAAGATGGCTGAGGACTCTAATAGATATTTCTCCAAAGATGATATACAAATGGCCAGTAAGCATATGAAAAGATGTTCACATCACTAATCTTCAGCCAAATGTAAATCAAAGGCATAGGGAAATATTGCTTTATACCCATTAGGATGGTTACTGTTTAAAAAAAAAAACAGGAAATAACAAATATTGGTGAGGATGTGGAGAAATCAGAACCTTTGTCATTGCCGGTGGGAATGTAAAATGGTGCGGCTGCTATAGAAAACAGCATGAAGCTTTCTTTAAAAATTAAAAAACAGAATTATCCTATGATCCGGATATCCCACTCCTAATTTTTTTTAACGTTTATTTTATTTTGGAGAGACAGAGAGAAAGCATGAGCAGGGGAGGGGTAGAGAGAGAGGGAGACACAGAATCCGAAGCAGGCTCCAGGCTCTGAGCTGTCGGCACAGAGCCCGACGCAGGACTCGAACCCATGAACCGCAAGGTCATGACCTGAGCCAGAGTCAGACCCCCAACTGACTGAGCCACCCAGGCACCCCCAGAAATCCCACTTCGAAGTATGCATCCAAAAGAATTGAAAGCAGGGTGTCAAAGTGATATCTGGCACATCCACATTCACGGCAGCTGTCTTCACAACAGCTAAGAAGCACAGGCAACCAACCCAGAGGTCCATCAATAGATCAATGGGCAAACAAAATGTGCTACATACACACGATGGAATATTATCTTGCCTTAGAAAGAAGGAGGGGCACCTAGGTGGCTCATTCGGTTGAGCGTCTGACTTCAGCTCCGGTCATGATCTCTCGGTTCGTGGGTTTGAGGCCCGCGTCAGGCTCTCTGCTGACAGATGGGAGCCTGGAGCCTGCTTCGGATTCTGTGTCTCCCTCTCTCTCTCTCTGCCCCTCCCCCACTTGTGCTCTGTCTGTCTCCGTCTCTCAAAATAATAAATAGACATTAAAAAAATTTTTTTAATTAAAAAAAGAGAGGAAGGAAATCCTATCACATGCTATGATATGGATGAACCTTAAGGACATGCTAAGTGAAATGAGCCAGCCACAAAATGACAACTACCTTATGATTCCACTTCCATGAGGTATCTAGAGTAATCAGATTCATTTCCTTCCTCCATCCATACAGCCCAGCTTCAGGCAGTCTCCCTCTCCCTCAGCATTAAGCTCTGACATAGCCCAGGGGTTCTCCTTGTGGCCTTTGCTGTTTGTATCTCCAGCTCTGAGACTGCTTTAGAATCCCTGGCACCCCTGCCAGCCATTCACTCACCGCCTCGTCTGTATCATTGGGCACTCGTCCTTCATCCCATCTTTCAGTCACGTCCTCTAAAATTTAGCCTCACCAGGGGTGCCTGCCAGGCTCAGTTAGCAGAGCATGTGATTCTTGATCTCAGGGTCGTGAGTTTGAGCCCCACATTGGGTGCTGAGATCACTAAACATACAACAAATACGTTAAAATTTAGCCTCTTTTCATAGTCCCCCTTTCTCTTTTTCAAATGTTTATTTATTTTGAGACAAAAAGTGCACACACAAGCAGGGGAGGGACAAAGACAGAGGGAGAGAGTATTTTTTTTTTTTTTTTTTTTTTGTCAAAGCAGAGCCTGCAACACAGGTCTCTGTCCCATGAACCTTGAGGTCACGACCTGAGCCAAAATCAAGAGTCTGAGTCTGACGGAGCCACTCAGGCGCCCCTCCCTCCTCCTCTTTATTCTTACCAGCCATTGTGAGCATTTCCCCACTCTCTTGAGCTAGCTTCCTTTCCAAGCCTTATTTCATGAAATCCTGGATGACTTGTTTTCTGAATTGTCTGAAATCTGAGCATTAGGTAGGACTCTTTCAGTTGCAAGTGACAAAAGCTGAATTTAAATGGAATCAAGGACTCGTTTTATTTTTTAGGATTTTTAGACTCACGTAACTCAAACCTGCAAGGATAGAATTGTCTTCAGGCACAGTTTGATCCAGGTTTTTCAACCATGTCCTTAGGAACTGCTCTCTTTTCTGCCTCTTAGCTGTACTTTCCTGGGTTGATTTCATCTTCAGGCACAATCTGTCTATGTAGGGGCACTGGTAGCTCTGAGCATCGTTGTACTGATTTAGTAACCCCCCAAAAAAGAGAGCTTTCCTTTCCCCATAGTTTCAACACATGTCCTGAGCAGCAATGGCTTCATAAGTATATTAGTTTCCTGTGGCTGCCATAGCAAATTGCCACAATCTGGGTGGCCAAACTAGAAATGTATTCTCTCACCGTCTTGGACAAAAGAAGGTGGAAATCAAGGCGATGGCTGGACCACTCCCTTTGGAGACTGTAGACAAGATCCTTCATTGTCTCTTCCAGCTTCTGATGGCTGTCAATATTCCTTGGCTTCCTCAGTTTGTGACCACATCACTCCCATCTTTGCCTCAGTATTCACATTGCCTTCTCCTCTGTGTGTCTCTCCTGCTCCTCTCTATCTGTCTCATCCCCCTTGTATGTCTCTTATAAGGACACACATCATTGGATTTTGGGTCTACCTGGATAATGAGGTGACCTTTTCATCTCAAGACCTTCAACTTAGCTACACCCACAAAGACTTTTCTCCAAACAGAGTCATGATCACAGGGGCCATGTATTTGGACAGGGACACATTTTTTGAGGGCCAGAATTCAATGCCCTCCAATGGGAATGCAATCCATCCAGTGTCAAAGGACTGTGCTCTCAGAAGGGTCCAGGACTTGGTTTAATGTTCTGTTGTCACCATCTCAAAGTTTGTAATTGTTTAAGGAGAGGCCTTGCAGTTTCATTCTGTACAAATCCCCACAAGTTATGTTGCTGGGCCCGCTCCTGGGTAGACAGACTATGAGAAATCTTTACTGGGGATCTATCCCAGGCCACTTTCCAGGCTATCAGGCCCCTGGAATGCATGTGGCTTTCCCACCCCTACCCTATCAATCTTGGATAAAAATTAAGAATGGATAGAAAGTACTATGGGACATCTCTAACTTAGGATATCAGGGAAGACTTCACATTGGAGGCAACCTTTAAACTGAAACATGGAGGATAAAGAATTGGCTAGGCAAAGTGGGAGACAGTCTTGCAGGTGAAGAAGAGACCATATGCAAAGAAAAGAGGCAGGAAAGTTAGGGGAACTTGCTCATCAGACTTCTTGTAGCTAGAGACAGAACCCAGCTGCCAGGGATGCTAACCACAAGGGATGTTCCCAACTGGGCTGGATGGAACTGGGGGGTTAACCAAAGTGGTAGGAAGCAGACAGAGTATCTAGAACGGCAGAGTCACTTTCTACTAGGGTTCTTGTCACTTCCCCTCCCAGTTTGTTCCGCCTGGTTGGCCAGAATTTGGCCCAAGACAACGGTTCCTCTAGATACTTCCTCTACCTTCTTGAAAGACAACAACATCAGCAAGAAAAATGAAGAAACTGGCCAGCATCTCAGAGTCTAGTTGACCAAGACTTTCTGCTGGTATCCATATCATTGAGCCCCTATGTAGGATAAGAGAGGCATTTCAAATAATTGGCGGGAAAGATGGATTCACCAGTAAATAGTTTCAGGAGATCTGGGTAGTCATCCAGATTGAAAATGGTGGAAGGTTGGCTGAGCTCCTACCTCACTCTTGTTACCAAATTATTCTGAGATAGAGCAAAAATGTTAAAACTTTAAAAAAAATTTAAATAACAAAGAAACTACTACAATACCAGAAAATGTGAACATTTTTTGTAATCTTAGAAGAAAGAAGGCCTTTTGGGGCACCTGGGTGGCTCAGTCGGTTGAGCGTCCGACTTCTGCTCAGGTCATGATCTCACAGTCCGTAAGTTTGAGCCCCGCGTCAGGCTCTGTGCTGAGAGCTCCGAGCCTGGAGCCTGCTTCGGGTTCTGGGTCTCCCTCTCTCTCTCTCTGCCCCTCCCCTGCTCACACTCCGTCTCTCTCTCAAAAATAAATAAAGATTAAAAAAAATTGTTTTAAAGAAGAAAGAAGGCCTTTTTGAAAAATGTTTGTTTATTTATTTTGAGAGACAGAGAAAGAGAGAATGAGCAGGGGAGTCAGAGAGAGAGAGAGAGAGAGAGAGAGAGAATTCCAAGCAAACTCTGCACGATCAGCACAGAATCCGACTTGGGGCTTGAACTCATGAACTGAGGAAGATCAGGAACTGAGCTGAAATCAAGAACCATAGACACTTTATTTTTTTAAATATTTTTTATGTTTTTAATTTATTTATTTTTAATATTTGTAATGTTTATCACTTATTTTTTTTTTTTTTGAGAGAGAGAGCACAAGTGGGAGAGGGGCAGAGAGAGGAGACACAGAATCCAAAGCAGACTCCAGGCTCTGAGCCATCAGCACAGAGCCCGACTTGGAGCTCAAACTCATGAACCTTGAGACCATGACCTGAGCCGAAGTAGGATGCTCAACTGACTTGAGCCACCCAGGCACCCCTTTTATTTTTTATTAATTAATTTATTTATGTATCCATTCTGTGACTGACATTTAGATTGCTTTTTTTTTCCAGCTTGTGTTTATTGTAAACATTCTTTTTTTTTTTTTTTAAGTTTATTTCTCTATCTTGGGAGGGGAGGTTCAGAGAAAGAGAGAGAACCCCAAGCAGGCTCTGCACTGTCAGTGCAGAGCCCAACTTGGGGCTCAAACACATGAACCGTGAGACCATGACCTGAGCTGAAGTCAAGAGTCAGACACTTAACTAACTGACTGAGCCACCCAGGTGCCCTGAAAGAAAGCCTTTCTAAGAAAGACACAAAATCTGAGAAGAGAAAAGATCGATAAATATCAATAAGTTAAAAACAATGTAAGTTTCCATAGAACAAAAAAAGAAAGATACCAATCAAAATCAAAAGGCGAAGCACAGGGACGCCTGGATGGCCAAGTCAGTTGAGCCTCCAACTCTTAATTTAGGCTCAGGTCATGATCCCACGGTCGTGGTTCTGAGCCCCAAGTTGGGCTCAGGGCTAATCGTGGAACCTGCTTAAGCGTCTCTCTCTTTCTCCCTCTGCCCCCTCCCCTGCTCATGTGCTCGCTCTCTCTCTCTCTCTCTCTCTCTCCCTCTCTCTCAAAAATAAAAAGTAAATAAATAAAACAAATTCAAAAAATTTTTTAAAAGACAAACTGCAAATTGGATGAAATATTCACAACACGTGTAACAAAGCATGGGCTACTTTTCCTAATATAAAAAGACCTTTTAAAAATCGATAAGACAGGGGCGCCTGGGTGGCGCAGTCGGTTAAGCGTCCGACTTCAGCCAGGTCACGATCTCGCGGTCTGTGAGTTCGAGCCCCGCGTCAGGCTCTGGGCTGATGGCTCAGAGCCTGGAGCCTGTTTCCGATTCTGTGTCTCCCTCTCTCTCTGCCCCTCCCCTGTTCATGCTCTGTCTCTCTCTGTCCCAAAAATAAATAAACGTTGAAAAAAAAAAATTAAAAAAAAAAAAAATCGATAAGACAGACGAAAGACCCAAGGGCAAAACAATGTTGACAAAGGCTAAGCATAGGTAGTTCCCAAGAAAAGAAGTCCATGCGGCTTCTAAACATATAAAAGTGAGAGACCACTGTTCACCCATTAGATGGACAAGATTAAAAGGTTGACAGTAGATTAGATTTAAAAGGAAGTGTAAACGCAGACACCTTCACACATTGCTCGTGAGCACATGTTGGTACAACTTCTTTGGAAGGAAATTATAAGCAATTGAAAATTACAAGTGTCAAAAAACAAAACAAAACAAAAACAACTTTGACCTGGGAGCTCTAGTTTCAAAAGTTTATCCTAGACATGCTCTCAAATCTGAGTAAAGATGTTTACTCAAGATAACTTTTTTGGTTATTGTTTGCAGTCGCAAAAAATGAAAATAGCCTTTCCAGTCGATGGGAAGATAGTTCATTATGTTAGAGAGCTTCCATATACAAATATTACAAGGCCATTTTTTAAACTTATTTTTATTTATTATTTTTGAGAGAGAGAGAGAGCATGAGCAAGTAAGGGGCAGGGAGAGAGGGGGATAGAGGATCCAAAGCGGGCTCTGTGCTGACAGCAGAGAGCCTGATGCAGGGCTCAGACTCAAGGGCCATGATATCATGACCTGGGCCGAAGCAGACACTTGACCGACTGAGCCACCCAGGCGTCCCACAAAGCCATTTTTTTTTTTAATTTTTTTTTTTTTGTTTTGTTTTCAACGTTTATTTATTTTTGGGACAGAGAGAGACAGAGCATGAACGGGGGAGGGGCAGAGAGAGAGGGAGACACAGAATCGGAAACAGGCTCCAGGCTCTGAGCCATCAGCCCAGAGCCTGACGCGGGGCTCGAACTCACGGACCGCGAGATCGTGACCTGGCTGAAGTCGGACGCTTAACCGACTGCGCCACCCAGGCGCCCCCACAAAGCCATTTTTTAAAGTGAGGTGGATCTTTATGGGCCCCGATGTCAAACAATTTCCAAGATACACTGTTGGGGGCATAAAAATCTGTATGTGATATACCCACTAGTGTAAAAAGAGTAAAGGATGAGAGACAGACAGACAGAGATAGACACAAATACAGAGATGAGAAAGACAGGGAGAGAGATGATACACAGAACATGTCTGGAAATTTACATAAGAAAGTGATCATAGTAGTTGCCTCCAGGGATACAGCTAAAAGAGAAACTTCATTTTCATTATACATATTTTGTTACTCTTTGAATTTCACCATATTATTACTTTCTCTGTAAAATATTTAAATGACAAATATTAAACGGATGGGGATGCCTGAAAGGAGGGAAGGAAAGTAAAGCTCCCCATAATCCTCATTTAAAAAACAGTGTTACAAAGAAACAAAATCCCCTTCCCTAAGTCAACCACTGACAAGTATTGGGTGCAGTTTCTTCCAGAACCATTTCTGTGTTTATACAGATATGGTTGTATCTTATTTTGGCATTTTTTTTCCGGGGGTGCGGGGAGGGGACTTTAACATAGGGACTTTTATACACTTTTCCTCTCCCCACTGTCTTTCTTCCACCCAAGCAGAGAGCCAGCTTTGAAAGTCTTGGCACAGAGGTTCGTGGCAGATACACAAAGCAGGACACCTCCATCAAGACTTTCTTGGCTTTTCTCCAAACATCTAAGCCCTCTAAGAATATAGAGGGCTTGCAGGAGGTCTATAAGGGAGAAAAAAGTTTTCAGGAATAGGGGCGCCTGGGTGGCTCAGTCGGTTAAGCGTCTGACTTCGGCTCAGGTCATGATCTCACAGGTTCGTGAGTATGAGCCCACATCAGGCTCTGCACTGACAGCTCAGAGCCTGGAGCTTGCTTCAGATTCTGTGTCTCCCTCTCTCTCTGCCCCTCCCCCTCCTTCTCTCTCTCTCTCTCTCTCTCTCTCTCTCTCTCTCTCTCAAAAATAAACATCAAAACTTTTTTTTAAAGTTTTCAGAAATAAAAGGCACCGAACAAGACAAAGATGGTTATTTCATATTTTACACTTACAGAAAGTGTATCACTACCATGGATATGTGCCATTCACCTCACTGGGACAGAGAACAAAGCATGGGTATCCTGATTAATAACAGGCATTTACAAATTCAAATAGGTAGAGGAGGAAGAAGGGAGTAGAGAAGCATGAGGAAGGGGAAAGGAGAACTTAAAGCAGACTGAGGATGCCAAAAATAGACCAGAGGAGGGAGCTGAGTAATAATGTGATCAGATAAGAAAAAGAAAGTACTGAGCGGGAGGAGATAGAATTTCCATTAGCGTGAAGGACATAAAAAGGCAATTCACAGAAAAGGAAATACAAGTGGCTTATAAACATAGGAGACAACGCACACAATTGAGGGAAAGCAAATTAAAACCAAGATGAGATGCCATTTCCCCTTATCCCACTGGCAAGCACAAGGTGCCAGGAGCCAGTAAGCGCCTCAGTGCAAGTTAGAGAACGGCGCCCCCTTCTGAGCAGAGGCGCCGGTGACGGTGGCGGGGGCGACCTGGAAGACAGTCCTGCCTGCCCTCAGCCTGGACCTTTTGCAAACAGACACAGAACAATACATACAACAAAACATATGAAAGGTTGAGAATACACAGTATGTAAAAAGAAGTACAAAAACCCTCTCTCCCTCCTCAGATAACCTTTTCTTGTTTTACCTGTGGCATTAACGTTGTAATTCTAAATAATGTGATTATACCTCTGTCTTGAATTATCAGCCTGAAGCTGTTATTGTCTCCATTGTTATTAAAGTGAAGTTCAGCTCAGTGTCACTCTCCCTCTTTCCTGTTCCCCTGGTTTTGTGTGACATTATTTCTAGCTAATTCTTGCTGTTTGCCAAAGAATATTGATGAAGAACCCATACATAGTTGTCTCTTTTCTACATGTTGGTTCTTCTTAAGAATTTATTATTTGTGGGGCGCCTGGGTGGCTCAGTTGGTTAAGCGTCCAACTTCAGCTCAGGTCACGATCTCACAGTTCCTGAGTTCGAGCCTCGTGTCTGGCCCTGTGCTGACAGCTGAGAGCATGGAGCCTGCTTGGGATTCTACGTCTCTCTCTCTCTCTCTCTCTCTCTCTCTCTCTGCGCCTCCCCTACTTGTGCTCTGTCCCTCTCTCGCTCAAAAATAAATAAAAAATTTAAAAAGAATTTACTAATTGTATCTATTTCTTGCTTTCATGATTAAAAAAAAATTTTTTTTTACTTTATTTATTTATTTTGACGGAGAGAACAAGTAGGGTAGGGACAAAGAGCAGGGAGAGAAGCCCAAGCAGGTTCCTCACTGTTGGCACAGAGCCTGACACAGGGCTCAAACTCACCAAGCATGAGATCATGACCTGAGCCGAGATCAAGAGTTGGACACTTAACTGACTGAGCCACCCAGGCGCCCCGCTGACTTTGTGATTTTATTTATTTTTATTTATTATTATTTTTTATAGTTTACAAATTTGTTGGAAATTTTTTAAAATTTTTTTCAATTTGAATCCAAGTTAGTTAGCATATAGTGCAACAATGATTTCAGGAGTAGATTCCTTAATGTCCCTTACCCATTTAGCTCATCCCCCCTCCCAAAAACCCTCCAGTAACCCTCTGTTTGGTCTCTATGTTTAAGAGTCTCTTAAGTTTCATCCCCCTCTGTGTTTTATTATTATTTTTGCTTCCCTTCCTTTATGTTCATCTGTTCTGTGTGTTAAAATCCTCATATGATATTTGTCTTTCTCTGACTAACTAATTTCACTTAGCATAATACCCTCTAGTTCCATCCACATAGTTGCAAATGGCAACATTTTGTTCTTTTTGATTCCCAAGTAATACTCCATTGTGTATATATACCACATCTTCCTTATCCATTCATTCATCAATGGACATTTGGGCTCTTTCCATACTTTGGCTATTGTCGGTAGTGCTGCTATAAACATTGGGGTACATGTGCCCCTTTGAAACAGCATCCCTGTATCCCTTGGATAAATGCCTAGTAGTGCAGTTGCTGGGTCACAGGGTAGTTCTATTTTTAGTTTTTTGAGGTCCCTCCATACTGTTTTCCAGAGTGGCTGCATCATTTGCATTCCCACCAGCAGTGCAAAAGAGATCCACTTTCTCTGCAACCTCACCAACATCTGTTGTTGCCTGAGTTACCCAGGCAACATGTTAGCCATCCTGACAGGTGTGAAGGCGGTATCTCATTGTGGTTTTGATTTGTATTTCCCTGATGATGAGTGATGTCGAGCATTTTTTCATGCGTCGGTTGGCCACCTGGCTGTTTTCCTTGGAGAAGTGTCTATTCATGTCTTTTGCCCATTTCTTCACTGTTTTTTGGGGTGTTGAGTTTGATAAGTTCTTTACAGATTTTGGATACTAACCCTTTATCTGATATGCCGTTTACAAATATCTATTACCATTCTGTCTGTTGCCTTTTAGTTTTGCTGGTTGTTTCCTTCACTGTGCAGACGCTTTTTATCTTGATGAGGCCCAATAGCTCATTTTTGCTTTTGTTTCTCTTGCCTCCAGAGTAAGAAGCTGCTGCAGGCAAGATCAAAGAGGTTTTTGCCTGCTTTCTCCTCTAGGATTTTGATGGCTTCCTGTCTTACATTGAGATCTTTCACCCACTTTATTTTTGTGTATGGTGTAAGAAAGTGGTCCAGGTTCATTCTTCTGCATGTCGCTGTCCAGTTTTCCCAGCACCACTTGCTGAAGAGACTGTTCTTTATTCCATTGGATATTCTTTCCTGCTTTGTCAAAGATTACTTGGCCATCTGTTTGTGGGTCCATTTCTGGGTTCTCTATTCTGTTCCATTGATCTGAGTGTCTGTTCTTGTGCCAGTACCATACTGTCTCGATGATTACAGCTTTGTAGTATAGCTTGAAGTCCGCGATTGCGATCCCTCCTGCTTTGGTTTTCTTTTTCAAGATCACTTTGGCTATTCAGAGTCTTTTCTGGTTCCATACAAATTTGAGGATTGTTTGTTCTAGCTCTGTGAAGAATGCTGGTGTTATTTAATAGGGATTGCATTGAATATGTAGATTGCTTTGGGTAGTATTGACATTTTAACAATATTTGTTCTTCCTATCCAGGAGCATGGAATCTTTTTCCATTTTTTTGTGTCTTCTTCAATTTCTTTCATAAGCTTTCTATAGTTTTCAGTGTATAGATTTTTCACCTCTTTGGTTAGATGTCTTCCTAGGTATTTTATGGCTTTTGGTGCAACTGTAAATGGGATCGATTCCTTGATTTCTTTCTGTTGCTTCATTGCTGGTGTATAGGAATGCAACCGATTTCTGTGCATTGGTTTCATATCCTGCGACTTTGCTGAATTCATCAATCAGTTCTAGCAGGTTTTTTTGGTGGAATCTTTTGGGTTTTCCACATAGAGTATCATGTCAAATGCGAAGAGTGAAAGTTTGACCTTCTGGCCAATTTGGATGCCTTGTATTTCTTTGTGTTGTCTGATTGCTGAGGCTAAGACTTCCAACACTATGTTGAATAACAGTGGCGAGAGTGGACATCCCTGTCTTGCTCCTGACCTTAGGGGGAAAGCTCTCAGTTTTTCCCCATTGAAGATGATATTAGCGTTGGGTCGTTCATATATGGCTTTTATGATCACAAGGTATCATCCTTCTATCCATACTTTCTTGAAGGTTTTATCAAGAAAGGATGCTGGGGGCGCCTGGGTGGCGCAGTCGGTTAAGCGTCCGACTTCAGCCAGGTCACGATCTCGCGGTCCGTGAGTTCGAGCCCCGCGTCGGGCTCTGGGCTGATGGCTCAGAGCCTGGAGCCTGTTTCCGATTCTGTGTCTCCCTCTCTCTCTGCCCCTCCCCCGTTCATGCTCTGTCTCTCTCTGTCCCAAAAATAAATAAACGTTGAAAAAAAAAAAAAAAAAATAATAAAAAAAAAAAAAAAAAAAAAAAAAAAAAGAAAGGATGCTGTATTTTGTCAAATGCTTTCTCTGCATCTATTGAGAGGATCATATAGCTCTTGTCCTTTCTTTTATTGATGTGATGAATCACGTTAATTGTTTTGCAGATATTGAATCAGCCCTGCATCCCAGGTATAAATCCCACTTGGTTGTAGTGAATATTTTTTTTTAATGTATTGTTGGATCCAGTTGGCTAATATCTTATTGAGGACTTTTGCATCCATGTTCATCAGGGAAGTTGGTCTATACTTCTCCTTTTTAGTGGGGTCAATGTCTGGTTTTGGAATCAAGGTAATGCTGGCTTCATAAAAAGAGTTTGGAAGTTTTCCTTCCATTTCTATGTTTTGGAACAGCTTCAAGAGAATAGGTGTTAACTCTTCCTTAAATGTTTGGTAGAATTACCCTGGAAAGCCATCTGGCCCTGGACTCTTGTTTTTTGGGAGTTTTTTACTTACTAATTTGATTTCTTTACTGGTTATGGGTCTGTTCAAATTTTCTATTTCTTCCTGCTTCAGTTTTGGTAGTATATATGTTTCTAGGAATTTGTCCATTTCTTCCAGATTGCCCATTTTATTGATGTATAATTGCTCATAATATTCTCTTATTATTGTTTTTGTTTCTAGTGTGGTGGTTGCGATCTCTCCTGTTTCATTCTTTTTTTTTTTATTTTTTTTCAACGTTTTTTATTTATTTTTGGGACAGAGAGAGACAGAGCATGAACGGGGGAGGGGCAGAGAGAGAAGGAGACACAGAATCTGAAACAGGCTCCAGGCTCCGAGCCATCAGCCCAGAGCCTGACACGGGGCTCGAACTCACGGACCGCGAGATCGTGACCTGGCTGATGTCGGACACTCAACCGACTGCGCCACCCAGGCGCCCCTCTCCTGTTTCATTCTTGATTTTATTTATTTGGGTCCTTTCCTTTTTCTTTTTGATCCAACTGGCTAGTGGCTTATCAATTTTGTTAATTCTTTCAAAGAACCAGCTTCTGGTTTCATTGATCTGTTCTATTGGTTTTTGTTGTTGTTGTTGTTTTGTTACTGTTGTTGTTGTTTCAAGAGCATTAATTTCTGCTCTAATCTTTATTATTTCCTGTCTTCTGCTGGTTTGGGGTTTTATTTACTGTTCTTTTTCCAGCTCTTTTTTTTTTTTATTTTTTTTTTAACATTTTATTTTATTTTTGAGACAGAGAGAGACAGAGCATGAACGGGGAGGGGCAGAGAGAGAGGGAGACACAGAATCGGAAACAGGCTCCAGGCTCTGAGCCATCAGCCCAGAGCCCGACGCGGGGCTCGAACTCACGGACCGCGAGATCGTGACCTGAGCTGAAGTCGGACGCTTAACCGATTGCGCCACCCAGGCGCCTCTCCAGCTCTTTAAGGTGTAAGGTTAGGTTGTGTATCTGAAATCTCTCTTCCTTCTTTATTTTTTTTTCTCTTCCTTCTTAAGGAAGGCCTGGATTGCCATATACTTTCCTCTTATGATCGCCTTTGCTGTGTCCCAGAGGTTTTGGGCTGTGGTGTTATCATTTTCATTGGTTTCCATGTACTTTTTAATTTCCTCCTTAACTGTTTGGTTAGCCCATTCATTCTTTAGTAGGATGTTCTTTAGTATCCAAGTATTTGTTACCTTTCCAAATTTTTTCTTGTGGTTGATTTCGAGTTTCATAGCGTTGTGGCCTGAAAATATGCACGGTATGATCTCGATCTTTTTGTACTTATTGAGGGCTGATCTGTGTCCCAGTATGTGGTCTATTCTGGAGAACGTTCCGTGTGCACTGGAGAAGAATGCATATTCCTCTGCTTTTGGATGAAATGTTCTGAGTATATCTGTTAAGTCCATCTGGTCCAGTGTGTCATTCAAAGCCATTGTTTTCTTGTTGATTTTCTGATTAGATGATCTGTCCATTGCTGTAAGTTGAAGTCCCCCACTATTCTGGTATTATTATCAGTGAGTTTCTTTATGTTGTGATTAATCAATTTATATATTTGGGTGCTCTCACATTTGGCGCATAAATGTTTATAGTTGTTAGGTCTTCTTGGTGGATACACCCCTTGATTATGATATAATGCCCTTCTGCATCTCTTGATACAGTCTTTATTTTAAAGTCTAGATTGTCTGATATAATTATGGCTATACCAGCTTTCTTTAGTTGACTAGTAGCCCGATAGATGGTTCTCCATCCCCTTCCTTTCAAACTGAAGTTGTCTTTAGATCTAAAGTGGGTCTCTTTTAAACAACACATAGACAGACCTTGTTTTCTTATCCATTCTGTTGCCCTATGTCTTTTGATTGGAGCATTGAGTCCATTGACATTTCAAGGGAGTACTGAAAGATATGAATTTATTGCCATTATGTTGCTTGTAGACTTGGAGTTTCTGGTGGTGTTCTCTGGGTCTTTCTAGTCTTTGTTGCTTTAGGTCTTTATTTTTTTGTTTTTATCTTTTCTCCCCTCAGAGAGTCACCCTTAAAATTTCTTGCAAGACTGGTTTAGTGGTCACAAACTCCTTTCATTTTTGTTTGTCTGGGAAACTTTTTATGTCTCCTTTTGTTTTGAATGACAGCCTTGCTGGATAAAGAATTCTTGGCTGCATATTTACCTGATTCAGCACATTGAATATATCCTGCCACTCCTTTCTGGCCTGCCAAGTTTCTGTGAAGAGGTCTGCTGCAAACCTGATCTGTCTTCCCTTGTTGGTTAAGGACTTTTTTTCCCTCACTGCTTTCATGATTCTTGCCTTGTCTGAGTATTTTGTGAATTTGACCATGATATGCCTTGTTGATGGTCGGTTTTTGCTGAATCTAATGGGGGTCCTTTGTGCTTCCTGGATTTTGATGTCTGTGTCTTTCCCCAGGTTAGGAAAGTTCTCCGCTAAGGTTTGCTCACATAGCCCTCTACTCCTTTTTCTCTCTCTTCATCTCCTGGGACCCCTATGATTCTGATGCTGTTCCTTTTTAATGAGTCACTGATTTCTCTAATTCTTAAATTGTGCTGTTTTGCCTTAGTCTCCCTATTTTTTCTGCTTCATTATTCTCTGTAAGTTTGTCCTCTGTATCACTGATTCTCTGCTCTGCCTCACCCATCCTAGCTGCCATGGCATCCATTTGAGATTGTAGTTCCATTATAACATTTTGTATTTCATCCTGACTAGCTTTTACTTTTCTTTTATCTCTGCAGAAAGGAATTCTAATCTATTTTTGACTACAACTGTATTCTTATTATCGTGGTTCTAAATTCTGGTTTAGACATTTTGCTTGCATCTGTGTTGGTTAAGTCCCTGGCTGTCATTTCTTCCTGCTCTTTCTTTTGGGTGAATTCCTTCATTTCATCATTTTCAAGTGAGAAGAGGAATTAATGAGGTAAAAAAATTAAAATTAAAAAATATATTAAAATTAAAAAATTAAAAACAAACACACACAAAAAGAATCAAATAAATGATGCTAGATCCTAGGTGTGTTTTGGTCTGGGTGTTGAAAGGGGCTTGATAGATTAGAGAAAAGGGGGAAAGAAAGAAAAAAAATAAAAGGAAATCATTTGAAAATTTGAAAAAATGAATACCCTGAAGTAGAATAAAATGAAATGATGGAAGTAAAATAGAATTTGAAAACATTTACACAAAAGTGAAAAATATAGTAGGAAAAAATTAAGGAAAAATATTTTTAATAAAAATTGAAAATAAAAATAATTTTTTCTCTTTCTGTATTCAAGAAAAATGAAAAAGAAAAAAAGAGAAATGAAAAAAAAAGAAAATTGAATAGATGGACCAGCGAACAGACTGAAATATGATTAAAATTACTTCATTTTCCCCTGGAAGTCAAACGGAAGCGCTTTATAGTCTGTAAACTAACCAGGCGGAGAGTTGTATTCCTGAAGAGCCAGGTTGGCCCAGTTGGGTGGGGCTTAGTGTAATGGCTCCATTCTCCACTAGATGGCGCTGCTTAGCTTACTGGGGTGGATGGTTGTGGTGCTTGTAGGTGCGTATGCGCATGTGCCAGAGTGGCAAAAATGGCGTCACCCAGCCACCCAGTCTTTTACCAGATCTCAGTTCTCCCTGATCAGCAATCGCGCACCGTCCTTTGTCTTCGACTTCCATCCATTCCCTGCTTTTACACCCTCCGTGACCAAGCCCCAGGCAGCACCTCCCTTCTGAGTTTTATCTCAGATGCGGGTGTGTTTCCCGACCCCGTATTCCTGCGAGACTGCAGCCTTGAGCTGTTCTGCCCCTCTGTGGAGGGTCTCACCAAGCAATGCCGGGGTGCCGGCCACACCCAGGAACGTTCGAGAGACCGTGCTGCTGCCAAGGCCCAGAGACCGCGACCAGGTGCCAGCCCGCCCCAGAAAACGTTTGCGCGATAGTGTAGCAGCAGCGTTTCAGGGATTATGGCAAATCACAACACGCGTCTGGCACCAGGCTTCACCCCCAGGGACCGTGTTCCAGCACCAGCTAATGTGGTTTTTCTTTGGGGTCTGCTGAGGTGGCCACACGGACTCTACCAGATGCCCTCCCAGCAGGGGAACCGCCTCTCCCGTGTGGCCTGAAGACCCCCGGACTCCACTCTGCTCCCAGGGATTCGTCCTTCCCACCAGAGCACCACCAGGTATCAGCTGCGGCGTTTCAGCCTCTGTTCTTCCCCTGTTTATAGAGTATTAATGGAATTGAAACCCTCTTCTTTCTCCCTTTTTAATTCAGTCCCTGCAGCTGTTTCCACTTTTCCACTTTCTCTCCAGCTGCTTTTGGAAGGGGTGTTTTCCAGTATTCTGCCCCCACTCGCCTCCCTCATCCCCGTCTCCATCCTCTCTCCACAAGCAAAAACGGCTCCCTGCCCTCAGCGGCTTCCCTCTCCCCCGTTCACTTCTCCGCACCGTGCACCCGCTGAGTTCTGTGGTTCAGGTTGTGCAGATTGTTGTGTTAATCTTCAGATCAGTTTTCTAGGTGTGCAGGGTGGTTTAGTGTTGATCTGGCTGTATTTCATGGACACAAGACACAAGAAAGTCTTCCACAGTGTTCTGCCATCTTGGCTCCTCCCTCGCCTTTGTGATTTTAAATAATAGACTTAATCCTTTATTTTTGCTAGCCACGGAAACCATCTTGATTCATATTTTTAATTCAGGTTTTTGCTTTTATGCATTTGTAATCAATAGATGCCCGCCCTGCCTGGCTTAAGAGGAGTGGGGAGTTGTAAGAAGTAAAAGGTATTGGCTGGGGACTGAGGCGTGTTACAGAATCCGAAGAAGGGCTGAATGGCCAGGAGGAGCAATCAGGACAGGCTCAGCAGCAGGGGATGCTCAGCAGCAGTGGGGATGTTCTCCTCAGAGCGGCCTTCACAGTCCTTCTGTCAAAACCTCTAACTCCACGTGGGACAGGGGTTTAGGGTGTTGTGGTACAGATGTGGCTGCTGAGTCAATTCCAGAAAAAGGGAAACGGTTAAATGGGCACCTGTAACACAAACGTTGACTTCTTTGTTCATCAGAAGGTTGTTGAATGAGAATGTATTTGGGTCTGTTCGGAGGAAAACAGATCAGGTCCCCAACCCTGTGACAGAGCTATCTAGAGACCAGACTGCCCATGCCCCCAGGTGCTTGGTTCTCCCTCCCTCAGAGAACCCGGAAGTTTCTGTGCTTCTAGGACCACCATCCCCTTCTTTGGATGTGGTCCTTGCTTTGGTGGACCAAAGCTACAGGCAATTTCTGCAGAGGGAACTGCAAGAAAGCAAACCTCCAGCCTTCTGGGTTCTTTTCCATTCTGTACACAAAGGTGCAGGCCTGCCCCCTGGTGGACGCAGTCAGATAAACTCGGGGAGGAAATTACTCCCCCACATAGTGGGGAAATGCCTGAATCGGATAAACACATGTAAAGTGCTTCGAACGGATCCTGGCACAGGGTCTGCACTACATAGGTGTTTACTCAAAAAGAAAAGAAAAAAAAGTCCTGTTTGATTAGGAGCGCTGGCTTTGGGGTCACACCTACATGAGTTTAAATGCCAGCTCTGTTACACACTAGTTCTGGAAGTTTGCATGTGTTTTAGTTTCTAGTTTTCTAGGACTGCTGTAACAAAGTACAGCAAACTGGGTGGCCATATGTGTGTGTGTGTGTGTGTGTGTGTGTGTGTGTATGTGTGTATGAATTTTATACTTTATATTACATATACTTTTTAAGTGTATTTATTTATTTTGAGTTGGGGGGTGTGCAGAGAGAGAGGGAGAGAAAGAATGCCACCAGTGCAGAGCTGATGTGGAGCTCCATCCCATGAACCCTGAGATCATGGCCTGAGCCGAAATCAAGAGTTGGTCGCTCAGCTGACCAGCTCTTTAAAGAAAAAAAAAGAAAAAAAGAAAAAAAAACAGAGGTGACTGGGTAGCTCAGTTGGTTGAGTATCTGACTCAATTTCAGCCCAGGTTATGATCTCATAGTTCATGGGTTTGAGCCCCACGTAGGGCTCACCAGTGATAGTGCAGAGCCTGCTTGGGATTCTGTCTCTCCCTCTCTCTCTGTCCCTCCCCTGTTCACCGTAAGCTCACTCTCTCTCTCAAAATAAATAAATAAACTTAAATATACATATATGTATGTACATATAAATACACACACACATAAATCAAAAACAGAAATGTATTGTTTAACAGTTCTAGAGGCTAGAAGTCTGAGATCAAAGTGTTGGTAGGACCATGCTCCCTCTGAAATCTGTAGGAGGAATCCTTTCTGGCCTCTTCCTAGTTTCTTGTGGTTTTCCAGCAATCTTTGGTGTTTTTTTGGCTAATGTATGCATCACAAGCATCTCCCATTAGATCCCTTTAGTTCTGCTTGAATTGCTTTTACAGAGACACGTTTTCTTTTTATAATTTAATAATAAAAAGAAAGGGGAACAAGCCACAATCATGTCTGACTGGCAGGGTTGTGAGAATGAAAATAATAAGGGATGTGAACCACTTAGCGCAGTAAGCACTCGATGAATAGTGACTGCCTGTATTCTCGCCGCAGCTTTCATCGAAACATTAATTTTAATAGACAGCAACTGGAAACAAGCTAATTGTCCAACTAATGGGAAAGATTTATTCAGGAAATTACAGTTCAGCCGCTTGATACATTATGAAGCGGCATTAAAAATTACATTGACCAAACGTCTATAATAACAAGGAAAATTGTTCGCAATATAAGGGAAAATAAAAAGCAGGACACAAAATTCAAGCTTTGTAGCATGTTTAAAAAATAACGTAAGATAATGGAAGCAATGTAAAAGCAGCTTTGCTAGTGTAGTAGAATTGTGAGCAATTTCTTTTTCTTCCTTCTGTTTCTTTTTCTGTGTTGGTAGTTTCCATGCCCCACTTTTGGGGGACATTTTAATTTTTTTTATTTGTTTGATTTTAAGAGGTTTCTTAAGGTGTTTTTTGTTGTTGTTTTGAGACAGAGAGAGAGAGAGAGAGAGCAAGGAGGGGAGGGACAGAGAAAGGGGGGAGAGAGAGAAATCCAAGCAGGTTCCATGCTGTCGGTGCAGACCCTGATGTGGGGCTCAGACTCACAAACCATGAGATTGTGACCGGAACCAAAATCAAGAGTGAGCCACTTCACCGACTGAGCTCCCCAGGCGCCCCTTGATTTTAAGTTTTTAATTTTAATTCCAGTATAGTTAATATACAGTGTTCTATTAGTTTCAGGTGTACAATACAGTGATCAACAATGCTAAACCCTACTCAGTAGGAACATGCCCTACTTTTACAACAAGAAAACAAGATCACTGCAAGTAACAACAACAGCAACAAAAAGATAAAGTTGACATTATACCCCCTTTAGAAGGATTTCATATCCAGCTGAATAATCACCCTCCCCACTTTACAGAAACCCTCATTTTCCAGTGAGAAACATCGCCAATGTCACCACTGAGAGGCTATGTTTTCAAATCTGCAGTGATGATCCCTCAAGTTGCTAGATCTTTCTCAGCATTTCTTTTTTCCCTCACTTCTGCCAGTTCTATTCTAAACTTTTTAATTTTTCCTTTTCAACATGTTCCCGAGTCTCTCCTATCTCTCTCTGTCCCTAAACACTTGTACTGAGAGAAGATGAGGGACAGAATCCATTTTCCCAACCTTGGTTTTCCATCTTGATAAGCAGGCAACTGGCCAAGCAACCTTGATGTTCCCAACCATTTCAAGTCTAAATCTTCTCCGAACAAACTACTTCTGTAGTTCTTGTTACTTGAGGTCATAAATGTCTTTATTGTTGAGAGCTAAGGGGAACATCCTGTTCTTCTCTTGGTAGTTTTTCTAATTCTGAAGCGTTTTGGTCCCTCCTTCAACTCCTGCTACTTTTTCCCTTCTTCTTGGCTGCTGCCCAGAGATGGTTTTCCCAAGTGTAGTCCCTCTTAGCACCCTCAAATGGGAGATCTCGCTAGGGATAATTCCTAATTCTGTGTCCTTGGGGCCAGGGAGAACACAAATGCCTTGTCCCACTCCATGCTCCCTTTCCACCCTGCATTTCTAGCTCCCATCTGTTATTATGAACACATTGCATTTTGTAAGTGCTCATTACCCAAAACTCAAGTTCCAGTTTCCTCCATTCTCCTTCAAGAATCATCTTCTGAGATATTGGAGTAGGGTCTTAAGACCTTATTAAAAGGATGGAAAGATAGACTGGTACCTACAGACTAAGAGAAAATATTTGTAAACCACATATCCAATAAAGGACTAGTATCCACAATATATAAAGAACTCTTACAACTCAATAGCAAAAAAAGCAAACAAACAAACAAACAAACACCAATCCAATCAGAAAATGAGCAAAAGATATGGAGATATTTTATATGAAGAGAATATATAGATGGCAAATAAGCACATGAAAAGATGTTTAATATCATCAGCCATGAGGGAAATGCAAATTAAAATCACAGTGAGATATCACCTCACACCTGTGAGAAAGACTAAATAAAAAATAGTAACAACACCAAATGTTGGCAAGGATGTGAAGAAATATACATTGCTAATGAGAATGCAAAATGTTACAGCCATTCTGGAAACAGTTTGCTGTTTCTTTTTTTTGTTTTTAATTTTTTTTAATTAATTTTTTTTTTTTTTTTGAGAGAGAGAGAGAGACCAAGCATGAGCAGGGGAGGAGCAGAGAGAGAGGGAGACACAGAGTCCAAAGCAGGCTCCAGGCTCTGAGCTGTCAGCACGGAGCCCAACCTGGAGCTTGGACTCACGAACCGTGAGATTATGACCTGAGCCGAAGTCAGATGCTTAACCGACTGAGCCACCCAGGTGCTCTAACAGTTTGCAGTTTCTTAAGAAACTAAATATGCAGCAGCTATATGACCCCAGCCATTGCACTTTTGGGCATTCATCCTAGAGAAATGACAATTTATGCTCACACAGAAATCTCCACACAAATGTTTACCATAGCTTTATTCATCTTAGTCAAAAACTGGAAACAACACAAATGTCTTTCACTAGATAAATGGCTAAATAGACTCTGGAACACCCATACCATGGAATACTATTCAGCAATAAAAAAGAATGAATTATTGATACAGGCAACAGTCTCCAAAAAATGATGCTGAGGGGTAAAAACAGCCAGGCCCCAAAGGTCACATACTACATGACTCCATTTATATAACATTCTTAAATTGACAAAATTATAGAAACAGAGGAGAGATTAGTTGTTGCTCAGAATTGACGGGGAGTGGGGGAAGATGAGAGTAAAGTAATTGTGGCTATAAAAAGGCAACGTGAAAGGTCTGTGTGGTGATGGGAATGTTTCTGTATCTTGACCATAGCTTTCAATATTGTGGTTGTGATATTATACAATAGTGTTGCAAGGAGCTGTAATCGGGAGAAACTCAATAAATAGTACTTGGGATCTCCCTAAATTTTTTCTTACAACTGCATATAGATCTACAAAATCTCAAAATAAAAAGCTTACTTTCTTTACGAAGGAGAATTACAACATGTAAAGGGGAAAAAATGATACTGGTTGTTAAATATTACTCACCTTATGGCTAATACTTGTGTACTACTTACTATGGGTGATGTACTGCCCATAGGTACTGCTAGGTACTTTACATTATAATTTTTTAATATTTATTTATTTTGAGAGAGAAAGCAGAGGAGGGGCAGAGATAGAGAGAGGGAGAAAGAGAATCCCAAGCAGGCTCTGTGCTGTCAGCACAGAGCTCAGTGCGGGGCTCAAACTCATGAACTGTGAGATCCTGACCTGAGCCAAAATCAAGAGTCGGACGCTTAACCATCTGAGCCACCCAGGTGCCCCTTTTATTTATTTATTTTTAAGTAGGCTTCACACCCACCCAGCAAGGAGCACAACATGGAACTCGAACTCACAACCCTGAGATCAAGCCCTGAGCTGGGATCGAGAGTTGGACACAACTGACTGAGCCATCTAGGTACTTCAAATTATTAATTTCACTTTCTTTTTTTTTTTAATTTTTTTTTAACGTTTATTTATTTTTGAGACAGAGAGAGACAGAGCATGAACGGGGGAGGGGCAGAGAGAGAGGGAGACACAGAATCGGAAGCAGGCTCCAGGCTCCGAGCCATCAGCCCAGAGCCCGAGGCGGGGCTCGAACTCACGGACCGCGAGATCATGACCTGAGCCGAAGTCGGACGCCTAACCCACTGAGCCACCCAGGCGCCCCTTAATTTCACTTTCTTAAATCCTATAAAGTAGTACTATTATGCTCTTTTTTTATAGGTTAGGACACTGGTGCTAAGCAACTTGCCCAAGGTGACATGGCTAGTAGGAGGTGGGTGTGGAATTAGAACACAGGCACTCTGATTCTATAGTCCTTGGTTTTAGTCACTATGCTGTGTGCAAAGCCAGGCCACTCACAGGGGCCTCTTCCTAGAGAAACACTCTAGTTTCCAGCCTTGCTATTCTGGCCTCAGCCTCTCCCTTCCTCAGTGCCTCCTTTCTTGGCCTCCAGGGTGTATGTCTCCATCTCTCTTTTTAGGGAATGTTCAGCATCAAGAAACAGAGCCTGCCAATTCATCTTATGTTAAACTCTGAGGAATTGGTATTATCTCCCATAATAAAATGAAGCAGCTTCAGAGGTGGTTGAGTCGGCAGCTCAATTATATCAGTGAAGCCCAGCTTCTTTCTGCTTTTCCGTTCTGCCATGCTTGACCTATCAGCCTCTTCATGGCCACAAGATGGCTGCCCAAGCGCCAGGCAGCACTTTTACACAACAGTATCCAGAGACAGTGGAGGGGTTGTTTCTTCCCTCTTTTTCTCATTTTGATTGACAAGAAAAACCTTTTCCAGAACCCCCAGCACACTCTCCACTTGTGTCTCCTTGGTCAGAATTTCTAAGGTCATGCATAAGCCAATCATTAAGCAAGGGGAACAAGAAAACAAGGTTGGTTTAGACCAACTATGCCACTTCTCAGGGGTAGAGACTACCTTCCCTGAAGAACATGACCACGTGGAAGACAGAAGGTAACTAGAAGAAAAAAAAAAGGGGGAGGGGGGAAGAGGAAATGCTCACATGCTCATTGACTAGCAAAACCGATGTCTGTCTCACACAACTCACGGACATGGACCTCATCTTGGGATTCATCCTTGTCTTTTCATGAGCACAATCTCCTGAAGACCAGCCTTGCAGATCAGAAAGGGGACCGTCTAGCTCAGCAGTTCTCAAACATTCATGTGCCCAAAGAGGAGAGTGCAAGAAAAGCAGCTCTATGGGAAGCTGGAACTTGATACTAAATCTGCTTCATTCTAACACCTGGGCTCTTCTTAACCACTGTGCTATTAAGCTCCTACTGTGTGCCAGGTATTGGACAAGGAGCTCCCTTAATGCCTAGAGTGGGGGTCAAGCCTGAGAATTTTCCCTTTCCAGTGTCCACATGACCTGTTCATCTCTCTCCCAGTACAAGTTATACTTGGCTCCCAGTTTCCATTCCTTCTGAGCAAAGGTCTGCTCTAGAAATTCTCATCGAGGGATCCTGGCCCCATTGTGTGTTTCCATTCTGTCCTCAACTCATCAAGATTCCTCACTTTCCATGAAAAAAAGGGTGTGTGTATGTGTGTGTGTGATAAACAGATTCTCTCCCAACTCCTTCCATGACCAGTTTTGTGTTCCAACCCACTTGGGACCACAGTTTTCCCATAGTGATGTCCCGACCTGAGAGTTTCTACTGTCCTTCCAGCTTTGACATCCTGAAACCTGGGAACACAGAAGGGCTGCAGGTGGGCATGAGAAAAAGAGGAGGAAAGGAGATTATAGCTAAGCTTGGGGAGCATTGCCTTTCTCTGGGGAGAAAGGTGGCTGATCATTGATGCTGCTGGATCTCATCAAACACGGGAGCTCTCTTAGAATGCTTATTTGAATCTAGGAAACTAATGAGCAGTTGCCAAAGCCACCTTTCTGCTAATGGTTGCACGTTGTATTCCAGCTAATGAGCCTTGATTGGCACCACATTCAAATGCAAATCTGGGTCTTTGTTTCTTACAAATACCTTTTTTTTTTCTTTAAAATGCAAGCCCTGGGAGACTGGGAGTTTCAACTTGATTGCAAATCTAAAATGAGGCTTGGGGACTTTATTCCTTTAATTGCTACCCCAGATCTGCCTGCTCACCCCATTTTCCCAGAGTCATCAAAAATGTTCTTTTGGAGTAGACCTTACATCTAAAAGAGAGAGTGGGCTCAAAACTGGATAGAAGTTGGTGCAGGTTCTAACCTAGTACGATCGGGGCATCTGGGTGGCTCAAGAGTTGGTTAAGTGTCCAACTCTTGATTTTGGCTCAGGTCATGATCTCACAGTTTGTGGGTTCAAGCCCTGCATTGGTCTCCAAGGTGACAGTGCAGAACCTGCTTGGGATTCTCTCTCTCTCTCTCTCTGTCTCTCCCTTGCTCGTTCACCCGTGTGCATGCGTGCGCTCTCTCTCTTTCTCTCTCTCTCTCTCTCTCTCAAAATAAATTAATAAACTTAAAAAAAAAAAAAACCTAGTAAGAGGCAGTAGCATCTGCACCAGTATTGTGAAAAGATGCCCTCCCTTGTCCACTCCTCTGTGAATCTCAAGACCTGACTAATCTCGTACCTTCTGAGTCTGACAGTTTTTCATCCTAGTCTTAATAGCCATTGTTAAAAAACAAAAATTCAACTGAAAAATCATGAACTGAGAAGCACCCAATCTAGCAGACAGAAAGGGGCTCTGAAGAGCTATATAGGCAAGAGACTGTATAGGCAGAAGGGAGCAGGAACCATGCAAAATGCAGATTGGTTATTGCAAGGTTACTTTCCTTCTAGGGGAGGGAAGAGGTCTGTCAGGCAGATGACCTATCAAATGCTGCTCTGACAACTCCTGATTGGCTGGTTTAAGATTCCATTTCTGGGAGAGTCAAAACTGTATTTCAGAGAGGTCTTGGTGTGGTGATGTGGGCTTAGCATACACGACTCCACTTTAGGTCTGTTGTCTTATCTTTAACACAATCGTGTCAACAAGTTACCTTACCATGCCTTTTTGAAAATGTACTTCAGAGAACAACTATTCCCCTGACTTTACTTCTCCTGAACAAAGAGGATCTAGCTCAGACACAGTGGGTGTTTAATGACTGCCTGTTGGGTTAATACATTTATGTGCAGCAAGATAGCCCATTTCTGCCACCGTCTTTTAGTCTTTCCATCTATTTCTGACATTCCCAAGATTAGTCCGAGGGTACAGCATCCAGTGCAATAGCTGAACTATCAGTCAGGCTCATGAGGATTATTTTCTTCAGAGATGGAGAGGTTGTTAAGCCCAGCTGACTAGATAGGCTCCCGCCAGGCCCTATGGCTGAGTCGCCCCTGGCCGAGACTGAAGTGAGCACCTCTCTCTCCTCTCCTGAGTTGTTGTACTGGGACACAGTGGCTCAGGTCTGAGAAAGGAGGCAGTACACATGGCATAGGACTTAAAGCATGGACTTTGCCACCCCTTGTCCTGGATTTGAGACTGAGCTCTGCCCAATAGCAGCTGTGTGACCAAGTTCCTTAGCTTCTCCAAGCATCTGTTTCTTCATTAGTAAAATGGGGGTGATAAGAGAATGCAGTGGGTTGTTTGCAAGATGGCTCCCATAATTCTCTTCCACCCCATATCCATAGCTTGAGTAGGTCACTTCCGTACATAATCTGGTTTTAGCCATGTGACTTGCTTTGACCAATGGGACATTAGCAAATGTGATACAGGCAGAGACTGAAGATGTATTTGCATATTAGGGCTTATTCTCTGGCTGCTGAGAACCTTCCCACTACTATGTTGAATAAGTATGGGCTAGCTGATGAGAAACATGTGGCAGTCACCCCAGTTGACTTTGGGCCAGTTGCCAGACATATGGGTCAAGCTATCCTAGATCAGCTCTAGCCAAGCCACCCCAAATCAGATAAACTCCCAGCTGTTAAAAAAACAAAAACAAAAAAACAGGGGCATCTGGGTGGCTCAGTTGGTTAAGCATCCAACTCCTAATCTTGGCTCAGGTCATGATCTCACGGTTCATGAGATCGAGCCCTGCACTGGGTTCTGTGCTGACAGTGCAAATCCTGTTGGGATTATCTCTCCCTCTATCTCTGTCCCATCCTCTCCTTCTCTCTCTGTCTCTCTCTCTGTCTCTCTGTCTCTCTCAAAATAAATAAGCATTTTTTTAAAGACTCAAAAAAACCCCCCAAATCAACTGAGTAAATGTCAACTGTATTGACTTTATTCAGTGATTCGTGCATCAGCAGGTAGAAAAGAGTCCTGAATAGTTGTACAAAATAAAATAAAAGACTTACAGGCAGAAGGAACAAGGGCAAGAAAGTTATATGTACAAAAAATGGATTGGTTGTAGCAAAGTCACTTTCCTTTAGGGGAGGGCAGGAGTCTATCAGGCAGATTACCTAACTAGTGCTAACCAGGTAATTCCTAACTAACTGGTTTAAAATTCCACTTCTGGGAGAGCCAAAATGATAATTAAGTTTCGATTTGGTAATGTGGGACTTACCACAAGAGACACTGCATTTGGGGCCTGTTGTCTTATGTTTAATGCAGCAAAACCATGGAACTATGAGAAAAAAACAAATGTGTGTTACTTGAAGACATGACATTTGGGGGAAGTCTGTTACGCAGCAAAAGCTGACTAATACACGTAGTCTTACTCCTAGGGATATGTGAGCCTAAAATGCATATGCATTTAAAGTGCTTCAACCAGTGCCTGACACATAATAAGCATGAAATCAATATTGGTTGTATCATCTGATCTGTGAAGGCAGGATACTGAAAAGCTCCTGGCGGCAATCTCCACTGCGATAGAGAGGACATGGGAGGAAAGTCTGCTTTATTTAGTCAACACATAGGGTCTGACCTGGTTCTCACCCACAGGGAGGCTCTTCCAGAGCCTGCAAAATTACCACCAATCACTGCTAATCTGCGTGGATTGTGAGTACCTCATTCCAGTTCCATCTTGGTGAGTCACATCTACTGCAAAATCAGCCAGTGGGAAGGGGGCAGGCCCTTTTACTCCGATGCCACCAATGAAAACCTGCCACTGCCTATCCCTGACCCAATGAGAAACACCCCACTCGCCCACCCAGATGGTCTGATGAGCGCCCTTCCCCACTCACTAGTCAGCAGGTCTGGGGAAAATCTTGGCAGAATGGATTCACATTTGGAATATTCCTTCTCATGCCCAGTGTCAATGCCTCTGAGCCTCTGACTTGCACCCCATTCCTATGTCCAAAGAGCACCTCATGTGTACTCACATACCAGTTTTCCACTGCAGTCTTAAAGCACAAAAGTTCCTTCTCTCTTTGGCCTCAAATTGAGGCACAGGACACCACATAAAGGAAGTACTGTCTGAGAGTGTCCCTTGTGAGATGGGTGTACTGGTATTGAGTACCAGCTCCCCAGATTCACAAAGCTTCCAGGAGAGGTGAACTCTGCACAGAACCAGCTACACCCCATCACTACACCATGGCAACCCTGTTTGTTTTCCCGACAATCAGCAGGGTTCTCATAAAAGCAGTTCTGCATATTCCTAAAGCCAAACACTGGAAATAACCCACACGTCTTTCAACAGTAGAGTGGGTTAAAAAAAAAAAAAGGTGTGGTTGATTCACACAATGGAATGGAATGCCATAGAGTAGTGAAAATGCACAAACACTTCACATAATAACGTGTATGAATGTCACAAACATAAAGTCAGTGAAAGACAGAGCTAGAACAAACAATCCTAAACTTTGTATGGAACCAGAAGAGACCCCGAATAGCCAAAGTAATGTTGAAAAAGAAAACCAAAGCTGGGGTGATCACAATTCCAGACTTCAAGATGTATTACAAAGCTGTAACCATCAAGACAGTATGGTACTGGCACAAGAA
Source organism: Lynx rufus (assembly GCF_022079265.1). Taxonomy (NCBI): domain Eukaryota; kingdom Metazoa; phylum Chordata; class Mammalia; order Carnivora; family Felidae; genus Lynx; species Lynx rufus. The sequence continues at coordinate 6,191,257 of NW_025814838.1, forward strand.
CAGACACATAGATCAATGGAACAGAATAGAGAACCCCACAAACATATGGCCAACTAATCTTCAACAAAACAGGCAAGAGTATCCAATGGAAAAAAAGACAGTCTCTTCAGCAAATGGTGTTGGGAAAACTGGACAGCAACATGCAGAAAAAGTATTTTCTTACACAAAAATAAATTCAAAATGGATGAAAGACTTAATGAAAGACAGGAACCTATCCAAATCCTTGAGGAGAAAGCAGGCAAAAACCTTTTTGACCTTGACCACAGCAACTTTTTACCAGACATGTCTCCAGAGGCAAGGGAAACAAAGGCAAAAATGAATTACTGGGACCTCGTCAAGACAAAAAGCTTTTGCACAGCAAAGGAAACAACCAACAAAGTTAAAAGACAACCAATGGAATAGGAGAAGATATTTGCAAATGACATATCAGATAAAGGGTTAGTATCCAAAATCTATAAACAACTTATCAAATCAACACCCAAAAAACAAATAATCCAGTGAAGAAATGGGCAAAAGACATGAATAGACATTTTTCCAAAGAAGACATCCACATGGCTAACAGACACATGAAAAGATGCTCAACATCACTCATCATCAGGGAAATTACAAATCAAAACCACAATGAGACACCACCTCACACCTGTCAGAATGGCTCACATTAACGACTCAGGAAACAACATGTTGGAGAGGATGTGGAGAAATGGGAACCCTTTTGCACTGTTGGTGGGGATGCAAATTGGTGCAACCACTCTGGGGAACTGTATGGAGGTTCCTCAAAAAATTAAAAGTAGAACTGCCCTACAACCCAGCAATTACACTACAAGGTATTTATCCAAAAGATGCAAAAATGCTAATTCAAAAGGGCACATGCACCCCAGTATTTATAGTAGCACTATCAACAATAGCCAATTATGGACAGAGCCCAAATGTCCATTGACTGATGAATGGATAAAGAAGATGTGGTATGTATACACACACATGCGCGCGCACACACACACACACACAATGGAATATTACTCAAAGATCAAAAATAATGAGCTCTTGCCATTTGCAACAACATGAATGGAACTAGAATGTATTACGCTAAGCAAAATAGTCAGAAAAAGACAAGTATATGATTTCACTCATATGTGGAATTTAAGAAACAAAAGAGATGAACATAGGGGAAGGGAAGGAAAAATAAGATAAAAACAAAAGGAGGCGAAACATAAGACACTTAAATACAGAGAACAAACTGAGGGTTGTTGGAGGGGAGGCGGGTTGGGGGATGGGCTAGATGGGTGATGGGCATTAAGGAGGGCACTTGCTGGGATGAGCACTGGTTGTTATTTATATGTAGGTGGTGAACCACTAAATTCCACTCCTGAAACCATTACTACATTATGTGTTAACTAACCTGGATTTAAATTAAAACATTAAATTAAACTAACCATTAAAAAAAAGAATGCCAGAAATTAAAACAAAGGAAAACAACTATCCACTGTATTACTACCATAACAAAGTATCTCTTTCCTTTATATTCTTTCTCAGCCCTTTATATAAATACAACCATAATTTATGCAGAGTTGTGACCACAGCATGGACACAATTTTATACTGGGCATTTGACGTTATATGGTAAGCATGTCTATGATGCTGCATTTCTATGGTGCTGCAATTATGATTATAAATGCATGCAGTAAAAATTTTAGCAACTTCTTATACAATTAAATCTTTACCGATCACAAAAAAAAGGTTAAGTGAAAGAAAATGCTCCAAAAAAAAGTATTTTGAATAAATCTACATAAAGCTGAAAAAGAAGCGAAATCAGGGGCAATAGACACAAACTGAAAAAAAACAAAAAGCAATCTAAATGTCTATCAGCCAGAGAATGGATACATTAATTAATTAATTAAAAATAAAAGGGGTGCCTGGGTGGCTCAGTTGGTTAAGCATCTGACTTTGGCCCAGGTCATGATCTCGTGGTCCATGGGTTCGAGCCCCCACTTGGGCTCTGTGCTGGCCACTCAGATCCTGGAGACTGCTTCAGATTCTATGTCTCCCTCTCTCTCTTTGCCCCTCCCCCACTCTCTCTCTCTCTCTCTCTCTCAAAAATAAATAAACAAGCAAAATCAAATGACATGGTCCAGAGATACATTCTAAGGTGATACATGTATGAAGAAAAGCAATAGAGTGATTACCAAAAACTCAGGAACATGGTTCCTTTTGCGGGGCAGGGAGGAAAGGGTTTTGAAAGTGAAGGCCCATCGAGGGGGGTCCTAGGGGGCTGGTCATATTCTGTCTTTTCATCTGCATGGTGGTTACTTATGTAAGTGTTTGCTTTATAGTAGTTTCTTATGCTGTCCCCTTGCTTTGTGGATTTTTCTCTATACGTGTTATATACCCCACTCATTGCAAAAAAAGATTTTAAAAAACAATTCCTTTAATTTAATTCAATTAATTAATTTATTTATTTTAAATTTTAGACAGAGCGAGCATGAACAGGGGAGGGGCAAGGGGGGGAGAGAGAGAGGGAGAGAGAGAGAGAGAGAGAGAGAGAATATCCCAAGCAGGCTCCACACTCAGCATGGAGCCCAACGCAGGGCTCAGTCCCCCAACCTTGGAGTCATGACCTGAGCTGAAATCAAGAGTCGAACGAGTCAGACACTCAACCGACTGAGCCACCTGAATGCCCCTTACAAAACAGTTCGATAGCACCTGCCCTTTACTCCTAACGACAAAGGCTCCAACCTATTCCAAGGGGTCCGGCAGGCACAGATGCCATGACATCCTTCACTCATGTCTATCACTCCTGCTTCCCCGTGCTGCCTCAGACCCGGCTCCTCATACCCTCTTCCCATGCCAGCTATACAATAACAGCCCCATGGCCATCCATGCATGGAAATGGATATTGGTAATAATGGTGATTGGGGTCAATGGTGTTTATTTCTGCAACAAGGTCTGAGCTCCTTTTCAGCCAATCAGAATGCCAGTGATAGCAGTGGCAGCAGTAATAATTGGACTGGTAGTCTTCTGCATGTGTACTGACTCTGACTGGAACAAGGTTAGAATTTGCTAGTACATCCCAAGTTTGATTTCCAATCACACTTCGTTCCTGTTCAGTTTTAACTTGGCACATATTTCAATAGCAGGTATGGGTTTGCAAGTCTGAAGAAGGGAAGATATATTCTGTGCTCCATCAACCAGAGCCATGAAAAACACCAACCTTTAGAGGAGAGGCAGATGAGAGAAGCCCCCTATAGGGAAACGAAAGGGAGCAGCCAGAAAGTGGTCCCCAGGAAGCCTAAGAGAAGTGAAGTTTCAATAATTGTGGTCATGTTCGAATCCTGCCAAGTCACACAAGATACAGTTGGAATCAGTCCAAATCCTAGAGCTGTGATTTCCTTCACCTGCCATTTTTTGAATAAATTACGCACATTTGTACTAAAAATCCATTAGTCTGAATTGCATTTTGGAAAATAGTTCTGGAAGAATGAACACAAAACTACTCACAGTGGTTATCTCTGGGGACCAGGATGAGTCGATTGAAGAAAGGGCTCTCCCCTTTTTCCTATACATGCTCCTGAATTGTTTTAAATTTTTAAAAGAAGCATTAATGCATTTGAAATTTTAAATGAAGATTATAAATTAAAACAGCCACACATTAACTGATACTAGCATAATGTTGGACTAAGCGACCAGGAGCCCCTGACAATGGAAGGGGGAAAGAATCAGCTGGGCACTGTTGATGGCAGATGGGGGATCCGGCAGGCTGAGGACCCAGGATGGACAGAGTGTTATGAACAGGTGGTGGGAAGTGACTTGTCCCAGTAACTGCAAAGGAGGTGTGGTCTTCACGCGGGTGGAAATACAACAGCAAGAGCAATGCACCATCGAGTTTTCAGGGGGCTCCTCCGGTGCAGATGGTCTCATAAAGATGGGCAGGAAATATAGGCAAAGAGAAATAGGGACACTATTTGAATTCTCACTGGCACCTGAGGTCCAGCGCTTGGGATACACTTGTGTTGAGCTCACCTTGGGGCGCCTTCTCCAAGAGGCAATGGGAAATAAGGAGGAAGCTGCTCCTCACCTACCTACACCCACCCCCAGGCAAGACACATAGGTCCAAGAAAGAACCCAGAGCAGGAAACGGAAGGCCAGGTGGAGTTAACAAAGGTTTGATTTAGCCAATCTGTATAAAATTTACCTGCCTTCAGAAGTCTACATAGTGCCCTTTTCATCACCTCCTAACAAGCCTCGATTGTATCTTTTGTTTTGTTTTTCAGTCTCTGCTAACTTGGCTGGCAGATTGTGATATAGGTAACATTTCATATCAATTGCTTGCTTGCTCAGGTCCTTGAGGGGGAGATTGTAACTTTCATCTTTGCATCCCAGGCAGGTCATTGGACCTAGAATTAATGAATAAAAGTGCTGTGGCATTGTTGTTTTCTTTATATTAAAATAATATAAAGAGTTAAACATTTTATCCATAGGTATAAGTACAGTAAAATTTTGTGAATACTTGACCCATAGTAATGCAAATTCAGGTGTGATTTCCAATTGGCTCCCATCATCAGAAAAGGTTAACCCAGGATATCTCATTAATACTGCAATACACAACCTTGCATTTTGTACAGTTGAATTGCTGGACCAATTTACAGCATAGTGGAGAAGTTACAATGTAGTCAGACTTCCTAGTGTGAGATGCTTCAGCTAGGGGGCGTGTCTAAATGAGGGGTCTAATAGAATAAGCACAAAAGAAAATAGAAATTTTCACCTTAAAAGTAAAACTGTCACTTGGGGTGATTGGGTGGCTCAGTCAGTTAAGTGTCCAACTTCAGCTCAGGTCATGATCTCATGGTTCATGAGTTCAAGCCCCATGTCAGGCTCAGAGCCTGGAGCCTGCTTCAGATTGTGTGTTGCCTTCTCTCTCTACACCTCCAGTGATCATTCTCTCTCTCTCTCTTTCTCCCGCTCTTTCTCTCTCAAAAATAAATAAACATTAAAAATTTTTAAAAAACCTGTCAGTTATTTTACCAGCAAAAATGGGCTAATTTGGGGATAACAGAGAATGACAACTATGGACATAGAAGCCACAGCAAAACCATAGGAGGCCCAACAAGCCAAGAAGAGGAGCATTATTTTACGGAGGAGGAGGAAGTTGGCAGGGGTTCTTTTAGAAGAAATTCCATTGGAGAATTTCTCCAAAGCAAGAGCTCAAGGTGAAGTCTTTTCTCATTTGCTGAGTCGCATCTCTTATAGGATATGCAATGTGCAGCTTTTCTTTAGTGGGTCTATAATTGACAGTTCTTCTCTTGGGGTCTAGTAATGGACAATTCTCCCTATGATTGACATTAAGTGGTATGGCTCTCCCTTCTAGCCTCTTGACTGTAATGAGGTTTCCCTTTACATTTTTCACAGTGTCTTCTCCGTCACATCAACCTGTGGTCAGTGGGCCAAAGCGACCTGCCACCGTGTAAATAAAGTTTTATTGGTATACATCAGTGCTCATCCATTTACATTTTATTTTTTTTAATGTTTTTTATTTATTTTTGACAGAGGGGGACAGAGCATGAAAGGGACAGAGAGAGAGGGAGACACAGAATTCGAAGCAGGCTTCAGGCTCTGAGCTGTCCGCACAGAGCCTGACGCAGGGCTTGAACTCATGAACCATGAGATCATGACCTGAGCTGAAGTTGGAACATCCATTTATATTTTGTCTGTAGAGGCTTTTGCACCACAGTGGCAGAGTTGCACAATTGTGATAGAAACCTTATAGCCCATAAAGCCATACGTATTTACTATCTATTTCTTTACAGATACAGCTTGCTGACTGCTGTTCTAGACGCTCCTCCAGAAGCAGCCTACAGTACTAACCCATCTGAGCAGGAGTGACATCAGTGGGGTAAGGAAGCTTCACAATAACTGTATGAGGTAGGCACTATCATTATCCCCACTTTACAGATGAGGAAACTGAGGCCTAGAGAGGTTAAACAGATTTCCCAGAGTCACAGAGTTGAACCCAGGGAGTCTGGCTCTAGAATCTGCATGCTTAATCACCACCTGCAATGCCTCCTAATAATTCTCAGAAAGAGAAAACAAAAGCAAAACACCCAATTGCCAGAGGAGAGAAGTGTGGGGTGGATGGACAAAATGGGTGAAGAGGAGTGGGAGAGACAGGCTTCCAATTATGGAATGAATAGGTCATGGAGATGAACGGTATAGCATAGGGAATACAGTCAATGGTTTCATAATAATGGATGGTGACAGATGGTAGCTGCACTTGTGAACATAGCATAACCTATAGACTTATTGAATATCTATCTTGTACACCTGAAACTAATTTAACATTGTATATCAACTATACTTCAATTAAAAAAAAACCCAGCCACATACAAAGATTCATACTCTTCAACAGCAACATAGGAGGCTAGGAGGAAAATGAAGCAATGCTTTCAAATTTTTGAGTGAAAAAAATATTTTCATCCTAAAATTCTAGACCCTGATATCTTATAATCAAGTATAAGAACAGAATGGACATGATCAATGATGTAAGCCCTCAAAATGTTTTTCACTAACATACTCCTTGTTAAGGATTCAACAAGACAGCATGCTCTACCCAAATGAGAAATTAAAATTACAAAGAGAAAAACAGGAGTCCAGGAAACAGCAGAACTAGGAAAAAAGGAAAGCAAATTCCTAGGATGGAAGGAAATCCACAGTTTGAAGCAGACCTAGGGAGAGCCTGTTCAGACTGAAGCAAGAAGACAGGGAGCCTCCCGGGTGGGAGGTTGTATTAGTTAGCTATTGCTGCGTAACAAACGAATGTAAAAGTTAACTCAAAACAACAAACATTCATCATCTTACACAGTTTCTAAGGGTCAAAATTCAGGGAGCTGCTTCTGGTTAAGGGTCTTCCATAAAGTTGTACTCAAACTGGGGCTGTAGCCATCTGAAGTTTTACAGGGACCAAAGGACATGTTCATTCACCTGGCTGCTGGTGACAGCCTTCAGTTACTTTCCATGGGGGGCCCTCTCTATATGACTTTTTAAAATACTCAGAACAATATGCTGCACACCTGAAATGACCATAACTTTGTATGTCAATTATACTTCAATAACAATAAATTAAAAAGTGCTCAGAACAGTGCCTGGCACATATTAATCGCAATATAAGTGTTTGATAAATGAATTAAATAAACTTTCCCAGGGACACTGAGCCAGTAAGTGGTGGAATGGGATTTGAATCATCTAGAACTGTCGCTCTTAACCACTCCCTATGAAACCCATGGCAGTAAAAAAGGTGTAATTTGGGGGCTACTGGGTGGCTCAGTTGGTTAAGCGTCTGACCCTTGATTTCAGTTCAGGTCATGATCTCACAGTTTGTGGGTTTGAGCCCCATGTCAGGCTCTGCACTGATGGCATGGAGCCTGCTTGGATTCTCTCTCCCTCTGTTTCCTGCTGATGCACACACACACTCTCTCCCTCTCTCTTCTCTCAAAATAAATAAATAAGCATAAAAAGTGATAATAAAGGTGTAGTCTAGAAAGCAAAAATCTCCCATCCCCTTCCCTGACCTCCATTCCCACTGCTCACAAGTGATTAGCGTCAACAGTCTCTGGGTGTTCTCCATAAAAGTATCTACATGTATCTTACACTTTTTCAAATGGCCATTTTTAGAGGCTCAAAAAATAATAATGACTCAATGTCCAGTCTGTACCAGACTCTCTGTTATGGGTGTAAAGAATGTATCTAGAGGATTGAACAGTGTTTCTGTATGCACTGAAGGACTTATGTTCTCAACTGTGGGACAGAAACCAGTATAATTCTTGGCACCAAGAGAATCCCAATCACCCTCTTTGGTGTTATCACCTTTAACTAACGCCCAGAGCATGATGCTTAAAACATGAAAATTTAGGAGATTGCACCAAAGTGACACATTAAAGATACAAATGGCTTGTTTTATATTGCTGACACATGTTGGTTAGGGATAACTGGCCCAGAAGCAGGTTCAGAAAAAAAATTTTTTTGATGCACTGGATTTACACGGTACGAATAAACTATTTCTAGGTGCTTCAGTATGCGGCTTCAAGGAGGAGGAGGATGAAGATGCAAACTTTGGAAACTCAAGGGAAATATATTTTTCTATAATTGGTGTCGTATCAAATGGAATTGTGTTCAGCTTCTAGTAAGAGATCCAATTAGCATGGATTAAACAATGTAGGGTTTATTCTCTGGTGAAAAAGGCTGGAATTGGTGTGGCACCTTCACAAAGTTATTTGGGATCCAGGCTCCTTCTCTGATGCTTAGCATGTAACTTTGAACCTCAAGGTCAAGGTCATTCATGTTCACATTATGGCATCTGGAGCTCATGTCCTAAGCAGATGAGAGGGATGTCCCCACTGAATATCCCTCTTTAAGGAGTTTTTTTTTTTTAAGTTTATTTATTCACTTTGAGAGAGAGAGAGAGAGAGAGAGAGAGCACAAGTTGGGGAGGGGCGGGGGGGGGTGGGGAGAGAGAATCCCAAGCAGGCTTCACACTGTCAGCGCACAGCCCGATGTGGGGCTCAAACTCATGAACAGTGACATTGTGACCTGAGCTGATGTTGGACGCTTAACAAACCGAGCCACCCAGGCCCCCCTCTTTAAAGAGTTTTAAAGACCTGCTTGTAGCTCACTGGCCATCCTGCGCTGCTAAAGGAAACTTAGCTGGGCACCGTGCCACTCCAAATAAAATCAGCTTTCTGTGATTAAAGAAAGGGAGAATGGATGGGCTATAATAGGCATCTAGCAGTCTCTGCAACGGGGACTCTCTCCAAGAAAAGATACTACTTTGCTTAAGTAGGCACAAAACTCTTCATTTTCCCAAACTTATGGCCTCCCTAGAATCTCTCAGCTCTATAAATGGCACCATTCTCCAACCAGACGTTGAAGCCAAAAGCCTATGAACCATCTCTGATTCTTCTTTTACCTTACTACCCCCTGTTCAAACCATGAACCTGTTTTGTTGACTCTCCCCTCAAAATATGTCCCTTGCCACATCGGGCCCTGTGCTGACAGCTCAGAGCCTGCAGCCTGCTTCTGATTCTGTGTCTCCCTCTCTCTCTCTGCCCCCCCACACTTGTCCTCTCTCTCTCAAAAATAAATAAACATTTAAAAAAATTAAAAATATATGTCCCATGCCTTTCTCATTTTTTTTTTTTTTAAGTGATCCTTATATCCAACATGGGACTCAAACTCATGGCCCGGACTTCAGGAGTCACATGTTCTATCGACTGAGCCTGTCAGGCACCCCTGTCCCATGCTTTTCTCAATCTAACTGCCACTGTCCCTTCCTACTCAAAGTCACCCCTCTTCCTACCTGGTCTTCCTGCTTCCACTCTTTTCTTCTTTTTTTTTTTTTTTTAGTGGCAGGTCTGTAGGATTCCCCAGACCTGAGGAATCATATTCTCTCTAGAGAAGACCTGAGAAGCTGCATTTTTAATAAACCCTTAGGTAATTATGATGATGACAATGATGCTTATGATTGGGACTATTATTATTATGGTGGTGGTGGTGGTAAGATACATGTAACATACAGCTTACTGTCTTAACCATTTTTTAAGTTTTTTTAAGTTCATTTATTTTTGAGAGAGAGAGAGAGCACACATAAGGGGCAGGGGCAGAGAGAAATAGGGAGAGAGAGAATCCCAAGTGGGCTCCACACTGTCAGCACAGAGCCTGACTCAGGGCTCAATCTCATGAACCGTGAGAACAATGAGATCATGACCTGAGCTGAGATCAAGAGTCGGATGCTTAACCAACTGAGCCGCCCAGGTGCTCCATTTTAACCGTTTAAAGTTTACAATTCAGTGGCATTATACGCATTTGGAATGTTGTGTAACCATCACTACTATCTAGTTTCAGAACTTATCCGTAACCCCAGATGGAAACCTCACATCCATTAAGAGTCAAAACCCGTTCCCTCCTGCCCCCAGCCACAGCTCTGTTTCCCTGTCCGCATGCATTTACCTATTCTGGACATTTCATATAAGGAATTATACAATCTGTGTCCTTGTCCGTGTGGCTCCTTTCACCCAGCATAGTATTTTCAAGATTCGTCCATGTTGTAGCACATATCCATACTTCATGCCTTTGAAGTCGGGAGGCCAGAAGGGGAAGCTTTCACGTTAAACCACAAGCCATCAATCACAGGAAGAACTGTCCATTTCCGACCCCAACAGAAGAACCCTCCCTAGGAAACAATCAGTCCCCAAAAGGAAAAGATGGACACTGCATTTCCCATGAGAAATCAACCACTGCTGCAACTCAGCCAGTGAGAAACTATCGTCACCCAGAACTTCTTTGGAGAAAACTCCAAGGAACCTTCCTTCAGAACAACCCCTCCTAACTTCCTCCACCTTCTCCATAAAAATAAATTCCTCAGCTCTGTTTGTTAGACTAGCCTATGTTCTTGCCATAGCTTGCTTGTCCCAAATTGTAATTCTCTCCTCTTCCCAAATAAGCCCACTTTTTGCCCGTAAAATAAACTTTTATTTTTTAAGGATTTGTTTGTTTAAGTAATCTCCACACCCAACATGGGGCTCAAACTCATGACCTGGAGATCAAGAGTCGCACGCTCTACTGAATGAGCCAGCCAGGCGCCCCCATAAACTTTTATTTTTAAGGTCAATGTGACCTATGATTGGAATTACTGGGTCATATTGTGATTCTGTTTAAAGTATTGAGGAAGTACAAAACCCACCTCCACTGTGCTCCCATATAATCCATTCTCTACACAGCAATCAAAGTGACGAATTTAAAATTTACAACACATGGGGCATCTGGGTGGTTCAGTCAGTTGGGCATCTGGCTTCGGTTCAGGTCATGATCTCATGGTTCGTGAGTTCGAGCCCTGTGCCGGGCTCTGTGCTGACAGCTCGGAGATTCTGTGTCTCCCTCTCTCTCTCTGCCCCTCTCTTTCTCCCTCTCTCTCTCTCTCTCTCTCAAATAAACAAACATTTAAAAATTTTAAAAAAGATAAATAAAATTTGCAACATATCATACTTCAGCTCCACTTAAAACTCTCCAGTGGAGAATTGTATAGACTGGCCTATGCAATATGGCCCCCACCTCTTTCCATAGATCTCTTAATTCTGTCTCCTCACTGACTGAACATTTTCTGTTCCCACCTGAGGACCTTTGTACTTGCTTTGCTTTCTAGCTGGAATGTTCTTCCTCCTGACCATCCCCTGGCCAACTTGCTCTCAGACTTCAGGCCCCACCTCCAACATCACTTCCTTGGAAAGGCCTTCATCAACCATCTTATCTAAATGAACCCCACCCAGCCTCAATCACTGCCTATAAAATCACTGTGTTTTACTTTCTTTACAGCACTTATCTGTACTGGAATTAGCTTGTTTTTGTATATTTGCTTTTGGTATTGTCCACCAGAATAGGAGCTCCGTGAGAGTGGACTTGTCTTGATAATCTATCTATGTAACACCTGTTTGGCATGTCAGAGTGTAAATGAACATTAGTAGTTAAGTAAGTAATCATTTGCTCCTCAGGGAATCTAAAAATATTGTTCAGAGTCAGGAAAGAGATTGGTGGGGGGTTTTGATAAGAAGTTAAGATTTCAGTATTACACAGCTTGTGTGAGTTATCTTTGTGCTGTGAAATGACAAGCAGATCTCTTAAGTATTGTAGGGGACAACAACTTTTCCTTTCTTCACTTCTAGGTTCTTTGGCTGATCTAATAGTTGACATGAGACAGATTAACAGGAGAAAAACAAATTTAATTTTGTACACACGAGAGATCATACAAACATGAGACTCAAAGAAATGACCAAAACAGGCAGCTTGATACCTTTCAGACAAAGAAATAATAAGTTTGTGAATAATTGACAACACAAAGCAGTTTCGGGCTCAGGGACACCAAATTAATGAAGAAATAATAATGGTTGTTTCTACAGCCTTCTCAGCCTTGAATCCCCCATCTCTTCTGGATGCAGGGAGGTCACTGTCCATGAGGGGAATTTACTTCTTGCTTTCAGGGGGACAGGGCAGGGTCAGAGTGTCCATCTGGCACTGGCTGTTTCTTAAATAATTTTAATTCAGAATAACCAATATACCAAAGTGGCATCTTTTGGGGCAAGCTGTCCTGAACCCCATCAATATCCAACTAGTATACACTGAAGTGTAATTATGAGAATTCATATATAAACTTGGAAGAAAATCCGGGAGAATATTTAATTAAAAGAAACACCTCTGTGACTGGAAACCAACAACTGCCCAACAGAGAGAGTGGCTAAATGTTTAAGAGCAAGAACCACATAGGGCCACGTGGGTGGCTCAGTGGGTTAAGCGGCCAACTCTTGGTTTCGGCTCAGGTCATGATCTCATGGTTCCCAAGATGGAGTCCTGCATCAAACTCTCTGCTTGGGATTCTCTGTCTCCCTCTCTCTGTGTCCTTCCCTCTCTACCTGCCTCTCTCTCTCTCAAAATAAGTAAATAAACATTTTCAAAAAGAGCAAGAACCACAGATTTTACCACTTAGTAGATACATGACCTTGAAAATAGTACTTCACATCCATGTTCCATTAATAAAAATACCTAACTTGGGGCACCTGGGTGGCTCAATCAGCTGGGTGTCTGACTTTGGCTCAGGTCATGAGCTCAGGGTTTGTGAGTTCAAGCCCCACATCAGGCTCTGTGCTGACAGCTCAGAGCGTGGAGCCTGCTTTGGATTCTGCGTCTCCCTTTCTCTCTGCCCCTCCTTTGCTTGCCCTCTGTCTATCTGTCTCTCTCTCTCTTTCAAAAATAAATAAACATCAAAAAAATTTTTGTTTTAAAAACCTAACTCATAGGTTTAGTGTAAGAATGAAATGACCTGATGCTTGTAGAGGGCTTAGTCCAATAAGAAGTAGCCATAATTATTATGCCTTTATAGTTATAATTCAGTAAAAATATAAAAATACTGTAGTTCAGAGCAATGTAACTATTCGAAAAGTTTGGCCATCATTTAAAAAGAAATTTAAAAATGTGTATTATGCCCATGGGATATGTGGGCACCATTCAAATCCTGCGACAAAATTTAGTGAGCATCTACTCTGCACCAAGGCTCAGAAATATTGGCATGGTTCCTGCCCCTAAGGAGACCACACCCTTAGGTGAAGCCCATCAAAAAGAGGCCATTCTAAAACAATATGATGAATGCTGATATGATAACCCTTTTGGTTGGCACCACTCCAAGAAGCTTCTAGTAGTTCCAAACACTCATACCTATAAGAAGCTATTTCCTGGGAAGTTGAGTTTTTAGAAACACTATGGTAGACATTACTATTTGTCCCCCAAATCCATTCTCTTCTTCTTCCTAAGAAAAAAAAAATTGAACTTTTGGCTGTGCACTTGACCATCCAGAATAAAGACTACATTTCCTGGCCCCTCTGGAATCTAAGGAGACTGAGTTCTGGCCAGTGGATGTGAGGGAAAGCAATATATGCAACTTTCAAGCAGTGCACTGCAGTGGAAGGTGTGCACCCTGCCTCTTCACCTCCCCTCTTCCCACTGGCTGGAATGAAGACACAGTGGTGCGCCATCTTGGACCATAGAGAGGGAAGCTTTTAGGAATGGCAGAGCGACAATGCAGAAGGAGTCTGACCTCCTAACCAGCATCCAGAGCAGAGCTGTCATGTTAATTTCAACGTGTATGTGGGAGGGAAATAGACATCAATTTTGTTGGAGCCATTGTTATTTTGTTCTCTGTTACCTGCAGACAAATCTATTTCAGAAATAATCTACGGCTTTCCTGGCCCCACCTCTGCAACTTATATTGTAGGAAGTCTATGGTGAAGCCCAGGTATATATTTTATTTAAGCTTCCCGGATAATTTATTTTAATGTTCAGACAGTTTGGGGAACTATAAAGTTGCAAATGGCTCAACAAAGTGCTACCAGGAAAGGTCTTGAATGGTAAGTAGGAACTAACCAGGCAAAGACTGAGGGGAAAGACAGTCCAAGTAAAGAGGAAAGCCCGAGTCAGTGAGCAACCACATGGTGCCAGCGAGGAACACCCTCAGGGGTTTAGCATTCCTGGAGCACGGAACAATAAACACGCAGGCCTATGGGATGGAGCTGGAAGGCTGCAGACGTAATCTGTATCACAGAGGGCCCGGGACGCTACCAAAATAGTTACCCCTCATAAATTGTGGGAAACTATTTCAGAGTTTAAAGGAGAGGAGTTGACCCAATTAGACTTTTGTTTTTGTTTTAACAGTTTAACATCTTAGAACACTTGTCTTATTTTTTTTAATTTTTTAAAATATTTATTCATTTTTGAGAGAGAGAGAAACAGAGCACGAACAGGGGAAGGGGCAGAGAGAGAGAAAGACACAGAATCCGAACAAGGCTCTGGGCTCTGAGCTGTCAGCACACAGCCCGACGCAAGGCTCGAACCTATGAACCATGAAATCATGACCTGAGCCGAAATCGGACTCTTAAACAACTAAGCCACCCAGGCCCCAGAACACTTGTCTTTACATGTTAACATAGATCGTTAGAGACAGGGTCATGCTACACATATTGTCTTTCAATGACAGCAAATATTCATCCACAACATCATTTTAAACAGATAAATACCATCTCATTTTATGAATATATCAGATTATTTTTAACCAATCCCATTGTGGTGATTTCATCTGCTTTAATTTAGCTGAGCTAGGACTACATTTCTAAGAATTCCCTTCCCTATGGTCTGGGTTACAGCTGGCCATGAGCAAAATGTGTGCAAGGTTTGGCAACTGGAAGCAAAGAAGCAGCCATTTTTATGGTCTGTAGGTCGGCATACAGCCCTCCTGCCAGTCACACACGGGGAAGCTGATCTGCTGGTTCATCTCATTGGCGTGGGCCACCAGCCATACCTCCAACTGCCCCAACAACTGTGGGTGTCCTTCTGCTTCTCCACACCCTGGGTCATGTGCACAATGGGTGCCAGCTTCTCCTGCCAGTTACCCACATCATCAAAGTTGGAGGTAGTAACAGATGCATGTTCCAGTCTGTCCTTGTATGTCCCATGCTGTCCTCATGCGCTCCTGCTCATCTTTGCATTTCCCCGCTTCATAGGTATTTTTCCTTCCTAGCTGGTGACGCTGCTGACTTTCACACACAACACCAGATTCCAAAAAGCCACCCCCTTGCATACTGGTTACGTTACCACCGATTCCCCGCTCCCACAATAAATCTCTTATTCCAAGGGCGCCTGGGTGGCTCAGTTGGTTAAGCAGCAGACTCTTGATTCCAGCTCGGGTCATGATCTCCTGGTTCATGAGATCTAGCCCCAAGTCAAGCTCCATGCTGATAATGCATGGAGCCTGCTTGGGATTATCTCTCTCCCTCTCTGCCCCTCCCCTGCTTGCTCCTGCGTGCCTGAGCACTCTCTCTCTCTGTCTCTCAAAATAAATAAATAAACATTTAACTGACTGAGCCCCCCGGGCGCCCCCGGTAGGTCAAATTATTTACTTAGGATAAATTCCTAGGAATGGGAGTTCTGGATCAAAGAGTGTGGCCATTTTTAAGCCTTTTAAGTTATGAAACCAAATGTGATCCTTAGAAGAATAATGATTTCAGTGAGAATTTAAGCAGCATTGAGTCTGGACATTTTTACATGCCTTGGGGTATTTCTTTTTAAAAATTTCTTGTTCATATCCTTGCCTGCATGATATTCATCTTTTTCTAATGGATTTGCAAGAGCTATTTATATGTAAAAGATCTTAACCCTCTGTCTGATATACATAATGCAAATAATTCTCCAGTCTGTCCTTGCCTTTATATTTTTCAGTGTGCTTTGGAGATACAGAAATGTTAAATTTTTATATAGCTAACACTATTAATACTTTCCTTGGTGATTATTCTTAGGAAAGCCTTGGGCATCTTAAGATTATATTAGTATTCATTTATATCTTTTTTCTAAGCCATTTATTATTTCATTCTATGATGTGATTTGGTAGTCTCATATATAAACATGTGAAATTATATTGTACTGGGAGTGTGTGTTTGTATATATTTCTACTTTCTTTTTTTGTCCCATTGATCTTTCTGTAACAGTATCCCAACTGTTTAGATTATTTTGGTTTCATGATAAATATTAACTATTTAACCTTTATTTTTTTATTTAAAATTTTTAATGTTTCTTTATGAGAGACAGAGAGAGAGAGAGAGAGAGAATGAATGAACAGGGGAGGGGCAGAGTGAGAGAGGGACACAGAATCCAAAGCAGGCTCCAGGCTGTGAGCTGTCAGAGCCCAACGTGGGGCTCAAACCCACAAGCCGAGAGATCATGACCTGCGCCGAAATTGGAGGCTTAACCAACTGAACCACTCACGCGCCCCTATTTAACCTATATGTTAAGCAACTATAAGTTAAATAGTTATCATATGCTAATATGTGAAAACAAAATAATGAAAATATAGTTATGTTAAATAGTTAACCATTAGTTATGTTAAATAGTTATGTTTAGGGGCACCTGGGTGGCTCAGTCGGTTAAGCCTACCACTTTGGCTCAGGTCACCATCTCGTGATTCGTGGGTTTGAGCCTCACGTCAGGCTCTGTGCTGACCACTCAGAGCCTGAAGCCTGCTTTGGATTCAGTGTCTCCCTCTGTCTCTGCCCCTCCTCTGCTCATGCTCTGTCTCTCTCAAAAATAAATACACATTAAAAAATAGTTATGTTTAATAGTTAACATAACTGTGTTTTCATTATTTTGGTTTCATGATAAATATTAACTATTTAACATAACTATGTTTTAATAATTTGTGTTTCGTGGCGGTATGCCCAGACAGTGGTCCCCCGGTTCTGTCTCTTGCTTCAACAGTGTTTGGAGGGAACAGACCCTGGGGCACCCCTTCTACCAGCCTGCAACCACCCTCCATTTTTTCCAGTCACAACCTTCAGAGCCATCTTCTCGGCCACCCTCTGTCTCCCGGACCAGCCAACGCCCTATTCTGAGCTGAGCATCTTATTACAGATCAACCACGAGCTCCCACATTCATCAGAATTATTCCACCGAGGTGTAAGCCGCGTCAACTGGCTGGTGGACACGCACTTGTGAGCCTCCTACTCCAACTTCTCTCTGGGCTTCTGTTTCCACCACCAGGGCCTGGCTCTCTGCCTCCTGATTTGGCAAGGAGCGCAAGGCTCTCTAAAAGATGCATAACATGCGAGAGGCCCCGCCCTCTTCCCGGGCATTCAGGAGCCCTCGCAGGATGAGTGGGGTAAAGCCCTGGACGCCAGGGAGGCCGCCCTGGTTCTGGAGAAGAACCTGAAGCAGGCACGTTTGGATCTGCCAGCGCACACCCCCTGCTCTGTGACTTCCTGAAGACCCACTTCCTGGATAAGGAGGTGAAACTCACCAAGGAGATGTCACTTCAACAGTCTGGCTGGCCCCCAAGTTGATCTAGAAGGACTAGGAGCCCGCAGCCTTTGAGGGCCCCTCTGGCACCCCTCTGGTGCTGGGGCTTGTGCCTAAGCCTCTCCCTGCAGCCACTAGACGGTTTTTCAACCACCCTGGAGCCCTGGACCAAAATGGAAACAACAAAGCTTTCTGCAGAAAAAAAAATAATAATAATTGTTTCATGCCAAATGTGAATTGCTAAGGTGAGACTCATCTTAAAATTCACTTTTTATTATTTTTTTCCTTTTCAAGTTTTTACTGAAATTCTAGTTAACGTACAGTGTAACATTAGTTTCAGGTGTAGAATTTAGTGATTCAACACTTCTATACATCACCCAGCGCTCATCACAGGAAGAGCCCTCCTTAATCCCCATCATCTATTTTACCCATCCCCTGAACCACCTCCCAGAACTCATTAAAAAAATTTTTTTGGAATGCTTATTTAATTTTTTTTTTTTTTTGAGAAAGAGAGAGAGAGTTTGCACGAGCAGGGGAGGGGTAGAGAGAGAGGTTGAGAGAGAGAATCCCAAGCAGGCTCACCCGTGTCAGCACAGAGATGGAAGCTGGAGAATTAAAAGCCAATCTCCTGAGGAATCGGAAGAGAAAGATCTTGGCTCCTTGACAAAATTGTTGAACCACTCAACAATCTGAGACTGCCTACCACTCAAAACATCTTGTTGTGTGACATAATTGTCTTAATTGTTTCATCCATGGTCAGTTGGTAGTTCTGTTATTTGTAGCAAAAAGAACCCCCTAACTCTTATATAGTTATTTGTTGATTCTGCCTGCCCGGCATGTGGCCCTCTTCTGGCAACTGCATTCTGATTTTCCTTTAGGGAATACACACACGCGCACACACACACACACACACACACACACACTGCAATTGGTCCAAGTGAGTTCGCAGTCTCCAGTTCCTGGGGTGAGCACGTGACCAAGTCTGGCTAACTAGAGTGGCCCACCCACCTACCTGCAGTGAGTAGGCTGAGGTTCCCTTCTGAGACATTGGGCAGGACTGTCTGGGAAGAGAAGCTCTCTTTTCATTGGGGTTCCTGCTTAGGAATTAAACCAACACCGGAAGACAGAGGTGAGGAATGGAAAGACTAGTTTCCGATGATATATATCTTTGAGCTTTTGAGACTCTCCTTTGTCTGGTTTATCTTTGGGCATTTCTTTCAGTTATATGAACCAACAAATTCCTATTCTTTCATAAACCGGTTAACAATGGGAAGGATCCTGACTGATACAGACCATAGTCCTTGTTCACAGACAGGGCCAAAGGGCCTCAGCTGAAGTGTTGGGGGAAGGGCAGCCAGCTACCGGAAGGACAAAGCAAGACAATTCCAAGAGGTAGCTGCTAACATCTGTTTCATAGATAATAGAAGGTGAGGCCCTGAAGGGCAAAGCGACTTACCCAAGGTTGTACAATGAGTAATTAGAAGCATGCAGATTCTATCTCAGGTCTACTAAAACTCCCAAACTGAAGTCTTGTTCAACTGAGCCATACTGATTCACAGGGTAGGTCTATAACCAGAAATCAAGCCTGTATATTGCCTCTCAAACATCAAGAGAGTTTTATTGCTGTTGGCTGGGTGGGGCTGAGGACAACCCAGAGTTTCCTTGTATTTGAGAGTCAAGTTCATGGTTCTTCTCTTAACTATTTTCCAGATCAGTTAAGAGGAGGCAATGGCAGCCATAATTAGGTCTATGCAACATCACTACTGAGGTCCTTCTCCTTGCCGTCCTCCCCAGGGCTCCCTACACCCTGTCTCAGGTTCCGTCACCTTGGCAAGGAAAGGAGCTTCCCTCCATAACTTCCATCTTTTCTTCAGGACACGCAGATGGCTATGTACATGGATCCAGAAAATTCCAGGTCAGCTGAAGCCCTTCAAAGTAGCCCTGGTGGAACAAGCTAGGACAGCTCCAGTGGCTGTGCCACACCCCTCTGGGAGGCCCCTCTCAAGTGAGGCTCCCACGCACACGTCTAGGACCCTGCCAGCAGAAAGCCATTGCTCACAACATCTCCAGCTCTGTAATAAATTCTTTATCATAACACCTTGCTGCTTTCCCCTGGATCCAATCTAGTCAGTGGACTCCATCTCCACAGCCCACCTCTACCAAGTCCAATCTGACCAGCAGCCAGCCTGAGGGCAGGGTGTCTAGCCCACTGGCGGCTGCCTCTTCATAGAGCCCCTCAGCCAGTGGTGGTTCCACAGGGTGGGGAACACACAACTCATGTACCCAGGATGATTTTTGAGAGTAAGCTTGCAGCTTTAAATAGCATCACTGAATCACACGGTGAGAAGGCCATTTCCTTCTCAATTATTTTTCCGTCTTTCAGATCAAGGAAGAGAAGCTCTGTTTGTTGTCGATTTGTTTTTATAACTCTTCAGCATGTGCTAATCTCTCTTTCTGACATTTTTGGGGGGTTCTTTGTATCTACTGCCTTTGTACAGTTATTTTACTTATGGCAATTGGTGCTGGTGTCTAATTTACGGCAGTGATGTTTTACTTTTTTTACTTTTATTTTTTTAAGTCTATTTATTTGGAGAGAGAGAGTGTGTGTGTGGGCAGAGGAAGG
Source organism: Lynx rufus (assembly GCF_022079265.1). NCBI lineage: Eukaryota > Metazoa > Chordata > Mammalia > Carnivora > Felidae > Lynx > Lynx rufus. Next base: position 6,211,243 of record NW_025814838.1, read on the forward strand.
GCAGGGAGAGAGAATCCCAGGCAAGATCAGCACTGCCAGCATGGAGCTTGAAGCGAGGTTCGAACCCATGAACTGTGAGATCACGGCCTGAGCTGAAGTCAAATTCGGATGCTTAGCTGACAGAGCCACCCAGGCGCCCCAAATGTATCCATTTTAAATGAATCTGTTCAAAGGCAAATAATAGGTGAATAATGACAGAGACTAGGTACTGTATGGCAACAATAATGAGGGTGGGAAACAAATCACTTAAATTCAGCAACTGCTGCTCAGAGCCCAGGGGCTCCCCACAGGGGTCCCTAGCCTCCCCTCTCCACTTCAATGCACGTATCCACAGGCAACTCCGTCAGAGTGGTTATCAAGACAGGAAGGTAACCTTGTGCTACCCCAGCCAGACAGACATCCCCCTTCCTTCCCGCATGACAAAAGTCTCCAACCTCCTGAGCCTGTGCTGGGTCAGGAGGCTTTCTTGCTAATCTGCTCTTCCATCCACCAAAATAGGGAGTAGAGTCCTGGGGATCCCCTAGTACTGGATCCTCCAGGAACCCTTCGTAGGTCAGTAGCACTGACCATCAGCACAGAGCACGTGTGGGCAGGAATGGCTGGGAGACCTTCCTGGGAGGCCTTCCCAGGGGGACACAGAATCCAAAGCACCTCAAGATCATGACCCGAGCCAGTCAGACGCTTAACCAACCAAGCCACCCAGGCGCCCCTGGATGTTGGAGAACTTTTTATAGAGAGCTGTCACTAGGAGTCTGGCCAGAAGCTTTAGTGTTTCTAAAGTTTGGTCCTTCAAACTCCATCAGAATCACGTACTAAAAATATAGATTTCCCTATGGACTCAGGAGCTCTCAATGGGGCCTAAGATATTTACCATCAGGAAAATTTGAGAAACTATACTGGCAAAAAGACCAGTTATAAAGAAAGATATCTTGGGGTGCCTGGGTGGCTCAGTTGGTTAAGTGGCCAACTTCAGCTCAGGTCGTGATCTCATGGTTTGTGAGTTTGAGCCCCATGTCAGGCTCTATGCTGACAGCTCAGAGCCTGGAGCCTGCTTTGGGTTCTGTGTCTCCCTCTCTCTCTGCCCTTCCCCTGCTTGCACTTTGTCTCTCTCTTTCTCTTAAAAATAAATAAACATTAAAAAAAAGAGAGAGAAAGATATCTTGCGGTGCCTGGTGGCTCAGTCGGTTAAGTGAATGACTCTTGACTTTGGCTAAGGTCATGATCTCCAGTTCGTGGGATTGAGCCCCATGTTAGGCTCTGCACTGACAGCACACAGACTGCTTGGGATTCTCTCTCCTCTCTCTCTGACCCCCCCTGCTTGTGCTCATTCGCTCTCTCTCTCTCTCTCTCAAAATAAGTAAATATACTTAAAAAAAAAAAAAGAAATATACCTCTCCCCCTTCCATATCCCTTTTCCCTCTGCTCACCCCATTTTCCCTCTATTTCTCTATTTCTTTTAAGTTTAAAATAAAGTGTTCCCTGAGTGCCTACAACCACAGTGTGAATGTGTGTTATGGATGGTCTTGTACATCCTCAGTTGGGTTTCCCCAGAAATGCCCTGTAGATTGGAGGGCAAATTGTTTATCTGTGAGAGAATCCAGGAAGCAGTGGACAAAGAGTGGGGATGAGACCAGAGGAAAGGAGACAATACAGGGTTCTTTAACAAGCAGCCCCACGCTGTGGGTAACCGGGCTCAAACCTGCTAGAGGATTTCAAGAGTGAAAAGAACATGCCTCTAAACTGTCCAGCCTCACCGGTGGATAAACTGGGTATTTATCTGCCATTCTCTACCTGTCATTGGTTGAGAGCCACTCCTAGGGCCATTAACTCCCCAGCACTTCAACTTGCCCTCACACAAGCTAAGTACATGCCTGTGCCAGACAAAGTCCATGAGCAGAGTATCATCTGTGCTTGTAGGAAGAAGCCATTGGGCTTCCTCAAAAAATTAAAAAATAAAGCTACCATAGGATCCACCAACCCCACTTTTGGGTATGTATCCAAAGGAAATGAAATCACTATCTCGAAGACATAAGTGGACTCCCATGTTCATTGCAGGATTATTAGCAACCCAAATGTCCATTGACATAGATAAGTGGATAAAGAAAATATAACATACGCACACAATGGAATATTATTTGGTCCCAAAAAAGAAAGACATTCTATCATTTGTGACAATGTGGATGAGCCTAGAGGGTATTACGCTCAGTGAAACAAGTGAATCACAGAAAGAAATACCATACGATTCCTCTCATATGAGGCATCTCAGAGTCAAAAGCTTAGAAGTAGACAATAGAATGGTCGTCATCAAGGGGTGGGCAAGGAGCAGGAGACAAGCTGTTGTTCAACAGGTATAAAGTTACAGTTATCCAAGGTGAGTAAAGTCCCAGAGATCTTCTGTACAGCACTGTGCCTATAGGTAACGATATGGTGTTATACACTTCAAAATTTGTTAAGCTGGTAGATCTCATGTTAAGTGTTCTAACCACACTATACACACACACACACACACACACACACACACACACACACACCACAAGTGATACAAGGAAATTTTGCAGATGATGGATGTTTATTATCTTGATTATGGTGATAGTAATTTGAGTGTATACCTATGTCCAAATTCATCAAATTGTATACATTAATTTTGTGCAGTTTTTTGTACACCAAGTACAATTCAATAAAGCTGATGTAAAAATAGAAGCCACTAACATATTCCGTAATGGTGAAAGCCGAGCAGGTGGTGTGCTGATAAATGTTTAACAGTGGGCTCTCCTCAGCAGAAAAGCACTGACCTGTTGCATTTGCCAATGTCCATGCTGTAAATATCCCCACTACAGCCAATTCAAGCTACCAATGTGATGTTACTGAAAGCAGAGTTGGAAGCCATACGCATGTTTGACTCTCATGTGTTGATACAAGACAAGTCCAGCACAGCCCTGGAAGGAGATATGGGCAGGGCACCAATAGCATCTCCTATAGGTACAGCCAGAGTGCTTTGCTATAGCATAGAATCTCACAGGTGGTTTTTTTTTATTTTGTTTGTTTTTTTAGAGAGAGAGAGAGAGAGCAGGAGAGAGGAGCATATGGGAAGAAAGAGAATCTTAAGTTGACTCCATGCTCAGCATGGAGCCCAGTGCAGGGCTCCATCCCATGACCCTGGGATCATGACCTGAGTCAAAATCAGGACTGGTATGCTCAACAACTGAGCCACCCAGGCACCCCAGAATCTCACAGTTTTATGTGATTTTTATACTCTATTCTGTGCTATATCAGTATTGGAACTTGTCATGAAAAAATGGAATTCTTCTCCAAATCTGCATAATTTCACACCCCAGGAAGGTATGTGTTGTTCATTACATTTACACCATCTCTTCCCCCACCTGCCTGCCACCAACACACTGGCATGCACCCACGGAATCAGTGAAAACCCATTTAAAAAGTAGACTTCAGGAATAATCGAGAGATGGCGGCGTAGGAGGACGCTGGGCTCACCGCGCGTCCTGCTGATCACTTAGATTCCACCTACACCTGCCTAAATAACCCAGAAAACCGCCAGAGGATTAGCAGAACAGAGTCACCGGACCCAAGTGCAGACGAGAGGCCCACGGAAGAGGGTAGGAAGGGCGGCGAGGCGGTGCGCGCTCCACGGACTGGCGGGAGGGAGCCGGGGCGGAGGGGCGGCTCGCCGGCCAAGCAGAGCCCCCGAGTCCGGCTTGCAAAAGCGGAGGGGCCTGACGGACTGTGTTCCGACAGCAAGCGCGACTTAGCGTCTGGGAGGTCATAAGTTAACAGCTCTGCTCAGAAAGCGGGAAGGCTGGAGGACAAAGGGAGGGTGAGCTGCGGAGCCCCCGGACGACAGAGCTCAGTTTGGCGGGGAACAAAGGCGCTCTCCAGCGCCATCTCCCCCGCCCATCCCCCAGCCAAAATCCCAAAGGGAACCGGCTCCGGCCAGGGAAATTGCTCGCTCCGCGCGAACACCCAACTCTGTGCTTCTGCGGAGCCAAACCTCCGGCAGCGATCTGACTCCCTCCGGCTGCACAGGGCCCCTCCTGAAGTGGATCACCTAAGGAGAAGCGAGCTAAGCCTGCCCCCCCTGCCGCCGTGCACCTTGCCTTCCCACCCCAGCTAATACGCCAGATCCCCAGCATCACAAGCCTGGCAGTGTGCAAGTAGCCCAGACGGGCCACGCCACCCCACAGTGAATCCCGCCCCTAGGAGAGGGGAAGAGAAGGCACACACCAGTCTGACTGTGGCCCCAGCGGTGGGCTGGAGGCAGACATCAGGTCGGACTGCGGCCCCGCCCACCAACTCCAGTTATACACCACAGCACAGGGGAAGTGCCCTGCAGGCCCTCACCACACCAGGGACTATCCAAAATGACCAAGCGGAAGAATTCCCCCCAGAAGAATCTCCAGGAAATAACAACAGCTAATGAACTGATCAAAAAGGATTTAAATAATATAACAGAAAGTGAATTTAGAATAATAGTCATAAAATTAATCGCTGGGCTGGAAAACAGCATACAGGACAGCAGAGAATCTCTTGCTACAGACATCAGGGGACTAATGAACAGGCACGAGGAGCTGAAAAACGCTTTAAAGGAAATGGAAAACAAAATGCAAACCGCCACAGCTCGGATGGAAGAGGCAGAGGAGAGAATAGGTGAACTAGAAGATAAAGTTATGGAAAAAGAGGAAGCTGAGAAAAAGAGAGATAAAAAAATCCAGGAGTATGAGGGGAAAATTAGAGAACTAAGTGATACACTAAAAAGAAATAATTTACGCATAATTGGTATCCCAGAGGAGGAAGAGAGAGGGAAAGGTGCTGAAGGGGTACTTGAAGAAATCATAGCTGAGAACTTCCCTGAACTGGGGAAGGAAAAAGGCATTGAAATCCAAGAGGCACAGAGAACTCCCTTCAGACGTAACTTGAATCGATCTTCTGCACGACATATCATAGTGAAACTGGCAAAATACAAGGATAAAGAGAAAATTCTGAAAGCAGCAAGGGGTAAACGTGCCCTCACATATAAAGGGAGACCTATAAGACTCGTGACTGATCTCTCTTTTGAAACCTGGCAGGCCAGAAAGAATTGGCACGAGATTTTCAGGGTGCTAGACAGCAAAAATATGCAGCCGAGAATCCTTTATCCAGCAAGTCTGTCATTTAGAATAGAAGGAGAGATAAAGGTCTTCCCAAACAAACAAAAACTGAAGGAATTTGTCACCACTAAACCAGCCCTACAAGAGATCCTAAGGGGGACCCTGTGAGACAAAGTACCAGAGACATCACTACAAGCATAAAACATACAGACATCACAATGACTCTAAACCCGTATCTTTCTATAATAACACTGAATGTAAATGGATTAAATGCGCCAACCAAAAGACATAGGGTATCAGAATGGATAAAAAAAACAAGATCCATCTATTTGCTGTCTACAAGAGACTCATTTTAGACCTGAGGACACCTTTAGATTGAGAGTGAGGGGATGGAGAACTATTTATCATGCTACTGGAAGCCAGAAGAAAGCTGGAGTAGCCATACTTATATCAGACACACTAGACTTTAAATTAAAGGCTGTAACAAGAGATGAAGAAGGACATTATATAATAGTTACAGGGTCTATCCATCAGGAAGAGCTAACAATTATAAATGTCTATGCGCCGAATACCGGAGCCCCCAAATATATAAAACAATTACTCATAAACATAAGCAACCTTATTGATAAGAATGTGGTAATTGCTGGGGACTTTAACACCCCACTTACAGAAATGGATAGATCATCTAGACACACGGTCAATAAAGAAACAAGGGCCCTGAATGAGACACTGGATCAGATGGACTTGACAGATATATTTAGAACTCTGCATCCCAAAGCAACAGAATATACTTTCTTCTCGAGTGCACATGGAACATTCTCCAAGATAGATCATATACTGGGTCACAAATCAGCCCTTCATAAGTTTACAAGAATTGAAATTATACCATGCATACTTTCAGACCACAATGCTATGAAGCTTGAAGTCAACCACAGGAAAAAGTCTGGAAAACCTCCAAAAGCATGGAGGTTAAAGAACACCCTACTCACGAATGAGTGGGTCAACCAGGCAATTAGAGAAGAAATCAAAAAATATATGGAAACAAACGAAAATGAAAATACAACAATCCAAACGCTTTGGGACGCAGCGAAGGCAGTCCTGAGAGGAAAATACATCGCAATCCAGGCCTATCTCAAGAAACAAGAAAAATCCCAAATACAAAATCTAACAGCACACCTAAAGGAAATAGAAGCAGAACAGCAAAGGCAGCCTAAACCCAGCAGAAGAAGAGAAATAATAAAGATCAGAGCAGAAATAAACAATATAGAATCTAAAAAAACTGTAGAGCAGATCAACGAAACCAAGAGTTGGTTTTTTGAAAAAATAAACAAAATTGACAAACCTCTAGCCAGGCTTCTCAAAAAGAAAAGGGAGATGACCCAAATAGATAAAATCATGAATGAAAATGGAATTATTACAACCAATCCCTCAGAGATACAAACAATTATCAGGGAATACTATGAAAAATTATATGCCAACGAATTGGACAACCTGGAAGAAATGGACAAATTCCTGAACACCCACACTCTTCCAAAACTCAATCAGGAGGAAATAGAAAGCTTGAACAGACCCATAACCAGCGAAGAAATTGAATCGGTTATCAAAAATCTCCCAACAAATAAGAGTCCAGGACCAGATGGCTTCCCAGGGGAGTTCTACCAGACGTTTAAAGCAGAGATAATACCTATCCTTCTCAAGCTATTCCAAGAAATAGAAAGGGAAGGAAAACTTCCAGACTCATTCTATGAAGCCAGTATTACTTTGATTCCTAAACCAGACAGAGACCCAGTAAAAAAAGAGAACTACAGGCCAATATCCCTGATGAATATGGATGCAAAAATTCTCAATAAGATACTAGCAAATCGAATTCAACAGCATATAAAAAGAATTATTCACCATGATCAAGTGGGATTCATTCCTGGGATGCAGGGCTGGTTCAACATTCGCAAATCAATCAACGTGATACATCACATTAACAAAAAAAAAGAGAAGAACCATATGATCCTGTCAATCGATGCAGAAAAGGCCTTTGATAAAATCCAGCACCCTTTCTTAATAAAAACCCTTGAGAAAGTCGGGATAGAAGGAACATACTTAAAGATCATAAAAGCCATTTATGAAAAGCCCACAGCTAACATCATCCTCAACGGGGAAAAACTGAGAGCTTTTTCCCTGAGATCAGGAACACGACAGGGATGCCCACTCTCACCGTTGTTATTTAACATAGTGCTGGAAGTTCTAGCATCAGCAATCAGACAACAAAAGGAAATCAAAGGCATCCAAATTGGCAAAGATGAAGTCAAGCTTTCGCTTTTTGCAGATGACATGATATTATACATGGAAAATCCGATAGACTCCACCAAAAGTCTGCTAGAACTGATACATGAATTCAGCAAAGTTGCAGGATACAAAATCAATGTACAGAAATCAGTTGCATTCTTATACACTAACAATGAAGCAACAGAAAGACAAATAAAGAAACTGATCCCATTCACAATTGCACCAAAAAGCATAAAATACCTAGGAATAAATCTAACCAAAGATGTAAAGGATCTGTATGCTGAAAACTATAGAAAGCTTATGAAGGTAATTGAAGAAGATTTAAAGAAATGGAAAGACATTCCCTGCTCATGGATTGGAAAAATAAATATTGTCAAAATGTCAATACTACCCAAAGCTATCTACACATTCAATGCAATCCCAATCAAAATTCCACCAGCATTCTTCTCGAAACTAGAACAAGCAATCCTAAAATTCATATGGAACCACAAAAGGCCCCGAATAGCCAAAGGAATTTTGAAGAAGAAGACCAAAGCAGGAGGCATCACAATCCCAGACTTCAGCCTCTACTACAAAGCTGTCATCATCAAGACAGCATGGTATTGGCACAAAAACAGACACACAGACCAATGGAATAGAATAGAAACCCCAGAACTAGACCCACAAACATATGGCCAACTCATCTTTGACAAAGCAGGAAAGAACATCCAATGGAAAAAAGACAGCCTCTTTAACAAATGGTGCTGGGAGAACTGGACAGCAACATGCAGAAGGTTGAAACTAGACCACTTTCTCACACCATTTACAAAAATAAACTCAAAATGGATAAAGGACCTAAATGTGAGACAGGAAACCATCAGAACCTTAGAGGAGAAAGCAGGAAAAGACCTCTCTGACCTCAGCCGTAGCAATCTCTTACTCGACACATCCCCAAAGGCAAGGGAATTAAAAGCAAAAGTGAATTACTGGGACCTTATGAAGATAAAAAGCTTCTGCACAGCAAAGGAAACAACCAACAAAACTAAAAGACAACCAACGGAATGGGAAAAGATATTTGCAAATGACATATCGGACAAAGGGCTAGTATCTAAAATCTATAAAGAGCTCACCAAACTCCACACCCGAAAAACAAATAACCCAGTGAAGAAATGGGCAGAAAACATGAATAGACACTTCTCTAAAGAAGACATCCAGATGGCCAGTAGGCACATGAAAAGATGTTCAGCGTCGCTCCTTATCAGGGAAATACAAATCAAAACCACACTCAGATATCACCTCACGCCAGTCAGAGTGGCCAAAATGAACAAATCAGGAGACTATAGATGCTGGCGAGGATGTGGAGAAACGGGAACCCTCTTGCACTGTTGGTGGGAATGCAAATTGGTGCAGCCGCTCTGGAAAACAGTGTGGAGGTTCCTCAGAAAATTAAAAATAGACCTACCCTATGACCCAGCAATAGCACTGCTAGGAATCTACCCAAGGGATACAGGAGTACTGATGCATAGGGGCACTTGTACCCCAATGTTCATAGCAGCACTCTCAACAATAGCCAAATTATGGAAAGAGCCTAAATGTCCATCAACTGATGAATGGATAAAGAAATTGTGGTTTATATACACAATGGAATACTACGTGGCAATGAGAAAAAATGAAATATGGCCTTTTGTAGCAACGTGGATGGAACTGGAGAGTGTGATGCTAAGTGAAATAAGCCATACAGAGAAAGACAGATACCATATGGTTTCACTCTTATGTGGATCCTGAGAAACTCAACAGGAACCCATGGGGGAGGGGAAGGGAGAAAAAAAAAAAAAAGACGTTAGAGTGGGAGAGAGCCAAAGCATAAGAGACTGTTAAAAACTGAGAACAAACTGAGGGTTGATGGGGGGTGGGAGGGAGGGGCGGGTGGGTGATGGGTAGTGAGGAGGGCACCTTTTGGGATGAGCACTGGGTGTTGTATGGAAACCAATTTGTCAATAAACTTCATAAAAAAAAAAAAATAAATAAATAAATAAAAATAAAAAGTAGACTTCAAGAATCCCTCCATTGGGTCAACCTAACAGTAATGGACATCTCTTGTTTTGCCTGACTGGCATCATCCCCCCTTCTTCTGATCATGACACTTCATTTTCCTTTAAGCAACTACTCCTTACCTCACCCTGAGTCTACAGGCTTTATTTTCTGGCTTTAGCAGTTAGCCCATGACACAGGCCAGGCCAATTCGAGCACTCCATTTCCCTGGCATTAGGGACAAGAATGCACGTAGGCCAATGACACTCCGCTTAGAATTACTGAAAAAGGAAATCCCTTCCCACTGGATTACTAGGCTAGTAGGATGGGAGCCTGGAGCTGCTGGTGGCCATCCTCCCCCATGAGGAAAGAGGCCCCTGAGAATAAAGCCAACACGAAAGCTGATTGAAAAATTAATAACTGAGTCCTGATAGCATGACAGAAGCCCTTTGACACTAACTGTGCCTGAAGACACCTCCAGACTTTTCCAGTATTCTGAAGATACTTTCAAACGTTTTAATTACGTGAGTCCATAAAATCCCTTTTTTACTTAACTCACGTTAAATTGGGTTTTCAGTGGCTTGCAACCACAAGATCACTGGCTGATTCACAAATCTGACATCAAATGAGCTAGACTTTATTCGGTACACACGCTTCCAGCTTGCCTTCCTTGGCCCCAAAGAGAGTTTAGCTTAGACACAAGAATACAGTTTATTGGGGCCCTGCCTCTGCAGGGGCTGAAGACAAATCCCGGGCTGAACTGGTCTGTGTAAGGCAGCCAAAGGCACAAAGGGGGTCACTTCAGGATCCGTATGCTCATTTTCTGTTCGATGTCCATCTTCTCCAAGGACTGTGGGGGGAGTGGAGGGGATGGGTGGTGGTCAAGAGCCCAGTCCTCTAGGCTTTCAACCTCCTCTCCCATCCCCAAAGCTACACCCTTCCTTGGCTACCCCTCTCCTTCTGCCCACCTCCTTCTAACTGCCTTTCCCATTTGCATCTGTCCCAGGGACTCCTGACATCCACTCCCCAGGCCTGAGGGCATTGTGACCTTGGTGAACTCCAGGAAGGACACAGCCCCATCTCCATCTTCATCCGCTTCCTGCACCGTGCGATCAGCGATGCTCTCCAACTGCTCTTCTGTCACCTGCACCCCAACCATCAGTCGGAGGACCTGGGAGGTGCGGAGGGCACGAGAGGAGTCAGCCCCATCCCTCAAACCTTGCCCGCATCATCCCAAATGTTACTACCAATTTTGTAATCTTCCCCTCATCCATTTCTTCACTCCCTACCATCCCCCCCCAGTAATTTCCCCTACTGCTTCTCCACTCAAACCCTGACCTGTCCCTTACTGTCCCACACTCACCTCAATAGTATACCCAAACTCATCACCCAACCCCAAGCCTTAGAACCCAACCTCCTCCCATCCCCCACCACAACCTCCCACTATTCCCCGTTCTACCCACCCACCCCCCTCACAACATCTATTCCAGAGTTTCTGAATCTCAGCACTGTTGACATTTGGGGCCAGTTAACTCCTTGCTGTGGGGGGAAATGGGGGCTATCCTGTGTATTGAAAGATGTTTAGCAGCATTTTTGACCTCTACCCACTAGATGGCAGTAGTGCTGCCCCGCCCCCGGGTGTGACGACCAAAAATATCTCTAGATATTGCCAAGGTCACTCAAAAGGCAAGATCGCCCCCATTCAAGAACCACTGATCTATTGGGTCGTCTGGGTGGCTCAGCTGGGGTTAAGCCACGGACTCTTAGTCTGGGCTCAAGTCATGATCTCATGGTTGGTGAGATCAAGCCCTGCCTTGAGCTCTGCTCTGACAGTGCGAAGCCTGCTTGGGACTCTCTCTTTCTCTCTTTCTGCCCCTACTCCAATCACACTTGTGCATGCGGGCTCTCTCTCTGTCTCTCAAAATAAATAAATAAACTTTTAAAAAGAACCACTGATCTATTTCCAACCTCATTTCCATAGACCTCCAATCTATTTCCAACTATTCCCCATCCCATTTCCATAGACCTCACCCAATCCCTGTTTCTCACTCAATACCCCAGTCATCTGTGACCACCATGGGCCAGCCATCTGCACCGCCCCCACCCCCACCCCCACAACCTTTCCCTTCGACCACCCATGCTCCACACATCACATCTCTGGTCCTTGCGTCCTTCCAACCTGTAGCATCTCGTGCCGGGAGATCTTTCCGTCCCGGTCCAGGTCATAGAGCTGAAATGCGACTGGAAGAGAATGGAGGAGGGAAAAGGTAGGTGGGTCTTCCCCTGGTTCTCTTCCAGCAGGTCACCCTAGAGGAGGAGGGGAGGTCCTCTATAGGCCCGCTAAGAGAGGGAGGTGCCTGGGGCCTCTCACCAGTGCGGTATACCTAGGGTCTCACTTGGGGAGAGGTGGGTCCCCACAAACTCACAGCGAAGTTTGTTCATTCTGCTGTTGAGGGGTTCAGGTTCCTTGGGGTCTCGAATTCCTGGGTCCTCATCATCGATGGGGCGAAAATGAGCCAGGACTCTGACAAAGCCTGGGAAATCCAGACGCAGATTCCTGGGGTGGGGGAGATGCAGTGGTCGCTTTGGCCCTCCCTCTGTCTCCGTTAGTGCCCCCCCGCCCAACACACCCACCAAGTTTTTCCCTCCATCTCCCCACCCCCAGCGAGGCCTCACCCATCAGGGAAGAAGCTGTCTATAATGCGTTCTCCCAGGGGGTTCACGGCCAGAGCCCCAATCTGCTGCAGATCCATGCGGCTGTCGAGTCAAAGTCGGAGGGGTAGACGGAGGGTTAAAGAGAGGAAGGGGCTCAGAGAGGCAGACGTGGCGGGTCCCAAGGCCAGCGCCCCCTCACCTCAGGTAGCCCTTCTTGTTCCTGTCCAGTGCCCGAAACCGGTGGTAGAGGCGGAGCAGACTGGCCTGCGAGACTGCGGGACGGAAGGCGGAAGGGTGACGCGGCCGCGGGCGCTCGGGACCCGCCACTGGACCCTCCCCGGGCGGCCCCGGGCCGTGGGCGGGGAACCGGGATTCGCCGGAGGGGACGCTCGCCGGGGACCCGGGGCCGCGCGGCCGGGCTGCAGGGGGCGTGACGACGCCCGGAGCCGTGTCCCCGCGCTCCCGCCGGAGACCCGAGGAGCCGACGCCAGCCGCCTCCCTCCTGTTCCCCTCTCCGCCCCCCCCCCCCCACACCCCTGCCGGACTCGAGGACACCTGGCCGCCAAGCCCGGGGCCCGGACGCGCCCCAGACCTGGACCCCGGGAGCCCGCGCCTGCGATCCCGGGCGCCCTCCGGGCCCGCCCCATCTCCCCGGACCCCCCGCATCCCCGGGTCGGAGCCCCGCGCCCCGCTCACAGCCGGTCTCCCGCCGGATGCTGTCCGCGTCGGGGATGCGCGCGGCGTGGGAGCCGAGGGAGCCCATGGCTGCGCCTGCTGAGCCGCCCGGCCCCGCGCGCTAGCCTCCCGCTCCCGGGCGCGGCCGCCCCCGTGGCCCCAGGGCCGAAGGGCGCAGGCCTGGCGCGGAGCCAGGCTCGGGAACCCCCGCGTGCCTCGCCTCCCACCCGCGACCCGGGCGAACAGAAAACAATGCCCGGGGTGGCGGGGTCAGAGGGGCGGCGCGAACAACGGGGCGTTTCATCCCGAGGTGGTGAGGTCGCCAGGGCCCCGCCTGCCCCACGCCCGCCAGGCCAGCTCTGCGTTCTCACGCCGCGGGACACGCGACGCGAGTCCCCCGGGCAGGGCCCCCACTCACGGCTCCCGGTGAGTAAGGCTGGGGGTCCCGACCTTATCATCCACAGACAGAATCCACGTCCTTCTGGGAAGGGGGCCGAGGGGTGGGGAGGGGAGCTGGACCCATTTGTCCCAGTCCCAGCTAGGGGCCCCTTCCCTGGGCAGGAGGGCCGGGCAGAAGAGACGTTGAAGGAACCCCGAAGAAGAGTGGAGTGGGAAGGGTCGTGAGCGGATGAGGGGAGCTGGTTTGAGTGGGAAGATCACTGGATGTGGAAGGACTGGATGGGGGCCTCAGCTATGCGGTTAACCCTGGACAAGCCAGTGTGACTGCGTTGCACCTCTTCTGTCGACACAGCGTAATTGTTGATGCTTAATGGAGTCACTGCTTAAAAATCAGGAGATTTAACCAGAAATCCAGTTCCCAGCTTCTGAGAAATCAGAAGTTTAAGAAGCCACTAGACCCCCTTACCTTGGCTGTACCTGGAGCACAGGTCCCATGTGTAATTGGGGCATCCACTGGGCACAGTCCCCACCTGGCTTGGTTCACGTCCTCCTGTATCCCGTGGTGCCCCTGGTAGAAGTTCCAGGCTGGAAGGCCTTGGACCTCGGCCAGCCCTCAAACACCATGGGAATCCACAGTCCAGTGAGGAGGTTACAAACATCACCGTGACCAAGCTTAATGTAATAATCATGGTAACAACAACAAAGGCTCTCTTTTTTCTAGTACTCACCATGAGCCAAGCACTTTGTGAAACACAGTGTACATGATAAGCTCACACTCCTAAAAGCACCTGCTAGACTGCCTGCTTCCCGCTTTTACACAATGGAGGCTGCCAGGGGGGCGGTTATGAACTATTTGTAAATCATGTGTCCTCGGCAGGGCACATATCCCCCCAAAGGGGCAAAAAATCCTATTCTTTTTATGTATAAAACACAAATGTACATATAGTGCATAAATAGATATATAGTGTATCTGTGGTATTAAAATTTCATAGCATTAAAATTTCACGATTAGGAAAAATAGTCTAAAAATGCTCCTTAAGTGAGGGCAGTAATGAACAAAAGGTTGAGAAACTCAGCTGTTAAAGAATGGGCCCCACAGGTGTCCAGGTTTAAATCTATCATTATCCATCTTCCCCCATCATAATCACACATTTACACAAATTTCCAAGAGGAAAAAATATATAAGCCATTTAGTATAAGGGTTCAAGTTCATAGCCACCCTGGAGAGAGAGAAGCTGGAAAAATACTGAATCTCTAGTCAAAGCCTCCGTGCAGAGGCTTGGATCAGCTCAGCCTTGAAAATATTGATCTAAGAATTGCTTACTTCTCTTTCAGATACCCCAAGGACTGAACAACTGGCATAAGGAAGGCCTGATTCCCTTCCAGATGTCCCCCAAGGACTGAAGCGTTCGGGAAACCACACTGCTCCCTAATGAAGCCCAGCAACCACTCCTGTCCACAGCTGTGAGTGAGGCTGTGAGTGTAGTTTGGGTTAGGTCCTGAACCCAGGAGGGGCTGAGAGTCCCTGGGATCTGCAATAATCATCTCAGGCCAGTGTGGGATGTTGATCTTGGAAAAAGCTTCTCCAGCCTTAATCTCTGAGTCAGAGCTCCCCTAAGGTAAGTTAGCCCAGAGAGTAATTAACAACTCCCATCCACACACTATCATCACAAGCCTAGAGGAAAACACTATATGCTAGGACCCGTTCGTGCTTCATGCACATGAGTAGAGTTTAAATCAACTTCACCATATACCTGGCAACATCTTTTGAGGGGGAGCACTTAAAGGGGAGATGGTGGGGTGCCCGGCTGGCTCAGTTGGTGGAGCATGTGACTCTTGATCTTGGGGTTGTGAGTTTGAGCCCCACGTTGGGTATAGAGATTACTTAAAAAATAAAATCTTAAAAAAATTAAATTAAAGGAGAGATGCTCTGGGGAGAATTTCATCTGCAGAATTGTAGGGCAAAAGCAGCCATAGACTTTACTTGAGCAAATAGACCTGTGTTCTTTAAAAAAAAATTTTTTTTTAATGTTTATTCATTTTTGAGACAGAGACAGAGCATTAGCAGGGGAGGGGCAGAGAGAGAGAGGGAGGGAGACACAGAATCTGAAGCAGGCTCCAGGCTCTGCGCTGTCAGCACAGGGTCTGATGTGAGGCTTGAACTCATGAACCTCAAGATCGTGACCTGCGCTGAAGTCAGACACTTAACTGACTGAGCCAACCAGGCACCCTAGACCTGTCTGTGTTCTAATAAAACTTCACTTATGGACACTAAAATTTGAAACTCATATAATTTCCTTGGGGCACAAAGCATTATTCTTTTCTTTCCAGCCATCTAAAAATGTGAAAACCAGGCACCTGGGTGGCTCAGTCCCTTGGACATCCGACTCCAGTTCAGGGCATGATCTCGTGGTTTGTGAGTTTGAGCCCCACATCAGGCTCTCTGTTGTCAGTGCAGAGCCTGCTTTGGAGCCTCTGTCTCCCTCTCTCTCCCCTGCACCTCCCCTGCTCATACTGTCTCTCTCAAAAATACATAAGCATTAAAATTTTTTTAATAAAACAAACCAAAAAAAACCCAAAAATGTGAAAACTATTCTTAGCTTGTGGGCCATACAGAAACCGGCCTCTGTCTGGGATTGACCCACAAGGCCATTGTTTGCTAATCCGCTCTAGATTATAATTCTGCATTCTCCACAGATCTGCTTCACTAAAAGACCAATATGCTTTCTCTTCAGAGCTCTCCAGGAAAAGGAGAATTGGGCACAATGACTAGCATAAACAAGAACCCAGTGGGGCATATTGTCCGGAGGATCTTGAAGCCAATGGATGGCAATGGGAAGAACTGGCTTTAACTCACCAGTACCAAGCCATCATTCTGGCAGACCCTTGGGACAAGATTGTCCATCTGGGGAGGGAATCTCAGAACTAAAGCCACACTGGTTTTCGGGCGAGAAGGCTGAAGAATCGAGTTTGGGAAGGGGTATGACGTAGTACAATTCTGGAGAGCTTGACATCAGGAGTCATTACAGGATGGTGTAAGAGTAATCTGGCTGAGACAGCAGTGTCTCTCTTGGGTATATAGAAATGAAAATCTATATTCACAGAAAACCAAAAGAGGGAAACAGCTGATGAACGGATAAAACATGGTGTATCCACACAATGGTTTACAACTCAGCAATGAAAAGAAAGGAAGTATCAGTACATGCTATAACATGGATGAATGTTGGAAACAAGCTAAGTGAGAAAAGCTAAACGCAAAGGACCACATGCTGTATGATTCCATTTATATGTAACATTAAGAATAGGCAAATCCATAGAGAAAGTAGATTGGTGGTTCCATGGGGGGGGGGGGGCGGCTGGGCTGTCCAAGGGGGAGAGGCTAGTGGGAGATGGGGAGTGACCGATAGAAGGTAGAGGACATCTTGTTGGGGTGGGTGATGAAAAGTTTTAAAACTGATGGCAGTGATGGTCTCACAACTCTGAATAAACTAAAAAACACTCAATAGTATACTTCACATGGATAGATTATGTAGTATGTGAATTAATACCCCAGTAAAGTTGCTATTAAAAAAAAAGAATTGGAGCACCTGGGTGGCTCAGTTGATTAAGTGTCAGGCTCTAGACTTCAGCTCAGGTCATGGTCTCACTGTTTGTGAAATCGATCCCCTTGTCGGACTCTGTGTGCTGACAGTGAGGAACCTGCTCGGGATTCTCCTTCTCCCTCTCTCTCTGCCCTTCCCTCGCTCTTACTGCTCTCTTGCTCTCTGTCTCAAAATAAATAAACTTAAAAAAAAAGAAAAGAATTTAAGAGAATGTCCTTCCCCTCAGCCTCTCAGACTGGGAAAGGATTCTGTCTCTCTGTCTCTCTGTCTCTCTCAATTTCACACACACGCTCACACACACACCCCTCCCTATCTGCCTTTTTGCATCTGTGAAGGGAGAGCCACACAGATTTCTCTTTGTGTCCTACTCAGATGGCCTTAACCTGTCCCCAGCTGCTGTGAGTACCAGCTCATAACTCATGATGCCCCCTTTCCTGAAAACTGCCCTTACTCAGAAAAAAGCCATGTCTCCTGAGAGGTTATACACACACACTCCAGAGGCCAAGTTCAGCCATTGGCACACAGCCCCACCACCCCTTTGCCTCAAGGTGGAATTTGCTTTGTGCTGAATTTGTGCTCCAGAGCTGCTTTTTTTTTTTTTTTTTTTTTTGTAGGATCAGAAAGAAGCTGGCCTTCAGCTGAGACCACATTCTCCCTTTTTTTTTTTAATGTTTATTTTTGAGAGAGAGAGACAGAACACGAGCAGGGGAGGGGCAGAGAGAGGGAGACACAGAATCCAAAGCAGGCTCCAGGCTCTGAGCTGTCAGCACAGAGCCCTACACAGGACTCGAACACACCGACCACAAGATCATGACCTGAGTCAAAGTCGGACGCTTAACCTACTGAGCTGCCCAGGCGCCCCAGCTGAGACCATAGTCTTGTCTTGACTTTTATTCTCTGCCCTATTCTGCTTCCCTCACTTTCTTAACGAATCACACAAACAGGAATCCCTGTCTCTGGTTCTGCCTCTGGGGAACGGGGCTAAGACAGGAAACTTATTGAACAGAGAAGTGAGCAGGGCAAGGGGGAGGTACGACTGGAGGAGAGAGAGAGACAATGGAGAGGGTAGATGATGTCTTCAGTCGACAGGCAGATACAGGACGTGGTGTCCCCAGAGCGGGGGCAACTTCCTGCACCTCTGAGCTCAGGCTGTATGGAACCCAGCCGGGAGGTGTGGCTCGGAGCTAGGCTGAGGCCATTCTCCCCGTCTCTCCACTGAACCCCATAGTCTTCGGGCACCCCAAGGGTTGGAGGCAACTGGGGCAACACTGGCGTTCCTGGACAATAATGAGGCTTCTCCTGATAGCCCCTGTCCTGCAATCATTCCTAGCGGCAACCAGTGTTGCCCCCTCCTTCACATGAATCACCCAGAGTTGCTTAGACACATATATGTATATATACATGGGGGTGCCTCGTAAGAGAAAGGAATCTGTCTCAGAAGCCTTTCCCAGCAGACTTCCCCTTAGTTCTCATTTGCTGAGGTTTCAACACATGCTCATATAAAAACAAACAAACAACAACACAGCGACACCCCCAGGAAAGGAAACGTGTGACCTGGCCACACATTGGAATCACCTGGTATTTTTTTTAATGCCAGATGCCAGGGGCCCAACCTCAGGCTATTTAAATCAGAGTTCAAGGGTCTAGAGTCAGTGAAAAATTACAGCAAATCTAAAAACTAGTGCTGGGTCATCTCCTATGGGGAGGTGGGGAGGAAGGAGGTGAGGAGCAGGAAGGAAAGGAACAAGTGGGTGGGGCCAATGAGAGGGCAGGGAGAAGAGGCCACTGTGTCTCCGGGGTTTAATCAACAATTCCCCCACACAAGCTCTGTTCCTCCTACTGGTTCACGTGAGCAATAGTTACTGCGCAGGCCAGTCCCGGACGAGAGGGTCAGAGCCGAGAACGAAACAAACACGGTCCCAGCCTTGTGCTTTTTCACTTCATGTCACGCCACTGACGTTCGGGCGTGTCGTGGCAGGTCCTTGAAATTCATGGTGTGGGCTGCTGTCGGTACTCACGGTGTGATTATAGCACAGTTGATTCATCCGCTCTCCCCCAGAGGGGCATCCGGATTTCGGGTCTGGAAAGCAATGCTGATACGAACCACTCTGTCCATTGTTCAGGAGTTTTTCCTGGGTAGGAGTTTTTCCTGGTGCAGAAAGAGTGAAACCACTCCGTCACAGAACATGTGAATATTTAACCCGAAGAGATACAGCCTAACTGTGTTTCAGTAGACTGTATTCCCTGCACTTCTGTGTATGATTTTATGTTTCTGTCACCAATGTATAAGCGGCCCATATATTTATAATCCAAGTGCTCAGGATTTGTGGAATGGCATTAAATAAGTAAAGAAAAGGAGTATTAGTGTCAGGATCAGAGGAATCTCATGGAAACAGAGAGTAGGCAGCTACCTGGCTCCCTCTGGGGGCAGACCATCCTCCACCTCTGCTTTTCTCTTTCTGGGTATTCCTGTCTCCTTCTGCAGGTGAGCATCCTCTAAAAGGCTCCCGGTGCCTGTCTGCTCCCTAATTTAGACCTGCCATTGACTGTGTGTTCCACGGCACCAGCTCTGGCTTGGATCTCACGGTATCTCATAGTTCCAGGGCTTCCCGAACTCTCCTTCCATCAATTCAGATTTTAAGGTGAATAGATCTATTGACATCGCTGGGGTCAGGCATCCATGCCTGGTCCACTCTGAGGCCAAGGAGTCTTGGTCACTTTGAGGCAAACATGACTTCCTAGGTCCACACCTTTTGCGGGGACTCTAAGAGCTATTCCAAAGTAGGAATTACAGGTGAGGCATGCATCCCCAAAGCATTTTTCATGCCAACTTTGCTCTCCCTAAATCAGAAGAGGCCACAGCAGACATACATGGCCACTTGGCCTCATGCAGATAAACTAGCAATTCCTCCCTTGGCACTGGAAGGCATGAAGCAAAGAATTTAGCATACTGTCTCATCCTACCGTGTAATTCTTACATGGTAAGAGTTAAGGCAAACAGACACTCTCATCCAGGACAATAGACCACTTGTAGGCAAGAAATTGAGTTCTTAAGTCAATATGTAATTCAAAAAGCAAGTGCAGGGAAAGTTATCCATTAACCACGAAACACAGTATATGTGGCTTTGTATCTACAAACTTGCATGGTAACCAATACATCTAACTGAATAACTTATGTCAGATAATGAGATCATGAAAGAAAAATCGCTGTACACCCTTTGACAGATGCTCTACCTCATCTCCTGACAACAGAATTCAAACTATTAGTTTTCCTCATTTCTGGGTATGTAATTGGAGTCAAAACAGTTAAAACACAGGTCTGATACAAGTAGTGGGTCAAAATCTAAACACTTGTAAACATCTCCGTTCTCATGGAAAGCTCAAGAAAACTACATAAGCCAGGCGGTTTGCATGTTTCAGGCCTTGAGATACTAGGTAATGATGTTATGAAATCCTCACAATTAGCAAGACTTTTAAAAACTAAGCATCCAATTGAACTGTAGTCTTATGAAGACAAATGCCACTTAAAACTACACGCAGATACCATTTTTTATTTTTGAGATTGGAAAAAATCCAAAAGTTGGGTAAACACTGTGGAGACTGTAGAGAAATAGGCATACTCATCCATTACGAGAGGGTGTGTTAATTGGCCTAACCCCTGCAGAGGTCACACAGGCACCATCTATCAACATTATAAATGTGTATACCCTGGCCCAGCAGTTCATCTCCTAAGAATTCATGTTACAGAGACACTTGGGCACTTGTAAAATGGCATGGAGGTAAGGTTATTTGATGCAGCGTTTTTTTCCAGCAAAACCCTGGAGACCACCCAAGTGTCCATCGGGTTAAATAAAGTACCAAGCCATGAAACACAGTGAAGCTATAAAAAAAATTTTTTAATTAAAAAAAGGAACACTTCCTACAAAGTGATATGGACAGATTGCCAAGATATATCAAATGAAAAAAGTAAAGCACAGCACAGTGTGTATCAGTGTGAAAAACATGCGATCTTTTCTGTAAGAAGTTGAGAGAACACAAAAAAATATGTACAGATATGTATTCATATTTGCATAAATACACCTTGAAGATACCTAAGAAACCAATAGAAGTAGTTGCCTGGAAGGTGGGAGGGCACAGTACAACTTGGGTGGGTGGGTCACAGCAGGTGAAGGGGAAATTTCACTTTATACTTTTTCATCTGGTTAGGTTTGGGTTTTTTTTTAAATAGTGTATTTATTTATTTTTAAAGTTTATTTATTTATTTTGAGAGAGAAAGAAAACACAAGCAGGTGAGTGGCAGAGAGAGAGGGAGAAAGAACCCCAAGCAGACCCCACACTGTCAGCATGGAGCCTGACACAGGGCTCAAACCCATGGACGACGAGATCATAACCTGAGCTGAAACCAAGAGTTAGACTCTTAACCGACTGAGCCACTCAGGCGCCCCTAATTTTATTTACTCTTTTTTACTTATTTATTTTTGTTTTTAAATTTACATTCAAGTTAGTTAGCATATAGTGCACAATGATTTCAGGAGTAGATTCCTTAATGCCCCTTACCCATTTACCCCATCCCCCCCCCACAACCTCTCCAGCAACCCTCTGTTTGTTCTCTATATTTACGAGCCTCTTATGTTTTGTCTCCTCCCTGTTTTTATATTATTTTTGCTTCCCTTCCCTTATGTTAATCTATTCTGTGTCTTAAATTCCTCATATGAGTGAAGTCATATGATGTTTGTCTTTCTCTGACTAATTTCACTTAGCATAATACCCTCTAGTTCCATTCATGTAGTTCCAAATGGCAACATTTCTTTCTTTTTGATTGCCAAGCAATACTCCATTGTATATATATACCACATCTTCTTTATCCATTCATCCATCAATGGACATTTGGGCTCTTTCCATACTTGGGCTATTGTTGATAGTGCTGCTGTAAACATTGGATGCATGTGCCCTTTCAAAACAGCACACCTGTATCCCATGGATAAATGCCTAGTAGTGCAATTGCTGGGTCGTAAAGTAGTTCTATTTTTAATTTTTTGAGAAACCTCCATACTGTTTTTCCAGAGTGGCTGCACCAGTTTGCATTCTCAATAGCAGTGCAAAAGAGATCCACTTTCTCCACAACCTTGCCAACATCTGTTGTTGCCTGAATTGTTTGTGTTAACCATTGTGACAGGTGTG
This sequence comes from Lynx rufus, assembly GCF_022079265.1. Classification (NCBI taxonomy): domain Eukaryota; kingdom Metazoa; phylum Chordata; class Mammalia; order Carnivora; family Felidae; genus Lynx; species Lynx rufus. The sequence continues at coordinate 6,233,147 of NW_025814838.1, forward strand.
AGGTGGTATCCCATTGTGGTTTTGATTTGTATTTCCCAGATGATGAGTGATGTCAAGCATTTTTTCATGTGTCTATTGGCCATCTGGATGCTCAGACATGTTCAGTAAGAAGTTTCTGTGGCCAAGACCAAAGAGGTTTTTGCCTGCTTTCTCCTCTAGCATTTTGATGGCTTCCTGTCTTACATTTAGGTCTTTCATCCATGTTGAGTTTATTTTGGTGTCTAGTGTAAGAAACTGGTCCAGGTTCATTTCTGCATGTCGCCATTCAGTTTTCCCAGCACCACTTGCTGAAGAGACTGTCTTTATTCCACTAGATATTCTTTCCTGCTTTGTCAAAGATTAGTTGGCCATCTGTGTGTGGGTCCATTTCTGGGTTCTCTATTCTGTTCCATTGATCTGAGTGTCTGTTCTTGTGCCAGTACCATACTGTCCTGATGATTACAGCTTTGTAGTACAGCTTGAAGTCCGGGATTGCGATGCCTCCTGCTTTGGTTTCCTTTTTCAAGATTACTTTAGCTATTCGGGGTCTTTTCTGGTTCCATACAAATTGTAGGATTGTTTGTTCTAGCTCTGTGAAGAATTTTGCTGCTATTTTGATAGGGATTGCATTGAATATGTATATTGCTTTGGGTAGTATTGACATTTTAACAATATTTGTTCTTCCTATCCAGGAGCATGGAATCTTTTCCATTTTTTTGTGTCTTCTTCAATTTCTTTCATAAGCTTTCTATAGTTTTCAGTGTATAGATTTTTCACCTCTTCGGTTAGATGTCTTCCTAGGTATTTTATGGTTTTTGGTGCAACTGTAAATGGGATCGATTCCTTGATTTCTTTCTATTGCTTCATTGTTGGTGTATAGGAATGCAACTGATTTCTGTGCATTGATTTCATATCCTGCGACTTTGCTGAATTCATGAATCAGTTCTAGCAGGTTTTTTTGGTGGAATCTTTTGGGTTTTCCATATAGAGTGTCATGTCAAATGCAAAGAGTGAAAGTTTGACCTCCTCCTGGCCAATTTGGATGCCTTTTATTTGTTTGTGTTGTCTGATTGCTGAGGCTAAGACTTCCAATACTATGTTGAATAACAGTGGCGAGAGTGGATATCCCTGTCTTGTTCCTGACCTTAGGGGGAAAGCTCTCAGTTTTTCCCCAATGAGGATGATATTAGAATTGGGTCTTTCAAATATGGCTTTTATGATCTAGAGGTGTCATCCTTCTATCCGTACTTTCTTGAGGGTTTTTATCAAGAAAGGATGCTGTATTTTGTCAAATGCTTTCTCTGCATCTATTGAGAGGATCATATGGCTCTTGTCCTTCCTTTTACTGATGTGATGAATCATGTTAATTGTTTCTCAGATATTGAACCAGCCCTGCATCCCAGGTATAAATCCCACTTGGTTGTAGTGAATATTTTTTTTAATGTATTGTTGGATCCGGTTGGCTAATATCTTATTGAGGATTTTTGCATCCATGTTCATCAGGGAAATTGGTCTATAGTTCTCCTTTTTAGTGGGGTCAATGTCTGGTTTTGGAATCAAGGTAATGCTGGCTTCATAAAAAGAGTTTGGAAGTTTTCCTTCCATTTCTATGTTTTGGAACAGCTTCAAGAGAATAGGTGTTAACTCTTCCTTAAATGTTTGGTAGAATTACCCTGGAAAGCCATCTGGCCCTGGACTCTTGTTTTTTGGGAGTTTTTTAGTTACTAATTTGATTTCTATACTGGTTATGGGTCTGTTCAAATTTTCTATTTCTTCCTGCTTCAGTTTTGGTAGTGTATATGTTTCTAGGAATTTGTCCATTTCTTCCAGATTGCCCATTTTATTGGCATATATTTGCTCATAATATTCTTTTATTATTGTTTTTGTTTCTAGTGTGTTGGTTGCGATCTCTCCTGTTTCATTCTTGATTTTATTTATTTGGGTCCTTTCCTTTTTCTTTTTGATCCAACTGGCTAGTGGCTTATCAATTTTGTTAATTCTTTCAAAGAACCAGCTTCTGGTTTCGTTGATCTGTTCTACTGGGGTTTTGTTGTTGTTGTTGTTTCAATAGCATTAATTTCTACTCTAATCTTGATTATTTCCTGTCTTCTGCTGGTTTGGGGTTTTATTTACTATTCTTTTTCCAGCTCTTTAAGGTGTAAGGTTAGGTTGTGTATCTGAAATCTCTCTTCCTTCTTTAGGAAGGCCTGGATTGCCATATACTTTCCTCTTATGACCGCCTTTGCTGTGTCCCAGAGGTTTTGGGTTGTGGTGTTATCATTTTCATTGGTTTCCATGTACTGTTTAATTTCCTCTTTAACTGCTTGGTTAGCCCATTCATTCTTTAGTAGGATATTCTTTAGTCTCTGTTACCTTTCCAAATTTTTTCTTGTGGTTGATTTCAAGTTTCATAGCGTTGTGGTCTGAAAACATGCACGGTATGATCTCGATCTTTTTGTCCTTGTTGAGGGGTGATTTGTGTCCCAGTATGTGGTCTATTCTGGAGAACGTTCCATGTGCATTGGAGAAGAATATATATTCCGCTGCTTTTGGATGATCTGTTAAGTCCATCTGGTCCAGTGTGTCATTCAAAGCCATTGTTTCCTTGTTGATTTTCTGATTAGATGATCTGCCCATTGCTGTAAGTGGGGTGTTGAAGTCCCCCACTACTCTGGTATTATTACCAATTAGTTTCTTTATTTGTGATTAATCAATTTATATATTTGGGTGCTCTCACATTTGGCGCATAAATGTTTACAGTTGTTAGGTCTTCTTGGTGGATAGACCCCTTGATTATGATATAATGCCCTTCTGCATCTCTTGATACAGTCTTTATTTTAAAGTCTAGATTGTCTGATATAATTATGGCTACTCCGGCTCTCTTTTGTTGACCATTAGCCCGATAGATGGTTCTCCATCTCCTTCCTTTCAAACTGAAGTTGTCTTTAGGTTTAAGATGGGTCTCTTGTAAACAGCACATAGATGGATCTTGTTTTCTTATCCATTCTGTTGCCCTATGTCTTTTGATTGGAGCATTGAGTCCATTGACATTTCAAGTAAGTACTGAAAGATATGAATTTATTGCCATTATGTTGCTTGTAGACTTGGAGTTTCTGGTGGTGTTCTCTGGGCCTTTCTAGTCTTTGTTGCTTTAGGTCTTTATTTGTTTTTTTCATCTTTTCTCCCTTCAGAGAGTCCCCCTTAAAATTTCTTGCAAGACTGGTTTAGTGGTCACAAACTCCTTTCATTTTTGTTTGTCTGGGAAACTTTTTATGTCTCCTCTTTTGAGTGACAGCCTTGCTGGATAAAGAATTCTTGGCTGCATTCAGCACATTGAATATATCCTGCCACTCCTTTCTGGCCTGCCAAGTTTCTGTGAAGAGGTCTGCTGCAAACCTGATCTGTCTTCCCTTGTTGGTTAAGGACTTTTTTTCCCTCACTGCTTTCATGATTCTTGCCTTGTCTGACTATTTTGTGAATTTGACTATGATATGCCTTGTTGATGGTCGGCTTTTGCTGAATGTAATGGGGGTCCTCTGTGCTTCCTGGATTTTGATGTCTGTGTCTTTCCCCAGGTTAGGAAAGTTCTCCGCTATGATTTGCTCACATAGCCCTCTACCCCTTTTTCTCTCTCTTCATCTTCTGGGACCCCTATGATTCTGATGCTGTTCCTTTTTAATGAGTCACTGATTTCTCTAATTCTTAAATTGTGCTGTTTTGCCTTAGTCTCCCGATTTTTTCTGCTTCATTATTCTCTGTAAGTTTGTCCTCTGTATCACTGATTCTCTGCTCTGCCTCACCCATCCTAGCTGCCATGGCATCCATTCGAGATTGTAGCTCTGTTATAACATTTTGTATTTCATCCTGACTAGCTTTTGTTTCTTTTATCTCCGCAGGAAGGGATTCTAATCTATTTTTGACTACAACTGTATTCTTATTATCATGATTCTAAATTCTGGTTTAGACATATTGCTTGTATCTGTGTTGGTCAAGTCCCTGGCTGTCGTTTCTTCCTGCTCTTCCTTTTGGATTAATTCCTTAATTTCATCATTTTCTTTTTTTTTTTTTTTAATTTTTTTTTTCAACGTTTATTTATTTTTGGGACAGAGAGAGACAGAGCATGAACGGGGGAGGGGCAGAGAGACAGGGAGAGACGGAATCGGAAACAGGCTCCAGGCTCTGAGCCATCAGCCCAGAGCCTGACGCGGGGCTCAAACTCCCGGCCCGCGAGATCGTGACCTTGCTGAAGTCGGACGCTTAACCGACTGCGCCACCCAGGAGCCCCAAATTTCATCATTTTCAAGTGAGAAAAGGAATTAATGAGGTAAAAAAATTAAAATTTAAAAATATTAAAATTTAAAAATTAAAAACAAACACACACAAAAAATCAAATAAATGATGCTAGATCCTAGATGTGTTTTGGTCTGGGTGTTGAAAGGGGCTTGATAGATCAGAGAAAAAAGGGGAAAGAAGAAAAAAAAGGGAAATTGTTTGAAAATTTGGGTAAATGAATACCCTGAAATAGAATAAAATGAAATGATGGAAGTAAAATAGGATTTGAAAAAAATTTACACATGCATAAAAAATATAGTAGAAAAAAATGAAAGAAAAATATTTTAAATAAAAATTGAAAGTAAAAATATTTTTTCTTTCTGTATTCAAGAAAAAGAAATGAAAAAGAGAAAAAGGAAAAAAAAGAAAATTTAATAGATGGACCAGCAAACAGAGTGAAATACGATTGAAATTACTTCGTTTTCCCTAGAAGTCAAACTGTGAAGCGCTCTACAGTCCATAAACTAAGCAGGCGGAGAGACTTCTGTTCCTGAAGAGCGAGGTTGGCCCAGTTGGCGGGGCTTAGTGTAATGGCTCTGTTCTCCCCTAGATGGCGCTGCTTAGCTTACTGGGGTGGATGGTTGGAGCACCTGTAGGTGCATATGCGCATGCGCGGGAGCGGTGAAAATGGCGTCACCCAGCCACCCAGTCTCCAGTGTCAGAACTCTGTTCTCCCCGATCAGCAATCGCACACCCGTCCTTTGTTTTCGGCTTCCCACTCCCCGCTTTTATACCGTCTGTGACCAAGCCCCAGGCAGAATCTCCCCCCTGAGTTTTATCTCAGATGCAGCTGTGTTTCCCGACCCCTCACTTCTGAGGAACTGTAGCTTTGACCCGTTCTGCCCCTCTGTGGAGGGTCTCACACAGCAATGGCCAGGTGCCAGCTGCACCCAGTAACGTTTATAGGAAGGCGTGCTACTGCCGAGACCCAGAGACTGCGGCCGGGTGCCAGCCCGCCCCAGAGAAAGTTCACACAATCGTGTAGCAGCAGCGGTTTAGGAATTATGGAAAATCACAACACGCGTCTGGCACCAGGCTTCGTCCTCAACATCCTTGTTCCAGCACCAGCGAATGTGGTTGTTCTCCAGGGTCTGCTGGGGCCTTGCCTTTGGGGGACCCACACAGCCTCTACCAGGTGTCCTCTCAGCAGGGGAACCGCTTCTCCCCATGTGGCCCAAAGACCCCTGGACTCTACTCTGCCCCTGGGGATTCACCCTTCCCACCAGAGCACCACCAGGTATCGATCTGAGGAGTTTCAGACTCTGCACTCCCCTGTTTACAGAGTCTTAATGGAACTTAAACCCTCTCCTCTCTCCTTTCTCCCTTTTTAGTTCAGTCCCTGCAGCTGTTTCCACTTTTCTACTTTCTCTCCAGCTGCTTTGGGTGGGGGTGCTTTTCCCACACTCTCCCCCCACCCTCCATCTCCATCCTCTCTCTGCATGTAAAAACAGCTCCCTGTTTTCTGAGGCTTCTCTCTCCCCCAGTTCACCTTACAGCACTGCGTACCCGCTGAGTTCTGTGGTTCAGGTTGTGCAGATTGTTGTGTTAATCCTCAGATCAGTTTTCTAGGTGTGCAGGATGGTTTAGTGTTGATCTGGCTGTATTCCATGGATGCGAGATGCAAAAAAACTTCCATGCTGTTCTGCCATCTTGTCTCCTCCTTTTATTTATTCTTTTCTCTATACGCGTAATCTCTATACGCAATGTGGAGCTTGAACTCATAACTCCAGGATCCAGAGTCACACACTCCACCAACTGAGCCAGCCAGGCACCCCTCATCTGGTTAGGTTTTGGACCATGTGAATTTATTCCCTATTCAAAAATTGAATTATAATAATTGTTTAGTTCAGTGTAAAAGAAAATAAAGTCTAACATCCAGAATATAAAGCCAAAGCCCTGCAGCCTGAGAGTAGAAAGCATTTTATTAACAAAATCTGATTTTAAAAGTATATGTCAACCCTAATGCTTTCATCCATGACTATCTATGGGTATCATATCAAAATAATTATGCTGAGTAAAAGGAGCCAGACTCCCCTCCCCCCAAAAAGGTACATCTCATCTGATGCCACTTTCATAAAACTCCACAAAATGCAAGCTAATCTATAGTGACAGAAAGCAGCTCGGTCGTTGGTGGGGGTGGGGGTGGGGCAGGAAGTGTGGTAAGAAGCAATTACAAAGGGGTACTAGGAAGCTTTTGTGCATGCTGGATATGTTCACTATCTTGATTGCATGATGGTTTTATAGGCGTAAACGCATGTCAAAATGTATTAAATTGTGTACTTTTTTAATATGTGCAGTTCATGGTTGATCACACCTCAACAACGCATTTTTTAAAGTTAATGTCACCATTTCCTCTATTTTTTAAATGATTTTTTAACGTTTATTTATTTTTGAGAGACAGAGCATGAGCAGGGGAGGGGCAGAGAGAGAGAGAGAGGGAGACACAGAATCTAAAGCAGGCTCCAGGCTCTGAGCTGTCCGCACGGAGCCCAACACAGGGCTGGAACCCACAAACCTGGGAGATCATAACCTGATCTCCCGAAATTAGGCGCTTAACCAACTGAGCCATCCAGGTGCCCCTCCTCAGTTTTTTGTTTTTTTTTTTTAATGTTATTTAGTTTTGAGAGAGAGAGAGAGCACAAGTGGGGAAGAGGGAGAGAGAGAGAGAGAGGGACACAAAGGGTCCCAAGCAGGCTCTGTACTGACAGCAGAGAACCCAAGGTGGGGTGCAAACCCACAAACTGCGAGATCATGATCTGAGCCAGATTCAGACGCTTGACCAACTGAGCCACCCAGGTGCCCCACTATCTCCTCAATTTTTAATTTCAATTAATTCAATTTGTTAATTAATTAATTCAATTAATTTCAATTTGTTATAGTTTTTAACAAATATATCTATTATTCAGGACGGGAATTATGTATGTAATTTATCAATAGTTCTACATACAGTTGAGGGTGAGTGTTCAAAAACTTTCTGGCTGAGAGAGGCGTGTAATCACAAGTGAATGGGAAAGATTGGTTGAAGCCAGTACAATGCCACATATTTAACTGCTGCACTCTGCTGCCCCCTGCTGTAAGTAGGTTTTATAGCCACCCTTACCTTCGTGCTCAGGATTTTCTTTTTTCTTTTTTTTTTTTACGTTTATTTATTTATTTTGAGAGAGAGAGAGCGCGCGCGTGAGCGAGCGGGGGAGGGGCAGAGAGAGAGGGAGAGAGAACCCCAAGCAGGCTCCACGGTGTCAGTACAGAGCCCAATGTGGGACTCGAACTCACAAACTGTGAGATAAAGACCTGAGCAGAAACCAAGAGTGGGTCACTTAACTGACTGAGCCACACAGGCGCCCCTCAAGCTCCGGATTTTTTTTTTTTTTCCAACGTTTATTTATTTTTGGAACAGAGAGAGACAGAGCATGAACGGGGGAGGGGCAGAGAGAGAGGGAGACACAGAATCGGAAACAGGCTCCAGGCTCTGAGCCATCAGCCCAGGGCCTGACGCGGGGCTCGAACTCCCGGACCGCGAGATCGTGACCTGGCTGAAGTCGGACGCTCAACCGACTGCGCCACCCAGGCGCCCCTCAAGCTCCGGATTTTAATGATGAGGAAGGATGACTCCAGAGGCAAATGACTGGAATCCATCTAAAAACAAACTCTTCTAAACCACACACGTGCACACACACACATACTCACACACACACACACACACACACACACTACCCATACATACACATACATGCATGCATATACCACACACTCATACGTGCGCACACACTTAAACACACTCAAATACACACACACCCATATACACACTCACATGCATACACACACACACACGTACACACCAGGAAGCAGCTCCAGATCTTTTTACCACTACACCCGCCTCAACGGAGACCAGAAGAACCATTCAAAGCCACCAATGAGAAAAAAACAAAGGCAAAGTGATGAGGCCAAAGCTGGAACTTCAAAACCTTTTCACGGGGAAGATGTGGGTGGAAAGGGGTCTTGGACTCCCCTACAGGCCGGCATTCCCCTTCATCCTTTCTCACGGTAACGGAAACACTGAAAACCAAGCCTCTTGTCATCCATCCAGTGGACATGAACACTTAACTATAAGAACTATCGTGGATGTGGTCCAAGAACTACTTACCAGTGAGCTCTAAGAGAAGCCCACACTCAGGTAAGGACCTGACAGGTGCCTCTTCACAGTCGTTTCCAAAGGCTTCCAAGATGGGTGAGCCCATGGCTTCCATCTAGGTTTGGTTTGGGGGGAAATTAACTTTTCTTTTCCAATGTTCTTATATTTTATGAAGAAAATGAAACCAAACTACTATATGTGAGACCCATCACTCTTTTACCATAAAGGCACACAGATCCGTAGGTCTACTTCTCTGCTTGTTTTTAACCTTTTACAGAAATATAACCAGCCGGGTCCTGGTAAACTTTTGACAACCAGCTTTCCAAATGCGGTTCTGAAGTGCACATTGGTTGATATTTTTAATTTACCTTAACAACAGGGAAGTGAAAAATAACACAGTAAAGACGTATTTTGGAACTTCACTCATTCTTCCATGATGTGAACACTGTCTTTGCCAAACCAGATCACAGGTTTCCAAGACTGGAAGAATGTCTCCCTGACTTCTTTTATAGCATTCCCAGACACAAAGCACTTTTAAATGTAATCTGCATTATTAGCATTCCCTTCACTTTCTTCAAGCTACGCAATCAACAACACGATAAATCAAGCCCCACTTTGCAGCATCTGCTGGCTCCCATGGTGTAAATTCTGCCACTACGACCGATTTCAAGCTGCTGATGTCATGTCACCCAGGGTTCAGGAGCAACCATTACATCGGACTTGCATCGTGCAGAGACCATGGATGTGAATCATTGCAAGAGCGGAGAGAAGTGATTAAAGTCACTTCCTAAAATCATTAGGAAGTGATGAGTTTTGAGTCTTTATTACATCTGCCTTAAATGTAATGTATTTAATTGTGGGTTTATGTAATTCAATTTTTGACGATGGTCGTGATGAACTGGCGCTCACAAAATTCTGGGAAATGTAACAATGGGCTCTTGTGAACCACTCCAGCACACCGATGAAATATACATGAAGAAGCGTTCTACAGAAGTGCCTGGGTGGCTCAGTAGGTTAAGTGTGGGACTTTGGCTGATGTCATGATCTAGCAGTTCATGAGTTCAAGCCCCGCGTTGGGCTCTGTGCTGACAGCTTGGGGCCTGGAGCCTGCTTCGGATTCTGTGTCTCCCCCTCTCTCTGCCGTCTCTCTGTCTCCCCCTCTCAAATATAAACATTAAAAATTAAAAAAAAAAGAAGAAAAGAAAGAAAGAAATGCCCGACAATCAGCACCCACAGTGAGAAACACAACATAACCAGATCCCCTCAAGCAGACCTCGAGGTTCCTCGCTGTCACTAGCCTCTTTTCCTCCGCTCCCTTGGTGGGTAGCCAATCCCCTGACTTCAACAGCACGGATTACTGTGCCTCTTTGCAGGTCATACAAATGGAATCACAAACCTGCAGTTTGAAGTGCTACCGATAGAGGCCTCTCGTGAGGCAAAGACGGAAGGCTCCCACAGGACTGGGGAAATGTTCCTCCCAAATCCGGTTCTGGGAGCTTACTCGCCTCTCTCTCTCTCTCTCCCCCCGCTGTAAGCCATGGGTTACTCGTGCCAGGGTGGGAGAAGATAGAGAAATAACCGAGCGCGCTATCTGAGCATGAGTGAGTCCCCAGAGGAGATCTCGGGCCACAAGTTTCCCAGGGGAAATAGGGGAACCAAGTTTGGGCAGAGGAATCCCAGCGGGGACTTTGACCTCAAACCCTGGTGTGGTCTGCCTGGGAGCTAGCTGGGCGATGAGCAATGAGGCCTGCTTCTGCCCAGATCATAACAGGCGCGGCTGTCCCCGTGACTCCTTTATCCAGACAAGGTGAACCCCCTGAAAAACACATCAAGGGAAACATAGAGGAAAGTACAACACAGAGGTTATGTTCTGGGACTCAGAGCTACATAGGTTTCAATCACTGCCTCTTCACTTACTAGCTTTGTAAACTCGGGCAAATACCTTAACTTCTCTGAAACTTTGCTTATCCATAGAATGGGAACAATAAAACTCTCCTTGCCAGTTGGTTAACGGATTTTAAGTAAGATCATATATGCGAAGCAAGAAGTCATGTATATTGTTACCAGTGATTATCTTTATACTCAGGGGATGAGGGGAGGACTTCTATTTTGCTGAGATATTACAGGCTGAACTGACAGCATATGGAAATATGGGGATTAACACTGCTCGGCATAGTATATAAACAGCTACTTTGCTTGGGCAAGGACTTATATGCACATGAATGCATACACACCTCACATATATACATTGACTTTTTCATAAATAGAATAGACAAACGATTTGGGGGGAGAAGCTTTTAAATTTTTTCCTTTTTGCCACTTTTACCCATTGGTTAGTATAATAAACAGATATACATGCTTCAGCCTATCATTGAATCTTTGTCAACAAACCAATATATTGCATTCTGTAGTTCTGTCCATGCTTGTATAAAATAATTTACATACACACACACAGACACACACACGGTTTTACAGAAATAGGTTCCTATAATGCTGTTTTCTGTATCTTGCTATTCTTAATATAACATAAAAATCTTTCCAAATTAACAAATATACTCTATTATTTTTAGTGGCTGCATATCACCCTAATGGGTGGATGTTCTATAATTAGGTCAGCCGTTTCTCAGTTGGAGGGTCCGTGCTTTGTTTCTACTTGCTTGCACAGAGCACAATGCTGCAATAAACATCCTTACACCTTTACCATTATAAGCCTTTTAAGATATATGTCTCGATGTGTTTTTTAATACAAAATATTTTATCTTGGGAGCGCCTGGGTGGCTCAGGCAGTTAAGCATCTGACTTTGACTCAGATCATGATCTTACAGTTCATGAGTTAAAGCCCCACATCCAGCTCTCTGCTGTGAGCATTGAACCCACTTCGGATCCTCTGTCCCTCTCTCTTTCTCTGCCCCTCCCCTGTTCATTCTCTGTCTCTTTCTCGGAATAAATAAACTTAAAAAAAATACTTTATTTCCATGGGGAAGATCCCCCAGAGAGGGTTTTCCAGGCCAAGGTGGTCATGCATTTTTTATTCTTTTATTTACTTTTTTATTTTTTTAATGTTTATTAAACATTAAGAGAGAGCGCGCCCGCACGCGCGCGCTCGCGAGTGGGGGAGGGGCAGAGAGAGAGGGAGACACCATCCAAAGCAGGCTCCAGGCTCTGAGCTGTCAGCACAGAGCCCCATGTGGGGCTCGAACCCACAAATCATGAGAGATTGTGACCTGAGCTGAAGTCAGATGCTCAACAGACTGAACCATCCAGGTGCCCCTGCATTTTTTATTCTAAATAGTTTTCAGATTGCATTCACAGAAGTCCAAAAAGATTTCCATTTCCACCAGCCCCATGTGAGAGTATGCTTGTTCCCAGGTCCCTGGCAGTAATAGGCTTAGCCTTCTTTTTTTAATTTGTTTAGGCTTTTTACGTCTTTTTATTACGGGCATTTTCAAACATCTCGAAAAAAAAATAGAACAATATAGTGAACCCCCAAATACTCACAACCCAGCTTTGGCAATTATCAACGTTTTGCCATTACTTTGCCTTCTTTTTAATTTTTGCAAATTTATGGGCATAAAGTGATATATGTGTTACTTTTTAAAAATCACATTTTTGCATTTCTCTGACTGCTCATGATTTTGAGCACATTTTCACATGTTTGCAGTTGATCTTCTGTGAGTTTTTATTCATATAGTCTTTGCATAATTTTTGGTTGTTTGTCTTTCTCTTGCCAATTTATAGGAGCGGTTTGTAGTATATATGTTAATCCTTGTTGTCTTCTGTCTTGCCAATATTTTTCTAATCTGATGTTTGTTTATGGTATCTTTTGTCCTCCTAAAGTTTTTCATTTTTTACATATTTCAAATACATCTGTGTCTTTTTCTCTTTTATAGTTCCATATTTTCTTTACTGCGTAAGAAACTACCCTCTACCACCAGCAGCGCCAAATGTAAGCTGGTACAACCACTTTGGAAAATTACTGAGCAAAATCCACAGAAGCTGAACATACATACATCCCTATGATCTAGCAGGTCTGCTCGCAAGTAAGTAGCCAACAGAAATACAAAGATACGGTCCTCAAGAGATAAGTGCGAGAATATTCACAGCACTCCATGATAGCCAAAAACTGGTAGGAAAAACACCTAATGCCTGTCAAGGGCAATTACCAGTAATTATATGAGTTACTATTCATATAATAGTAATTGTGGTAATTCATGCAATTAATGCATTTTTTAATTGAAAAAAGAGCCAGACATAGAAGAGAACATACAGTATGATTCCATTTGTATAAATATCAAAAATCAGCACAACTAATTTCTGGTGTTGTAAGTCAGGATAGAGGTTACTCTTAGAATGTGTCACAAGCGACCTTGTGGCATTGCTGGTCATGTTCTGTTTCTTGATCTGTGTACAGGTTAAATAGATGAGTTCACTGTGTAGCCTATGATTTGTATGCTTTTCTGTAAGTTTGATGTATTTTAATAAGAAATTGACAAGATGCACACGAAAGCCTGCACATAAGTGTGTTTATATCAGCTTTATTCGTACCTGCCGAGATTCAGAAGTAATCAAGATGTCCTTCAGTAGGTAAATGGATAAATAAACTGTGTTACATCAGATGAAAGAATACTACTCAGTGCTAAAAAGAAAGAAGCTGTCAAGCCATGAAAAGACATGGCAGAACCCTAAAGGCAAATTAGTAGTTGAAAGAAACCCATCTGAAAAGGCCACAAACTCTGTAATGATCCCAACTACAGCAGAGCCTTGGATTGCGGGTAACTTGTTCTCTGAGTGTTCCACAGGATGAGCAAACATTTCTAATACATTTTAACTTGATAAACGAGTGATGTCTTGCAGTCAAGTAGTATGTGACGCTGAACATCACATGATCACAACTGAGCCAATGGTTCTTCTCTCTCTCTCTCTCTCTCTCTCTCTCTCTCTCTCACTGCAGGATTGTGGGTGATCATCTCCCATGCTCGGATGCTCGGTCTCAGGCAGAAACCAGTGATGTTTCGGAACGTTGGAACGTGCCCACAACGGACACTGCTGTATTTTTGGTCACTTCAAAGCACCTATGGACAGTCCTTTGCTTTTTCATACAAGAGTAAGCTTAGGAATGCTTTGCTTCATTCCAGGTCATTGGATAGGTTTCTTTGTAAAGTTGCACAAAATGAAAAAGATTCCATTGAGCCAACAGATAGCAGTGATTCTGTTAGTGATATGAAAATCATCCTACACAGTAACCCTCCTCTCTCGTCTCCCTCACACCAGCCATGAAGGTGTTCAAAGGTATGTGTGGGTTGATTTGTTTATTTTTCTTTATATTTTGTATTTTCTCTATTATTTTGTATTATATTACAGCATTGTAATTACTTTTATATGAATATTTTTAGGTTGTGGAACAAATAATCTGAGTTTCCATTATTTCTTATGGGGAAATTCACTTTGATCTACAAGTGCTTTGGATTACAAGCATGTTTCCAGAACAAACTATGCTCACAAACCAAGGTTTTACTGTACATAACATTCTGGAAAAGGCAAAAACATGGACACAGTAAAAACATCGGTGGTTACCAGGGATTAAAGAGGAGGGAGGGATGAAGAGGCAGAGCACAGAGGATTCTGAGGACAGTGAAAATGCCTTGTATTATATTCTAATGGTGGATGTATACATTTGTCCAAACTCATAGAATGTACCACTCATGAGTGGACCCTAACGTAAACTGCGGACCTTGGGTGCCAATGATGCATCCAGGTAGGTTCATCAGTTGTAACAAAGGTACAGGGGGGGACATTGATAACAGGAGTAACTTATGAATGTGTGGGGGCAGGCAATATATAGGAAATCTCCGGACTTTCCACTCAGTCTTGCTATAAATCTAAAACTGCTATAAAAAATAAAACCTATGGTTAAAAAAAGAGAGAAAGGTAACAGATGGTAGCTGCATTTGTGGTGAGCATAGCATAATGTAGGGAGCTGTTGAATCACTGTGTGGTAAACCTAACACTAATGGAACATGGTGTGTCGGCCATACTTCAAGTTTTAAGAAGGCAAATACAAGAGGCAGAGAGAGGGAGAGAGGGAGAAAGAGAGAGAGAGAGAGAGACATAAAGATTTACTTGCTTTCTGATGGATAATTATACCAAGGCACTTAATAAATTTTCCATTGAATTAAATATCATCTTTGTCATTTATTAAATTCTCACTTACAATGATATATGTTTATGGATTCTCTATTTGATCCAACCAATATATGTATCTACTTGTCAATCCCCATGGTAAAATTATATTGATATTGTAGTTTAACAGTATATTCTGATATCTGGTAACATAAGTCCCCTTTCCATTACTCTTCATTTTCACACTTTTCTCGACTATTCTCAAGCATTTATTCTTGCATATGATCTTTATGTTAGCCAAGTTTTTTAAAGTCCGGAGTTAATAGAATTTCATTATACTTATAACTGGTTAGGAGAAAATTGACGTTTTAATTACATGAAATCTTCCCACCCAGGGTCACAGCTTTCAATTTGTTCACATTTCGTTTTATATCCTTCATAAGACTTTATCAGTTTCTTCATAGAGGTCCTGTGCCTTTCTAGTTAAACTCATTCCTAAGCATTTTCTTTTTATTGCTCTCATGCTGGGAATATTTTTCCCGTCACTATTTCTGTTTTCTCCACTCTTTTGCTAGAATGGAGAAAGGCTATTGGTTTATGTCTATTTGTCCAAGAGCAGAGCATTTAAGAGCACGAATTGAGGTATGGAGAAGAGACATTAACTTTACTTCGTATAACTCCATTTACCGTTTTATTTTAAGCTCCCTTTGTGCCGGGTGGAAGCAATTCAGCCCCGTCTGGGTTTTCCCAGCTTTCGTCCAGGGCAGGGTTAAGTTCCATGGAGTTTGCATAATGCCAGGAGGCAAGAGGACACTGAGTCCTTGACATCATCGGTCCTGGCTGGCATCTCTTGAGATGCCGTTGGGTCCTGTCTCTCGTCCTTACCAGTCTCTGCTGCAGTTGTTCCTCTTTCGTTCTGAGGAGGCTCTCTCTCTCCCTCACTTCTCTCTCTCCCACTCCCCCTCAGGCATCTGGAAAATATTCCCCCACCTCCACATCACACTAGACAGTGGGCACCTCCCTAACCCCTCCCAACCCCCGCGGCCCAGACCCAGCATAGAGCGTCTCCAGGCCCACTGCTTCTCCAGTCTCCACTCTGAAGCCAGACACCCCCTCTGCTCTTGATCCCACAAAGCTACGCGGGGTCCTGTCCTTGGGTGAGGGCGATGCAGAAGCTTCCTCTCTGAGCCCAGGGGCGGGGCGGGGGGGGCACTTTTCCACTTTTCCACCCTCATTATTTATTCTCTCAGGGCTAGGTTCACGCCCTGAGGTATTCAAGCACTCAAAAGCTAAAAGAAGCTTCCTTTTCTCTCTTTCTTCCCTTCTCTGAGGCGATAAATTCAGAGCAACTCCGCCTGAATAGAAGGGCTGTCAGGGAAAATGAAGTTCTGGACGGCAAAACATTGTTAATATTTCAACATCGTAGCCCATTAAAACATACTGGCGTAGGGAAAAAGAACAATACTGGAGAAAATACAACAGAATGTTAACAGAGATGCTCTGTTTCCAGGAGGTGAAACCATGAATGAATTTTGTTTTATTTCTATTTCTCTGGATTTTATAAAGGTTCTACAATGTGTGTTATTCATATCATCACACACATAAAAAATGATTTATGTGAGTTCATTTGTAGGTTGCCTATGCAAATCGGGTTGATTTGCATGAGAAATGACTGTGAATCCAAGCATAATTGACAGACACAATGTACGTTCCAAGGAAATGTACAGCCGTATGAAACATAAAGCATGAAGGAGGCTTCATTCACACCCTCAGTAGCTTGGGTTGGTTTCTAGAGCGACAAGCAATCGCTCGTGCTATGAAGTTAGGACCACTTGCCAACTGGGAGCCTTGGAACAGTTAAGCCTGAAGGGGTAACCAAGCAAACCACAGACTTTATGATGTTCACGTTTCAAAAAGAGGCCTTTCGCCACGAGGCAGTTGGGTTTTTTAAGGCTGCAGTTGATGAAAACATGATTAGAGGGTGCCTTAGATCAGGGAGGTTCTTAAAAACAGAGCCTGAGGCAGGGATTCTTGCTCAGTGATGGGATGAACTCTCTGAGAGACGGGGGAGGGAGTGAAGCATGAGAAACTCCGCAGCACAAATTGTACCAGAGGTGGCTTCACCTTGAGGCGAAAGGGCCAGTCCCCGCCCCGTGTCAGTCAGTCATGGGCAGGAGGGCACGGGATGCTCCAGTCAACCAAGGGCAATTTTGTGGAGACGCAGGCCCCTGTGAGCCCTCAGCAGCCCATCCTTGGAGCAGCGGAAGGATGGGGTTCCAGCCAGGCATGATTTAGTTGGTAGTTCTAGGTAATCGTGAGCTGATTGCAGCGTGGGTCGGGGCCATGTGCGGGAGTAGGTGACACTGGAGACACCAATGGTGGCGGCATCCTTGGGGTGGAGAGGAAGGCTATGGGCCAGCTAGCTGAGAACTCTTCGGTGGCTGTGGGGGCCGTGACCAAGAAGGCCAGAGATGACAGAGAGGAAGAGGCAGAGAGAGAGGCGGAGCCAGGCTGTCTGATGGTCAGATCAGCAGTGATTTTTACCCAAGGAAGAAGGAGAAATGCATGAGCCCAAACTTGACAACTCATTGGACCCCTGCAGGCCCTGGCTGACCAAGTCGGGAGGTCTGCCTACAACAAGGACTGTAACCACCCCAGCAAGGGGTGCCCTGAGGCCGTACTGTCTGATATCCAAGGCGGGGAAACGTGGAAGTTCTACAAAGACAGGGACCTTATCTGTCCTGCTTACCGGGCTGCATAATGAGTGAATATTTACTGAAAGAATGAGTCCATCAGTTCACCCATATTTCATCACCTCTCAGTGGAGGCCCCTAGCATAGTAACAGCACGAGCTTTGAGGGGAGACGCCTGAGTCTGAATTCCAGCGTGAGCCTCAGCTTTTCCATCGGGAGTGCGGTGAAGATTGAATGAGCTAATAACGAAGGGTGTAGAGCGCTTGATACAGCACTTGGCCGGTGGGAAAGTCCACGAATGGCCTCCGCAGGTAACCTCCCCGAGCCATCTCTAGCAGGGTGACTGGGGGGTGAGTGTGATCGGAAGGGCGGGGGAAGGAGCGGGACGCGGGCTGAGGTTGCGCCCCAGCCTCTGTGTACCCAAGTGGCCCAGCCCTGGGCGGAGTCTCCTCCGGGCCAGGCGGGGCCGTGCTGTCCCCCGGAGGCACTGAGGGACCGGCTATGGCGAGTGGCGCCCAGGGATGCGGCCGTTGGCCCCCGCTCCACCTCGGGCTCCTGCTCCAGCTCGCCGCGCTACTCCGGACGCCGGGGCTCCAGGTGAGAAGTGGGGCGGCCGCAGAGTCTCCCAGGTCAGGGGCGGGGGGAGGGGTTGGCGCCCAGCGGAGCAACAGGGGCCGCCTTGCCCTCCTCCGGGTCCAGGTGGCCCCAAGTTGGACCCTGCCGGGAAAAACCTCCTAGCTGTGGGGGGTTGCCTTTGCCCCCGCGAACACCTGATTGGAGAGATGGGCCAGCGTGGAAAGGCGCTGGTGGAGGGAACAGCCGCCCCTCCTGCAGCATGGGGGTGCAGGTGGAGAGAATAGCCCGGGGGCGGGGAAGGGGGGGCGGGGGCGGGGGGGGGGGGTGTTGCTTGGCCTCCTAAAAGTCCTGGGATGCGGGCTGGGACGTGGGATCAACTTAAGGGTCCTCTGTCTAGAAATGCGCCCACATACCCAGTTTTACAAATTCAGGCGGCTCACAGTCGTTCTCCCAAACCACGACTGGACCCTGGGCTCAGAACCTCTGGGATAAATAAGTAGGAGGTGTGGGAATCGGGTCCAGCCCCCCTAGGAGGTAAGAGTCCGGTTTTATAGAAATGCCTGGAGTGGGCAAAGGCACCCAGGCTAGGACCCACTCGTCGGGCCTGAAGCCCCAGGACCACTAACTGGATCATGCAGGTGGCTGTTCGCGCCATTCCACTGTCCTGCTTCCAGCTCTGGGTCCACCCTTGGTTGCCAAGTAGGAATGTGAGCCGGGTGTGGCCGCAACAGGTCTCTCCAGAAAATTTAGAAAGACTGGAAATGAGACAAATTAGA
Organism: Lynx rufus; assembly: GCF_022079265.1. Taxonomy (NCBI): domain Eukaryota; kingdom Metazoa; phylum Chordata; class Mammalia; order Carnivora; family Felidae; genus Lynx; species Lynx rufus. Next base: position 6,251,755 of record NW_025814838.1, read on the forward strand.
AATTCGGATTTTTAAAAGTGAAACCTCTCCAATTTTAAAAATTGGTCGCTAATTAAAAACACATTTGTAAACACATGGATGGTCAAGCCACTCAGCTGTGGGCAATCAGCCTGCAGCTTCTTCTCAGAGCGCAAAGCAGGCTGGGAGAAGAGAGGGGCCAAGAGGCTGTTTGCTGCCCCTCCACCAAGACCGTTGGCTCAGCTCCAAACCTGAGGGTCCTGGAGCAGGATGTGGCGTTTGCAAGGGTGCGGCGGGGCCACCCGGATGTTAGGGTTCCTGCTAGGAGCCCAGCCTCACCCTGTTTGCTCAAGGAGGGGCTAGAGCAGGTGAGTTAGCCCAGTGGAGGCCAGATGCAAGGGCAGCTCTGGCCCTCCCTCCCTTGGCCACCCCGAGCCTTGGTCCACAGGACCCCTGGAGCCTGGCACCAGAAGCAGCTGGGCCGGTTGGGGGGGTCACCCCAAGAAAAGCCACAGTGTGGCAAAGGAGGAAAAGGTTGCAGGTATCAGAGAGATGCCAGCAGTCGTTCCGCGTGCTTTTAGGCTAATTACCTAACCGGCATGAGCCTCAGTCTCCCCGGCGCTGGGGAGAATAGCACCCATCTCGTAGGGAGACTGTGAAGTCCTTTCGTAAAGCCCTTTCGTCTTCTTTGGAAGACCAGGAAGAATTGAGGGGTGGGGAAGAGGACAGATTTTAGACACTGTGGGAGCCACCTCACCCCCCCACCCCCCAGTTCCCACTGTAACCCCTCTCTAGGGTCAAGGAGATCAATGGGGGCAGCCAGCAGCTTCCCCAGTCCTGCTTCCTTCTTTGTCTGCCCCCCGCCCCCCGCGAGAAGGGGAGTCACAGCCAGCCTTGCATGCAGTGAGGACAAGGGGTGCCCCCAGGCTCCTCAGAGAAGGTGACTTTGTTTCCCACTTCAGGTCCAGAGCCTCAGGCCGGAGAGCCTCCTGCTGGTGTCCACCCTGGATGGAAGTCTCCACGCACTGAGCAAGCAGACGGGGGACTTGAAGTGGACGCTGAAGGATGGTGAGCAAGGGGCAGTCACTCTTCCTTCCTTGGACCCTGAGTTGGGGGTTGGGGGGGGGTCACCGTGCATGGAAGATAAGTGCCTGGGGTCTAGGCTCCAACAAGCCAGTCTCTGCAGGCAGCTGCACCACTTCCCAGCTGCATGGCCTTGGGAAAGTCACTTCGCCCCTCCGAGCCTCAATGTCCTTACCTGTAAAATGGGGCCAAGGGTAATGACCCTACTTCACAGAGTTCTCGGGAGGATTAAATTACATGCATGTCAAATGAGTGGCTCAGTGCCTGGCCCACAGTAAGCACCCCATGAATTTGAGCTGTGCTTGTCAGCGGGCGGTATGGAGGGGGTTACTCATACTTCATGTCCCTGTGCCCACAGATCCCATCCTCCAAGGGCCAATGTATGTCACCGAGTAAGTGAACCTGCGGTCTTTGAAGGAGGGGGCATCGGGAGATGGGGAGGCCACAGTTGTCTGGAGGGGGTTCGGCGGGCCGGGGCTAGGGGCATGTTGGAAGGAAGGGAAGAGGTTTGGATCTGGAGCTGTGTGGCGCCTCCTACTAGCTGGGGAAGGTGGCGGCAAAGGGGGCCTTCAGGAAACCAGGGGGCATGAGCCTAACCCTCCCCCTGTTCCTCTCTGCCCCACAGGACAGCCTTTCTCTCAGACCCAGCCGATGGCAGCCTATACGTCTTGGGGACCCAGAAACAGCAGGGATTGATGGTGTGTTTCCTACAGTGCTTGGGATGGGAGAGGGCCTGGGCTTCCGTTAGCCAGAGCATGGGGGCGCCGAATGGTCAGCGTCTGTGTGCCCTGCAGAGGCTCTGGGTGCATTATGGGAAGGCTGTCCGGAGGGACCTGCTGAAAGGGGGTGGTGTGGTGGTTCGAGCCATCTACAGAGCAGGCTGTCGGGCCTCTGAGGGTGTCCCAGGGCCTTCTCCAGGACTGTGGGGGCTTCAAGGGGGGAAGGGACGCATCATTTAGTTTTGCCAAGTGCATAGTTACCCCAAAACCCAATGGCTGAAAATGCCAGCCACTTATTTAGCCCACAATTCGGGGGGGGGTGGCACTTCAGGCTGCACTGAGCGGGTGGTCTTGACTAAGCTTGCTCAAGCCTCTGTGGCCGGCTCCTGGTCCACTGGATGGTTGTCGTGCCGACGGTTGGTGGTTGGCTGGCTTTTGAGAGGGGCCGCTGGGCCACGTGTCCCTCATCCTTGTCAGGTGAGCCTGGGCTTGTCCACGTGTTGGCAACAAGGGAGCCGAAGAGAAGGCCAGGCCTGTGCACAAGCACTTGCCCAACTATGCTTGTATCACATTCTCTGATGTCTCATTAGCCAAAGCAAGTCCAGCGGCCGAGCGCAGAGTCAAGCGGTGAAGAAATAGACTCCAGTTGTTTGGGGGAGTTGCTGAAAAGTCGCAAAGGGGCGTGCACAGAGGGGAGAAGAGGAACTTGCGGCCGTTTCGGCTGCCTTCTACATCAGGACGCCTATGGGGGCTGTTGAACGCGACTCTGGATTTGTCACAAGGAACGGGGCGGAATGCGCTGTGTCAGAACTTTGTGCCATAGGAAGGCTGCCAGAAAGGTCTCAAGTACGTGTAGGAAGCTGAGTTGACAAGCGATGTTAGCACGGAAGTCAGGCGAGGTCCCGGCAGCAAACAGCACATTCCAACAGGTTAGCTCGAGGACGTGCTATTAAAGGACTGACCTACAAAGGTGCGGGCAGAGTGTGGGAAGCCACGGGGCCCCGTGCAGTATCCCGTGGCCCATAACAGTGGGGGGCCGTTATCAGCCCTAAGCCCAGGGGGAGCGGGGACGTTGGCTCTTACGGTGTCCATGCAGGAGCGACACGTGTCTCTTCTGCTCCGTTCCCATTGGCTAAAGCAAGTCATGGCCGCGTGTACTTTAAGCAGGAAAGAAGGACAATCCCAGAAGAAGAACCAGAATATTTGTGAGAAGTGTTCCTCCTCCCCCAGCCAATCTTCCAACTCCAATTTAAGGTCCAAGCTCTTTCCCAGCCTGTGACCTTACAGCCAGCCGCCCTCACTTCCGGCCACTCTTCCTTTCTCTACCCCCGCCCTCCCAGGTTCGCTGGCCTTCTTGCTGTTCCTCAAATATGCCGGTCGGTAGCTCTCCCTGCCCAGGGCCTCTACACCGGGGCCATCCCTCCACTCAGAGCTCTTCCTGCACGTGACCTTATGGCTCACCTCCTCGCTCGGCTTGGGTTCTCACTACCCTGGCCCGCTGCTCTGAAATAGCATCTCAAGGGGTGCCTGCGTGGTCGAGTGACCGACTTCCGCTCAGGTCATGATCTCGTAGTTGATGAGTTCAAGCCCCGCATCAGGCTCTCTGCTGTCAGCGCGTTGCCCACTTGGGGTTCTCTCTCTGCACTTCCCCTGCTCTCTCTCTAAAATAATAAACATTTAAAAAATCTTTAAAAGAGCATCTCAAACCACTCTATCCCAGTTCAGTAAGTTGTTTTTTTCCTTTTTTTGTGGCATTCATCATTACTCGGTGTTACGTTATGTATTTTGTTGTTTATTATCTCTCCCTTCCACACGCCAGAAATGTAACTCTACGCAGGAAGGAATTTTGTCAGTCTCCGTTACTACTGGTCCTGGCACCTGGCTAATAATAGGTGCTCATTAAATTGTTGAATGAATGAGTGAACTCTTTCCAGCGATCTTTCTTCAGTCCCCCACATTAGGTAGTTCCACTTGTGCTTTCTTATCACAGCACGAGCTGTACCTACCAATTACAGGTTGTAATGACTCCTTTTGTTGTCAGTGCTGACTACGCCCCTGGGAAGCCCGGCTTCTCTTGCCCTCAGTCCTAGAGTGTGCTTCGAGTGGCGACAGTTCTGTATGTGGAGTTTGGGGATTTTTTTCATTTTGATACAATTTCCAACATAAGAGAGAAAAAAGCAGGGCGCCTGGGTGGCTCAACTGGTTTCAGCGTCTGACTCCTGATCTCTGCTCAGCTCATGATCTCACGTGAGTTTGAGCCCTTCATTGGGCTCTGTGCCGACAGTGTGGAGCTTGCTTGAGATTCTCTCTCTTTCTCTCTCTCTCCCCCTCCCCTGCGCTCGCTCTCTCTCTCAAAAAAGAAAGAAATGGGGCACCTGGGTGGCTCAGTCGGTTAAGTGTCCACCTTTGGCTCAGGTTGTGATCTCATGGTTCGTGACTTTGAGCCCCGTCTCGGGCTCTGTGCTGACAGCTCAGAGCCTGGAGCCTGCTTTGGGTTCTGTGTCTCCCTCTCTCTCTCTCTGCCCCTCCCCCACTTGTGCTCTGTCTCTCAAAAATAAACAAATAACATCAGAAAGAAAGAAAAATGCAAGAATAGTACAAAGAAATTCTTTATTCCCTTTACACAGATTCATCAATTTTTAACATCTTATTACCTTTGCTTTATCATTCTTCCTTAATGGATAGGTGATAGATAGATAGACAAGGTATATACACACTTTCTTTTTTTAAATTAAAAAAAAATTAAAGTAATCTCTACACCCAAGGTGGGGCTCGAACTTACAACCCTAAGATCAAGAGTCCCGTGCTCCACCACCTGAGCCAGCCAGGCGCCCCTATGCAATTTCTGTTTCTGAACTGTTTGTGAATGAGTTGCAGACCTGCCTCTTCACCCCTCAAGGGGGACTGCGTATTCCTAAGGATGAGTATAAATGATCAAAAGCAGGAAATTTAACGTGGATGCGATAGTATTATCCAATCCACAGTCCATGGTAGTTTAAGTGTCCCATTGGTGTCCTTTATTGTTTTCCTCATCCAGAATCTGACCCAGGATCACCTGCTGTGTTTGGTCATCATGTCTCTTGGGTGTCCTTTAGTCTGGAACCGATCCTCAGCTTCTCTGAGGCCGTCCTGGCCCTTGAAGCCCTGAGGTCCCTGCAGCTGTTTAGAGGAGGATGTCAGGCCGGATCCATCAGGTGGCATCTCGGGAAGGAGCGGGGGATTTCCCCAGTTCAAGAGGCTGTGTAGCAAAGTGGTTAAGTGTGCTGGCTCCGAAAACTGATCACCTGGGTCTAAGGCCTGGCTCTGCCGTTTACCAGCGGTGTGACAATAGCCGAGTTACTTACCCTCTCTGGGAAAGGAAGATTCGAATAATTGTACCTAGTGAGTAGGTCGTATGTGTTTTTCTGCTCTTTCTCCTTCCCGGAAACTTTCCCTCTCAGAGGCTGCCGTTTACCATCCCCGAGCTGGTTCATGCCTCCCCGTGTCGCAGCTCTGATGGCGTCTTCTACACGGGTAAGCATCTCTCCGGCCTGCGGGTCCAGGTCCGGCAGGGACGGGGACCTAGTCACGGTGGGCCAGCTGGGCACAGGACAGCTGGGTTGCACAGCCTGTCCCAGGCCATCCTGAGGGCTGGCACGCCTTCCACCTCCACAGGCCGGAAGCAGGATGCCTGGTTTGTGGTGAACCCTGAGTCGGGAGAGACGCAGATGACGCTGACCACGGAGGGTCCCTCTACCCCCCGCCTCTACATCGGCCGAACACGTGAGTCAGGCCCCAGCTGCTCCCCAAGCTGTGGGTGTCCGGCCCCCTCCTTTGTGCTGCCCAGGCCTGGCTGTTGGCTGTCCAAGTTGAATCCAGGCCAGTCAGTCAATCTTTAGTCAACAACCGTTTCACTGAGTGCTAAACAAGGAGCTGAGGACACAGCAGTAACCCAAACATCCTGTGATGCTCACAGACTCTGGCCTCCAGGACGGGTGCCAGGTGGTACTCCCTGGGGCTGGGGGCGGGGGAGGACTCTCACGTGGGTACCCCTGGTAACCCTGCTTCTGGGCACTCGCAGAGTACACGGTCACCATGCATGACCCCAAGTCCCCGGCCCTGCGCTGGAACACCACCTACCGCCGCTACTCGGCACCCCCCATGGATGGCTTGCCTGGGAAATGTGAGTGTCCCCTTTCTCTGGCTCCGACCTTGGAGCAAGGTCCCCAACTCAGGGGACTCTAGGTGGCATCCACGACCAAGCCCCACCACATTCTGAATGACACACCCTTGATGGGTGACCCTAAGTGAACCCCTTAACTCCCAGCCTGACACCCACTGAACGATCCTTAACATCCTAGTTCCTCCATATCCCCAATGAGCTGAGCCAGGTAACTCTGGGTGACTCCCCTTGTCCTGAGTGACCCAAGCAACCCTCAAACACTCTGAGGAGTCCCCACATGTCCTGACTGACCCCCAATGTTGAACGACCCCTGAGAGATGACTCTAAGTGATCTCCCCCAAGATTAACCCCTCTCAGGTAATTCTGACCACTCCCTTGATATTATGACTGTCCTACCCAGTTGCCTGAGTGACCTTACAGGTGCCCCTAAGCTACTCCTTGTACGCTGACTTCATCGTTTTATGAGAACCCAAGCAAATACACATAAACATCACAACGGACACTCCAGGGCCCCTAACTAACCCCTTCACACTCTAAATGGCTCCCAAGTGACCCACATGCCTCTAGGCCACCCTGATTGACCTCTCCTGGGTGATATGATATCAATCAGACTATGGCTGACTACCCCACATCCTAAGTGACCTCTCTCAAGTGACCTGGACTGATTCACACACCTTAAGTCACCTTTGGACCACCCTGACAGAGCCCTCCATTCTACACAGCTCTCCAATTGACCCTGACTAGTCCCCTGACCGATCAAAGCGACCCAGTGAAATGTGACTGACCTTCCCATGTCCTCATAAGCCTCCAGGTGATCTCACCTGGCCCCCACACACCTGAGTGGCCCTCCTGATGGCCTACCTCGGGCAGCTTCCCCACCCCAAGATGCTCTGAGATGCCTCACATCCAAGCTCCCTGGCCATATCTCCCCAGCTGTCTTTCTTGGCAGACATGAGCCACCTGGCATCCTGTGGGATGGGCCTGCTGCTAACCGTGGACCCAGGAAGTGGGGTGGTGCTGTGGACACAGGACTTGGGCATGCCCGTGATGGGAATCTACACCTGGTACCAGGACAGCCTGCGTCAGCTGCCCCATCTCACGCTGGCTCGAGACACCTTGCATTTCCTCGCCCTCCGCTGGGGCCACATCCGACTGCCTGCCTCAGGCGCCCAGGACACGGCTACCTACTTCTCCGCCTTGGACACCCAGCTTCTGTAGGTGCCCATCCCTGGGACTGGGGAGGAGCCCTCTGGACAGGTGTGATGTTTGAGGATGACACACTTGTACAGCTGAACCAGCTGGTTCAAACTGGTTATTTACCAAACTGATTGATAAATAACCAGTGCCCAGTATCACCCCCCCACCCACCCACCCACCCAAGTGCCCCCAGGACCTTCTGGATAGCCCTGCTATTCAGCGACTTCTGGGTACAATCTAGCCTAGAGGGGGCCTCCAGGTCTCCACTCCAGCGTACAGATGGAGACTGTTCTGCTTGGTAGGTGCAATGCCTTAATTGTTAAAGACTATTATTCTTACTTATAGTACCGAATACCCTAGAGTTCCCATCTTAGGAAATAAAGAGACAGACTGGTAAAATCAGGGGTTATCTATTAATTCAGTTCTTTACTCTTTCAGCTCATTACACAAATAATAATTGAGCACTTACTGTGTACCAATCACTTGTTAGACTCTGGAAGTATAATAATACTTCCAGTGTTCCCACCTGTAGAAATCTGAGTCTAGTGGGGGAAACAAGTGTGTAAGAGGGCAATTATAATATGGTATGATAGAGAATAACAGAGGTATAGATTCGCCATAGGAATGTATAGGAAGGGTACCTAAATTGAGACCAGGGACAAGAGGCAGTCATGGAAAGCTTCCTGGAGGAAAGGACATATACATTGAAAACTGAAGGATGAATAGAAAATAAGAGAAAGAGCATTGCAGCCAGGGAACAGAAATTAAATAAGCCTGGAGCATAGATCTGAGCAGTGTTAAGCAGGGATCTGGTAGGATCATTTAAATGGTTTGTACATTTTCTCCTAAGGCTAAGGAAAAGTCATTGGAGGGCTTTAAGCAAAGAAGTAATTTGATCATCTTTTCATTTTAGAAAGACAACTCTGGCTGCAGTGTGAAGAATATCTTAGAGCTGTGTAGTGAGGAAGGACACACATATAGAATATTGTGTTAGTTCAGGCATGAGATAAAGACCTTCTGGGCTATGGAAACAATAGAGACGGGAAAAAGTGGAAAGCAAGAGATATGAAGAGGGAAAAACAGTAAGAATTTGGTGATCAGGGAGTTTGGTGATTGTGAGCAAGGACTCAAGGGTCATGTTCAGGTTTCTAGAAGCACATGGATGCTATTGTTTTCAGAGGTAGGGAGCACTAGAGGAAGAAGAGGAGGAGGTGGTAAGGAATGAAGTGACGAGTTCAGATTTAGAGAACTGAGCTCTTGAAAGAGGTCTGGGCCAGACACAGACTTAGAAACCATGACTATAGAGCTTGTATCAGTTAGCTTTTGCTGCATAACAAAGCACTCCCAAAGCTTACAGCTTAAAAAACAATGAACATTTATTATTTTTCAAGAGGCTGTGGGTTAGCTGAGTGGTTTTCTGATCTGAGCCATCTTAGTATCTGCAGTCAGCTGGTGGTTTGGCTGAGCCTGGGTAGTTTGGGTTGGCGCCTCTCACCTATATCATAGTTAGTGGGCTGTTTAGCCTGGGGGGTGTCAAACGCGGTCTCTCATGCCCCAGCAGGCTATCCTGGGTTTTCTCACATGGTGGTCTCAGGGTTCCAGAGAACAACATGGGAGGACAAGCCCCAAAGCACAAACACTTCTCAAGCCTCTGCTTGTGTCACATTTGCTTTTGTCTCCTTATCCAAAGCAAGTCATATAGCTAAGCCCAGAGTCTATGTGGGAGGGGACATGACAAAGACACCAGTATTGTGGTAACTGAAATGACTCACCAGAATCACTCATCCTTCTCCCTTTTTTCTTCTCCCTCATTAGGATGACACTGTATGTGGGGAAGGATGAAACTGGCTTCTATGTTTCTAAAGCACTGGTTCACACAGGGGTGGCGCTAGTGGTGAGAAGGGGTCTCTGATGGGCTGGAAGGAGGGGATGCAGCAGGAAAGGAGTGCCCTCGCTCATGACTCTCTATCTTCTGCCATAGCCTCGAGGACTGACCCTGGCCCCCATGGATGGCCCCACCACAGATGAAGTGACACTCCAAGTCTCAGGCGAGCGAGAGGGCTCACCTAGCACGGCTGTCAGATACCCCTCAGGCAGTGTGGCCCTCCCTAGCCAGTGGCTGCTCATTGGTGAGATTCTTCTGGCTCAGGTTTGGAGTACATGAAGGATCTATGAGCCCAGCTCCTGAGCTGGAAGGCTGAGGTTACCTTCAGCCAGCTGACTTTTGCTCTGCTTCTTAGGACACCACGAACCGCCCCCAGTCCTGCATACCACCATGCTGAGGGTACATCCCACCCCAAGGAGTGGCACTGTTGAGAACAGACTCTCAGAGAGCACGCAGCCTCCAGCCCTCTTCCCGGAGGTCAGCGCTAGCAGGGCAGAGGGCATGGGAGGGGAGACTTGGGATGTTGGGAGGTCATCCAATGGACCTTTTCCTCAGCCTATTAGGAATAACATTTGAAGGTGGGTCAGTTGATCCCATGCAATTTCCTGGAAGAAAGACATACACATATGGTGTTATTGCCAGAAAGGTATAAGAAGGGTCAAAGGAGGGGCGCCTGGGTGGCGCAGTCGGTTAAGCGTCCGACTTCAACCAGGTCACGATCTCGCGTTCCGTGAGTTCGAGCCCCGCGTCAGGCTCTGGGCTGATGGCTCGGAGCCTGGAGCCTGTTTCCGATTCTGTGTCTCCCTCTCTCTCTGCCCCTCGCCTGTTCATGCTCTGTCTCTCTCTGTCCCAAAAATAAATAAAAAAACGTTGAAAAAAAATTAAAAAAAAAAAAAAGAAGGGTCAAAGGATATCTAAGCTGTAAAATATGGATCACAGTTTTAATTCTTCTTCAGTGTAAAAATTACAAAATATTTATCAAGTGAGAAAATGTAAACAGAAAACCTGTAAAAGCATGCTCTCCTGGGAGAGGGTTGGGGCAAGAATCACTAGTAGTTCAAGGTTAGAACAGCCATGATCTGGAGCAGTAATTCTCAAGTTCTGGTTGCTCATCAGAATTACATGGGAGCCTGCTCAAGCCCCACTGAATCAGAATCTTCGGAGATGGATATCTGAATTTCTTGGTGATTCTCCAAGACTAATCTGTATTTTTTAGTGATGTCCCAGGAGAGGCTGTTAATCAGCTGGGTTTTGAAGACCACGCTCCGGGGACACAATGATGTTTCAGCACCACGGACAGCACCATGTTTCCCACCATGTGGCCTAATTACTCCCTGCCCCGTCAACTAAGCCCAGAACTAAGCCCAGCAGCCCTGTCCTGAGTGATGAAGAAGGGTAGGGGTTCCACATTGGGTGAGTGTGCTAAGAGTGTTCTTTTGTCCTCAGCTCCTGAGCCTGAGCCGTGAGAAGCCTTGGAGCCCGGAGCTGCATCCTGAAGAGAAAACCCCAGAACTGTATCCAGGGCTGGGACCCCAAGACCTATTGGCAGCTAGCCTCACTGCTGTCCTCCTGGGAGGGTGGATTATCTTCCTAATGAGGCAGGTAAGCCCTTTGCCCCTGACCTCAGGTGCGTCGTAGGGTCTTCCTAGGGGGAATTCTGCTCCTTCTCTCCAAGACCACTCAGCAGCTCTCTCCCTCACCCAGCTCCCATTCTGCCCCCTGCCTTCCTCCCAGCAGCTCCTTGAGCCCCCACTACTGTGTTCTGTATGTTCACGGTCCCATGCCAGGCTGTCTCAGGCACCGCCGCGGGGCCCCTCACGGGACAGGGCCTGGCCAAGGCTGAGCCTTCTTCGGCCCTGTATGTCAGCAGCAGCAGCTGGTGGAGAAGCAGCAGCAGGCCCTCCTGGCACCTGCAGACCCTCCTCACATCACACAGCGTGCTCAGCCCCAGCCACCAGGGGCCACCCCACAGAGCCAGAAGGGCCTTCGAAGCCCCTCAGAGCAAGCCCAGGCAGTCGAAGACCCAGAAGGTAAGCCTAAGTGAACAGTAAAGGGCAGAGTCAGGGACAGAGAAAAAAGGGGGCGGACTTAGCTTTCAAGTTGGTTTAGTAGAAGCCATTACAGTATGGTGGTTAAGCCCAAGTGAGTTAAGAGAATATTTCCAATCCAGCCTTCTATGCAGTTAAGCACTGGAGACATATCTGCCATCATTTTTTATCATTATTTTCAAGGACTCTGGATGCACATAAAACTGGGTATAGATCAAACCCCACTATCGGTTAACTTAGGTTGCTTTCTTTCCTCCTCTGAGCTTTGATTTTCTCATCTGTCAAATAGGAAAAATAACACCCACCTCACTGTGAGAGGCTACCAGCATTATTATGATTAAATCACTCCTAGGTGATGTTAACAACATTTGGGTTAGTTTGACGTCATATTTGGTAACAGTAATAGTAAATTACTATCATTTTGTTCTTTTTCCTCTCTCTAGGGCTTTTTAATTTTTTTTAGGTTTTCTTTTTAAAGGTGTGAGCCAGTATTTTTATATTTTTTAAATGTTTAGTATTTTTGAGAGAGAGAAAGAGAGCACACGCAGGAGAGAGGCAGAGAGAGAGGGAGACAGAGGATCCAAGAGCAGAGAGCCTGCTGTGGGGCTCGAACTCACAAACCATGAGATGATGACCTGAGCTGCAGTCCGACGCTTAACTGACTGAGCCACCCAGGCGCCCCCTAGGACTTTTAAACACTTCTCTTTTGTCCATTTAATTTCAAGCTGGCTTCTGTGGGATGCCCCAAGGGGGATTTCACATGCTTTTGTTGTTCAGTCTGGGCTATTTCTCCTGCTTCTTTGGCTCCAGACTGGACTGGCCTTCGGTCCTTAGCATGAGCTGCTCGCTGCTACCTCCTGGTCACTGCCCAAACCACTACCTCACGCCTTGGAGCCACTCTGCTGCCCCCTTAACTCCAGCTGAAGCTCCCCCAGCCCCACCCACGCTCGGCCTGACGCTTCAGGGCTGCTCCCCTGTGTTCACCCTGCCTTTGCTGAGACAGAACTGCTCCCCTTCCTGAGGGGTCTGCTCTGTCAGAAGGTGCTCACCGCAAAGTTGCCTGAGCCCTGAGGGGTTACTGTTCTTGTCACTTCACTGGCTCTGGAGGGTCCACGTAATACCCACCCAGTGCACCCAGAATCCCTCAACTCCTTGGGTCTTCGGACTCCAGCTTTCCCCAGACAGGCCAGATTCCATCTTTTCCCAGGATGCTTCTCACCAAAGCGTTCCTCTTTGTCATTGTCCTTCATCAGCCTTCATGACCACAGTCCATTAGAGCCCTGCCTTCTGAGCTGCCAGAAATGGGCCCGCTCTTACCTGTGCTTCCAGGCCCTGAGACCATCACTCCCGAGAGTCCAGGGTCTACAAATTTAGGTTCCTGCCCACATCTTGCCAACAGATGGGAGTGAATTTTTACCAAAATAATCCAGAGCAATCCTGAGGGACAGCTTGGTACCCTCCTCACTGATCCTTATGCTACTTTTCATTTGCTTTTCCTGGAGCTAATTGCAGAGACCGAAGCGGGCAGCACTTCCTGAGTAGAGTGTTCTCAGGGCCACTGTATCGCACAACTCTTGGGGCACCGTATACGTTGAATTGTATGAATGGTGTCCCTTGGGGCTGAGCAGGGCATAGCCATCTGGGTCACTGTGAAGGGTCTCTCACGAGCTACCCAAAGGGAAGAGTGTAACTGTTCAAGACTACAACTCTCTGCCTGCCTGAGCCAACCTCATCCTTAAGAGGAAACCAAGGCATTCCAGGGGCTCCCTGCCACCCTAGGACAGGGACAACTCTGGGACAGCTTAGCATCTGAATGCTCACTGCTGCCCCTTCCCGTTGGGGGCAGTCTCTCCTGGGACGGCACTCACCCTTACTATGCTGCCAACTGTTTAAAGCCAGTTCCTCAGTGAAAAGGGTTTATTATAACTGGCAAGAGTGGGGTGGGGTGGGGTGGGGTGGGTGGGTGGGAATCCTGGCAGAGGAAGTAAAGAAAGAAATCTGGGCAGCAACAGAATGAGGCAGGATGATAAGGAGGGTAATCTATCAGCCCTCACCACCACCCTCCTCCCACACATTCATTTAATCCACAGTAATGTGTGTGGGATCGTCAACACGAGTCCCACTTCACACATGAGAAAACCAAGGGCACAGGGGTTAAGTTGCCAAGGATGTACAAAGAGGAAGTGGCAGCCCCAGGCTGGGCGTGGAGGCAGCGGGAGGGACTGGACTGAGGAGAGGGGAGGCTGTGGGCGGAGCAGAGCTCCCTGACACTGCGCCCTCTTCTCCGCTAGCTGAGCAGCTCACCGTGGTGGGCAAGATTTCCTTCAACCCCAAGGACGTGCTGGGCCGCGGGGCAAGCGGGACGTTCGTTTTCCGGTGAGTGGCAGTCAGGAGCTGGGCTGGAGGTGTGGCTGTCGCGGCACTTTTGGCCACTGTCCCTCGGGGAGACGTGCTTTCCCAAGGCTCCCCGAGGTGGGTGCAGGCGGGAGCCTTTTCCTTCGTCTTCCCTCTCTGAACCTCCCAGGGGCCAGTTGGAGGGCCGGGCCGTGGCTGTCAAGCGGCTGCTCCGTGAATGCTTCGGCCTGGTCCGGAGGGAGGTCCAGCTGCTGCAGGAGTCGGACAGGCACCCCAATGTGCTCCGCTACTTTTGTACCGAGCGGGAACCCCAGTTCCACTACATCGCCCTGGAGCTCTGCCAGGCCTCCTTGCAGGAGGTGAGCCAGAGCTCGGAGGGGCGGTGGGGCGCTGGTAGGGTCCCGGGTTGCAGAGTGACTCTCTGTCCCTCACCCCCTCAGTACGTGGAAAACCCTGAGCTGGAGCGCTGGGGCCTGGAGCCCGGGGAGGCGCTGCAGCAGCTGATGTCCGGCCTGGCCCACCTGCATTCCCTACACATCGGTATGCCCCGCCCCCGCCCTCCATCCCAGGCCCCGCCCTCCCCACCCCTGGCTCCGCCTTCCCCACCGCCCGCGCTCAGCTCTGCTCTGTTCTCAGTGCACAGGGACCTGAAGCCGGCCAACGTCCTCATCGCGGGGCCTGACGGCCCTGAGGGCCGAGGCAGGGTGGTGCTCTCAGACTTTGGCCTCTGCAAAAAGCTGCCTGTCGGCCGCTGCAGCTTCAGCCTCCGCTCGGGCATTCCCGGCACGGAAGGCTGGATGGCACCCGAGCTCCTACAACTGCTGCCCACCGACAGCCCTGTGAGTCCTCCCCCCTCCCTGGCCGCGTGCCTCTCCAGATATGGCCAAGCTTGTTTCTTCATCTGTAAAGTGGGCACAGTTCATCCCTTCTCACCTAGAGGAGCAGTTCTCAACCAGGGACTGTTTCACTGCCCAGGGGACATTGGGCACTGTTTGGAGACATTCTTGGTTGTCATACATGGCCACGGAATCGGGGCTTGCTACTGGCATTGGGTGGGCTAGAGGCCTAAACACCCTACAATGCACAGGACAGCCCCCCATGACAATTATCCGCCCCCAGGTGTCAATAGTACCAGGGTTGAGAAATCCTGAGCTGGAAAAGGGTTTTCAGTCCGCACTGTGCTGCAGAATCACTGGGCAACTCTGAAAAGTCAGATGCCCAGAGCTCATATGCTGTGATTCTGACCCGATCAGCCTGGAGTAGGGCCCCAGGTGTTCTAATGTGTAGCCAGAGAGAGCCACTGGTGTCAAGGGTTTGGGGAGCACCAGATGAGCGAATACAGTTGAAGCCCAGAGCAGTGTCTGACTTCCGGAGACGCGGGAGTCTGAGACTCCAGGCTTACGGAGTTTTGAGCTGTCAGTGTGCAAGTGAAATATGAAGCCATGCACACAGATGGTAGTTAACAGGAATGGTCAGGCACTAGGCAAAGCCACACCTGAGTCAAGAGAAAGCAGGAGGTGGGCACCTGGAGGCCAAAGGGACTGATGTTATAAGCCCGTACAGATTTTATTAGCGGCCAGTATTTTAACTTGAGGAATTCCACGTTACAATCTGGATTTCGGGATCCTCTTGGAAAATCAAAGCTCTGTCACCAGGGAGAGTCCCCTGGAGGCAGGCAGCTGGAGCGAAGTCCGGCTGTCACCACTGGGAGGGCAGGTGCCACTTCATTGCCTCGTGCCTGGCCAGCTTCACTCCTGTTACCTGATAGACCTGGAGGAACACAGCTTGGACACCTGCACCAGTGGCTCAGTAGGGCAAAGGTTTTGGATGAAAACCATGGGCCCCTTCCAACGGCGCAGAGGGGAGGAGATCCCAGGCCAAGGAAATGGCGCTCAGGACGCACCCTGGAGTTCTAGTCTGAACCAAAGCCCTGGCTACTGTATCAGCCCATGGGAGACTTGAACCAGAGAGGCTTCCTGGAAGCAGGGACCGCTTCCTTATGTCTGTCTCTCTGCCCCCAGACAAGCGCAGTGGACATCTTCTCTGCAGGCTGCGTGTTCTACTATGTGCTTTCTGGCGGCAGCCACCCATTTGGAGAGAGTCTTTACCGCCAGGCAAACATCCTCGCAGGGGCTCCCAGTCTGGCTCACCTGGAGGAAGAGACCCACGGTGAGGGGCCTGGGCCTGGCAGAGGAGGGAGGAAGCAGGGCACGGGGCTGGGCAGGCCTGAAGCCATCCCTCGTTGGTCCCCGTTACAGACAAGGTGGTTGCCCGGAACCTGGTTGAGACCATGCTGAACCCCTCGCCGCAGGTCCGCCCCTCTGCTCACCAGGTGCTGGCCCACCCCTTCTTTTGGAGCAGAGCCAAGCAGCTCCAGTTCTTCCAGGTCAGAGGGAAATCTTGGCAACAGCCCCAGAAAGTCCCAAATCCGGGTCTTGAGTGATAAGGAAGGGGAAGCCAGAGTGGCTGGGCAGAGACTTGTCTGCCTGTTCCAGGCATCCCACCTCCTTCTCTAAACCAAGCTCGGACCTTAGACTCCTAGATGCTGCCATGTGGACACTCCAGCTGCTCACTACCAGACTTCCCGGCCCCGCTGCTGGTCCCCAGCACCCCTCCTCCCCGCCCCACTTGACACACGCCCCATGCCTAGTTGTCACTTATGCTAAATGGGTGCCCAGATAGTCCACCCCACTTGTGGGACCTTGAGCAAGAGACTCTGTGCCTCGGAGCCTCAATGTGCTCATCTGTGAAATGGGGACAACAGTACCTACCTCACAGGTTGGTGAAGACCTGGAAGGTAACATGGAGACATGGCACAGAGAAGCTGGACTCAAGGGCCACCAATCCTTACCCTAACCCAAGAAGCTTCTGATTTGCTCCCCCAAGCTGTAGGGCACTCCTGGCCTCTGAAACTGGTCACGAGGCTCAGGAGCTCTGTGGGGTCCTAGGACGTCAGTGACTGGCTGGAGAAGGAGCCTGAGCAAGGGCCCCTGGTGAGGGCGCTGGAGGCGGGAGGCCCCGCGGTGGTCCGGTGCAACTGGCACACACACATCTCCGTGCCGCTGCAGATAGGTAGAGGCCAGGCTCGGCCCGGGGCGGGTCCGGGAGGCGGAGGGGAGTCTGGTGGGGGCAGCTTTGCCAAGGAGTTGCCCGCCCACAGAGCTGAGAAGGTTCCGGACGTACAAGGGGACGTCGGTGCGAGACCTGCTCCGTGCAATGAGGAACAAGGTGTGCTCTAGGGTTTGAGTGGGGCCTGGGGGGCGGGGCAGACTGGTCATGGCTGAGCCGGGCGGGGGCTCTCTGCTCTCCCTCCAGAAGCACCACTACAGGGAGCTCCCGGCTGAGGTGCGGCAGGCGCTAGGCCACGTCCCGGACAGTTTCGTCCAGTACTTCACAACCCGCTTCCCGCGGCTGCTGCTCCACACGTACGCGGCCATGAGGAGCTGCGCCTCTGAGAGTCTCTTCCTGCCCTACTATCCGCCGGCCTCGAGGCCCAGGGAGCCGTGCCCAGGGGCCGCTGGGAGCTGAGACAAGGAGCTGGGCCCGTGGCCAAGGCTGGCCTCAGCGTCAGAAGAGACGGACAGAGACTTGGCAACCTGGGGCTTCTGGAGCAAAGATGTGCCCAGAGCCCAGGCACCCCTCAGGGACTACAAGAAGAAAAAAGATTCACGTGTTTAATGTATATAAAGGCAAGGAAAGGACAGTCCCAGATTCAAGAGCAATATTCTGTACAATTCACATGGCGGGGTTGAGAGGGAAGGGAAAGAGGCCATAGAACCCACACCGGAACATGTACAAAAATAACTTACACGGAGACACCCACCAGCAAGGATAATGTAGCTCTTCCCAGCCCCCAGGGCCGGGGGCCACATTCTAGAAAACAGCACCGTGGGAGCTAACCAGTACGGGCCGAGGTGCTGGTGGGGGTGGGAGGGGCACCAGTCCGGAGGGGAGGAAGGCCTACGAGGAGGCCTTGAGACGGTTGGTGGCCGAGCGGGAGCTCAGCAGCTTGTCCACCATGGTGCGGGCGTAGCGCAGCCGGCTGGCCAGCTCCTTGGAGCAGCCATACTCCTCCAGCAGGCTCAGGCGGTACGTGCGGAAGTCCCGCTTCTCATCAATGTAGGTCACGGCTGCCATCAGCGGGCACAGGATGAGTTTGGTATGGTCCTAGGAGGCAAAGGAGGGCAGAGAGATGGAAGGGAGTTACGGGCGGGCGGACTGAAGGCCCCAGCTGCTAGTGTATGGGGGACTGGAGGGGAGACATTGTGGCCGACGAGGGGTTCCCACCCGCCCACTCTCTTCCTACCGCCTGATGCCAAAGATGGGTCCCACGCCGCCCCACCCAATCCAACTGCCAGGCACAGGCATCCCGCCCCAACTCTTCCCCACCCCGGTTCACCTGGAAGAAGTTGATCTGCACAGAGCCGTTGCTGAGGTGCAGGATGATGGCGCTGCGGGTGCGAAACCAGGTGCGCAGGTAGGGTAGCCGGGCGAGCTCATCGCCTTCCCGAGGCGTGATGTTGGCGCCTGCCTTCAGCAAGTGTTCACTCATGTAGTTCCGGAAGTACTTCAGGAGGGTGATCTGGTTGGAAGGGGAGGGAGGGAGGCCAAGGTTGGAGACTGACCCCTGGCAAGTGCCTCCCTCCCAGCAACCCCAGGCCGCGGGGACCAGCCAGCACTCACCTTCTTCATCAGGGAGTTGGGATGGGAGCTCACAGTGAGGTAGGACTCTGTGCCATCACGCTCTATGTACTGCAGGCTGTCGCCGTCATTGTAAAGGATCAGGCGTGTCGAGTCGTTGAAGAGCACCCCCACACTGTTGTCGCACAGCTGGTACCCTGGTAGGTGGAGGGGGGCCTCAGGACGGGGAAGTAGGGAGCAGGGGGGGCACTGGGAGCTGGAAATGGGATGCCTGGGACGGAGAGGAGATTGTTGAGAGGACCTGGGAACCGCACAGGGAAGAGCCTGGAACAGCTCGAAGGGTCACTTGGCTTTATCTGAGCCGCCCACCCGTTCTGGAAGCAACCTACCAAGGCCGTACTTGTCTGAATAGTCCACCCATTTGCTGACCCAGAAGATGGGGATGCAGGCGGGATCCTCAGCCTCCTCTGTGACAGAAGCAGACAGACTGTTGGTCAGGACCAGCCTCCTCCCCTCCAGTCCATTCAGGTGGCCGACACCAGGGAGGGATGCTGAACACCCTGCCTGGACTCAGTCAAGAGGTCTGGGACCCCAGAGGAGAGCCAAGCAGGGCTGTGTCACCACCAAGCCCTGGCAAGCAATAGGACGGACAAGTCCCAGGGCAGAGCACCCTGTTCCTTTCATTTTACGGTCCATCCATCCACTGATCAAAGGCCTACCGTGTGCCAGGCACTGTCTCAGGTACAGTGAGCAAGGGCCTAAAACCCAGGCTTCATGGAGCTTGTATTCTTGTTATAGGGACAGAGGCTGAGCAGCGTAAATATGGATAAGGTCTCTAAGTTACTTCTATCATGGTGAGAGTCAGTGGCCAACAGACTAGTGAATTTTCTGGTCCGAATGACTAAAAAAATGTGAGGCAATATACAATTCCAAGTATCTCAAAATGTCATGTTCTGTGCACGCAATAATCCCCTATTTAAATGCAAGAAACAAATATAGAAATGAAGAATTATGGAGAAACCCACAGCAGCTGAGGGGGACAAGTGCTAGGAGTGGGGGGTGGGGAAATGCTCGTGGGCAGACATCGGGAGGATGTGAGATGTGGAGGAAGCATATTACAGAAGAAGGGAGCGGTAGGAGCAAGAGTCCCGAGGCTCCTGCAGGTGAAGCAGGAATCCACAGAACGGCAGAAAACAGCACGTGCAGATGTGTAAAGGCAGCATGCTGGGGTTCTGGAAGACGGAGACAGAACAAGTGAATCAGAAAAAGAAAGGAGGGGCCTTGAATGCCAGGTTACTCCATTTGGATTTTGATCTACAGAAAATGGGGCGACTAAAGGTATTGGGGTGATTGGGGCCTGGACAAGCCACCGACCTGCTGCGGCCGAGACTTCCCTGCCCTCTCCAGATGCCCAGGCGCCCCCGCCCCCAGGCCCCCACAGTGCCTACCTTGTCTCACCAGCCCCCGCTCTGAGGGCTTAGAGGCATTGACACTGTGCAGCTGTTGCAGCATGTCGCCTAGGTGGCCGTCGACTGCCTCATTGGTCTCCCGGACCACTGGTTCCTCTTTCTCCCGGGGCCGCTCGGGCGTGGGGTTCTCCATGCCTAGGAAGATGATGACACGTGCTCCTTAGCTGGGCACAAAGGCAGCAGGGTGGGAGGGGCATGGGACCCTCTACCACTGCTGGTATTCTTCCCAGAGAAAAATCATTTTAGCTGCCATTGCTTTGGGTAAACTGAGTCAGTGTGGGATTATAGAGCAGCAGGTGCCATGCTCACGTGACAGGAACGTGGTACTCACACCTCCAGGGCCAAGGCAAGCCCTTAAGGAAGGTTTCACGGCCACATACAGCCGCAGAGCCTCAGACACTCAGACCTCTACCCCAATGCTGGGCATTTGATGAAAACAGATTTTTTTTCCACCCCTAAATTTTGTACAGATGTCAAAAGAGTCTGAAAAGATACCCTTTGAGATTTGTCTCATAGGCTCTATTTGAGTGGTAGAAGCCTGATGACTTTTATTGTCTTTATGCTCAAGTGTTTCTTTCCCGACCAACACATGGTAGTTCTTGTAGAACATGATTTTTGTCTTATATTTTTAAGATCAGAGTTTTCAGTTAAAAACAAACTATGCTGTACTAAGAACTTAAATGTGAAAATAATAAGATATTTGGGATTTGCTTTAAAAACTCTAGGAAAAAGGAGAAGTTGGAAATAGATCAAAGTAAGTATAGGCAAATGTTGCTAACTACTCAAAATGGATGATGTGTACATGGGGATTCTAGTACAGTTAATTCTCTCTACTTTTGAGGAAGTTTGAAAATTTCCAGCAGATCTTAAAAAAAAATCCCTGGTGTTCAAATTAAAAAAAAAAACAAACCAATCTTTAAAATGGCAATATTACAGCCCAAAGAATAAATCCATGAGTGTGCACTAATGTACATAACCAAATAAATGAGAGAGAAATGACAGCTCTTCCTTATAGAAGAATTTCCATGAATTCAGAAGGAGAGGGGAAGAGAGGAATTTGCATTAGAACACCTCAGTAGCAACTGCTACAGCCAGATCCACAGAGCTCTACCTAGGATGCTAACATTCCTGGGCAAGAGTTTGAGGAGGAACAGGGTCATCTCAAAGTAGCTCGGCGAGACATGTATTCATTACAAAGGGAAAAACTGTAACTCTGCAGTGGAAAAGTCCATCAGGCACTACCCTAACCAAGTGACCAAGATTAACATCACCCATGAAATGGCGAAAACAAAAAGAGACATCCTTAACGATATTAGATTACGACAGGAACAAATGAATTTATGTTAAATTGGTGCTATATTCACCCAAAGAAAAAAAGCATTTCAAATGACCTTTTTAAAAACATTATATATCCTTAGTGAAATACTCTAAGGAAAATGGTACTTCAATAAAATGTCATTTAATAAGAGGAACTTGTGTATAGATGCTGAAAAAGTTATGTTTATTAGTGTGAGGAAACAAGAGGGTCAGTTGAAAAGAAATACAAGCATAAAATAAAATCATGGGTGCCTAGGTGGCTCAGTTGGCTCAGGTCATGATCTTGCACGCGGTTCTGGATTCTGCGTCTCCCTCTCTCTCTGCCCCTCCCCCATTCGTGCGGTCTCTCTCTCTCAAAAATAACATTAAAAAAATTTTTTTTTAAATAAAAATAAAATCAAAGTCATAATATTGTATTTGGACACTCATAAATTACAAAAAGAAAAGTAGTAACTCCACAGCTGACAAGATTGTATCAATGTTAAATATCTTGAACTTGCTGTGTTATGTGAATGAATCTTTGTTTTTAGGAAATACGCTGAAGTATTAAGTGGTAAAGGACAGGAAGTATACCACTTACTCTCAAGTGGTTCGGGAGAAAACAGTGGATACACACAAATATATAACTTTATATATATTAAAAAGAGAAAGAGGTAAAGTAAATGTAGAAAAACGTCATTTCGTGGAGAAAAGGAGTTATAAGATACAGGAGCTTCCATTTGTCCACCTTTTCATAAGTTTGAAATAATATCAAAATAATGTGGTGAAAAAAATGTGAGTCAGAAATAGCAGTACAAACTTCAAGTTTTTCCCCCAAAGTATGTACTTCCTCATTTTGTCCTCTGAAGAGAATCAGACATAATGACAACCCAAGCAAGGTGTGTAGTCTTATAAAAAGTGGCTGTCCCTTAAAAAAAAATTTTTTTTAACATTTTTCTTTTTTGAGAGAGACAGAGAGTGAGTCACAGAATCAAAGCAGGCTCCAGGCTCTGAGCTGTCAGCACGGAGTTCCACACGGGGCTCAAACTCACAAACCACGAGATCATGACCTGAGCCAAAGTCGGACACGTAACTGACTGAGCCACCCTGGCACCCCTAAAAAGTGGCTGTCCTTTTAAAGAGAGACCTACTGAAGCTTATGGGGGTAAAATGGCAAGATGTCTGGGATTAACTGCAAAGGAACAAAAATGGAACAGTGAAGCAAACGTGACAAAAAATTTTGCTAACTGTTGAATGTGGGCCGGGGGTGGAGTGTAGGGGTCCAGTGCATTATGCCCTCCGTCTATATTTGGAATTTTTCGTATTTTTTTTCAATGAACCACGAAAGAGGGATGTTAGGAATTTTTTAAGTAAGAGTTTTGTGAGCATGGCATTCAGTCCACTCTCCTCTTTTTGGGCACAACAGGTCTGGCCCAGCCATGGTAAGGTCTTTCTTGCTAGGGCTGGCCCAGGGGAAGCAGGGCATTTTGCCCTGAGAGGATGGGAGGCCATGGACTCAAGGACTGGAGTCAGTCCTACTGCACACCTGGGTTCTGTGGGCCATCAATCCACACATCTGAAGCCTAGGCTCTCTCTGGGGGTCTGCTGTCTACGCAAACCCTTGTTTTACCTTTATTGAGGACTGTGAGAGGCTTCCGGTTGCTGGGGTCCAGACTGCTGGGAGCAATTGAAAACCGTGGTGCAATGGTGAGGCAGGTGATGGGGAGCCGGGCGGGGATATAGCCAGAAGTAAAAAACTCGTCATTGAGCAGCTCGTGAATGGTTGGGCGGGCAGTAGGATCTGTCTGAAGCATCTTCTGGATGAGGGAGGCGGCCACAGGGTTGATGTGCTAGAGCAGAGAGGGACAGCTGTAAGCAGGAGGTGATGGGGGACCCAAGGGCAGCACTGCCATAAAGGAACCGTGGCCCCTGGCCCACATGCATGGCTCCCATATACCATGTTTGGTGGCCACATATCTACCAGGTGCCCCACTGTTGGCTTTGCTGAGTTGACAAGTGTCAACCTAAGTTGTGAGAATGATCACTTCTCCTTCCTTTTGAGACTCAATTTTAATGTGATTTCCCCTGAAATTTTTCTCGCATAATTTAAGTTGCTCACCACTAGAGTAGTACTTGAGAATGTAGGCTGTGAGGTCATAAAGACCTGGTTTAAGTCTCTGTTCCGTCCCTAATACCAGCTAGGACAAGTGACCTGACTTTCTAGGGCCTTTGTATCTTCATCTAGAAAATGAGACGACATAGCACCGAGCCTGAGCCCTGCAGGGTTCAATGGGAGATAACCCAGCACAGGTCAAATGCATAGTGACAGCCTAGCATTAGCTGTGCGCTTACTCTGTGCCAGAACAGTGTTCCAAGCACGTCATGTACATTAGCGTGTTTACCCTTCACATAAAACAAGGGGTGGCAGCCTCTATTACCATCTCTCGTTTGCAGATGAAGAAACTGAACACACGTTAAGCACCTTTCCTAAGAATACACACCTAATGAGTGGTGAAGCCAGCTCGCTCACCCACTCTGAACCGTCTGAACCCTTCAGGATCTGCCCATCGGACAGTTAAATGATCCTTTGTGACAGATTTCACCTCTCTGCCCTTATGGAGATGGGGCTCTTGATTTCACATGAGTCAAGGATCCCAAACTGGAAAGCAGCCATGAGTCGGGCTTCTGCAGAAACAGGCTACTCCTTTCAACGCGCTGACAGCAGTGGTTGTGAAAAGGCACACCACTCTGGATTCACAGTGGTTCAGGATTCTGTGAGCACTTAGTGTATACAAGGCGCTCTGCGAGCCGCTCCAGGGGTAGTAACTCCACCTTATAAGCGGGAAACTGGAAGCCAAAAGATTCAGGCCATTTGCCCACTGTGATCTGGCTGCCACATGGCAGAGACCAGTTAACTCGAGAAGGTCCACTTCCAAAGCTGAAGTGGCTCTTCTACGTCTGCCTCCTGCTCTTCCCCACCCCACCTTTTTTTGCTCTTTACACATTTTGGGTTATATACCCAAACTCTAAGGATCTACAAATCCTCTCCCCTTACAATAAATGCTTTTGTGCACACCTATCAAGTTCTGTATGTTATTTCAGACACAGATCCACTAAAGCTCTGTGGCTCCCCTAGCAGTGGGGTTGACCTATCTCTAGCCCCGGGATATGATTGGGCTCAGTAAACAGCTTTTTGGGGGAAAACAAAACAAAACAAATTTAAACTTCAAGTGTTTTTAGTCACCTTGGGAATACTGTAGTCATTTTTCTTGATCCGGAGGTAAGTCTCTTTTAGGCAAGATGTCTCAAAAGGTGGTTTGCCCACTAGCAAGGTATACCTGTAAAAGCACAAGGTGGGTAGATTTGGCTCAAGGCTCGCAGCCAAAACTTAGATGCCAGAGGAATCATCTCAGGGCCAGAAGGGAGGCCGGGCATCTGGAAATTCTGAACTTCGGGCCCCTGAGGACAATCCTCAAGCCCACAGGAGCCAGGATATGGGCCGGGGTGAGCCCTCAGAAGACCGGTGATAGCAAAAGTGACTTTTCAACTATAGCTTGTGGTAACCCGGGGCCCCAGAAGCTGCCGGCCAGTACAAATCAGGTCCAAGTGCGTGGGCTACCTTCCTCTACAGAAGCAGCGCCATTTTGATAGTTCTGTATTCAAGGCCTGGAGCTTTCAGTTGAAAAGCTCCACTGCAAATAAGTATGAAAGCCATTGCTACAACTCATTTCTAGCTGTCCAGTACTCAGATCAACAGCAATAAAAAAGAGAATACCCGAAGGGCCCAACCCTCTACCCACTGCCCACCCACCTCAGAAGGCCTCGATCCAGATAGACTACAGGCACCTCCTTCTGTCAGCTCTATTCCTGACCTAAGTCCTCCCTCCCAGGGCTGCTTTCTAGATTGGTGCTTCTCAAACTTTACTGCGCATGGGAAACACCCGGGGATCTTGTTAAAATCCGGATTCCGATCCAGTCAGTAGTCTGGGTCCTGAGATTCTGCATTTCTAACAAGTTCCTAGGTGATGCTGCTGCTCTGTGGACCACACTTTGAGTAGCAAGGACCTAGAACAGATTTAGGGGGACACCCCCACCCTTCTCCCCCACCTTCCCCAGACACACAGCCCAGGCTGCAGGAATCCTACAAGATAACCTGTGACAAGGAAAGATATGGAAACTGGGCTTTGTTTTGGGGCAATCTGTTCTCTGGAACAGCCTCTCCATAGGCAGAAAGGTCCACAAGGTCAAGTCAGCCAGGTGAGACATCCAAAAGGGCCCTTGCTTAGGCCATGTGGGTCCTGAGACAACTCCCAACTTACATGATGCACCCAATGGACCACACGTCCACCTCGAAACTGTGCCCTTTCTTGCTCAGCACCTCAGGAGCTATGTAATTAGGAGTCCCACACAGGGTCTTCTTGCGTTCCCCGTCATATTCGACCTTGGTTGCCAGTCCAAAATCCCCTGGGACAGAGGGAGGAAGAGGGGGTGCTCAGATGCTAGCCTCTGTCATCTGCCAATGCAGAAAGCTGGTACAGGTTTGAATGTCAAGAACAGGGTCATTTCCCCTTTTGCCCCTATATCTTGTAGGCAGCAGGGCTGCCCAGGCTTCCTCCCACCCTGCTGGCCCAGGGGAGGGGCCTCCTAGGGAGCCTCCTTGCCCCCCCTTCCTTAGAAAGGAGGGCCCTTCTAGAAGGGAGTTGATGGAAACAGCACAAGTCAAATGCCTTCAAGGATCAAGCAAGTAAAGGTCAGTACTGCTATTTGGCAAGTTTGTGAGGAAATGATAGGGAGTGGTGAGGACTGTGGCAAATCCCAGGGGGTCGAAGGGGAACAGCTGCTTTTCAGCCAGGCCAAGAGCAGCCGGAAGGGATGCTGTCTCAGAACTGCTGGAGCTTCCAACAATATATGTTTAATATGTTTAAGAGGAGTCCAAATCCAAATTTGTATGTCAAGCATCCCAATTTGAAAAATGGAAACTAATTCAAATTCTTCTTTTAAAAAATTACTGCGTAGGAGCACTAAACAATGCGTCTGCAGGATGCTGGCTTGTGGCTCTTTATTTTAAATTTCGGTACTAAAGAGGGATTCTAGAAGCAATCAACAGCCCAGACTTCTACCATCCTCTTCCTCCCTCCCTGCCTCCTTCCTATTTTCCCTCTTCCAGCACCTCCTCATTCCCACTTCCGGTGGTGTCAAGCACCCCTTCCGGGTCCAGCACTCACCTATTTTCACCTCCAGATCCTCGTTCAGGAAAAGGTTGCCCAGCTTGAGGTCCCGGTGAATGACCCGGTTTCGGTGCAGGTACTGGCAGCCAAGGACGATCTGCCGAAGATAGTAGCGGGCTTCGGGCTCCGTCAGTGCTTTCCTCCGCTTGTGCAACTCCAGGAGAGACTGGTTGGGGTTAAGAGAGGAGGAATGCGGAGCCGGTAACGATGCACTGGATAAAGGCAGCCGAGGACGCCCCACCCCCACCCTTATTTCTTCTCCAGGACAGCTACGATCCGTTCTCTCCCCTAAGCCTGGCCACCACCAGTCACAGCACCCCTTCTCCCACTAGCTCCCTCCCAAGCCCCCTACCTGGGATACCTCTTCCAGACCCACTCCTGGAAGCTCAGAGTTCTCAGTATCCCTCCCCAGGCCTTTTCGTAGCAGCAGATCCCTGTCCAGCCGCCTCCCTTCCCGGAAGCTCCTTGGTCTGGCTCCAACCACCCCTCTCCCTGACCCAGCCCTACTCCGGAAGCTCCGGGTCTGCAGCACCCCTTACCCGGGACTCCTCCCTTAGCAACTCCGGAAGCCCTTGCGTCCATTGCCAGGATTCTCCTCCGACCTGCACCTCCCCCACTCCGCTCAACACCTAGCGTCCAGGAGCTGCCTTCCCTAGCAGCAACAGGACTCGAGCGCTACTTAATCGCAACCCCTTCCCCTTGCAGCTCCAAGTGCAAAGCACGCTCTCCTCGAGTCCTTTACAATGCCTAGCCCAAGGTTTCCAGCACCTCTTCTGTAGCAGCTCCGAGCCCCCGGAGCCCCCAACCACGGTCCCCGGGCAGCGACACTCACTCTCCGGCGGCAGAGCTCCAACACCACGAACACGAAGTCGTTGTCCTCGAAAAAGCCGTGGAAGCCTACGATGTGCTGGTGGGCGAGACTGCGGTGAATGGATATCTCCATGGACATCTTCTCCTTCTGGTGAGGCTTGAGCAGCAACGACTTAGGCACGATTTTGCCAGCAAACACCTCCTTAGTGTCGGCGTCCGAGATCTCGAAGCACTTAGCAAAGCCGCCCTTCCCCAGAAAGCGTCCCCGCAGGTAGCGCCGCCGGCTGCGCGGGTCCACTAGGACCTCCGGGATCTCTTTCGCCGGCGGAGCGGCCGCTGGAGCCCCGGGAGCTGCAACTCCGGGGCCCCCGGCTTTCCCTGGGTCGGCTGGTGCCCGCGCCAGCTTCCCTGCAGTTGCCGCCGCACTCATGTTCCCGGAGTTGCTCCGCAAACCTAGCAGAGTCTGGGCAGAGACCTGGCACCGCTTCGCTCCTCCTCGAATTCAAACGCGGCGCCGGGAACGTTACAAGAGCCTGCGCGCCACTGATTGGCCGCGGGGATTTAAAATCCAAACCCGCCCGCCGCGCGGCACGATGGGAGCGTTCTGCACCGCTGCTGCCTTTAAACCCTACCCAGCTCCGGGTAGGGGAGAAACTTGATTGACAGGCACTCGCTGGGCGCAGACACGTGGGATGCCTGGGAAACCGTACACGGCGTGGGGATGCAGAGACCCAGCCCGAGAAGAGGGGGAGTTCAGGGCTTCTCCCTTTCTCGACGGCCGGGGAGGTTCCTGCAGTTCCCATGCACCTCCTCCAGGAAGCTTTTCCTAACACTTTCCTCCACCCCCACCTGCCTTCTAGATTATAACCTCTGAGAATAGAGACCTGGCGGCGCAGCCTTAAGCACTTGCCTCTGATGTCCTCAGCTCCAAGACACCCCAATAAACTAAAACTCAAGTAAAAACACGGTGCTTGCCAGCTGCTCCTAAGCTCCTCCGGAATATAGAGCAACTCTACTCAAAGCATATATGGTTCAGGGATCACCAGCATCACCATCACCTGGGAGCTTGTTAGAAAGAAAATTTCAGGCCTTACTTACCCCAGACCTCCCGAGTGAGAAAGCTGCCTTTCAGTGTGAATGCCAGGTGATTCCCACACATCCTGATGTTTGAGAAGCACGGTACCAGACACCCCCACAATGCAAGAAAGTTGTCTGGCTCGCTCATTGCTAGATTTCCCAGAGCCTGAAAGAGTGGACCCTCAGGTCTTTGGTCTGAGGAGGGATGGCTGGTTGGCAGAATGCCTGGCAAGCCAGTAGGCCAAGGCCAAATTGTCCTGCAGGGGTGTTGTGTTTGGCCTCCCACATTTGAAAATTTGGATTCGTTTACAGCACTTAAAACTCAAGAGAGCTCACATAAAAATTCAGATTTGTGGCTTTTCCAAAAAAAAAAAAGGAAAAAAAAGCAAAACAAAACTAGAGGCTCTGACAACTCTATACCCACATACCTTCCCTGTTTGCCGCTGTTCTCAGCCATCTCCCTCTGCCCATTTCCCTGACTTTCGAAAGTACTGGAGTAGCAACCCTAGAACGGCAAAATACCCAGGTTAGAAGCGCTTTCTCTGTGCCCCTTGGCGCCCTATGATGTCTCTGATAGAGCCCAGCAAATATCAGCCATATTATTGTAAGTATATCTTTACCTGCCTCCCAGTAAATGCAGAAGCAATGATGACATCTTTCCTAGCCCGTGTCCCAAACTCCCAGAGCAATGCCTAGTAAAAAAAAGGGGGGGGGGGGGTAACTGAAATGTTTGCTGAATAAAAGGAAGGTTTTTTACTTTTACTCTGGTGGTGTGTAATCTCTTTATTGAAGTTTAAGATATGTAGAAAGCGTATATATCATAACTGTACAGCTCAATGAATTTTCACAACTTGAACCCACCCCACATAAACAACACCAGACTGAGAAAGAGAACACTACCAACACCCCAGAAGTCCCCTCTGTTCCTGTTTTGGGACTCCCCAAAGTGCCCCGCCCCCCAGTTTGATGATTTGTTAGGAGACTCACACGACTCAGCATATAGTCTTACTGACAGCCGACTATAATTTATTACGGCAAAAGGCTACAAAGCAAAATCAGCAAACAGAAAAAGGTGCATAGCACAAAGCCCAGAGGAAACCGGGTACAAGCTTCCCAGAGCCTTCTCGCAGTATAGACACAAAGAACACTTAATGCCTCCAGCAATGAGTTATGACAGCAAGTGTGAAGTGTTATTTGCCAGGGAAGCTCCTTAGAGGCTCAGTGCCCAGGGTTTTATACTGCTGGCCCAATAGGCTGGCCAAGTAGACACCCTCTGCCTGGCACATACCAAAATGTTGGATTCCTGGAAGAAAAGCAGGCATTTAGCATAAACCATACTGTCTGCACAGTTTAGGCACAGTGAGCCATTCTTACTATTTAGGTAATGGTGACAACCCACTCAAAATCCAATTACCCAGATGCCAGCCAAGGGTCAGCCTTGCAAACAAGGAGAGCAGTCTCAGGCTTACTGTGTTAACTCCCTTCTGCGCTGTCCATCCCCTTGGCCCTTGGCCTTGGCTCATGCTTCTTTGCAGCAAATGTATTATCAGTAGGACCCCATGCAAAAAGATGAGCCCAAACTGCAGTGCTGATCTGTTATGCCTGCCAGGGGTCCCGTTAACCATCAAAGTCTACTTTAGATATAATGTTATATGTCAACTATACCTCAATTAAAAAAAGAACAACAGTCTATCTTAGAAAGCCAAGTGGCTTCCTCCCTAAACTTCTGTATGATTCATTTTTACCTGGCCCCAGGCACCAATTCAGGTACAGCACAGCTGTGGCCAGTAAGTTCAGGCTGATCTGAAGCCTTCCAGGGCTGAGGCAATGTGGTGACAGGGCACAAAGACATTAGTACAGTCCCAGAGGGCACATGGTCCCACTGGAAATGAGTTTTCAATGTTAGGGTACCTCAAGCAAGACATATGTTAGGCAGTGAAGGGTAACAGGGCCCCCAGTGTAAGCCTCTTACCACGGTTCTCCCGCCCTAGGGCTTCCGGTCCAGTCTGGAAGATCCAGCCAGCCCTTGGTATCAGAAGAGCTGCGTGAAGGCAGTCAGTTCCAAACAATTCTACTTGTCTGTGATACAAGTGTCCCCATCTCATGAGTGTGCATTCTGTGTGGAAGTGCAGGGCCCTGGCCCCCTCTGTCGTCAGAGCCAGGGCTGCCTGGTGTGATCACAGGCTCAGCGGTCCGAACTCAAAGCACTCCAGAGCATGGAAAGGTAGCACTGGAGCTTTCCGTGAGGAAGAGGGGAAAGCTTCCAAGATTATTGATGCCCCCCACCATTTCCCCCAGGCTCTCCAGGTGCCAGGACTTTGCCTTTTCATTGCTACAAAATCTGTAGGCCCCGCTGTTCAGCAACCCAACAACATTCTTCCAATCCCCTCTTAGTCTCCTCCAGGCTTTTTATCTGCAAAGGCTGTATACAAGAGACACAAATACATTTTTGCAGATAAACATTTTTATCTAACTTAACCAGAAAGACAAATTCAGGCATTGGTCAGGATGTGTTACAGGGGTTGAATTGTGTCCCCTCTGCCATTCCTATGTTGAAGCCTTAACCCCCAGTACCTCTGAATTGTGACTCTATTGGGAGACAGGACTTTCAAAGAGCTGATTGAATTAAAATAGAATCACTAGGGTAGGCCCTCATCCAAACTGACTGGTGTCCTTAGAAGAAGAGAAGATCAGGATACAGACAGCACAGAGGGGCGACTATGTCAGGACACGGTGAGAATCTATAAGCCAAGAGAGAGGGCTTGAGAGAAGTCAAACCCACCAATACCTTGGTCTAGGACTGCAGGCCTCTAGAACTGTGAGAGCACATATTTCTCTAATTTAAGCCCCCCAGTCTGAGGCATTTTGTTCTGGGAGCCCTGGCAGACTAGTGGAGGATGAAAGCTTGAATTTTCAAAAGTTTC
Source organism: Lynx rufus (assembly GCF_022079265.1). NCBI lineage: Eukaryota > Metazoa > Chordata > Mammalia > Carnivora > Felidae > Lynx > Lynx rufus. The sequence continues at coordinate 6,282,607 of NW_025814838.1, forward strand.
CAAATGGGTGTACATCATCTCCCATTCCTTTTATTCAGTGAACAGCCTAGATCAATCCCTCTTGAGACAGCTATATTCAAATAATGAACCTACCTTACTAGGTGCGTATGGGGGTGGGAGGGTGCAGTAAGGAAATAGAATCAGGCTATCAGCCCACCGTGGTTAAGCTGCAACTAGTCTAGAAAGCCGAACACAAGTCAACACCAGTGAGACATCCTTGCCAAGAAGGCCCAGAGTCTGATCTTCAACAGCAGGTGGAGGGGTCACAGTCCCTGTGATGTGCCCTCCCCCAACATTGGCAGGGATCACAAATCAGGATGCAGGTAGCCTCCGCATTCGCGACAAAGAGCTGACCAGCAGCTTGATTGTAGATGGTCCCATCAGAGAATAAGCCTTCTCCTGTGGGCATGTGTATGTGGCCCGACGGTCCGGCCAGCATCCACGATGTAGGTTTTCATAATGAGAGCTCTACAGAAGGGGTCCTAAACCTTCAACGGTCCCAGGGTCTGAGTCCTATTCATGGAGCCTGTGTCTGCTTCCAGGTCAGCACAGCTCCTGCTGGGGCTGAAACAGCTCCCAGAGGCCAGTTTTCAGCTTAGTCACATGCAGACTTTTACAATTAGTGAATCTGGGATTCCAAGAGAGCCAGCTGCTTTTCTTTGGCTTCTTGCAGAAAGTCATACTGCAGTACCAGACAGCCATGGTCCAAGTCCAAGTGAAAGCAAGGCTTCCTTTTCATGTTGTCAGTCTGACCCACTCAAAACCATGTACATCATGCTGGCCTGGCATCAGCCTCTAGGCGTTGGACATTTCACCTGGGGCTCACTGGCAGTGCAACTGCTTTTTCAAATTCCAAATGTGCATTTCCATCCAGAAATTGCTTCTCTTTTCATGTTGTCTCCCCTTCCAGAGGTTCCAACAGACACAAATCATAGCAAAAATCAACAGTTACACGAAAACTTGTTCTGGTTCCAACACTCAAAGAATTTAAACTCCAACACACCCGCCAGAAGCTGTATCTCACCAACACCTTCTTAATTTTTTTTTTTTTGCATCTTTCTTTGATTGGGATGATCCCTCTAGCATTTATGAAACTGTGAAGTATGTGACATTTTAAACCAGTTTTATATTTCCAGATACAAGAGCTACAAAATACAAAATCATTTTTAAAGACTTCCCTTTTTTCCTCATTGCAAATTTACTCAAACCCCTAGCAGTAAATTCAGCATCAAGAGAACTGTTAATTACAGGCCTGAAGTGCTAACTCTTCTGCAGAGGCAGATACAACCCCCACAAGATAAGACTTTTAAGCAATGGAATCAACCAATAATACATTTGAAGGCCACTGAGTACCCACTGCATGTATATTCTATTTATTCCATTTAGAAATGGACACACACTTAAAAGACAAAGCATTGGGCACCTGGGTGGCTCGGTCAGTTAAGCATCCGACTTCGGCTCAGGTCATCTCACAACTCATGAATTCGAGCCCCGCATCGGGCTCTGTGTTGACAGCTCGGAGACTGGAGCCTACTTTGGATTCTGTGTCTCCCTGTCTCTCTGCCCCTCCTCCCCCCATACTCTGTCTCTGTCTCTCAAAAATGAATAAACATACAAAAAAAGAAAAAAGAAATGACAACGCATTGAAAAAACAGTAATTCCCTTTGACGTTTAGCAACTGTTTTCTTTTTCATATTCCCTTCTAGCTCTAGTCAACACGGAGTTTCCATTGATACAGCTGCAGTGATGCCACATTAATACAATCTATCTGCAGAGCGTCAGTGATACTAACAGTGAGCCCTCACTGAGCACTCTGCATATACCAGGCATGGGGCTAACAGCTTTACGGAGACGATCTCACTGCATCCTCAAAAAGACCTTATTCCCATTTTGAAGATGAGGACACGGGCACTTCCGGATGAGGTTACTGCCCGAGGTCCTGTAGCCAGGGAATTGCAATCCAACTCTGCTGACTCCGGAGTACGCCTCATCCTGCCTCTGGGGGCCTTGTCGGTTTGGCCAGCCACAAATCCCAGACTCACTTGTTCACTCCCTCCCTCCCTCCCTCCTTACCAACAAGCAATACGATATATTGGTTAAACTGAAGAACTCTGGGTTCAAACCCTCCTCCTTACAAGCTGTGTGACATTGGGCAAGTTACTTAACCTCTCTGTGCCTCTATTTCCATGTCTATAAAATGGGGATACTTAAAGTGCCCATCTTCTAGGATTCTATCTGTGATGTGCCCATCTCCAAAGGTTCTTGTAAAGAGCGTCTATGAGGACAGCACTTGAAACACACCGGGGACATAGTCATGTCAGTTGTTGCTATTATTATTGAAACAAAAAGAACCTGTACCTACTCCCAGGGAGCTCAGAGTCTCCAAGAGGCCTTAGAGTTTCTGAGTCTCAGATTTCCTTATTCTCCCCCTCTGGCCCTACTGCTTTCGCAGGCTCTCGCTGTTCCCATGCGAAGTCAGAAAGTGCACTCAGCAGACACCGAGGGTTGAGATGAATACAGCTGAAAAGAGGGATGTTGGTAGGGCCCAGAAAGACCATGGCCGAATGTCTAGACCCAAGGTCTGAAAGCCAGAGAGGGTGTGGACTCCATTCTTGTGTCTCTTCTCTTGGACGATTTTCTTATGCATCGACCATATGTGTGATGCCCAGCAGACTTAAAGATACAGAACAAGCCATCTCCTCTCCTCAGGGAAGCAGGTCGTCCTGCGCTAACTCTTCTTGCTCCAGGGTCTGGGTCAGAGTGCCTAATGAAAAGTAGGTGTGCCCAACTCACCAGCAAAAACTTCAGGAAAACAAAGAATTAACTGACTGGGCAGCAAGGATGGTCCTCAGCATCAAGTGCCTTGGAGGCTCAGGATACTGGGGGACTGCATAAAACATGGATTCTGGCTCAGTCATTAATTAGCTTTGTGACACTGGGAAAGTTGACTTAACCCTTCTGAAGATCAGTTTCCTTCTCTGTATAATGAGTTCTAAAAATCCCTACTTTTTTGACAGGAAGATTAAATGTTTTCTAATAAGGGCCTGGAATCTGGTAAGTGCAAAGCAAGGAAGGGTGATTTCTGTTTCCCATCTCTTCTTTGTGGTGGATTGATTATAAATGAGCTGATGTTCTTTCTAAATTTAAAAATACGTAAGAATGCTGTACCTTACACTATGAAGGATTTTACTCAAGATTTTTCACTTACTAATAATAGTTGTTACAAACTACCAGTCACTAAGCACTTACCCTGAGCCAGGGCTCCTGCTTTACACGTCTGAGTGCATTTAAATCCTCATAACAACTCCTAGGCATCTTCCCCATTTTATTGATGAGAAATCTGAGGTTCCACAAGGGGAGATAACTTGCCCAAAGCCACAAGGCTAGTACACGGCAGGGCTGGGGTTTGATCTTCCTGCCTCCAGTGCCCACTCTTCACCACTGTGACCTGAAAAGGGGCCCCCAGGCCTCCACTGGGGAACTCTGTTTCTTTGGCTTTCTCTCCCCTACTAAGCTATAACATCCCTACCGACAGGATCTGGCTCCATCTTATTGTCTACTGTATCTCCAGGGGCTAGGGCACCGCCGGGCACTCAGCAGTGGCTCAAAAGGTATTTGGTAAATGAGCAAATGAGTGATATAGCATGTGCTCAGGGCCCCGCCTTCCGAGCCCAAAGGTAGCAAGTGCATATTCTAGAAAAGCACATTAGTGGGGGCTCTAGAAGTGTTTCAGTGATCATGGACTTGGAGAAACTGGTCCAAGCTGGCAGGACACTTTGTTGACAACTTTTTTGAAATAATCAAGCCTTAACACAATGTTTCAACACTGCCAATGTCATTACAGGAGCCTTGCAACTCCATTGAAGCTACCCCCTGGGGATCAGCCAGCTAGCTCTGATCACCCAAGGCAACCATCCAGGTCCATTAATGTCAATTTGTCCTAGAGAAAGAATGGCTGAGGGCAAGTCAGAATGTGTCTGGGGCTCCATGTTCTAGACTCTTGTGGGCTCTCACTGGCCACATCAATACACCAAGAAAGACCTACCTAGCCACCAAGATCCCTTCTTTATAGCTGAGAAACTTCCAAGGATGTATTAAATAGAAGTAATGTTTGTCTGATTCACTTCAAGTCTGCCATTACCCACATGGGTCAGTGACTAAGAAAGGAAGCGTGGCCTCAGGCTCTGAGTGAAATGGCCCATGCAGAAGTGACTAATTCTGAAGCCACTGCACATCCCAAACAACCACAGTAACCCTGTGCAACCACATGCACCAGAATCAGTCAACAGAAGGCACACGAGTCAGTCATTCAACCTTGCCCCCTGTACCTGGGATCTTGCAACATAACACTTATCTAGGCTGGGTAGGGACTGAGGGGAGGAGGGGCTCACCCCGTTAAGTATGGGCTGGATACCCACAGGCTCACATCTGACTCCTCAGGAGCTCACAGCTAGTGTGGGCTCAGACAAGAACACAAGTACATAACTAGAAGTCTACCTAGACCTTGACAAGGGCTCCTCTAACAAGGTGCTATGGGGTCCACAAGGAAGAAGTTCCAGGCAGAGGAGCATCCTCTAAATGGCTCTTTATTACTTATTTTTTTAAGTTGGCTCCATGCTGGACATGGAAGCCTGAACTCCCAACCCTGAGATCAAGACCTGAGCTGAAGGGTGCCTAGGTGGCTCAGTTGGTTGAGCATCTGACACTTTTTTTTTTTAATGTTTATTTATTTTTGAGAGAGAGAGAGAGAGACAGAGTATGAATGAGCGAGGGGCAGAGAGAGATGTGGAAACAGAATCCAAAATAGGCTCCAGGCTCTGAGCTGTCAGCACAGAGCCCGACATGGGGCTCGAATCCACGAACCTTGAGATCATGACCTGAGCTGAAGTCGGACGCTTAACCGACTGAGCCACCCAGGCGCCCTGAGCGTCTGACTCTAGATTTCAGCTTGGGTTATGATCTCGTGGTTCATGGGATCAAGTCATGGTGGGTTAGGCTCTGTGCTGGCAGCACAGAGCCTGCTTGGGATTCTCTCTCTCCTTCTTTCTCTACCCCTCCCCTGCTCATGCTCTCTCCCCCTCAAAATAAATAAACATAAAAAGAAAACAGAGGGGTGCCTGGGTGGCTCAGTCGGTTAAGCATCGACTTTGGCTCAGATCATGATCTTGCAGTTCATGAATTCAAGTCCCACATCGGCTCTGTGCTGACAGCTCAGAGGCTGGAGCCTGCTTCTGATTCTGTGTCTCCCTCTCTCTCTGCCCCTCTCCTGTTCATGCTCTGTCTGTCTGTCTCTCTCAAAAATAAACATTAAAAAAAAAAAAAAAAAAAGACCTGAGCTGAGATCAAGAGTTGGACGCTTAACCAACTGAGCCACCCAGGTGACCCTAAATGGCTCTTTATCAACACTTCACTTCGGCTAAGCAACATCCTCCCTGTGCCAGGCCCAGGTACAACCAGAGGCATCCCACCCCCAAGACCAAGGGTAATGAGAGATTGGACAGGCAGTAAGAGTAGGCAGGTAAACAGAGGGCAGTGAAGACAAGTGGAGAAAAGGAAGAGGCCTGAACTGGACAGCAGGTGATTTTTCCTGCCCAGCATCCATTCATCCCCTCTTCTGGCAACATCACCACAGCCACCCAACACCAACTCTCGAGCCATGTGAGGATGTGTCCCTGGTCTAGGCAATCAGTGCATTCTACCTTCCTGGCCACAGTGATTACTTGAGGCTGAATACATCCCAGGTTTGGACCAATGATAGCCAGGTCCAGGGGTTCTGTTGGGGAAAGGGAGCTCTTTCTACCAATAACTGGAGCTACAGGGTAACTCGTGAAGACTGAGAATGAAGCCAGCTCAAAGGAAAGCAGAGTCAAGAACCGAAGAGACAGATCCCTGATGATGCTGTTGTGAGTCTTGGAATATGGCTTGAAGCCTAACCTGGCCCTGGCCTTATCAGCTACATGAGCCAATTAATTTCCCCTGTCCCCTAAGACAACTGGAAAGAGTCCCAGCCGAGGTCTCTCCCATCTGTCTGCTCTTCGGAGAGTATTGTGAAGACAGGGAGACTTTCTTCTCTGGGGTTTTAAAGGTAATTATCTAGTGACAGATTGTCCCTGGGGTGAGAGCCACCATGGAGACAGAGTCCAGCTGGCCTTTCCTAGGACACATATGACCACCAACATCCTTTCCAACAGTATCAGTAACGAGTAATTATAGACTCGTTTACTATTTGTAGTAGCTATTATTTGTCTGCCCAGCATCTTGTTTTGGTGATGGGCTCTGCTGTTCCTCAGCCATGGGGGGGGGGGGATGGAGGAAAGCTCATGACCTACATCAGGTTTATCATAGGGCTGCACACCCTAGGGCAGTGATTAATCCAAGAGGGTATGGGACTCGCCAGAAACCACTGAGGACCTTTCTATAAGGATTTTCCAAATTAGAACTGGGGGGAAGAAGCCTCTCTCTCAGGGCTAGTAAGCTGGGAGGGTAGAATCTGGAGCAGTCAGCTGCCATGGGCTCCAATGCATGAGAGAACCCGCTTACAGTAGAAGAAAAGGAAGCCAACACAGACCTGGGAGAGCTTGCTTACTGTTTCCCTGTGTCCAATCTCCCCCTCTCCCTTTTACTGTTAGAATCTCCTTCCTCAGAGTTTTAGCTATGCAGCCAGTGACTAAATTTGCCTCCTCCCTTGTAGCTAAATGTGGTCACGTGACAAGATAGTAGGACCTTGGGTATTTGATGGTTTCCTGGAGCCCACACCTATCTGCGCTGAACAACCTGACTATCCCCACACTGCTAGGTGAGAGACAGCCACTGTAGTTCAGTGGTCTCTTTGTTACAGCAGCCCAGTCTGTACCTTTACTAACGTACAGGTGAAAAAGAAATAGAAAACAAAGAGCCATATTGGGTTTCAGTCTCTGGATATAATTATCCCTGCAATGATAATGTTATTACTTGCAGAGTGCTAGGAACGATCTTTAATGTTTACATATAGTACCTCATTTAATCAGAACCAATTCTACGGGGGTGCCATTGTCATCCCCATTGCACAGCTTAGGGTACAGGGCAGAGAGATTAAGTAACTTGCCCAAGGTTCACATTACATTGCTTCCGAAGCTAACCTTTTCCATGATCTGTTGTGAAAGCCAATAAAACTCCTTTCTTACTTAAACTGGCTCGGGCTGGATTTCTGTCACTTGCAACAAAGCATTCTAACTGGATTTTTATCTAATCTAGCTTGCAGATTCCTCTATAGAGTGCCAACTATATGGTACAGAATTTTAAGACACTATTTACTGACTGCAAGCAAGACACAGTTCCCATGAAACCTGCTCCCATTTAGCTCTTAAACGACCACTGCAGCTACAAGACAGCAAGGCACGTTGCAAGGAGACAGTCTTCTCAGGGGGACACTGGGCTTCCTGCCTGGGGCAGCCACTACTGGATGGTTCATCCCATACCCACTCCCAACCCCCTTTCCCTTGCCTGCCTGAAAAAGCAAAATACTTTCTCAGCTTTCTGAACAGTGAGGGCTGGCTGGATGATACAATTTTGGGCAATGAAAGGTTTCACAACAGAGAGGAATTCCAGCATAGTGATGAAAAGTATGGGCTCTACATGCAGACTGCCTTGACTCACCATCCCATCAGATGTACAAATTTGAGCATTTTACTTAACCTCTGTTCCTTGGGGAAGAGTAATGGTACCTACCCCTGGTGGTGGTGAGGACTAAAGAAGTTAATAAATGTGCAGAAGTCAGAAGAGTGCCTGGTACATGGGGGAACACTATGTAAATATTAGTGACTGCCATTTTTATCACCTGTATGTGCCAAAGGTGGAACCGCCTCTAAGGTGTATCATTCTGTAGAAGCAGCAAGGTGCAAAGCTGCACGCCTACTGTGTGCTCACAGTTGTATGAATACACAGGCTGCGGTATGCATTCGTATCTGCTGCTGCATGCAGACAGTCTCTGGTAGGACACACCAAAACCTGTTCAGAGTAGTTGCCCCTGGGCAGTAGAATATGCAATCGGGGTTCTAGACTGGGAAGTTCTACTTCACTGCATGTCCCTTTTCCACTAACTGGATTGGGTTTTTGGAATCTCGTACATGAGTTACTCAAGGCTTTTAAAATTGTGTTGAAGAAGCTTTTAAAAGATCCCACTTTCTCTTAATTTTCACTGTTCACCCACAAGATGGGCAGTCAAAAAATTATATGTCAATTACATTTCAATGAAGCTGGAAGAAATAAATTGAAAAAGAAAAATGGACAGTTGCATAAAGTGGTACGCTTCCTTCTGGAGGTATTCAAACACAGGCTGGATGGTAATGTTAGACATGCCCTGCAGGATTTCACTAGCTAACAAGAGGGTAGTTTAGACAGCAACAAAGCTCTGCCAATTCCAAGATCTGCCTTTATGGTGGTACGAAAGGAGAAGTGAGTTGGGGGAGATGCCAGGAAATGACATCAATCAATCAAAACAAAGTAAAAAACTGCAACCATCACAGACTACTGATATCAAGTAGGACGCACAGCAGATGTGCTCCAAGGGCAAGCCTAGCCTCATCTTACCAGGGCACAGCTGAGTAACATGGCTATGTTGTCAGATAGGCATGGGGGGTGACTCCTGGGTCAGTCACTTCTTCATCGTATGAACTGGACCAGTTACCTAAGATCTTTGAGTTTTTTTCTCATCTGTAAAATGGGAACAACATCCACCTTACTGGGTTGGTGTGAACCGTAAGCAAACCAGGGAATGTCAAGTCTGTAGCAGGGCACCAGGCATGCAGTAAAGTGCCCAAGGAACTGAGGTTGCCATCACTGGAGATAGAGAAGGATCACCTTCAAATAATCTTTGAAGTCAATCTTTTAATGCACAAACAAAAAAAAAGACAAACCAGAAAATAGTTTTATATTGACGTAGTAGAGATCATCACATGTAGACACTTTAACCCCACAACCAGATATTAAGTTAGGACAGCTCCTGATAGATCCTTAATCTTCAAGGCTGAACTATCCTACCCTGTTCACAGCAGAATCAGAGCATTGAGCAAAGCCAAGCTTCTCAGGCCTTCCCTTCTAAATCCTTTTAGACCAAGAGGTCAGAGCAGAACCAAGCAGGATTGTGTTATTACCCAAGAGATGGTAAGAACAGCACTGGTAAATTCATTTACTCCTTGGGACTCTGTGCCCACAGAATGATTTAAGAGGCCCCTGTATATATACATGATCGGGTCCAGGTACAAATATTTTGGTCTTAACTGTGACGTTTATGGCAAATATAGAGCGGGTGAATGGTTCTAGGTTAGAGAACAATTGTCACAAATGCTACGTCTTCAAGGAAATAAGGCATATGTTGCTGCCTCTAAATACTGTGAGGCAAGGAGTGACTGCCAGACTAGCCCGTCCACGTGGGAGACTCAAACCTGGGTCTTTGCAAAAATAAAACCTGGGTGCTGAGGGCCTCCCCTCTAGTGAAAGCCAAAGGCCCTAGATCAGAATGCTAGAAAGTCTTTAATTCATCACCCTGGGTTAAAAGGACAGTTAAGGTCATTTTGGGAAGGAGAGCAATGCTAACCACCCCTCCCTTGAAGTTTCAGTAGCAAACAGGAATCTGGGCTCTGAAAAGTCACACTTTTTCCCCCCATGAGCAACTGGGGCGACTGGCCAAATGTGTTAGCTCAGGAAAGCCGAGAGCGATCGTGTGAGCAGCTAATGGCTGAGAGCAGCACACCAGCTCCATGACCTCCACGCTGGGACAGTGCTGCACTCGGCGGGCCTATTTCAGCAGGATCCAGTCATCCACGGGACCAAGGGGTGGGAGTGTTGGGAACAGATGATTCTGTGTTCCACAGATAATGGTATGGAGTGACTGTTAATAGATAAGGTTTAAGTACAGCATTTGGACACAACGCCTCCAGGCGTTCTGTTATTAAAGTCTTAAGAGCTTAGAACCTGGAAGGATTGAGAAATTCTAAAGAATTAAACAAAACCAGACAAACAAAAAAAAAGAGGGTGGAAGATATCAAAGACACTAGAGCTCTTTGTAGATGCTGGCTGGCTCACTTTGTCCCCAAGTTCATCTTAGAGCTCAACCAAATTCGAGACACAAGGCAGAGACGTTAGACCTGTGTCAAGGGCAAAAACTTCTGGTAGTAGCTCTTGGTGACGTCAATCATCAGCTCCTGGGTACATTCTGGGAGTTCCCCTGAAAACAGTCCTGGGGAAAGAAAGACCTGATCAACCAACTGGAGCCGGGGGAGGACAGCAGCTCTGATTTCGTTTAAACCCCTATAGGCCCCTTTTCTTTATTCATGAGCATCTAAATCCAAGTCCTCCATCTTCAATGCTAGCAGAGTCATTCTACTGACCACATCTCTGAGATAGTATTTGTGGGGGGGGGGGGAGGGGGGGAGACAAAGAATACAATTCCCTGAATGGATAAATAAATTCCAGGTAAAAAAGGTTATTAAGGCATCTCTGACTCCACTGGAGGTTGTTTCAGGATGGATTTGTCCATCCCCTGGATTCTGGTGTGACACCTACTGGGCAAAGCCAAGGTGAACACCCTTTGAGGTAAGAAGCTGCTCTGCTGTTCATAGAGTGAAACATGCAGTCCCCAAACCTGCTACATACAAGTCGTGGATGGGAGTAGAACAGAAATATCCTATAGAAAGACAAAAAATTGTATTTAAGGATTTCCAGGAAAAGTCACTCCCATATACTATGGGTGGAAGCGTACGTTCATACAACTGTTTTGAAGAGCAATTTTGGAAAATCTAGCAAAACTTTTAAAAGTTCATACCCTGTGACCTGACAATCCAACTTCTAAGAATTTATCCTACAGATAACCTTGCCCAACTGAACAATACATGTACAAGAATATTAACGCAGCAAGGTTTCTAATACTGAAAAACCAAAGGCAACATCTGATGATCCATTACACCATTACTGATGAGTTACACTATGGTACATTTATGCAACGAAAAACATGTAACCATTAAAAGGAATGAGGGGACTCTCCACATACTGACAAGAAAAGATGCCCAAGATACACTGTTAAGAAGGCAAGTTTCCAAACAGAATAAAGAGTGTGAGTCTGTTTACACAGGTGTAAACAGTCTCATACATCTGTATTATGTACACAAGTATACGTATATATGCATATGAATACACATACCTATACATCACACATACAAGAACAAATACATGCACTTGCATATGTAAAAAGAGAAAGTAACAGGTACAATGGAAAAAAGGTCTTAAAAATACAAAATTCTCACAGGAACTGTTTACAAATGAACAGCCATGTTAGATTTGCAAACCTATGTTTGGTCTGCGTAGTATTTAATCTTTTTAAAAAGTTAGCAGCCAACATTTAAAAGTCCAGGGATATCACACAAAAATTCAGATTTTTAGCTCCTCATGAAACATCAGAAGATCTCACAATGTTAGGTTTGTATTCTTAGATAGCTACGACAGGCTATTACTTCAATCACTTCTGTCTGACTCCTGTAGGCAATTTTGGCCAAAATTCTTTCCAGATGGTTTGTCTTTCACTTTGTTCCACTAGTCAGTTTCATGCAGTGGAGCCCTCCAAAAATGTGCCAGTCTTCCTGCAGCCCTACGCCTCTTTATTAAAGATGGAGATTTCCAACAGCAGTATCTAGATAGTTAGCATGTTTGTGAAACTACTGCAAATGAACATGGGAAGCATCTTGTCACAGTGCAGACCGTACAGGATTCTAAATAAGGGGTCTCAAGTGCTAGTCAAGGCTTTCCCACAAACCAGCTCTGACCCTGTGGACACCCACACCTTTCTATTTCCCCCATCTACGCAATGATCTCTAAGGTCTCAGGCAGCTTGAATCCTCCATCAGAACCTCTAAAACACAGTGCTTATTTGGATTTCAAATATGAAGTGGTGCCTCCCTGCCTCTGCCATTGGTGTCCAAAGACCATAGTTGGTACTAAGGACCTTGAAAAAGTTAAAAGAGATCAAGATATTTCTCTGGCGGGGCGCCTGGGTGGCTCAGTCAGTTGAGCATCTGACTTCTGCTCAGGTCATGATATCACGGTTTGTGGGTTTGAGCCCCACATCGGGCTTTGCAGTGACAGCATAACCTGCTTTGGATTCTGTCTGCCTCTCTCTCTGCCCCTCCCCTGCTCTCTCTCTGAACAATAAATAAACATAAAAAAAAAAAAAGGATATTTCTCTGGCAATATGCTTCTCACCTCAGAGCAGATACCTGTTTCACAATCAACCTAAAACAACTGTAAGGGCTGTTCTGATCTGCACTTGCTAAGAATGATTAAGCTTTCCCACAATGGGAACCCCATAAGGGAGAATGACTCAGCAGGGCTCTCCTTCCTACTCTGCAAAGGCAAAAGTGCACCAAACAGCAGAATGGCCAATTTCTTCCCCAAAGAATCTGAGTGGATGATTCTGTACATCTTTGAAACTCACAGTCGATGGTCTGAGTAATGAGTTTTTTAATTGGAAAAACAACTAAACCACTCAGTGGTAGATCTCATATACTGTCAAATCTCTCTCTACATAGCATCATCCATCTGTGAATCTCTGGGGTGCCTCTGTACATGCTGCATGAGTTCAACCATATAAAACAACACAGAAAAGAGACTGTCTTGGACTGGGGGCAGGGGACATGAGGTTTTCTTCTTCCTTCTGTTTTCCAGTGTTTTCCAAGTTTTCTAGGATGAGAGTGTAGGACTTTTGTTTGCTCACATGTTTGGCCACTTGGAACTCTGAGCTGATGAGGGCTTTACCTGAGGGCATTCTGTCAGCCAAGGTCGAGATGGGATATATTTGCTCTTCTCGGGTGTCCTAGTGCTATCATTGGTCTTAGGACTGTTTTATGTCAACTTTTCAGGTTGGACATTCCTTGGCAGTGTGGGAAGTACAAACCTCCAGCCAACATGAAGCCATAGTTAGAATTCTGTGGACAGACTTTTCTTTTTCCACCCAGAGCCCAGGCAAAGAGAGACTTGCGTCTTTGTGCCTTTTTCCTGTCTAGTAGCAGGTTTATTCTATATCAACTTTTTATTGAGAGCTCACCCTTCAGGAAGATCTCTCCACCATGCGTGAATGTAAGGCTTTATCTCTGGTCCCCACAGCAGTATCAAACCCTAAACCACTCTATTATGAAGATGCATAAACCTAAACATGCTTATGGTATGGGTGTACTTTCCTCTTTGCTTGAAATTTCCTGGTGAACTCAATTACACATTTAAAAAGATACTGGTTACGTTTTAGATAGCATTTCAAGGGAATCTGTCGCAGGAGAATCTTTTAAATGAGCTAGATCAACATATTGTCAGAGACAGAAGTTGCACCCATTATTTTTCTGATGGAAAAAGAACTTGAGCTTTGAATATCAACACCCAAACTTACCTGGGCAGCCGGAGAAGACAGTGAATGGCGGCACCACAGTTTCTGGGGGTAAAACTGTGTTGTCAAGAATTTTGCAGCAATCTTTCAATACACACCGGCGCCCCTGAAATGAAAATCTTGTCACTAAGAAACAGATCAGGAAATGGAGTACAAGTTGTCCGATCTGCTGTGTAGAAAGCTATTTTGTATTTTCTCCATTCCTGATATCATACCACAGACAGGGACAATGGCAAGAGGTTTGGCCACAGTTCTCTACTTTGGGTGGCATTTGACAAGCAGGAGGAGGTAGGGGTGTTAGTGTGTGCGAGTGTGAGTGTGTGTGTGTGCACAGGTGTGTGTGTGTGTGTGTGTGTGTGAACTCAGGGAGGGGGTACGCTAGGGACAGTTCAGGTTATCTTAAGCATTATAGACTGAAATTCAGTCTTCCAAGAATTGTACAATTTCCTTTCCTTTTTCTTTTTTTGTCATTTAGTGGACATCTATCATTTTGCTTGTCCAACGTTTGTTCCCCTTTCTTCTGGTAACAGAACCTATATTGACCCTTGGTTACCACCCCCTGCCCATCACAGTCCCCTATCCTAACCCCAAACTCCAAGCCTGGCCATGGCAACTGGTTTAGCGAATGAGCCAGATCAGTCTGATGAATCTGAACATCAGGGCTTTTGCTGGGACTACTGGGAAAAGAAGCTCTTTCCAATGGAGTTTCTAGAGAATAGGACAGATGCCTGGACCAGCTGTGTTGTTTCCATAAGGGAAAAACCTGCCTGAAAGTCTCCTAGAGGAAAGCGGGAAAGAGAAGGAGACTAAGTCTCATGACATCAGTTGAACCCCTGAAGCCATTTTGTGCACAGAATTAGGATCTACTTCTGTACTCTTGGTTCATATCAGCCAATATGTTCATTTTGAAGGTTTCAGCCAAGCCTTATGCTTGACTTTATCCACTGCCTTCACTTTTCAATTCTGCCATAACCCACAGCGTTTTGAGGGCAAGAAACAAGGTCTGGTAGATTCATCCGTTTCATGGGTTAAGGCAAAGGAGAGGCTTCTATATACAGATTAGCATTGTGCCTCAGACTACCTGCAAACTAAATGAAAGTTCTGGTCTTTATTGACTGCATTTGCATTACCAGGCCCTATGAGTTCACTTGTGTTTTGATCAGTTGGTCTGATAAAGCACACTTGGCTGACAATGTGGGATTCTTAACTATCAGGACAATGCTAATGTATCCAGATCTCAGATTTTACCAAAGGATATGAAAGCTATATAAAAAATTTCCCCATTACTAAACACCCAAATTGGACACCTAGGTGGCTCAGTTGGTTGAGCATCTGCTATCAGCTCAGGTTATGATCTCAGAGTTTGTGCTTTTAAGCCCTGCATTGGGCTTACTGCTGTCAGCACAGAGCCTGCTTCAGAGCTTCTATTCCCCTCTCTCTCTGTCCCTTCCCCACTGTGTGCTCTCTCTCAAATATACACAAAACATTAAAAATAAATAAATAAGTACCCAAATCATATGTATTTCCAGGAATTTCCAGGTAGATTGTCACATGAGTTTTTTTAAAAAGCTTATACCTCTAAGTCTGAATTTTTTAAGTGACTGCTAAGCTGTCTCTGGCTAGTGGACAATAGCCTAGGCAATACCTGACAATATCTGTAGCTCAGAAACAAGTTGCAACTGTAGCTCTTTGTTCACTCTTAGAAAGTTCTCTCCCATAATTGCCTCCTATTGGCAATTTTTTTTTTAATTTATTTATTTTTGAGAAAGAGAGAGTATATACATGCATGCACAAGCAGGGGAGGGGCAAAGAGAGGGAGGGAGAGAGAGAATCCCAAGCAGGCTTCGTGCTGTCAGCATAGAGCCTGACGCAGGGCTCAATCTCACGAACCGTGAGATCATGACCTGAGCTGAAATCGAAAGCTGGATGCTTAACCAAAATGAGCCACCCAGGCACCCCTAATGGCAATTTCAAAAATACAGCAGCCAGCCAGCTCCCCTGGCGATTTCCAAATGAACTCAAAGACATCCTACGGCACCTAAGCTCCTAATAATACAGACTAAGCACATGGGGCACTGAGTGAAATGAAACAGAATATGCTGCATCAGACATGCTACGCTCATATATAGGGAATCTGCAGACAAAGGGTCCTAGAAAAAGAGCAATGTGAATAAAACTTTGCTCTGTGTATCACCAGCCACCACATCTGCTGTAGTAGGCACCTGCCGAGTCCACTAGCTAGCCATTCTGCCCACTCAGACAAATGATGCTTAATCAGCTTTCAGAGCATTCTGGGAAAACTGATCAATTAAATAGCAGCAAAAGTAAAAACACCAGTACTTCTTAGGCATGAGTGGATTGGCAACAGATGAGGAGGTTAAAAGCTGAAACTACTTCTTTATTCTTTCGTGGTGAACTTTTCAAGGAGGAGTCAAGAACTACGTGTTACCACTATTACAGCTACCTTTATCTCCTTATACAAGTTATTTAGCATCTCTGAGCCTTGGTTTCCTCATCTGTGAAACAGGACATAAAACCAAACCTGCAGGGATGCTCTGAGGATTAGAGATAATAAATGCAAAGCTCACAGTACAATAACGATGCCTGTTAAGATTGCTTGTTAGTCTTTACCTGTAGGCATTCAGGCAGTTCTGATTGACATCTATACCTTCACACATCCAAACAAGAGTTAGAACACCAAATGGGTGCTAGAGGAAGGATCTGTGGGTCATGGGGTCAGCTGGACTCAAAGAATTCCTGCTAGCTCCGAGATTCTAGAATTCTAAAAGAATTTTTCTCTTGAGATTACTTGAGGATTTGTAAAGGCTCAGCAAATAAATACTGCCAATACCCAACAGTGACTATTTCATGAACTGATGTATCGAAAAGTGGCCTAAAAAGCAAAATACAGGACAAGAAGACTAGAATTCCCTAAGCACTGGGAAGAGCATTTGGATCTCAACATTTCAGATATTTTGCTCTGGGGATAAAGGACAGGACTAACACCTAGGCTACTATGAGGATGCCATCACTTTGCTGCAGAAAATGTCAGAAAAAACCAAGCTGTGGGGTGCCTGGGTGGCTCAGTCAGTTAAGTATCCGACTTTGGCTCAGGTCATGATCTCATGGTTTGTGGGTTCGAGCCCCGAGACAGCACAGAGCCTGCTTGGGATTCTCCCTTTCTCTTTGCTCCTCCCTGATTCACGCTCTCTCTCTCTCTCTCTCCCCCCCCCCTCAAAGTAAATAAATAAACTTAAAAAAAGAAAAGAAAGAAAAAAAGAAAAAGAAAAATCTAACCATGGCTTAGAAAACCAACTCTTGTTGGACAGGATGAGTTTCACTATTTTCCCCCTTCAACATCATGCCAAACTAAAGACTCTCTGTCTCTGATACATACAAGGGGACTCCTTTGGAGGAGAATGGTTGGCAAAACAACAACTTCCCTTAATTATGACTAACTAAGTCAGATTTCCAGAGTCATGTGGTTCTCCACTACATGGTCCATCTTTGCTTGTGGCTTGTGGAATGTGACTACATGGTTTCAGGATGTATTTTTTAATTTGTTTATTTATTTATTTTGAGAGAGAGAGAGAGAGAGAGAGAGAGAGACATGAGCAGGGGAGGGACACAGAGAAAGAGAGAAGAGAGAGAATCCCAAGTAGGCTCATGCTATCAGCTCAGTTCAATTCACGTGGGAATCAAACTCATGAACCATGAGATCATGACCTGAGCCGAATCAAGAGTCAGACGCTTAACCGACCGAGCCACCCACGAACCCCAGATTCAGCAAGTATTTTGATACTTGAGTCTTGTCCAGAGCAGAGAGCTGCCTCTGCATTATTGGGAACAGCCATTTAAAAACATGAAAAGTTCTTGGCTTTCCCAAGAATCTAGAATTTGGGTACAAATTTAAAATACAGGAAACATCTTCCCTAAACCTTAAGGCAGTTCAGCTCCAGTCATTAATATTCTCACCCAGGATGTTCTCCTAAATCCCAACTGAAATCAAGCTCTTCATCTATGAAATACTAAGAAATCCAAATCTGTAAAGCCACGGCTGGATGTAACAAGTGGATGCCAAGGCTCCTATGGACCAGGGTCCTACAGGTTCCACTGAGAAAGGGCCACTTGTACCCTGCACACCCATCACCCTGAACTACTTGCACTTTGCCTAATGTCATCCCCTTTGACCCACTAGACTGTACGTTCCTGGAGGTAAGGCAACAGGTAGGCCATAGAATCGGCATGGCTATTCATGCCGCCTGGGTTCGAATCCCAGCTCTACCACTTAATAGCCCTGTCAAATCCCCTAATATCTAAGGTCTTCAGGCTTCTCACTCACAAATAGGGATAATAATAGTACTATCACCCTTGGATGGTTATGAGGGTCAAATAAGATCATCAAAGGAAGGTTCAACATCATATAGAAGAGGTTTGGTAAAGTTTAGCCATGATTTTTAATGCCTAAAAAACTCCAAATCCAACAATAATTCCAGTAGGCCAGAAACTACTTCTACCCTCCTTGGTCACAGAAGTGGAGGCCCACTGATGTGAGGGACGTGAGCTTGAGGGGAAGGGAGGACATTTAGCCAGCCAAGACATCATACTCACAATCACACAGTTCTTGCCAACGTGAACGTAAGAGCCAATCTGAGCTGCGTTGACCACACAATCTTCCTCAATAAAGACATGGTCCCCAATATGTAAAGGAAAAAATGCAACACTAGAGAAGGAAAAGATGAACAAACAAAAAAAAGTCAAGGTGATGTGCTCTTGGTAGAGGTTTATAGAACTACAGACCATATTCTCAACTTTATCGTCTCGTCTTAATAAGACTGCTCCTAGTAAGGAAAGAACTCTCAGGCTAGGGGAATTCTATAATGTTGAAGATGAATGTGATTACTAGCTCAAAATCAGAAATATTAGACCAGGCAGTGTGCAAAGAAACAGCAAGGCAGAAGGAGCAAGACCTTCCAAGCTAAAAGAGCTGGCACCAAATCAATGAATGTTTTGCTCATTCCTGCCTCCTTGAAAATGCTCATAGGTCACATTTTCAGTAATCTGCTCTACAGGGCTTCAAGGAACTGACATCAGGTTTTGAGGATGTATTTTCTAGCATTCAGCATTCCAAACATTTGTATATTCACTGATTTTCCTGAATGCCTACTATATGCCAGACTCTACGCTAGGGAACTGGAGATATAATAGCAAGCAAAAGGTACATAACCCTGCCCACGAGGAGCTTGCAATCAAGAGAAGAGAGATTAAATAAATGATTATCTAAGTAATTAATTACAACTGTGATTAGTGCTACAGACAAAAAGCACCAAGATATGAGAGTATACAATGAGAGTATATAACTATCTAAATTGGTAGTTTGGTAAAAGTTTAACTGAAAGTGATACATAAGCCAAGACTTGAAGGATGAGTAGGAGTCAGGAGGCTTTCTCCAGACTTCTGACATCATTCCCATTCTCTAGGATTCCTCAAATGTCATGGACAGTGGTTCTAGGATCGCATTTACAGGTAACTTCAATACATTGGGATATAAAATATTTGGACTGGAACTAAAATAAAGTAGTTGGATGCTCACTGGCTCTTTCTAGTCCGTGTTCTATTTTGTCAGGAATATTTTATTGGAGACGGTATCTGTCCTCTGAGGACATATAATTTATTTAAATCTTCCTTAATCCATTCGTATTTTTGATCTGCACCCCTTGTGTGACAATGAATTCCTTGATCTCATCACAGTCTACAACAGAACCGTCATTTAATTTTAAATTAAAAATTCCAGGGACGCCTGGGTGGCTCAGTCAGTTAAGTGTCCAACTCTTGATCTCAGCTCAGGTCACGATCTCAGGGTTTGTGAGTTTGAGCCCTGTGTCGGGCTCTGCACTGACAGTGCAGAGCCTGCTTGGGATTCTCTCCCTCTCTCTCTGCCCCACTCCCACTCATGTTTTCTCTCTCTCTCAAAATATACAAACTTAAAAATTAATTAATTAATTAAAATTCCAAACCTGATATTCTTATCTGGTTCTATTTTCTATTATCTAGTTCTGGTATTGAGATATGTGGGACGGGAGTGGGGAGAATCCACACACACTCTCTCTCTCTTTTTTTTCATGTTTTTTATTTTGAGAGAGAGAGAGAGAGAACACACACAAGCAGGGGAGGGGCAGAGAGAGGAGAGAGAGAATCCCAAGCAGGTTCCATGCTCAGCACAGAGCCTGACATGAGGCTTGATCTCATGAATTGTGAGATCATGCCCTGAGCCAAAATCAAGAGTTGGGAGCCCAACTGACTGAGCCATCCAGGCGCCCCCAAACTCACTTACTATTCATGTGTTGCTAGTTACACTTTTGTACTTATGTATTTCTCATGTGGACTATTCTCATTTATATATCCTTCCAATTCACCAATAAACCCCATGTTTATTATTTATTCTCGGTGCTTTCCTGGGACCATATCCAGCCCAGTAATGCCATTATCAGAAGGGAAAGTCAACAACTCCAACAGAGTACCTGTCACAGTATGGAACCACAAAAGGCTACCAAGAGGTTTTCTAGTTTTCCTCCAATTGCCTTCTGAGCTAATGAGCAAATGTTTTCATGTGAATGACTTACAGACTCCCTGCTCTAATTCCTGTATGTAATGGAAAGTCTGGAGTCTGACCTCATTCTGAGGAATGCAGGATCATTTCTGCATGTTCCTAGGTATTACAGTCTCAGTTGGTTGCTCTGTTCTCTGTTCCTCCCTAACCATGTACATAGCCCTATGACAGGAGCGTGACATTATGCAGTGTCTATCACATTACACTATCATATTTTATAGTAGCCATCTATTTATGTAATTGTTTCTCCCACTAGGTTTTGAGAACTTTGAGGCAGGAATGCAATTTCACCCATCTTTACATACCCAGCTTGTATCCTAGTGACTGACATAAAAAAAGCACTCAGTAAATGCTTGCTGACTTAATGACATGCAGACGGTGCCACAGGTAGAAGCCAGGAGGGAAAAGAGGGCGAGGCAAAAACAAAAAACAAAAAATAAACCAAAGCCCAAAACCAGCACATTAGGCATAGTGGACAGTTTTCCTGCCCTGTCCATGTCCTTTCTTGGGCAATCCTTATTCTTGGGCCCACAGTGGGCCTGACCTGACCCTGCCCTCCGGGTCACAACTGTTAAGACAGGGGTAGAGCACTCAACTCAAGCTGAGCCAATCAGATTTCCTCTCCCAAGATTCTGGAAATAAGACCTAAAATCCTTGGTCGGTATCCACTGAAGCTTAAATGGAGAATAGATATAAGTTAGGGGCTGAGGCAGCAAGGTTGGCTTCATGAGAAATGGGGGAAGACAAAGCCAATGTACAAGAGAGGGGAGGGAAGCAGAAACACAGAGACAAGGACAAATAAGAAACAGTATAATCTCAGTAAGAGAGCGACAGACCAGTCATCGTGATTCTGTCTAGCTGTCCAGGCACAGGCTCTAGTCCCTTGTGAGGCCTGGCACCTTCTCCTACCCTGAGATTCCATTAAATATGCCCCTGTCTCTTTTGCCAGAATCCCCCTTGCTTTTTTTTTCTAGGCTAAGTGGATTCTGTTTCTGGGAACCAACCAACAACTAAACTAAGACCACCACCACCAGAGTTGTGTTCATCAGAGTGAAGTCTTCTTTCATGTCCCAAACAATAGCACAGCCCTGCTCCTCACACCACACCTCAACACACAGAACACACCACCAGTAGCAGATTCTTGCCCAAGACCCAAACAAGGTAATTAAATTGCATACCCTTTGCTGAATTTCTTGAAAGGTGGCCTTATGACACTCCGGCTTTTCACAACGCAATGACGTCCAACTCTCACATTTGCCAGATCCCCTCGGATAATACAGTCGTTCATCACAATGGTCTACAAAACAAAGCACATTTAAAAAATAACTACCAGTACAGCTGAAAACACAACAGAAAAGAGTAGGTAGCAAGACACCTACTGAAGTTATGTTTTGATCTACTGAGTAACGTGTTCTGGCAAAAGGGATAACTTGTAAGGTAAAAAGAATGGCCTTCATAACACTGATTTAGTTGAAGAGGTTCCCAGTATATCCCACAAATAGGACTCACTGAATAAACAGACGTTTGCTGAGAATATGGTACCCCCCGAGTTCACTTACCTATTCAGGTTCACTTGGTTCCACCTGTCCCCAAGCCTGACCTGCTACCTGCTCAGTGAAAGTCCAGGCTGCCCCTACCTTTGTCCGACCTCCCAATACTACTATCTTCAACTTCATGTTCCCACAGGTAGACCTACTGAGTTTCTGGTTCCTCTTCCCAATTCTAGACTCAGATGAAGTGCTACGCTGCAGGGTATATCCAGCTTCCCCAAAGATTGCCTGGATGGGCTGCAGGGTGGATAATGTAATCAGAAGTTTTTTGGGGGGATTAATGCCCCATGCTTAGTAAAAAGTAGGCATTCTTGAAATGTCTTTTGAATAAATGAATAAATAGGGTAAAAAAAAAAAAGTGCATATGGCTGTAGTTCTAGCCAAAAAAGTAAGCAAGGGACCAGGCCTTATGTATGCTGAGCACAGAAGCTTAGGCTTATATCCCTAGAGGATATAAGGAATCAATGAAAGTTTTTAAGTGGAGGATTAACACAGTGAATCTTTGGTTTAAAAATACTACTCTGAAAACAGCCTAGAATCTACATGGAGGGAGCAGGTAAGACTGGAGGAAAAGTGGCCCGTTAGATGACTACAGTGGATCAAGGTAAAATGAAAGAATGGGCCTCCTCTATGACAACAGCTGTGCATGAGAAAAAGAGAAATAAATTCAAGGTAGAGGAATCTGATCAAGCCTCCAGATCTACTAACTAAAGGGCAGAGAAGGGGCATAGAGACTGCATTCAACAACTTGTGCAAATAGAACTGGCCAAATCCAAAACTTGAAAATTCTACGGCACAGTGAGCCAGTTTCCTTAACATATAAGTAGCATGGGGAGAAAAAACAGGCTGGGGGAAAAGAACTATTACAGATTTAAAGGGCCCTGAGAGGGCATCTGGCTGGCTCAGTCGGTTGAGTGTCCGACTTTGGCACAGGTCATGATCTCACAGTTCGTGAGTTCAACCCCACATCGGGCTCTCTGCTTTCAGTGCAGAGTCTGGAGCCTGCTTTGGATCCTCTGTACCCTTCTCTCTCTGCCTCCCCTCTCCTGCCCCCACCCCCGCTCATGTTCTGTCTCAAAAATAAATAAACATTAGAAAAAAATAAAAAATAAAGGGCCCTGAGAAATATATCAACCAGAAGCAATGTGTACTTGGCCTTATTTGGATCCTGATTTGAATAAACCAACTGTTAAAAGACATATTAAGACACTAGAAAGACGGAACATGGACCGAGGATTAGATGATATTAGGAAATTACTGGCTTCTTAAAAAATATAATAAGGGTACTCTACTTATTTTTAAAGTCTTTAAATCTCAGTAATACATATTGAAATATTTATGAGTGAAATAATACAATGTGTGCAATTTGCTTTAAAAATACCCAGCCCCTCACCTTGGTCAAAATAGGTATGGGTTTACAGGACAGGTAAAGATGAAACAGAATGTCAGAATATTGCTAATTGCAGAAGCTGGTGAATGAACATATGGAGATTCATTATATGTTCTCTCCACTTTTGCACATGTCTGCAAGTTCCATAATAATACTGTTCATCTATAAAAAGTAATGAGCTATAAGTCCACTAATGAACACAACATGGATAAATCTCAAAAACATTATGCTGAATGAAAGAAGCCTGACGACAGAGTACATGATTGCCATTATAAGAAACTCTACAAAATGAAAAGCTAATCTATATTAGTTTTACACCAGTGGTTACCTGGAGCCAAGGGTAGGAGGACTGACTACAGAGGGGTCCAAGGAAAATGAGGGTGATGGAACATTTTACACCTTAATTGTAGTAGTGGCTGCATAGGTGTATGCATCAGTCAAAACATGTCAAACTACACACTTAAAATGGGCACACTTTATTATATGTAAATTATACCTCAATAAAGATAATTTTTCCTTTATTTTTTTATTGTTTTTTTCTAAATATAATTTATTGTCAAGTTAGCTAACATACGGTGTATACAGTGTGTTCTTGGCTTCAGGAGTAGATTCCCATGATTCATTGCTTACATATAACACCCAGTGCTCATCACAACAAGTGTCCTCCTCAATGCCCATCACCCATTTTCCCCTCCCCATCATCAACCCTCAGTTTGTTCTCTGTATTTAAGAGTCTCCTATGGTTGGGGTGCCTGGGTGGCTCAGTTGGTTGAGCATCCAACTTTGGCTCAGGTCATGATCTCAGAGCTTGTGAGTTCAAGCCCCGCATCGGGCTCTGTGCTGACAGCTCAGAGCCTGGAGCCTGCTTCGGATTCTGTCTCTCCCTCTCTCTGCCCTTCCCCAGCTCACACTCTTGTCTCTCTCTCTCTCCCTCTCAAAAACAAATAAACATTATAAAAAAAAAAAAAGAGTCTCTTATGGTTTGCCTCCCTCTCTGTTTGAAACTACCTTTTTCCCCTTCCCTTCCCCCATGATCTTTTGTTAAGTTTCTCAAATTCCACATAGGAGTGAAAACATATGTCTTTCTCTGACTGACTTATTTCACTTAGCATAATACCCTGCAGTCCCATCCACATTGTTGCAAATGGCAAGATTTCATTCTTTCTCATTACCAAGTATATATAAACATCTTCTTTATCCATTCATCAGTTGACAGACATTTGGGCTCTAATAAAGATAATTTTTAAAATGTTCCATTATATGGGGGTGCCTGGGTAGCTCTGTCAGTTAAGCATCTGACTCTTGACTTCAGCTCAGATTGTGGTCCTAGGGTCACGGGATTGAGGGATCAAGCCCCATGTTGGGGCTCACTTAAGATTCTCTCTCTCTCCCCCTCTGCCCCTCTCCTCTGCTTGTTCGCACTCTCTCAAAATAAAATAAATTAAAATTAACCCCCCCCCCCAGATTTCCAGTTTCTTTTGAGAAAATCAGAGCTCTGGAAATATAGGCCTATATTCCCACATGGCAACAACCACCTTGAGCTTAACTAGGACCCAGATTCTCCACTTTACCAGGCCCCGCCACTCTGTTGTTGGCACCCAGTCTTCTTTAGTCATCTGATCTCTATCTACCCCGGCAGAAACTATGACACCTGATATAAGGGCTTAGGAAAATAGAAATTTCAAAATTCTGAAAGGGGACAAAACAAAAAACTAGAAACAAAATAACTAATAGGACAGGGGATAAATGGAATTGTACACAGCAGTGAAAATACACAAACCACAGTAAATCTTAGAAACAGAACTGAGAACAATGGTACTTAGTGAGTGTGATATGTGTTCCCTATTGTGATTATTCTAATGACTGAGTTAAAAAAAAGTAAGTAACAGAAAGCCAAGTAAAGCTAAACTATCTACATATGTATATATGTATATAGTTTACACAGATGTAAACATATATATATGTATACGTATATGTATGTATTAATTTACATCCTATAATATGGATGAGTCTTGAAGACATTATGCTGAGTGAATAAGCTAGACAAAAAAAGGACAAATATTATATGAATCTACTTATATGACATATCTAGAAAAGGCAAATCCACAGAGACACAAAGTGGATTGAGGTTATTAGAGATGGGGAGTGAGGAAGGAACTGGGGATTATTCCTCAATGGATACAGAGCTTCTGTACGAATGATGAAAGTTCTGTAAATAGATAGTGGTGATGGTTGCACAGTGGTTGTACATATCACATTTTATTTTTTTTTCAATATATGAAGTTTATTGTCAAATTGGTTTCCATACAACACCCAGTGCTCATCCCAAAAGGTGCCCTCCTCAATACCCATCACCCACCCTCCCAACATATCACATTTTAAAAAACAAACCTTCCATACAAAATCACAGAAAATGTCCTGAAATTAGCTAAGGGATTTCTAAAAATCCTCCACATGAGTGTTCTAACTCTGTGCAGAAACAGTGTGTCTATAATTACTAATCATACCTAATTACTGAACTATATTTCTATTAAATCTCATAGTATGATGAGCTAATGGAGACAGTAATTGAGTCTCTACTGAAAAAATCTGTGATTGCTTGATTACAGTGAGACTACTTTCCCTCTGGAAGTTAGAGATGTAATATTTCAAAGCAAATTGGC
The DNA here is from genome assembly GCF_022079265.1 of Lynx rufus. Lineage (NCBI taxonomy): Eukaryota > Metazoa > Chordata > Mammalia > Carnivora > Felidae > Lynx > Lynx rufus. The sequence continues at coordinate 6,308,225 of NW_025814838.1, forward strand.
AGGAAAAAAACCATGGACTTCAATGTCTGTCAAGCTCAAATATATCTTGGTATTTTCTCTGGTTCTGAAATGTCGTAATATTATTCCCATGTTTATACTCCTCTCTGTGCTATTTCAATTTATTCAGACTACAAGATTCTCAGCCTTTCATGTTCCATTTTGCAAATTCGTTTCATAGTTTAGCGTCTTTCTCAAGTCTCAAATCAATTTTAAGAGTTTCAGTTAATACCGAACTATTATTAGTAAACTGTTAATTATATTACTACTACTTTATAGTTTCTTTTTTTTTAAGTTTATTTACTTCGAGAAAGGGAGAGTGGGGAAGGGGCAGAGAAAGAGAGGGAGAGAGAGAGAGGGAGAGGCGCAGAGAGAGAGAGAGAGAGAGAGAGAGAGAGAGAGAGAGAGAATCCCAAGCAGGCTCTGCACCACCAATGTAGAGCCCAATGCAGGGCTGGAACTCAACTCACGAACTACAAGATCATAACCTGAACCGAAGTTGGATGCTTAACCGACTAAGCCATCCAGCAGCCCCTACTTTATAGTTTCTACACTAAAATATTTTGTTGCCTATTTATATTTGTATTTAGTGGTTAAGGCACACTACAGCACTTTGCAATAATTTCAGTTCTGGGTGCCACTGTATTTTGTTCCTGGCATAAAGAAAAAAGGCTTTCTGTTGCCTTCTTTCATGGAATCTTTTTTTGTATTCAACAGAATTTGGAGAATGAAAAAAGGAAAATTTTTAGTAAGTTTTTTTTTAATGTTTATTTATTTTTGAGAGAGAGACAGAGCATGACCAGGGGAGGGCAGAGAGAGAGAGGGAGACACAGAAGCTGAAGTAGGCTCCAGGCTCCAGTTGTCAGCACAGAGCCAGACATAGGGCTCGAACCCACAAACTGCGAGATCATGACCTAAGCCAAAGTCAGAGGTTTAACTGACTGAGCCACCCAGGGGCCCCCCAAAAAGAGAATTTTTAAATGCATAGCAACAAATGGGAGATGTGGTAACATATTATCTGTCCTGCTAATGTGATAATTAGTGGACAGAAAGCAAAAGTATGCATCCTGGGGCTGGCTGTGTCTCTTACCTTGCCATTGAGAACGATGTTCTGACTTCCACACAACACAGACTGGCGACTAACTTTGTTTCCAGATGCCTGAAAGGAAAGAACAGAAAATAGGGGTGAGAAACTAAGTGGGTTCTGGGCTACAAGTTTCCATCTGGAAAGCTCTCGTACTGGAGAGAAAAGTACTTGAAATGTGATGTAGTCTTCAATGGAATGAGTCCGGCAAATTAACAAAGCAAGGATGGATTAGGAAACTGAAGACTCCAGGAATGGATCCAGAATTTGGATGTGGTAGGTCTAGAGCCTACTAACATTAGAGACATTGATTCAAGTCTCAGTTCTATACTTACAGCCCTAAATCCAGGATAATGACTTTACCCATATCAGAGGTACAAGAATTCAGTAAAGAAATAATAATAGCAATGACGACTGAGCACTTACCCTACCTGGTGCAATTTACACGCATCATGTATTGACTCCAAAGAACCTAACAGTCTTTTAGCACATGGTAGCAAAGTACGACATATTAGCTTAAAACAAACAAAACAAAAAACAAAAAACTCTGAAAGGCCTGAAGCCTGGAATTGCTATTAGTATTAGGGTGGATGAGACGTATCCTGCTTTCTGGAAGGCATTTTATCTCTACGATGAAATCATGAATAAATTTAAAAAGCCTAAACTGGCCATGCAGGGAATAAGTAACAAAGCTGAGCCATTCACGAAGTGATGATCCTATGTAATCTCGGACTAAACGCCAAAGCGACCCGGGGTGGGGCAGGGGCAGGAGGGGGGCGCCAGCCTCAAAGGGACGCAGGCTTGGAAACGGGAGAAAGATGCCTGGATAAGCGCACCGTCTCGATGTACTCCGACTTGTTATAAAGCAGCTCGCCCAACTCCATTGCCACCAACTTCTTTCCGCAGCTCCCGCTCCTGTCAAAGCCGCCAGCCGGTCAGTCAGACTGGGATTCGGACTACTTCCGGCCACTCCTCCACTTCCGCCCTGGGCGTCCGGCGCTCTCATCCGCAGCTCGGCTCTCCTCTAGGCGGCCCCGCTCCTTTACTCGGCCGTCTCCGGCTGCTCATGCGCAGGCTAAGCGGTGGATGTAATTGGCTGTGGGTGACGGCGCGCCAAGCCCGCATGTGCCACCTGGTAGCGCCCTGGGGAAGATCCCGGGCGCAGAGTTTCCTTCCCGGGTGCCTCCGGGGCCCAAGGCCAGCCGGCATCCTCGTGTCTGCAGGCCCGGGGCCGGCGACGGCTGTTCCTTCCGTTCGGCCGCGGCCCGATGGAAGAGCCTCCCGGGAAACCTCTCAGCTATGAGGAAAAGGAAAAGGTGCCGGGGTGTGAGGGAAGGGCTGAGTCGGAACTCTGACCCCTTGCGCAGGCTTTAGGCGTGTGTTTGTTTCCTCTGCCGTCCCGGGTAGGCAGTGATCTCTGACCTCTGGACGCAGCGGGAGTGAACGTATGGATGGAAGAATGCTGAGCTCACGTGGTGGCATTTAAAGAACAAATTTTCTTACAGCAGTAATGCCTAAATACGTACGAAATGTAAAACTGGATAAAGCCAAAGTCCCCTTTGACATCCTCTTCACTCCCACACTCTTTCTCACCCTTGGCTTCTCCCACCCACTCCCTTAGGGAAATCTCTGAACAGCCGGTGCTTCGGATCTTTTCGTGTGTGTAATGGACGGAGGTGGGGGGATTGGAGGGGTGTGATTTATTCCCTGGCCACCAAAAAGTGATGCGTATCTTTCTGTTCATAAATGGTATGATCTGAATGGTTCTACAACGTCCATTTTACTTATCCGTGTTTCATCCATGTCGATACATGTTAATCTGGCTTCTGTGTAGTGTTATGTATTAACGGAAGTGCATTCTTGTCTTTAGACCTTACCCTGCTGAGAGACTTTGAGGTTGTTTCCAGATTTTGCTTCTACTATAGATGCTCTGACCGACCGTCCTTATTCATGCCATCTTGTGCTAGTGCTGATGATGTTAATTTGAATGTATCTTGTGCTGGCTGTTTGAGGCGTTGTGCTAAATTCTTCATTCATATTAACTCATCAGTCTTCTTAGTTTACCTTCCCGTGGGGAGTCAGATAGGTCATTTCCAAGTCAACAAAATAATTCTCAGATGATGATAAGGGTGGTGATAAAGAGGACCCTGTGAGAAGCAGTCTAGCACAGAGGTTAAGAGCACAGATCCTAGGGATGCCTGGGTGGCTCAACTCGTTAAGTGTTGGACTCTTGGTTTCCGCTCAGGTCATCATCTAATGGTTTGTCGATTCAAGCCCTGCCTCCAGCTCTGTGATGAAGCACGGGGCCTGCTTGGGATTCTCTTTCTCTCTCTCTCTCTCTCTCTCTCTCTCTCTCTCTCTGCCCTTCCCCATTCTTGCTCTTTCTCTGTCTCTCTCAAAATAAATAAATAAACTTAAAAAAAGAGCACAGATTCTAGAACTCAACTGTATGGTTTTGGATCATACCATTTATAAACTGTGTGATCTTGGGTGAATTGCTTTCCCCTAGATCTTTTTTTTTTTTTAATTTATTTATTTATTTTGAGAGAGAGCGAGCAGGAATGGGGTAGGGGCAGAGAGAGAGGGAGAAAGAACTCCAAGCAGGCTCCATCCACACCGTCAGTGCAGAGCCCGACGCGGGGCTGGAACTCACGAACTGTGAGATGATGACCTGAGCCAAGATCAAGAGTCATGCTTAACCGACTGAACTACACACATGCCCCTTTCTTGGATCTTCTTAAAGCCAGCTTCTTCTTCCTTCAGGTTTGGGCTCAAATGGTAGTCCTCAGAAATGCCTCTCTGGCCACGCTACCTAAAGTAGATCAGGCAGAGGCGCCTGGGTGGCTCAGTCGGTTAAGCGTCCGACTTCAGCCAGGTCACGATCTCGCGGTCCGTGAGTTCTAGCCCCGCGTCGGGCTCTGGGCTGATGGCTCAGAGCCTGGAGCCTGCTTCGGATTCTGTGTCTCCCTCTCTCTGCCCCTCCCCTGTTCATGCTCTGTCTCTCTCTGTCTCAAAAATAAATAAAAAACGTTAAAAAAAAATAATAAAGTAGATCAGGCACTCTCACATCTCCCTGTTGATCTGGGTACTGATGACCATGTGATATCATCTTATCTGTGTATGCGTTTTTTTGTTAATTATCTGCATCCCTCACTCTGCCTAAGCTTGACCACTCTATCTTTAGCGCCTGAAACAATAACTGACACACGGTGTTTATACCTGACAAGAGATGCATTTGTTGATTGTCTGAGGATGCCAGCTCCTGCTGCCAGGGATCTCACAGTGAGAAGGGGGAACAGAAGTAAACAGACAGCATAGTGGATATAATAAGTACTGTGATAAAGGAAGCACAGCAGACAGGTGGCATGTTTAACCTTGATTTCGGGAAGGACCTAGAAGTCTATGCAAGGGAAGTAAAATTAAGTTGAGGCTTGAGGAATCAGAAGGACTTAGCAAAATGAGTTGGGGAGGAAATGCTTCAGGTGGTGGGAACAGTTTATGTAAAGGTGCTAAGATGCTGGAAAGCTTGGTGCTTTGTGAGAAGTGAAAGTAGTGTGGGTGCCTGCTACTCCTCCACCGTCTGCTGCTGAGGGACCTACTAAGCCCTGCACACTCGGGTCTGATAGACACTGTGTCCCTTCTCTCTGACTCTTTCTTTCCACCTGCTCAGCATTGTTTGCTGTTTTTCTTCTTCCAGTTGAAGGAAAAGTTAGCATTCTTGAAAAGGGAATACAGCAAGACACTGGCCCGCCTCCAGGTAAGTGAATCTTATTCTCTCAAATTGATATCACAGTATGAACTATATACAAACAATTCTTCCTAATAATAAAGCTTTAAGATAAACCTTCTTTGTCTTAAATTTGTTCCTTAAGCTGTTTTTGTTTTCTCTAGCGTGCCCAAAGAGCTGAGAAAGTTAAGAATTCTGTTAAGAAAACAGCAGAAGAACATGATTGCTTGTTCCAGCAGGACATTTCACCACAGCTAAACCACTCAGGTGAAGCTAGCCCGTTTACTTATGCTTGCTTTATTATTCATTTTCCGGGTATATTTGGTTGTGGTTCTTTTTCTCACAGCCAGAAGATAAAGACTAGCCATAGACTCTTTTTAAAGAGTATGTATAATTCACTGGTTCTTTGTGTACTCACAAGACTATGCAACCCTCATCACCGTCTAATTCCAGCATGTTTTCACCATCCCCAAAAGAAGCCTTGTAGCCATCCTACCCATAACCCCTGGCAACCACGAATCTACTTTCTCTGTGGATTTACCTATTCTGGGCATTTCATATGAATGGAGGCATACACTATGTGACCTTTCGTGATTGACTTCTTCCACTTAGCGTGATGTTTCCAGCAGTCATGCCTCCATACACACACCCAAGCATGCGTCAGCACTTCACTCCTTTGTGCAGCTGAGTCCTATTCCATTGGATAGATGATGTGCCATGATTCATGTATCCATTCATCAGTTGATGGATATATGGGTTGTTTCTACTTTCTGCTTATTATGAATTTTGGCTCTTATGCTGCTATGAACATTCATCTGCAAGTGTTTGTATAGATGTATTTTTTCAGTTCTTTTGGGTACATACTTAGGAACGGAATTGTGGGGTCATATGGTAATTCTCTGTTTAACTTTTTGAGAAACTGCCAAACTCTTTTCTACAACATCAGTACCATTTTACATTCCCACCATGATGCACAAGGATTCCTGTTTCTACACATCCTCACCAACATTTGTCATTTTCTGTTTTTGTTGTTTTTTTTTTTAATTTTGTAACGTTTATTTATTTTTGAGAAGAGAGAGACAGAGCATGAGCAGGGGAGGAGAGAGAAAGAGGGAGACACAGAATCTGAAACAGGCTCCAGGCTCTGAGCTGTCAGCACAGAGACCAACACGGGGCTCAAACCCACGAACTGTGAGATCATGACCTGAGCCGAAGTCGGACACCTAACAGACTGAGCCGCCCAGGCGCCCCCATTTTCTGTTTTTAAAATTATAACCATCCTGGTGGGTGTGAAGTGGTATCTCATGGTGGTTTGGATTTGTGTTTCCTAGTGACTAATGATATGGAACATCTTATGGCTTGTTGGCCATTTGTATATTTTCTTCAGAGAAGTATCTACTCAAGTCCTTTGCCAATATTTTAATTAGGTTATATGTCTTTTTGTTCAATTATAACTGTTCTTAATCTAGCTATTAGATGCTTATCAGATGCATATTTCATAAATTTTCTCCCATCTGTAATCAATGAAGTGGTTTTTTTTTTTTTTGGTTGAGTTGTTTAGTTGATCTTTTCCCCTTTCAGCTTTTAGAAATTATATTTATTGTGTAAATATTGGAAAGATTTTTTTTTTTTTTGATTAAGCACTTCTATATGTACAGAGGAAAAAAATCTAGCTGGAAGTATTCTAAAAAAACAATGGTCATTACTCATGTTAATAGGTAATTTATAATCATAAAATTGGAGGCTATTGAAATAGAAAGGTGGTATTAAAATCACTTAGGGGCACCTGGATGGCTCAGTTGGTTAAGCATCTGAGTTTGGCCCAGGTCATGATCTCATGGCTCATGAGCTCAAGCCCTGTGTCGGGCTCTGCATTGGCAGTGCAGAGCCTGCTTGGGATTCTCTCTCTCTCCCTCTCTCTCTGCTCCTCCTTCGCTCGCTCTCTCTGTCTCTCAAAATAAATTAACTTCAAAAAAAATTTTTTTAATAAGAAAAATATTAATTATATATTTTTTTCTCCTCAGAATCTAAAAATAAAGTATCTCCTTGTGAGACATTACAAATCAGCACCCATCTGGATGAAGAAACTGGAGAAAAGACACCTATCACACTTGACATTGAGCCTGAGTCCTTCAACCTTGGACATGGCCCCGTGGAACAATCACATATACAAAGTGATATCCAAGAACATTTTCCCTACCAGGTCAGTGGTCCTAGTGGTGAGAAAAGGCAGAGTAAGTTGCCGGAGAGAAGAAAGCAGCAGCAGAGAACATTTACTTCACAGGCGAGAGAATCTTTCTTTGACACGGATTCACTCATACTCTCTGGAAAAAGACTAAAGGAACTGGAAGAAATCAATATAGAGAATCCTAGAACACCTGTAACTGGAAGAACTTACCTTTCAAGTTCTACATGTGACATTCTGGATTCTCCAGCACCAGTGACAGAAACTAACGTAAGGGGTGTATTAACTCCACCATCTGCCAAACCACAAAGAGTTGTTGATGCACTCGTAAGAGGAAATCATTTCCCCACAGTGTCTACACTTGCTTCATTTACTCCATCAAATAACAGTAGTGGTCAGCACCTTGAACATAAGCCTCCTAAAGGCGACTGTGAACTCATTACTCATGGTTTAAAAAACATTATCCCCGCTTCACCTGTAAACCTAGAGGCACAAGACCAAAAAATGACTGTCTCTACAGATAACCCAGAGGTAAATAAAGCTGTAAGTGCAAGTGGCCAGCTGCCTAGAAGTCCTGACTTAGAGACAGATAATTTGTGCTCTGTGAATGAATTCGCTTACAATAACTTATCAGCAAATGGAAACCAAAATTTAAAAGGACAGAATCACACAGAGGAGTGTTTAAAATCTCCCCATAACACTCTTGATGATAGAAATGAAAGTCCTCAGGAAAAAGAGGTTGTAAGTCAATCTAAGAGTCTTAGCCCAGAAGTAATCTCTCCTGCTTCTGCAGAAAATCAAACACATTCTTGCACAATGCTCGAAGGCCTTCCATTTCCCGCAGAATATTATGTTAGAACAACACGACGCATGTCAAGTTACCAGAGAAAAGTAGCCCTGGAAGTTGTAATTCAAAATCATTTGGGTGTCAAAAAGAAAGGGTATAAAAATAAAAGTAAGGAGGCAACTAAAAATTTAAACCTTCCCAGTGAAGAAACTGACCAGAGTGGAATTAGGACCTCTGACACATGCATAAGACAACCAAGTTCAAGAAGTCCTCAGAAACGTCCCTCTTTAACTGAAGTCAACTCTCCCACTGGGCCCCCTAAAGATAACCTTTCCAGGAAGGCAGTTATCCAGCCATCTGGTAGGAGACACGGAAGAAAAACAAAGTCAATCTGCACCCCTGTATTAGATGATGGTGAACTCCTTTTGCCAACTTTTGGCACATCAGGTGTTAATAGATCCAAGGAAGAGGTTGCCTTGAACAAAGAGCAGAATGGAAAGGCAATTATTCATGGTAAGAAGAGAATTAAAGGTAAATCTAAGTGCGGTTGATGATGATGATGATGATGATGATGATGATGATAGCCAACACTTAATTGTGTCCCTGGTATTTTCTAAATGTTGTGCGAACACTAACTCCTTGCATCATCACAGCAACCCTACATGAGGCAGAGTCTGTTTTTACCCTCGGTTTACAGACGAGGAAACTTAAGGCACAAGGAGATTAAAGTGACTTTAATTCATGAAAGTGGCTTTAATTCATTAAAATTACAGAGCCGGGATTCAGACCTGGCTCTGTGATGCCAGAATTCACTAATGTGATTGAAAAGTTGACATGGAAAAGGAAAATGTATGAGATTTTCATCTAAAGTTAGTATCTATTCAGGTACAACACAATCTTTATTCCTAGAGGGAAGTTTTATAACCTACAGAGAAAGTGTTTTTGAAGTGAAATGAAATGTGTGTCCGAGTAGGAGTCCTTTGACAAACTTTCTTAGGAATGACTGAGTAATAAAATGCAATACATCCAACCAACTTTTTTGGGGTAAAATATCAAATATAGCGTCTTGGGAGATCTGTGGGATACAAAATATTGGAGAAGAACAAGTGACATAATTTACACTTTTTTATTCATTTCCTCAGGAATTAATCACATATGATAAACTGAGCAAAACAACTAGATAATTCACTCTGGTTCTATAGTAGACATCAGCAAACTTTCTGTAAAGGGCCAAATAGTATTTGTCTTTGTGCTCGGTCATAGCTAGTCAAGTATAGTGGCAGAGTAGCCACAGACAGTATGTAATGTGTTCCAGTAAAACTTCATTTACAAAAACAGGCAGCCACCTGCTCTATATCATTGGACACAGGTTTTGGTCTATGAGCTATAATTAATTAAATACTTAATTTATTTTTAATTCGTTAAAAACCTGTAATCATTATGACTTTTTTATTGTCCTCTTTAAGCCAACAAGAATACAAAGCAATCAGAAAGTAGGGCAATCTAGTAATAATCTAGAAACATCTTTTTGTATACTTTGAAATACTCTGCTGTGAATTTAGTAACCTGCTGCTACATTAAACATTTTTTTCTCAGGGTGCCTGGATGGTTCAGTCTGTTAAGCATCTGACTTTGGCTCAGGTCATGGTCTCATGGTTTGTGGGTTTGAGCCCCGCATCGGGCTCTGTGCTGACAGCTCAGAGCCTGGAGCCTGTTTCAGATTCTGTGTCTCCTCTCTCTGACCCTCCCCCGCTTGTCCTCTCTCTCTGTCTTTCTCTCTCTAAAGTAAAAAATAAACATTAAATTTTTTTTTTCTTGAGGTGATCTTAACATAAAATGGACCATTTTGAATCAAGTGAATGATGCACTGGCATTTAGTACATTCTTGTGCCACCATGCCCCCTACCTAGTTCCAAAACATGTTCATCACTCCAGAAGGACACCTCATGCCCATTAAGTAGTTGCTCTCTATTTCCTTTCCACCCTAGTGCCTGGCAACCACCACTCTATATTCTCTCTGTGAGTTTACTTGTTTTGGATATTTCATGTTAAAAGAATTATACACTATGTGACTTTTTGTGTCTGGCTGCTTTCACTTAGCTGATTTTTGAGATTCATCCACATCACAGCATGTATCTATACTTCGTCCTTTTTTATGGCTGAATAATATTCCCTAAGTATGTGCCACAGTTTATTCATTTATAAGTTGGTGGAGACAGCTTTCCCCATCCCAGGCACTACTCCAGCCTTTGGCTCCCAAACATGCTCTGAAAAAGTGTCTGCAGAGGTGGTTGGGCCAACTGGGTCTACATGTTGAATGGTATAGAATTCCAGCTGCTTTAAGTGTAGTAAATTACTGGGGTGCTTGGATGGCTCAGTTGGTTAAGCATCTGACTTCAGGTTATGATATCGTGGTTCATGGGTTCGAGACCCCCATCAGGGTCTGTGCTGACAACTCAGAGCCTGGAGCCTACTTCAGATTCTGTGTCTCCCTCTCTGTCTCTCTGCTCCTCCCTGGTGGCACTCTGTCTCTTTCTCAAAAATAGGTAAACATTTTTTAAAATAGTAAATTACTGTGCTTGAAAGGGAGACTTACGTTTCCTTCAGTGAGAAGGGCCAGCGTTTTGTAGACCGTGTTCTGGTAGTCTGTTGGAATCATAGTTTTAGAGCAGAAAGGACTGAAGAGATTCTTACTGCAGTTCCTGTATGAGAGACAAGGGAAAATGAAGTGAATTGACTTGCCGAAGATCATGGCAGATCAATGGCAGAGCAGGGACTAGACCCTGGTCTTCTTCCAGCTAGTGTCATCAGCACCATGCTGTTTTTGATGCTACAAAAGGAGAACTGCTAGTTAACCACCAGCCTGTGGCTGATTCTTGAACCGCTCATAGGTTTCAGAGTCATGGGTGGGAAGAGAACAAGCATTTTTCACTGTCTTGGAGTTCAGAAGCTCACTTTTGGTTGGGTATTGGATGTTTGCTGTTACCGCTGTTCCTTTCTATTTTAGGGAAGAAAGATGATCGTCAAAAAGAGGACTCCCTTTCTTCCAGAAATAATGCTTATTTGGCTTTGGATTCTGCTGCATTCAGGGCTTCATTTCCTAAGAATGAGATGCTAAGTTTAAAGCAACTGTCCTCTGTTCTCAAAACCACAGATTTTCAGTTACCTGATGAAGACTTTGGACCTCTTAAGCTTAAGAAACTGAAGTCCCAATCAGAAAAATCAGTGGAGCCTTTTGTATCAAAAATGTATGGGGATAAGCTCCTTAAGGAGGGAAACTGTGTTGTTTTGGAAGAAATGACGCCTACACAAATTGATATTGAAATGGAGGACTTGGAAGAGGAAATTCTTGTTCTCCCAGGAAAAGCACAACCTAAAACACCAAACCCAACAAGCCAACCTCAGAAGAAGGGCCTTTCTTCATCCATAGTACTTTTCACTCCTTTCAATACCGTCACCCCTGAGGATAATGACAGACTGACGGCAGATGTGTGTTCGCCCGCCTTCCCCATCCTAGGCACTACTCCAGCTTTCGGCTCCCAAGCACGCTGTGAAAGAGTGTCCACGGAGGTGGTTGGATCAACTTGCTCTGTACCCCAACTTCCTCACTTGAAAGACTGTGATCGGAAGCAAGGCGACGGTTGGGCCAGCCCCTCAAAATCAGATGGCAGCCCGGTTGTGTCAGGTCGGGAAGGACAGCCTTCCTGTGACAGTGATTCTGGTTCCCAAGCAAAACTTCTTCCCACTGAGTCAGTCACTTCCGAAGAAAATCAGCTGTGTAGAAATATGCATGTGGAGTCGTGGAACCAGTCCACTGAGCAGGTACGGTCCACTTCCATGGTAAGATTTTTCTATGACGGAATGAAAGATCTTAGTGAATATGGGCAGCATGACTTTCTTACACATTGGCTCCTCAGTGTTTAGGAATGGTGCTTCTTATGATTTCACTGTAACCATTAAGTTCAGTTGGGGGAAATTTAAGGTTAATATAAAATGTGTTTTTAAATATGGGGGATCCTATTCCCTTTGTCATCAAGGAAGCATTTGTATATAGGGCTTTGCTGCTGTTATCAGAGGAAATCACACATATTGAGTAGACATGATGAAGGAGCAGGGTGGGCAGACGTTATCTATAAAGCATAGATTAACAGTGTGACTTTTATTTTCACAGACTGAAGTAGCAGACCTTCCTGCTTGTAATGGCTTAATCCCAGGCCACCTACAATTGGTTTCGAAGTTAAAGGTCAGAAGACCATTCCCTTTTGGTGTGTCGTGTGTCTTACATGTAAAAAATTTAATGAATTCATAGGAAAATTAGGATGAATTTGATCTGTATCTTCGCATTCTTAATTTAGCACTGTTAAACGAACTTGGCGAAACAGATTCAGAAAAAACCTGTAAACTCTTTGTTTTTCACAATACTTAGCTGTATTTATATCTTGAGATCTTCTCCAGAAGAAGTTTATATGTCAAGCTATTGCCAAAAACAACTTAAGCTAACTCAACTTTGTGTCTAAATGTAAATCAGGCATCTTGACAGAGAGAAAGTCATTCATGATCCTCCTTTCCAAATGCTGTAATGTTTCTAGAAGGATCACTTGTGATTTATGAGAAAATAGGTAGTGGTTCCAGATTATAATGAATGGTTAATCTTTCATATGCTATGTGGGGTGTGTGTGTGTGTGTGTGTGTGTGTGTGTGTGTGTGTATAACTCTGAGAAATGCAAGTTACAATATTCTGTTAATGATATGTTAGTAAATCCAGAGAAGTGGATTGGACCTGTGTCCTAGTTAACTCTTTGTATGTAGTGCTTGAAGTAGCATGATACAGAGCAGGGTTTCTCAATCTGAGCAATCTGGACATTTGGGGCTGGATAATTCTTTATTGCAGGGGCAGTCCTGTGCATCGTAGGACATTTAGCAGCAGCCCTGCCTTATCTATAGAGCCACTAGCACCCCCATCCCGAGTTATGATAACCAAAAATGTCTGCAGGTATGGCTAGATACCCACCAGGGAAAGTTTGCGAAATTCCTCCCAGTTGAGAACAACTGGTGTAAAAGAAAGAGATTCAAACCCACATAAACTCTTTCTGCCAACTACTAGTGTGTGACCTGGGGCAAATTATTTACCCTCTGAGCTCCAGATTCCTTTGGTATAAAAGATACATAGTAATAGTCATTTCAAAGTTATTCTTGAGTCCATTTTAATAACTTGGTTTCTTAAAGAATCAACCATTTCATTTGTATTTTCTAATTTGTAGGTAAAAAGTTATTTATTATTCTAGTAGTTTTTTTGTCTGTGTATATTCGGTTAAACCTCTCTTCCAATTCCCCATTTTCTAAAGTACTTTTTTTCCTGCATCAAACTTAAGAGATTTTCCATTCTGTTGGTCTACAACGCTTTTGGTTGTATTGATTGTTAATTAGTTTTTTTTCGTTTCCTATTTCATTTGTTTCTGTTTTTATCCTTAATAATTCTTTTCTTTTTCATTGTGCTTACTTTCATTGTTGTTTCACTACCTTTTTGAGCTGTTTTCTTACTTTATTTTTATTTTTCTTCTTTTCTGATAAATGCCTTTATGATTGTAAATTTCTTTTGGAAATACCACTTTGCCATGCTCTGTGTGTTTGGATACACAGTGCTCTCCTTGCTCATGTGGAAATACAGTGGACTCTTGAACAACATGGGTTTGAACTGCAAAAGCCCACTTACATGCAGATCTTTTTTCAGTAAACACATTAGAATTCTTTTACAGAATTGTATATTCTCGGGGCGCCTGGGTGGCGCAGTCGGTTGAGCGTCCGACTTCGGCCAGGTCACGATCTCACGGTCCGTGGGTTCGAGCCCCGCGTCGGGCTCTGGGCTGATGGCCCAGGGCCTGGAGCCTGTTTCTGATTCTGTGTCTCCCTCTCTCTCTGCCCCTCCCCCGTTCATGCTCTGTCTCGCTCTGTCCCAAAAATAAATAAAAAACGTTGAAAAAAAAGAATTTAAAAAAAAAAAAAAAAAAGAATTGTATATTCTCTTCCTTATGATTTTCTTTTTTTTTATTTTAAGTTTATTTTGAGAGAGAGAGAAAAAGAGAAAAGCACAGGTGGGGGAGGGGGAGAGAGAGGAAGAGAGAGAGAATCCTAAGCAGACTCTGCATTGCCAGCACAGAGCCTGACGTGAGGCTCAACCTCATGAGATCATGGCCTGAGCCAAAATCAAGAGTCAGACGCCTAACCGACTAAGCCACCCAGGCGCCCCATCTTATGATTTTCTTAATAGCGTTTTCTTTTCTCTATACTTTATTTTATACAGTATATAATACATATAACACACGAATATGTGTTGATTGTTTCCATTATCAGTAATGCTTCCTTCCAATAGTAGGCTATTAATGTAGTTAAGTTTTGGGGAAATCAAAAGTTATATGCAGATTTTTGACTACGCGGGAAGTTGGTGCCCTTAACCCCCACGTTGTTTCATTTTTATTCCCTCTTCAACCTGTGGGTGGTTCATCAGGATGTTTCATTTCCAAATGGGCAAGTTCTTATGGGCCATGTTTTGTGATTAAATCTGAATCTGTTCCATTCTGGAGCTACACATTTTTAGATCCATCATGATATAAGTGTGTGGGGGCAATTTTTTTAGTTACATAAGACTCACAAAGCTTGCTTGCTTTCTTTCTTTCTTTCTTTCTTTCTTTCTTTCTTTCTTTCTTTCCTTTTAAGATTTTATTTATTTTGGGGGCTCCTGGGTGACTCAGTCAGCTAAGCGTCTGACTTTGGCTCAAGTCATGATCTCACAGTTCGTGGTTTCGAGCCCCACGTCAGGCTCTGTGCTGACAGCTCAGAGCCTGGAGCCTGCTTCGGATTCTGTGTCTCCCTCTCTCTCTCCCCTCCCTTGCTTGCGCTCTTTCTCTCTCTCTCTCTCTCTCTCAAAAATAAATAAACATTAAAAAAAATTTTTTTTAAGATTTTATTTTTATAAATTTTTTTTTTTAAATTTTTTTTTTTCAACGTTTATTTATTTTTGGGACAGAGAGAGACAGAGCATGAACGGGGGAGGGGCAGAGAGAGAGGGAGACACAGAATCGGAAACAGGCTCCAGGCTCTGAGCCATCAGCCCAGAGCCCGACGCGGGGCTCGAACTCGCGGACCGCGAGATCGTGACCTGGCTGAAGTCGGACGCTTAACCGACTGCGCCACCCAGGCGCCCCATATTTTTATAAATTTTTTAATGTTTATTTTTGAGAACGAGAGAGCGCGCACGCAAGAAGGGGAGGGGCAGAGAAAGAAGGAGACACAGAATCCGAAGCAGGCTCTAGGTTCCGAATTGTCAACACAGAGCCCGATGTAGGGCTTGAACTCATGAGCCGTGAGATCATGACCTGAGCCAAAGTTGGGTGCTTAACCAACTGAGCCATGCATGTGCCCCCTAAGATTTTATTTTTAAGTAATCTCTCCACCCAATGTGGGGCTCAAACTCACAAGCCCAAAATTGGGGGTCACTTGCTCCACCAACTAAGCCAGCTTTGACCTGTATAAAACTTTAATTACATTTACTTAGTATTTCATTTAATCCTTGGAACCCAGCACTTTTCATATTCATATTCTATATTCATATTCTATTCATAAAACAGACCCCAAGTGGGGCGCCTCAGAGGCTCAGTCGGTTGAGCATCCAACTTTGGCTCAGGTCATGATCTCACCGCTTGTGAGTTCGAGCCCTACATCAGGCTGTGTGCTGATAGCTCAGAGCCTGGAGCCTGCTTCAGATTCTGTGTCTCCCTTTCTGCCCCTCCCCCGCTATGCTCTGTCTCTCTTTGTCTCCAAAAATAAATAAACATTAAAAACAAACAAACCAAAACAGACCCCAAGTATCCCTTTAACATAAGTGTTGTTGCTATTTATTTCAGAATCCTTCTGGTTCCTGTTCCGTGGACGTGAGTGCCATGTGGTGGGAAATAGCCGGTTTCAAAGAGCCATGTATCATAACTGCCTGTGAATACGTAGTTTCTCTTTGGAAACCTCTAGATACTTGGCAGTGGGAAAAACTTTATTCCTGGCACTTTACAGAGGTAAGTCAGAATCTTAGAGCTGGGAGAGGTCTTTGCAATTATTTACGTGGTAATATAGATGGGCAGCTTACCAAGAATGGGACCTACAACCATGTAAGGCAGAACAAAGGGATCAGTAATTTTTTCCAACATTTCATTATGCAGATTGTCAAACATAGAGACAAGTTGTACAGTGAGTACCCATATGCCTACCATCTGGATTCTACAGTTAACGTTGTGCTCTGGTTTGCTTTATCACCTGTTTTTCGGGAAATGGATTTTTATACTAGATATGTTGGAGAAGCTTAGAATTTCGTGTCTTTTCTGACTTCTAAATTTGCTGATACTTGTATTCCTTACCCCTCACCAAAACATTTTTCTTGCTTCCTTTCTTAATATATTTTCTTCTAGTCTTTGTCCACCTTCATATGTATCTTACGTGCTTGCAGTCCTAATGTGCTTAAAAATTTTAAATTTGCCTTTTCTCACTTATACAAACATTTTTCCTTGTTTCTACATAATTCTTTTTTTTTAATTTTAATTTTAAAAAAGTTTTAATGGTTATTTATTTTAGAGAGAGACAGAGTACAAGTTGGGGGCTCCAGAGAGAGAGGGAGACACAGAGTCTGAAGCAGGCTCCAGGCTCAGCTGTTAGCACAGGGCCCGAGGCGGGAGCTTGAACTCATAAACTGTGAGATCATGACCTGAGCCACCCAGGCGCCCCTCTACATATTCTTCATACTTTATTTTGAGTTTTATTTATTTCTCCACCTTTACTGAAGTAATATTGACAAAATTGTAATATATTTAAGGTGTACACTGTGATGATTTGATATATTATATATAGAAAGCACTCCCACAACAATCGAGTTCATTAACATGCATCAGCTCACATAGTTTTTGTTTGTTTGTTTGTTTGTTTGTTTGTTTGTTTTTGGTGAGAACATTTATGATCTACTCTTAGCAAATTTCATTCTTGTTCTTTGGTATATCCATAGCTTTTAGCACTGTGCTTTGTATAGTGGTGGTCAATAAATATTTATTTATGTGAATAAACTTATTTTTTTTTTTAAATTTTTTTTTTCAACGTTTATTTTTATTTTTGGGACAGAGAGAGACAGAGCATGAACGGGGGAGGGGCAGAGAGAGAGGGAGACACAGAATCAGAAACAGGCTCCAGGCTCCGAGCCATCAGCCCAGAGCCCGACGCGGGGCTCGAACTCACGGACCGCGAGATCGTGACCTGGCCGAAGTCGGACGCCTAACCGACTGCGCCACCCAGGCGCCCCATGAATAAACTTATTTTAAATGACTGCATGATGTTCCCTTTGTCCACTTCTGCCAGAATTTATTTAAATTTTCCTTTATTATTAGAACTGTAGATTTCATTAAGTAAGTGCTGCTATATACACGGTTTTGCCTATAACTTATTTGGATTTGCAGCTTATAAAAAGAGGGTGTTTGCTAAACTTTTGTTCAGTGTTTGAAACTATCCTGGTACAGTGAGAATAGAAGGGAATGTGACAGATTTTGGAAAATTTAGATTAATTAAAAATTAAACAACCAGCGGCACCTGGGTGGCTCAGTCGGTTAAGTGTCTGACTTTGGCTCAGATCATGATCTTGTGGTTCATGAGTTCGAGCCCCGTGTTGGAATCTGTGCTGACAGCTCAGAGCCTGGAGCCTGTTTCAGATTCTGTGTCTCCCTCTCTGTCTACTTCTGCCCTGCTCACACTCTGTCTCTCAAAAGTAAATAAATTTAAAAAAAATTTTAAATAATAAACCATATTGTTAAAAAAAAAATGAAACAACCAAATTCAATTTTTGGCTATTTTTGTTTTATCTAGGTTCCAGTGTTACAGATAGTTCCAGTGCCTGATGTTTGTAACCTCGTGTGCGTGGCTTTGGGAAATTTGGAAATCAGGGAAATCAGGTATGTAACTCTCAAGGAGTAATTTTTTTCTTTCCCTCATCTTTGTCTCTGTCAGCTTGTTTTGAGTGCAAGTTATAACCTAGGCTTGAATCTTGAAAGAATCTAAATTTAGATCAAGAGCTATTTGTTTCAAAAAAAACCTAGTGATAGAATTATATCCCTGACTCAAGTTTCCGTTTAAAATTGGACCTTAGGAGGGGTGCCTGGGTGGCTCAGTTGGTTAAGCGTCTGAGCTCGGACCAGGTCATGATCTCACGGTTCGTGAGTTCGAGCCCGGCGTCGGGCTCTGTGCTGACAGCTCAGAGCCTGGAACCTGCTTCCGATTCTGTGTCTCAGTCTCTCTCTGCCCCTCCCCCACTTGCAATCTGTCTCTCTCTCTCTCTCACACACAAAAATAAATAAACATTTAAAAAATTAAAAAAACAAATTGAACCTTAGGGGCACCTGGGTGGTTCATTCAGTTAAGCGTCCGTCTGACTCTTGATCTCGGCTCAGGTCATGATCTCACAGTTTGTGGGTTTGAGCCCTGCACCAGGCTCTGCAGTCACAGCACAGAGCCTGCTTGAGATTCTCCATCTCCCTCTCTCTCTGCCCCTTCCTTGCATGCTTTCTCTCAAAAATAAATAAATAAACATTAAAATAAATAAATAAAGGTTTTTTTTTTTTTAAACGTTTATTTATTATTGAGAGACAGTGAGAGATAGAGCATGAACATGGGAGGGGCAGAGAGAGGAGGAGACACAGAATCCGGCGCAGGCTCCAGGCTCTGAGCTGTCAGCACAGAGCCTGATGTGGGGCTCAAACCTACAAACCGCGAGACCATGACCTGAGCCAAAGTCGGATGCTTAACTGACTGAGCCACACAGGCGCCCCTAGTCCTTTCATATTAAAGGCTAATTCCTAGAGGTGCCTGGGTAGCTCAGTTGGTTAAGCGTCTGACTCTTGATTTTTGGCTTGGGTCATGATCTCAGTTTTTGGGTTCGAGTCCTGCATTGGGCACTTTGCTGGCAGTGTGGACAGAGACTGCTTGGATTATTGGTCTCCCTCTTTCTCTGCCCCTTCTCTGTGTGCACACACACTCTCTTTCTCAAAAATAAAGTAAAAAGTGCTCACTTTGGCAGCACATATGCTAAAAAAAAAATAAATAATTTAAAAAATTTTTTTAGTGTTTATTTATTTTTAGGGAGACAGAGTGAGAGCAGGGGAGGGGCAGAGAGAGAGAGGGAGTCACAGATTCCAAAGCAGACTCCAGGCTCTGAGCTGTCAGCACAGAGCCCGACGTGGGGCTCAAACTCATGAACCATGAGTTCATGACCTGAGCCGAAGTCAGATGCTTAACCCACTGAGCCACCCAGGCACCCCCTCAAAAGTAAGTATTTGAAAATAAAAAAAAAAAGGCTTACTCTTCTCCAGTGTTCTTTTATACTTGGTTTAGGTCATTACTTTGTTCCTCTGATGGTGGATGTGAAAAGCAAGTGCTACTGAGTTCTGGAAATATAAAAGCTGTGCTTGGCCTGACAGAGAGGAGGCTAGTCAGTAGCAGTGGGACCCTTTGTGACCAACGAGTAGAAATCATGACATTTGCAGAAGATGGAAGGTAAGATGGTTGATTTTCATTATTAAAGAATGCTTTTATCACAGGCTTTCAGAGAAGTTCAGATCACTAGCCTCTTGTTTTTCTGGGCTGCAGGATCGTATGGCAGGGTCTGCCTCAACACTAGGCTGTTTCGTGGAAGTGGTTTAGAGAGGAGGAAGCTGGATGTAGCAGGGAGGAAGCCAGTGGAGTGGAGAGGCTCAGCAAACATAGTTTATTCTTTCTTCAGTCTTTGAAATCTCCATGTGCCCCTCAGATTTCACATGTGCCTCCAGATACTAGACCCTTTTCTTGTTCTGCACTTGGTTTCCAGTCCTTAAATTACTGTTTAGGTGCTGACCACTTATAAACGTATATTTCTAGCTCTGAACCCAGTCTTTAGATCTGTGTGCCTATTTATTAGACATCTTGTGGGTATTTCAGATCCAGCATATTTCAAATGGAATTCATAACATCCTCTGTGTCTGTTATGCTTTATTGTGATTATTTACCTGTGTTTTGTAATAACAGAGGTCATGGACCTTCTTGTCTTATTTATTCATGACCTGTAGTAATCTTGGCAAGAGACAAATAATTGCTTGCTTAAATTAGCAAAGTATTAGTGGACATGAGAAGAAGCAGACAGATTTGAGAAAGAGGAGACTAAAATCATTAGGGCTTAGTGATTGAGTAGATAGAGAGGGAGGGGACAAGGATAACATCCAGGTTTCTACATTTGTCACCGGGGTAGACAGTGATACAATTCACTTAGATGGGAATGCAGAAAGAAACACAAGGTTTAGGGGCGCCTGGGTGGCGCAGTCGGTTGGGCGTCCGACTTCAGCCAGGTCACGATCTCGCGGTCCGTGAGTTCGAGCCCCGCGTCGGGCTCTGGGCTGATGGCTCAGAGCCTGGAGCCTGTTTCTGATTCTGGGTCTCCCTCTCTCTCTGCCCCTCCCCCGTTCATGCTCTGTCTCTCTCTGTCCCAAAAATAAATAAACGTTGAAAAAAAAATTTAAAAAAAAAAAAAAAAAAAAAGAAACACAAGGTTTAAAGAGAGAGGTGGCAAGTTTTTTGTTTTGTTTTGTCTTTTTGAGAGAGAAAGAGAGTGCATATGTCCAGGGGAGGGGCAGAGGGAGAGGAAAAGAGAGAATCTTAAGCAGGCCCCATGCCCAGCTTGGAGCTCCATGCAGTGTTCGATCTCATGAGCATGAGATCATGACCTGAGCCGAGAGCATGACCTGAGCCGAAATAAAGAGTTGGACAAGATGCTTTACTGGGTCAGTTAGACACCCAGGCCCCCCTGGCAAGTTTAAATTTGGATATGATGAATTTGAGGTGCTTGCAAATATATCCAGGTAGAGAATATAAAAGTAGTGTATGTTTATTGTAGAAAATTTTGAATACACATTTTCTAGTTGAAATTTTTTCTGGTATCAGATTAGTGCATGTTAGTGCATTAGTGCTCAGCAATATGTAGAAGGGCTGTTTAGAAACTGCTTTGGTACAAAGTGCTAATTTTTAATACTGTTTTAAATGCAGAAGCAAAGAAAAACAATTTTTGATGTCCCCTGAAGAGACTGTACTAACTTTTGCTGAGGTGCAAGGCGTGCAGGAAGCTCTGCTTGGTACCACTGTAATGAACAACATTGTTATTTGGTAAGCTTTCTCTTGAGGGCCTCAGTTTCTTCTCTTATATGAGGGTATACCTCCAATTTCATGGGGTTAAGATTAGAGACTCTGTAAGTATGATTGTGTTTGTTTGTTTTTTCCTGTCAGATGACATATACTTGTCTCAACAAGAACATCATATTAATTCAGACATTCTGAAAAAAGATCAGTCCGAGTAGACTATTTCAAAGTAAATGAGATTTTACCATTGTCAAAAATATACAGTTGTTCCTCCTTCTGGTTGATGGCTTTTATCAAACCAACTCTTTTTACCTCAGATAACTATAAACTCTGCACAAAGTATAAAGAACAACTATCTGAAGGCACTGGGGAATGAGAAAAAGAAGAAAGATACTGGAGAGTGGTCAATAGGAAATAGTAGGCAAGTTCCTGTTCCTACAGCTTTTAGCCAGAGGGCAAGCCCTAGTCTGCACATGGGGGACTAAAAGCCTGAGAGAAAACCTTCTGGCCCTGACTTAAAGAACCAAAGGACAGAGTTCAGGGTGACCACAGCAGCTAGCAAGTGAGGAAGAGAAATCCCCATAAAGAGAGAGCTGAAGAATGAGCCTCAAATTCTGAGCTATAATCTTTACCTGGTAATCTGGCTAGCCTTTAAACTACATGTGTACAGGTCAGACTTGAAGCAGCCCAGGTAAGGCAAAAAGAACTGAATTGGGTTTTCAGCATTTGGAATTTTGGGTAAGCCAAGTTAACTGTTTACTGGGGGGGGTGGGGGGGGTGAGAATCAATATTCTTTAGAGGAATCTAACAGAATCCAGAGTTTATGTGATGTGTCATTCATACTGTCTACAATCCAAAATTATAAAATATATCTGATTAGAGGAACCAGGTTAACAAATTTGTGATAGGGAAACCAGAGTCAAGGAGTCCCCAGCCACTTCTCTTTCCTTACCCTGGGGAGAACCTTACCCAGCCAAAGGTACTTTCAAGGTTAGTTTGTATTAAGACAATAAATTAATTTTTTTTTTTTTTTTCCCCTCAGAAGCCCTCTCCTTTAACTGGTTCTGCTCTGTCCAACCCTAACTCTCTAGGAATAAGCCAGGAGAGCATGGTCCTTAAGAGAATCTTTGTCCCCTCCCCACCTGGGGGCCTCTGAAATATGACCATGTCCTAATCTGCCAGGAGACTGTGTTTTCAGATGGCCCTACTGTCTAGAGCAGCAGGTTTCCACTTCTGGCATTAGCTCAGTGTTTGTGCATGGAGGTCTAATTTGGGGACAATATTCCTTACCAAAGTTGTCTTTTCTGTTCTTGCTGGTATTTCAATAGTCTGGACCTTCATTATTTGGTTCTTGAACTATTAATATAATCTAGCAATCGGTCTCCTTGTCATCAATCAATATCCTACCTCCAGATCTTCTTTCATACTCTTACTGTATTAACATTCTTCCTCTCAGCCCTTCCCTCCCCACAATGTTTGCTTTTCTTCAGCTTCCATTTCCCCAATGCCTTGGTACAAACTTTCTCTCCAGCTAGTCCATACTCCTCAGCTCCCTGTTTTAAAACTTCCCATCCTAAGAGTAATTTTTTTAGCATTTTATATATATAATGGATTGCAACAGAATTTGAGGTTGAAGAGGGACCTTTATACTTAGCTTCAAAGTGTAAGTTCTAAGTTTAAGGGGTATCTTCAGTCCCATAGTTACTTTGAGCTCTGTTGTAATACCTCAACTTTCATTGACATTTCCCTCTCTGAACTCATATTGCCTTTTTTTTAAAGTTTTTAAATATTGCCCTTAAATTTTTTTAAATTTATTTACTTATTTTGAGAGAGAGAAAGAACACAAGTGGAGGGAGGGTCAGAGAGAGAGAGAGAGAGAGAGAGAGAGAGAATCCCAAGCAGGTTTCGTGCTGTCAGCGCAGAGCCCATTGCAGAGCTTGAACTCACAAGCTGTGAGACCATGACCTGAGCTGAAACCAAGAGTTGGACGCTTAACCGACTGAGCCATCTAGGCACCCCAATATTGCCTCTGTTTTTTAACTTAGCGTATGCTACTTTGTGTTATGGAAGTCCTTGAAGATGGGTACATACCTTTTGTTTTTCTCAGGGCCTGTCTTAACACCTTGTGTAAGCTACTTACTCAAAGATGTATGGATCATATTGTGTATCAAAAGTTCTCATTTACCTTTTGGGCTCTATGTACTTTGTTGGTCACCTTTCCTGTTTAACTCCTGATGTATTAAATGTCTAAAGTGATTCATATTATACTCAAGGTTAAAGTGGCCCTTTTTGAAGCTTGCTGAAGGTTTAAATATTTAATTTTGGTTAAGCTATATTAACTGAGCACCGATCTTTCAATCATTAATGGATATTTGAGTCTCTACTTATATACTGTTTTCTGTGAGAGATGTAGATATGAATCCTTGTTCCGAAGCCTCTAAAATCTAGTCAGTAAGTAAGATTGCTTTACAGTTCAATTTACAATTCAAAGGATACAATTCCTGTACAATTCAGACAAGGTCAAAGTGATAGAAATTTGGACAGAGTGCTTTGGGACTTGAGGAAAGAGCAGTTACTAAATACAGAGCATATGTTAACCTCTATAGGGGATAAACCCATTGGTGTCCCTGGCAAGGAAAACCTTGCATATGTACATGAGCATTTAGATTTCCCTCTTTTGTTTTTATACACAGAACCTGGTCCACAGAAGATTCAGAAATATTTGTTGAATGAATACATTACACCCTGTTACAGTCTATATTAAATTAAAAATGAGGCACAAAGACAGTAATGAAGGGAAGTGGAGGAGAGGAGATTTCTGTGGGTTGGTGTAGGCAGGGAGAAGTGAGAGAATCTAAGTTGAGCTCCTGCCGCTGGCTGGAAGCAGGACATAATCGAGGCCATAAAGAATGGAAGGGCACGCGTCAGGCTCTGGGCTGATGGCTCGGAGCCTGGAGCCTGTTTCCGATTCTGTGTCTCCCTCTCTCTCTGCCCCTCTCCCGTTCATGCTCTGTCTCTCTCTGTCCCAAAAAATGAATAAAAAATGTTGAAAAAAAAAAAAAAATTAAAGGGGCGCCTGGGTGGCGCAGTCGGTTAAGCGTCCGACTTCAGCCAGGTCACGATCTTGCGGTCCGTGAGTTCGAGCCCCGCGTCAGGCTCTGGGCTGATGGCTCGGAGCCTGGAGCCTGTTTCCGATTCTGTGTCTCCCTCTCTCTCTGCCCCTCTCCTGTTCATGCTCTGTCTCTCTCTGTCCCAAAAAATGAATAAAAAATGTTGAAAAAAAAAAAAAGAATGGAAGGGCATTCATTGGTCGGTAACAGAGATGGGAATTGGTCAGGATTGGGAGGTCATTGGGAGGATAGCTTGAACAAAGGTGCAGAGCCAGGAATATGCATGATAGGGAACAGTAATGTAGGATTGTAGCACAGGATTCGTGAGGATTATAGATACTATGAAAAAGATTATGGACTCTATGTTTTGGTTAAGGGGAAGTCAGCTGAGGGTTTTCATCAGTAAAGTTCCATGATAGAGCAGTTATCAACGTCACAAATGCTCAGTAAAGCTAAGAAGTGGTTCCAACAAAGTGTTTCTTCTTTCTTTCTTTTTTTAAAATTTTTTTATGTTTATTTTTGAGAGAGAGACAGAGCACAAGCCAGGGAGGGGCACAGAGAGAGGGAGACACACAATCCGAAGCAGCCTCCAGGCTCTGAGCTGTCGTCACCGAGCCCGGTGCATGGCTCAAACTCAAGAACCGTGAGATCATGACCTGAGCTGAAGTCAGACGCTCAACCAACTGAGCCACCCAGGCACCCCAGACTGTTTCTTCTTTATATTCACCCTCTTCTCTCTTCCTTTTTCCATTTTTTACCCCACCTCAGTCTTCCCATCTTTCTTTGTTACCTTGGTCTAGTTCTAGTATAAACACGATAATAGAAACAGAATTCTAAATCTATTTTAGGTGTAGTCTCCTATCTAAATAAATTTGGTTTCCTGACCATTGTCTTCCAGGGAAAATTTAGGCATAATAAGAAATGTGACAAAATCATAATGCTGGAGCCATACCATGTGCCTAATTTCAATACCCAGTCAAATAAGATAAAGGAAAACTTTCCTCATGCAGTCCGGAGAGGTTTATTCCTAGTGACACAGCAGATTCAATCTCAGGCGGGACTGTCAAGTTAAACTACTGGCAATGTCAACCTCTGGTCCCTATTTGTAGCTCAGTCTGTAACTAAACAAATGTAACTACACAAATGTAATTAAACAAAACTAAGGTACTGTGTCCCTTAGTTTCTCCCTTGGTCACCTCCTAAAGTATGCTGTGATAAATAACAGGATATTATGTGAAAACCAGTTTGCTAGAAGAATGTTATCAGCTTATTTATTTTTGGTGTCTAAGGAATTTAAAAACTGGTCAGCTCCTGAAAAAGATGCACATTGGTGATTCCTACCAAGCTTCAGTCTGTCACAAAGCCTATTCTGAAATGGTAAGTAGTGATCTGTTGGGACCACTTTGTGTCTGCTTTGTGTGTGGCTGTTGGTCTCACTGAGTAAGAGCAGTAACTTAGTAAGAAGTAATTAACAGACCCTCTCTGTTGTGTATCTTTTTCAAAATTGGATAGCAGTGTTTGTCCTTTTTTTATTTTTTTAATTTTTGTTAACGTTTATTCATTTTTGAGAGAAAGAGAGAGCCAGAGCATGAGTGGAGGAGGGGCAGAGAGAGAAGGAGACACGGAATCTGAAGCAGGCTCCAGGCTCTGAGCTGTCAGCACAGAGCCCGATGTGGGGCTGGAACCCATAAACCATGAGATCATGGCCTGAAGCAAAGTCAGATGCTTAACCAACTGAGCCACCCAGGCACCCTAGTTCTTTCTTGAAATCTATGGATGAAAATAAGTATTGGTATAATGTGATGGCTTGCTAAATTTTCTGGCTGTATGTCCTAAGAGCAAACGTTTATTTCTAGCTGTGAGTTTGTACTAAGAAATACCATGCCTGTTACCAGACTTGGCTCTCAACTGCATTGCCATAAATGATTTATGATGTGAACACATACCCTTAGAGAGGATGGTTAAATGGTCCTAGATGTGTTTTTCCCTTAGGCTTTAGTGTTTTCACATAGAAGCGAAAACAGCTTCTCAGCCATTGTGTAAATAGACTTGACTTACAGTCTAGTTTGGACATCTGAACAGGCTGCAGGCAACTGTCCAGGAGTCAGAGGTAACCCTTAAGTACCCACCATCGAGCCACAACAGAGGCGGTAGCGGGTGGCTTCACACTTGTATGGAGACTGACTTTCACAGCCTCAGTGGCAACCCCATGCGCATTAATACCACAAGCTTGGAATACACGGGTTGTAACTTTCCCTGGCCTGGCTGGGTCTGTGGAATTGAACTCAGAAGATGTGTGATCTTATATAATCTGTCACATTATCTTGAGGCTACCTTTTTACATCCTTAAAATAACAGGGTTGAATTCATCTCTGAAATTATTACATTTACCTACTAGGCATTGAAATAACTTTGTATCTTTGTTATTACAACACTAATACCTATTTGATACTAAAGCATTTAACACAGAAATGTTTCAGATAGTAGATAAAACTCCATGAAGCCAACCTCTGGAAATAATAATTTAGTGCAGGAATCAGCAAAGTTTTTGTGTTAGTAAGACCAGATGGTAAATACCTTCAGGTCGGCAGGCCACATGGTCTCTCTTGTAAGTGCTCTGCTCTACTGCTGTAGCAGAGAATCTGCCATAGATAAAATGAAACCGCATGGGCGTGGCCATGTTCCAGGTAAAACTTTTTGTATGTTAAAACCTTCCAGAACTTTAATTTCCTATGATTTTTCATATATCATAAAATATTTTTCTTCTTTTTTTCAACCATTTCAAAATGCAGAAATCATTCTTAGCTTGTGGGTCATACAGAGATAAGCAGTGAGCCAGATGTGGCCTCTGGGCCATAATTGCCAACCCCTAGTTAAGTATATGACATCGAACTTTTTCTTTCTTTCTTTTTTTTAAATGTTTATTTTTTTAAGAGAGAGACAGAGTGTGAGTAGGGGAGGGGCAAAGAGAGGGGGAGACACAGAATCCAAAGCTCCAGGCTCCAGGCTCAGAGCTGTCAGCACAGAGCTGACACAGGGCTCAAACTCAACGAACCAAACCACGAGATCATAACCTGAGCCAAAGTCGGGTGCTTAACTGACTGAGCCACACAGGCGCCCCTAGCCTTTTCTTGACTAGATTTTCTAATTATAAAAGTAATTCATTTTCATTATAAAAATTCAGTCATTCTAGAAAATGTATAAAGTAGAAATGAATGTTACTAATCCTAAGATGGTTCATAATTAATTTTCTCCATTTTACCTCCAAAAAGAATTACTTTCAATATATAACATATACAACCGTGTGTGTATGTCTGTGTGATATATATGTCTCCACACACAATCATGTTATTATTAGATCATATAATTTTCAAACTGGGAGAGGTCTGTAACACATTTTCCCATGGAAACAACCATAGGTGATGGTGTCTTTTTTTTTTTTTTTTTTTGTTACTCTTGTTCTATAAGCGTAAATTGGCAATGCAGACTGGCCTAGAAATTGAGTCACCACTTACAAGATTATTTTTATGGGAAAATGTGTTCTGAATTTTCAAAAACCAACTTGCCAATGAATATCTGTAGTTTGAGGACTCCGTTTGCATGTCTCTATGCCCTCTTTCCCTGTGACGACGTTTCTCCAAATGGATGGTATGAGATGTTAGTAGTGTCTAAGATGGAGGAAATTGGTGAATCAGCTACGTTCCCACCTACAAGACTGACTGAGCCCTGACCTAGAGAAGCCAGAAGGCCAGCTCAGTGATCATCTCAACAGTTTGCCTGAAAAGAAAAATGAGCTAGTGATTTAGTGATTAAATCCTGGATACTTGAGACTTTTGATCATTCTTGTAATTCTTTGGTATTGTCTCTGCCAACCCATTCTTTTTCCCAGCATACTCTTGCTGATTTATTTGGTTATTCATTTCTCTTTTAAATCAGGGGCTCCTGTTTGTTGTCCTGAGCCATCCTTGTGCCAAAGAGAGTGAGCCGTTGGGAAGCCCCGTGTTTCAGCTGATTGTGATTAACCCTAAGACAACCCTGAGTGTGGGTGTGATGCTCTACTGTCTTCCCCAAGGGCAGGCTGGAAGGCAAGTGTGTGCTGCTGTTCACTGAGTATGACATTTTGGAAGGCACGTGTGCAAATACAAAAAACCAGATGTTCTTGTGTCACTTAGATGAATGGTAAACATGAAATACTGCAGACCCTAGTAAGAATGTCAAGTAGGAAGAAGTGTAAAGTTTAGTAGATCTCAGTCAAATCCCAGGTTCCCTACATTCTTATCCCCACCATTATGGGGTTGGATAGGTTATTTTATGTGTATTCAAACCCTGTTTTTCCCATAACAAAAACATTTCAAATGCAAATTAAGTAATTAATATTCTCTACAAAAATGTCCTTTCCGTAAAACCTAAATTAAGAAAGTTTTAAATATTACTTTGGGAAGTCCTCTTTTACTTTGAAATCTGACGAGTCTCCATCGTGCAAGCAATTGATATTTATCTACTGACTGATGAGAAGATCTATTTATCAGTGATACCGTTATTGGTATCCCAGGTGTTCTGTGAGCTCTCTAGAGCTCTAAAGTAGTGTTGGTGTTGTTAGGCCACCCCAGCCACACCCGGAAGGGTCATTCCTAGAGATTACTTTTATTATTGTTTGAAATGCACAGCAGAGACAGAAAACAGATTTAGTAAATCAAGATCACAAAGTCTAGCTTTAACAGTTTACAAGGATAAGGAACCTTGGTAGGTGCAATGTATGTTTCTGTGTTTTTTGGGGATCTTGTGCCAAGCTTGCTGCATCAGTGTTCTAAAAGATGGTCTCTCTCCCTGTGCCCTTAGCCAGAAGTGGCATTTCTGCAAACGTTCTTAGCTCACCAAGAACCTCAGGACTGTCATCTGCAATACGTGCTTACGTATAGAACTCGTTTCTTTGGATTTGGGGAGAGAACCGTAGTCGCTGGCCTAGAAATTTAGGATAAAGAGAACTATTCAATCAAGCATTTCCTTCGTCACTCTTCAAACTCATTTATTTATTTAGCAAACCTTGATACCTATCTGGTGCCAATTCCGTAGAGGGCACTACTGTTTCTAATCTCATGGAAATAGGAGGCAACTAGAGACTAATGTTCAGCACACAAAATACCATGAGGCTTGTAGTGTTTGGGAGCACACAGGATGGAGGGAGCACCTTAACTGGCAGTGGAGGGTTAGGGAGAGACTGTCAAGGAAGACTTTGTGGAGTTTCAGATGTGTCTGGAGTCAGTCACACAAAGTTGGGTGGGAGCCTGGGATAAAAAAAATACCATTTGGTTCACTCAGAACATTCACTGAAGGTTGACTCTTCGAGATGCTGGTGATGTGGCAGTGAGGAATAACAACTAATTTATATTAAGCCCTTAACGTGTATTAAGTACTTTGCTGTACTCGTATCATATTCCTATTTTACTGATGAAGTTAAATAATTTGCCCAGGGTCACAGAGCTCTTACTTTGTTAGAATTCAGATCCAGGCAACTGACTGCAGCGCCCCCGTCTCTAAAAGACAGACAGATTCCTGTTTTACAATGTGTACATCTTGGTGGGAGAGCTAGCCACCAAGTATGGAAACAGGATCATCTCATGAGTGAAAAGTGCGATGAAAATAAAACCTATAACATGACAGGGAGCAGAGTACACGTGTGCCCTACACTAGACGGGAGATGAGGGATGATCTTTCTAGGGAGGCGACGTGCCTGCATGATGGCAGAATCCCAGCCCTGCTAAGTGAGCACATGGGAGAGGGAACAGCAGGAGCCAAGACACTGAGGTGGTCGGAGCATGGCCCGCTTGAAGAGTGGGAGGCAGGCTGCTGAGAGCTGGGGTGCGGGTGGTACGGGACGCATCAGACACAGCCGGGACCCGGACGCACGGTTGTGTCCGGAACTACAGCACACCTGCCAGCTGCCCTGGGATTTCAAAGATGGGCATCACATTTCCAGGTATTTCTGTTCTTGTTGCTTCGGGGAGCGTGACTTTGGCTTAACTCGAAAAATTCTTTTGATATATGATTTGAATTGTTTCTTCTCTGCTTGCTATTAGGTTCCTGGAAGGTGATGTGAAAGATCATTTTGCAGCGGCAGTATTGACTTCTGGAACAATCGCCATCTGGGACTTACTTCTGGGTCATTGTACTGCCCTCCTCCCACCTGTCTCTGACCAACATTGGTCTTTCGTTAAATGGTCAGGTACACATTCTCATTTGTTGGCCGGACAAAAAGATGGAAATATATTTGTCTACCGCAACTAATTAGATGAAAACACAGTGCTCTGGATTTTTTGACCACTTAGTACTTTTTAGAGTTGTAACTGTAAAGAATATCTGGATGACATTTAAAATAACTACTTGTATTCCATTAAGGCACATTTTTTAAATTCTGAATGTAAGTGGCACTACTGATCTTGAATGTTCATTTATACTTACTTTGGGAGAAGGGATCTTAGATTGATTTTTGTAATTCTTCACATCTGCACATTTGCTTTTAAAGGTGTACATAAAGCTTCAGTATTAATAAATATTTATTTTGATACCTTCTGCTTGGCCTGTTACTTTTTCCCTATCCTTTTAAGATTGTTTTCTGAACAATTAGTTGTTTCGTAACTAGAATATTTAGTCAGTGATGCTTGTATAACAAGTAAATTTCAGGGGTGCCTGGGTGGCTCAGTCATTTAAGCATCCGACTCATGATTTCGGCTCAGATCATGATCTCACAGTTGTGAGATCGAGTCCCATTCGATGCTGGGCTTAAACTTACAAACCGTGAGATCGTGACCTGAGCCTAAATCAAGAGTTGGACATTTAACTGACTGAGCTACCCAGACGCCCCCAGAGTCACTTTGAATCAACACAGTGGTATGTCCTGAGCCCATCATCATCTTTACCTTTGCCTGTGTGACTTTGAGAGACAGATGTTTACAGTCCCAATCTGGTGGTATCATTGGAAATTTTGTCCCATATGATAAGTATTTATTTGCTCAACATTCTTACTGAGAGTATATATTCATGATCCATATAACCTATTTGTACTACTTTTTTTTTTAATGTTTATTTTTGAGAGAGACAGAATGTGAGCAGAGAGAGGGGCAGAGAGAGAGGGAGACACAGAATCCAAAGCAGGCTCCAGGCTCTGAGCTCTCAGTACAGAGAGGCCAACGTGGGGCTCGAACTCATGAACCACAAGATCATGATCTGAGCCAAAGTCAGACACTTAACCGACTGAGCCACCCACGTGCCCCAATTACTTCTCTTTTAAAAATACCTTTTTATGGTGTTTACTCGAGTGATTTTTGGCAACTTCATAATTTCCCCTTGATACACTTGCATAAAAGATTTAACTTTTTTACACTCATTCTGTTCCCACTATCTCTGGCATGAATGAGATACTTTTATTTGCTAGCACATAAAGATAATAAAGGGCTTTTCACAAAGATTTAATTTACTCAGGAATCCTGAGAAACATACTGTCTCTAAGATTTAAGAGTCAAGAAAACAGTAGAGCTAGGCAGTAATTCTAGTTCGGTAATGACTGAACAAACACTGAGCACATGATGTAGTAGGCATGAAGAGTATTGCCCCTTGATGTATTGCCTTGATGTAGCAGGCATGAAGAGTGAGGCCCCTGCCCTTCAGAGGTACACAGGCTAATGAGGGGGACTGTGACACTAAGCAATACATTAAATACCGTGTCTTAAATTTAGAGCGTATGTTCAGAGTGCTCAGAGGGTGGGCAGTTAGCACAACACGGGGGAGTTCCAGAAATCTCCGTGGAAAATGACAAAACGTGCTAATCTCATACTTTCTTAGCCAGTAAATTGAAATGACTCCAAACTCGGAAAATTGCCTGGATGAACAGTCCAATAATGCTTTCAGTCTTCTGTCTAGTTTTTTTTTTAAGTTTTTATTTTTATTTATTTTGACAGAGATAGTGGGGGACGGGCAGAGAGAGGGAAAGAGAATCTCAAACAGGCTCCTTGAATGTCAGCACAGAGCCCCACGTAGGGCTCAAACCCACGAACCGTGAGATCATGACCTGAGCCGAAACCAAGAGTTGGACACTCAACTGACTGAGCCACCCGGGCGCCCCTCTGTTTCTTTTCTTGTGTTAAATCCAAATATAGTAACATGTAGTGCCTTTAATTTAAAATAGACTGCATAGGGGCTCAGTCGGAAGAACATGCAACTCTTGACCTCTGGGTCCTGAGTTCCAGCCCCATGGTGGGTGTAAAGATTACTAAATAAATAAATAAACTTCAGAAAATAAGTAAATAAAAATAAAATAGACTGTGGAGTACCATCCTACTGTTGTGAAATTTGTATGTTCATTAAGATATTGAGTATCTGTTATATGCTAGTTGTTATGTGCTAGTTGCTACAGCAGTGAGCAAGCCAGGCAGTCTGTTCTCGTGGAGTTTACGTTCTAGTGGGAAGACAGAAAATAAAAATAAACATCTCCCCCCACCAACAGACAAAAAAAGCTGGGAAGCAGTGAGATAAGTACAATGAAGAACAATAAAGTAGGGGGAGGGATAGCGAGGGAGTATAGGAGGTATGTTATTTTTACAGATATATTTGTTTGTTTAGAGAGCAAGCAGGGGAGGGGCACAGAGAGACAGAGAGAGGAACTTAATTAGGCTCCAGTCTCAGCGTGGAGCCTGACACAGCGCTCAAACCCACTACCCTGGGATCATGACCTGAGCCGAAATCAGGAGTCTGTTGCTCAACCAACTGAGCCACCCAGGCGCCCCCTGCAGATTTGTTATTTTAGATAGGGTGGTCCCTGAAGGCCTTTCTTAAGGAGGTGATACCTGAGCTGAGGCTTTCCAGTCTTGGGGAGGGAAAACAGAGCCTCAGGAATCATCCTGCTGCTGGTGATGCCAACCAGACTGTCCGTGGCAGTGCAGGCAGTGGTCACCAGGCTTCTCCAGCATCCTGATTCCATCGCCATCATTGCACTGCTTATTAGGCAGCCTTCTATTTCCGCAGAAAACTGGACCAGAAAATCTCATTGGAGTCTGAGGAGCAGGGCCCATTAGATCTGCTAAGCCACCAGTGACAGCCCAGACTGATTGCTCCTTTCTGGTGACACTCCAGGACAGACCTGTGATGTGACCGTGCAGCATTAACAGAAGGGGGGGCACTCAGGAAGAGCCTGATAACCTGCTAAGCCCACAATTGGAACCCTGTCTTCCCACGACCTGTCTGTATTTCTGTGTTACATTTCGTCCTTTTGGTCAAAAATAATAAATCACCTCTTATTTAAATGATATACTTTAAGAAACCCACTTTTTCCTTCAGCAAACACCTAGAGAGAAAATGTCAGTCTCCATGGTTTGTAGGGTGAAAGGTTGAATATTAAGATTGGGATCAAATCCTCAGAAGCTGGGAAGATTTCAGAGAGGGCACTGGTGCTTTCCAGTAGCACCCCATCAAAGGATGTATAAACATCAACTGTCAGCTTCCTCCATACATCACCCCCCAACCCACCAGTTGTCCCTCCTTCCTTCAAGCCCATTTACACTATTGTCTCATCCTCTCCTGTTCCCAGGGACCTGTACTGACTGCCACTTCTCTCTTCTGTCCTATGTCTTCAACTTCCTTTCTTCTTAAGCCCATAAACATGCCAAAGTTTCTCCTAGTCTAAAAACAAGGCCAGAGGCCTCCTCCACTGACCTCTTATATACCCCTAATATTACACTCCTTTCTTCCTAGTCAAGCTTTTTGAAAAAATAATCTACACTTTCAGCCTTTATTTATTTAAAAAAAAGTTTTAATGTTTATTTTACTTTTGGGAGAGAGAGACAGAGACAGAGACAGAGTGTGAGCAGGGGAGGGGCAGAGAGAGAGGGAGACAAAGAAGCTGAAGCAGGCTCCAGACTCCGAGCTGTCAGCACAAAGCCCCATGCGGGGCTCGAACTCAACGAGCCAAACTGTGAGATCATGACCTGAGCCAAAGTCGGACGCCTAACCGACTGAGCCAGCCGGGTGCCCCTATTTTATTTATTTTGAGAGAGAGTGCACATGAGCAGTATGCACCCTCACGAACCGTGAGATCATGACTTGAACCCAAATCAAGAGTCGGATGCTTAACCAACTGAGCCACCCAAGTGCCCCCAAAACCCTACGTTTTCAGAATGGATGTATTCCAGAGGTTTTCATCCCCACCTGCATCCAGCCCTAGTCTCTTCTCTGAGCTTCCCAGTCCTATGTCCAACTGACTGTTACCAGATGATCTAGAAGCACTAGAATGAGCTATCTTCCCCCTTGTGTGTTCTGTTTCAACTGCTGACACCATTACCCACTAAGCCAAAAATCTGAGATTCCTTCCTCTCCTATCTAATCATGCATTCACTTAGCCCTGCTGTTTTCTTTTCCCTCCTAAATCTCTTTCCAGTTCAGGTCTTTCATGCCCATGGCCCCTGCCACAGGTCAGGCCCTTCTGGCCACCTTCACACCCCCACCCCTGTCCTCCATAAATCCACAGATTCTGTTGCTAGAGTGGGACCTTATCACTCCCCTGGTCAAACCCTTCAATTGAACAATAAAGTTCAGGTTTGCCAACATGCATCACAAGCTCCCTGGACACCTTTCTAGCTTCCTGACTCCATTCCCCACATAATCAATACTCTTGCCATAACGAGCTGTTTGTAGTTCATGCCAAACTGTCTTTTCTGCCTGGAATAGCCTTTGCCTCCGCTTTGATCTACTTCCCCTGCTAATTTGTCATCTTCCTCGGAGCATTTCTGGAACTCCCCCGTGTTGTGCTAACTGCCCACCCTCTGAGCACTCTGAACATACGCTCTAACTTTAAGACACGGTATTTAATGTATTGCTTAATGTCACAGTCCCCCTCATTAGCCTGTGTACCTCTGAAGGGCAGGGGCCTCACAGCAATACTCTTCATGCCTACTACATCAAGTATGTGCTCAGTGTTTGTTCATTCATTACCAAACTGGAATTACTGCCTAGCTCTACTGTATATTTGAATGTAACAAAAGTAAAAAGAAACAGAGGGGCGCCCGGGTGGCTCAGTCAGTTGAGTGTCCAACTCTTGGTTTCGGCTCAGGTCATGATCTCACGGTTCGTGGGTTTGAGCCCTACGTGGGGCTCTGTGCTGACATTCAAGGAGCCTGTTTGAGATTCTCTTTCCCTCTCTCTGCCCGTCCCCCACTATCTCTGTCAAAATAAATAAAAATAAAAACTTTAAAGAAAACTAGACAGAAGACTGAAGGCATTATTGGAATGTTCATCCAGGCAATTTTCTGAGTTTGGAGTCATTTCAATTTACTGGCTAAGAAAGTATGAGATTAGCAGTTTAAATTTCTCCCACTTACTCCATTTTTGTGAACTATTGTTAAGTTTTAAAAGTTGTATATTGTTTTCTTGTAGTTCCCACATTTATTAGCCAACATGTATTTAAATTGATTCTGATTTTTTCACATTTATATTGTTTATAATTATTTTGATTATATTAAATAATTTTGATTAATATTAATATTAAGTAATTTTGATACCTGTGGAATAACTGCAGCATCAAACTCCTTAAACGGGGCGCTGGGTGGCTCAGTCAGTTAAGCATCGGACTCTTGATTTCTGCTCCGGTGGTGATCTCACAGTTGGTGGGTTCGAGCCCCCCCGCCTGCAGCTCCGCGCTGACAGTCTGACAGCGGACAGCCTGCTCAGTTTTCTCTTTCCCTCTCTCTCTCTGCCCCGTCCCTACTTGCGCTCTCTCTCTCTCAAAATAAATAAAATAAACATTAAAAAAAAACGCTTTTAAACAAATGTATTTCACAACTTTCGGAGAATAAATAAAACTAAGTTCCTTTCCTGTGTCACATATTAGTGTTTAGGGAAAGACACTAAGCACGAGGTTCTAGTTCTGGCGCTAGCGGCTGGTCGCCTCTTGCCCTGGAGGGCTGGACCGCACTCCAGGAGGGCACAGTGCCACCAGGAGCCGCCAGGGGACGCTACGGCCAGTGGCGACAGGCTGCGCCGCTCTGTGCGTCCCCTGCGCGGAGCAGAGAGGAACCTGGGCCGGCGGGCGTGGCGCAGTGCATCCTGGGTCAGCGTAGCCATGGCGGCTCGTGTCCTTTCCGCTTGTGTCCGCCGACTG
Source organism: Lynx rufus (assembly GCF_022079265.1). NCBI lineage: Eukaryota > Metazoa > Chordata > Mammalia > Carnivora > Felidae > Lynx > Lynx rufus. The sequence continues at coordinate 6,344,439 of NW_025814838.1, forward strand.
CCTGCGGCCTTCGCGCCGCTGCCCCGGGTCCCCACGCTGGCCGCAGTCCGGCCGCTCAGCAACACCCTCTGCCCCGCGGGGGCCCGGACGAGGCCTGGGGTTCCGCATCCTGCCTCGGTGCTCGCGCAGGTGACTCGCGGTGACTTTGCTGCGGGCTTGGCAGGGGTCAGGGATCGGGGTGGGGGGGAGGGGTCAGACAGCGGGGCACGCCAGCCGCGGCGGGGGTGGCCTGGGGACATCTGGCTCAATGCCTGCCCCACTACCTCATGGTGCTTGGTTGACCCCTGCTGGGAGCTCGGGTGTTCTAGTGCTTAAGAGCCGGAGCACAGACCCTCCAAACACCCCTGGGTGTAAATGCTGGCTCCCACTTTCCGAAACTTTGAGCAAGTCCATTACCTTCCTAATATCAGTCTGAACGGCTGATAAAGTTGGGGTACTAGTCTCTATGGAGTTGCAACGAGATTTTGAGAGCATGTTGTAGGTAGAGCACCTAGTTGCGGTGCTTGGTAAGCTCTCAAAATACTGGTTTCCGTTAGTTGTAGTTATAATGACAAATACCGTGATAGCTTTCTAGGGGAAAACTAATGACAAGATGCAAAAAGGAAGCCACACTGGCCTATAACCTTCTCCAGAGCATTTCTCGTTCGGGATTTCTCCCTGTAATGCCTTTTGCCTGTTCACTTGCTTCCTGAAGGAAAGATAGGAAAAAAAGCAGTATTTAGCCTTTCTGTTGGATGAAACCTTTGTGAGGCAGAAATTGTCTTTAGGGCAGTCATTTTCCACCCTCAACCCTTGCTGCACATTCAGATCACCTGAGCAGCTTAAAAGAAGGGGGAAGAAATCCCTTACCCCCTCCTCCCCACCACTGTGCATTTTGATTTACTTATCAGAGATGAGGCCCTGGCATGGATTTTCATTTATGCTCCCCAGGTGACTAAAGGGTTGGGCCAAGATCAAGAACTACTGCCCTAAGGTAGAATAGACTCTCAGGGTCAAGTTGAGAACCCCCCCAAACCAGTGGACTCAATAGTGGTTTCAATATTTCAGTATTGACAACATATTAGAATATAACAATAAGGATGCCCAGGCCAAGTCAATCATTTCTAGAGTTGGGGCCTGGGTGTCTGTTTTTAAAAGTCACCAAGTGATTCTTTTCTGTGGCTAGGGTTGAGATGACCATGTGATGGATTAATTCATAGGGCATTGGCTCCATTGCCTGAATCAAAAGGTTGAAACTGTCACCTTGAAGTTAAGAGGTAAAGGGCAGTATGTAGAGTTGTTGAGTGTTTTCTTCCTGAGAGGGATTTCCATTGTAGGTTAAAATGCAAAATGATTGCCCCTATTCATAGAGCACTGATTCTCAGACTTGATTGTTACAGATCACTTGGGCTAAAATACAGTGTCTGGGAAAGGGCCCAAGAGTCTTCATTTACAGTAGGCTCCCAGAAGATCCTGGTGCCACTGGTCCTTGGACCACAGCTTGAATGGAAGGGTGCTCAGAGATATTCCACTACCTCTGCTTGGTTCATGTATACAGCAGAAAAGCTATTTTATTTATATTTACAAAGTGATTTTGACCAAGTGCTCCCATTTAACCACCTTACATCCTTTGCTGATTGAAGAGAGAGTGAGTAAACACTTGTTCTTTCAAAGGAACAGGACAGCTATGGGCCAGACCTTATTCTAGCTGTTGAAAGTAGACAGATACAAAGGAAAGACACCAGTTAATAACTCATTGGACATTCTGTGGCCTCGTGTTAAACTTGCCAGCTCATTCCCTGCTGGTGTTCTCTAGATTGTTCTACACTGTTTGTTGTGGTTCGTCCTTTTTCCCTGTCTCTCTGCTCCTACCCTGTTGGGACACTTTCTAATCCTTAAATGTTGGTAAGTTCCAAAGATCTCTTACCACACTCTCTTCCTGGTCTGTCTCTTCACTCTCTTGGTTTGTTACTCCCTGTCTCCCAGTTACCCCAAACTTCCACCTCCAGCCCTCGCTCATTTCATCTGGACTATTGCTTATTCCACCCATTCTTTTCCATTAGATTTTTTTCTCCTCAAAACTATCCACTATGCTGACTCCAGGGGAACTAGTTATTCATTTATATTCTGACTCATCCCTGCCCCCTAAAAGGAGCTATGAAGCAGGTCTCCTGGATGTAAAAATATGACAGTATAAAATTGAAGGTAAGAAAAACAAGGGTGCTGGCCTAAAATGGAACTTGGATGTCTTATTCTTGACCCAGGCAGGCCCCAAATCTGAATTGTGTCAAAGGCAAAGCACAAAGAAGACTTCTAAAGTGTTCTATGGGGCACGGTACCCAGATGAAGGCAGAATGCTTGTGCAGGGAAAGCCCAGCTGTTTTGTCTTACTCAGGTCTCTGCAGCCCTGGGCCCTGTCTCTTCAGCCTCAGAGCCTGTCTGTGAACCACCTTACCCTTCAGTCTCCTTACCACACACACCGGCTACACTTTCAGCCTCAGTTCTTTTTCTTGGCCTGACCTTCCCTCCTTGAATGACCCTGTCCTTTCAGGGCTAACTCCAGGTTTGGTATCTGTTTCTTCCTTGCCTGTCAAGGACTGAATAACGACTTTATTCCTGAAGCAGCCTACAAATACATCTGTCATGGCTCTTGCTACATTTTTATTACAACTGAAATAATCTCTTTGGATTGGTCTTTCCCATTACGCCATAAAAGCTCCTCTGAGGGTAGCGGTCATATTTTATTTATCTTTATAGTCCCAGCCTACAGCACAGTGCTAGGCACAGGAGGTACAGCTCACGGGCTGCTGAGACATAGCCATGTGTGAGAACAGGGTGCGTGTACAGCACAGAAGAGGGACCTACCTAGTGCCTCCGGTGAGCAGGGTCTCAAAGGTGGCAGTTTCTCACGCACTCAGGCCAGGGTGTGACAGCACATGCAAAGACCAGGAAGAGCCTGGCACTCTTATGGTTGACCCTCAGGTGCCAGTGGAATGGAGGGGAGACCCGAGTTGAGGTAGATGTAGGCATGTTGTGAAGGGCGCTAAGGAATGTGGGTGTTCTGTGTAGGTTGCAGGGAGTAAATGTGAAACAAGGTTTGTTGAATAAGGGAGATCTTTCCTCCCAGTCAGCCAGGCTGGGTGACCCAGTAAACATGATGGTGAGACACTGGGAAGGGTGGACGTTGGTCTCTGGCCAGAGCACCAGGGGGCAAATAAGGAATAGAGGTCTGCGAGCAGGTGTTCTGGGGACACGTAAGGATTTCCAAACCGACGTCAAAATGTCTGCGACCCGGATGGAGCTGTTTGGGGAGGGGAGGCAGTTGATAGAGATGGCCTTTGAAGCTGTCTCCTTAGCTTTAAACTGAGATTCCTCAGTTTCCCTTAGAGATGCGCCCGAGTAGAGATGGATGGATGTTGAGGGAAATGAACCAGGTAATTTGTCTCTACTGGTCTAGAGGGTAGTTACTCTTTGCCTGCATACAATGCCTTCTCTGATGGCTGTAGGAGGTGACTTATGTCACATAGAATTGTTTAGTGTAGATCTTGGGGAAAACAACACCAAAAACATTATTGATTGTTGGGGACACTGCAGGGGTGTCCGTTCCCATTCTGTATGCCTCTCTCTCTCTCTTTTTAAATAGCTGAGTCCAGCAGGAAGGAGGCAATAAGACCCTCCCGAGAGGCCAAGCTGGGAGACCTGGGGCTGGATTCCTAACTTTTCTTTGTCTCAGTTTCCTGTCGTAAAATGGGACTATTGTCAGAATGAAGGAGATGATGGTTGTAAAGTGCCTAGCGCAGTGCCGTAGTCCAGCCTAGGGTAAGAAGTCCATAAAGAGACCAGAAAGTGGGGGGGCGTGAGAGGGAATGAGTGGGATCAAGTACTTAGGGGCCACATTACCACCAGAGCCTCAGATTGGCAGGTCATTACCCTGATCCTCCTAGGCAGGCCTCCAGAGCACTCGCTGTGGATGAGCCGGGCGGTTCTGAGACCTGCACGCTCTCTCGGTGATGCCTCAAGCAGTGCTGTGAGCTTTGTACTGCTGCTTGTCCTCATTCTACAGATAGGGAAATTGAGACATAGAAGGATTAAGTAACTTGCCCAGGGCCACACAGCTAGTAAGAAAGAGCTAGTGCCAGGGTACAAACATAGGCGTCTTATTCCAGAGTCTGAGCCGTCCCCCACTGTACCTGCCTGCCCTATGCCGAGCCCACGGTAGCCCCGCATTTTGGACTGGCATGTGCTCTCCAGGTGGAGACCCTTTTATTTTCATCACTATCGTGTGGTGCCCACCTGACCCAAGTGCGTGCACCTGCCAGTGCTGCTGGGGACGGTGCTGACACCTAGTGGGCCACTTGGGTAGTTGTGTGCAGATGTGCCTTCACCGGCTTCCTCCCTCGTGGGCTCTGCAGCACAGCCTCCCGTTTTCCCTTCCTCCTCAGCAGGAATTCCCCCTCATACCTCTTCTTGATGTGCACAGACAAGGCCTCTGCCAGATCCTTCCCCCTCAAAGTTCTTTCCTGTCATCACCTATTAACTCCTTTCTCCTCTCTTTGGTCCCTTCTGCTGCTTCATTTTACTTGTGGCTTGTGGAGACTTCTAGTGATTGTGGTTAAGTAGGCCCAGAGATGGTCCCAGAGCGGCAGTCTCCTTAACTCACACTGCAGTCGGAAAGGAAAGGACACTACACATTTAGCCAAAAATAATAAGTGCTCTTAAACTCTGAAAGTACTCAGAAATACCTTAGAATAGCCATAAAGCTCTTCACCTAATCTCTTTATAGCTTGCTGATTAAACCTGATTTCAGTATGTGATTTTTTTTTTTTTTTGCAAGATAAATATTTCTTATACAGAGGTATATACAGGTTTGGTTCATTCAGCAGCATTTTTAATTATGATTTTCATAGACCTCTGTCAGTCTCAGGGACCTGAGCCCCAACACACAAACCCACTTTCTATGGGAAATTGCCCTAAGAACTCAAAACTGCAGGTTTAAAATCAACTTTAAAAGGTAAACACACCAGTTCAGATTAGGGACTTCATTGTGAGCAGAAGTATCAGACAGCTGTTTTGTTTCTCTCGTTCTGCATTGTCCCTTCCACAGCGTTAAGCCCGCTGAGCTGTGAGTTGCACTTCTTTTCAGATTTGGTGAAAGAATCCATCCAAGACTCTAATACCTAGCTAAATATCAAGTAGACTAGTACCAGAGACATTTGAGATACCAGTCCCATCACGGTAAAACCCAGAAAGCCTCATGGTTTTGCTGGTGGCGGTAAGGCAAGCCTACCCTGAAGGGAAACAAATTGGACCATAAGGACTGTCGGGCTCCCTCATCTCCTTGGGGCTGGTAGTTGGCTCATTTGCCCTGGCCAAGGTCAGTGTAATCACTGCTGGGGCCATTTTAGACCTGCGGTGTGGCCCTCAGGGTGAGCTGCCTCTCCATTTACCGTGACAGCTCTTTCCAGGTGGGTTACTTTGACTCAGGCATGCCTGTTAACGGTGGCAGTGCCTCAGAGTGGCAGGAGTGCTGCAGAAGGGGCCACAGGAAGACTTCCACTTATCTGCAGACCCTATCTGGTTTTAGCGGCAGAAAGTCTGCCTGGGCCAGACGGGGCAGTCCTGGCTCTGAGGGGAAAGGAGGCCCATTTTTATGCTGCTGAACCGCTAGGGCTTCTGAAACAACCCAGCGTTGTGACCCCGGGTGGCCTAATGGCCAGAGTAGAATCAGGATGTGGGTTCTCTGAAGTGCCAGAAGCCCAGTGGAAGGCATCTGTGGGCTAGTGCATTGACCTAGAGGCATGTTAGGTTCAACACCGCTTTGTTCCTGCCCTTCCTTGCTTTAGGTTCCAGTAACACAGTTGTGCCGCCAGTATAGTGATGCGCCCCCTTTGACGTTAGAGGGAATCAAGGACCGTGTTCTTTATGTCTTGAAACTCTATGACAAGATCGACCCTGAAAAGGTAACTGACGTGGCTTAATGTTTTTCTTTAAATTAGCATTTAATCAATGGTACAGAATTCAGAGGGTTCAAAGGGATATTCAGTAAAAAGTCTCCCTGACTCCTAGCCACATGGTTCCCTTTCTGGGAGGCAGCCAGTGGAACCAGGTTCTTGTGTATCTTTCCAGAGATACTCAGTACATACACAAGGAAGTATACACGTTTGTACATGTATGTATACTTTATGTACTATGTGATCCTTATCGCCTACCCTTTTTAAAACGCAAGTGGTAGAATACTGTAAACACTGTTCTGCGTGTTGCTTTTTAATTTATCCGCTAGTATTTTTCTCACAGTGGTACATAAATTCCCTCTTTAATAACTGAATGTACTGTATAGGTAGAATAGAGGGGTTTTTATTATTGAGATCTGATTGGCAATAACACTGTGTTAGTTTCAGGTATACAACATCATGATATTTATATAACATTTTGAATTGATCACAGTTAAGTCTGGTTAATATCTATAACCACACATAGTTACAGAAACTTTTTTCTTATAATGACATTTTTTAAAAATTTTTATACATTTATTTATTTTTGATAGAGAGAGAGACAGAGCACAAGTGGGGGAGGGGCAGAGAGAGAGGGAGACACAGAATCTGAAGCAGACTCCAGGCTCTGAGCTGTCAGCACAGAGCCCGACACGGGGCTCGAACTCACAAACTGTGAGATCATGACCTGAGCTGAAGTCAGGTGCTTAACTGACTGAGCCACTCGGGCGCCCCTCTTATAATGATAGTTTTTAAGATCTGTTCTCCTAGCAACTTCCAGTTATGCAATGCAGTGTTATTATAATCACCGTGTTGTACATTACATCTCCAGGATAGTTTTTCAGAGCAAAAATCAAAGATCTTAGTGAAATACATGAAGTGAAGTCCATTGCTAAGCCTTGTATATATTGTTAACCATTTCAAAACAAGGTTGAATAAGTTAAGATATAATGCTGTCACAGGTTAAACATAAACTGCTGGTTATCACTATTTAAAATATGGCCTCTTTAAGAAACCTCTTCTACCTAATGATTAATTGACATTGTACCTCCCTGTTACTTTGAGAAACAAATGTCATCACGGACTGAATTTTGCATTTGGCATTCCTTTCTTGCAGCTCTCGGTAAATTCCCACTTTATGAAAGACCTGGGCTTAGACAGTTTGGACCAAGTGGAGATTATCATGGCCATGGAGGACGAATTCGGTAAAAGGCTAAGTCTGGGGTCTGCACAGTGTAATTAGGTGTATGAAATGCTGGGAATCAGAATTGGGATTTGAATCAAATATAGAAATAGAAACAGCACCCCCGCCACATACACGCCTGCTTACTTAGCATCAGGTGAGCATCCGGTGAAGTCAACGCTAGGGATGGCGCCTTCAATTAGAACCCACTTGGTACAGGGCCAGTAGGGTGCCCGGTGTGGTGCCAAGGGCTGAGTGACCAGGAAAGGCCTGGGGGAGGATGGACTTAGATGCTTGAGGTGGGGGCTCCACCTCAAGCAGAACCTCACCTATGGAGACGCTGAACACACCTCAGCACCTCTCGTGGCTAGGCCAAAGTGACCGTGCCCAGAGAAGTAACTGGGTGTGCCCAGAACACACACACGTACAGGCCTGGTTTCCTGCGGAGCCTCCCATGCACACTCCCAGGTTACGTGGCTTTCTCAGACAGTTGTGCACAGGAGACCTCTTTAAGGCTCCACAGCAGTTTTTGGGTAAGTTGCCTGAATGAAAGCCAAGGGGCTTCTGTGCCATCCTACAGAATAGAACTTAGTTACAATTCCTCAGAGATTCTGCTCACTAGTGCGATTGCATCAGTTAGGGGTAGGATGGGAACATGGTAATGGAAATGTTCTAGAATTAGATAATGGTGATGGTTGTACAACCTTGCGAATATATTAAAAAAACCACTGAATTTTACACTTTAGGTGGTGGGTTTTCTATCATATGAATTGTATCTTTTAAAAAAAGAACCAGCTGTTACACACATTATGTAACTATTGTCTAGAACATAACTGGCCCATAACTTAAATGGGATTTGGGGTTGCTGGAGAATTTTGATGTACTTGTGGGTGGTAAGGAAGCATTAGATGCTTTTAATTTTAAATGATTTTTTCTACACTCATGCATTATACATTTTCTTGCAGGGTTTGAAATCCCTGATACAGATGCTGAGAAGTTAATGTGCCCACAAGAAATTGTAGATTACATTGCAGATAAGAAGGATGTTTATGAATAAAATATCAGGTAAATAATTTGACTTACAGAATGTTGTTCTCCCATAGAATTAATCTCTCTGTAGTTCTTCAGTAAAGTAAGACTTGGGAAAAATGGAAAAATTGGAAACGCTTGACAGATTTTCACTGGTTATGAAATGCAGGTCCCTTCTGGTTATCTGCCACTCAAAGGGGGCCGGCCTTAGTGATCATCTTTATCCTTGAGACGGGCCATGAACAATTCATTCTTGGACAGGACTTCCTTGATTGTCAGCCCTCCTCATAAAAGCAGTCTTGTACAAAACACTGAGCAAGGTAACCCAGAAGCGGAGCCCTCTACTGCCCTCAGTTACCCACCCGAAGCCAGCCCAGCCTGATGTCCCAGAAGTTGTGAGATGGCCTGAAGCTTAATCAGGCAGGAGAGGCCTCCTGGGTAAGAGGATGGACTCTGGAGTCAGACACTGGACTTGATTCTCAGCTCTGTCCGGGTCTGTAAGTCTGGTGACCTTGGGCAGGCTGTCTAGCCTCTAAACCTGCTTCCTCATATGTAAAATGGGGATAATGACAGGACCTACCTGGGAATTTTGTGGTGGAGAAAGTTGGTAGTGTATGCAGATCACTTACAACCATGCTTGATGGTAAAGAAGCCTGTCGGTAGACATTAGCTATTGTTATTTAGAGTCTAATCAAGTGATTGACTTTTTAAATAAAACATTGTATCAAGTATCTATAACTTTAGTTACCCTGGATTGAGCACCTCCAAGTCCCTAAAAGTCAGTGCACCAAAGAGAAACACTGAATTTACTTTGTTTTTGCCAGACCCCTTTTTTTCACTGAGAGAAGACTCAGAAGATGCTGGCAAGTGTCTGGAAGTGAGAACGCGTTTTGGCATTATTGCTGCCTTTGACAGAGTAATTCTGTTTAGACTTGTATTTAAATTGTCTGTTTTGCCCTTTGAAAATAAATCTATAAAACCAACATTTTTCTCAGTCTTCAGTTTTTCAGTGTCTGTGAAGTACTTGTGTATATTGAATTTGTTTAATATTTTTAAAGGTTTGGCTAGTCCTTGGGATTCATGAGTTAAAAAAAAAACTTTTCTAGCAGTGTACTTGAAATAAGTTTCTCTCCCATTACTTCTAATGTAAGGAATGAGTGTTAGTGATAAAAGGATTTTTTGCCTTAGAAAAAAATTTGGGGGGGCTCCATTAGTTTGATCATCAGATGTATCAGCTGACACCAGCATGTGCGACGAATTTTTTTCTCCCTGTCCTGTGGATCTCTTTCCAAATGGATAGAATTTAATACTTTGGGAGGACAGAAAGTTCTCTTTGCTACTGGAAGGTCAGGTTGACGTGTGAGTCAGTCTGTAAGTCACACATCAGAAAGTACCAGCGCTTCTCTTATTCTTACGGGCACTGTGTGAGGTCCTCGGGGTTGAGGCAGGCAGCCGCCTCGCTCTTGATGAGGTTCCGTGTGAGACCTGCCAAAATAATTACTCCACTTTTACCAAAACATCTTGTTCGTAGGCAGGGGAAGCGAGGGCTTGTGGCAAATAGGAGGTTGTCCCAGAAGCGCAGGGGCTGAGTGGCCCTCAGCTGGGAGAGGATCTTATGGCCGGGAGAGGAGGTGGCTTGACCCTTCTGGGCCTGGGTTCCTTCCTGGGGGCACCCGATGCCACCAGTGCCTTCTGTGCTGCCGCTCTCATACGTTTGGCAAACGGCAGACCTACCTGCTTTTCCAGTAACAGGAGGCTGGTGTTCATCGTTACGTTGCGCCGTATACGTATGTTTTAATACGACGAGTTCTTGGGAAAATGCTGGATTGGAGCACAAAGAGCATCCTCTCTTAACAGCGGCATTTAATCAGGGAATGGCCTGCGTGCTTACTGGGCGCTGGAGAGCCAACAGGGAAGAAAATAGGCTGCAGGCAGCTGCTTTGACTGGGATGAACCACAGTTTAACATCCGGGGTAAACTGTTCTCCTGGTTATTTCAACCCCTTGGCAGCTGCACATTCCGCCAAAAAACCCGTCAGTGGTTGTTTCTGCCTGAGGTCACAAAGTCTGTGCACGTCAGTGCTGGCAGCGAATGCTTTGCTACCGTCTTAACCACACACTGCCAGTGCAATGCCCATTCACGTCCTTGGGAAGTTTCCAAAGAGCCAGAATAAGGGAAAAAACTCACTGAGTCACGCACAGATAATTCCTTGGTAATGCTATTTTAGGATCTGGGTGTTAACAGCAAAGATATTTCTGCTCTAAGAACTTGTTGGAAAATTCTTTGACAGACTCGTGTGCCACCACAGGCAGACCAAATGGAGTATTCCAAAGTGTGTGAATTAAAACAGAATCAATGGGATTGCGTGCATTTGGTTTTAATGGCCTCCTACAAATGTCTTTGAGGATCTGTGCATCTGCTGCGGGCAGTTCCCTTGATGAGAGGGTGGTGTGGAGCCGGTCTTGACATGCTTCCTGTCCCATCTCCAGTTCTGCCACGTTGCTCTTCACTCTTCCGTGTCCTCCAAACAGCCAAGTGCACTCACTCACCCAGTGAAGCAATGACACCCCTGCCATGGATGGGGCACACTTCGCCAGGTGGGGCCTGAGCATGCATCTCCGTCCTCAGCTCCCCATCTCATAGAAGAGATGGTCAGAATCCGTGTGATACGTTCTATTCAGAATCAGCAGTGTCCCAACAAGCACCACTGCTCCCAATCTGATGAACCGAGAGAGACGTCACCTTCGGGTTTTGCTGGAATCATTAACCTGAACCTAATCACCAGGAAATCAATCGAGAAGGCGGGACTTTAAAAAAAAATCAGTGCCCTGGGGAAAAAGGGCAACTATCCTAAATTAAAGGAGACCAGAGATATGTCAACCTCATGGACTGTGAAGCTTGAAAGGATTGGGGAAAAAGATCAAGATGTTCAGTGGACAACTGGACTGGGTATAGGTGACAAAACAATGTTCAATTTGTTGGGTCTAATAACAGCCTTACGTAGACTGAACTTATTCTTAGGAGACAGAGACTTACACTTGGGAGTAAAGCATCAAGATGTCCCCAGCTAACTTTTAGATGGTCAGCACAAGAGAAGAAAAAAGAATAATGACACAGCACGTTTACAACTGGTGGCCAGTTGACAGGCGTGTGCGTGCACACATGTGTTCACTGTACTGTTCTTCCCGCTGTTCAGTTTGAAATTTGCCAAACTAAAAAAGGAAAAAATTCGCGTACATGTAACGAAGGGTACACTGACAGCATACGGATAGATGTCCAACCATACGAGATTGGTTAAATAGAAATAATTTTACACAATGACGTGGAAAGATCGATGTTTAGCATGATCCCATTTCTATAAAACACCTACCAAAATGTTAATAATGATCACCATGATGTAGTAGGAATACATTGGCTTAATTCTGCCGATCAGTATTTCTTTATAAATACCATGTATTGTGTAATAAATGAAAAATATAAAAGTGACACTTTATGTGGAAACTGGGAGGAGTGGAACAGAAGCAGGGGCACCGATACTTGGGAAAAGCACTGGTGGGCAATGAAGCCCAAGCAGTTTCTAAGGTTCTGCAGGAGCCGGCCAGGCAGGCAGGCAGGCCGGCAAGCATCGCGTACCAAGGCAGGAGGTGGGAAGTCAGTTTGCTCAGTCTGGGACATTGCTACAGCATGGGCTCCTGGGTGGGGCCGCCTGTGGCTCTTGACTCTGGCTGGGATTGTGTCCCAAAGGAGGGCCTTAGCCTGGTTAAGGAACTCGTTGGCAGAGGGTGCTGACAGGATCTTCTGCAGGGGAGACTCAGTCAGATACACTTGGCCTCAGACGCTGGCAGCTATGCAGAGGGTACGCTGAGGGGATGGACGTGGTAGTTACTGGAAGAGCCCATGAGAAAAATGCAGATTTGGGGGTTGGGATAAAGAGGGACAGACTGGAAAGGTACCGTGGGAATAAAAATGGCCACACTTGGTCAGACGAAGAAGGCAGCGAGCCTACGGTCTGTCTCAAGTGTCTGGCTTGAGTGCTGCTTGAGCTGCTGCCTCAAATAGGGAATGGAGGAGGATTAGATTGGAGGATAGAATTTCGGTTGAGGTTGAGGACCGTGTTGGATTTGTTTGTGGGTTAGCCCAAGCAAATGACTGATAACCAGCAAGAGCTCAAGAAAAACTCCGGACTGGAGTCACGGGGCAGGAGGGTGAGTTTGTGAAGTGCTCCCCCCCCTGCCCCCCACCCCCACACTGTGCTGGTTCCCTCCAGCTGTGAAGTCCCCCATGGAGTTAAGCCCCCAGCCTTAACTCCTGACTTTCAGTTCCCAGGATGGATCCTTCCATGTGTAAGCCTAAAGTGAAGGATGGATCAGAGCTGAGAACTGAGTGAGAAATTACCTACCAGTTGAAATTTTATCAAGTACTGGATTACTTACTGTTTTGATTTTTAACATGGTAGCCAATTAAAAAACAAATGTCAGGGTTCAAAGTTTAAAAATACAATTTACAAACTCAAGTTAGTGCCCTTAAGACATCTAGCTAAACCAGGGAAAGAAGAAAATCTGTGAAAGAAAACAAAGTAGCCAAGGACTTGCCTAGGTTCTCCACAATAAGGTGTGTATCTAGAACTCAGACTTTGGCATCAGGCAAAACTGGGTTCTGGATGGTAGCCTCCACACACCCTTGGCTCAGCCACTTCACTTGTCTGCACCTGTTTACTGGGTTAAGTGGGGGAGACGAGGGATGTGGTGAAGTGTTGACAATATAACTTAACGCACATACATAATCTGACCCAGTGCCTGGCATATGGTAAGACTCGAAGAAGTCGAAGTCACAGGACCGGAAGGCAGTGTTTGGAGCAAGTCCCTTTCCAAGTAGCACTGGCCTGGCATATAGCAAGAGGTCAAAACCTTGCTTGATGGTCTGCCAAAGCTGCTGTTTTCTACAGGTTGGAGTATTTGAAAACCCCAGACTCACAATGAATGGAAGTCAACTACTAGTACGTGCCCAGATTACCATGCTGAGGTTACCATGTTCATGTGTTTGTGGAGGGCAAGGGCAACGAGCCCCCAATAAGAGCACTATCTGGCAAAGCAGAGTTGGGGGTTAGTGGGTCAGATGCCCGACAGCCTGACTTGAATGCCTGTTATCGGGCTATAGGTGTGAGACCCTTGGTTTTCCACTTACAGGAGCTGAATCAGTGCCTACGTCATGCGAATCAGGTTTGTCACCAAAAACCAAGAGTTCTGATGCCTGGACCCCTGGAGTATTTAAGACTTAGACTCAGATGGAGAAGGGAGCTGGAATGGTGGCTGAGAGGACTCTGTTCTGTGACGTGCCAGTTCCCTGAGCACACCTCCTCCAGAACCCCAGCTGTGGCCAAGTGCGACAAACCCACGACATAAAGTAGTGCAAGGCTCAGGACAAGAAAGGAAGAGATCTGGGGTCACAGTGAAAATTAAGATGAAAGAAATATATGGGGGAAATTAAGGTGGGAGAGAAAAACCAAGATTAGCAACAGCAGAAAGGCTAAGTGGGTACCGAAAAAACACAAGACCGGGGTAAAGATTCAAAAACGTAAGGATTAGGAGTTGGAAAAATAAGCTCTAGAAGATATTTCAGTCTGTAAAACAGATATTGTTGAATTGATACAAATTTTCTTGGATGAGACAATGGTGTTGTGCTAAGGTACAGCAGTGTCATTCTTAGGAGGTAAGTGCTCAGTGTCACTATTTCTGTATGTCTGTCCAATGTTCCAGCAAAATAAAGTACATGTGTGTCTGGAGAAGAAAGCAAACACATGTTGTTGATATTTTAACAACTGGTGAACCTTGGTGAAAGTATGAGGTGGTCACTGTAGCAGATTGCAGCTTTCCGTAGGTTTGAAATTTTCCAAAACAAAAAAGGGGAAAACAGCAAGGGATTAATGTTAGATAAAGGGGAGAGGAATAAAACAGAAGCAAGAAACTCGAGAATTAGGAGTTACATAAAATGGGGTGAACAGTAGGAAAGGTTCTATCTGGGGAGTAAGATAGGCTATTGAAAGCTTCAGATCAAAACCAGCCTTGACAAACGAGGGAAAGCTGGAGGGGTTAATCTGGCTCAAAGTAGCCAAGTGGTGTTAGCAGAGAGCTCATGGGCGGGACGGATCTCAAATTCCTACAGGATGACTGGGCTAAGCAGAGTGCCTCTTGAGCAAGAGTAGGAAGAAGTCCTTGCCTCTTGCCCTAATGACTGGTTCATGGGACCCTGACTGTAGAAAGGGTTCTGTCGGTTACTACTGTTGAGAAAATGCCAGACATCACCCCAGAAGGTACGGGAGGATATTCAGGATGGAGTTTATCTCATTCTCCATCTGAGGACAGTCGCTCGTCCTATTAGTTTGAAGGTGCCTGGAATAACTTCAACACTGGGATAAAATCCAGAAGCATCCTCTGTACAGATTCTCCAGGTGCGAATCAGCCAATGTACAGCACGTGGCCCAGTCCCAGCCCACCCCTCTTTCCCATACAACAGATCCTTAAGAATCTGGCAGCACTGCTTCAGGATTGAGATACTGGGAAAATAAGGGGGAAAAAGTTGGGGCAGGGGGGGAGAGCAATGAGACCAGAACGTTCCGGAACATTTACAAAGTGCGCAGAGAAGGAGAGAGGGTCCCATGGGTGGTACTGGATCAAAACCAGTTCTGACAAACTATCATGACTCTTCATTCATGCCAAGGACTGTTTTTGTCCTGTTTTTGGAAATAGGTCTTCTCTCCCACCCCAACTCCCCCGTGTAGCTCCATCTCAGTGTTTTATTAAACATGCCCTCAAAGGCTGAATGGCCAGGTGAAGTCACACGAGGCACAAGTCAGAAGGCATACAGACAGGGAGACAGCCTCCCTCTGACACCTAGAGGCCAGAGCATGGAAGGCGGGCCGTTCTACCCCAAGCGTGTCTGATAAGTAGGTCATTTTGGCTAACATGGTAAATAGACCAAAATCTCTGTATCAACTGTTTTTCACAGGAACAAATTTGGATATACTTAAAGCCAAATAAATAAGAGTACTATGACAGACCATAGCTGGCAAAAAAAAATGGCCCCGGGCCCAGTCCCAAATGTTGGTCAATCCCCAGTATGAATTAGGCGCGTGAAAAATTGGAAGGAAAAGGAGACGCAATTAATTATCAAACTTTAATTGATAGACTAATCTTACAGGATAAACAATAAGACAGCTAGTCAAGGTTACACTTTAAAAAAAATCCAGCAGCGCAAATCTAATAGACTAAATACGTTCATCTCCTCCCAAACAGGCATTTGATTTAAAAACAGAAACCAGAACAGAGCACACACCACAAGGAAACATGGTACTTACGTATATTGTCAAATAATTCTGCAGAACTCTTTAAGAAAGAAAAGGAAAGAGGTTTTTAGAAATTTAGAAAGCAGTAGAACCACCCAGCCTGGCAGGGAGATGTGCCAGATTTCTGCACTCTGGAGGGCTCCCGACCACCTGTAACTTCAGAGAGGCCATCCGGCCCTACTAGGAAGGAAACAGTCCTCTCCTAACTGGAGAGGACTTCCTCGCAGAGCCTTAAGACAAAGGGACCGTCCTTTTTCCAAGACAACAGGCATGAACACAGCAGCAAGGAGCAAGAGAGAGGTCTCCCTCAGAAGATGGGGTGGAAAGCAGGCCTGCCCTCACACGGCCCTGGCACGTGGAGTCCATCCCTTCCCCTTCTCAGCCCCAGCAAAGCAAGGGTGGGCCAAGTGCGAGAGCCCAGGACGGCTCCTCCAGGCACATGGTTAAAGGAAGAAGAAGAGGAAAGCGAGTCCCTTCTGGATGAAATATGGCAACTTTTCTGAGATGTGGCAAAGTGGCAGAGTTGGTCTCTTTGGCCCTTGTCAGGTAGAGCAGCCGCTAAGGAACCTACTGAGGCCTCAGTGGCCCCCACCGTGTCCGCGAGGGCATCCTTAGTTCAATCCCATCTGCAAAGAGCTAACGCCACTTGCAAAAGGCCCAGCTTCAATTAAAATACTTCACACCAGAGACTTCCAGCAACTCGCAAATCTGCTTTTCTAAGTTCTCTGACCAGACTGACAGAAGCAGAGCTGCGAGGGCCGGAGCCCTGGCAGGAGTGACCTTGTCACTACTTGGCTAAGTGGGCTCAGGGAGGGAAGAGAGGCCTGACGTCTGTCCTCCTGAGGCCACCTGCCTGCAAGTCCTCTGCCACAGGGAGGCAGGGCATGACCCCAGGGAAGGAGCCGCTCCCCTCCAACAGGGAAGGAGCTGCACAGAAATAATCCTGAGGAAAAATTAACACTGTGATGCCACCTAGGGGGACGAGTACTTCATTTTGCTAACACAGATGTAGTCAGTATACTCTGGACCGTAAACAAGGTTAGGAAGAGACCGCTCACGGGACTGAGTGACAAACCCGTGAATACTGCTGTGACTCAGACATGGATCTAAATCAAATACTTCTCCCAGCGGCTTCTGGAGCTGTCCACCTCTGCTCTCCCGAGTGCTCCCAGCAAGGTCTCCATGCAGACAGGGTCAGGAGCCAGAGCTCAAGATCATTCTAGCAAATTTACTGAGCTCCATAAAGCAATACTCCAACGGCTCTGTATGAAAAGATGTCGTTGACATTATTATTTATATATAGTATCTCGAAGTAAGGAAAAAAGCACCATTTTACGTAAAACAAAAAGGCTCACGCAGGCTTTGGTCCTGCCTAGAAATGACAGCAGCCTGAGTGAGAAGCAGTTTGGCCCTTGGGGAGCAGGGAGACAAAGGGACACACGCTCTCACTGGGAAGGAAGGAGGGCAGACGGCATGTGCAGCCACTGAACAGGGCACACGGGAGACCTGGCGGGAAGGGCCTCGGAGAGCAGCACTGTGAGGCCAGTCTGGGGACGGAGACACCGGCTCTGTGGGAACAAAAGTGGGCGTGTGGCCCCGTCAGGACACGTCTCCAGGACAGGGACGTTGGCCAACGAAGAGGGCAGTATTCACACCGAGAGGACCTTCCACTTGCTACGTGATCATTTCCTCTGCAGACCCGTCCACCGCAGAGGGAGGCTCTGACAAGTAGCAAAGGAGCCCTTTTCTCCAGGCTCCGCAGGCCAAACAAGGACAGAAACACTGCAGCGACTGCTCCTTCTTCAAGAGATGACAAACACGTGGTTTCTTGGATGCGACACTTCACTTAATGTACGTATGCCCCCCCAAAAAAGCAAGAGTAGATTTCCCTGCTCAGATGCATAACCGGGCACAGGCTATACCGTGAGAAGCACGAGTCTGTCTACATGGGCTGGATGCCTGAACTACAGCTTGGAAGGGAAGGGCGTAGAGTATCATCATTAACTGGCTCACAAGGAATAGTCATCTTAGGCGAACACATGCTAATTACATTTCACAGAATGAGGGGGAACAGCCTAGAATCCAAAATGTGAAGTTTGGAAAATCTCTCGCCAAACCTTACTATGAGAGCCTGCAGCCAGGGAGAGGAGAGTGGCAAAGACAGCCAGCAGAGGAACAGCAAAGAGCACAGAGGGGATCATTCACCAAGAGACTCGCCCTCGTGTCAGAGTCCATCAAGCCATAAGGAGACAACAGAAGCTCACATGTACCAAGAACATAAGGGCTAAAACCAGAAGAAGGTGAGCTAATTCATGAAAGTAACTTATCCCGTTTTCGATGTTTAAATACATCGGCCAACCCACTAGGTCAACAAGTCTTTTGAGAAAGGCAGCATCTCTGGACCTGGGATGAAGGACACTTGAACATAACGCATGAGCAGAAGGACCAAATGGAGAAGCATAACTGAAATAATTGTTGGACTGCTTAAGAATTTCTCAGAACTCCAAAAGAAAGAAGGACCTGGGCCTGTGGCTGTATGGCTGGAGAAACTGTCTCCCACCCAGCTCCTCCTCAGAGAGGCCTTAGTTGGCCTGGGAGCTGTGGCTTTTGAGCAGCGCATCCCCAGGGCACTCACGCCGGGCTGGGCCTTGAGGCCCAATCGGTGAGGCCGCCAGACAACCATGGCACCAGCAGTGGAACTCCCCAGAGATCAGGGCCCAGTGCAAGAGCTCCCTTCCCTAGACCAAACAGCTCTTCCTCTCCCGCCGCACATTCTCAAGCAGCAGCACGGTGGGAGGGAGGCCAGGAGAGGAAGCATTGATGAGGTACAAAAACAGGAACTGACATCTTTGGGTTTTTAAAACAAAAACTCAGATCTAAGAAGTGAGAACATAAAAAAGGGAAAAGAATTAAATCTGAATCGATAGACAGAAAAATATGGCTTACTAACCCCCCCCTCGTTTTGCATACAATTTTATATGAAAAAGAAAAAACCCAACTCATCACAACGCAGTCCAAATGTTTGCAACCAAAGATTTATGAAAATATTTCAGTTGAAGTCACTTAAAAAAAAAAAAAAAAAAAAGGAAACCAGCAAGCTTTTGATCATTCTTTTCTAAACAAAATTGGTAGATCTACTCTCAAACGCACTTAAGAGTATTCCACACAACATGTTCGGAATTCAGATTTATTGATTTCCACCGTATCAACTTTAAAAATGATATGAAGCTGACTGCAAGAAAAGGGAACTGGTGATTTTAAGTTAAAATTAAGCTAATGGTGAAAGTACATCACCTCTGGCTTCAGTCACCACATCACCTTAGATTGGATATAGCTTTTTGTTTTTGAACAAAGTCCCAGAACTCTGAAATCCAGGGATGCTGCAGGCCTCTCCCAGCAATGTCCTTCACTTTGGGTCAGTCTCCTGGGCCAGAGGTGAAAGTGCTTTCAAAAATACTGCCACTTCCCCAGCACAGTGTCTTTGATTGCATCCACATATTGAGTTGGGACCCAGTACACCCAGTAGTAAGAGGCTTCCGTGGGGCCCAACTGAAACGCCTGGAAGGGAAAAAGGAAAACCAAGCGGTACTTCAGAGGTCGGGAGACTAAGCAGGCAGCACGACACACACGGGGGAGGGCTGAGAAGTGAATTCTTTACAGGAAGGGGAAAACTGTGCACACAGGGAGCATTCTCCTGTCCAAAAACAAAACAAAAAACCAAAAGGTGGTGGGCAAGTTAAGCATAGCCAATCCTAAAGCAGTGGCTCCCAAACTTGAGTGTGCATCAGAACCATCTGGAAGGCTTGTTAGAACAGACTGGTGGGCTCCACCCCCTCGAGTTTCTGATTCAGGGAGGTCTGGGGCCTGAGAATCTGCATTTCTAACAAGTTCCCAGGTGATGTCATACTACTGATCCAGAGACCAGTCTGACAACCACTGCCCTAGAGAAACTGTCACACATGCACAAGGAGACAGGTCTGAACGTTCAAAGCAGCGCTGTCAGAACTGGGGACAACCCGGGAAAAACCTACATGTCCGTCGGCAAGGGAACGCAAAATTAAAAGTGACATGGTGGCCTGCTCATATGAATGCGGGATTACTTTTCAAGAGGTACGAACTGGATCTATAGTTAATACAGACAGATCACGATGTCAAACCAAAAACAGCAAGCTGCAGAACGATACATACCATGAGACCATTTATGAAAACTGAAAAAACACAAAACAGTACTGTATCTCGTCCATGGATTTATAGTAACGTAAAAGTGTAGAGAGCTGGGAAGGATCCCCATGATAAATCATGCTCATGGTGATGGGGGAGGGGGAGACACTGGGGACGTGTTCACTGTTGGTAGGTTTTCTTTTATTTAAAAAAAAAAAAAAAGGTTTAAAGCAATTCATAAAATATTTCCAATGATCATTTCTTTGTGATGGATATACAGGTTTGTTACTCTGTTCTTTTCTGCCTTGTAAAACATTTCTCTGAGAACGAAAAGCACAGCCATCCTTCTCTGATATGAACTATGATACTGTTAATCTAGTGACTGATATGGCATCTAACAAACAAGGGAAGTCCTTTCGCTTACAGGTAAGGATGCCACTTAATGGTGTTTAATGATGAGAAGGGGCTAGGAGCGCTACTCTCTGCTGGAGAGGACCTGAGAGAGAAACAAGCGCTTAAACCGAGTAAGAAGGCATTGACCATCCAAACCAACTTCTGAAAGGTCCACTCGACTTGTCCGAAATCCCTCTCACCAGGCTGCTTGAAAACCGGGGCTGCAAATGCTACCGGGCAAAATGGGGGCCCAGCTGAAAATACCCAGAATCCGACTTCGTAAATGGAAAAAACAGCTGAGTGAGCAGAACAAATGCGTCTGCAATCCTTTAAGGCTGGAGGGCCTGACAGTGACAGTGTCACTCCCAGGTCACCCAGAAGCCCTGTGGCCCAGGGACTGCAACCCCAACCATGGCCTGGCTTCAGTGCCTCGGAGTGGACACACCCCAACAGGCCAAGAGAGGGGACGGGGCTGATATCCCCCCAGAGCCAGGAGACTTGCCATCTGCCCAGAGACAACTTCTCTAACACCAGAACCCCTTTTTCCTGGGATCTTCCAACACCTCCCTCTGCAGGGGACTTCTGTAAACACCACTGCGCAGGTCAAGCCACAGCCGTTCCTCATCTACGTGACAGGGGTGACACAGCTACAGTGCTGTCGGCTAAAGCTAAAACATCTGCACCACCTAGTAACGGCTCAGGTCAGGCCCCTGGCATAGTAACTTAAAAGTTCTGGTAACCAAACTTCACTTCTAAAGTGGCCCCTCTTAACAGTGCTGGGAGAATTCAGGGGTTTGCCTGAGCTGCTCCGTTCACTGTATCACTGGATTCTTGGCTTTGTTCTGCATAAACTTGGGGAATGCCTCCAAACGTCATCCCGCGAAAGAAGAGTCTGCTCTCTTTAGAGGAAACTTCCATGCAGAATGATGACCACAGACCCCATCTTATCCACAGAGTCCTCAGCCACCTGATGGCTGCCGCCTGAGAAGAGCAACACCATCACAGAAGGGGACTGCCCGGCGTCTTCACCAACGCCCAGGTTAGTGGGAGATTTTGTCTTATACGTAGGACAAAAGTTAAAATGAAAACCCGCGAGCCAATCCTCCTCTCTGTATTTATTTTCCTGGTCTAAAGACAAAATATTACAAACAAGAGGAAGATAAAGGTATTGAACATGTCCCCTTTAAACTGGTGGGGAGAGAATGCAAAATAAACTGAGAAATAGGTCATAGATTAAGTTCTAGGTAGATCAAGAAAACGTGAGGGTCTTAAACTGCGCGTCTTCTGAACACTGAGTTTGATTCTTCAGTTAAAAAAGCTCAGTTAGAGCTCCATTCCCTGCTAGATGAGCAGAAGTGCAGCGAGAGGCTAACCCACGCCGGGTTACTTACCATCATGTGGTAGTCTTCGTGTCCTTCGATAGGTTCACTGACCACATTTTTAATGGAGCCCATGGGCAATTTCTCAGTCCGCTCTAGTTGAGAGGGATTACAGTGATTACTCAAAGGCCCTCCTGTCCACTCCTGTGACTCAGCAGTCCCTCATCAGGATGGTGGCTTTGGGATCTACTGGAATCTCAAGTCTCCCATGGGCTCTAGGGATGATGGGACAGAATCTTCTGACCAGCACTCCCAGAGATTTGCTTGGCAGTTGGAAACTTCTCGGGAGCAAACGGGGAACAGGACTCGCAATGACATATTAAAGGTCTCTGGGAGCAGAGACAGTGCTTTCCCGGTGTTATTTTCAAAGTCTGGCAATTTATAAACACCCAAGGATTTCCACTGCAATGTTCTTGCCCGAGCCCAGCAATGGCTAAGGTCTTTGGCACCTGGGGGAGGGACAGTCAAGAGGACCAAGAACAGAGGCAACAACATGCCCCTGTGGCTCGCACAGATAAGGAGTGCTTGGGGGTTTCACACTAGTTTCTGTCCCATTCTCCTCCTCACTTGCCCTCCCACTTCCCCATTCCCTCTCCCAGCCCCCCCAACCCTCCATATACACACACCTGAAGAAGTTCTCCTGAAACATTTACAACACCTTATGATTAACCCTCGAGATATCACTTATCCCAGGAGGCTCAGGAGACATTTTGCAGCAAGTTTAAGGGTGGCAGGTAAGAAAGAGGAGGCAGTGAGAGATGCCAGGAGTGAGAGGAGGAGCCTGCAGGAAGTGAGCCAAGTGCCGCAGGGTGGGGCATGGAGGCAGGAGGGGCGGAGTTCCTGCACAAGAACCCACCCCCTAGGAGCAGCAGACACAGCGGGGGACAGGGAGGTTCTCAGCAAAGTTAAATCAAGTTGGAAAAAACTCACTACAGCCTTTGCAGAAAGAAAAAACTGGAAAAGGCAGAATCTGAAAATAGATGAGTTGATGAAACAGATCTAGAATTTAGAGACCTGGGTTCTAATCTGGCTGGTTGACTGGACACATTTTATTTCCATTCTGTGGGCCTTGGGGTCTGAAAAATGGGGGGGTGGGGAGAACAGACGTGAAGACATCCATTCAGGTTTTGACTTTCAGTGGCTCTAAAACAGTGACCCATGGGCAGGACTGGACCAGCAGCTGTCTTCAAGACTGAAACACTTTTAAACGCCAGCCACCTTGAAATGTCCAGAGATTTCACACAAAAAGATAAATTTCTGGCTTCTCTTGAAAAGTCGATCCTGGGCCCACATTCCTAGTGACAGCAATGAGCTCGATCCCACTGGACCCCCCTACGGCCAGGGCACAGGCTCCCCCTGGCGGCTTCGACCACCCACGTCTCCTGCCTGAAGCTCGTCCTTCCCACAGCTGGGCCTGAGGCTGGGAGGACTGCCTGCTACACGGGCTACCCCAGAGAGAGTTTAAGCTGCATGTAGGAGCCCCTGAGCGTCACTCTGGAACGAACTCCATCGACAAAGAGGCCAACCAGCTGCCGGGATGGTCATTCCACAGCAGCTCCTCGCCAGTGGAAAGATGAAACCAGTGGCTGGTAGCCAACTCCCAGAACAAGCTGTCCTGCTGGGAGGCTGCTTATGACACTCAGATGACAAGACTCCTGGGCAAGTGAGGACACTGCCCAACATATATCGATACAGTAGTCTGGGCGAGAGTGAAAACCTCAGTCTTGGTCAACCATGAAAACAGAGGTCTTGGCCATGTTCCTTTAATCAGGCTGGTGAGTAAGGAGGCTTCCGATAGCTCTGAAACCCCCACATACCAAGATTCTTCTAGAGTGCTGCCTTCATGCCAAAACAGGAAAGCAGCTGCTCCTACAAGCTGATATGAAACCTCCAACACAGGTACAGGGGGTTCTGCTTAGGGCCGCAGGTAGAACGGCCTTCCTACACAACCACCTCACATGGAAATGTTCCCCGAGGCACCAACGGGCACCTGCAGACTTAGTCATCATCCAGCCTCCCCAGCCTGCACCTGTCCTCCTAGCCGTCAGGGACCTTTTGCATCAGATTTAGCAACTGCTTCAATCGGACTGCCCAGAAGAGAAAGTGAAAATTGAGGAAGAGGCAGGATTTGGGCAAGTCAACGCAATGATGGAGAACTAAGCAAAACCAACTGCAAAGTCGTGAACAAGTAAGGATCTGACAGAGGCAGGGAAGCTCACAATGAAAGAAAACCAATGCTGTGACAGGCTCTGCAGGAAGGGAAGGATCTACTAAAGAGGGTCCAGAGACCCTTGGGAAAACTAGGGAAGCCCTTACGTATTCTGCAAAACCTGCTTTTTGACCATGCAGTTAGAGGTGAATGTGAAACGAAGAATATACAGCAAGTTATCATAAAACTGTTAGAAAACTCAAGCGTTTTTGGCATTTTGGTCTTTGTTCGCCTTAAGAACCAGGACAGAGTTACAAACAAGAAAACATGTTTTGACATTCTGAAGGAAAACACACCTCACTCCCCACTGCCCCTCTGATTATTATTTTCCATTAAACTGTGGTCCCATGTTAAGCAGTCACATTAAATGGCCTGTCCCTGAAACCAGGTAACCTCACGTGATGGAACCCCCTAGACTTCTCTTTAGCATTTACCTCGAACACTGAACACCTACAGTGCTGGCCACAAACAGGTGAATTAGGCATGTTCGGTTCCCTCCAGGAATCTAACAGGGGGACAGACAAGTCAGAGAGTAATGAGTGCTCTGGGGACGTAAACGGAGTGCTCTATGAACAGAAGCGGCAGCAACTCATGTGGAGGGTGGGAGAGGCACCGGGGAAGGCTTCATTAGGAGAGGACATTTGAGTAGGGCCTCAGAAGATGTTATTAATAACAAAGAATGGGAAGTAAGCATTCCAGGTAAGAGCCCAGCAGGAGCAAATACGCAGGGCTGTGCAGAGCGTGGTGGAAAGTGCAGGCTGATGCAGATGATACCCACAGCGTATTAACAGGGAAAGCAGGGCCGAAGCCTAGATCCAAAATTTGACAACACTGGACACTATGTATAGGCATGTGAACTTGGCCTGAAAGAGCCAAAGGTTTTTGAGCGCCAGTGAGGGAGATGGGCAGGACAGAACAGAACACAGACCGGGCAGGGAAATAGGTTAACTTGCTTTAACAAACCAAGTTTAAAGATGCTAGGAGTCTTAACTGGCACAATAGAGTGGCAAAAAAAAGGGCGGGGGGAAACAGATAATCCTGAAGCATAACTGACACGACTTTGAACCATCTGGGGGAACGCAAGGTGAGGACAGTCAGAGACAATTCCCAGCCAACAGCAAGCAGCAGCCTGCCCCAGCGGGCACAGGCAGGGGTAGGTGGAGGCAGGCAGAGGCACAAACAGGTAAGGGGGGTGGGGACAGGTCCACAGTACTAGGAATGCACCTGGTACGGGGACAAACGCTGACCTCCGGGGGCCAGGCAGGTGACATACATGAACAAAGCTGGCTCCACAGGAGGCAAACAGGGCAGTGAGGACTGCGGCTCATCTGAAACTACCACTGGGCTCCAGCCGATCGCTGCCATGTGAGAATGCAGGTCCAGAATAGCTACATATTTTGATTTTTTTATTTTTTTCAAGAGAAGCCCAAAAACCCCCACACGAGATCAAGTGAAATCTCTTGATTTTTACAGAAAGTGTGTAAACCCAAAAAACCCTGGTCTGTGGATCAGACCTGGCCCTCAGGCCACACATTTGGGACCTCTGGTTTTGGGCACAAGTGAAGAGCCACTGTTGAAGGACTGGCCCTGACAGAAGACTGAAAAGAATGAGGGAAAAAGGTCCAAACAGAAGGTGAGCATCTAAAAGCAAAGACAAAAGCCAGGGGCACGCAAAGCACAGTGAAGAGAGAGAAAGCTCAGGAGGAGCACAGTCGCACCCAAGACCGAGCGCCACTGAGGGGCCCGCAGCGGCGAGCCGGGAGGAGGCAAGAGCAGGAACCTACCTTTAGTGCCAATCCACAGCTGGTCTTGTTCTAGCTTGAAGGTGAGTCTCACTTTGCCTCCGGACTTATTGTACATGCCGGATAAGGGTACCGTGGGCAGGCGCTCCTAGAGGCACAGGAGCACAGTGAGAGATAGGGACTAGAAAAATGGCATGACAGAGAAGGACAAGGGACAGGATGTGAGGACGTGATCACAGGAACCTCAGGAAGTCAGAAGGCGGGTCTGGTTCGTTTTCAGAACGCTCACAAAGGAGTCTGGCTTACCTGGGCACCCTTAACAGATGGCATCACATCTTCAGGTTTTCCTTTATCCAACACTTTCCTGTGTTGCTATAACATAAGTCAGAAGAAATAATAAATGAAACGGCTGACTCCATTTTAGTCATATTACTTACTACCTTTCTGAAAAAGACAAAGAAAGCCTCGATGTTTTGGCTCAAAAGCTTTTAACATGTACAGGTTATGGGTCTTTTGACATTAAAGAGCAGTGGCAAGAATGTCTCTGATAGAAATCTCCTATATCCGTAGTGTCTGAAACAGCAGCCACAAGACATTTGGGGCTATTAAGTACTTGACACGTGGCTAGTAGAACCAAAGAACTGAATTCTCAATTTTAATCAATTTTATGCGGCTGCCGTATTATACATCAGGGTTCTGGAGCAACGAGGGTTTCCAGATTGCTAATTCAAATGAACTCTACTCCCCTCCTCTGACCAAAAAAATTGCCACTGAAAGGAACATCAAGCTAAAGAGAACCGCAAAGGGTGGTTTTCTGCTAGGTACAAAATGACAGCCATTTCTGTCAACTTAACCTCCCAAAGAAACAGATCACAAGGCTGGTAAACAGCCTAACTGCCTACAAGGGGCATGGCTCCAACAAATGGAAACTCAGCCTACTGCAGAAGTCTTCCCTGCTGCCCCACCCTCAACCCCAGCTAAACAGAAAGCCTGGAGAGCCACATTTCGAAGAGAAATGCTGATCGCTCTCTAGAATGACATTAAGAAGCCTCTGACCCTGCCCCCCAGGGGGTTTGAGGCAGCTTGCTAAGGGTTCTCATTAGGCTCATGGCTCCCTAAAACAGCTCTTAACCAGCCCAAATGCCCAAGCTTGTTTCCTCTCCACCTGTGGCTTTCTAGGTCATTATTCGCTCCCTATTTGGAAAAGCTGAAAAACAGCCGAGCAGCCAGTGGGTGAAGGGAAACAATTCCACCAAAGTGAAGCACCAGGTGGCCACTTCAAAGCCTCCTTGGCACGGCAGAAACCCTCTGGCAGGGATAAATTCAACAGTGCCAGACTGCTAGCAGAGGGTCCCTACACGTATTAGCCCCAGATTCCTCAACAAGCTGATAAAAAGCCAGGAGAATGGGTCCCTCTCATTAGGCCATGCCAGTCCTCATAACTAGCATCAATGAAACAAAGCAGCAGAGATTAACAGCTTAATTCGACTCATACCTCACAATCACCTTTTGGAAAAACTTTTCCTGTATTGAGGAAAACAGTTTTAAGACTGTTAAGCTACCGTTAGTAACTCAAAACCTACGTTTAAGAAGCATGTAATGCTCCAGGGGTGTGACCAGTGGGAACACTCACTTCTGACGTGCTCACGTTTCACAATTTCATAGATGTGGCAGAGGAAGATAGGTAAATGGAAAAGAACTCAATTGGTTACATTTTGATCTCATATTTGGGGGTGAAAATGTCCAAGCAAACACCTTTTAAGTGTTAACACAGAGTTATGATTCCTTAGCTAAAACTCCACAGACAGATGTTTTAGGTTTTTATAAAGCCCCCAAATCTAGTAAACTTTATAAAAGCAATATAGTTTAAAAATATGTTACACATGGGGCACCTAGGTGGCTCAGTCGGTTACGTGTCTGACTGACTCTTGCTTTCAGCTCAGGTCATAATCTCACAATTTGTTGAGTTTGCTGGGCTCTGTGCTCACAGCTTGGAGCCTGGAGCCTGCTTCAAATTCTGTGTTTCCCTCTCTCTCTGCCCCTCCCAAGAGACATGCTCTGCCCCCCCCCAAAATTAAATAAACATTAAAAAAAATTTTTTTAATATGTTACACATTATCCTCTGTAGAATCTGGGGCAGCACCTTGTCACTGAACACATGAATATTCCTATAGCGAAACATGAATATTCACAGTAATTCTGGTTACGTTTTGATACCTGGTCAGATTTTGGAAGCACATATAGAGGAATAGGGATCTGCAACACAAAACTATCTTCTCACGCTATGAGCCACATGCCTTGGTGCGTACTAAAACTGATCTTGGTTCAGATTAGTCTACTCTACTCAGAACACAGGTTAAGTTGAGACTATTTGTTTTGCTAGGACACTACTAAGAGTGCCTGAGAGGCTCCAGGACAACGACTGGGGTTTGCTGGGTAGCAAGGTTGCAAGTGATGGTTCTTTCAACTAACTCCCTCTACGGTGAAATACTCTCACTTTTCCTAATTACGAAAAGAATTTTAATGGCTACACTGAGCAGAAGACGAGGCTGGATCTCTCCTATCCAACACGAGCAACAGAGAAGGTAAAAAAATCAGGCGCCCATTTCACGGACCAGGAGGGAAAAAAACCCAATGCCGGTGTGGTTATGTTCCTAGTCAGCTTCATTTGGCTTCCTGAAAAAGTCAGTTTTAGAGGAACCTCTCTCTGCCGAGTCTGTGCCTATCCAGAAATGGCTTGTTGACTTGGGGGAAGCCACAAACCGAAAAAACAAACGTAAGCACTTGTATAAAATGGGGGGTTAATTCTAACAGTCGCATTTTTCTCTGGCACTGAATAGAGAAGGGAAATCCACAACTGATTCCTTTCGATACCTGGAGCCTGCCTTTCCAAAGGCCTTATCCTAAAGTAAGTAGACTTGAGACACACTGACCCGCCAGATGAGACAAAGTTGCAAATCTCAGGTGGTTGTCACCTCCACTCAACAGCCAGCCGCACCCAACTGCTGCCATAAATTTCCATCATGGGCCCTGTCCAAAAAGGAGCTTATTCTAGGGAGAATATCACCAGCCAACGCTCCAGAGGACAAAGCCTCAAACTTCCCAGGACTAGCAATCACATGACAGACTCACTTTCTGCCTGCAGAGCGGTTCCTTCTTGTTCTCTTCAGCCTTTGCGTCCTGCTGGGCAGCATCTTTGGGTGTGTTTACGGCTAAAACATCATTTATCGTGGAGCCAACCACCATGATCTTGGCTCCGCTGGTCACTTTTATTTCTCTCAATGTCTTATCCTCAGGGACAAGTCCCTTGTACATGACTTTTTGCATGGCAGGAGGGAGACCTTGGGAAAAGATAGGAGAAAGTCAAAGGAAGGGATGAAAAATGCACCTGGACCAGAGTCATGTGGCAACAGACCTGGAAATGAATACTCCTCCACCACCTTGTGTGCTCAGGCAACTCACAACCTGAGTCTGTTTCCGAAATTCTATAATTGTGATGGCAGTAATTCCTTCTGCATAAACTTGTTTTAAGGATTTAGACATGAAACAGAACATTTAGTAGTGTCCCGGTATTCAGTAATTATTCAATTAAGTTCAGCTATCATTCGTTCCAAGTTGTTCCTCAACCCTCTAAGCACGCAAATACTAAGTGAAAGACCACAGGTCTCAAAGATACAGAAATCAGTAAGGATAAAGTTGTTTTTAGAGAACTTACAGGCTTCGTGGAGAAAACTTAAAAAAAAAAATCATTTCAGTTGACAAAATGCTGTAAACAAGACAAAACTGAAAACTAAATAGTATAAGAATCTACAAAGGGGCCAGCAACGTCTCCTAAATTTCCCTTATGAGAATTACCCAAGATATTTGCTAAAAATAAATTTCTGGCCACATTCCAGATACACTGAATCAAACCCTCCAGGGGAAAGGGCCTAGGAGCTGTAAATTTAACATGTACCTCAGATGATTTTCATAAGAGAGGTTTCTGGCAACACTGATTGGAAGCAGGGGCCTAAGGGTCAGGCCTGGGCCTGAATCTCAGCTCAGCCACTTTCTAGCTCTATGATTTTGGGTCTCATTTTCCCCATCTGAACGATGGGCATATTAGTACTTACTCCGAAGAACTATTCTAAGCATTGACGGAGCAGATGCAAAGAGGGTGGCCAGCCCTGTGCTTAGCACAGTGCAAGCACTAGTAATCAGTAGGCGCGGTGAAGAAGGCTGGCTGTCGCTGACAGTGCCACGACGATTACCTGTAATCGAGTGAATCTTCTGTTTTAGCTCAGAGCCTGTGCTATCCAGGGGGAACTTCACGTCGTGCTTAGTCTTGTTCCAGATGATCTTCAGGTCCACCAGCTCCTGGCCCGCGCCGCCACCAGCGTCCTCGCCGTTGCTGACCGAGGCCTGGGCCGCAGGGTCCCCAGGGGGCTGGGCCGGGGCCGGCTGCAAGCTGCCTCGCGCGGCGCAGGAGTCCTCGGCCGCCGCCGCCCCCGCCGCGACTTCGGCCTCCACGCAGTTTAGGGGCCGCGCGGGGGTCTCGGTCGCCACCGTCTCGGCCTCCGTGTCCATGCCAGGTTCCTCCATGCCTGCAAGGGGGTTAGGGGGTGGGCGCTCGCCGCAGGCTGGGCCTGGGACCCAACCCTCCTCGGGCGCTGCCGGACCTCCGCTCCCGAGCCAGACTACTCCCCAGCGGACCGGACCGCATCCCTCCCGGAGGCCCGCTTCACCAGGGCCCAACCCGGGGGCCCGCCACCACCGCCACACTCACCATCCGGGGCTCCGGCTGCCGCCATGATGATTGTGTACAACACCCACCACTCCCGCAGAGGCCGCCGGGAAAAGACGAGCTAGCTGAGATTGGCCCCCGCAGCAGCCCCTAATCTCGCACAGCCTGGCCGGAAACAGGTGGACGTTTCTATGGAGACCCGCCTCCTCCGCTTCCCCTGCCCGGCCCCTGCCACGCTTTAGCTTTCAGGACCCGAGGGGGGCGGGTCCGGGAAATCGCCCGCTCGATGGGCTCTGCCCCCTAGAGGCCTAGTGGGGCCGGAGCGGCGTTGGGGAGCGTGGGCTTGCAGGCTAGGAGGCCTGCGCCTTTAAGGGGCGGGGCTGCGCCCTCTGTGGCAGACGCGGATTGGCTGGAAGGGGTCCTCGGAAGTGATGCACCGAGAAGCCCACGTGTGCGGTTCTATCCCACATGGCGGTGCTTCTGAAGAGGCTGCTGCAGTCGGCGAGGCCCCCCGCGGCCTTGGGCCGCCCCGTAGGACGGCGCGAGGCCAGCATGGGCACTGATCCCGGGGCTGCAGTGCGGGTGCGGTTCGCCCCCAGCCCCACAGGTAACCTGGGCGGACGTGACGCTGTAGGTCGAAGTCCATCGTACCGTGTCCGCCCCCCGAATATTCCCGAACGAATCCCTTCCGGTCGAGTCAGACTGGGCGGGCAGCGCGACCCTATTTTGCAGGCGTAGAAGTAGGCCCACAAGCGTAATTTATTCACATTGACAGGAAGTTCTTTGTGTTTATCGAACTGTACCATTACTTTCGGTCCCTTTTTCGTGTATTCAATAAATGTTTATTGAGGACCAACAGTGTGCCAGCTATTGTTTTAGGCGTTGGGATGCCGTGGTCTCCAGGAACGTTTTTGGCTCTTGTTCTCAAGAAGCCCATCCTATAGTATACGTTATAGCCGCGACAAATACGTGTAAAAATAACTGTAGTTTTAGTTACAGATGCCATGAGAGAAATGAAGCAGAGTAGGGGTCTGGGGGTTAGATAGAAAGCTCAAGAAGGGCGTGTTGAGGATGTAGCGTTTGAATTGAGAACCAAAAGACAAGAAGTCTATGTATGTGAAGTCTGTATGAAGTCCATAAGAGGGACTTTAGGCAGAGGAAATTGCAGGTACAAAGGCCCTGTGGTTAATGTTGGCACTCAGCAAGCCAAAAGAATTAGGTAGAGGCTCACTGTATGCCCTAGTGGAGAGCTTGTCAGGGTGTCCCCACCATTTCCCCCCGGTTTGTTTTTCTCACGGAGGCTTCCTTCTGCCCTCTCCACACTGAGCATTCCTCTCATTCAGAACCTGTGGGTCCACATGTAAGCCTTTGTGTCAAGATCCCACCTGCACAGAGTGACAGGATCTTTCATGGCAGGCAGCAGAGTGTAGAGCCGGCCTCTCAGACCATGGTGACAGGACTGGTTTTTAATTTCTAATTGATTATGGATCAGTATTTTTATATAACCAACAGAAATGAGTTACTAAAAAGGACAAATATTGAAAGCATACAAAATATGAGCCTATTTCTGTTGAATTCACCAAATATAAAATTACTCTGTCAAATTGCTGTTTCTAAATATTTTTTCTCCATTTCTGTACTTACTTGGTTATGAACTGGCAGCAGTTTCTAGACCAGCAAGTGTCTGTACTTGGCTTTGCACGGCACTCATGTAGTGGTTGGGGGCCACAAGGTCTGAGGTTGGCTGGGTCCAAATTGCCAGCTTTGCCGTTTGTTAGCTGTGTGACATGGGCAAATTGCATAACCTTCCTGAGCTTCTGAGTTTTACCTTCTGCCAAACAGGGCTAGTAATAGTTCCTGTCTTGTGGGTTTGAGCTAATGCAACTGAGGCACTTAGCAAGGTCTGGTACTTAGCACTTAATAAACAATATTCTCTATTGTGATTATAGTTCTCCTTTTTTTTCTGATTTGCAGGAAAAGCCCATACAGAAAAGGCTGCTGACTACAGACAGATAAAACATACTGTCTACAGACAGATTTATGAAACGACATAGGTCATTAATAGCTAAAATTAATTGAAGGGTATACTTTGACCAGCGCTTAGGTCACAACAGCCCTGTAAGAAAAGTTTCTTTTTTCTTTTCTTTTTTTTAAATCTTAGCAGATGAGGAGATTGAAGCTCATACACATGAAGTAAAGTGCCCAAGGGATAGCAACTGGTAAATGGTGGATGGAGAATTTAAATCCAGATTACTGGACCCCTGTCTTCTGTCTTGGGGACCTCTGGTTTTGTGGTTGCCTTGTAATAACTAGCAGAAGGTCACACATAATCCGTGTTGAAGAAGTTTGCCTGATGCCAGAAGAGCCTCATGGGTCCCATGCTGCCTCCTAAACCTGTAGATGCAGAGAGGCTCGTTATGGAGTCAGAGCCATGGCCTGGACCAAAGAAGATAAGATACTAGCTTTTTTTTTTCACCCAAGCACATCATTGAATTTGTACATGTTAAATGGATGTGTGGTAATGGCTTCAGTGGATAATCCTTTGTCCTTATTTGGGTAAAACTTGGCCTTGAGGTAAATCTAAGTAGAACAGTGGGTGCAGTTAGGAAGAGTTGGAGTCTTTTTTTTTTTTTTCCCACAAAATTACATGCTCTAAAACTTGGGTGGTCTTCTATTTCCAGGATGAGGGGCTAAAGAGGTTGACCACCCCTGTCCTCTCCTGTGGCAGTCTGTCTCGGTGTTGACTGGAAGGATGGGACAGGGGTAGCTGTTCCTTGAGCTTTGATATTCACTGGGACGTCCTGGTACAAGCAGGGCTTACTTGCGTCTGGCTGAGGTGTGTCAGTTCATCTTCCCTGTCTTGACTGAGTGTTCTCTTCTTATACTAGGCTTCTTGCACCTGGGTGGCCTACGCACTGCCTTATACAACTATATCTTTGCCAAGAAGCACCAGGGGAGCTTCATCCTCAGGCTGGAAGACACGGATCAGTCCCGCCTTGTGCCTGGGGCAGCAGAGAATATTGAAGACATGCTGGAGTGGGCAGGTGAGGCGGTCAGGAAAAAAACCCTTCTCCAAGGGGGAAGTGGGAGCAGGGAAAGGAGCCAGTAGGCCTCACAGGGCCCAAGCTGGACAATGAGGAGTTCCTGGAGAGATGGGTATATTTGTGCTGCCTCAGGAGGCACGTGCCCCCCCAAAAAAAGATGCTAAAGAAATGCTCTGAGGCTGTTTTGAGGTTCCTGTTCTTAGAGTGTCAGGTGCTACTGGGAACGGACAGGAAACACAGGCCAAGCATAAGATGGAAGTGGAGAGGCGAGGCGTGTGGTGAGCAGAAGGCTCCAGCCCCTTGTTCCCATGTGGGAATGCTGGCCCAGCTTGTCCAACCTTCTGACTTCCAAGAGGAGCCAGAAATCCAGGTTTTTGTTACTGTTTTTTTTTTTTTTTTTTTTAATGAATACTTGCCATTGTTAAACTTGAACTCAGATTTTTTTTTTTTTAAACACACTGTGTGAGCCAAACTAAATGTGTACAGCTTCTAAAGTCAGTCTTCTTATGGGAAGTTTAATCTGAAGGACTGCTAAACCCCAGGAAGACAAGGAGGAGTGTGTTTGTGTTCCCTGGGTCAACAATTGCTTACCTGTCAAGACAGGTATAACCAGTTAAGTTCTCCAAGGAAAAATACCAAAAATACCGAGACTTTTATGAGATGTGTATTTTAATCTGCAGTAAATTATTAACTAGACTTTGGGTTCCCAAAGGGCAGAAACTGATTTCATTTTTATCTTCTATTGTAGAACATTATGGCAGATGCTTAGTTGAGATTAGTTGAGTAAAGGAATTCATTCAAAGAGATCACTTATTGTAATTTAGGTCGTGTTCCAGCGTTGAACAGAGACTCTGTTGTCAGTAATTGGAAGACAGATAAATTAATTCATTTTCACCATGATGTTAAGTGTTAATGTGTGCTATGGAGAAAAGGTTAACAGGTTAGAGAACTGACAGGGAGGGATGCTGTTTTAGACAGGGTGGTCTTCTCTGAGGAGGGGACATTAAAGCAGAGATCACACAAAGTGAGGGGCCAGCCCTGTGGCTACTTGCACGAAGACTGTTCAAAGCAGAGGCAGGGCACCTGGGTGGCTCAGTAGGTTCAGCACCCGACTCTTGGTTTTAGCTCAGATCATGATCTCACGGTTTCATGAGTTCAAGCCCCACATCAGGCTCTGCGCTGGCAGCCTGCTTGAGATTCTCTCTTTCCCTCTCTCTCTCTGCCCTTCCCCCACTCGTGCTGTCTGTCTTTTTCAAAATAAATAAATAAACTTAAAATTTAAAAGCAGGGCATCTGGGTAGCTCAGTTGATTAAGCATCCGACTTCGGCTCAGGTCATGATTTTGCAGTTCATAAGTATGAGCCCTGTGTTGGGCTCTGTGCTGACAGATTCTGTGTTTCCTTCGGATTCTGTGTTTCCTTCTCTCTCTGTTCCTCCCCCACTTGCACTCTGTCTCTCTGTCTCTGTCTCTCTCAAAAATAAAGATTAAAAAATTTGATTTAAAAAGCAGAGGGAATGGCAGATGTGAAGGCCCTGATGAAGGAAAGCATAGGGTGTATTAGAGGAGCAGCAAAGAGGCCAGCATGGCCCAAGGACTGTGACCAAGCAGAGGGACTGGAGATGTGAGGACAGAAGTTGGCCGGTACTGAACCTGCAGTACCAGGCAGGCCAGGATGAGAACTTGGATTTCACTGAGTGTCTGCCATATGTCAGCCACTGTCTGAACAGGAGGTCCAGGGGTGAAAGAGTCCTACCCTTGGAGCCCCTGGTGCAGCACAATTGTGTAAATGACGCCTGCAGCCCCTCAGCACAGCTTCCTCTCCGGTGTGGTGGAGAGGCAGAGCTGACTTCTGTGGCTTCTTAATTTAGGAGTCACCCTTTTTGTGTGTAATTGACATATAATTTACCTGACACGAAAGTCACCATTTCAAAGTCTACAAATCAGTGGTTTTTATTGAAAGCTGTTTAGGGTAGAAACACCACCATCTGGCTCTTTTGTGTCCCCTTTGTCTCTGCAGAAAGTGTATATTGGTTAAATCTGTCCTTTGTGACCGGAGGAAACTGGACCTTGGGCTGGAGCTGTGGCTTACAACAGATCGCATTTCATATAACGGCACCCATCGCAGTGGTTCTGCGTGTGTGCACCAGGCTGAGCGCTTTGAAAGTACCAGTGCGTCCCGTTCTTGCCACCGCCCCGCATGCTAGAGCATAGCTCCGCTTTGCAGGGAAGGAGGCTGAGGCAGTACAATCAGGGTGAAAAGCGTGGATTCTGTGGCCCCCTGGCCTGGCTTCGAATGCATCTGTACCGCTTGCTGTTGGCCAAGTGATGTAACAGAGCCCCTCTGTGCCTCAGCGTCCATACTGAATGGGGGTCACGATGGCGTCTACCTAGTAGGGCGGTTCTGAGGCTTGATGGAAGTCATGGGACACAAGAGCAGCCTGGCAGGTGCTTGGCACTGCGGCCCTCACCCGTCTTCAGGATCCCTTGTCACAGCTTCTCTGGCGCAGAACTAGGGGTCCAGCCAGGGCTATGCCCTGAACCATACTTCGTTCTTTGGAGCCAGCTCTTCCAGGCCTGGGCTGCTTTCCCCCTCCCCAGGGAAAGGACAGATGGAGAGGAAGGGCAGTTGAGAGCGTGGACTATGGAGGTGACACACCCCTGTGACTCCTTATCTTCCAGGCCTCACAACCTTGAGTGCTTACCCTCTCTTGTCTTTCAACTGGTCACCTATAAAAAGGAAATCGCGACAGTAACGACCTTGAGGGTTGTTGTGAGGATTAAAAGCTTTACTGTATGCATAAGGCACACAGAACAGTGCCGAACCGGTGCTGTCAGCATCTTCATCGTTAGAATTTGGTGAGCATTCTCTCTTGCTGTGCCGCAGGCATCCCCCCAGACGAGAGCCCCCGCCGGGGAGGTCCAGCGGGGCCGTACCAGCAATCCCAGCGACTTGAGCTCTACGCCCGGGCCACGGAGGCGTTGCTGGAGTCTGGCGCTGCTTACCCCTGC
Source organism: Lynx rufus (assembly GCF_022079265.1). NCBI lineage: Eukaryota > Metazoa > Chordata > Mammalia > Carnivora > Felidae > Lynx > Lynx rufus. The sequence goes on from NW_025814838.1 coordinate 6,380,623, forward strand.
TTCTGCTCACCACAGCGCCTGGAGCTCCTGAAGAAGGAGGCCCTGAGGAATCACCAGACGCCCCGGTGAGAGCCCCAGCCTGTCTAGGCTGCTTCCCCAAAGTCGCGTGTGTCCCTCATCTGCATGACAGATTCCCCCCAAACTGTGGTCCCTGCACGGCCTCTTTGGTCAGGAGTCTGGGCGCAGCTCTGCTGGCCTCCTTGGCTCAGAGTCTCTCTCAAAGCTGCAGTCAAGGTTTTGGCCAGGTTTGTGGTTTCCTCAAGACTGGCCTTGCAGAGGGTCCGCTTCCATTTCTCTCATGAGGCTGCTGGCTGACCGTGGGCTACACTGGCTGTTGTGCGGAGATGCCAGCTCCTTGCCATGTGGGCCTGTCCACAGCGCAGCTCACAGCATAGCAGCTGGCCTCGCTGTGGGCAAGGTGGACAGAAAGCAAAAGAGAGCAAGACAGAAGCCAGTCTGTTTGTAACTGAACAGAGGAAGCAACATCTTGTCACTTGTGCCGCATTCTCTTCCCAAAAAGAAAGTTGTTAGGTCCAGCCCACACTCCAGGCAGGGGATGACACAAGGGCAGAAACACTGGAGGTGGGCATCACTGGGGCCATGTCAGAGCTGCCGACCACACTGGCTCTCAGGCAGTAGTAACACGTAAAGTAACTTCAATTATTTGTAATTCTGAGTAAGTAAAGTTTTTTTCAGAGGCAGAGAAATGTATATGCAAAGATCTCTCCTAACCCTGACTCTGGCCCCTCAATTTCCCTTTGTATAAACAACTGCAGTTAGAATTTTCTTTCTTTTTTTTTAACGTTTATTTTTAAATTTTTTTTAATGTTTGTTTTTTGAGAGAGACAGAGCACAAGCAGGGAAGGGGCAGAGAGAGGGAGACACAGAATCCAAAGCAGGCTCCAGGCTCTGAGCTGTCAGCACAGCACTGACAGCTGTCAGCACAGCACTCACCAACTGAGTCACCCAGGCACCCCATATATTTATTTATTTTTGAGAGAGAGCGAGCACATGTGAGCTGGAGAGTGGCAGAGAGAGAAGGGGACAGAGGATCCAAAGCAGGCTCTGAGTTTACAGCAGAGAACTCAGTGTGGGGTTTGAACTCATGAAACGTGAGATCATGACCTGAGCTGAAGTCGGATGCTTAACCGACTGAGCCACCCAGGTGACCCTAGAATTTTCTTCTGTCTTCTCCAGAGACACTCAACGCATGTACCCTGATGAACACGTATTGTTTCTCTTCCCCATTCCAATGGCAGCACACAATATACGGATTGTGCAACTTACCGTTGCCACTTACCTTTTTTGAGGCTATCCAATCTATATAGGCCCACACATTTTTGTTATGCTTGCATGGTATTCCACTGTACAGATGTAGCATCCGTTAAACAGTTTCTTACTAATGAATCTTGATGCCATTTCTAATCTGTAGTTATAATGAAAGAGCTGGGATGGATCATGTTGACATATGTTGTTGTGCACGTGTGCAGGGTGTTTGTTGGAGACCCTCCCAGATGAGGAATTGCAGGGCCAGTTTGGAGCTTTGATAGACACTGCCTGTGGCCCTTGACCACCTTGCTTCCCATCAGCAGTGGCATCAGGACATCTTGAGTTCCAGTTTATTTATTTACTTATTTATTTATTTATTTTTTTTTTTAAATTTTTTTTTTTTCGACGTTTATTTATTTTTGGGACAGAGAGAGACAGAGCATGACGGGGGAGGGGCAGAGAGAGAGGGAGACACAGAATCGGAAACAGGCTCCAGGCTCTGAGCCATCAGCCCAGAGCTTGACGCGGGGCTCGAACTCACGGACCGTGAGATCGTGACCTGGCTGAAGTCGGACGCTTAACCGACTGCGCCACCCAGGCGCCCCGAATATTTTTTTAACGTTTTATTTATTTTTGAGACAGAGACAGAGCATGAACAGGGGAGGGTCAGAGAGAGAGGGAGACACAGAATCTGAAACAGGCTCCAGGCTCTGAGCTGTCAGCACCGAGCCCGACACGGGGCTTGAACTCACGGACTGTGAGATCATGACCTGAGCCGAAGTCGGATGCTTAACCGACCAAGCCACCCAGGCGCCCCTTACTTATTTATTTTTTAAAGAAATTAAAACAAAGTTTTTTTAAGTTTATTTAAGGAATCTCTACACCCAACGTGGGGCCCAAACTCATGACCACAAGATCAAGAGCCACATGCTCTTGCGACTGAGCCAGCCAGGTGCCCCGCCCCTTTTTAAGATAGGCTTCATGCCCGATGTGGGGCTTGAACTCACATCCTTAAAGTCAAGAGACAAGCTCTCATAGGCACCCCCCACTGAGTTCCAGTTTAAATGAACTGTTTGGACAAGCACTGGATATTTGTATGAGGTCATGATATTCACTGCAGCTTTACTTTTTTGTCATAAATAATCTACTTGTCTATTGGTAGAAGGTTATTTTTTAAAATTACAGTCAAGTTCTGTTGCGGAATCCATGCAGCCGTTTATTAATTGAACACTTAGCTCTGTGTCAAGGAGTATATTTTCAAGCTTTACATTTCTGTGTCAGGATTCTTCGGGGAGTAAGTAATGGAATACCCCTTTTAAAAGGGACAAACCATGCTAACTAACTTGGATGTAAATTAAAAAAATAAATAGATAAAATTTAAAAAAATTAATAAAAGGGACAAACCAGGGGCGTGCAGCTGGCTCAGCGGATGGAGCATGCGACTCTTGATCTTAGGGTCATGAGTTCAAGCCCCATATTGATGGTAGGGTTTACTTAAAAAAAAATAAAGAATAGGGGTGCCTGAGCGGCTCAGTTGGTTAAGCGGCCAACTTCAGCTCAGGTCATGATCTCCGGTTCATGAGTTCGAGCCCCGCATTGGGCTCTCTGCTGTTAGTGCAGAGCCTACTTCAGAGCCTCTGTCCCCTTCTCTTTCTGCCCCTTCCCAGCACTTGCACATAAGTGCTTGCTCACTGTCTCTCTCTCTCTCTCAAAAATAAATTAAAAAACAATAATAATAATAAAGAATTTAATAGAGAGTGGGGGACAAATCAGAGCTTCTCATGCTCTAATGTGCAGACGACTTACCTGGGGATCTAGTTAACATGCAGATTCAGATTCACCAGGTCTGGGCTGAGGCCCGAGATGCTGCATTTCTGACCGGCTCCCAGGTGAGGCTGTTGCTAGGGATCCACAAACCATACTTGGAGTAGCCAGGGCATAAACCACACAGACATTTGTCACTTACTCTGCAGAAGTCTGGAGGTGGATGACTCAAGGATAAAACCAGCAGCTTCAAGACATCAGCGCTCTGTTGTGGCTTCTTCCTACCTCCCCTGCCCCACCCCCTACACTAGCTGCAAGTGGCTGCGGAGGCTGCAGGCATTCTGCCCTCACAGGACAACATCTGAAGGGCACAGGGGGAAAGCAGAGGAATTTTCCTCTTGTGGCTCTTTTGCTCTCAATTGGAGAGGCAATCTTTCCCCAGAGCCTAAGCCTCCCCTGCCTCCAGGCATACTTTTCTTTGAGTCTTGGGGACTAGAGTGGTCTGGCCTGGACCAGTTGCTGGCAAATGGGAATGGGATTGCATGATTGGCCACACCAGCTGTGATTCAACCCCCAGGACTAGGCATTTTGCTATTTCCTCATTAGCAAGGAAGAAGAGGGAGAGGCTGGCAGGTAGGCAGGCGCAAGTGTCTGCCACACTGTTACCAATTACTGTCTTCCCCATACGTCACTCCACTCCCTGTTCAGGACTGGAAACAGAGCTGGAGAAGTAGATGTCTTGCCAAGGTCAGCCAACTATCAGAGACAAAGACGGAATTCAGTCTGTCTGTAGTCATCCTAACCTCTGTGACGCTCTGCTTTAACAGGTATGACAATCGGTGCCGGAACCTGAGCCAGGGGCAGGTGGCCCAGAAGCTAGCCACAGGCCCCAAACCTGCTATCCGCTTCCGCCTGGATGGGGAGGCACCAGCCTTCCAGGACCTGGTGTATGGCTGGAATCGGCATGAAGTAGCTAGTGTGGAGGGGGACCCGGTCATCCTGAAGAGCGATGGCTTTCCCACATACCACCTGGCATGCGTGGTGGACGACCACCACATGGGCATCAGCCACGTGCTGCGGGGCTCCGAGTGGCTGGTCTCCACCTCCAAGCATCTACTTCTGTACCAGGCCCTGGGCTGGCAACCACCTCGCTTTGCCCACCTGCCCCTGCTCCTCAATAGGGATGGCAGCAAGCTGTCCAAGAGGCAAGGAGACATTTTCCTGGAGCATTTTGCTGCTGCCGACTTCCTGCCAGATGCCTTGCTGGACATCATCACCAACTGTGGCTCCGGGTTTGCAGGTACCTGCCCACCTGGGAGTTTGCAGTGGGACCAGAGCAGTGAGGAGCTGGGGCTTTGGTTCAGGCCCACCTGGTCTTCAGGCCAGGCTGTGCCATATACTAGCTGCACGCTCTTCCCTAAATTCATTCTTTTCTCAACAGATGTTTATTGAGCCAGATGCTGTGTTAAGTGCTGGGGCTACAACAGTGAACTAGCTAAATGTCACCCCTGCCCGTAAGGAGCTTATGGTCTTTGAGCCTTCCCTGCCTTTCTGTAAAATGGGGATAAGTGTTTACCTCATAGGGTTAAGTTAGGATTCACTGAGCTCATGAATATGAGGCACCCAGGAAGGTGTCTGCCACTCTGCACAAAAACCGTAGATCTTATGGTTATTATAATTATATTACTCCCACTATGGCAAGTGTGGGTTCCAACAGAATTACTAAGACTGCTATGACCCTAGTGTATTCCAGACTGGGCCCTTATCCTTGGTCCAAGACTTAGAGCCCAAGGTTTAAAGAAGCAGCAAATTAGGATGACCTCTTTGTGGAGGGGATTTCTAGAAATGTGGCACTGGTGGTCTGCTTACTGTTTATTCTGCTCTTATCTCATTTACTCCTTAAAATAGTCTTTAGAGGATTAAATTATCCTTGCTGTTTATAAGAGAATTGTGAGGCTCAGACAGGTTTGATGACTTGGCAAAGCCATGCAGCCTGTAAGGGACACGGCAGAGACTCCCTGTAGGCCTAGGCCTGGCCACGATGCCTGCTGACCGCATGGGACGGGGCTGCAGCTCTGGAGAAGCAGCTCCCTGCGCAGCGATTCTCCGCACTGCCTGAGGTTTGGAACCACCTGGGAAGCTTGGAAAGAATACTGATGCTCAGACGCCATCCCAGACCAGCAGAGTCAGAATCTCTGGGGCCCAGCCAGGCAATGAGCATGCTGTTCCTGCAACCCACATCTTTGAGGGCAGTGAGGGTTGGTTTAGCCTGATTATTTTAAAAAAATTTTTTGAATGTTTATTTACTTAGCATGAGTGGAGGAGGGACAGAGAGAGAGAGAGAGACACACACACACAGAATCCACAGCAGGCTTTGGATCTGAGCTGGCAGCACAGAGCCCAACATGGGGCTCGAACCCATGAACCGTGAGATCATATCCTGAGCCGAAGTTGGACGCTCAACTGACTAAGCTACCCGGGCACCCCTAGTCTGATTGTTTTCAAACTTGTTTTTCCTGAGTGACAGAACCCTTTCTGCAAATGAAAGCTCCTTCAAGAGTTAGAAGTTGAATCCCTTGGGTCAGAATGGAATGGGAAACCCAGAACCTGATCACCTAGCCTCCCTTGTGATTGAAAAGCGAGGGAGGGGGCTGAGGCTGGGCCTGCCTCCTTGCAGAGAACCAGATGGGCAGGACCCTGCCTGAGTTGATAACACAGTTTGACCTGACCCGGGTCACCTGCCACTCAGCCCTGTTGGACCTGGAGAAGCTCCCGGAATTTAACAGGTGAGTGGTGTAGCAGGGAGGCCGCTGGTACAAAAAGGCTTTCTTGCTAATGAGGGTACCCATGGCAGAGGGTCTAGTGGGCTTTGGAGTCACATGGACCTGATTTTTACTGTGGGCTCATGTGTCCGATGCTCCATGAACACAGAGCATGTAAATCACCTAACCTCCTGGAGCCTCTGTTTCTTCCTCTCGAAAGTGGGGCTAATAACAGTACTTACCTGTTACGATTGTTGTAGGAGTTCAGTTAAATTAAACGTTGCATCAAGGTGTTGTACACACCCCCTGGCACATAAAAAGTGTTCTGTAAATGGTAGGTACTGTCTCTGTCATTACCATTATTCCTGGTCGTCCTTTGCATGGATTCTGTTAGCCATGGCCTAGAGAAAAGGGGCATCTTCGCCTCGGAATCACCCCTTGTCCGCCCCCCCACCAACACGGTGACTGAGCACTGTCTCATGACACCTGTTTTACATTTCATGTAGCTCTTCACTCAGACCTCTAAAGCCAGTTACAGTTCAGATCACTGTTGACATATCCATCTAAGGGCCTTGGTGGTAAAGCCAGCAGATTGATGTGTACTTAAGGGACAAGGGACTCAAGGATGCCGTCTCCTGAGCACTGGTTTGGGGACAGGCTGTCTGTGCTTTACTTGCATGAGCCCAGAGAATTCGCATTGACTGCAGGTATTGAAGGTTGTTACTTCATTTATCTCCCATCAGACATCAGATCAGTTGTCTGACTTTGCTCTCTTTTGCATAGAAGGAAACGACACATAGGGCAGTGTTCCATAACCAGCCCGTTCACGCAGCAAACGGCAGGCATCCCTTGAATGGGGTATTCACCAGTGAATGCAACTTGAACCCTACCTTTCTGATTGTAGGGAAAGTGGTATTTCAAGGAAATGGGGCACGGCGGGGAAATACTTTGTGACCCATTCCAGTCCTCCAGCATGAGGGTAGCCAGAGGAGGATGGAGGTGGGCTCTGCTCGGCGTGGACCCAAGAGGAGATGCAGTTTTGGGACTGCCACAAACGCAGCCGAAGCCATTAACGTTTAGATGTTCCTGGCATCAAGCCGCTGCTGTGATTATTTCGGTAATAGCAGTAAAGGTAGCACCGGTAGTCGTCAGAGCAGCACCACAAGTGTGGTGGAAGTAGTGATGGTAATTGACATTTATTTGGCACTTCCTGTCTCCCAGGCCCTAGACCTTCCATGTATTATCTCAAGCGTGGCCACTAGGGTCTCCTGATTGCTTTCTGTCTACGGTCTTCTCCCACTGCTGTGGAGATCCTAGAGACACTTTCAGTATGTGGTGTTAACTCCTTTTTAAGAAAATCATTATTTTTTGGGTAGTGTGTGCTCCAGATAGCTTCGCAGAGGGTCTCATCCTTCCCCCCCCTGATGTGCGGAACCCTCAGTCCTGACCCCCTGCCTGCCTCCAGCTGCCTTTTCCTCTGTGCTTTCCAGATAGTCCCTCATGTAGTCTGCACAGTGCCCTGTGTTGGAGGCCCCTGGTTGTCCCTGTGGTGTACATGAGCCTCCTGAGGCTCTGGACGATCATGGAACTTGCAGACCTCTCACAGGGCCGGCCTGATTCACAGGCCTGCCCCAGTTCCAGAGCCCAGAAGATATGCCCCCACCGCTGCCACCTGCCTTTCTTCCATGCCAGGGCAGCCTAGGGAGGGAACTGAGGACTGGTTAAAGCTTTGCTGCTCCCAAAGAGAGGGAGCAAGGCAGTTAGAAGAATTCTGGAAAGAAGAACATTGGAATTGACAAGAAAACCTGAACTTCTTGATTATGAGCCCTGGATTCAAACAGCTGTGCACTCTGAGCTTCAGATCCTATAAATCTATGTTCTTGATCTCTGCCTTTTTGTGCCGGAGTCTCATGCTTTAAGCTATGTAAGGAGGCAGACACTTGTAGATTGTACCTTGTAAAGTCAGGTGCCTGTCGAGGCCAGCAGCCAGCACGGGGGTAGGTAGCAAGCCTGGGGAGAGGCACTGGGGAGCAGAGGCCCTGGCAAACTGGGGTGCTCTGTGCCTGTAAACCGGGCGGCCTCCACTCTGCTCCCGCTATTGAAGTGTGGGGCACAAGGGCCCTTTGCAGCCAGATCTTCTCTGATATCCCAAGAGAAGCCAGAAATCTCTTTTTATGTGATCTCTTTCTAGTTTAAAATGTTAGCTACTATCTTAGAAACACGACAGGATACCTGAGTTGCTTGGGGCTCTTAGGCTGACTTAGACCTTGGCCAGACCCCTTTCCTGTATGATCTGTTTCTGGGCCGTGGGAGGGACAGCTCATATAACGTGTCATTCTTCAAACCTTGTCTGCTCCCTTAGGGAGAGGGTTTGGAGGGGACTGGGAATGCCAGTGGCTGCCCGGTCCCTTGGTTTCTCTTACAGGCTGCACCTGTGTCGGTTGGTGAGCAGTGAGACCCAGAGACGCCAGCTGGTGGGGAAGCTGCAGGCCCTGGTGGAGGAGACGTTCGGCAGCCAGCTGCGAGACAGGGATGTCCTGGACCCAGGCTACGTGGAGAGGATCATCCTGCTGAGACAGGTGTGGTGTCAGGGAGCTCCGGTGACTGAGGGAATGGGTGGCGCCCCCCTTCTTCCCTGTCCTCAGTGTTTTCAGCGACTGCCTCTTCCCCTAGGGTCACATTTGCCGCCTGCAGGATTTGGTCTCCCCGGCACATTCCTACCTGTGGACTCGCCCTGCCGTGGGCCGAGCGCAGCTGGGCGCCATCTCGGAGAAGGTGGACTTGATTGCCGAGCGTGTGCTGGGGTGAGTTGCCGCAGGCCAAGCTCAAGGCTCCGCCCCTGAGTTCCCTCTCCCTCCCAGGGCCCCCTTCCTCCAGGACTGGCTGCGGGGCCTGCCACACAACGCATGGCTAGTGACAGGGTCTTGGCAAGATGATCACTCTGGTAGGGGGGCTTTCCCAGAGGAGCCAGACCCTCCCCAGAGAGGGCAGTGTGTTTGGGGTTGGGTTCACCTGGGTTCCCTGCCAGTCTTGCCGCTTACCCAGTCCTTTCTCCTGCCCAGGTGGCGTCACTATGGCACCTCTTTGAGCTTCCATTTCCTCACCTCTAACGGTAGAGATGCTACTACAGTCTTAACTGTACAGGAACAGAAATGCAACCAAAGCTGGCTTAAGCCCAGCCTAATTCAGGGGCCAAAAACATATCACTAAGACCTTATTTTTCTCTCTGTCCCTTTGACCTTCTGTTCCACACTTCTCAATGCCGGCTACTTTTTCTGCAGAGACTCTGTATCGAGTAGATGGAGGGTGGGGCTCTCTATCAGACAGAAGAAATGACAGTGCTTACCCCACGAGGAAGCGGCGATCCAGGGCTAAAGAGCTTTTTCCATATCTCAAGGGTCCTGATGTCCCTAGATTCTGCTCTTGTCCACACGGTGCATGGTGGCTCATAGACCATCCATACTTTAGCCAGAAGAGGAAGGAGGAAAAAGGGAAGGGGATGGGACACTCCTACTCCTTACGGAACAGACTTAGAAGTTACACATTCATTTCCACCTGTATCTCGCTGGCCAGAATGCCTGTCTTATGGCCATGCCAAGCTACGAGGGAGTCTGGAAAACTTTTCTTTTTTTTTTTTTTTTTTTTTTTTTTTTTTTTAACTTGGCAGCCATGAGCCTGGCTAAAAATTTTATCACTATATATGAAAGGAAAAAAAGGAGAGCAGCCTCTCTCATGTCTGTGCCCTGTTTGTAAGACAGCTCCAACATCACAAGGCCTCAGCCGTGTCTTAAGATGAACTCTGACGGAACCCAATTAGCTACATTTTTCTCTCCGAACCAGTCACACGAGGCCTGGGGAATGTGATGTGCCCGTTGGCGTAGGTTAGCTCATCAGCTCCTGGGCCGTAAATGGACCCCCAGCCAGGGCACATGAGCTGAGAATGGGAGCCAGGTAATTCCTCAAGGAGATTTGGGGTATCAGGAGAAAGGGAGGTGGATGCTGGGCGGCAAAACCCAGTGTCCATTTTACCTACCTCCTCCCAGCTTGTCATGAAGATGAAAGTAGGTCTTAAGCGTTTACCTACACATCCCTGCAACTTGCTATTTATATGCAGTAGGTCTGTATACGTATGTACACAGGGTGTGTGTGGATATGTGTATACGCTGAAATTCACAGCCACTTAATAAAGTATCTGGTTAAAATATTATCTCCAATTTATAGGTGAGAAAATCAAGACACAGGCTAAGTAAGTAACTTGCCTAAAATAACAGTAAGTTGGAGGAGCAGGGATTCAAACCCAGGCGAGGTTGGGCCTAGAGGCCATACGCTTCTCTCCAAAGTGCTTGGACAGTGCCTGATATCTAGAAACCCTCAGTGTATTGTCATAATAAATAAACACCTGGAAATGATAAGAAAATCATGTGGCAAAAAATACAGTATAATACAAATAGTAGAAGAAGGTCTATGGCAAAAAGTATGTGTTCCCTCCTACTGCAGCCCCCAACAGAAATGTGGCCGCACTTAGCAGTTTCCTTTATGTAATGTCTGAGTATTCAGTGATATGGATGTGTAACTCCATTTTTGTCTTTTTAAAATTTGAAATTTGATGTTTTGATTATGAAAACATTCAAACCTCTTTTTTTATGTTAATGTTTATTTATTTTTGAGAGAGAGAGAGTACCCCCATTCAGACCTCTTAAACCTGAGTTTAAAAGCTAGAAAGTGTGAGGCACCTGGGTGGCTCAGTTGGTTAAGCATCTGGCTTCAGCTCAGGTCAGGACTTGCAGTTCATGACTTTGAGCCCCGCATCGGGCTCTGTGCTGACATCTCAGAGCCTGGAGCCTACTTTGGATTCTGTGTCTCCCTCTTTCTGCCCCTCCCCTGCTCACGCTGTGTCTCTGTCTCAAAAATAAGTAAACGTTAAAAAAAATTTTTTTTAAACCTAGAAAGTATAAAAAAGGTAGATATTGGGAAATCCAGTTTTATCCTTGTCCCCCATCTGTTCAGTTCCAGAACTGTCTGCGCATTACTACCCTTTTTAATTATATCTAAATGATCCTTCTTTTTTACACAAAAATACGGTAACACTGTTCTGTGTCTTTTGATTTGTTTGTTTCACTTAACATATCTGTAGATCTGCCCAGTCTTTAGAGAGAATCCTTATTATTTCCTACAGCTACACTTAGGCCATTATTGTACCACTTTACGATAATTTATTTAACTCATTTCCTATTGTTGGACATTTGGATTGCTTCCAGATTTTGCTGTTATAAACAATGCTATAGCGAATAGCCACATATAGACATCATTAATCGGGTTTGCATTTATATCTCTAGGATAAATTCCCAAGAGTCATTATTACAATACTCCTTTAATTTAGGGCATTCCACAATAGGAGCTCTTAGTGCTAATTCACCAGGACCATTGCCTTAACTCCACATCCCTGCCATGGGGTTAGATTTCAGAGACACTCTGGGGCTCCCACTCAGGACAGGAAAACTGACACCCAAGTGTTCTGAAGCTGCCAGATTTCTTAGAAGTCCCTTCTGTACCCACGCCAAGCTCTGGGCCAGCTCTAATGTGTCCTGATCTGCCATTGCCTGTGGCCTGTCCCTCTTCTACCAGCTCCTTAGCAGCCTGCTTCCCCACAGTGGCATAGAGGAGAGTTCCTATGTTTTCCCATGGTAAATTTTAACAACTTTTTTTTAAGTAGGTTTCATGCCCAACATGGATCTTAAACTCATGACCCTGAGATTGGGTTGCATGCTCTACTGACCAAGCCAGCCAGGCACCCCATTTTCCACATTAAAATTTTTTTTTTCTTAAGTTTATTTATTTATTTTGAGAGAGAAAGAGCATGAACTGGGGAGGGAGGGAGAAAGAGAGAGAGAGGGAGAGGGAGACAGAGAATCCCAAACAGGCTCCGCACTGTCAGCCAGGAGCCCAGAGTGGGGCTCAAACCCTTAAACTGTGAGACCATGAGCTGAGCTGAGATTAAGAGTCAGATGCTCAACTGACTGAGCCAGCCAGGGGCCCCTCCGTGTTAAATTTTATATTTTCTGTATTTTATCTTCTGGATATAGGAATAATAATAAGCACGTGGCCGAGTTAATGATGCAATAAGCATGGTTATTTTTGCCTCCTGTTGAAACTCAGTGGTTCAGAATCCAGAGTTAGTAAGGGAATCTGTCGGTACCAAGAGGCAGTTTCTTCCCATTACTTACGAGCACGGGTCCCCCAGCCAGTCACCCTCCACATGAAGCCTATCAGTGGCAGGGGACTGTCTGGACCCCATTGAGCACGGGCAGTACCCCAGTTGGCATTGTGGACCATCCGCACTAGTGGAACTGTCCAGGCCCTCTGCAGCATTTCTACTTTGGAATCTCTGTAATAGCTGAGGGGGACTGAGAAGGTGCTGTAAAATACAGACCCACCCACCCTGCTCCCGTCCATTGCTCTAGCTCAGAGATTAACAATTTTTTTAAATGTTTATTATTTATTTTTGAGAGAGAGAGCAGGGGAGGGTTAGAAAGAAAGGGAGACACAGAATCCAAAGCAGGCTCTAGGCTCTGAGCTGTCAGTGCAGAGCCCAACGTGGGGCTCGAGCTCATGAACCACGAGATCATGACCTGAGCCAAAGTTGGACACCCAACCAACTGAGCCACCAGGTGCCCCTCCAACTCAGAAATTTTTTATTTTATTTTATTTCTTTTTTTTTTTTTTTTTTTTGGCAAGTCAAGCTCTAACTGAATGGGGAATCTCTCTTGAAACTCCAAACGCACTGGTGAGAGAGGATCTCAGCTGGCTACCAGCAAAGCAGAGGACGATTGTTGGCCTATTGGATTTTATTATTATTTTCTAAACATTTATGCTTTTTTTTAACTCATTAAGCTTTTTTAACTTTTTTTAACTTTTTAAAAAAGCTTTTAAGTTTATTTGTTTTGAGAGAGAGAGTGCAAGCTGGGGAGAGGCAGGGAGAGAGGGGGAAAGAGAGAATCCCAAGCCGACTCCGCACTGCCAGCATGGAGCCTGATGTGGGGCTCAAACTCACAAACCATGAGATCATGACCTGAGCCAAAATTTAGAGTTGGACGCTCAACTGACTGAGCCACCCAGGTGCCCCTGGCCTACTGGATTTTAGATCCTTACATGCTTCAACTTGTGGACAAAGAATGTTTGTAGCAAGAGGTGGGCGCCAGGCTGGCTGATTCAGCAGCCTGTGCTCTGGTGGGCCCAGGCAGCCGGCACCATAACCCTGTTCCACTTTGAGAACTGCTTCATGCTGGCCAACGTCCCTGACTTTGTCACCTGCAGGTGCAGTGGCCTATCAGAGTGCAAGCCCTTCTGGAAGTGCACACAGGCTGGGGTCACCTACTTCTTCATGCAGCTATGCAAGGTGCTGTTCCTGACCACTCTTTTCCCATCTGGGAAGGTGGCATCTGTGACTTTATTGGGGAGTTCATAAAGGCCAGCATGGATGTGGCAGATCTGATAGACCTAAATTTTGTCGTGTCCCAGAATACAGGCAAGTGGGGAGTTCAAGATCATGGTTGTTGCCCTAAAAATTTTTTTTAAAGAATGATTGTAGGGGCACCTGGGTGGCTCAACTGGTTAGGCATCCAACTTCAGCTCAGGTCATGATCTCACGGTTTGTGAGTTGGAGCCCCACATTGGGCTCTATACTGACAGCTTGGAGCCTGGAGCCTGTTTCGGAATCTCTCTCTCTCTCTCTCTCTCTCTGTCTCTCAAAAATAGAGAAACATTTAAAAAAATTAAGATAAAAGAATGATTGTAGCAGGTTGGTGGCAGTACTGTTACTGGAGCCGGGGTCTCCCGAAGTCTCTTTCTTTCTGCCCTTCTGTGCTACAAGCCCTCTCCCCTGCCCAAAGAGTCTCCCCTTTGCCAATCCTAAAGCTGTGTTTCAAGTAATTTCACAGAGGGCTTCATTCTTCCATCCTATGTCTAACCTGTTCTGAGTTTGTTTTTAGATTCTCTTGCAATGTTTCTGAGCTCTTGGATATAATAAATATTAGCTAATGTTTAATTTCTTTAAAAAAAATTTTTTTTTAATGTTTGTTGATTTTTTTGAGAGAGAGACAGAATGTGAGTGGGGGAGGGTCAGAGAGAGAGGGAGACATAGAATCCAAAGCAGGCTTCAGGCTCCGAGCTGTCAGCACAGTGCCTGATTTGGGGCTCGAACACATGAATCGTGAGATCATGACCTGAGCCAAAGTCAGACACTCAGCTGACTGAGCCACCCAGGCACCCCACTAATGTTTAATTTCTAAATGAAATACAAGATCTAGTGTTTCAGAGTGTTTACTGTCTATTCAAGCAACGTACTTAGTGCCTAACAAGTTTGAACTCAGCCCCACCATAGCCTTGTGAGTTACAGACACTATTATTATCCCCACTTTATAGATGAGAAAACTGAGGCATAGCGATCACATGACCTTGAGGTAGAAATTAGTAAATCCTCTTACTGTGGTACCATCTGCGTTTTCCTGTATTGTGCTTGGATTATCTGTGTATTTGGTTCCTTAGTTGTTTTTTTTTGTTTTGTTTTTTTTCTCAAATTGGAAAGGGATGGGGATCTTCTTCCTTCCCTTCTCCCCCAAGCAGACTTGAACACTGGTTGTGAATGTTAATCTTCAGAAATCCTCCCTCTTACCTACTTGCCACTGGCCCATGCAGGCCCTCATAGACTGGCTCTTTTCTAGGCTTTTATTTATTTATTTAAGTTTATTTACCTTTTTTTAGTAATCTCTGCACCTGACATGGGGCTCAAACTCACAACCCCTAGATGAAGAGTTACATGCTCTTCCCACTGAGCCAGCCAGGCGCCCCTCTTTTCTAGGCTTTTAGAAGGACCCGGTATGAGCTTAACTCAGGACGTGCTGAGTGGAGAACTGAAGAAGGTATCAGAAGGTCTGGAGGGGACCAAACACAGCAACGTGATGCAAGTCCTCCGAGTGGCCCTCAGTGGACAGCGGGTAAGTGGGCAGATGGGCTGGACTGTTCCCTGGAGCCCCTCATTTATCCGTTCAGCTGACATTCAATGGCAGTCATGCTCTGGTTTGGGGGTACAAAGACAAATGAAACACGATCACTCCCTTCAGTCTCTCAGCAGATAGTATTTATGGAAGCACCTACTATGCAGAAGCACCGTTCTGGGTACAGTGGGCCCAGTAGTGAATGAAACATGCACTCTCCCTGCCTGCATGGAGCTGGCGGTTGATGGGGGGCCAATAGACATATCACCACGGGAAAACAGGCTCCTGGGACCCATCCTTGGCCACGGAAAGTAAAGACAACGCAATGCTAACTGTGCCCCTTCAGACGCGGGCAGCGGCACTGGGGTTGGCCTGGGGTGTAGCGCCTGCAGACTGGGGCTGGGCTTTAGTTCTTTAGGCAGTATAAGGCAATAAGGCAGTTTCTCTTTTTGTTCTTAGCAAGGACCTCCGGTAGCTGAGATGATGGTGTCCTTGGGAGCGAAGGAAGTACGGGAACGAATACAGAAGGTGCTTTCCAGCTAGAGAGAAGATATGACAGAGGAAGAGGCAGCCCTAGGAACCTGGACGTGCATGGAAGTTGCCTTCAGAGCAAAGCAGAAGAGGCCTGGGGTCCATCAGGAAGCTCACAGAAGGAATCCCGAGTGGAAACCGTCTCTGGGTGCACCCAGTGCGTTTATGGCTTCCTCTCACCTCGTGCTTGGTTCTGACACCACATTACACAGCACAGGTTAGGAGCTGGTTCACGAGGGCTTGTGTCATATTCAGCTCAGGCTCCCGTAATGGCTTAAACAAGAGAAAGTTACTTCCTCACAGTTCTGGAGTCTGGAAGTCCCAAGTTCAAGGTGTCAGCAGATGTGGCTTCCCAGAGGCCTCTCTCCTTGGCTTGCCATTGGCCACCTTCTCTCTGTGTCCTCGCATGGTCTTTCCTCAGTGTGTGCTCTTGGTGTCTCTCTGGGTGTTCAGATCTCTTCTTATGAGGACACGGGTCAGATTGGATTAAAGCCTACCCTCATGGCCCAATTTTAACTTACCTCTTTAGAAGTCCTGTCTCCACACACAGTCACATTCTGAGGTCCTGGGGGTTAGGGCTTCGGCATAGGAGTGTTGAGGGGATGCAGTGCAGCCCCTAACAGCTTGGCATCTCCCTGGACTCACAGGTCGCAGTGTTCAGGCCCCGCTTTTAGGTGAAGCAGTAAAAGATGAATGACACCAGCAGGACTGAACTGGATGGCAGACTCTCTGTAAAAGAAGTGACTCACTTGTAAAAGAAGTGACCGTCTGCCGAGGGCGAGCACTACACTTTATACCACTCTTACACACTCTGCTTTGTCCTTGTATTCGGGCACGTGTGTCTCCTTCTCTAAAGGCCCTTTCTTCCTCTTTTCTAGTTCTCCAGACCTGGTCCTCGGACTGGAGACCTTCATCCCCCCTGTTTTACACCTTTTTCTTCATACCTACCTCCTCCTTCTGCCCATTCTTGTAAGTCATTGTCTGCGGGTTTCTGAAATAAGATGTTCTTTTTTTTTTTTTTAAACTTTTATTTATTTAAGTAATCTCTGCACCCACCATGGGGCTTGAACCCACAACCCTGAGATCAAGAGTCACATGCTCTTCCGACTGAGCCAGCCAGGTGTCCCTGAAATAGGTGTTTTCATTGGGGTGAATAGGAATAGCTAAAGAGAAAGGAGGATGATGTCTGCCTATAAAAACTGTACTGGAAAAATAAAATAAAATAAAAATTTGAAAAAGACCCTGCTGGGGCTCCTAAGCTTTTCCTGTATGGCAGCCAGCCTCCAAAATGTCCCCCAGTCATTCCGCCATCTTAGAAGTCACATTGAGTAGGGCCGACTTGTGATGCCTCGTGGCTTCTGTCTTATCCTCTTGGATCCCTTGCTTTGTGGGAAGCCAACTTCCACATCACAAAGACACTCGGGCAGCCCTCTGAAGACATCCGTGGGACAGGGAACTGAGACTTCCTGCCTGCAGCCATGTGAGTGAGTCATCTTGGAAGCCGGTCTTCCAAGCCCCGGTCAGGTGTTCAGACACCATCCTCCATAAAAGATCCTGAGCCAGAACCACTCAGCAAAGTTGTTCCTGAGTTTTGGACACACACAGGTTATAAGATAATAAGTGTTTATGGCCTCAAGTCACTTGGTTTAGGGATAATTTGTCACCCAGCAATAGATAGCCTTTTGCCCAGGAGAGTAGGGAAAGGGGATTCAGGGTTTGTTATGCTTTGCGCAGTCCTAGTCTTCGCTTCAAAAAATACATCAGATGAAGTTCTTTGGTTGCAAGTAATAGAAACCAACTCTGCCAAACATAAGTTGATTGGAGACTATGGGTTTATGGAGAGTTTAAGTCCGTGGGAGAGTCAAGGAATCTATGAGAAAGCCAAAGAATCAGGGCTTGGAAAAGACAGGAATTGAGGGCACTCTGGTCATCGAGGCAGCAGGAGCTAATGGCCAGTCTTGTTCTTCAGTGGGGATGTCTGAATCTTGGCTAGTTTTTTTGTTGCTGTGGTTTGTTTCCCTACTGTGTTTTCTCTTTTAGTTCTGGATGACTCATCTAAAGATTTTGATTTTTTTTTTTTAATTTTATTTATTTTAAGTAATCTCTACACCCAAGGTGGGGCTCAAACTCACAACCTGGAGATCAAGAATTGCATGCTCTTCTAACTGAGCCACCCAGGTGCCTCTAAAAGATTTAGATTCTAAAAAGAGAGTGTCGGGGCGTCTGGGTGGCGCAGTCGGTTAAGCGTCCGACTTCAGCCAGGTCACGATCTCGCGGTCCGTGAGTTCGAGCCCCGCATCAGGCTCTGGGCTGATGGCTCAGAGCCTGGAGCCTGTTTCCGATTCTGTGTCTCCCTCTCTCTCTGCCCCTCCCCCATTCATGCTCAGTCTCTCTCTGTCCCAAAAATAAATAAACGTTGAAAAAAAAAAAATTAAAAAGAGAGTGTCTTGGGGAGCCTGGGTGGCTCAGTCGGTTAAGCCTCTGACTCTTGATTTCAGCTCAGGTCATGATCTCACGGTTCGTGAGTTCGAACCCCGCATCAGGCTCTGCTCTGACAGCACGGAGCCTGCTTGGGATTCTGTCTCCCTTTTTCTCTGTCTCTCCCTTGCTTGCTCTCTTTCTCTTTCAAAATAAATAAAAATAAAGTAAAAAAAAAAAAAATAAAGAGAGAATGTCTTTTTAGACACCAGCGGTTAGAACTGTGATTGTGTTGCCATTTGTTAGCCAGGAATAGGTAGTCCCTCAAGAATTATATCCAATGCAGGAAGAGTCATCTCCAAGGAAAAGTAGGAAGCTTTTTCCAGAAGAAGGGGTAATGAAGAAACAACAGGTATTTCCCACAGAAGGAGATGCAGAATACTAATACTTAGGGTTTATCATGCACATATGTGAGCCTTGACCACTGCTGTGCCTCATATTATGCTGGTAAACATTGTAGTCCATCCTTATTCAATTTCCAGAACCACATGAGGAAGGTAGTCTCATATCTGTGTTACAGGTAGGGAAACTGAGGCACAGAAGAGTTGATGAACTGTTCTGAGGTTATAGTATGAGGCAAAGCAAGGATTTAAACTCAGGCTTATGACAACCCAGAGCCCAAGGTCAACTCCTTACTGAGTGATACATCAGAGCTTCTGTTTCTATGACACACAGGATGGTTACAAGGAACTCTGGCTCATGAGTTGATAAAGCTGCTGCCACGTCCTCAGTTGGAGGAAGCCTGGGTTTTCAGACTGGGGGTTTTGCTCAAGACCGTGTGTGTGTGTGTGAAGGGATGTCACACGTTTGAAATAACCTCAAGTCCATCCCCCAGCACTTTTGAGAGCACAGTGAAGTGGTAAAGGCCACAGAGGCCAACTGTCTAGACTCAAAACCCAGTTCTACTGCCTACTTAACCATATCTGCTTTACCTCAGTTTCCTCATCTGTAAAATGGGGATAACAATTGTTCGTCTCTCAGAGTGGTAAGGGTTAAAATAGATGATGTATGTAGAGTTCCAAAACTGTGCCTGGCACTTAAATGTTATCGATTACCATTGTCACCACCACCGGTAATTTCATTCTTAGAAATGGCGATCTTGGTTGCAAAACCTAGAAACACACTCAGACTAATTTAAGCCACAAAAGGAATTTGTTGAAAGAGGTAGGCTGTCATAGATCCAAAGGGGAGGGCTTCCAGCTGAACCTTACAAGAGCTTGAATCTGTATCTGCAAACCCACCAAACCCACTCTTGTCCGTCTGAGACTGCAGTTTCTAACGTGTCTGCTCCCCTTGTCTTTCCTCTGCAGGCCGGCTTACTATATGAAATTATCTAGTGTACTTATCCATGTTTACTGCCTGGCTTACTCTAAAGAACCTGAGATTAGGACTGGCAGGAAGTTTGTCTCATTCTTGGTTATAACTGGTACCTGGCCTATTGCCTGACATGTAGTAGGGAATCAAGTGACGATCTTGTGAAGAAAATAAGAGCCCCATCCGTCAGACTAGTGTGTTCAGAAGTGACAGTCATCAGCTGGTCCAACTCGCCAAATTCTAAGTTTCCCAGCATTGCTTTCATTGCAAGCTTCTCTCCTGCAAGATATGCAATTGTAGTTAACAGTCTGGTCCACTGCCTGTAATTTGCTTTGAATCCATCTATCTATGATACATAGACTTTTAAAAAATATTTTATTTTGGGGGCACCTGTGTGGCTCAGTTGGTTAAGCATCTGACTTCAGCTTAGGTCATGATCTCACAGTTTGTGGGTTTGGGCCCCTCATTGGGCTCTGCTGAGAGCTCAGAGCCTGGAGCCTGCTTTGAATTCTGTGTCTCCCCCTCTCTCTGCTCCTCCCCCACTCATGCTCTGTGTCCCTCTCTCTCCTTCAAAAATAAATAAAAACATTAAAAAAAAATATATATATATATATATTTAACTTTTTTAAAGAGAAATGTTATTTTTAAGTAATCTCTACACCCAACATGGGACCCAAACCCACAACCCCAGAGTCCAGGGTCACATGTTGCACTGACTGAGGCAGCCAGGCACCCCTCTGTGAGACATAGACTTTTGACACAGACTCTAAAGTAAAGGATGGGGACAAATGGAATAGTTCAATATAGAAGGATGTGCAGTGGGAACTAAAATTGGATGTGGTATATTCATCAGTTAATATATTTGTCTAATGACATAATTCCTACCTTCCCAGGGACTAGAGTGATGAGTACTTAGAAAGTGAGGACCTCTGAGTGATAGCAGGGTCCAGAGAGAGAGGCTTTTAATCTGTTCAGAGGTGCCAGAAGGCTTTACAGATAAACTGACCTTTGAACTGGGTCCTAAGGGATGTGTAGGAGTTTCCCAGGTCTGTGAGGGTTGGAAGGGTATTCCAAGCAGAAGGAGGAAAGGGGAACTTCACAAAGGTGGGCATGATTGGAACTAAGGGTAGGAGTTGAGGGGGCGTCAAAGTGGCTGAGAAAACAGGCAGAGGGAAATTCCAAATGGCCCTTCTTTGCCAGGTTAAGGGTATCAGTGTGCCGTCTGATGCAAAAAAAACAAACAAACACAAAACCAAAAAACCCAGATTCAAACCAGCTTAAAACAAGATTTAGTATTTCACGTGACAGGAAGTTCAGGGGTAAGGCAGGCTCTAGGGTTGGTTAATTAAACGTTCAGGACGTCAGTAAGGACCCAGGGTCTTTCCATCTCTACTATATTGGCCTCAGCCAATAGCCTCTGGTTGATTGCCTCTGCTTGCAATTAATTGGCTGGCTTAAGTGGTTGGGCCTCTCTGCACTTCCTCCTTCATGTCTTGTCAGCAATAGTGGCTTTCTGTGACTCTCTCTCTAAAAGTAAGGGAACTTCTCCAAGCACCCTTCACGGCTCTACTTCCCCATTCTTGAACTTCTGGGGAAGTAGGAGAGACATCCTCATAGATCAGTCAGACCCAGAGCTGGGGGCAGGGCCAGCTCTTCCCTGAGGTACATGGCGGGGTTTGGGAACAGTGGGCACCTGAACAAAGTGGGGGTTCAGTTAGTGAAGACATGAATTAAGTCTTTGGGAGGTGGAAGGTGAGGAGCCATTGAAATGTTTTGAGCAGGGAAGGGACACGATCAGGTTTGTGGGTTATTGGAAAGATCGTTTTGGCAGCTTTGCTGCAGAGATTTGAGCAGAACCAGACCTGGTGGGAGAGGATTAGAAAATGAGGCATGAGGAGAGCTTTTATCATGATGAAGCCATGCATCCTTATCACAGCCTCATCCGTTACTGCCCCTCACGTGCCCTCTTGTCTGGCCTCCAGCCACATATGCCCTCCCGAGGGCCCTAGGCATGTCTCCTTCCTGCCTTCGTGCTAACTACTGTTCTCTGTGACTGGAAGGCGAGTCCAACCCGCTCTTCTCTGGCTTTGCCTGGTCACCTTTTTTCTTAGCCTTCAGATCCCAGCCCGGCTATCACCTCAGGGAGACCTTTGACTTCCTCCCAGAAGGTCTTCCTGTTGTCATGAATCATCAGCACCCTATTCTTTTCCAAAGCACACAATTGGAATAGATTGCGTAACTAATTGTGTATGTAAGCAATTCTGCACTTATTTGTTAGTGTCAGACTGGAGAGTCCACGAGAACAGGGGCCTCTTCTGTCTTCACCATTGTACCCCTAGTGCTGAGAATGGCACTGGTTCACTGGTGGGTGCTTAGTAGATACCGTTGAGTAAAAGGCCAGATCTGCCTCTGATTAAGTTGGATGGTAAGGGTGAGCAGTCAAGTGCACAGGCGCTGGCGTTGCCAAAGTCACTATGTTTAGTTAGAATACTGACTTGCAGTGTGCAGGAACTTCACATCATTTGTGGCTACTATTTTCATTAGTGAATCACAGGAAATGAATTTTTTTTTTTTTTTTTTAATTTAGAAGCCAGTACAAGTTTGTCTTGGCATTCATGCTTATTATGATGCCCTGGGGATCTCCAGCTTATCCTGCATGGCTGGGCCAAATGTTAGGGCCATGGCCTTTCCCTCTGGGCTGGAGTCCCCTCAGCTCTGCCCACTACCACCCCTCCCCCAATCCTGATTGCAGTAGGACAGCCCAGCCAAGGAAGGGAGGCCTTCTTTACCTGGAGAACCCCTCTAAACTGAATCCATTTAATCCTGTCTTTATTCATTCACTTGACGAATACCTATCGTGTGCCAGGCCCTGTTAGGCCTGGAAATGTGGAGAGGAATAATAAGGGCTCATTAATTACAGATGCTCAGTCCACAGGTATTTCTCACCCCCAATTATTTATATACTTATATGTGTATGTGTGTATTTACATTTATTTGTTAAGTTTGAAAAGAACAGAGAACGAAAGAGAAGGTCCCCACCTCAAAGAGATGAGAGTCTCATGTGAGACTAACAATTACAATAATGTAAGTGTGGAGGTGATGGTGGAGAGGCCATCAAAGTGGTATAAGGATATAGATATCCTGGGGTAGGCGGAGGAAGCCAGTGGGGAACGCTTTCTTTAGAAGGAGTTGGGTTTTTGCCTTTTAATTTTGATGTCAGATAAATAGTGAATATTTGTTTTAATGTTTATTTATTTTTGAGAGAGAGAGAGCACAAACAGGGGAGGAGCAGAGACAAAGGGAGACACAGAATCTGAAGCAGGCTCCAGGCTCTGAGCTGTCAGCACAGAGCCTGACGCGGCGCTCGAACTCACAATTGCAAGATCATGACCTGAGCCAAAGTCGGATGCTCAACTGACTGAGCCATCCAGGTGCCCCATGAATAATTTTTTTTAGTATAAGTAAGTCCCATGCAATGTTTAGGACATACTCGTGCTAAAAAATTGTTTGTCTGAAATTCAGATTTAGCTGGGCTTCCGCTATTTTTATTGGCTAAATCTGGCAGCCCAGTGCTGAGGTAGTTTGACAGGATGTTGAGATTGTTCCAGGCTGAGGGAACAGGACAAGCAAAAGAAAGGACTCAAAGTACAATTAGCCTCATCTGGTGCTGAGAGCTAGCTAGGGAGAGCCAGAGGATTCCGGCTCCACCAATAATTATTTTGCATCTATAAAGTGCCAGAAGTTCAGTGATCTATGAACCCAACCACTACTCTGAACTCCCAATACACTTACTTACTGCCCACTTATTACCTTTCCGTTGTGGTCCCTAGACCAGTGATCGGCATCAGCATCGCCTGGGGACTAGTTAGAAAGATTCTTGGGCCTCACCCCAGACCCACTGAATTAGAAACTGTGTGGGTCAGGCCCTGCGTTATGTGTTTTAATAAGCCCTTCAGGTGATGCAAATACCAGTTGGAAAACTACTGATCTACATGTCAAAATATTAAATGAGTGGAGTTCCTTAAAATCAGGAACCAGGTGTAAGAAACATTTAGGAAGTGATGGATGGTTCCTGGCAGACAAACTCCTGCCCTCTACAGGGCCCAGTCTCTAGTCATCACCAGACATTTGTTGCAGTGAGGAAGCCCAGCTGTAGTGTTGCCAGGTGTTTAGAATTTTTAACAGATGGGCATGTGTTAAAGATTTTATTTGACTCCAGGGGCGCCTGGGTGGCTCAGTCGGTTGAGCGTCCGACTTCGGCTCAGGCCATGATCTCAATGGTTCGTGAGCTCGAGCCCCATGTCGGGCTCTGTGCAGACAGCTCGGAGCTTGGAGCCTGCTTTGGATTCTGTCTCTCCCTCTCTCAAAAATAAATAAACAGGGGCGCCTGGGTGGTGCAGTCGGTTAAGCGTCCGACTTCAGCCAGGTCAACGATCTCGCGGTCCGTGAGTTCGAGCCCCGCGTCGGGCTCTGGGCTGATGGCTCAGAGCCTGGAGCCTGTTTCCGATTCTGTGTCTCCCTCTCTCTCTGCCCCTCCCCCGTTCATGCTCTGTCTCTCTCTGTCCCAAAAATAAATAAACGTTGAAAAAAAAATTTTTTTTTAAAAATAAATAAACATTAAAAAAAAAGATCTTATTTGACTCTTTAATGAAGACACTGATGAGATGTTACAGCCAGTTCAAAGGAGAATCCAAAGTACAGACACATTTATAGCTCAGGAATATCGAAATGAACGTGCAGATGGAGACAAACTGGTTTTTCCACATGGAGAGGGTTGTATCTTCCTGGGACAGAATTCATTTGCATGCCTATAGAGAGTAACTTTTCATTGCTTTTATTTAAACTACAGCTTTCAGAGATGTAACATAATTCCCAAAGAACCAGAAAAAGATAACAGAAGGATGTGCTACAGACAATGCAGTTTTCATTGAAATACAAAATGTCTCCTATATAAATAATGTTCTAGTTGGAAGGTGTCTCCTAAAATTCTTGTTGAAGCTCTAACTCCCAATGTGATGGTATTTGGACCGGGTTGGCTTTGGGAGTTAATTAGGTTTAGATATGGTCACAAGGGTGGGGTGCTCATGAAGGGATTAGTGTCTTTATAAGAGAACCAGACCACGGGCATGCTTTCTCCCTCTTCCCTCTCTTCCCACCTCCCTCCGCTGCCTCCTCTCCCCCCACTTCGTGAGCACACAGCATGAAGACAGCCCTCTGCAGACCAGGAAGTGAGGCCTTACCAGGGACCCAATCTGCAGCACCTTTGGACTTCCCAGCCTCCAGACCTGTGAGAAATGTCTGTTGTTTAGGCCACCCTGTCTGGGATATTGTGTTATAGCAACTTGTTTACTAAGACAGGTAAAAGGTTTAGCATAGGGGCACCTGGGTGGCTCACTTGGTTAAGCATCCGACTTCGGCTCAGGTCATGATCTCACAGTTCATGGGTTTGAGCCCCGCATCGAGCTCTGTGCTGACGGCTCAGAGCCTGGAGCCTGCTTCAGATTCTTTGTCTCCCCCTTTCTCTGCCCTTCCCCTGCTCACGCTCTGTTTCTCTCTATCTCAAAAATAAATAAACGTTAAAGAAAAAAAAAAAAAGCGTAGAAGCAGGCATACAGTAAATGTGTCATTTCTTTGTCCTGCAGAGCCCTTTTGTGACAGTTTCCATATAGAAGGGTGCTATGGGCAGCAATCTGCCAGCAGGAGATGTGTGTGGCTAGGCTTATTCTGAAACAGCACAACGGTTGTACTTCACTTAGATTGTGTATTTATTTGGGGTAGGGATATCACTGGGCCGAAAGGGTGCCAAGAGCAAGCACCTAGCTCTGGAGGTCCCAAACAGACCAGGTCTGGCCATTCACTGCTGACAAAATCCAAAAGCAGAGAGCCAAGGGGGGTAGAGGGAGAGTGAAACAAGAAAGGGATTTATTTCTGTGAGAACAACACGGAGAAGAGAGCCGTGTAACATCTCAAAGACTGTCTCCAAAGTGCCAAAAGCACTTCCAGGTTTATGTAAGGAAAATGTGGGACAAAGGTCGGTGGGTACTGCAAGTGGGCAGTGAAGACCAGGTCACGATTGTCTTAGGGTCAGGCAGGACGGGTCTTGCTGGCTCAGAGTGGTCCTTCTTGCTTGAGGGGGTAGTTTTGTTTCCCATCACGGGATGCTTTCCTCATTGGGGCTTTTTGCCTGTTAAGAGCTTGATCAATGAGAACGTTTGAGGTCAAAATTAGAAAGGTTGATGTACTCTTTCAGAGAGGGGACAAAGCCCCACAGCTACCTCTTACTGCTTCTAGGGTTCATTTGGCCATTCAACAAATATTTATTGGCACCTGGGGTTATAGAAGCATAGAGTTTTTGCTTTTATTAGTGGGGCGAAACAGACAATGGAGTATCGACAATTTGTGCTTGGAAGGAAAATTATGCATTGCCTTTCTTCATGGCACAGACATCTCACAAGGCAGTTACTCATAGATGAATGATAGTGATGTAAGTTATTCAGCGGGCTGGACAGACAACCCTCACTGCTGATGGAAAAGCTGGTTTTGTGTCCCTTTGTCCATGTGTTCCAACATTCTGTTATTCTATATAAATTTACCTTTTTAAGCTTTTTTGGTTAACATTTTATTTTTAAGTAATCTCTACACCCAGTGTAGGGCTTGAACTTATCAACCACAAAACCGACTCTTATCCTTAGCAACTGAGCCAGCAGACGCCCCAACCTTTTTTCTCTTTTGAATGGATTATAGCATCTGCTTGCTGCCCTTCTAATTAGTTAAAATATTTAATACGTGCTCATTTCAATATGTGTGAGAATCATGACTTTTTCGGGAAAAATTATCCTTTAGCAAAATAAGCAAACCTGTAGTATATCTATGGTGTAATGTATGATGGAGAAAATAAGGGAGTATAGAGGAGAGCGGGCGGGTCATTTCAGAGAAGGTGGTGTGGCGCAAGGCCCTGCTGGTTAAAAATACCCCCAAACTATACCGAGTTTATCTGAAAGCAAATTTAAGTGAGCGTCCCGCATTTCATCCGACAAGCCTACTCCAAAAGGAGGAGAGCGCGCAGGCCTCGCGAAGTTGGCTTGATGGGCTTTGATCCCATTGCTGGTCGAGAAGACCAGGCGAACGCAGCCCCGACAGAAGGGAAGCATCTCGGTAAGACACGTCCCCGGGCCCCTAAGACCGCAGGGAGGCGGGGGCCGGAACGGTGGGCGGGGCCTCACACGGCCCCGCCCATCACGTGCCAAACCCGCGCCTGCCGCGTCGGCAGCTCCGGAGCGCGCCGGACGGCGGCGGTGGCAGCCGGAGGGGAAGGGGCGGCAGTGTCTTGAACAGCGGGGTTTGGGCCATGGCGGCGGCGGCGACGGTGCCTGCGGGGGCCGAGGCCGCGGCGGGGGCGGAGTCGGCCGAGGGGCCCCCGGGGCCGGCAGCAGCGCTGGAGCTGTGGCTCAGTGAGTAGCGGGGCCGCCCCTCGGCACGGGCCCAGAGCCACACGTGAGGCCTGGCTTCCCGCCTCCCCAGGCCTTTCTTCGGACGCGGCGGCGGGCAGGTGGCCGCGGGGAGGGGGCTGGGCTGGGCCGGGGTGCGAGGATCGGCCCGGGTGCGGCGCGGCGGGCCCGAGTCTACGTGCTCTGCTCCCTGCCACTGCCCACCATCACTGTCGTCGTAGCTCATAAACCTTAAAAACGTAATGGCTAGCGTTTGTTGAGCTTTTCTTTTGTGTCAAGTACTCTGCTAGAAGCAGTCCAGCCTTTGTTAAACCTCATTACGACCCCAAGAGGCAGCTTCTATTATTAACCACGTTTTGGAGATGGGGACGTTTACACTGGTCTTATTCGTGCAAGCCAGGCAGCCTCTTGCGGTCTCTTTGGAGCTAGCACAGATCGCTGGCTGGCTGCGGTCGTCAGTGTCAAAACAAGCCCTTTATACCTTTTGCGCGTGTTTACTCTGGCCGGACTTATGTGTATGGTTAGCTTCACGACAGCCCTCGGGGGTTGGGGTTGTTATGTCCTTGTGTTACGGATGAGGCATTGAAATTCAAAGAGGACAGAGACCGTGCAGCTTGTATTGGGCTCTGCTAGGTGCTGGAAATCCTCTGAGATGCATAACACAGGGCCCTTGATCACAAAGACATTGTTTAATGGGTCCAAGCCCACAGTAAGGGCACCTTGTCATAACTAATGGACATTGGGGGTGGGGGCCCACAGTGGTGGTAGGAGTTGATCTGTTTACCTGGGGATTGTCACAGCAGATCTAGCATTTAAGTGGACAGTGTAGGCAAGAACATCTCTCAAGCACAAGAAACTGCATGTGCAAAAGCTGGGGACAAGAGAGTGTGGAGCATTCTCGGAACCAGTAGTTGGTAGTGCTAGAGTGCAAAGCCTGAAGAACAGAGCCCAGAAAAGAGGCTGCAGGGCTAATTGGGGCTTGTATGCTGCAGAAAGGAGTTTATATCTTGTTCTGGGGTGGGGTTGGGGTGGAGTTTTCAGCTGGAGAATCTGATCCGGTACACCTATTAACAGCATTACCTGCAGTCATGTGGAGCCAAACTGATTAAGGAGGAGAGTAAATACAAAAGGTCTTTCGGTAGTGTTGGGGGGCTGAAGAAGGACAAAGGCATTGGGACTGACAGTAGAAATCATTAGTAGGCACAGTCCGCAGCCTTGATGCATTTAAATGGAGGCAGGAGACCAGAAGAAGTCTGGGGTGGATCTCTGGGTTCGGACTCGGGGTAACTGGTTGGTTAGAAATGACTCACCTGTGAGGAGGACTTGTTTAAGAAGGAAGGGATGGTTGAGTTGTGGAGTTTGAGGTGCAAGTGGCACAGCCAAAAAGAGACCTTCTCCAGGCAGGTAGTCAGCTGCAGAGAGGGTAAGAGCTGGAGGTCAGTGTGGGAATCTTCAGTTCATTGACAGAGAGCTTGTCCAGAGCAGAGGTTTGCAGATGGAGCGTAGAGGACCTCACCATTTAGGAAGCAGGTGGGGAAAGCAGCCTGACACGGGCGGAGTGGACACAGGCAGGGGGAGAGCTGGGAGGGCGGGGAGCCACAGATCTCAAAGGAGGGGTGCAAATTGGTAGGTAGCTTTGCTGCAGAAAGATGGAGGTGGGTCAGGCAGGAGAAGGGGGAACTTTGAATTTGGCAACTAAAAGGTTACTGATGAGGCATCTTTGAGTTAAATGGTGGGGACAAGCGGCTAATTAGGTGGTGGAGAACATGCCTAGACTGGAGTTGCCAAAAAGAGAGTCAGGTGGGCTGGGTGCAAGGATGGCTGTCAGCTGACCCGGTACAGGAGCTAACAGGATACAAGACGGCCAGAGGAGGGGGTTCTTTAGCCCCAGACGTTTTAGGCTACTAGAACCTACATTTTTATGTAAAATCTCTTGAGTTTTGAAGAGTTGGCAACGACTCTGAAACATAAAGTTTGGTGTAGGGAGAGAGAGTAGCGCCTGGTCACTAGCCTTTTTTTTTTCTTTTTCTTTTCTTTTTTTTTTTTTGATGGCCTTTGTGAAAGGAAGGAGGGAGGGTAGCTAGAGGGAATTCAGGTGTAAAGGAGATCTTACAAGCAGAGGGGCACTTGTAAGCCCCACTTTAGCCTGTTGTTCCTTTGAGGAACTATCCTTAAATTCCAAGTCCAGTGCTGTAGCTCCTGGCAAGGGGCTTGATGATGCTGTGGGAGGTCAGAACCCGAGCAGAAAGGGGTGACTTGGCTTCACAGAGAAGGGCACCTTGTGTTTTTCTGAATGTTTGGGGAAGGAGATAAAGATGATTACACATGCAAATAAGTTTCAGTATCACTGCCCCCATTCCCTGCTGAGTGTTGGGGGCTGCAGTGGAACCAGGGAGTCCAGGAACGAAGTGGGGAAGTTTGGGAAGGGAAACAAAAGGGAGCCCACCTGTATGGTTGAGAACAGGGTTTCTCAACCTTGACATCAATGGCATATTGGGCTCCATAACAGTGTTGTGGGGCCTGTCCTGTGCATTATAAGATGCTTGGTAGAATCTCTGGCCTCAATCCATTAGATGCCAGTAGCACACACCAAAATGTCCAGATAAAACCAAAAATGTCTCCAGATATTGCCAAATGTACCCTCGGGGAGAGGGGCAGGATCACGTTCCTCCTTCACACTTGAGATCCTCTGAGTTTGGACCTCCAAGTGTTGATTGGACATCAGAAATGTTTCTTCTAGTCTTCGTGGTTGTGTAATTCTCCACCTCTAGTAGGATCAGAGGAGGCAAACTACGGTTGAAACTAGATTTGCTGGGGATGCCTTGGTGGCTCCATCGGTTGAGGCTGAGCATCCAGTTTCAGCTGGGGTCATGCTTTCAGGGTTTATGAGTTCGAGCCCTGCATTGGGCTCTCTGCTGTCAGTGCAGAGCCCACTTTGGATCCTCTCTCCCTATCTCTTTGTCTCTCCCCTGCTTGCGCACGTGTTCGTTCTCTCTCTCTCTCTCTCTCTCTAAACATTAAAAAAAATAAAAACCTTTAAACTAGATTTGCCGGGATGGGGGGAGTGGGGCACAGTGGACTTGGTGCTAAGGAAGGACAAGGAGGTACGGAGGGGGTGATGGTATGGCAAGGACAGTATAGCTGCATTCCCTGAGTCTGGGCTGGATGGAGGAAGAAGTCACTTTAGCTGCAGTCTGATGACTGCCAAGTTCAGGTCACTAACAGATCTGGCCTCAGCGGGCAGGGCAGCTGTGTCTCGAAGACGGGGATAGTAGTAACCTGTCCTTGTTAGAGTTGTTAATACATGTGAAACACTTAGAATAGTGCCTGGCATGTAGTGTTAAATATTATTATTATTAGTGTTTTCAGTTGTGAATGGGAGAAAACTCAGTCATATTGGCTTAGCAGAAAAAAAAAAAGAAAAACTTTGGACCTAGAACTGGGGAGGAGTAGTTCTCCAAAGGAACATCAGGAAGCTGTTACTCTAAGCTTATACTTTAAAAATACAAATAGCAGGGGTTCCTGGGTGGCTCGGTGGGTTAAGGATCTGACTGTTCATTTCGGCTCAGGTCATGATCTCGAGGTTTGTGAGGTCGAGCCCCCACATCGTGCTCTGTGCTGATAGTGTGGAGCCTGTTCGAGACTCTCTCTCTGCCCCTCCCTCACTCATGCTATCTCTGTCAAAATAAGTAAACATTAAAAAAAAAATACAAATAGCGGGGCACCTGGGTGCCTCAGTTGGTTAAGCGTCTTTGGCTCAGGTTATGATCTCACAGCTCATGAGTTTGAGCCACATCGGGCTCTGTGCTGACACCTCACAGCCCAGAGCCTGCTTTGGATGGATTCTGTGTCTCTGTCTCTCTCT
This sequence comes from Lynx rufus, assembly GCF_022079265.1. NCBI lineage: Eukaryota > Metazoa > Chordata > Mammalia > Carnivora > Felidae > Lynx > Lynx rufus. The sequence continues at coordinate 6,411,047 of NW_025814838.1, forward strand.
GCCCCTCCCCAGCTCATGTTCTGTCTCTCAAAAATAAACAAACATTTAAAAAAATTAAAATACAAATAGCAGCTCTGTGCATTCTGTAACCCTCTATCCTCAAATTTAATTGATTTTGGTTGCTGTTCCACATGACTGCATAGATATGTCTCATTTTGTTACTGAAAACCTCTATGTCCCTTTATATGGGTATACTGTAATTGATTTAACTCACTGCCCTCTTAGTGGGCCTTTTAGCTTTCTGGCCAGTCCCATGCTCTTCCAACCAGCACTGGGGCCCCTCGGTCTCTAGGATGGTAGCTGCAGATGTGCTGCCAGGGGCTATTTGCCATCTTCTGTGCTTAAAGTGGGGTGCTCGGTAAATCCCTTTCTTCCTTCCACCTGGACCTACCCCCAGGTGATGTATCCTGTCTTCCTTCCAGCCCCCCTTTTGTGCCTCTTTTGGAGTTTGGGGTGGTCAAATTGCAATCTATTTATATGCTCCCAGCTTCTGGCGGGCTGAGCTCCTTCTTTATCTTGGAGCATGGCATAGGAGATTCCTGTGGTGGGTCTCGGTACCCAAGACACATCCAGTGTGCTTAGTTGAATGACCGCTGGACTACTGTAGGGGTCAGTGGGTGCTTCCTGAAGGATTGAATTCTAAATGCTCCTTGAGGCGACTGCTTGCTTCCCCACAGCCCCAGGGTTCCCCTTTCTAGCACAGGCTGCTCAGAGCGCCACAGTCATGACTCTAGTGGTTGGTTGGCAGCTGGTGTGAGATGATTTGCCTTCTGATTTGGTCACTCTTAGATGAGCTATTTCACTCATGGCTGGAGGGCTCAGCTGTTTTCTTAATACCTCTCATCCTGCAGCAGGCTTGAAATGGATAGAAACATTGCTTTTATTAAGCAGATAGATGGTGGTAGTGTTGTTTGTCCTGCCCAAGTGCCAGCTAAATAAATCCACTAGGATGGCCCCGGGGCGGGGGGGGGGGCGTGGCAGTCACGAGAAACAGAGAAGGGGTTCTTTGAGTTCTTCCTTGGCCATGCCTACTTGCCCCCAGCCACTCCTTGGGGCAGATGGGTATCCTACAAACCTGGGTCAGTGCCATGGCCTGATCAGACCCAGCTGATGGTCCCCTGGGGGTCGTTTTCTCTGGAGCTGCTCGAGGCCTCCGAGATAGCTTGACAGGCCAGCATTATGTTTTGGGAAACCCAGTTGTTTCAGAACTGGAATACCCATCTCCTGGAGTCAGAAATATGTCCAGCCAGCTGGTCAAACTGTATATAGCAAAGGGTGAATCATTCATTCATTCAATAGATCTTTGTGCCGATTACTATTCTGGGTGCTAGAGCATGTGAAGGTGAATGAGACTGATCTTCTTGCTTTAGGGAGCTGATGACTTAGTGGTGAGAAAATCGAAGAAACTAGTTCCCAAAGAGGCCTTGTCTCTGTCAAGGAACTGAGTCTACCTTGAGAAATGTTTGGGCCCCGGCTTGGGCCAGACCTGGGACTGAAGTTCCGTTCCTGTTGTTTTCCAGTTTTTGTGGCCGGGTAGGCTTCTTTACCTGTAAAATGGTGAGATGATGGTGGTGTTCTCCCTTCTGAAGATTAGAAGGAAGGGAGGCTTGGAAAACACTCAGCCTGGTGTATGACACGTAGTAACTTCTTAAAAAAAAAAAAAAAAAAAAGAAAAAGCATCTAATACTATTATTGCTATTATTTGGGGGCTGGGATAAACTTTGAGGGAATCCTCATGATACAAATAAAAAAGAAATTCTTACGCTGTATAGATCTAGCTGCTTTGCCTTGGCTAAGGGTTTGGAACATGACTTAATTTCATAGAAGTATTTTCTTCCTTTGGAAAAGCTGGTGCCTGTCTAACTCTTTTCACTTGGTGGTGGGGGTGGGGAGATGCCGGAGGAGGAAAGCTGGATTCTGTAGGTCTCTGCCTCTGGGTCCACTTGCATGTTGAGGTCTGAATGCCTGGAGGCGTCAACCTTGACCTTGTAGTGAACTAAAACTTCAAGAAGCTTAAATAGGACAGAATTATTTTAGATGAGTCACACCTCCTTAATCAGAATCTCCGGAGTCACTGCTTTAAATAATTTATTTCATGAGTAATTATTTTGTGCCTTTGAGTAAGACATTGTACTAAGCACTGCAGGGAATATATGGCTTTTGCCTTCTAGAGTGTTTTTTTTTTTTAATGTTTATTTTTTATTTATTTATTATTAAAAAAAATTTTTTTTTAACGTTTATTCAATTTTGAGATAGAGAGAGACAGAGCATGAACGGGGGAATGTCAGAGAGAGAGGGAGACACAGAATCTGAAACAGGCTCCAGGCTCTGAGCTGTCAGCACAGAGCCTGACGCGGGGCTGGAACTCACCGACTGCGAGATCATAACCTGAGCCGAAGTCAGATGCCCAACTGACTGAGCCACCCAGACGTCCCTTGTTTGTTTATTTTGAGAGAAAGAGAGCTCAAGTGGGAGAGAGGCAGAGGGAGAGAGAGAGAATCCCAAGCAGGTTCTGTGCTGTGAGTGTGGAGCCCAACGCGGGGCTTGATACCATGACCACGAGATCATGACCCGAGCCAAAATCGAGACTCAGACACTCAACCGACTGAGCTATCCAGGCGCCCAGGAGAGGATTTTCAAGATGTAGCATAGGGAAAGAGCTTTGAAGAGAAATAGGTGAGGGAATGTGGGCATTGCCAGCCAGAATGGTGTTAGCGTTTTGAGTCTTACTGTTGAGGTGGACAGACACATGACTTCCACATGACAGAAGTGTGACTGTCGTCAGGAAAGGTTATATTCTGCTTGACCCTGGGATCTTTAGTAATTGGAAGGGAGGAGAATCTCGGGGGCTAGAGCAGTGGGAGGAGGTTTTGGGAGAAGGTGGAAAGTCAGATGGGCCTTGAAGAATGGGGTAGGATTTTGAGGAGAGGAGTAGAGGGTCAGGCAAAAGGAATAATGTCAGAAACAGGACCCTAGAATCAGCCTATTGTAGAGCTTGAAAGATCTTCTCTGTCAGGATCAGGAAGGTCTTTCCTTGGAGAGGTGGGTAGGCCCCAGAGAACTGGACAGGAAGGAGTTGGGGTGGCAGTTAAGAAAGCCTAGGACAGAGGCCTCCCAGCAGCTCCTTTGTGAGAGAGCAGAACCTGGTTTAGTCTGGGGCGGGACACGCGTGATGGACACACTTTCTGGGCGACTAGACAGGAATTCTAGGCAGCAGCAGCAGGAGAAGAAGCTGCTGTCATCCAGCACCAGGAAGGTCAAAGATCGCCCCTCCCCTCAGTGGAGCATGGTCTTAAGTTAGGCCTTCTGATAATGCTCCTTCTGGAGGTGTCTCTGTCTGTGCCCCCATGCCTTCGACGCTTAATGTCCTCAGATGTCATCCAAATACTAATGTCCAGTGCAGGGGACCCTAGCATGATTGGATCTGGGGTCCCTGGGAATGTGTAAGTTTATGGAAAGGAACAGCATTTTAAAGAGTGAACGTGAGGAGGTCCTTTTATTAGACCACACAAGCCGCTGTTACGTGGAGAAGCTTCTTACATAGGACGCTCAAAAAGCACTTCAGTAAGCTGAGGGTTAGTTTGAAGGGTATTGTTTTTGAGGAGATGGTGGGATGACCAGGTGGAGCCACCTAGAGCCTTGTGGTATGTTCTAAACTTAGTTCACACAGTTCAGAAACTTACAACTAACCTCCCAGATTCTGGTCCCTGCTCACCCTCATTGCAGGGCCAAAGTGGGGAAGTCCTGACGGGAGGCATGAAGGAGGCACACACAGGCCAACCCCTGCCCCGGAAGTAGAGTCTCTTGTAGGACAAGAGCTTTTGTGTTCATTCAGTCAGCAGATCTTCACTGCAGCCTCATCATGTGCCAGACACTGTGCCTGATGGTGGCCAACTGCACAGCCAGGGTCCTGTCCCTTCAGCTCTCTGCCTGCGAGTTGCGATCCCCTGCAGGAGTGATATCACAGTCCTTGGCTGCCACTTTATTTGCAGGGGGGTGGGGTGTATGTTTATTTTTATTCTTTATTTTTATTTCCTTGACAGATAAAGCCACAGACCCAAGCATGTCGGAACAGGATTGGTCAGCTATCCAGAATTTCTGTGACCAGGTGAACACTGATCCCAATGGGTAAGGTGACTTTCACACACATACACACACACCTCAGATAAGGGGGATACGTCAGACTAAGTGCATGTTTTTGTCTCATGGGTCTGTTTTACTTAAGAGAAAAAAGGTAAGGCTCTCTTTCCTTTTTTTTTCCCCTCCGTGATCTGAGAACACTTTTTCCCAAAAGTCATGTTTTTTTGTTTGTTTTTAAACAGAATAGTCCACTTGTAATTGGCAATTATTTGGAAAGAATTTTAGTGTTAGAAGACACTACTGTTGAGGAGACCTCTAAATGTTATGGGTAGGATGTAGCAAGGTTTTGTAGCAATGCAATAGAGATCAGTGTGTTCTCCATAATTTAAATGTCATCTTTCTTAAGAATAAGCAGGAAAAGGGTAAGATTTTGTTGATTTCTGTTCCCAAAGCATCTGGATAGGAACTGAAGAATCAAGTCAGTCATCAGTTGTTTAATCTACGTGTTGCTGAATATTCAGCATTTGGAAATGAGTGAGAAGTTTGATCACACTTTCTGCTCTAGTGTTTATTGAGCATTTGTCATCTGACAGACAGGGTCTATACTGCTCGTGACCTGGTTACATGCAGATCTGGCCCTGGGTGTTCAGCTTGCACTTTTAGAGATGTTAGGGGTGGGTTGGCTATGGGCAGGATGATGTGCTGCTGTGGACGGGAGGAGGACAGCACGTGCTGTCACTAAAAGAAGGGTGGGTAGGGGGTTGGTCTCCTCAGAGGCACGTGGGTGTGCTGGGTGTGAGTCAGTCCACCTCTGCTCTGGGACCTGTGCTTCTGGAAGAGAGGTGACTCGACGGAACATACTCAGCCATACTGGTTGGTTTCTTCCTGTCCGCCCATAGCCCAGGTCTCTCTGTTTTCCTTTATTTTATTTTACTAAAAACTTTTTTTTTTCAATGTTTACTTTTGAGAGAGACAGAGTGTGAGCAGAGGAGGGGCAGAGAGAAAGGGAGACTCAGAATCCAAAGTAGGCTCCAGGCTCTGAGCGGTCAGCACAGAATCCGACATGGGGCTCGAACTCATGAACCGTGAGATCGTGATCTGACCTGAAGTTGGACGCTTAACCGACTGAGCCACCCAGGCGCCTCTCTCTGTTTTCCTTTAGCCCAACCCATGCACCCTGGCTACTGGCCCACAAGATCCAGTCTCCACAAGAGAAAGAAGCTCTTTATGCGTTAACGGTGAGTTTGGCTTGCCCCTTAGTGTAAGCTTGCCTGTCGTGACACTAGAGAGTGCTGGACCCCGGTCGCATTTCAGTGTGGTGGAGAGCATCTAAGAGGGAGTTCTGGGCTCGGGTTGCCCCATCTGAGGTCTGTTTCTAGAGAGCAGCATTGAGCCCGCTGTGTGGGGAGAAGAGAAGGTTTTATTTCCTTTTGTCTTCCAGAGACCAGGGCTGACAAGTTCAAGTGCCACATGTACCAGGGCCTGACAGGTCACATAAATGAGTGAGCCGCGGGGTGAGGACAGAAACACAGGCGAGGGCTGCCATAGCACAGGGCCAGCTGGCTGCTGCCAGGTGTGAGTCTGGGCCCAGAGTTGCTAGAACTTTGTTTTCCAAGAGAAATTAGAAATTCAGATTTTTAGATGAATTCTCTGAATTCATCGATATTTGTGACTAATTTGAAATGTGAAACAGTAGTGTGGACCAGAGAAAATATGTGCAGGCCCATCCTGCCATGCTGGTGTGAGATGAGCTGTGAAGCCAGCAGGCAGCCTTTGGCTGAACAGCCCTTGTGCTTCACATACCAGATTCCTGCCTCTGAGGAGGAGATGATTCTCTAGCCAGTTTCATCTGCCCAAAGGGTCTCCTTAAAAGGTGACGTGGCCTCTGGGTACATGTCACCGAGCTTCTGCCTGGGCACAGACCTGATGGTTACAGTGAGATCAAACAGGTAGCATTTTTTCCTTAGTCTGAAAATGTCACCCTTCCTCAAACTTCAGTGTCCTGTAGTCTTTTTTTTTTTTTAATTTTTTTTTTTAACATTTATTTATTTTTGAGACAGAGGGAGACAGAGCATGAACAGGGAGGGTCAGAGAGAGAGGGAGACACAGAATCTGAAACAGGCTCCAGGCTCTGAGCAGTCAGCACAGAGCCCGACGCGGGGCTCGAACCCACGGACAGTGAGATCGTGACCGGAGCCAAAGTCGGACGCTTAACCGACTGAGCCACCCAGGCACCCCTTCAGTGTCTTTGTAGTCTTGAGAAAACATTCACCATGGTTCCAGCAAATTTTCGTCAGATTTGAGATGAGTCCTGAAGCCGGTGGTTTTCCCTTCTCATGGGGGTCCTGTGTCTGTGCAGGTGCTGGAGATGTGTGTGAACCACTGTGGGGAGAAGTTCCACAACGAGGTGGCTAAATTCCGCTTCCTCAATGAGCTGATCAAAGTGTTGTCCCCAAAGGTGAGCACCGTGGGCTTGGCCCTGTTCCCTGTACTGTACCTACCCCCATCCTTCCACCTCGTGTCCCCTAGAGGTGCCTCTTGTCCAGAGGTAGCCCTGCTTACAGCGGAGCCTGCCAGCCTGTCTCCAGTTTGTGACAGAGCCGAGCGGGGATGTCCTGCACATGACAGCTTTCCTCTTTGTTGGTTCGTAACCTTCAAGGGAGCTTCCCAGGTATAATCTGAAATCGGCCTCTGCACGCAGGGCAGGGAGAGCAGAGAGAGGCCACCCCAGGTTGGTAGGTGGCAGGGTTAATAGGCAGAGGTGTATATAGAGGTCTTAAGTGGATTCAGTCAGGTGTCCTGTGTAGGTGTTGTCCATACCACATCACTGTCTCGCGACTGTCCGTATTCCGAGGACAGCGGAGGGGCTGAGAGATCTTTGATTGCCCAAGTCCAGCTTGTAGGTCAGCTGGTGGTCACCTCTTTTCCGATGGCCTTCCCCAAGCCTCTACAAGGTCTAGGATGCTGGTCACGTTCATCAGCAGTGCTCTGTCTTTGTCCGTGTCTTCACGTTCTCCCTTTAAAGATGGCCTTGCGGTGGTGGCTTGGAGGGGTGAGGAACTCAAGCTTGAGGACAGGTTGTTTTCTTTCTTTCTTTTTCTTTCTTTCTTTCTTTCTTTCTTTCTTTCTTTCTTTCTTTCTTTCTTTCTTTCTTTCTAAAAATTATTTATTTATTTTAAGTTTGTTTATTTTGAGAGAGAGAACAAACATGAGTGGGGAGGAGCAGAGAGAGGGAGAGAGAGAATCCCAAGCAGGCTCCATGCCCAGCGCGGGGTTCGATCTCACAAACTGTGAGATCATGACCTGAGTTGAAATCAGGAGTCAGACTCTCAACAGTTGAGCCACCCAGGAGCCCCTTGAGGACAGGTTTTTTGTTTTTTTTTTTTATGGCAATGGCAAGAGATACCAGGTGTGGCTTTAAGTTTTATGTCCCTTCTTGCCTGTCCTTGGCACCTTTTCTCCTGTCCCCTGTCTTAGCAACACCATTCTCGGGTACCTAACATTGATGGAGCCCTCCTTCACTACTTCTCAGCAATTCTTTGATACCAACTGTGTGTCCTACAATTTAATTCATTTCAGTTCTGCCACTAACTACCCAGAGTTATTACATACCTTACCTGTGAAGGGCTCAGTCCTACCTAGACTGTGCTGCCAACTTCAGATAGCAGATGGGGTCTCAGGTGTCCCCAGGCTACTTCCTCTGCTCTCTGACCAACTGCAGATTCAGGGGTTCCCATGACGCCTTCTACCAGGTTTCATAATTCACTAAAAATACTTACAAGAGGTAGGAAAGCACTATACTTGTTATTACCCTTTTGTTATACAGGATGTAGATGGAAGAGCTGCATAGACCAGGGTCTTGGAGGAAATGGGGAGAAGAGCTTCCCCACCACCCTCCTGGTACATCACGTGTTTTAACCAGGAAGCTCTCCAGACCTCGTTTTACCTGGAGTTATGTAGACATTTTGATTAAATCACTGGCCATGATTGAACTCTTATCTCCAGCCCCCTTCCCTCCTGGGGGTTGGGCTGGGGCTGAAATTTCCAACCCTCTCATCACACGGTGGGCTTTTCTAAAGTGGTCAGTCTCCCTTGAAACTAAGTGCTCACCATGAATGGTTAACATACACTGAGGTGTGGTTCAAGGGGGCTCATTATGAATAACAAAAGATATTCCTGTACCTCAAGAAATTCCAGGGGTTGTTGAAACTGTGCCAGCAACTAGGGACAAAGACCAAATATATTCTTTTAATATTCCATACTTGCCTCCTTCAAAAAATGAGTGTCCCCGGTGGCTCTAATCTAGACCAGTATATGGTGGGTTTAATTTTAGCAGTTCTGGAGGGTGACTCCTTGAAACCCAGAAGGCACCCTGGGGCTGAGTGCCAGGGAGTTTAGCCTCTGTTGCCTCACCTCTCAACCAGCCATGGGCAGCTCGTTTCCCTGGACCTCAGCGGCTACCTCTTTAGTAGTAGCGTGTGCTGGCTGGTCTGCTCCGTCCTTTCCAGCTTTCTAATTCTTTCCTTTTTATTTTCAGTACCTAGGGTCCTGGACCACGGAAAAAGTTAAAGGAAGAGTCATTGAAATACTTTTTAGTTGGACAGTCTGGTTTCCAGAGGATATCAAGATCCGAGATGCTTACCAGATGCTGAAGAAACAAGGTTGGACTCCATCGTTTACATTGCATTTCCTCTTCACAGAAGTATTCTTGCTTTTTTTGGTGAAAACTGGACATTTTGTGTAGGACAGTAGAGACTGAGACAAATAGGTTGTTTTTTTGTTTTAAGATTTTATTTTTACGCAATCTCTGCACCCAACGTGGGGGCTCGAACTCACAACCCCAAGATCAAGAGTCGCGTGCTGTACTGACTGAGTCACCCGGGCATCCCATAAATAATTTTTGATCCCTGGCAATAGACAGACCTTTCCTTCTCGTGGGCAGGAGTTGAGCTGCGTTTGAGACTATTGTTGCTATAGCTACTCTCACTATACCAGATTTTAAGTTCCTACAGTGTTAGCTTGTGTGTAGTGTGGGAGCTGATTTGCTAGAGTTTTCCTCTGTATCTGCTCCATCCAAGCATTAGGTCTTCCTTTTTGCTCTGCACCTCAGAGAGGGTTTTATTCCAGATACTTTCCTAACAGTCAACTGCTATTACTTGTTACCCAGTGCCCGTTAGCCTGGTGGGGGCAGGCACCATCATTCTCCATTCTGTCTAAGCCTCTGTCTTCAGTGGACATTGTGTCCCTGGGTCCCGGCAGGACCTGTTCGTGATCCTGCCCCTCCCCCAGGGCCACAGGGTTTTCTTTACTGTTCCTCAGCTGTAGTAAGTTTTCAGCACTGCTCTAAGAACTCCAGGGCTTATTGTCCTTCCCCAGCAGTTGAAGGTTCTGGAAGGAGAGAGAAGAATTTAGGTGGGACATCAGGCCTTTCCCATTGTCTTTCCAGGAGTGCGGTGAGGGCCCTGGAGAAGAGCCTGTTCCTCTCATGTTACAGGCCTCAGAGGTTGTGTTCTCTTGCTGGCGTATGCCAGCCTGTAAACCATTTAGAAACCATTTAATCTGAATTACTCACATTGGTGTTGCCTTCCCATTTTCCCTCAGATTCCAGGGTGTTTGTTGCCTTGCAGTCTCCACTCTGGTGGATTCAAGAAAAGTGGTAGATTTGTAGCTTGTCCGGGGTCGTGTTGGTCAGTGTTGGAGGAGCAGTTCATGCCTTTCTGTGTCCTGTGCAGAAGCTGGGAGTCTGTAGGGCTCTGTACAGGAGGGAACCTGGATTCAGGATGGACTATCTTTTCCTGTCAAACGTACTCACTGTTTTTATTTATTTATTTATTTACTTATTTATTTAAAGTTTATTTTGTTTAAAAAAATTTTTAAAGTTTACTTTTGAGAGAGAGAGAGAGAGAGCATGCACACGCGAGAGAGCACAAGTTGGGGAGGGTCAGAGAGGGAGACACAAAATCTAAAGCAGGCTCCTAGCTGTCAGCACAGAGCCCGACGTGGGGCTTGAACTCAGGAACCATGAGATCATGACCTGAGCCAAAGTTGGACGCTTAACTGACTGAGCCACCCAGGCACCCAAAAGTTTATTTATTTTGAGATTGAGACAGAGACAGAGAGAGAGGAATGAACCCAAGTGGGGGACGGGCAGAGGGAGAGAGAATCTCATCCAGGCTCTGTGCTGTCAGCACGGAGCTGGATGTAGGGCTCGATCTCATGAATTGTGAATTCATGACATGAACTAAAATCCAGAGTCGGATGCTTAACCAACTGAGCCACCCAGGTGCCCCTGTAGTCGCTGTTTTTAGAAGTGTCATGGATCCTACAGTAATTTCTGGGCCCTGGGAGGTTTATGTACTTGCATACAATGATCAGTATTTTTTATAGCATGATGCCCATGGCCTACTAGCCCTAGGGTCTGGCTCTGTTCTCACTTAGTTGGCTCTGATGCCCCTGTCTTTGTGCTCCTTCCTTGGAGTCTCCTGAGGGAGGATGCAGAGCCTTGGTCATACCCTGGGTGTATTCCTTTAAGGTCATTGACAGTGTTTTCCCAGTGGGACATCAGGAACTGGGGGTTTCTAGACTTTATGTGAAGTCAGTGGGTACCCATACCCATATCGTAACTTTATGAATTGCGTGTTTTAGGGATTGTAAAGCAAGACCCTAAACTACCAGTGGATAAAATTTTGCCTCCACCTTCTCCCTGGCCCAAGAGCTCTATCTTTGATGCTGATGAAGAAAAGTCCAAGGTAAGGAGCCCCTCCCTGACCTTGGTGACTGACCTGAATCTGATCGGACCCCTTCCTGTAGAGACTCTCCTGAAATATCCCCTGGAATGTGCTCTGATCCCTGAACCAAAGTGTGGGGGAATGTGGGGAGGTGCATTAGTGAGTTCTCTCTGGAGTGGGCTCTTAGAATAAGGTGACATAAGGTCTGGATGTTTTCTTCATGGATGGGCCACATAGTAAAGCCACGTTCTTTGTGCCCTCCACCTTATCTGTGCAAGCATTCCCGAGGGAGACAAGGTACAAAAGGATGACCCAAGTGGGCAGTGTGGATGATTAGTCGTATCCAGCGTATGTGTGGTATTAGGGGAAGATGGTGGAAAGAATTGGTTACATGTTGGCTCAGCTCTTTTTCTTTAGTGCCAGTAAGCCTGGTGCCACCCGTTTTCCTTCTGCCACTGCCTCCCATAATTTGTTTCTCCTCAGACATCAGTAAGGAGTGGGACAAAGACCTAGGAATAGCGTCAGAGTGCCTCTGAATGGGGAGAGGGCCCTGGAGCAGTGGTGGTGCTTTTGGTGATTACTGTTCTCAGTCACACACAAGGTCTGGGAAATGTAGTACCAGGAAAGCTTCAGGCCGTGTGTGAGTCCGTAGTACGTGCTGCCTTCTCACTGCACCCCTCAGCTGTGCCCTTCCCTTGGACTTAGATGTTCAGTGGCCATGAGGTCAGAACAAGCAGGGCCAGGTTCTGGGCTGCCTTTCTCTTTGGCCTTTCTCCTACTGATGCCTTACAGTTGCAGAGGGGGGAAGACGAAGGATGGCACAGACTTTGGAGAAAGATAGAATCCTGTGTCACCTCGGGCAAGCTGCTTATACACTCTGGGCATCAGTACAGCCATCTTTAGTGCCATCAGGGACGACCGAGTGACTCCCACGTCCAAGGCGTTTTGCTGGGCATGGGGAGTAAAGTGAACAAGATCACCGAGGTCTGTCACATCACAGAGTACGTGGCCCAGGACAGCCTCAGTGCTAGTGATATTTTGGGCCAGATCGTTTTCTTACTGGGGGCTGTTCCTGTTCACTGTAGGAAGTTTATAGTATCCTGGCCTCTACTCACTGGATGCGTCTCCAGATTTTGCCAGATGTCTCCGGGGGATATAATCCTCCACCCTCCTGCCCCATTGAAAACCTGTGGTTTGTGGGAATAGTCCTAATCCCTACATGGTGTCATTGTGAGCATTTGGTAAGATGATGCTTGTAAAGTAAGGAGGTGTTGTTCCTGTTCTCTTGTTGCTGCCTCTACTAGTCTGGGCCGTTTGCCACAGAGGGAAGTGGTTTCACCTGTTCTTTTTGTTCATTCTTCAGCTTCTGACGAGGCTTCTGAAGAGCAATCACCCTGAGGATCTTCAGGCTGCAAACAGGCTGATCAAGAATTTGGTCAAGGAGGTGGGCGTCTTTCCACTGGGTTCTGCAGAAACAGCATTTGACACACGTGTATGTGCATGAGGGCATAGGTGCCCAATTGGACTGGAAAAAGGATGGGCTCTGGGCCCAAAACTGGGGCACAGCCACGGGGTCCCTGAAGGGCAAGATGGTGACTGGAAGCAGAAACCATGCAGGGTACTTCCCAAGTACATTTGTCCAAGGGCCCAAAGCATTTCGTAGACCCTGGTTTCTGTCCCAGTGACAGAAAGTCTATTTGGGAATCTGTTTTTCGGAGGGATTGAGGCTGGTGGTACAAAGCTGCAGATTGCCCTGTCCCTGGACTGCATTGCCTTTCACAGGAATTCTCGGCCCAGTGAGTTTTCTTCGCCCACTGAGGGAACACTCCCGCCTACTCACTGTGTTAGTGACTTGCCTGAGCTCGCCAGCACAGTGCCTCTTTTCCCGTCCCTCATTCAGGCTTTATCCAAGGTTTCTGCTCCTTCACTTCCATCCTCTCTCTCCCGAAAGGAACAAGAGAAATCAGAGAAGGTGTCCAAGAGAGTCAGTGCTGTGGAGGAGGTACGGAGTCATGTGAAGGTGCTGCAGGAAATGCTAAGCGTGTACCGCAGGCCGGGGCAGGCCCCACCAGACCAGGAGGCCTTGCAGGTAAAAAGTAAATTCAAGTATAACGGAGTGTAATTGACATACTAGAAATTTGGCATGTTTTGACACGTGAATGTCCATGAAGGCATCATCATAATCAGGATAGTAAACATGTCCCTAAACCCCATCACCCCCCCGCCCCTGCCCCGAATTTCCTCATGCCCCTTGGTGATCCCTCTCTTCCTTTCTTCCCTGTCTCCCTATCCTTAATTTATATTTTCTAGAGTTTTGTATGAATGGAATGATAAAATTTTTCTTTCTTTTTTTCTTTCTCTTTCTTTCCCTCCCGGCTTCTCCCTCTTGGCGTAATTGAGATCCATTCATGGCGTGTGTATTGATCGCTTGCTTTTTATTGCTGAGTGGTATTACATTGTATGCATGTATTACAATATGTCTCTCCATCTGTTGATGGCTATTTGGGTGTTTCCAGCTTTGGGTGATTATGAATTAAGCTGCTATAAACAGTTGTTTATAGTTGTGTACAGGATTCTGCATAAACATACATTTTCCTTGGGTACATGCCGCCTAGGTGTGGGATTGCTGGGTCATATGCTAAGTGTATAGTTAACTTTGGAAAATAGTTGGCCAGTTTCTTGAAAAGTGGTTGTACCATTTTATGTTCCTAACAGCGTTGCTTAGAGTTCCAGTTCCATCACGTCCTACACATCTTGAGGGTTTTTTTTTTTTATAACACCTTTATTGAGAATTTATATATCTTAAAAGCAGCTATCAACACTAACTAGAAGATTTTAATCAGCCCTAAAAGAAATCCAGTACCCATAGCAGTCACTCTCCACCCCCACGCCCAGCCTCCCCAGCTCCTGACATCCACTAATCTGCTCTGGGTCTGTAGATTTGCCTATTGGGACATTTTGTGTAAATTGAATCCTACAGAATGTGGTCTTCTGAGCCTGGCTGCTTTCACTTAATGTCTTGGAGGTTTATCCATCTTGTAGGATGTATCAAAACTTCATTCCTTTTTATGGCTGAATAACATTCCATTGTATGGCTAGCTCGCATTTTGTCCATTCATCAGTTGAGCATTTGGGTTTCCACTTGGGCTGTGACAAATGCTGTGAACATTCGTATAGAAGTGTTTTTTGTAAAATGTAAACTTAATTTTCTTGAGCGTATATATATCTAGGACTGGAACTGCTGGATCATATGGTGGTTCCGTTTAACTTTCTGAGCAACGGCCAAACTGTTTGCTAAATCATTGGACCGTTTTATAATCCTACCAGCAACGTGTGAGAGTTCAAGTTTTCCACATGCTGCCAACACTTGTTATTGTCTGTCTTTTTCATAATAGTTATCCTGGTGGGTGTAAAGTGGCACCTCACTGTGGCTTGGAAATGTATTTCCCTGATAGTTTAAGTTGAGCTTCCTTTCCTGTGTCTGTTGGCCACCTGTGTATCATCTTGTCTATAGAAATGTCTGTTCATATCCTTTGCCCAGTTTTTTTAACTTTTTTTCTTTTTTGAGAGAGAGACAGAGTGCGAGCAGGGGAGGGGCAGAGAGAGAGAGAGAGAGAGAGAGGGAGACACAGAATCCAAAGCAGGTTCTAGGCTCCGAGGTGTTAGCACAGTGCCTGACGTGGGACTCGAACTCATGTACCGTGAGATCATGACCTGAGCCGAAGCCAGACTGTTAACTGACTGAGCCCCCCGGCGTCCCTGCCCAGTTTTTCATGGGGTTGTCTCCTTATTTTTGAGTTATAAGTGTTCTTTATATATCCTGGGTACCATTCCTTGGTCACACAGTTTTCTCCCATTAGGTGGGTTGTCTTTTCACTGTCTGGACAGTGTCTTTTGAAGCAAAAGTGTTTTTTGTTTGTTTTTTTAATTTTGAGACAGAGACAGCATGAACGGGGGAGGGTCAGAGAGAGAGGGAGACAGAATCCGAAACAGGCTCCAGGCTCTGAGCTGTCAGCACAGAGCCTGACGTGGGGCTTGAACTCACGGACTGCGAGATCATGACGTGAGCCAAAGTCGGACGCTTAATCGACTGAGCCACCCAGGCGCCCCAAGAAGCAAAAGTTTTTAATTTTGAAGTTCAATTTATCTCTTTTCTTTTGTTGCTGATGCTTTTGGTGTTCTAGCTGAGCCACTGCAGCCTGGTGCAGACAGATGGCGGTGGCACTGAAATGCTGTCCCAACCTGCCACTCTTAGTCTGTCCTTGGAGCTCTGCTTTCTCCAGCCTTCTGCTAGCTACATTTGTCTTCTCTCTCTGCGTTCCAGCTTTTTATGCCTCTCTGCCCAGGAGCAGCAGCCTTCATGTGGTACCTTAGTTTCCCTGTCCTTCCATTTCACAGGGTTCGCAGAAACAACTAGTATCTTTCCTAATTCCAGATTCCTGAGAGAAACCTCTTTGTCCGGCACGGCTCCTGTATCTATCCCAGGTCAATCAACCTACCTACATCCAGGATTGGATGGAATTACAGAGAGGGTCATGCTGGCCTTTTGTGGCCAGAGGGGACAGTTCTCAGAAGGATTAGTGGGCTTGGGCCAGGCAGACACTCCAAAGCCAGTCCCCTGTGGTGAGTTGGCTCCAAAGTCCCTCTGGAAGGTTGGCCTGCTGGGCTTCTAAATAGTACAACTCCCCCCCCCTCTCCCTCCCCCAGGGTGATAACCAGCTAGGAGACAGTAGAGACTTGGCAGGAGACAAAACTTCATCTTTATAATGGGTAAAGCCCATTTGGAAAAAGTGGCACGGAAGTGTTGGCAAGTGGCTTCCTGATGCTGAACCTTAATCAGGCAGGTCTGCCTACCACCTGAGATGATGCTGGCACACCACTCTTCTCCTCGCAAGGGGCTTCCTTCTCTAAAACATAAAGCTGGTAGGAGCAGAGCCCAGTGTTGGCTTCCGTCTGGGCAGCTGGGTCTCAGGAGCAAAGCAGGAGGAAGGGGCTCCGTCCTGCTTGTCTCCTAGACTCCCCTATCAGATATGTCCTTTCACAGCTTGGGGAAGGGAGCACTACTGTGAGGGAGGACTCGTGTGTTCACTGAGCTCCCTTGCAAGGAGGGAAGCCTCACACGTGCAGAGGCTGCGTGTCCTCCTCAACACGTGGCGTGTGGGGGGTGCAGTTGTCCAGAGCACTCTCCCTGGGAGGAGGAGAATGAGCTTGCCCAGATGGTCCTGGTGGGGAATGAGGTTTAGCTCTGGGAGAGCCTGCAGTGGGAGTCCGGGGACATTGTTGGCGAGGGAAGTTGGATGGGGAGTTTGGATATTAGTTTTAAAGCAGGGTAGTCACGGAGGGCTTCCATATGGAGTCACCCCATTGTTAAAGCTCTTCTGGGAGCTTGGAGAAGAGATAATGCCATACACACTCAGAACGTGGATTCTTTTCTGAGGTCTTTACCCTTTTTAGTGAGTTTACAAATTCGTGTAACCGTAACCCAAACTTTTTCTGACACTATAGTGGCCACGCCACTTCAAACCTGCAGTCGTGCATTTGGGACAGCCTAAGAATTCTGCAGCCCCAGACTCTGCTGTTTGTTTACTGGGGGCACCTAGGGCCTTGCTGTGGGCCCTTGTTGTGTGTGGTGAAACCAAGCTCTGTTCACTCAGGTCGTGTACGAACGGTGTGAAAAGCTGCGGCCCACCCTGTTCCGGCTGGCGAGTGACACCACAGATGACGATGACGCACTCGGTAATGCGGTTCTGTGTCTCTAGGCACAGACGGTACACCAGAGGCAGAACAGACGTGTTCCTTACTGCGGGGCTGCAGTGGTGCCAGAAACAAGACAGGATGGACTTTAGGTTTTATGGAAGTTGGGCTTTGGAAGGGTATGTCCTGTGTTGGCTTCGAAGCGATTCCCAGGAAAGCCTAGGCTTGAGCAAGCAACCGTCAGCAGGTTTGAAAGAAGAGGTGGAAACGTGCCCTGTAGGTGGGGCAAGAGGGCGATGCTAGAAGGAAGGCTCAGGTCCACAGAAGTCTGGGAAACAGCAGCATCTTGAAGGTTTCACCGACCTGAGTTGGTGGGCTGGGTAGCCAACCTAAATGAGGCAGGCTGGTGAGGAGCAGAAGGGATAATGGTAGAGACAGTGGAGAA
Organism: Lynx rufus; assembly: GCF_022079265.1. Classification (NCBI taxonomy): domain Eukaryota; kingdom Metazoa; phylum Chordata; class Mammalia; order Carnivora; family Felidae; genus Lynx; species Lynx rufus. The sequence continues at coordinate 6,427,994 of NW_025814838.1, forward strand.
TTTCAGTACCTGTGCAAAGGTATTAAAACATCTTACACTTTTTATTATGGAAAATTGCAGAACATGAAAGGGAAATAGTAGGATAAGTCCTATGTGCTTTTCACCTATTGTTAACAATTAACAGCTCATGGCCCATCTTTTTTCATCTTGTTCATGTGTACTGCTCTCTCCCTGCCCCAAACCTATTCTCATTGAAGCAAATTCCAAACATTTTAAGGTGATCAACTATTCAGTGTTCGGATTTCCCTGGGCATTTCTCTCTCTAGCATCTCTTGCTAACTTCCCCACATTTCTTGTTCAAATTTTTGTTTGTGTGTTTAGTTTCGGGGAGGGGCAGAGAGAGAGGGAGACAGAGAATCTGCAGCAGGCTCCCCACTGTCAGTGCAAAACCTGACATGGGGCTTGAACTCACTCACAAACTGTGAGATCATGACCTGAGCTGAAGTTGGACACCCAACCGACTGAGCCACTCAGGTGCCTCTTGTTTCTTCTAAATCAGACTTAGAAGGGCACCTGGGTGGTTCAGTGGGTTGGGCGACCGACTTCACTCAGGTCATGATCTCACGGATCGTGAGTTGGAGCCCCACATCGGGCTCTGTGCTGACAGTTTGGAGCCTGCTTCGGATTCTGTGTCTCCCTCTCTCTGCCTCTCCCCACTCGCGTTCTGTCTCTCTCCTTCAGAAGTAAATAAACATTAAAAAACATAAAAAGACAAATAAATAAATCAGACTCAGAAAAGCCATACTTTGTAGTTGGTGATATTTCTAGAGTCTTTTTTTTTTAGAAATTACACTTTAAAAATTTCTTTTAATTAAAAAAAATTTTTTTTAACATTTATTTTATTTTTGAGAGAGAGAAGGAGACAGAGTGTGAATGGCGGAGGGGCACACACACACAGGATCCAAAGCAGGCTCCAGGCTCCAAGCTGTCAGCACAGAGCCCGACACAGGGCTTAAACCCATGAACCATGAGATCATGACCTAAGCTGAAGTTGGATGCTTAACCAATTGAGCCATCCAGGCACCCCCCGCTTTGGTCTTTTTTTTTTTTTTCTCTTTTACATTCATTTTTGAGAGAGCGAGAGAGAGCACAAGTGGGGGAGGGGCAGAGAGAGAAGGAGACACAGAGTCTGAAGCAGGCTCCAGGCTCTGAGCTATCAAGCACAGAACCGATTGCGGGGGGCTGAACTCATAAACCGTGAGATAATGACCTGAGCCAAAGTCGGACACTTAACCGACTGAGCCACACAGGTGCCCCATTTTGGTCTTTTTTTTTTTTCTTTTTATTCTTTGTCTCTTTCTTGTTTTTTATGTTTAAAAACAATTTTTTTTTAGTGTTTATTTTGAAGGAGAGAGAGCGTGAGCAGGGAAGGGGTGGAGAGAGAGAGGGAGACACAGAATCCGAGTCAGGTTCCAGGTTCTGAGCTGTTAGCACAGAGCCTGATGCAGGGCTCCCAGCTCATGAGCTGTGAGATGATGACCTGAGCTGAAGTTGGATGCTTCACCAACTGAGCCACCCAGGCGCCCCTCATCCAGTCTTTGTTTAAATTTTTTTATTTTTTTAATAGATAGCCCCTCCATTCTTTGTCTCTTTCTTGTTTCTTACATGAAGAGCATGTTCTTTGACCTATAGAATTTTTCTGGGCCTTGGTTTTCTGATGGCATTCTCCATGACATTTAATATGTTTTTCTGTATCTGGTACTTCTTATGAATTCCTGATACATCTTTTTTTAAAGTTTTTGTTTTTTAATTATTTATTTTGAGAGAGTGAGTGAGCAAGAGGGGCAGAGAGGGAGGGAGAGAGAGTATCACAAGCAGGCTCCATACGGTCAGCACAGAGCCCGATGTGGGACTCGAACTCACGAACTGTGAGATCATGATCTGAGCTGAAACCAAGAGTCAGATGCTTAACCGACTGAGCCACCCAAGCACCCCAAATTCCTAATATTCATGATAAATTGGATGGGGGCTTGAGTAGATGCAGGTTCACTTGGAGGGGCTGGGGAGCAAGAACACTTCATGGGTGGTTTTCAAGAGGCCTGTGGTTTTGGTCGTCTCTTTGTTATTATTGTCTAAACCCATCATTTTCTCTGATTGGAGTGAGCTGAAAGACAGTCAAATTTAAATTTTTAAACAACTTGTACATGCAAAATAAAACATTTTGCCACGTGAATTTAACCCCTTGTCAGTTTGCAGCCCCTGTCCACAGTTAAGAAAAATGGCAGGAAATAGTTGGTCACTCCTGAGAATCAGCAGTCTAGCTCTGTGGCCCGAAGTGTTACATGTAGCCCCAACCCTGCTGCCAGTTCTTTTTCTGTCTCTCAGGAGACACTGTTTAGTAGACTGAAATGCTTATGAGTTTTTGAAATCCAGTGTGTATTTTATACTTACGACATTTCAATTTGTATGCCAAGTGTTCATCAGTAATACTTGATCTCTATTTAGACTCTATGAAATTTACAGGTGCAAATGTAGATTCATGTACCAATTTGTTCCCTATACACTTAAAAGCTTTCCAATAACTGAATAAAGTACCAATAAAACTCTTTTAATATTCATATCCACACTGACAAAACCATTTCAGTTTTTAATTTTAATTAAAATTAAAGTTTTAGAAAAAATAAAGTTTTAGGGTGCCTGGGTGACTCCGTTGGTTAAGCATCCGACTTTTTTTTTTTTTTTCTTTTTAGTGATTATTTTTGAGAAACCACATGTGTGAGTGGGGAAGGGGCAGAGGGAGGGAGACAGAGGCTCCAAAGCAGGCTCCATGCTGATGGCAAAGAGCCTGATGTGGGGCTTAAACTCATGAACTGTGAGATCATGACCTGGACCAAAGTTGGACACTCAACTGGTTGAGCTACCCAGGTGCCCTGAGCATCTGACTCTTGGTTTGGGCTAAGGTCATGATCTCATGGTTTTTGAGATCAAGCCCCATGTTGGGTTCTGTGCTGACAGTGCAGAGCCTGCTTGGGATTCTCTCCCCCTCTCTGCCACTCCCTTGCACATGCGTGCACACATGCTTGCTCTCTTAAAATAAATAAATAAACTTAAAAAAATAAAATTAAAGTTTTATTTCATACACAGTGCTCATCACCAAAAAAAAAAAAAAAGAAAAAAAATTAAAGTTGCAATTCCTTAGTCGAAAGAATCATGTTTCAGTCATGTTGGCAGTTATGTTGTATGGTATTGGGAAAGGAGGTGAAGAAATTTGGTTCCTCCTGCATCTTGAGAACTAGAAGTGTTGGGGTTCAGGGATTGAGCACCTAGGTCTGCTAGGGGCCTTAGCACAGGGTCTGGGGGCAGGGGTATGGCTGTACTGAACCTGGTGAAGCCATGGGTGGCTGCTTTGTGGAATGACTTAAAAAAGACTGAGACTGTTGGTAACTAAACCAGGGGGACTATCCTCTTTCCTCCTCCAGCTGAGATTCTCCAGGCAAATGACCTCCTCACCCAGGGAGTTCTGCTGTACAAACAAGTGATGGAGGGCCGTGTCATCTTTGGGAACACAGTGACCAGCTCGGTGGGAGACCTACCTGTCTCCAAAGGTATGCTTTCTGCCTTGACATCCTGCAGATCCTGGAGAAGAACTGGATCCTCAGAATATTCTGGGTTATGGTATAGAAATGAGAGGCCTTGCCCTTTTTTCCCTTTCCTTTGAGAGTTGGATTTACATCGCCAGCCCCTGCCACCTGTGCCATCACAAAGTGACTGGCAGGCTGGACCCTCACTTTGGCTATCCACAGAAGCAGATGGCTACATTGCACCCAGGTCATAAATGCTTATTTATAAGAGCTAGAGACCAAAATAATGATCTTCTTCAGTGGTCCCTAGCAGGCTAGGCTAGCTGCGTCAGAATCATCCGGAATACTGGCTGAAATGCAGATTCTTAGGTCCCCAGCTGGGACCTGCTGAATCAAGCCTGCTTAGAGCTTGGCTGGGAGTGGGGATGGGGGTGTTTTTATCAAGCGCTCCAGTGATGCTGATTATCTGTGTTCAGAAGGGCTGTTGCTGGCCAGGGTGAATGGACCATCAGCGGAGGACACGGACTGCTGTGGGTAGGAACGCGGTCCTCTGGCTGCTTCCTATTCTACAGGCCAGCTCAGGCTGTACATGAAGCCATTCAGCGGAAGTGCATTGAGTGGGGTGACGTGATGTCTTTTGATCGGGAGGAGGCCCGTGGGAAGCTGACAGGCATTAAGTGGACTCTTTGCTCTCGTTCTGATATATTTTCCTAACTGTTTTCGTAGTCTTTCAGAATCCAGCAGGCTGCATGAAGAACTGCCCTCTGATCGACTTGGAGGTGGACAGCGGATCTGAGCAGGCTGGGACTGTGGCACCATCTTTGCTTCACCAGGACCTGGCAGCCTTAGGTGAGGGAGGGTGTTTAGGGGGAGCAGGCACAGAGACTGGTCCTGACTCCCAGGGAGAGCGAGTCAGCTGGTCCTCCTTGGGGAGAATATGCCTGTTTTCAGAGGGAATTGGGTATACAGTGCCCGCCCCCCCCCCCCCTTTTATCCACGGCTCCAGTTCCCCGCGGTCTGGAAGCAGATGATCCTACTCCTGATACATGGTCAGGAGGTCAGTAGTAGCCTAGAGCTACATCACAGGCCTATGTCATTCACCTCACTTCATCTCATCACGTAGGCATTTTATCATCTCCCATCACAAGAAGACGAAGGGTGAGTACAGTATAATAAATTTCGAGAGAGAGACCACATTCACATAACTCTTACTACTGTACATTGCTATTCTATTTCGTTATCTTACTGTGTCTGATTTATAAATTGAACTGAATCACAGGTATGTTTGTGTGGGGAAAAAACATGGTATATGTAGGGATCGGTACTCTTCGCCTTTTCAAACATCCACCAGGGGTCTTAGAACATCTTCCCGAATGAATAAGGTGGGGACTCCTGTCCTGGGAAGTTCAGACAGGTCGTCTTTGCATTTAATCTCAGATTTGCCATGAATGAATTGGATGATTTTAGGTAATCTGCTTCGCCTAGGCTTTTCTAAATGTCTTAGAAAGGGTGAACATGACTTCGATCTCCAGCTGCTGTCAGATAGAGTTACTGGTGTGCATCTTTCTGTTTCTTCCTTACAGGACTCAGTGATGCTCCAGTTGCTGACAAGGTAAGGCATCTCTTCCTAGGGACTGGAGGGGAGGTCCCTAAACCTACCTTCACGAGAGCAGTGCTGCCTGGGCATGGGGGAAGGGGCTACAGCATAGCCTGGTGGCGATTGTGGACTTGGAGGTCCAAAGCCTCATCCTTGCCTGTACTGTCTGGCTTGGACCTCCAAAGAGACATGTTTTTCCCTCTCCTTATACTCCTCCTCCCTTTAGCAGTATCCAGGTTCCAGTTTACTGAAGGTCTGATCAGGAGTTGTATGTTCTCTTGCCCTTTCTTTCTCCTGCCCCAGGACATGTTGTAAGCATGGTGTCACCATGGCTCATGATCATTCATACTCTGGCCTTATTTTAGCCATTCCTGGTTTGACAGGTTGCCGGTCAGAATTGCTGTGAGGAAAAGAGGAATCCCACTGCCAGCACACTGCCGGGTGGTGGTGTTCAGAGCCCTTCTGCAGAAAAGAACTTGCTGGATCTCCTCTCCCCACAGCCATGTCCAGGGCCTCTGTGAGTCTTGTGGGCAAGGACAGTAGAAGAGTGGCTCCCATGTGCACTTCATGTTCCTTCCATGGGGCCGGGTCAGAGGGCAGGGTTAGCGTGCCAGAATACGGGGACGATACTTGAAGACGGCCAGGGACCTCCCTCCCTGGAAGGGCTTCTTCCTTTCTGCCAAGTGTTCAACATGTACTTTTCCCCTTGTCCTTTGACTCCCTATCCTAGTCAGAGGAAAAGACATAGTTTGGTCAGGAGCTCCGAAAAGGGGGTTGGTTTAAGGTGTAGCAGCAGTAGATGCTGCTGCTGATGATTTTGGTGTTCATGGGCTCTCCCCCCCCCCCCCCCAATTTCAGTGTAATTTGAAGTTGAGCAAAATTTGATCATTAGGCAAATAGATAATGTAGGAAGTCTCAAAAATCACTGCCTAAAGACAATATCGAATGCTCCTTTTTTGCTTCTCTCTCTATGCGTGTAGTAACGCAGCATGTTGTTTGTTTTTACACAAATGGGCTCATAATTGACAACCTGTCCTCCAGTGCGGTTTTTTTCATGTCACATCTTTGGTACATGTGCATATCAACTTATATAACTTTGGCTCATTCTTATAGTTTAATAATTCACGTGCATACAGTGTACACATATTTAGTCATTTCCCTCTTGCGGGTATTTACACAGCTTTCTGTTTGGAGGCACTTGGAATGCTTTTGTAGTACAGATTCCTAGAACTAGAGGTGCTCTAGGGTGTGGATGCAAACACACGGACAGGCTGGTTTGCCTCTGCAAAGGTTGGAGCGGTTTGCCTTCTTGCAGATGGCCTGAGTGCGTCCGTGTCCACGGTAGAGGCACAGGGCCCGGGTGGCAACAGAGATGTGCTGGGCGTTCATTCTTGTTTGCACCCCTGGAGGGTTTCCTTCCATTTATTCCTAACCATTCAACTGGGGGCCAGTAGTCTTCCTGATTTGGGTGGGCTGCTTCTGTCTGGACTGGAGTTTTCATTTTGTAGTAAAAATTTTGCAATCTGCATTCCCAATGGACAAAGTCATGAAGTGTGAATGAAGAGGTCAGTGTAAAATTGGAATTCTCCTCTTCGCAGCTCTTGTTACTCTGGTGATCACGTACAAGAAAGGTAACCTGACTGAGCGGCTTGTTGTCAGAGGCTGCCTGACAGCTGCAACCTTGATTATCTTAATAACATCTTTAGTTTATTGGGTCCTTATTACGTGCACACAGCCCACTAAGTGTTTTTCATACATTTTCTCATTTAATTCTGATAACAGCCCCATGAAGTAGATGCTAAATTATTTCCATTTTACGGATGAGAAGACTGAAGCACAGGTTAAATTCCATGCCTAGAGTCCTATTTCTCTAAAATACACACAGACACACATATTATCTTGTTTTTCCCCTTCCTTAACCCCATTCTTCAGATTCCCGGAATTGTCTACAATTTTTGCTAGTCTTGATACATTTTTTTTTTTTTTTTTTTAATTTCTTGGCAGGAATTATGTTCCACAGAAGAGTATCCCTAAGGAAGTGCCCCCTGGCACTAAGTCCTCTCCAGGTTGGTCCTGGGAAGCTGGCCCATTGTCTTCTTCCCCATCCTCCCAGAATACACCTCTGGCTCAAGTGTTTGTCCCTTTGGAGTCTGTTAAACCCAGTAAGTACAATTTCACCGCCCCGCCCCTTGCTATTAGATGGCCAGCTTTATCTGCTGTGAATTGGCAGGAGGTGGCTCTGAAACTGGGGAAGTTGAGTGGTAGAGATAAGGCCTGGGGGCAGAGTTAGGTAAGGAAGTGGCTTCATAGTCTCTTTACCTATTATTTGTCATAAAGATTTCTCTGTCTTGGGACTGACTAATCACTAAAGGTGAAGGCTATTGGCAGGCAGAATCTAACTAGGGGGCTTGATTCTATTTATAGACCTGGTGCTCACTCATTGGGAATTCAAGAAGGGAATGTCAAGTGTGGCAGAAATAACTCCAAAAAGGTGGGATTAGTAGGAAAGGAAGGACTTGGCTGGTGGTCCTCTTCCATTAGGGGTCCTCATTAGAGCAGGAGAGCAGAGGTTACCTCCTTACAAAGGAAAGGAACAGCAGGCCCAGTAAGTAAGGTGGCTGCATAGGGTCAGCACACTGGCATGTGAGCAGGAGACACCCAGTGTCTTTAGAATAACAGCGCAGGCCCTTCTCTCTGGGCACATGGCTCTCCTGTGGCTCAGTGTGCTGGGGTCAGATTGCAAAGAGCCCTGGATACAGGCATAGGAATTTAAACAGTTGGTAAGCCCTTCCAAGACTTACTTTAACTTAAAAATAATACATGTTCAATGTTAGTTTCCTGATTCTGGTCATTGTACTGTGGTTATGTAAAATGTTAACATATGGGAATTCTTTGTGTTTTGTAACATTTTGTAAATCTGAAACTATTACAAAAGAATGTCTAAAAAATTAAAAGTGAGAAAATACATATTCAATGTAGAAATTTCAGAAAAAATAGAGAAAATGAAATCGTACTGTTCACCCGGAAACGGAAGTTCTATTCATACCTTAATGTATTTTCTTGTTTTAGCCATGTACATATATATTCTTAATAAATTGGCACCACAGTATATATAGACTGTTTTACAGCCTGCATTATTACCATAAGCCATAGCGTTTTTTCATGCTCTCGATTGTTCTTCAAAACCTTTATTTATTTAGAGAGCATGCACAAATGTGCGAGAGCTGGGGAGAGGGCAGAGGGAGAGAAAGAGCATCTTAAGCAGGCTCCTCATTCAGCGCAGAGCCCGACACAGGGCTTGATCTCATGACCGTGAGATCACAACCTGAGTGGAAGTCAAGAGTTGGACGCTCAACTGACTGCACCACCCAGGCCACTCAAAACCTTTATTTTTTTAAATGTTATCATACATACATATAATCATGGTACCATAATTCAGCTTTTGAATTCTTTTCTGAAGGATAATTTTTATTTCTAGTTGTGTTGTTTTTGGTTGTTTGCTGTTAAAAACAGTGCTACAACGAACATCTTTGGACACGCATTGTTTTAAATTTTCCTGATTAGTTCATTAGGATATATTCTTTGAAATGTGGGTGTAGACATCTAAAATTTTGTTCTGCATAACCAAGATCCCTCCAGAAAGGTTGCCTCTTTCCCCCTAGCCTCAAGAATGTTTTCAGTCTTTTAAATCTTTGATAGTCTCATTTTTAAACTATAGAACATGCATTTTGATGAGTGATGTTTGGCATGAGGTAAAGATCTTTCATTAAAAAAATTTTTTACAGGGGAGCCTGGGTGGTTCAGTCGGTTAAGCATCCGACTTCTGCTCAGGTCAAGATCTGATGGTCCATGGGTTCGAGCCGTGTTGGGCTCTGTGCTGACAACTCAGAGCCTGGAGCCTGCTTTGGATTCTGTGTCTCCCTCTCTCTTCCCCCCCCCCCACTTGTTCGTCCTCCCTCCCTCTCTCTCTCTCTCTCTCTCTCTCTCTCTCTCTCTCTCTCAAAATAAATAAACATTAAAAAAATTTTTTTCCAGGTTAGATAGTTGTCTGCCACTTGGTGAATCAGTCACTGATTTTGAAACAGATGCTCTAACATGTTAAATTCCCCTTTTGGGTCTGTTGTGCATTCTTTGTTTTACATTTCTCTCAGTTTTGTGCTTTTGAGTATTTATGGATGCAAATAGCCCTTACTCCCTGTCTTTAAATGGATAGACTCCTGAATTTACCCCCTCCCCTCCATTTGCTTTAGAATCAATTCTTAATGGAATTTTAAAAATCCCGTTAGGATTTCCATTGGAATGTGATTAAACCTACTGATTTGAAGAAATCTGCATCTTTACAGTTTTGTAAAATTAAATGTAAGAAGCGTGTGTGTATGTAGTCATACAAAAGAGATGAGGAGGAAATAGGCCCAAATGTTATTAGCAATGCTTATTTCTGGGTAGAAATAATGGTGGGTTTTTTTTTTTTAATTATTTCATTCTTTATGATATTCTGTATTTTCTCTAGTGTTCTTACAGTATTTTAGTCTATCTCCTTCAAAAAAGTTCTTTTTTTTTTTTTTCCAACTGGTAATGAGCTTCAGATGTCTGGATGGTGGGAGAGATCAGTTTGACGGGCTCTAGGAATCCAGCTAGAAGTAGTGAGGGCTGGGTTGTGGCTCCACAGAAAGCTTGGGACCAAGGAGGTAAGTCTCGGAGCTGCGTTGACTGGAGAAGGCGTAGCACTGGGTGATAACCACACGCACGTCTCTTTCAGGCCGGGCTATTGGCGAGTTTGCAGTCGTGCTAACCCTTTCGGTTCGGTCCTTCTCTACCAGGCAGCCTACCGCCTCTCATCGTGTATGACCGGAACGGATTCAGAATTCTGCTCCACTTTTCCCAGACCGGGGCCCCTGGTCACCCAGAGGTGCAGGTGTTGCTATTGACCATGATGAGCACTGCCACCCAGCCTGTCTGGGACATCATGTTTCAAGTGGCTGTGCCAAAGGTGAGTCCTCTGCTGGCCAGCTCCTTTGACTCTTTCAATAAAGCTTTAGTTACGTGTAAGAGACACCATCTTCAAAGTAGTTTAAGGTGGGAATTTTATTGGCTTATTTAACTGGAGGTCTCTGAATATCTGACTTCAGTATATGTCCGAATCCAGATAAAATCTTAAAACGATTCCTTAAGAATCCCTTTCCACCTCTTGACTTTTCTTCTTTGGAGCATCTTCTGTGACAGACTCCAGAGCATGGAAATGGCTATTAGCAGTTCCAGAGTTACATAGTCCTTAAACCTCTTTACCTCAAAAGGAAACTTTCCCCTGGCACGAGGCATGCATATTGGGTACCCAAGAAAGGGCTAGGATTCACCCTGTTGGTGTTACTTGCACAACTTGGACCGGTTACTTGTGTTCAGGAATAGAAGGTACTCTGGCCAGTGAAGATCTTTCATCCACTGCTTTTCATGGGAAGTTGGGCCCCCTGATTAACAGCCATACCAGCATCACAGTGAACATGGGAGGAATGTCCTAAAAGTAAAGATCTAAGGTAGACAAAAATAAAGACATACATTCTCTAATCCTCATGGTAATCTTGTGGGACATGTGTTGCTATTACTTCTATTTTATAAATTTCTAGTCCAAGGCTCAGAGAGGTTAAGTATTTGCCCAAGATCACAGAGCTAGTAAGAGGCAGAATGAGAATGCAGCCCAAGATGTGCCTTAGCTCCTCATGCTGCCTCTTGGAAGCCAGCTGTACAACTTCAGGTACATTCTATTTATGGAAAGGAAGGACTTTTGGACCCTTTAATCAGGTGGTGGGTACAGGTCAAGTTTTCCCGTTTACCTCATCTCCCTCTTTGACACTGTACTTGATTAGGAATCAGTTAGATGTTGGATTTTTCTCTGCCCCCTCCCCCCCCACCCCGATAGTCTATGAGAGTGAAGCTGCAGCCGGCATCCAGCTCCAAGCTCCCTGCATTCAGTCCGTTGACCCCTCCAGCTGTGATCTCTCAGATGCTGTTGCTTGACAATCCACACAAAGTATGTTCTGGCACTTTTGCTAGCAGGGGAATGGGGTGAGGGGGTGGGCCTCAACTCTAGGGAGGCAATGTGGTAGGTTGAGAGATGTGTATTTAGGTCTTGCTCTAAAGTCCCTGGTTGGGAGTGGTGGTGGAATATTCCTCACTGAGTCTGCTTTCCTTCGGGGCTTATTGAAAGAGGATCTGTGACCGGATGGCCATAGCTGGGAACCAAGAGAGTGATACAGACTCCCCCTAGTACCCTGGTGTCATCTGAAAGGGTGAGGCCTGCCCGTCCTCCTTAGCTGGCCTCCAAGTCAAGGTCCACCTCAGGACTGCATAGGTGTGGGAGTGCTCCCAGGATGTATGACTGGCTTCCCTCGTGTTTGTTGTCCCAAAGGGTCCCGGCCAGGTGTTCCTGTCATACAGTTGTTGGGAGGTCTCACTGGGGTGGAGCTTACATACGTATGTTGTTCCTTGGTGACTACTGGGTGGGTAAAGGCTCTTAATTCTGGGCTGGTCTGTGTCTCTCCCCACTAATTTAACATCTTCTATCTTTGCCCAGGAGCCCATCCGGTTACGGTATAAGCTGACATTCAACCAGGGCGGACAGCCTTTCAGCGAAGTAGGAGAAGTGAAAGACTTTCCAGACCTGGCAGTCTTGGGTGCAGCCTAACTTTTCACGAGACAGACCCTGCCGCTCAAGCTTAGGCCAGTGTGAATGTTGCTGTCTAGATAGGACTAATCACGGTGATTTAGTGCAGAGTGCCAAGAGTTCTATCCCGACATCAGGCTCTGGATCCCAACCTCTGACTTATTCTGCAGATACTACGTGTGTGTGTGTGTGTGTGTGTGTGTGTGTGTGTGTGTGTGTTGTGGGGGGTTGTGGGGGTGGGTAGCGCAGGGCTTGGGGTGTGGGCAGTGTGGGGAAATGCTAAAGCATTTCTGACAACCATCTGCTACAATCATCTGTTTCTGCATGTGGGTGGACACTGATGTCCCCGCCTCAGGTTGGAGGTTTTATAAGCCAAAGTTGTGTTGTGTTGTGTTTTTTCTGTGTATTGTTCTCTTTCCATCCATCCACTCTGTGCCTTGTCAGCCTTTGAAAGTCTCGGCTGCTCCCAGGCTGCTGTTCTCAGGGACCTTAAAAGGGACCTGGTTGGTCTTGGGACAGAGAGTGTCTTCTGGGGCACTCTCTTCCAAGAAAGACCTTGTCTCCATTTCCATTAGAGAATGCTGCTTGCTTGTTTTTGAGAAGATCTTCTAAATGGAATGCTTATTGCACTGTTTTCCAGGCGAGGGGCTGCCACTAGACGAGAGGACCACACTTAGTGGGCCAAGCATGTCCTTCACCACTGTGCCTTAGAATCACCCAGAGAGGACCTTCCAGGGCAGAGGGGAAAGCAGATCCCAGGCCTTAATGCAGGCCTCAGGTTCCGTGGGTGGGGCAGCCTGTCTGGGCCCTTACTCAGGACCCTCCTCTCCATTCTCATCCTGTTTCTCCACAAGCATTTACCCTCCAAGCTCTTTGTGACGCCGTGCCAGTCATTGTCAGCCATAACTAACAGGCTCACCCTTGCCTGTTGACTTCACCGTCCAAGATGAAGGACTGATGCAAATAGATCTGAAAAGAGCTTAGCAGTGATTTAAGTGGTGAACTGAATATAGAAAGTCCTTGAATAAATACCCATGTAGCAAATACGCTTTGTGGAGTTTTGAGTAAAGTAGGAGACACAGAGCCTGTTGCATTTAGAGACGACCAGCCTAAAGGGCACCGTTGCCTATAGAGGAAGTAGGGAGACTTCATGCTGTGGAACCTGATGAACTGCTCAAGGCCCTGCGGGTCTGGACAAAGCTGGAAAAGAGAGGTGGATTTTTTGTTATGTTTATGGTTTGAAGGAAAAATTCATGTTTATAGTCCATTCTTAGCACCTGCTGTGCTGGTCGGTGGGAGAAGAGAGCTGTGCCTCGCCGATAGAGCCCGATGAAGGACTTTGAGATCCCAAGCAGCTCACCTGTCTGGGCAGGATTCTACCTCAGAAACTGCAAGGCCCTGTTTGGGGCTCTTTAGCACAAAATCTGGTACTTGCCAGTTGGAGCTGTCAACTTCTACATATAGTTAGAACTTTGCCAGCGCTAATTGGTGGGCATGGGAGCTGTAAAAGATCATCTAGCTATGCTGAGTTTTAAGCGAATGTGAAAATTCCTAAAACATAAGTGATGAGTGACTTCTTCATTCTCCCATAAGACTCATTTTAATCTAAAATTACTTGCATGTTCAGATGTTTTGTATAACTTTTCTAGGCTCTAGCTATTTCATAAAGTCTTTAAGAGGAACCCAGTATAATGATGATGTCTGCCCAGACACAACTTCCAGCAAAATGTGTGAATGAGGCTTACACACAAGATTTTTATCCCCTAGTTCATTGGCGAACTTGTGTGTCTCAACATCCTGTCTTCCAGGAGACCGACTCCCAGTGATGCTTAGGCAGACCGACTCCCAGTGATGCTTAGGCAGAGTTGAACAGGATAGGGGTGTGTGTGTGGCAGGGGTGCCCTGAAAGTGGCCTGGTTATCATCAGTGCCTTCTATTTATCAAGTTCAGTGACTACTGAAGGCCTCAGCCTTCATTTCTTCAACAAGTAGTTGACCAGCTACTGGGAGCCCAGCACTTTTGTAGGCACTGCAGATAGAGTAGCGGCCAGAAACCCCTGCCCTCATAGATCTTCCGTTCTAGTGGGGAGACAAATCCATGATATATTGGGTAGAGACTTGGCACTGATGAGCAGTATTTTTCCCCTATCCTGAACCCCTCCAGGATCCTGCTCACCCGTTTCTGGACTTACCTCTGTGACTGTTTCTCTTTCTTTATCCCTTAAATGTGATGTCCCCAGGATTTAGTCCTTAGGACTTTTCTAAGCACATCCGGGCAGTTAACCGCTAGATGGGCTTAGACCTTGTCTCAAGCTTCTACCTCCTTGCTGACATCAGATCCATATTCATCAGTGGTTATCTGTAGCTTTCATTGTTACCTCAGACTCCTCCCCCTTTCCCCCTACATTTTCTTTTATTTGAAAGCACCTGTCTGAGTCTTCATGGATTCTTGATTCCTGCTGCATCTATTGCCACTCAGTAGTTTTTGTCTCGGCTAGTCTATTTCTTTTCTTTTCTTTTTTTTTTTAATGTTTATTTTTGAGAGAGAGCATGAGTGGGGGGTGGGGCAGAGAGAGAGGGAGACACAGAATCCAAAACAGGCTCCAGGCTCCGAGCTGTCAGCACAGAGCCCGACGCGGGGCTCGAACTCACGAACTGCAAGATCATGACCTGAGCTGAAGTTGGACGCTTAACCGACTGAGCCACCTAGGCGCCCCTTGTTCAGTCTATTGCTAAAGCCTACATCATGCCCTCCCCTGCCTTCACTCTGTCACTGCCCTGATTTGGCTTTTGGGGGGTTGAGGGATGGGGGGTGCAGTATTCTGCCTCTCAGATCTCTGAACCATTACACTTGCCACCACCAGAATGCTCTAACAGATCTGGCGACTTGATCCCGGGCTGGAAAATCCTGAATGACTTCCTAATGCTCTAAAAGTTTTTGCAATCAAATGGAATGCTTGAGTGCTCTTAACTCTTCTCTAACTTTGTGTGCTTCCTGCCTTTCTGCATTCTGCTGAGAATGAGCACTTCTCTCAGCCACAAGATCGTCCTTTCATGTTTTGATAATGCCACGTTTTTCCATAGCTTTAGGAGGCCACTCCTCTCCTTTTATCTCTTCAGTGAATTTAAGACTAGGCCAGAAGCCTGCTTTATCTGTGAGCATAAATGGGCTATGGAGATGGTAAATGTTGAAAACAGGGTAAATGACAACAACAGAACATGAATATTACCTGTTAAAAATGGTGTAAATTTACAGACCAAACATTCAGGGTAGAGAGCAAAGGTAATATTCTAAAACACCATTAGTGCTTGATTACTAGTGTCTACAAATCAAGTATATCCAATGTAGGAGATACTGACCCAACACAAAAATATAAAATTCTTCCAACTAGGTGTTTTGTTTTCTTTGGAAGAAAACAGTAGGAGAGGGTCCTGGAGTGGTAGCCATGTGGGGTTTTAGTGGGGGTGGGTGGTGTTAAAGATCAGTCTGACATTTTCTATCTGGAAAGAGGTGGGGCCAGGGAGGACAAAGGACGGGTCCTCAGGTGAGATGAGCCAAGATTTTCGTTAACATAGGTAAGGCACTTAAGGTCCAGGGTTTGCATTTAATGTCCACTGGAATGAAAAAATCCCGGCCCTTTTTCCCCTTGTCCAGTGCATTCCCAATTATACCACGTTCATTCCGAGAAAGCTTGCATTTTGCTTTGTTTTTAAAGTTTCTTTTTTGAGAGAGAGGGACAATCCCTAGCAGGGCCCGAACTCACAAACCACGAGATCACAACCTGAGCTGAGAACTGAGCCACCCAGCTGCCCTGAAAGCTTGCATTTTAAAAAGTGTGAACATTCTGCTCTTTGACTTTGATTCTTGAATACTTCATCCCACTTCCAGAGGTAACAGTAGGATTTTAAGAGTTAACATTGTAAAAGCATACTGCCATGTTACAGGCACCGGATACTTAGGATTTTAATGTTCGAGGTTTTCTGAAACCCCAAACAGTCTGAAATAATTAAGGCAGCCCTCGGTTGTGATTCCGCCCTTTAGCTTCACTGCTGCCTCTAAGAAGCCATGTAAGTAATTTATCCTCTTCAGATTCCTCCTCTGTGGAGAGCAGAACTTTTTTGAGAATTAAATGTTAATGTATGTAAAGGGACTACAGTGCTACGTGGCACTTAGCGAAGACTTACTTCATGTTTGCTGTTAGCCTGTCCACCTGATTTCCAGCACATGAACAGAGGTGACTTACCTATAACTGTAAGTTCACCTCCTCAACTAACAAAACAGATGTTTAAAACTTTGGTGAGTTTCAAATTAATACTGAGACACCCTGAACATCAAGGATAGAAGGGTAGCAAAAAAATATTTATAGGAAACCATACTCCTAGACCTAGTCACAAGGGATTCTCGCCATTTTGAAAGTCTCCCCCAAGTCTAGTCAAAAGATTAAATCCATAACAGAACACTTAGAAACTAAGGATGAACACATTTCCTACAAAACATTCAGTTAGTTTGGTAAACAAAGCTGTGCATTCCAAAATTTATAACCCAGACACCAAAATTTGAAGTAGATAACTTAGTCTGTTCTTGTTTTTGAATGCATGGGCAAAATACTCTAAAGCCAGTGGCAGTCCTATTGAAAGAATACACTGTATAAAGTGTGTTCTGGGGATGCTGTTAACCACCTTAATAGCTCAACTGGATGATTTGGTCAGCTCAATAATAGATGTAGAAAAAGGCATTCTATATCATTCACTGTTTATTCCTAATAAAAGCAAATGACCTGCAGCATGTTTAATAAGGAGATACTATAGTGGCCTAAACAGAAAGGTTTATTTCCTTGTTTAAAAGGCGGCCAGAAATAGTCCAGAACCAATGTTGGTAATATTTAATAATGACAGTCATTAGGAACCCAGGTTCCAGCTACTCCTAAATCCTCACTCAAGGATATGCTTCTCAACGCATGTTACAGGATGATGGCTGATGTTCCAAGCCACAGGAAGGAAGGAATACAGGAAAACTGATATTCTTAAAGTATCCCGGAACTTTCATGTGATATTGATGTGATATTTCATGTGATATTTCATGTGATATTTCCATTTACATCTTCTTGGCTGTTTAGTAACAGGGCCACACCTAGGTGCAAAGAGGCTGAAGAATTGTCATATTCACATGCAATGCCACACCACATGAAACTGGGTTTTAGCTAAAGAAGACAGGATTCGTAGTAGTGGATGAACTGTCTACCATAAGGCGCTGTGGCAATCTACTGGGGAAGAAAGCTGCCCTTGAACTATTGCTAAATGGGAAAACGCGCTTTTATATTTTGTCATGACCCCAGTTTTAAAACTAAGCAACCCCAGGGGACACCTGGGTGGCTCAGTCCATTGAGTGTCTGACTCTTGATTTCAGCCCAGGTCAAGATCCCCCAGGGTCATGGGATCCAGTGCATCAGGCTCCACACTGAGCATGGAGCCTACTCTGGATTCTCTCTCTCTTTGTCCTTCACCCTTACTCGCACATGCTCTCTCACTCGCTCTTCCACTCTGAACAAAAAAACTAAACTACCCTGGTATATGTATGCATATATAGTAACTAGTAAGTCTTTGGGTCACAGAATTGCAAATGAGTTCTTTTTAAATTTTATATGCATTTTCTAAAATATCTGGGCTGAAAAATCATTTTTGCACTCAATGTTTTTCAAACTTAAAACACAAAGCGTGGAGAGTCTTTCCACCTGATTACCCTTCTAGGAGACAGTGCTACTGGTTCCTCATCTGTCCTTGGAGATAATTCTGGCATGTTCAAGTCAATGAACTGTACTTTGCTTTTTTTTCCCTTCCCATGTAATGATACAGCTTGCCGAAATGCCATAATCCGTACAAACTGCTTGGTAGAAAAAAGAATAGCCCCTGCTTTCTGCTGTCCTGACAGCAGATGGGATCAGTCAGTTATATGTTGAAAGTCCTGGGTATTAAAACTGGCACATGAATTTCCTGGTAGTTTCTGTGTATTTCCCTTCCTCTCCCTCCCACTGGCTCCATTCCCATGGGCCCAAACATGCTTTTGTCTTCTCTAGCACCCCTCTCCCTCCTGCCTTATTTCTGGCAGCCCAGCATGGTACAGTGAAATAAGGATGGGCTTTGGAATCAGGTTCAGTTTCTAGTTTTTTGTCACCTGTAGCATCCTGTGCAGGACACTCCACATCCCTGGGCCTCAGTTTTTATGTTCTTAAATGGTAAAAATGTTAAAAATCGATTTCATAGCGGAGTGGGGAGGGGTGCCTGGATGGCTCAGTCGGTTAAGCATCCTACTTTGGCTCAGGTCATGATCTCAAAGTTCGTGAGTTCGAGCCCCGCATTGGGCTCTGTGCCCACAGCTCAGAGCCTGGAGCTTCAGATGCTGTGTCTCCCTCTTTGTCTGCCCCTCCCCTGCTTGTGCTCTCTCTCTCTCCCTCTCTCGAAAATAAATGTTTAAAAAGTTAAAAAAAAATCTATTTCATAGGTTTTGATGAGGATTTATTCAGGTCAAGAAAATGCCCAACACAATAGATTCTCTATAACTGTAGGTGTTATTTCTCTTCAAATCACCTTATTTGAGATTTCTTTTATTTGCCACTGTAACTGTGGTCACTTCCATTTTGTCACTTTGTTCATTTCACAGCCTTTCCTGTTCTCATGGAAACCAATAAAATTTTGCTAATGATACTAATAACCTAATGTTTGCAGAAGCTACAAAAAAGGTTGATGCTTTTCATAGAATCTGACCATCCCCTCCATATCCATTAAGATTAGTATCAGCTGCAAGAAATGGATAAGCCCAGAGTACCAATTGCCTAATACGTCTCTGAATCAGTTACTTGGGACTGTTGCAAAAATGTGTACTGTAGGTTGGGTGACTTAAGAGAAATTTGGCAGTTCTGGAGGCTAGAAGTGTGATAATCAGGCCATGTACACTCTGAAACCTGTCAGATAATCTTGGTGATTTGCAACAATCTTTGGAATTCTTTGGCTCGTGGCTGTGTAACTCCAATCTATCTTCATGGTCATGTGGTGTGCTCCTTGTGTGTGTCTTCATGTGACCATCTTATAAGGGTGCTGATAGTATTGGATTAAGGGCCTACCCTACTTCAGTACGACATCTTAACTAGTTACATCTGCAATGATACAAGGTCACCTACCGAGGAACTGGGGGTTAGGATTTCATGCCTAACTTGTGGAGAGATGAGTTAACTCATAATTCTCTCAAATTCAAGAACCTCTGATAGATTGGGGCCCATATGCAGTCCATATGATGTTAAGCACCCAGGTGACTTCAATCTTGCTCTGCCATGAGTGATTTCCACTGCTAAGAACACTTTATGGTTCATGATAGGAGACTGACAACAAAAGACAAATTACCAAACTCAGGAAAAAGAGGACATCACTACTTGTTCTATAGAAATTAGAAAGGATTATAAAGAAATGTTAGGAACAATTTTATGCTAACTTAGGTGAGATGACAAGTTTCTAGAAAGACCCAAATTAACAGCTGATTTAAGAAGAAATAGAACGTCGGGGCACCTGGGTGGCTCAGTGGGTTAACCGTCCCAACTTCAGCTTAGGTCATGATCTCACGGTCCGTGGGTTTGAGCTCTGCGTCAGGCTCTGTGCTGACAGCTCAGAGCCTGGAGCCTGCATTGGATTCTGTGTCTCTCTCTCTGCCCCTCCCCTATTCACTTTCTGTCTCTGTCTCTCAAAAATAAATAAACATTAAAAAAAAGAAACAACATTTGAATAGGTCTATAACAAGAAGTTGAATTAATAATTTAAAGTCTTCTCAACAAATGTCCAGGTGCAGATGGCTTCACATTAAATTCTGCCAAATATTTAAAGAAGAGGCTTTCCCAATTCTTTACAAACTCAGAAGATAGAAAAGGATCACTTCTCAAATGATTCTGAGACCAATATTACTCATAAGCCAAAATTAAAGGTCACAAAAACAGATTATAGACCAGTTTCCCCCCATGGACATTGACAAAAGTTCTCAACAAAATAGTAGCCAAGCAAATCTGGTAGCATTCTACACCATGACCAAGTAGAATTTATCCCAGGAATGCAAGATTGGTTTACCATCTAAATGTCAATTACTATGTAACATCGTTTGAATAGAATAAAAGGCAAAAGCCACACAATTATCCTAATAGGCACAGAAAAGTATATTTATAAAATCCAACATTTTAACAAACTAGAAATAGAAGAAAAAGAAGCTCAACTTGAGAAAGGGATTGGACTGAATGCTAAAGACAGATTCTTAAGATCTGGAGCAAGGCAAAGATGTCAGCTCTTGTCTCCTCCAACATGGTACTGGAGATTCTAACCAGTGCAGTTAGTAGAGGGAAGAAAGAGGGAAAAGGAAAAGAGTCTGTATTTGCAGATGTTATGAACCTGTACATAGACAAATCCCAGGGAATACATGCACACATAAATAGCTTGAACTGATAAATTCCATTCACAATAGCATTAAAATGCAATACTTTGGAATAAATTTAACAAAAGTGCAAGACATTTGGCAATGTGCAACTACAAGGTATTATTGAGTGAAATTAAAGATCTAAATTAGAGATTCTGAAGGAGGGGTGATTGTTTCCACTGAGAGACACTTAGCAATGTGCATAGACATTTTTAGTTGTCACAACTTGGGGGAAGAGATGCTTTGGGCATCTAGTGGGTAGAGGCCAGAGATGTAGCTAAACATTGTACAATGCATAGGACAGCCTGAACACCAAAAAAATCATCTGGCCCCAAGTGTGAATATCCCCGAGGTTGAAAATCCTAATCTTAAACAGCCATTTCACGTTCGTGGATCAAAAGACTCGATATTGTCAAGATGCTAGTTCTCAAAATGATCTGTAAGTTCAATAAAATCCCTATTCCAACAGCATTTTTATGTACAATTGGTAAGCTGATCAAAAGATGTATATGGAAATGCAAAAGGTCTGGAGTAGCAAGAGAGAGGGAGGGGCAGCAGAGAGCCTGATGCAGGGCTCAATCTCACGAACCGTGAGATCACCCCCTGAGCTGAAACCTAGACTATTAACCGACTGGGCCACTCAAGCAACCCCACAAGACAAGTTTTAAAATTTTTTTTCAACGTTTATTTATTTTTGGGACAGAGAGAGACAGAGCATGAACAGGGGAGGGGCAGAGAGAGAGGGAGACACAGAATCGGAAACAGGCTCCAGGCTCTGAGCCATCAGCCCAGAGCCTGACGGGGGCTCGAACTCACGGACCGCGAGATCGTGACTTGGCTGAAGTCGGACGCCCAACCGACTGCGCCACCCAGGCGCCCCGAGACAAGTTTTAAAAGAACAAAATGGAAAGACTTAACACTATCAGACTTCCAAACTCACTATAAACTACAGTAATCAAGAGAGTTTGGTTTTGGTACAGAATCGGCATAAGGATAATGGAATAGAATTAAGAGTCCAGAAATCCTTATATTTATGTCATTTGATTTTTGACAAAGATCTTAAGGCAATTCAGTGGACAAAGGAAAGTTTTTAAATTGTCCTGGGATAACTATATCTGTATTAAAAAAAAACCCCAAATAAACAAAAAACGGGCGCCTGGCTGGCTCGGTCGATAGAGCACCCAACTCTTGATCTCAGGGTTGTGAGTTCCAGCCTCACATTGGGCATAGAGGTTACTTAAAAATAAAATCTTAAACAAACAAACAAACACACTTAGGCCATTAACCTCATACCATAACCAAAAAGCGAACTCAAACTGGAATCACAGACATAAATGTAAGAGCTAAAATTTTTAAAACTTCTAGAAAAAAATTTAGGAGAATTCTTCATGATTTTAGGTTAGGCGAAGATTTCTTAGATTTCAAAGATTTCTTAGATAGTATGATCCATAAAAAAGAACAAGTGATAATGGAATTTATCAAAATTAAAAACTTTTGAACCTGAAAAGACACCATTAAGACAATGAAAAGACAAGATACAGATTGGGAGAAAATAGTTGTGAACCATATTTCTAATAAGGGAAGTCAGAATATGTAAAGAACTTTTTTTTTAATGTTTATTTTTGAGAGAGCATGAGCAGGGCTCAGAGCTGTCAACAGAGCCTGATGTGGGGTTCAAATTCATGAGCTGTGAGATCATGACCTGAGCTGAAGTCAGACGCTTAACCGACTGAACCACCCAGGCACCCCAGAATATGTAAAAAACGTTAACAGCTCGATAATATGAAGACAGGCAACCCTGTTTAAAAATGGGCAAAAGATTTAAATAGATGTTTCACCAAAGAAGATGTAAGAATGGCTAATAAGAACATGAAAAGATGTTCAAAATTGTTGGTTATTAGGGAAATGCAAACTAAAGCAACAATGACTTACTACTACATAACCAATATTGGTGAGGCTGTAGAGAAACTGGAACCCGCACACATTATTGATAGTAATGTAAAATGGTATAGGCATTCCAGGTAAGTTTGGCAGTTTCTTAAAAAGTTGAACATAAATTTATCTCGTAAGTTGGCAATTCCACTCCTTGGACTATATCCCAAAATAATGAAAACATGTCTACACAAAGGCATGTAGTGAACGTTCACAGCAGCATTATTTAGAATGACTTTAAACTAGAAACAGCATAAATGTGCATCAGTTGGTGATTGAATAAATGAAATGAACTATTGTGTCCACACAATGGAATACTATACAGCAACATAAAGGAACAAGCTACTGATACATGGTACAACACAAATGGACATTCTACTCAGTAAATGAAGGCTGATACAACAGACTACACAGTATATGATTCCACGTATCCGAAAAATCCAGAAACGGTACATTTATAGACCTCAGACTAGTGGTTTCCTAGGGCCTGGTGTGGGAGCAGAGATTAAATGCAAATAAGTAGGAACTTTTTTGGCTGATGGAAACGTTCTTGTGGAGATAGACTAACACTCTAAATTTACCAAAAGTCATTGAATTGTATACTCACAATGTGTGAATTTTATATCCTGTAAATTATTAGTAAAGTTGTTTTTAAAAAGTTCCTCGAGGAGGGGAGGGTCATATTGTAGAGGCACTTAAGGCTTCCAATACCACAGGACTTGATCAATTTGCTCCTACCAAGGATAGTGTACGAGCTTTCCTGCTTTGTGGAGTTAGGTTCTTGGATATAGTCTTCAAGAGTTACCGTATGCACGGAGTCAGAGTATGCCTGGGCTGAGAACGGATAAATGGCAAAATTATTCACAATTGTACAGAAAGGATTTTTTTTTAATTTTTTTTTTTTTGTTTTTTTGGTTCCTATGACAAAGGAGGTCCTCGGTTTTCTGAGGCGGCACATTGTTTATTTTAGGCTGGAGGAAACAGTTACGTGCAGACCGGTGACTTCCAGTTCCAGCGCGGTGTGTTGCAGGGAAGGACTAGGAGGCTCGTGTGGCTACACGGATGAAAGGAGCAGGAAGGATGGTGGGCACAGGCCAGATCTCGTAGAGTAAGTAGGAAGGCAGTAAAGCATGGTAAAGAGTTCAGGTTCCAGTGGCGGGCTTGCCTGAGTTCCGATCCCCACAGTGCCACTTTCTGTCTACAAGACTGAACCAGTCGCTCAACTGCCTCAAATCTTCATCTTTACGTTGGGGAAAATACTGGCACTTATAGTACCGTGAAGACTGTGAAGTGCGCTAGTGCACGTAAGGGCTTTGGAGGAAGCACATACTTAAGCACGCGAACACGCACTTAAGTTAGCAAAAGAAGCGAAAGGCCCTCAAGCTGCCGCTGCTCGCCGCTCTCCGCCAGTGGCCTTGCGCCAAAGCCCAGCTCACCAGGGCGCCCGGAACGCCCGCAGTCACTATGGTAACGGCCACCTACTTCCGGAAGAAGTACGGCGCGCGGCGAGGGCCATTCCGAGCAGTCTGTCTCGGAGAGTTGACAGAGGGGCCTCAGAGGGGTGAGTTGTGGGTGCCGTGGGTTCCGCCTGCCGCCCACCCCCGGGCCAGCCCCGGTGCTCTCGCAGGGCCGCCCGCCTCCGCAGCCTCGTTGCCACCGGAGCCAGCTCTTCAGGCGTGGACGCCGGGGCCGAGGCGGTGCGGCCATGGACTTCTCCAAGTTCCTGGCGGAAGACTTCGACGTGAAGGAGTGGATCAACGCGGCCTTCAGGACTGGCCCCAAGGAGGCGACGGCCGGGACGGCGGACAGCCACGCGGCCACCCTGGTGATGAAGCTGCAGCTCTTCATCCAGGAGGTGAACCACGCCGTGGAGGGTGAGGCCGAGCTGTCCGCGCGGGCGTGGGGCGGCGGTGGGAACTCGAGCCCGGCCCGACCCTCCTGCAGTCCCTTCGGGGGAGGGTGTCAGCTCGCTGCCGCCAGTTTTTAAGGCTTGCCAGGTCTGAGGCTTGCTCTTCCACCCCTCGCGGTGCTGTCACGTTTCCTTTTATTTATTTTTTATTTATTTATTTATTTTTTTAGTATTGTATAGTGAGTTTTTATTTTTTTATTTTTTATTTATTTTTTTTATATATATATATGAAATTTATTGACAAATTGGTTTCCATACAACACCCAGTGCTCATCCCAAAAGGTGCCCTCCTCAATACCCATCACCCACCCTCCCCTCCCTCCCACCCCCCATCAACCCTCAGTTTGTTCTCAGTTTTTAACAGTCTCTTATGCTTTGGCTCTCTCCCACTCTAACGTCTTTTTTTTTTTTTCCTTCCCCTCCCCCATGGGTTCCTGTTGAGTTTCTCAGGATCCACATAAGAGTGAAACCATATGGTATCTGTCTTTCTCTGTATGGCTTATTTCACTTAGCATCACACTCTCCAGTTCCATCCACGTTGCTACAAAAGGCCATATTTCATTTTTTCTCATTGCCACGTAGTACTCCATTGTGTATATAAACCACAATTTCTTTATCCATTCATCAGTTGATGGACATTTAGGCTCTTTCCATAATTTGGCTATTGTTGAGAGTGCTGCTATGAACATTGGGGTACAAGTGCCCCTATGCATCCGTACTCCTGTATCCCTTGGGTAAATTCCTAGCAGTGCTATTGCTGGGTCATAGGGTAGGTCTATTTTTAATTTTCTGAGGAACCTCCACACTGCTTTCCAGAGCGGCTGCACCAATTTGCATTCCCACCAACAGTGCAAGAGGGTTCCCGTTTCTCCACATCCTCTCCAGCACCTATAGTCTCCTGATTTGTTCATTTTGGCCACTCTGACTGGCGTGAGGTGATACCTGAGTGTGGTTTTGATTTGTATTTCCCTGATAAGGAGCGACGCTGAACATCTTTTCATGTGCCTGTTGGCCATCTGGATGTCTTCTTTAGAGAAGTGTCTATTCATGTTTTCTGCCCATTTCTTCACTGGGTTATTTGTTTTTCGGGTGTGGAGTTTGGTGAGCTCTTTATAGATTTTAGATACTAGCCCTTTGTCCGATATGTCATTTGCAAATATCTTTTCCCATTCCGTTGGTTGCCTTTTAGTTTTGTTGGTTGTTTCCTTTGCTGTGCAGAAGCTTTTTATCTTCATAAGGTCCCAGTAATTCACTTTTGCTTTTAATTCCCTTGCCTTCGGGGATGTGTCGAGTAAGAGATTGCTACGGCTAAGGTCAGAGAGATCTTTTCCTGCTTTCTCTTCTAAGGTTTTGATGGTTTCCTGTCTCACATTTAGTCCTTTATCCATTTTGAGTTTATTTTTGTAAATGGTGTGAGAAAGTGGTCTAGTTTCAACCTTCTGCATGTTGCTGTCCAGTTCTCCCAGCACCATTTGTTAAAGAGGCTGTCTTTTTTTCCATTGGATGTTCTTTCCTGCTTTGTCAAAGATGAGTTGGCCATACGTTTGTGGGTCTAGTTCTGGGGTTTCTATTCTATTCCATTGGTCTGTGTGTCTGTTTTTGTGCCATCACGTTTCCTTTTATAACTTAAGTCAGAAGCGTGAAAAACAATATTTCAGTATTTCAACAGTATTAAATAATCGTCGGCACGTGCTTATGTTTGGCAGAAGCGTATCAAAGCCGTATGGGACTGACACAAATCTGGGAAACGTTGTTTTAGCAGACTTTCATGTCCGTGAGGAAGATGGGCAGGCCTGACTGGAGACTTGAACCATCTTTTAAGGATAGTTAATTATAAAAAATAATACACGCCAGCAGCCATTTCATTAACACCTCGATTCGGTTTTTATTCAGGGCATACTGCACGCCAGTCTCTCTGCTCGGCTTTGTGGGAGAGACACGTTGCACAGACTGCCGGCAGGAAGCCTATGATCCAGGATACGGAACTTTATTTTATGGATGTGTCCAGTGTTTAAGAAAAGGCTGGTGTTGGTGGGGAGAGCGGGAGGGGAGCTGTCTTTCACTGCAGATCCTTTATTGCACTGTGCATCTTCTGCTTATGATTGAGCATCTGTCACGCATGTGCCCAGAAATAGGCAGTGGGCAAAAAGTGTACCTTTCAGGCAGTTGCTGCCTTGTGGGGGAAGATACTAAACAGTTCACTTACAGTGAGGGGTGGCTTTACCGCAACTAGAACCAGGAGCGGCCAGAGCTGGAAGAAGTGTATGGTTACCTGGTGTCTGGGAGAATCATAAAGGGCTTTCCCTGTGTTAGGCCTTGAAGGAAGACTTCATAGGACAAAGAGGGGGGACGTCAGTAACTACGCGATAGCAATATTTGAGTCCTTGGAATGTGTCAGGCAGTCTTTTAAACGCTTTATATGTATTAAGTAGGTGGTTCTCCAACCAGGGCTGGCAACGTTGCCTCCTCCTCCCCCAGCCCCCAATATCTGGAAATTGGTGAGAGTGTTTTTATGCATTGCAGTGGTGAGGCATGTCACAACCATGGACGTTCAGTGGAAGTACCCAGCGATGCTTGATGTCCTGCAATGCTTGGCACAGTCCTGCACAATGAAGAACTGTCCTGGCCAAAATGTTAATATTGCCCCTTTTGGGCATAATTATCTAATTTAAACCTGGCAATAGTCCTTAGAGGTAGGCACAATTATTATTCCCACTTTATAATTGGAGAAACTGCAGCGGAGTGAGGTGACTTACCCGGTCATGTTGCTAGTGAGTGGGGACCGTTTGCATTTGCACCCAAGCAGTTGGTTCCAGAGCCCAGGCTCTTATCCATGATACTGTGCTACTTGTCTGGTATTAAAGGGAGAGAGGACACCACATGCAGAGGCATGTGAGTATAGAAAGGCCTAGCCAGCCCACAGAAGAGTGAGTTCCAACAGAGCTCCATCAATAACATCAACAAATATGAGTCACTGGTATGATGACCACAGGATCACACTTCCGTAGGGAGTGGGGAGACTTGCCGGAGATAAGGCAGAAAAGTAGATTGGGATCAAACTGTGAAAGGCCTTAAGTTTATTTATTTTGAGAGAGAGAGCATGCACGCACAAGTGGAGGAGGGGCAGAGAGAGAGGGAGAGAGAGAATCCCAAGCAGGCTCTGCACTGTCAGTGCAGAACCGTGAGATCATGACCTGAGCCAAAGTTGGACACTGAACCTACTGAGCCACCCAGGCGCCCCCCAAAGCTTTATTTTTATGGAAGATGAGACCGTGGCTCAAGTCTTCAGTGAAGAGAGGTTATTGCAGAGGTTCAAGGAGTGGGTATTGAGGACTCCAAACTGGAGGATCGATTTGTTCATGAATTCAGTCAACAAATATTGGGCACAAACTGTTTTCCAGGTTTCAGAGATCCAATGTTGAATGAGACCCAGTCTTAGGTTGGATAGGTTAACAGGGGCCAGATCATGCAGGGATTTTAATGTCACGTGAAAGAGTTTGGATTTGAACCAAAATGAGTGTAATGGGATGTTACCGGAGGATTTATAAGTATGGGAGTGACATGGTTTGATTCATGGCTCCATTCTGCTGGAGGCTGCTGTTCAGAAGGGTGGACTGTCATCATAGTGGCTTCAGGTGGGGTTATGACAGTGGACATGGTGAGAAATGGATAGATTTAAGATATTTTTAGGAGGAAGAATGGGGAGAACTTGCTGGTGGATTGGAATAAGGAATGAGAGGGGGAGAACATCAGGAGTGGCAGCAGGTTCTTGAACCGCCCAGCTGTGGGCAGAGGTGCCAAACGTAGAGTAATGTTGAGAGAATTTGTAGTGAACATCCATACGCCCACTACCTAGATTCTACAATTAATGACCTAACTATATCTCCTTTATCACAAGTCTGTCCACTTACCAATCCCTCTCTCCATTCATCCATCTTATTTTTTTTATGTATTTCAGAATGAGTTGCAGACATCAGTATCCTTTATCCCTGTGCATTTCAGTTAGTACCCTAAACATAATAGAGTTCAGTAAGTTCAGTACTTGTTTACAGCTGTTTTTCTTCACCCTGTAAAATTTACATAAGGTGAAATGCACGAATCCTATCTGGCGAGTGTGATGAGTTTTGACAAATGTGTACAGCTAGGATAACTCAAACCTCTGTCAAGAAATAGAATGTTACCATCACCCAAGACAGTGTCCCCACGTCCCTTTACGGTGAAATCTGGCCCTTACACTCTCAGAGGCAACCACTGCAAGTGATGGTTTTAAAAATGGATACAGGGGTGCCCTGGTGGCTCAGTCAGTTAAGCATACGACTCTTGATTTCGGCTCAGGTTGTGATCTCACAGTTCATGAGTTCAAGCCCTGTGCTGGGCTCTGTGAACACAGCGTGGAGTCTCCTTGGGATATTCTCTCTCTCTCTCTCTCTCTCTCTCTCTCTCTCTCTCTCTCTCTCTCAAAAATAAACATAAAAGGGGTGCCTGGGTGGCTCCATCGGTAGAGTGTCCAACTTCAGCTCAGGTCATGATCTCACGGTTCGTGAGTTCAAGCCCCACGTCGGGCTCTGGGCTGATAGCTCAGAGCCTGGAGCCTGCCTCAGATCCTGTGTTTCCCTCTCACTCTGTTCCTCCTCCATTTGTGCTCTGTCTCTGTCTCTGTCTCTCAAAAATAAATGTTAAAAAAATAAAAAATATATAACAATGAAAATATTAAAAAAAACATTAAAAATGGATACAAGAGTGGACTAAACTTGGGGGTACTGTGGAGAGGGGAAAAGAGGTATACAGGAAACAGCAAGGGCTGAAGAGTGACTGAGGTTTAGCAGGTGGAGACCAGGCTGGGGCCATAACATTGTTAAAAGTCAGTCTTTGTGCAGAAGAAATCCATGTCCTGTGTTTGTTTTCTTAGTCTTAGAACTTTACCTGGGGTCAGTGCAGGAAACAGATTTTTACTTTACAGCAGAGCTGGATGAACAGGTTCCTGAACTACTTCTTTGAGATGTTAGAGTTCCATTCATTGCGCTGGTAGAGAAGGCACTGGGCTTCTTTGGTTGATTCCCATCAAATTGCCCTTTAAAGGCTTAAAGGGGTGTGCTATTAACTCTCCCAGTTCCACATAACACATCATAGTTTGCAAAAATGTTCAAGTTGTATTCTGCATTCGGGATGTCTGTGAAAAAATGCATCTTTCTTTCTTTCTTTCTTTCTTTCTTTCTTTCTTTCTTTCTTTCTTTCTTTCTTTCTTTTTTCTTTTGAGAGAGCAAGCAGGGGAGAAGAGCAGAGAGAGAGAGAGAGAGAGAGAATCCCAAATATGACACGGGGCTTGATCCCATGACTCTGGGATCGTGACCTGAGCTGAAATCAAGAGTTGGCTGCTCGGGGCGCCTGGGTGGCGCAGTCGGTTAAGCGTCCGACTTCAGCCAGGTCACGATCTCGCGGTCCGTGAGTTCGAGCCCCGCGTCGGGCTCTGGGCTGATGGCTCGGAGCCTGGAGCCTGTTTCCGATTCTGTGTCTCCCTCTCTCTCTGCCCCTCCCCCGTTCATGCTCTGTCTCTCTCTGTCCCAAAAATAAATAAACGTTGAAAAAAAAAATTAAAAAAAAAAAAAAAGAGTTGGCTGCTCAACTGACTGGGCCACCCAGGCACCTCAAAAAATGCAGCTTACTTAATATCACTTGATCTCCTACCAGACCTGTTAAATAAGAAACTCTGGCAGGTGCCTAGGGACCTGTATTTAACTGCACTCCAGTTGATGCTGAGAGTCTGTGGACTCTGTTTTGAAAAGACCATGGAATGCAAACGGGCCAGACACATGTAAGGCTTGGTTTCAGCTCTGTGCAATCTTTTTTTATTTTTTTTTAAACAATTTTTTTTTCAACGTTTATTTATTTTTGGGACAGAGAGAGACAGAGCATGAACGGGGGAGGGGCAGAGAGAGAGGGAGACACAGAATCGGAAGCAGGCTCCAGGCTCTGAGCCATCAGCCCAGAGCCCGACGCGGGGCTCGAACTCACGGACCGCGAGATCGTGACCTGGCTGAAGTCAGACGCTTAACCGACTGCGCCACCCAGGTGCCCCATCAGCTCTGTGCAATCTTAAGCAAGTTACTCAACCTTCCTAAGCCTCAGTTTTCTTATTTCTAAGAGGCGGCTACTAATGATTACTGTGGACATTAAGTGATAGAACATTGGTAAACCACCTGCACGTAGCTGGCATCTACCCAGTGTCAGATTCTTTCATTCTGTCTCCTCACAGAGGGAGTTGCACTTTCACTCAGTGGTGGAAAACAGTTGGTGTTGGGTCGGGCTGATGGTTCCTTCCTTGTCAAATCACGTGACCCTCACCCGTCAGACTGGGGAGGACATGGCCCTGGCAGAGGCCACCTCCCAGCCCACCTCCTCTCCATCCCGCATTTCCCGCAGGCTCAGAAAGCTGTGTAGTTGGTAGTGCTTTGGGGAAGAGTCCCTTCCTGTCTCCTGATTTATTCAGGTTGTGACTGCTCCGATTTTCGCCTTTCATTCTTGGCTTCTTGCTGCAGAAACAAGTCACCAGGCTCTTCAGAACATGCCCAAAGTGCTCCGTGATGTGGAAGCCCTTAAACAGGAGGCGTCTTTCCTGAAAGAGCAGATGATTCTTGTCAAGGAGGACATTAAAAAATTCGAACAGGATACATCCCAATCGATGCAGGTATTTTGGCTCCTGTCCTAAATGTTGATTCTTGGTTTTGGAAGACCTTCCCTCCCAACCTGAACTCCAAAGTCTGCCAGCCACTCAACACTCCTCTTTGGCTTGGTTCTTTCAGCTTGCACGTCTGTCTTCAGTACCTGCTGAACAATGTAGCCACATGATTGGTGTCGTAAGGGGCACAGAAGCTCCCTGAAGACAGGGGCACCTCACCGTGCTTATGTTTCAAGTCACTGGAGCAAGGTAGAGAAAAAGGAACTGCCATTTCCTTAGTGTTTGATCCCTCATTTCTCTTTTAGGTGTTGGTAGAAATCGACCAGGTGAAGTCTAGAATGCAGCTTGCCGCAGAATCTCTTCAAGAAGCAGACAAGTGGAGCACATTGAGTGCTGATATTGAGGAGACATTTAAGACTCAAGTAGGTTTTTTGTTTAGGGGATGTTGTGCGTTCTGTTCGGGCAGGAACGTGAGGTTTGGAGAAACCGATGAGAAAGTCATTTGCTCGAAACCGTAAGGGGTAGTAAAAAGCAGCACAGGAAGTGTGCAGGCAGAGGGTGGGAAGATCTGAAATTGCTCTGGGTCTTTCCACCATCTTGAGTTTGTATCTCCTGATTGACTGAAGGCTTCTAGTCACAGAGTTTAGGAGAAGCCTCAGTAAAAAAGGCAGAGGAAATGGATTAGGAGAGTGTGGAGCACGGGCAGAGGGACCTTACCCATCATGGGATCCTGGCAAGGTACTTAACACCTCCTGGGCCGCCAACAGTAGCGAGTAGGAATGCTTTTGATGCCTGGTTATAAGGAGGAGGTCAGATGATGTCTTGTGAAAAACTCCTTTTCAGTTGTTAAGCAAAATGAATTCTTTATCATCCCTTTTGCTGGTTTTCAGAACTCTCACAAGTTTTTAAAAAAGCGCTTAGTGCACGTGGGGAAAAAATTTGTAGACAGGAATAAACAGCCAAAAACGTTTTCCCTGTAACCCTGACACCTCCCAGTGCCCTCATTTCCCTTCTCCGTACAAACTCTCGTACCACCTTTATACCTGTCCTTCCTGACACATACACACTTATGTATGATCCCTGCCCTTTGGTTGCCATAAATGGTAGCACATTGTGAACGCTGCTGGGCACTTTGTTTTTGTACTGTGAGATCTATTATTCCATATCAGTTGTGTTTATCTTTAACATAGAGAGAGCGGGGCAGGGGCAGAGAGAGGGGGCCAGAGGGTCTCTTCTGACAGCAGAGAGCCTGATGTGAGGCTCAAATTCAGGAACCTTGAGATCACAACCTGAGCCGAAATCAGATGCTCAACCAACTGAGCCGCCAGGCACCCCAGTTATGTTTATTTTTAAGTACAATAGAGCTCCTCTGGGCTCATGACAAGGTAATTGATTTAGGCTTCATAGATGTGAGTTGCAAATCTTACTTGACATCTGGCATGGGTGTGACAGAGAATAGACCTAAGTACAGTCTCTGATTGCAATCTGTACACAACTAATATTAACTAGCTAAAAGTTAGAAAGCTGCTTTCTCCCCTCCCAGCTATCCTGATATTCAGAACTAATTGCCCACAAGATCGCCTGTATCCACCTGGACATCCCCCTGGACACTGCAAACTAAATTCATTACTTCTGTCTAGAACCACTGCCCATTTGCTCTTCCCTTTGGCCTCCCTCTCTTGGTTAATGGCGGCACTTCCCATGCAAGTATTGAGGCCAGAAACCTTGGCAGTCCTTAACTGTTCCCTCTCCCCATCTCTCCCATCTTTCTCTGAAGTTGTCTGTTCCTTAGATCCCTCTGCCACCACTCTGATCCAGCTTCCCATTGTTTTTCTCCTACGCCATTTCAACAGCCATCTGTCACTGCTGGCTCCCACCCTGTCGTTGGCAAACTCAGTCGCTCCCTCCCTGTGCCTCTTGAACCATAGTCCTTAATTTGTATCCTGATCTTTCTGTATGTGAACCCAAGGGCTGCACTGTGATCTTTGTGTTTCAATATGGTGTCTGACACATCGTAGACACCTTTCGGATGCTGAAATGAAACAATTACTGCATTCTTAATTCTTTTAAAAAATAGCTTTTCTAATTATAAACATAGGCTTTTTTTAATGTTTATTTATTTTTGAGAGACAGAGAGAGCCAGAGCACGAACTGAGGAGGGGCAGAGAGAGAGGGAGACACAGAATCCGAAGCAGGCTCCAGTCTCTGAGCTGTCAGCAACAGAGCCCAATATGGGGCTCGAACCCACGAACCATGAAATCATGACCTGAGCTGAAGTCAGATGCTTAACCAACTGAGCCACCCAGATGCCCCTAAACATAATTTTTTTTAATGTCTATTTATCTTTGAGAGAGAGAGTGCTCACGGAAGCGGGGAAGGGGCAGAGAGAGAGGGAGAGAGAGAATTCCAAGCAGGCTGTGTGCTATCAGCATAAAGCCTTACTTGGGGCTTGAACTCATGAACCGTGAGATCATGACCTGAGCTGAAATCAAGAATCAGATGCTTAACTGACTGAGCAACCCAGGCACCCCAAATTATAAACATAATTTGTGTGTGTCTGGAAGATTTGGAAAATTCAGAAAAATACAAGGCAGAGAACAAAATGAGCCTTATTCCTGTGTCCTAGTAATATGCTTTTTATGTCTAGTAGGTATTTTTCTATGTATTTTTACATCTTTGCACCTGTGTATTTTATATGTATGCATATATTACAGGTATATAGACATTTACATATATTTTAGTGTCTATATTCTTTTTTATCTAATTTTGCTATAAATAAATATAAAATATTTTATAATATATATTTTATAATCATATAAATCATATTTTGCTATGTAATTAATACTTTTCAAAAACATGATCTTTAATGGCTGCACAATGTTCTACATTCCATTATGAGGGACTCAGCCTTTATATTTTATTTGTTATCAGGGAGGATTTAGGTTGTTTCTAGGTTTTTGTTATTACAACACTAGAATCACATTAATTAATTAAAATGCATGAATATCTCTGTGTCCCTCTGATTGTTTCTTTTTTTAAGTTTTTATTTTTAAGTAATTTCTATACCCCATGTGGGGCTCGAACGCACAACCCTGAGATCATACTCTACCAACTGAGCCAGCCAGGCACCCCCTTCTAATTGTTTCTTTAGGACATATTTTTAGAAAAGGAAATACCAGGTCAAAAGATATGAATAGTTTTCGGGGCGCCTGGGTGGGTCAGTCGGTTAAGCGTCCAACTTCAGCTCAGGTCATGATCTCGTGGTCCATGAGCTCGAGCCCCATGTCAAGCTCTGTGCTGACAGCTCAGAGCCTGGAGCCTTCTTCAGATTCTGTGTCTCCCTCTCTCTCTGCCCCTCCCCCTCTGTCTCTCTCTCTTCCTTAAAAATAAACATTAAAAAAATTTTTAAAGATATGAATAGTATTCAAGGCTCTTGATGCATATTGCTAAATTGTTTCTAGAAAGACAGTGTAAATTTATGATACCAGGTAGACTTTTTTCTTCACACCCTCACTAACAATAGCTATTATAATTTTTCCAGGGTTTTTCCACTTTGTTAGGAGGAAAACTCTTGTTTTAATTTTATGAATTGTCTTTCCATGTATTTTGTCCATTCTTTTTTTTTTTTTTTTTTTAAAGTAGACTCCACAACCAACATGGGGCTTGAACTCACAACCCTGAGGTCAGGAGTCACATGCTGTACCAACTGCACCAGGCAGGCACTCTGTATTTTGTCCATTCTTAATTGAAATACCTGGGTCTTTTAAAGTAAATATCCCCAATTGTGGTCTTTTTATAGGACATAGCTGTGATTTCTGCCAAGCTGACAGGTCTGCAGAACAGTTTAATGATGCTTGTGGATACTCCAGACTACTCAGAAAAGTGTGTGCACTTGGAGGCCCTGAAGAACAGGCTGGAGGCCCTGGCCTCCCCGCAGATTGTAGCGGTATTCACCTCTCAGTCTATAGGTGAGTGCTAGCCCTTTCTCATCTTTGTGTGCACCTCTTTACAAAGGTAAGGCTTTCCGAGTCTTCAACCTCTTGAATGTCTTAATGTGGATTAAATTATGTAGATCGGAAGTTAACTTGTAACTTTCTGGGGTGGTCGCCTTTTTTCAGAACATACAGAAAAGCTGAAATAAGTGTACGACAGACACACCGTCTAGATCCCAGCCTGGTGTTTTACCAGATTTGCTTTGTCACTTACCTATCCACCCATCCATCTCCCTCTCCATCCATGTTCTGTTTTGGATGAATGTCAAAGTAACTGATAGATACCAGCATTTCATTCTTAAACGCTTCCGCATTCGTATCAGTAACTGGAGTTCAGTATTGGTGTGTGATTCTCTTTTTTTGAGGTAAAATTTACATTTAGAGAAATGCGCAAATCTTAAGTGTACCGTTTGATGAGTTTTGGCCCTTATCAAGTATTATTTTTATTTCCTCTGATTTACTAATATGGGAGATCTATTAATAGCATTCCTAATATTGTATCATTCTTGCAACTCAAGAACAAGCCCCACATGTTTATGGGGTATCTGTGTGTGTGTGTGTATATGTGTGTATGCATGTGCATGGTAATGTACTACTGGATATTTTACTGATACTTTAGAATTTTTCATAGAAATCCCCTTAGTAAATATCTTTGTCAGGCTTTAGTATGCTGGTTGTGTCGGCTTCATAAAAATGATTTGTAAGCTTTTATTCTTCCTTATTACTGTTAGGTTTTAAGGAACATTTTTATCAAATACTGCCATGGCTCCATTGAATGCTTTCTGCCTGCTGTTCAACTTGGGTATGAATATTACAACTTCTGCCTTATTTTTTGTTTGTATTTGCTTTAGTATGGCTTTACCCACTTTTTTTTTTTTTAGCCTTCAAGCTTTCTGTGATGTTTTATTTTAGACTGGCTATTGGAGATGGCATATGGTTGAATTTTGTTTTTTGATCTAGTTCTTCCTTCCTTCTTTCCTTCCTTCCTCCCTCCCTCTTTCTTTTTCTTCCTTTTTTTTCTTTCTTTCTTTCTTTCTTTCTTTCTCCCTTTCTTTCTTCCTCTTTCTTTCTTTCTCTCTCTCTCTCTTTCTCTCTCTCTCTTTCTTTCTTTCTTTCTTTCTTTCTTTTTTTCTTCCTTCCTTCCTTCCTTCCTTCCTCCCTTTCTTTCTTTCTTTCTTCTTTCTTTCTCTCTTTCTTTCTTTCTTTCTTTCTCTCTCTCCCTTTCTTTCTTTCTTTCTCTCCCTTCCTTCCTTTCTTTCTTTCTTTCTTTCTTTTTTCTTTTCTTTTCTTTTCTTTTCTCTTTTCTTTTCTTTTCTTTTCTTTTCTTTTCTTTTCTTTTCTTTTCTTTTCTTTTCTTTTCTTTCTCGTGGCTCCTTGCCCAACATGGGGCTTGAACTCACAACCCTGAGGTCAAGAGTCACATGCTGACTGAGCCAGCCAGGCACTCCTAATCCTTGTATTTTTTAATAAGTGACTTTATACCATTTAGGTTTTTGTTTTAACAGAAATTTTCAGTCTTGTGTGTCTCTACATTTTTTGTTTACTGTTTCTGTTTTCTTTGTGTTTTTTTTTCTCTCACAGATGATTTGAAAGATATATAACTTGATTTTCGTTTTTCTAGTGATTTATTATTTCAGATACTAAACTAAGCTTCTTTCTCAATTTATTGGCCTCGTAATGAAACAATATCTGACTCCCCCAGTTAGTGAACTTTGATTCCTCCTGCTTCCCACCTACCCCACTTCCTCGCTCGATCTAGAAGATTGCATAGTCTAGAATTTTAATTATGGCATACTATCAAATTATTAATTATTAATTTTTTATCATAGGGCTTCTCTCTCTAAACTTTTAACTGTTAGACAATTTTCATATTTTGTAATATTTTATTTTTATGTAACTGTTTTCTTTTTTGTTGTTGTTAAATTGTATTTGTTTTTAGATTTATTTTTTTTATTAACTTGTTTTATTTTATTTTTTTTAAATTTATATCCAAATTAGTTAGCATATAGTGCAACAGTGATTTCGGGAGTACATTCCTTAGTGCCCCTTACCCATTTAGCCCATCCCCTCCTCCCACAACCCCTCCTGTAACCCTCAGTTTGTTCTCCATATTTATGAGTCTCTTCTGTTTTGTCTCCCTCCCTGTTTTTATATTATTTTTGTTTCCCTTTCCTTATGTTCATCTGTTTTGTCTCTTAAAGTCCTCATATGAGTCAAGTCATAGGATTTTTGTCTTTCTCTGACTAATTTCACTTAGCATAATACCCTCCAGTTCCATCCACGTAGTTGCAAATGGCAAGATTTTATTCTTTTGGATTGCCGAGTAATACTCCATTGCATATATATACCACATCTTCTTTATCCATTAATCCATCGATGGACATTTGGGCTCTTTCCATCCTTTGGCTATTGTTGATAGTGCTGCTATAGACATGGGGGTGCATGTGTCCCTTTCAAACAGCACACCTGTATCCCGTGGATAAATGCCTAGTAGTGCAATTGCTGGGTCGTAGGGTAGTTCTATTTTTAGTTTTTTGAGGAATCTCCATACTGTTTTCCACAGTGGCTACACCACCTTGCATTCCCACCAACAATGCAAAAGAGATCCTCTTTCTCCGCATCCTCACCAACATCCGTTGTTGCCTGAGTTCTTAATGTGAGCCATTCTGACAGGTGTGAGGTAGTATCTCATTGTGGTTTTGATTTGTATTTCTCTGATGATGAGTGATGTTGAGCATTTTTTGGCCATCTGGATGTCTTCTTTGGAGAAGTGTCTATTCATGTCTTTTGCCCATTTCTTCACTGGATTATTTGTTTTTTTGGGTGTTGAGTTTGATAAGTTTTTTATAGATTTTGGATACTGACCCTTTATCTGATATGTCATTTGCAAATATCTTCTCCCATTCTGTCAGTTGCCTTTTAGTTTTGCTGATTGTTTCCTTCACTGTGCAGAAGTTTTTTATTTTGATGAGGTCCCAGTAGTTCATTTTGGTTGGCCTTTGTTTCCCTTGCCTGCGGAGACGTGTTGAGTAAGAAGTTGCTGCGGCCAAGATCAAAGAGGTTTTTGCCTGCTTTCTCCTCGAGGATTTTGATGGCTTCCTGTCTTACATTGAGGTCTTTCATCCATGTTGAGTTTATTTTTGTGTCTGGTGAAAGAAAGTGGTCCAGGTTCATTCTTATGCATGTCGCTGTCCAGTTTTCCCAGCACCACTTACTGAAGACACTGTCTTTATTCCATTGGATATTCTTTCCTGCTTTGTCAAAGATTAGTTGGCCATCTGTGTGTGGGTCCATTTCTGGGTTCTCTATTCTGTTCCATTGATCTGAGTGTCTGTTCTTGTGCCAGTACCATACTGTCTTGATGATTACAGCTGTGTAGTATAGCTTGAAGTCTGGGATTGTGATGCCTCCTGCTTTGGTTTTCTTTTTCAAGATCGCTTTGGCTATTCGGGGTCTTTTCTGGTTCCATACAAATTGTAGGATTATTTGTTCTAGCTCTGTGAAGAATGCTGGTGTTATTTTGATAGGGATTGAATTGAATATGTAGATTGCTTTGAGTAGTATTGACATGTTAACAATATTTGTTCTTCCTATCCAGGAGCGTGGAATCTTTTTCCATTTTTTTGTGTCTTCTTCAATTTCTTTCATAAGCTTTCTACAGTTTTCAGTGTATAGATTTGTCACTTCTTTGGTTAGATTTCTTCCTAGGTATTTTAGGGTTTTTGGTGCAACTGTAAATGGGATCGATTCCTTGATTTCTCTTTCTGTCGCTTCATTCTTGGTGTATAGGAATGCAACTGATTTCTGTGTGTTGATTTTTTATATCCTGCAACTTTGCTGAATTCATGAATCAATTCTAGCAGTTTTTTGGTGGAATATTTTGGGTTTTCCCTATAGAGTATCGTGTCATCTGCGAAGAGTGAAAGTTTGACCTCCTCCTGGCCGATTTCTTTGTGTTGTCTGATTGCAGAGGCTAAGACTTCCAATACTACGTTGAATAACAGTGGCGAGAATGGACATCCCTGTCTTGTTCCTGACCTTAGGGGGAAAGCTCTCAGTTTTTCCCCACTTGAGGATGATATTAGCGTTGGGTTGTTCATATGTGGCTTTTATGATCTCAAGGTATGATCCTTCCATCCCTACTTTCTTGAAGGTTTTTATCAAGAAAGGATGCTGTATTTTGTCAAATGCTTTCTCTGCATTTGTTGAGAGGATCATATGGTTCTTGTCCTTTCTTTTATTGATGTGATGAATCACGTTAATTGTTTTGTGGATATTGAACCAGCCCTGCATCCCAGGTATAAATCCCACCTGGTCGTGGTGAATAATTTTTTTTAATGTACTGTTGGATCCAGTTGGCTAATATCTTGTTGAGGATTTTTGCATCCATGTTCATCAGGGAAACTGGTCTGTAGTTCTCCTTTTTAGTGGGGTCTCTCTCTGGTTTTGGAATCAAGGTAATGCTGGCTTCATAGAAAGAGTTTGGGAGTTTTCCTTCCGTTTCTATTTTTTGGAACAACTTCAAGAGAATAGGTGTTAACTCTTCCTTAAATGTTTGGTAGAATTCCCCTGGAAAGCGATCTGGCCCTGGACTCTTTTTCTTTTTTTTGGCAGATTTTTTATTACTAATTCAATTTCCTTACATTTTATGGATCTGTTCAAATTTTCTATTTCTTCCTGTTTCAGTAGTGTATATGTTTCTAGGAATTTGTCCATTTCTTCCAGATTGCCCGTTTTATTAGCATATAATTGCTCATAATATTCTCTTATTATTGTTTTTATTTCCGCTGTGTTGGTTGTGATCTCTCCTCTTTCATTCTTAATTTTATTTATTTGGGTCCCTTCCTTTTTCTTTTGGATCCAGCTGGCTAGTGGTTTATCAATTTTGTTAATTCTTTCAAAGAACCAGCTTCTGGTTTCGTTGATCTGTTCTACTGGTTTTTTTTGGTTTCGATAGCATTAGTTTCTGCTCTAATCTTTATTACTTCCTGTCTTCTGCTGGTTTTGGGTTTTATTTGCTGTTCTTTTTTCCAGCTCCTTAAGACTTAAGGTTAGGTTGTGTATCTGAGATCTTTCTTCCTTCTTTAAGAAGGCCTGGTATACTTTCCTCTTATGCTATATACTTTCCTCTTATGACTGCCTTTGCTGCATCCCAGAGGTTTTGGATGGTGGTGTTATCATTTTCATTGGCTTCCATATACTTTTTAATTTCCTCTTTAACTGCTTAGTTAGCTCATTCATTCTTTAGTAGGATGTTCTTCAGTCTCCAAGTATTTGTTACCTTTCCAAATTTTTTCTTGTGGTTGATTTTGAGTTTCATAGCATTGTGGTCTGAAAATATGCATGGTATGATCTCGATCTTTTTGTACTTACTTAGGGCTGTTTTGTTTCCCAGTATATGGTGTATTCTGGACAATGTTCCATGTGCATTGGAAAAGAATATATATTCTGCTGCTTCAGGATGAAATGTTCTGAATATATCTGTTAAGTCCATCTGGTCCAGTGTGTCATTCAAAGCCATTGTTTCCTTGTTGATTTTTTGATTAGATGATCTGTCCATTGCTGTGAGTGGGGTGTTGAAGTCTCCTACTATTATGGTATTACTATCGATGAGTTTCTTTATGTTTGTGATTAATTGCTTTATATGGGTGCTCACAACTGTTAGGTCTTCTTGGTAGATAGACCCCTTAATTATGATATAATGCCTTTCCTCATCTCTTGATACAATATTTTAAAGTCTACATTGTCTGATATAATTATGGCTACCCCCGCTTTCTTTTGTTGACCATTAGCATGATAGATGGTTCTCCATCCCCTTATTTTCAATCTGAAGGGGTCTTTAGGTCTAAAGCGGGTCTCTTGTAAACATCATATAGATGGATCTTGTTTTCTTATCCATTCTGTTGCCCTATGTCTTTTGATTGGAGCATTGAGTCCATTGACGTTTCAAGTGAGTACTGAAAGATATGAATTTATTGCCATTATGATGCTTGTAGAGTTGGAGTTTCTGGTGGTGTTCCCTGGTCCTTTCTAATCTTTGTTGCTTTTGGTATTTATATATATATACATACATATACACACACACACACACACGTGTATATATATATGTATATATATATATTTTTTTCTTTTCCATCTTTTCTCTCCTCAGAGAGTCTCCCTTAAAATTTCTTGCAGGGCTGGTTTAGTGGTCACAAACTCCTTTAATTTTTGTTTGTCTGGGAAACTTTTTATGTCTCCTTCTATTTTGAATGATAGCCTTGCTGGATAAAGAATTCTTGGCTGCATATTTATCTGATTCAGCACATTGAATATATCCCATCACTCCTTTCTGGCCTGCCAAGTTTCTGTGGATAGGTCTGCTGCAAACCTGATCTGTCTTCCCTTGTAGGTTAAGGACTTTTTTTCCCTTGCTGCTTTCATGATTCTTTCCTTGCCTGAGTATTTTGTGAGTTTGACTATGATATGCCTTGTTGATGGTCAGTTTTTGTTGAATCTAATGTGGGTCCTCTGTGCTTCCTGGATTTTGATGTCTGTGTCTTTCCCCAGGTTAGGAAAGTTTTCTGCTATGATTTGCTCACATAACCCTTCTACCCCTATTTCTCTCTCCTCTTCTGGGACACCTATGATTCTGATTTTGTTCCTTTTTTATGAGTCACTGATTTCTCTAATTCTTTTTTTTTTATTATTTTTTAACATTTTTATTTATTTTGAGACAGAGAGAGACAGGGCATGAACAGGGGAGGGGCAGAGAGAGAGGGAGACACAGAATCCAAAGCAGGCTCCAGGCTCTGTGCTGACAGCTCAGAACTCACGGACCGCGAGATCATGACCTGGGCCGAAGTTGGATGCCCAACCGACTGAGCCACCCAGGCACCCCATGATTTCTCTAATTCTTAAATCGTGCTCTTTTGTCTTAATCTCCCTCTTTTTTTCTGCTTCATTATTCTCTATAAGTTTGTCCTCTGTATCGCTGATTTTCTGTTCTGCCTCATCCATTCTTGCTGCTGCTGCATCCATCTGTGATTGCAGCTCAGTTATAGCATTTTTAATTTCATTCTATTTTTTACTTCTTTTATCTCTGCAGAAAGGGACTCTAGTCTATTTTCAACTCCAGCTAGTATTCTTATTATCGTGATTCCAAATTCTGGTTCAGATATCTTGCTTGTATCTGTGTTTGTTAAATCCCTGGCTGTCGTTTCTTCGTGCTCTTTCTTTTGGTGTGAATTCCTTCGTTTTGACATTTTGAAGGGAGAAAAGAAATTAAAGAGGTAGAAAAAATTAAAATTAAAAAAAATTTAAAAAACTAAACACACACACACACACACACACACACACACACACACACACAAAATATCTGATAAATGATGCTAGATCCTAGGTGTGTTTTGGTCTGGGTGTTGAAAGTGGTTTGACAGGTTAGAGAAAAAAGTGGGGGGTGGGAAAGGAAATCATTTGAGAATTTGAAAAAATGAATACACTGAAGTAGACTGAAATGAGATGATGGGAGTAAAACAGAATTTGAAAAAATGTACACAAAAGTAAAGAATACAGTAGGAAAATAAAAGAGAAATATTTTTAATAAAAATTAAAAATAAAAATGAAGTTTTTAATCTTTCTGATCCAAGAAAAAGAAAAGAAGTGAAAAAGAGAAAAAAAATCGTTTGAAAATTTGAAAAAGTGAATACACTGTAGTAGACTAAAATAAAATGATGGAAGTAAAATGGAATTTGAAAAAATTTACATAAAAGCAAAAAATATAGTAAAAAATTAAAAATATTTTTAATAGAAATTGAAAATAAAAATGAAGTTTTTCACTTTCTGCATTCAAGAAAAATAAAAGAAACAAAAAAGAAAAAAGAACAAGGAAATCGTTTGAAAATTTGAAAAGTTGAATACACTGAAGTAGACTAAAATAGAATGATGGAACTAAGGTAGAATTTGAAAAAATGTACACAAAAGTAAAAAATATAGTAAAAAAAATAAAAATATTTTTAATAAAAATTGAAAATAAAAATGAATTTTTCCTCTTTCTGTATTCCAGAAAAAGAATAGTGTAAAAGAGGAAAAAAAAAAGAAAATTGAATAGATGGACCTGCTAACACATTGAAATAGGACTGAAATTACTTCATTTTCCCCTAGTAGTCAGACTATGTAGTGCTTTATAGTCCATAAACTAAGTAGGCAGTGAGGCTTGTGATCTTGAAGAGCAGGTTCGCCCAGTTGGGCGGGGCTCAGTGTAACAGTTCCGTTTTCCACTAGGTGGCGCTGCTAGCCTATTGGGGTGGATTGTTGCAGTGCTTGTAGGTGTGTATGTGCATTCGCGGGAGCGGTGAAAATGGCGTCATCCAGCTACCCGATCTCTAGTATGGTAACTGTTCTCTCGGAGCAGCAACTGTGCACCCGTCCTCTGTCTTCAGCTTTCTTCCACTCCCCGCCTCTTCACTGAACATGATCAAGACCCAGGCAGTACCTCTCTCCCGAGTTTTGTCTCAGGTGCGGCTGTTTCCCCCAGCCCCTTACTTCCGAAGGACTGCGGCTTTGGCCCGCTCCGCCCCTCTGTGGGAGGGTCTCACTGAGCAATGGCTGAATAAGCAATGGCCGAATGTCGGCTGCACCCAGGAACGCTTGCCACACCCTGCTGCTGCCGGTGC
The DNA here is from genome assembly GCF_022079265.1 of Lynx rufus. NCBI lineage: Eukaryota > Metazoa > Chordata > Mammalia > Carnivora > Felidae > Lynx > Lynx rufus. The sequence goes on from NW_025814838.1 coordinate 6,471,378, forward strand.
CCCTAGACTGCGGCCAGGTGCCAACCCACCCCAGAAAAAGTTTGCAAGGGAGTGTAGCAGCAGCGTTTCAGGGATTATGGAAAATCACAACTCACATCTGGCACCAGACTTCACACTTAACGACCTTGTTCCAGCACCAGCGAATGTGGCCGTTTTCTGGGATCTGCTGAGACCAGGTGGCTTCAATAGTCTCTACCAAATGTCCTTCCAGCAGTGGAACCGCTTTTCCCATTGGCCCGAGAACCTCCCGGACCCCACTCTGTTCCTGGGGATTCGCCTTTCCCACCAGAGCACTGCCAGGTATTGAGATGGGGAGTTGCAGCCTTTGAGCTCCCCTTGTTTACAGTCTTAATGGAATTTAAACCCTCTCTCTCTTTCTCCCTTTTTAGTTTAGTCTCTGTGGCTGTTTCCAATTTTCCACTTTCTCTCTAGCTGCTTTTGGGGAGGGGTGCTTTTCCCATATTCTGTCCCCCTCCCCAGTCTCCATCCTCTCTCTGCCCGCAAAAGCTGTTTCCTACCCTCAGCGGCTTCTCGCTCCCCAAATTGTCTTCTCCATGCCTTGTACCTGCTGAATTCTGTGGTTCAGGTTGTGCAGATTGTTGCGTTAATCCTCCAATCAGTTTTCTAGGTGTGTAGGATGGTTTAGTGTTGGTCTGGCTGTATTTCATGGACACGAGACCCACAAAGAACTTACATGCTCTTCCACTATCTTGGTTCCTCCCCCTATGTAACTGTTTTCTAACCAATAATTGCCATGGTTGTTTATGCTCAAGGTCTTGTTTAAATGGATTCAGTCCTCACTTAGACTTTTCAGCCCATGTCTTCCCCATTTGTTAATTCTTGGAGGCTTCTCTTCATGACCAGGAGTCTATTTTCAATCATAATTTTTCCCCCTCAGGAAGGGCACGGGGATTATATGTATATCCTCAGTGTTTATGGAGTAAAGAATGTCTTTCTATTGCTTTTACATGTAGATAACAGTAACTGCTTTTGGATCACACTTTTTCCTTTAGAATTCAAGAAACCTTGCTTTTTTATCTTTTGCTAACTATAGTTTGCTGATTAAGTATCAGACTGGCCTGCTTTTTTGTTTTTGTTTTTGTTTTTGTTTCTTTTCCTTGAATAGTTAAAATAGGGGTCAGCAAGCATTTTCTGTAAAGGGCCAGGTAGTAAGTATTTTGGGTTCTCTGGGTTATCTGGTCTCTTTCATCGATACTTAACTCTGTAGTTGTAGTATGAAAGCCTGTGTGATAATCAAAACCTGTGTTCCCATCAACGTTTATGACGAAACCAAGTGCTGATTTGGCCTGCTGGCTCATAATTTGCTGACTTCTGGCCTACACGATTCTCTTTTGCCTTACAGTTTAGTTACTTCACTAGATTATTTTTCAGTTTGGGAAAAATATTTTTCTGGAACAAAGTGTGAGCTCTCTTTATTTGCCGATCCATGTCTTTCTCCATATGTATATATATATATATATATATATACACATATATATATATATGTATATATTTATATATATTTTTTATTTATTTTTGATAGAGACAGAGCACAAGTGGGGGAGGGGCAGAGAGAGAGGGAGACACAGAATCTGAAGCAGGCTCCAGGCTCTGAGCTGTCAGCACAGAGCCCGATGTGGGACTGGAACTCAGGACTGTGAGATCATGACTCGAGCTGAAGTTGGATGTTTAACCCACTGAGCCACCCAGGCACCCCAGTCCTCTACTTCTTTTTTATCCTTTCTCTGCTTGTTCTTGAAGTGCTCACTTGATATGCCTTCTGCAGGCTCTGTTTCTTTTCTTTTTCCCCCTCCCTGTGGTACTTTTACATAGGTCATATTGTGGAGTTTTTCAATTTGTTTTTGTTTCTGCTTATTCATATTTATATGTGGTTACTGTTTTCCAGGCTTGCTCTTTACTGAAAAATATGTGTGTGGGATCTCCTTGGAAGCCCCTCCTTGTTTACCTGGACGTTGTTGAGAACTTTCCTCTTGCCCTTGATTTAAAGGCTATATTCTGTGTTGTGCTCTTCAGTTTTCTAAAGAGAATGGATTCAGTACTCTTCTCCAGCCTTTTCATTTAGTGACTTACCCATTTGTCAGTTCTCTGTCTGGGGTCTTTTTCTCACTACCAGAATCCTAGGGCCGGAGTTGGGTTTGGAAAGTCACCACCTGGCAGCTTTGTCCCTCATGTTTTCTCATGAGTTTGTTGCAGCCACAGACCCACAGAGCTCACGTATGTGGTGGGGTGTACATCTAGTTAGGTGGGATGCTCCTGACAAGTAGGAATGGACTTGGAAGGTGGAAGCTCCGTGAATGGGAGTGGTTTTCCTTTCCTTCCTTCCTACTTGGAGTTGGATAGTGCCCCAGTTTGGATGATGCCCTCTGGGTCAGGATTATGGGCTTTGGTAGTGAGGCAAGCTAGTTTTGACTGCTTTTGTTCACAGATTTAAATCAGGCTTGATTCCAGACCCGTCCTTTGTGGGCAGGATGGATTCAGAAGGGGGAAATGGCACTTTTCAGCCACTGCTGGGCTGAGGTGGAAGTAAGCCTCCTCCCCTAGCCTGGCGCAGAACCCCCTTTGGTCCCTGTCTTCACCTCTTCCCGCCATTGCTCAGCTGCTCCATGCTGGCATTCCGAGTGCTCCCACATCCCCACTCACCTTGGACCAATGTGACTGAATATCTGACACTTTCTCTGAAGTTCCACAGTACACATTTTCTCCTGGCCTCAACACATCTGGAATGGTGTTGGGTTTTTCTCTGGGTAGTGAATTTTGGTGAGCATCGGGAATGTTTCCCCGCCCCCCCAAGGTAATGTGCCCTTTCCTCAGTGATCTTTCCTGGAAGGCCAAGGTGGTTTTTTTTCCTGACAGTTTTTAAAGGGAGATCTGCTAAATTAGTACATCTCCAGCATGTTCCCCCTTTCCATCTCTCTGCTTCGAGTGACAAGTTCACATGCCTAGTTTATTTTACAACAGCCAACCGATGAATTCAGTTAAATTGAAGCAACTTTTTATAACACAGTTTTACACGTAGCAGGAAGATTCATTTATCTCAGGGATCTTAGGAAAATAATAAGCATTTTAAGGGCAAATGGCCATCTTCTAACTCCTAGATTCCTGCCCAACAAAGTGAGTTCCACTGACATATTTCCCAAGTCCAGCTGGGTTATCGTCACAATAGTTGCTGTCACAGATTTTCCTTTTCAGCAGATTTAAAAGGTTGGATACCTGGGGCACCTGGGGGGCTTAGTCGATTAAGTGTCCGACTTTGACTCAGGTCATGAGTCACAGCTGGTGAGTTCTAGCCTCGTATCTGGCTCTGTGCTGACGGCCTGGAGCCTGCTTCGGATTGTGTCTCCGTCTCTCTGTCTTCCCTCCCTGACACATGCTTCTCTCTCTCTCTCTCAAAAATAAATAAACATAAAAAACTAAATAAAAAGTTGGATACCTGTTTGTGCCGTTAAAAATTTTTTCTTCTTGGGGCGCCTGGGTGGCGCAGTCGGTTAAGCGTCCGACTTCAGTCAGGTCACGATCTCGCGGTCCGTGAGTTCGAGCCCCGCGTCGGGCTCTGGGCTGATGGCTCAGAGCCTGGAGCCTGTTTCCAATTCTGTGTCTCCCTCTCTCTCTGCCCTTCCCCCGTTCATGCTCTGTCTCTCTCTGTCCCAAAAATAAATAAACGTTGAAAAAAAAAATAAAGGGGCGCCTGGGTGGCGCTGTCGGTTAAGCGTCCGACTTCAGCCAGGTCACGATCTCGCGGTCCGTGAGTTCGAGCCCCGCGTCAGGCTCTGGGCTGATGGCTCGGAGCCTGGAGCCTGTTTCCGATTCTGTGTCTCCCTCTCTCTCTGCCCCTCCCCCGTTCATGCTCTGTCTCTCTCTGTCCCCAAAATAAATAAACGTTGAAAAAAAAAATTTTTAAAAAAAAATAAAAAAAAAAAAAAAATAAAAAAAAAAAAAAAAAAAAAAAATAAAAAAATTTTTTCTTCTTTTTTAATTTCATTGAGACCGTGGCGTGTGAGTTTTGGCCAGAAGGGGGCAGACGAGCGCCAGCGGTGCTGCTGTGTGTGGAGGGGCTGCCCTGAGGCTGCCTCCCTGGCTTTTCAGCAGTCAGCCTGGAAGCAAGTCTTCATTTAGTCATTTCCTCTGCCCTCAGGAAAGTATGTAAGAAACTACTTGATATTAATACCATAATTTGGCTCCTAGAGCCCCTCGCTATGTGTGGAATGCTGATATTTACCCAATTATTTACTTATTCCTCAAACCACCAAATATGTGAACATTTAGGGCTTGAGTTTGTTTGCTGTTTTACCGTTCCTATCGGGTGTGATTCAAAGGAGGAATTTCGAAAGGGCAACTCACTTCTAAATATTATTTTAAAATACTAATTCAGTGAGGAGCAGTAGGGAATGCAAAGATGAATAAATAAGGTTGCTGTCTTCAAGGACCTTGCAGCTTCGTTAAAGGTGAGGCTGAGAGAACAAGTACACGATTTCATTACAGGATGGAATGTGAAAATTGCCTTAGCCCTTTCCCGGGATGAAGGGAAAGATGACAACATCGAGGAAGCTTTTCTGAAAGAGCCAATATATGTGCAGAACTTTGAAATTTAGGTGAATTAAAATTATTTAAAAAATTGTCTCTGATTATAAAAGTAATACATATACAGGTTACTGAAAATTGGAAAGATATACACAAATATAAATTTTTTTTACATACATTTATTTTTGAGAGACAGAGACAGAGCACAAGTGGGGGAGAGGCAGAGAGAGAAGGAGGCACAGAATCTGAAGCACGCTCCAGGCTCTGAGCTGTCAGCACAGAGCCTGGCGCGGGGCTCGGACTCACAAACTGTGAGATCATGACCTGAGCCGAAGTTGGACGCTTAACCAACTGAGCCCCCCAGGCACCCCGATATACACAAATACAAAACAAAATGATTTACCAATGAACTCACCACAAGAGATGACTATTAGTATTTTCTGATGAGGTTTTTGGGGTGATGATGGGGTGGTCCATAGCTGACGACCAAGAAAGAATTCTTGAAGACATCTTAAGACTCCCAGGGTAGTGGAGGCCTAGCTATTGTCAAGCTAGGGTTGTTTTGCCTCTAGCAAAGTATTAGCATTAAGACATAGGGAGTTCCTGGAGAAAAGTTTTACTCTGCCTGCCTGAAGTATCTCTCAATAGGCTGCAGGTTATAAGGAAATTGAGTTCTATCTGCCATTTCCTTCTGCCTTTGTTTCCCACATCACTATGGAGGGATGATGTTGGGGCTCTAGGAAATGGAGTTTATAGGTTTCTGGAGATTAGGCTATTGATGAGATTGCCTTTTTCTTGTGATTTACTAAATTACTTGTGCATAGCTGGAGACTTAGGTCCTGCAGGACTATGATCTCTATCAGTTAACCATTTGTTTTTCCCCTTTCCTTTGTTGGGCAGCCAGGAGTGCCCAAGGAATATCACACATACCCCACTGGGGGTCGGGTGGGAGGGTGTTTGCGGAGGGTGTCTGCCGCCTGGCAGCTTGTTTTATGCTCCCTCCTCATTTCCTTCCAGTTTTTTTTCCCGTGTGTGTGTGTGTGTGTGTGTGTGTGTGTGTGTGTGTGTACCTGTATTTTTTAAGGTAAGTATATACATTGAGTATGTACTTTGTATGTTGCTTTTCCCCCAGTGAGCACTGTAGCATAAGCCTTTCCCCCTGGGTGAAGGATTTTGACAGGTGAGGAGAAACAATTGCGGCAGAGGGAACAACATACACATGAGTGGTGTAGAGCTGGGAATCCTACTCCGTTGTATTTTTTTTTTTTATTTTTAATTAAAAAAATTTTTTTTCAACGTTTTTATTTATTTTTGGGACAGAGAGAGACAGAGCATGAACGGGGGAGGGGCAGAGAGAGAGGGAGACACAGAATCGGAAACAGGCTCCAGGCTCTGAGCCATCAGCCCAGAGCCTGACGCGGGGCTCGAACTCACGGACCGCGAGATCGTGACCTGGCTGAAGTCGGACGCTTAACCGACTGCGCCACCCAGGCGCCCCTCTCATTCTTTTTTTTAATGAAAGACTTTTATTTTTATTTTATTTATTTATTTATTTTTATTTTATTATTATTATTTTTTAATGTTTATTTATTTTTGAGACAGAGAGAGACAGAGCATGAATGGGGGAGGGTCAGAGAGAGGGAGACACAGAATCTGAAACAGGCTCCAGGCTCTGAGCTGTCAGCACAGAGCCTGACGCGGGACTCCAACTCACAGACTGCGAGATCATGACCTGAGCCGAAGTCAGCCGCTTAACCGACTGAGCCACCCAGGCGCCCCAAGACTTTTATTTTTAAATATATTTTTTTATATTTAACAGAGACAGAAACAGAGACAAAGAAAGCACATGAGCAGGGGAGGGGCAGAGAGAGAGGGAGAGGGAGAGGGAGAATCCCAAGTGGGCTCTGAGCCCGATGCAGGGCTTGATCCCACAAACTGTGAGATAATGACCTGAGCTGAAACCAAGAGTGAGATGCTTAACCAACAGAGCCACCCGGGCGCCCCATTCCCTCTCATTCTTTTTTTTTTTTTTTTTAAGTTTATTTTTTAATATTTATTTATTTATTTATTTTTGAGGTTTACTTTTTTATTTAATTAATTTTTAAAATTTACATTCAAATTAGCATATAGTGCAACAATGATTTCAGGAGTAGATTCCTTAATGCCCCTTACCCATTTAGCCCATCCCCCCTTCCACCACCCCTCCAGCAACCCTCAGTTTGTTCTCCATATTTAAGAGTCTCTTATGTTTTGTCCCCCTCCCTGTTTTTATATTATTTTTGCTTCCCTTCCCTTATGTTCATCTGTTTTGTCTCTTAAAGTCCTCATATGAGTGAAGTCATATGATACTTGTCTTTCTCTGACTTATTTCGCTTAGCATAATACTCTCTAGTTCCATCCACGTAGTTGCAAATGGCAAGATTTCATTCTTTTTGATTGCTGAGTAATACTCCATTGTGTGTGTGCGTGTGTGTGTATGTGTGTGTGTATACACACACCACATCTTCTTTATCCATTCATCCATCGATGGACATTTCGGCTCTTTCCATACTTTGGCTATTGTTGATAGTGCTGCTATAAACATGGGGGTGCATGTGTCCCTTCAAAACAGCACACCTGTATCCTGTGGATAAATGCCTAGTAGTGCAATGGCTGGGTCGTAGGGTAGTTCTATTTTTAGTTTTTTGAGGAACCTCCACACTGTTTTCCAGAGTGGCTGCACCAGCTTGCATTCGCACCAATGATGCAAAAGAGATCCTCTTTCTCCGCATCCTCGCCAACATCTGTTGTTGCCTGAGTTGTTACTGTTAGCCGTTCTGACAGGTGTAAGGTGGTATCTCATTGTGGTTTTGATTTGTAATTTCCCTGATGATGAGTGATGTTGAGCATTTTCTCATGTGTCGGTTGGCCATCTGGATGTCTTCTTTGGAGAAGTGTCTCTTCATGTCTTTTGCCCATTTCTTCACTGGATTATTTGTGTTTTGGGTATTGAGTTTGATATCCCTCTCATTCTTGCTGCCATCAACAGTCCTTCATTGTTTTCCAAAATGGGAGTAAGATGTTCTTCTAAGTTACTTTCCCTTTTTCCCCAGAGACTTTCCTTCTGGAACTCTCGCCTTGTCAGTTGTCCTGTTGGACAAGTCGCGGGAGTTAGATGAATTCTCGGGAACCCGACCAAGAAGTGGTCTCATCCCTTCTAGTTGTATGATCTTGACTGGCTTATTTATTCTGCTGGCAGTTTCTCTGTCTTCTGGCCTCATAGGGTTGCACAAGGTTAAAGTGAGGTTCTATCAATGGAAAAGCTTTGGAAGAAGTGTGAATGTAAAAGGGGGACAACTTATCTACAGTGCATTTTTTAAAGTGTTATTACCTACTTAGTGTATGGAAGGTCTTTCATATTCTCCTCATCTCTGTTTATATTTATTGACATATTCAAGCAGATATTCTCTTCCTCCAGGAAGAACGAGTGATAGAGAGTGGGAGAAGCCCTCTCAGGCACCAGCCAAAGGGGGTGATTTCTGTGTCTATACCTAGGAGGAAACAGGGCAAAGTTGTACAGACTGATGCAATGGGGGAAATATTTTAGGACAAGATTTAAGAGCATTTCTCGTCATGTATTTCATCTAATGGATAATTTCAACATATCTCCTGTATGCAGGGCATCGTGTAAGAAGTACTTCCTTACATTAAATAGAATCCAAAATCATGTGCAAAAGCAAAGTAAATGAAATTTGCCTTTGGTGCTATACGTTTGTTATACTGTCTTGTTTATAATCCAGAATCAGTTGTTAATTTGAAATAATAAGAATCCATTTACCACATATTACACTTTGGGTAGATGGCATAGAGACCAGGGACTCCACCTAACTCACAGGAGGCCTGTATCAGTTTGAGTTTCTTTTGGTTGCAAGTGACAGAAACCCAATTCAAACTGGCCTAAACAAAAGAGAGAGAGAGAATATATTGCTTATGGAACTGAGAAGTTCAGGAGTAGGTGTTGCTGATCCAGGAGCACAAACTGTGTTGTTAGGACCCCGTCTCTCTTTCTTGCCATATCTTGGCTCTCTCTGTGTGTTGGCATTACTTCCAAGTTCACTTTTCATGTGGCCCTTAGAGTTCCAGGCATCTATCCTCAGAGCTTAAGAACAGGTCCCAGGATTAATCTTGTTTGCATTGATGTGCAGGCTTTTGCATCTCTGAATCCGTTACTCTGATCAGGTAGATCTGAGGCCCGGTGCTGGCTGTACCCTGGAACCTGGAGAATAGTCAGCTTCACTGGAAACATTTAAATGGAAAATGGTCAAAAGGTGCAAACTTCAGGGGTGCCTGGGTGGCTCAGTCAGTCAAGCGTCTGACACTTAATCTCAGCTCAGGTCTTGATCAGGGTCATGAGTTCAAGCCCCACATTGGGCTCAACACTGGATATGAAGCCTACTTAAAAAAAAAAAAGGTACAGACTTCAGTTATAAGATAACAGTTACTAGGGATGTAACGTACAACATGATGACCATAGCTAACATTGCTGTATATGATACATAGGGCAGTTGTTGAGAAAATAAATCTGAAGAGTTCTCATCGCAAGAAGAATTTTTTTGTCCTTTATTCTTCTTTCTTTTCTTTTTATTGTATCTACGTGAGAAAATGGATGTTAGCTGAACCTCTTGTAATCATTTCACAGTCTGTGTGGATCAAACCAGCATGCTCTGTGCCTTCAACGTATACAGTGATATTATGTCAACTGTTCTCAATAAAACTGGTAACAAAACCAAGAGTATTAAATAACACTATTCTTTGATAAAGACAATTGACATTTGCTCTGTCTTACGTATATGTAATTACCAGCAGCTATAGGAAAGTGCTAATGGTACAGCTTAGTAATATAAACTAAATAGTTTGCTCTGCAAAAAAAAAAAAAAGTGGGAGAGTGAGAGGCAGATGCCCTGTCCCTCGAGAACAGCCAGAGTTTTGTCAGCAGAAGAAGGGCAGTGGGTGTGGATGCACAACAACACGTCCACCATCAGACCCCTGCCTGCTCCCCCCGCACCCACCAGCACCCAGCAGGTGGCTCTTCCCCAGGCAGGTGCTCAAGCAGTGCCTTGTGTGTTGAGTCGGTGGTATTGGCAGGAGTTAGAACTCTGTATTGGGGTTGCCAAAGTAAGTTTCCTATTTCTTTCTTTTGTCTAAGTCAAGAACTTCCCCTAGTTTTACATATTTGTGTTTAATTGAATGTACTAACCTTGAAAAATTCAAACTCCTCTGTAAGGGCTAAAGACTCACATGTTACCTGTAAGTTTTTCAACACTTTTCCTAACTGGGTTTGCTATATCACCAAATTCTGCTTTATTATTTGTTTCAAGAAATAACAAGTTCTACTCTATCCAGTGGAGATTTTTTTTTAAGTTGTGATTGTATATTTAGACTAGTAATTTAGACTAGTAAATGTACCAATTTTTATCTGAAAACACTCTTTGAATATACACCAAAATGTTGACAGTGTTTAACAGAGTGTGATAGGATTTCCTTCTTACTTATTTTCCATTTTTTTCTACCAGGAACATGTTATTTATGTTGCTGAAAAACAATGCTATTTAAAATAGTCATTAATTTACTACATTTTTTTAAAAGTTTATTTTGAGAGAGAGAGAGAGCAGGGGAGGAGCAGAGAAAGAGGGAGAGAGGGAATCCCAAGAAGTCTCCATGCTGTCAGCACAGAGCCTGACATGGAGCTTGATCTCATAAACCATGAGATCATGACCTGAGCTGAAACCAAGAGTCGCATGCTTAACCGACTGAGCTGCCCAGGCTCTCCTTAATACTTTTTTTTTTTTTTTTTTTTTGTAGTGCGCTGTACTAATTTCTAGGAACTGTGAGAGGTAAGACAGGAAAGGTCACAGCCTCATTGAGCTTGTATTTCTAAGGGTGAGAAAGACAAACTATCACACAGGTGACTAGAATAATATAGATTTTGATTAGTTCTACGAAGGAGAATATGTGATAGGAAATAAATAACAAGAGAAACCTAATTTAGATTTCTAAATTCTAAATTGATTGGTAAAGACCCTCCTGATAAGGGGAGAACCATACAGAGAGCCAGAAAGATCATCCCAGACAGTAAGTGCAAAGGCCCTGGGGCAGCAAAGAGCATCGTGATTCTAGGCACTGGGCAGAAGGTCTGCTTGTGTCAGCATTTTTTAGTTCATATAAATATTAGATTGAGTCATATGACATTGCTATGTTTGTAGGTCAAAATGGTTGAATAGCAGTAGTTTCATATGGTTCAGTCAGTGCTGTGATTGGGCAGTCCTGCCATTGACCTGCAAGTGACTGAAGCTCTCTGGGCTGCACTTTCCTCACCTGTAACATCAGGTCCATTGATGGTTTCTTAGGTATCTTTCTGTTGCTGGCATTTTATGATTCTAGTCAGAGCCAGGATGAGGTGAGGCAGGTGAAATGCCTCAAGCACAAAAATCTAAGGAGGCTCTCACCCTGCCCTAGTGCAAGCCTGAGAGTGAGAGTCCCCTTCGATTTTGCAGCCCAGGCTTGCCCCTACCCGTCACCCCCCTTCCTGCCCCCCACCCCAGTCCCAGCCCTGGTTTGAACTCATTCCATTCTTCACACACAGCAATGACTTTGCTGATGTATGATCTCAGCTCTGTCAGTGATGCTTACTGATGCATTATCTAAACAAGCCAAGGCTTGCGGTGTCTGAGTAGGTATTCTCCCCTTATCTTGACTTATTTTTCGTCTTCTTACTCTCCATGCATGAGTTAATTCATTGCATAGGCAAGAAGTTCCGAACAGGAGCTTACATATGTCCACATTTAGCCTGGTGAACTCTTTCTTCTGTCCGCAACAGGAAACCTGGTAACAGCGCATGCACGTTTTATGTTGTTCTCCTTTAGATCAGTCCAAAATGTTTGTGAAGGTGTTTACTGAAATTGACCGGATGCCCCAACTGCTCGCCTACTACTACAAATGTCACAAGGTGAGAAGCTGGGAATGCTTATGTTGTGGAATGCATACAGTGCTGGGCTGCGGAACCCCAGTGTTTGTACTCCAAGGTAGAGACAACTTGCCTTCTCGCCCTCTGGCCTTCTTCTTTTAATTAGCCAGTAGGGGGTGTTCTTGGTCCAGCCTGTGGATTCATTTCTTTGCGGGGGGGGGGGGGGGGGGGAAGCAAGCCCTCAGTTTTCAGCATATTTTATGTTTATAGCTGGATTTCATTTATAGACTGAAAAGTTGTTACAATTCCTCCCATTCTTGTCTTTCAAGGGAAAGTAGTCTCTTAGGCCTTATGATGCTCTCCGGAAGCTGTCAGAATTTTTTGTTTTCTGGGGTTGTTGATGTTAGGTAAAAAAAAAAAAAAAAAAACCCAACAGCTTCCCGGGCTAACTTGATTCCTTCACGTCCAACCTTGCGTGTCTTTAAGCAGGGGTGTTGGGACATGAAGCTGAAGTGCACACTCAAGCACACCCGAGAGGTCTGTCGGGGAGAGTGTAGCATGCCCAGTGGAAGGACCTTGGCACGCTGTTGGGACAAGATAAAAGAAGAAAGGAACACTGGGAGGGCAACGGATTCAATGTCTGATAGATGATCAGAGCAGGTGGCTGTGACTTCTCGTTTTAGCCCTCCTTTGAAGCAAATGGCCTTCAGCGGGCAGTTGCTGGAGACAGTAGATGGCAGGAAATCGCTCACCTTGTCGGGAGGGCAGGACAGCGTTAGCAGGTGGCCTGTCTCAGTCACTCAGCGAGGTCCCCTTTGCTCTGCCTCTGCAGGCGCAGCTTTTAGCAACCTGGCAGGAGCTGTGCCAGAGTGACCTCCCTCTGGACCGGCAGCTCACCAGATTCTACGACGCCCTGCTCGGGGCCTGGCACACGCAGATCCAGTGGTCTATGCAGGTAACGGCTCGCTTGGGTCTTAGGGGATGGGTGTCTGCTCTGGCAGTGGTCTCTCCTCTGCTTCAAGCGTTCCTGGAAGAACCTCCCTATTTGCTGCCATCACCAAAGGAGTTAAAGATAAGCCTCGAAACCCAAGGCAGTAAAATCTTTCAGTCTCCTTAAAACTCTTCTTATCGTTCTCATCTGTATCTTAAATAGAATCTAATGTGACAGTGTTGCGTGTTGTTCAGCCAGGGAGCCTGTGGAATTCCTGGAGGCCGTTATCTTCTGATCTAAAAGCAGGAGGCCCTTGGTCAGGTGGTGCTTGAGTGAACAGGATTGTTTTTATCTTAACTTCAGGTAAAACTCACCTGGTTAGTTTCCCTTGTTCACACGGTATGCCCAGAGCTCGAGGAAGAGTACAATTTTACAGGCGCCCTCCAACCTAGGGGACCAATGAGACAGAGGAACTTCATTTCAAGTGGAAACTTCCCCTCACTTGTCTTCCCAGAGCCTCTTGGCATTTTCTGCCATCCAGGGTGTGAACCCTTGTTCCCCCGTCTCAATGCCAGGAAGTGCCCCAGATCCTCTTCCCTCTTTTAGGAGAGAAGAGGCTGTGACTTACTGGGCCTGTTGATGGTGTGGTGTGGTTTTTGGTCTGCTTTCAAAATTAGTTGCGAATTAGTCTTGCAGTGTCCATCCGTCCCCTGCTGGAACGAACGTGACTGTAGCTGGAGGGAATCCCTTGTACAGGGTCATGTCCATTCTGGTGTTTAAAGTCCTCTTCTCTACCCTCATTGCTTTTCTCCTGGAGCCAGCCAAACTCAGATTTAGGTTACAGCAACATGAAACACAATTCCTGTAGTCGTTTCACAGCACTGTAGCTGTCGGTTTTCAGTGACCCTGGTGATGCACATCCATTTCTGTGTCCTTGCCTTCTTTTACCGTCCCTTATGTTGTGAAGATAAAACCGGCTTATGTCTGCAGGTGCATATGCCCTTCATCATCTAAGAAAAAGGATTTAGACTTCTCAAATTATGTTCTGGCCTCATCCTATAAATCCTGCTAATTTATGCTTTTGGTCAGTGGTCCATTTCCTTTTCAGGGAAGTAAAAGCCTGATAGGTGGCCGTCATCTTGTGAAGGTCAGTATAGTGCAAAAGAAAAGCAAAGACACCACAGTAAATGTATCCCCTTCTGATTTACCCCCCAGTATTATAATATGAAAATTTTCCAACATATAAAAGAGTTGAAAGAATTGTATGATGAACACCCATGTACTCACTTTTGCACTCTGCAGTGAACATTTTGCTATGTTTGCTCTGTCATAAATGTGTCCATCTTCCCATGTACTTCTCCACTCATTGACTGGTCTTATTTTTTGATTCATTTCAAAGGAAGTTGCAAGCATTATTTAGTTCTGAACATGCATATTATTAACTAGAGTTCAATATTTGTCCCTCCCCGCCCCCTTTTAGGTAAGATTGTGGAATGTAATGATCTTAAATATGCTATGTGATCAATTTTGACAAATGTTGTGTAACCTGATCCCTGTTAAGATATAGAGAACATTAAGATAAGAGGACATTACCATCACTCTAGAAAGTTCTCTCATGCTCCTTCCTAGTCAGTCCAACACCCCTGAAGGCAGCCACTGCTCTGATTTTTTTCCACCATAAATTAGGCCTGTTTTCAAATTTTTGTAAACTTTTTTTAATTAAAAAAAATTTTTTTTGCCCCTGCCCCTTCAGTTGTTTTTTTTTTTTTCTTTTTAAATGTTTTATTATTTTTGAGAGAGAGAGCAGAGTACAAGCAGGGAAGGGGCAGAGAGAGAGGGAGACAAAGAATCCAAAGCAGGCTCCAGGCTCTGAGGTGTCAGCACAGAGCCAGACATGGGGTTCAAACCCACGAACTGTGAGATCATGACCTGAGGTGAAGTTGGACGCTTAACTGACTGAACCACCCAGGTGCCCCATTTTTAAAAATTATTTATTTATTTATTTTAGTTTTTTATGTTTATTTATTTTTGAGAGACAGAGACAAAGCACAAGTGGGGAAGGGGCAGAGAGAGAATGAGACACAGAATCCGAAGCAGGCTCCAGGCTCCGAGCTGTCAGCACAGAGCCCAACACGGGGCTCGAACTTACAAACTGTGAGATCATGACCTGAGCTGAAGTCGGACACTTAACCGACTGAGCCAACCAGGCGCCCTCTGTTTTCGAATTTTATTTTTTTTTTTTAATTTTTTTTTTTCAACGTTTATTTATTTTTGGGACAGAGAGAGACAGAGCATGAACGGGGGAGGGGCAGAGAGAGAGGGAGACACAGAATCGGAAACAGGCTCCAGGCTCTGAGCCATCAGCCCAGAGCCTGACGCGGGGCTCGAACTCCCGGACCGCGAGATCGTGACCTGGCTGAAGTCGGACGCTTAACCGACTGCGCCACCCAGGCGCCCCTGTTTTCGAATTTTAAATAGACGGAATCAGGCAGTGTGTGTTCTTCCTGCAAGGTTTCTTTCATTGAGCATGTTTGTGAGATTCATTTATGTTGTTGTGTGAGTCAGTGGTTTGTTCCTTTTTATTGCCAAATACTGTTAACGTGGTGTGAATATTTCACAGTTGGCTTATTCATTCTTATACTGATGAACACCTGGGATATTTCTATTTTGGGGCTATTATGAATAAAGCTGCTAATGAACATTGTTCTCTAAGTCTTTTTTGTGTATACACATATTCATATCTCTTGGGTAAATATCTAGGAGTGGAATTGCTGGATCATTGGGCAGATGTATGTGTAGATTTATAAGAAACTGCCAGACATTCTTCCAAAGTGGTTGTACTTTTTATAGTCTCACGAGTGTGCGAGCATCCTGATTGCCCCACATCTTTGCCAAAGTTAGGTGGTGTCAGTCTTTCTAAGCTAGTCCATTCTGGTGGGTGTGTTGTAGTATTTCATTGTGGTTTTAATTTGTATTTTCCTGATGACTAAGAATATTGAGCACCTTTTCAATGTGCTTATATCTTCCTTTGTGAGGTGTCTGCTTAGATCTTTTGCTCATTACAAAAAATTGGGTTATTTGCGTTTTTATTATTGAGTTGTAGGAGTTTTTTATATATCTCAGATAAGAATCCTTTGTAAGATATAGTTTGTAGATACTTCCTTCCAGTCTGTGGCTTAAACAGAGGTATTGATTTTATTGAAGCCTAATTTATTAATTTTTGCTTTTATGATTATTGTTTTGTAAGAAACCATTGCCAACCTCCAAATTGGCAAGATGCTCTGTTGTGTTTTCTTCTAGAAGCTTGTTTAGTTTCTTTAAAAAAATTTTTTTTTTAACATTTATTCATTTTTGAGAGGCGGGGAAGGGCAGAGAGAGGGAGACACAGAATCCAAAACAGGATCCAGGCTCTGAGCTGTCAGCACAGAGCCCAGTGCAGGGCTTGAACCCACAAACCGTGAGATCACGGCCTGAGCCGAAGTCAATGCTTAACCAACTGAGCCACCCGGGTGCCCCTAGAAGCTTCCTTAGTTTCTACAGTAAGGTCTGTGGCCCATTTTGAATTAGTCTTTGTGTATGGTGTGAGGTAAGGTCAGATTGTTTTCAGGTGAGCTGTTGAGGTTGCTTCTATAGCCCGAGTTAAGTTTGCTCTTATAGTGTGTGGACTTTGTGGTGGTTCTGTGGCCAGGTGCCAGAGAATCCCTTTTGCCAGATCTCTTCAAAGGACAGGGGGCACCTCTGGGTATGAGACCCAGTGTGTTTTAATTGAAACGTGTGAAAAAACTGCCACTGAAGGTCTATGATGTGACTTTATAGTTTCAGCTGACCAGCCAATTAGTGTAATTCTTCTCCTGCCCCAGGTCATCTGAGTAGGAGATAAGAGTGAAGGAGATTCTCATTGTGCAGTCCATCCTCACCAAACATAGCGAGGAGTCAGGATTCCTTTTCTTTTTTTTTTTTTTTTTTTAACGTTTATTTATTTTTGAGACAGAGAGAGACAGAGCATGAACGGGGAAGGGGCAGAGAGAGAGGGAGACACAGAATTGGAAGCAGGCTCCAGGCTCTGAGCCATCAGCCCAGAGCCCGACGCGGGGCTCGAACTCACGGACCGCGAGATCGTGACCTGAGCTGAAGTCGGACGCTTAACCGACTGAGCCACCCAGGCGCCCCAGGATTCCTTTTCTAGAAGGCCCATTTTCATTTCCTCCTCTGGTCTCTTTCTCGCAGCAAGTTTCTTCTGTCAAATGAGGACATTGGGCTGGCTGGTATCTGAAGGTCTTTCTGACTTTCTCACATAGCACGTTTGGGGATAGTGAGGGGAATGCGTTGGCTGGAGATAGGAGGGTTTGTGTTGGTGCAGCTATGTGTGGGGGGAGGAACTGTGAATTTAAGACAGGAGTTTGGCTTTCTCAAGAAGGTAGTGAGAGTCTGGAGCAACAGTGAATGATGACGTTGCTGTTTTAAGAATGGTTTTGGTGTAAAAAAAAAAAAAAAAAAAAAAGAATGATTTTGGTGTCAAAACATCACCTATGTAGTTTCCTTGCCCAGAAAGCTTAACCCTAATGCTCTCATGAGGAAGCATGCAGACAAATTCAAGGTTTGTCGATTTTGTTGATCTTTTCACAGAACCAACCAGTTCTATTGATTTTTAAAATTAACTTTCTGTTCTTTATTTTATTTACCTCTGCTCTAATCTCTATTATTTCCTTCCTTCTTCTAGCCATGGGTTTGGTTTCTTTTTCTTATTCCTTAATGTATGCAGTTAGGTTGTTGAGTTGAGATATTTCTTCTTTTTTAATGTATGTGTTTAGAGCTATAAGTTTCCCTCTTAGTGTTACTTTTGCTGTATCCCATAACTTTTGGGGAGTTGTGTTATCCTTTTCACTCATCTTGGGGTATTTTCTAATAAAAATGTGAGTTTATTGATTTTATAGTTTTTAAGCTTATACCTTTTGTGGCCTTAGAGTTACCTAAGAACAGGGTTGTTTTTTTTTTCTACAGATTTATTATTATGCACATCATTTTTTTTAATATGAAATTTATTGTCAAATTGGTTTCCATACAACACCCAGTGCTCATCCCAACAGGTGCCCTCCTCAATACCCATCACCCACCCTCCCCTCCCTCCCACCTCCCCATCAACCCTCAGTTTGTTCTCAGCTTTTAAGAGTCTCTTATGTTTTGGCTCCCTCCTTCTCTAACCTTTTTTTTTTTTCTTCCCCTCCCCCATGGGGGGGAAGAAACTTAACTTCTGTTAAGTTTCTCAGGATCCACATAAGAGTGAAAACATATGGTATCCGTCTTTCTCTGTATGACTTATTTCACTTAGCATAACACTCTCCAGTTCCATGTTGCTACAAAAGGCCATATTTCATTCTTTCTCATTGCCACGTAGTATTCCATTGTGTATATAAACCACAATTCCTAAGAAGAGTTTTATATCTTGTTTTCATTTTTGTGCATATTTAAGCCACATTATAATAAAAAATCATTCAATCAACACAGGGGAGTCTGCAAGAAGCCCTCTCTAAATGTACTGTGTACATTTTTACAGTTTTGTCCAAGAGATCAATAGTATATAAAATAGAAGAAAAGACTCTTGGTGAATAAGTGAATCTATAATCTAAAAGGCCTCTGGGGTCCTTGGTGGCTCAGTCGGTTAAGTGTCCAACTCTCAAGTCACGATCTCATGGTTTGTGAGATTGAGCCCCATACCGGGCTCTGCGCTGACAGCGAGGAGCCTGCTTGGGATCCTTTCTCTCCCTCTCTCTCTGTTCTTCCCCCACTCAGGCAAACACTCTCTCTCTCTCAAATGTAAATACATAAACATTAAAAAAAAAACCCTAAAAGGTCCTGGATATACTATTCCTGGTGGTCCTTAGAGTAAAAGATAAATCTGTCTTAACCCAAGGTCTATGTCAAGGGGAGATGTGGCTGTGGGCTGGTGTGCAAATCTGACTAAATGTCCTCCAACCCTGATTCAGTGAAGTATTCTTCTTTAATTCTGTTTTATTCTCCACCTCCCATGCACTCCTAGTTTCTGCATGGTCATCTTCACAGCCCTTGCTGGCCAGATTTTGGTAGCTATCTAAATTCTACATGTGATAAATTTGAAAAAAAGTCACTTGTGGCTAGCAATAGACATGGAGTAGCCAGTTGTTCTGGACAGGTTGCAAGTTGTGCCAGTTACTTGACTTTCTGAGCTTGTTTGGGTTTGTAGGAAGGAACACTTGGGGCTTAAAGCTCTTGATGAGGCCATTTTCCAGCTGTTGGAGAAGTTCCTTTGAGAGGAAGGAGACTGCTTCTTGAAAAGGTATGTTCCTGCTTGGTCCTTTGTGCTAATGCAGATACCTCTCTCCTACTGCAGGTCTTCAAGAACCCCCACGAGGTGGTGACCGTGCTGCTGATTCAGACTCTGGCGGCCTTGCTGCCCACCCTGCCTGACTGCCTCAGCTCAGGCGTGGAGAGGGCAGGGCCTGAGCTGGGGCTCCTCAAGCTCCTGGAGTTCTACGATGCCACCGCCCACTTTGCCCAGGGGCTGGAGATGGCGCAGCTCTCCCGCCCACGTAAATGCTCCTTCCTCCCAGTCCCCTGGCCTGTCTTCACATGCTCTTTTTGAAGCTTCTGGGGCTTGGGTTTGTCTGTCTTTTCGGATGACTGATTTTACAGATTTGGAAGGGATCCTTGTTTTCCTTCTCAGCGGATATGGAAGCCTTTTCCATGAAAGCATTGCCCTTCGAAATGGTTGCTGCCTGATATATTAATGAAACCCAGTGCTACCTAGGGGCTTTGCATGCTCTGGGGAAGTGAGGGGCACTTTGGCAGGCACTTAGAATGTGCAAGAGGCAGGTGGGCCTCAGTGGCCTCGAATTGGCAGCAGATTGCATTGGGAAGGTAGTGTCCTCTTCCCTTGAGATGTCATAAGACCTCAGACAGCTCAACCTAAAAAGTAAGCTGAAGAGGACGAATAGGTCAGAGGAACTTTTTGATAGGGCATCAGCAAGGTTTTAAGGGCAGGGAGGCCATGTTAGGACTAGGGGTGGTTGTGGGGAAAATGGGCATTCCCCAGCTGTGTCTGGGAGCAGAGCTCTCCTCCTTCCCATTTGGGAACACAGCAATGTTGTGTTACGTTTCCCCAGCTGTTTCCCCTGTAAGTTAAAAGCATCATAAACTTTCAGGTAGCACAAGATCTCATGACGCATGCTGCTGTCAAATCAGGAAATCGCTTCGGGAAGGCCTTGTCCTGCCGTTTGGCGGCTATGTGTCACTAACTTGGTTTATTTAATAGTTATTCCCTTTAATTACATTTGGTTATAATTACTTCGTACATTCCAGGGAGTGTGTTTATTGTTCCAGTTCCGGATGATTCATAGGTGTTTGGCTCACTCACTCGGCAGATCTTGGTTGTGGGAAAGGCTTGGGGGATGTGGGTAGCTTCCAGGGGACGAGGATGCCATGTCCATGGGGCTAGAGTGTAGGCCATTTAGCCTGCTGGAGCAGAGTGGAATGAAGGTAGGGCAAAAGGGCAGGTTGCCTTCCTCCCACTGGTGATGGACATTACTGAAGAAGAGAGAACCACCCTCCAAAGAATAATGCATACAAGTGCTTTGTTAGTCAGCCATGGAAATTTAGATTTTTAATGATTCTTATCAAGGTTTCCAAAAAAGTATTTTTTTTTAATTTAAAAATACTTTGGAAACACCCAAAAATAAAATAGAGTAAAAATGATTCACAACCTCATCATTCAGAGAGAGCCTCTGGCAGCCTTCCATTGTATTTTCTGCTAGTAATTCAAATATACACATTTTCCACAAATACATATAAAAATATATACACGTATACACCTACACACATATACATCTTTTAAAATAATGGTTGCATACAAACTTAAATTATCTTTTTTTGCTCAAAATAATATAATGATAGGGGTTTTTTTAGTGTATTTATTTTTGAGAGGGAAAAAGAAAGACAGAGTGCGAGTGGGGGAGGGGCAGAGAGAGAGAGGGAGACACGAAATCTGAAGCAGGATCTAGGCTCCAAACTGTCTGCACAGAATCTGACACGAGGCTCGAACTCACAAACCATGAGATCATGACCTGAGCCGAAGTAGGACACTTAACTGACTGAGTCACCCAGGCGCCCCTATAATGAGTATTTTTTTTAATGTCATTAAATGTTTTCCCAAGACATGGTTTTTTGTTTTTTTTTTTAAACGTGTATTTAATTTTATTTGTTGCCTTTTTTTTGTTTTTGGCCTATTAGCATTTTTTAATTGCCTCTGAACTAAACTTGCTCCATACCTAGGTATAGCAGTTTCTAACATTTGTCCGGGACCAAGACATGGTTGTTGTTTTGTTTTTTTTTTTAATTAAATTAAATTATTTTATTTTATTTATTTATTTTTAAAATTTATATCCAAATTAGCATAGTGCAACAGTGATTTCACGAGTAGATTCCTTAATGCCCCTTACCCATTTAGCCCATCCCCCCTCCCACACCCCTTCCAGTAACCCTCAGTTTGTTCTCCATATTTATGAGTCTCTTATGCTTTGTCCCCCTCCCTGTTTTTATATTATTTTTGCTTCCCTTCCCTTATGTTCATCTGTTTTGTTTCTTAAAGTCCTCATATGAGTCAAGTCATAGGATTTTTGTCTTTCTCTGACTGACTAATTTCACTAAGCATAATACCCTCCAGTTCTATCCACGTAGTTGCAAATGGCAAGATTTCATTTTTTTTGATTGCTGAGTATACTCCATTGTATATATATACCACGTCTTCTTTATCCATTCATCCATCGATGGACATTTGGGCTCTTTCCATACTTTGGCTATTGTTGACAGTCCTGCTATAAACATGGGGGTGCGTGTGTCCCTTCGAAACAGCACACCTGTATACTTTGGGTAAATACCTAGTGGTGCAATTGCTGGGTTGTAGGGTAATTCTGTTTTTAGTTTTTTGAGGAACCTCCATACTGTTCTCCAGAGTAGCTGCACCAGCTTGCATTCCCAAAGACATATTTTTTAATGACCACTTGTAAGTATGGCTTACTTTAATTATTTTATCTACTATTATAAATAAAACTATTATGAATAGTCCAGCACATTAATTTTGAGCCCCAAAATTTTGATTATTCCTTAGGATAAGCTTAAGAATTACAGTTGCCAAGAGATGAACATTTTAAAGATGTTTGTCATAAA
The DNA here is from genome assembly GCF_022079265.1 of Lynx rufus. NCBI lineage: Eukaryota > Metazoa > Chordata > Mammalia > Carnivora > Felidae > Lynx > Lynx rufus. Next base: position 6,492,989 of record NW_025814838.1, read on the forward strand.
GATGAACATTTTAAAGATGCTTTTGAGAAGGTTTCTCCCTATTTTCGTGTCTGTCAATAGTGACTGAGGGTGTCCATCCCCCATGTCCTTACTTGCACTGGACACTACTTGTTTTTCTCCATCATTGCCAGGTTCTTAGTTAATGACATTTCATTGTGATTTTTCATTTCTTTTATTACTAGCAACTTTTAAATTTATATTATTAACTTCTTTTTTGAATTGCTTATTCATTTGCCTATTTTTCAATTTTTGGAGTTTAATTTATTTTGGGTTAATTTATAAGAGCAATTTATTTAAAATAATGTATCATTAAATATTGAAAGCAACAAAGTACGTGTTATAAAAATTCGTGTTATAGAAATCTGTAACACAAAATGAAAGTCTCCTATAAAACCCAGCTTGCTTGAAATAACCACTGTTAAAAATTTGGTGTCTATCCCAAAATATCCTTATGTAGGAAGGATTTTTTCCCTATTGTTTATCAAGTATGTTACAGATGTGTTTTCTTTTTTTACTGTTTATTTTTTGAGAGAGAGAGAGCGCGAGCAGGGGAGGGGCAGAGAGGGAGACACAGAATCCAAAGTCAGACGCTTTACCAACTGAGCCACCCCAGTGCTCCTACAGATATAGTTTCTAACTTTATATTTTGCCTTTAACATTGTTTCTATTTTAGTAATTAATGCATGTACATGGTATTATTAGAAATATGTAAATTATGTGATAGAAAAACTAATTTTATAAAATAGCTTAAGTTGATTTTATAATTAATAAGCAATAGGTATTCATTATAGAAAAACCCAGAAAACACAAAGAAGGAAAAAGATCATTCTTAGTCTACCATTTAGAAACCGTATTTTGTGTTATATATATGTACTGATTCTGCATGAATGAGAGGGTCTCTGTATCCTTTACTTTTTTTTAATTTCTTTTTTAATGTTTACTTTTAAGAGACAGAGAGACAGAAGAGGGTAGGGGGGGGGGGGGGACAGAGGATTTGAAGCTGGCCCTGTGCTGACAGCAAAGAGCCCAATGCAGGGCTTGAACTCATAAACCATGAGAGCATGACCTGAGCTGAAGTCAGACGCTTAATTGACTGAGCCACTCAGGTGTCCCTTTAAATATTTTTAATTGAATATTTTATTATTGTTATCAGCCCCCCAATATAATATTGACTCAATACTGTCACCTAATACACAAATTTTTCCATTTGTTCCACAAGTCTCTATAGCTGCTTCTCCACCTCTCCCTCCCATTAAGATCAATCGATGTGCATACATTGTATTTGGTTGTCTTGTCTCTTTTTTATTTATTTTTGTCTTGTTTCTTTAAACTCTTAATCTGAAACAGTCATCTCACCTCTCTTTTGTCTTTCATGACATTGACATCTTTGAAGAATACAGTGTAATTTTCTAGTGGAATGTCCCATATTCTGGAATTGTCTGATTGTTTCCTGAAGATTAAATTTAGATTAAATATTTTTGCAAGAATACTACATTGATGATGATGTTGTGTATTTCCTGTGGCATCACATCAGGAGACACATAATGTGCAATTACTGGTGATGGTTGGATTAATCACTTGGTAGATGTATCTAGTGTATCCAGTAGATCTATTATAAAGGTACCTCTTCCTCTTTGTAATTAGTAAGTAATCCATGGGGTGATGCTTTGAGCTGATAGGAAAATACTAATCCTCAAAGAACATTTACTCAGTGACTTTAGCATCGATTGATAAATCTTGCCTGAATAAATTTTCACACTACTGATTATAAAATGGCGACTCTCGGGGCACCTGAGTGGCTCAGTCGGTTGAGCATCCGACTTTGACTCAGGTCATGATATTGTGGTTTGTGAATTTGAGCCCCGCGTTGGGCTCTGTGCTGACAGCTCGGAGCCTGGAGCCTGCTTTGGATTCTGTGTCTCCTCCTCTCTCTGCCCCTCCTATGTTCATGCTCTATCTCTCTCTGACTCTCAATAATAAATAAACGTTTAAAAAAATGGCAATTCCCTAATTCTCTCATTCCTTCTACATTTATTTGCAGACCTTATTTTGTAAAGAAGAGATTTTTTTTTCTTTCCTCACTTTTTAAAAGTTTTATTTATTTAAAAAATTTTTTTAATGTCTTTTATTTTTTTTAATTTTTTATTTTTTTTAATTTTTTTTTAACATTTATTCACCTTTGAGACAGAGAGAGACAGAGCATGAATGCGGGAGGGTCAGAGAGAGAGAGGGAGACACAGAATCTGAAACAGGCTCCAGGCTCTGAGCTGTCAGCACAGAGCCCAACGCGGGGCTCGAACTCACGGACCATGAGATCATGACCCGAGCCGAAGTCGGCCGCTCAACCGACTGAGCCACCCAGGCGCCCCTAATGTTTTTTATTTTTGAGAGAGAGAGACAGAGTGTGAGTGGGGGAGGGGTAGAGAGAGAAGGAGACAGAATCTAAAGTAGTCTCCAGGCTCTGAGCTGTCAGCACAGAGCCGGACGTGGGACTTGAACTCACAGACTGTGAGATCATGACCTGAGCTGAAGGGACGCCCAACCGACTGAGCCACCCAGACACCCCTAAAAGTTTTATTTGTTTAATCTCCGCACCATGTGGGGCTCAAACTCATGACCCTGAGATCAAGCGTTTCATGCTCCTCCTGAGCCAGCCAGGTGCCCCCTTTCCTTACTTTATTATTTTTTTAAATTTTTGTTTATTTATTTATTTTGAGAGAGAGAGCATGTGTGCACAAGTGAGGGAGGCACAGAGAGAATCCCAAGCAGGCTCCATGCCATCAGTGCAGAGCCTGATGCAGGGCTCGAACTCACAAACTGAGATCATGACCTGAGCTGAGATCAACAGTTGGACACCTAGCCAACTGCACCACCCAAGCACCCCCCTTTCTTTACTTTAATATCACTATGAATTCATGGATTCTTTTTTTATTCATTGTGTTATGATTTACCGTTGCCATTATTCATTTTGATGCTTGAATTATTTCAAATTTGGTCAGTAGTTGCCCCTTTAGGCTACCTCCTGTATCTTTTTGACATGTCCGCATCAGTCTTTGAGTACTTCCTTGCTGTTTGGCACAAATAATTCCAGGAACACATACTTTTCCTGCCTCAGACCTATGTTTTCCGAGGAGCCAGGTTTCTTTTAGTGGGAAATGGTATTTAGAAACCAAGATCTGGACACCGAGGGTGCTCATTGTTGCTGGGGTTCCAGGTCCTTTTGGTGGACAGAGCTAGGAAATACATATCTCCAGTTTATACTGATCCTTCTAAATCAGATCCACTTTGCCTTCTGCATCTCTTCTTGTACAGTGAGAACTCTGGTTCTCAACTGTGTGTGTGTGTGTGTTTTATATATATGTGTGTGTCCAGTTATTTTTCATGACTGCCTTATGGATAGGTCACAACATATTTAATTTATTCACTCAACTACAAATGAACTGGTACCGGAATGCTGAACACTGAGCAAAACCAGACACAGTCCCTGCTCTCGTACAACATCTGTTCTGGTGGGAGATAACCAAATTATCATAGTAATAGGTGTATAATTACAAAATGAGATGAGTACTTTGAAAGAAAGCAGAGTGGTACTAGAATATGTGAACAAACAACACTGATTGAGCCTGGTGACTTCAGCTGAGTGAGTCCTGAAAGAAGAATGGGAGGTGACCAGATGCAGGAGGGTAAGGGAGAAAAAGGTCCTTCCAGACAGAACTGACCAGAAGGGAGCCCAGTGCTTCTGAGGAAGCACAAGAAGGCTGGAGGCCAGGGGAATTGTGAAGGAGGAAAGGCTGGGCAGTAACAATAGAGACAGCTGGCATTTATTAAGTGTTACCACATGCTACACAGAGATTTTATGTAATCTCGATGAAGGCCTTGTAAGATTGATGCCATTTTTTTTCTTTCTATATTTATTTTTTATAATTTACATTCAAGTTAGCACACGGTGCAACAATGATTTCAGGAATAGATTCCTTAAGCCCCTTACCCATTTAGCCCATCCCTCCTCCCATAACTCCTCCAGCAACCCTCTGTTCTCTGTATTTAAGAGTCTCTTATGTTTTGTCCTTCCCCTGTTTTTGTATTATTTTTGCTTCCCTTCCCTTATGTTTATCTGTTTTGTACTTTGAAGTCCCATATGAGTGAAGTCATATGATACTTGTCTTTCTGTGACTAATTTTGCTTAGCATAATACCCTCTAGTTCTATGCACGTAGTTGCAAACAGTAAGATTTCATTCTTTTTGATTGCCCAGTAATACTTCAGTGTGTGTGTGTGTGTGTGTGTGTGTCTTCTTTATCCATTCATCCATCGATGGACATTTGGGCTCTTTCCATACTTTGGCTATTGTTGATAGTGCTGCTATAAACATTGGGGTGAATGTGCCCTTTGAAACAGCACATCTGTTTCCCTTGGGTAAATGCCTAGTAGTGCAATTGCTGGGTCATAGTGTAGTTCTATTTTTAATTTTTTGAGGAACCTCCATACTGTTTTCCAGAGTGGCCGCACCAGCTTGCATTCCCACCAGCAATGCAAAAGAGATCCTCTTTTTCTGCATCCTCATCAACATCTGTTGTTGCCTGAGTTGTTCATGTTAGCCATTCTGACAGGTGTGGGGTGGTATCTCATTGTGGTTTTGATTTGTATTTCCCTGATGATGAGTGATGTTGAGCATTTTCTCGTGTCGGTTGGTCATCTGGATGTCGTCTTTGAAGAAGTGTCTATTCATGCCTTTTGCCCATTTCTTCACTGGATTATTTGTTTTTTGGGTGTTGAGTTTGATAAGTTCTCTATAGATTTTGGACGCTAACCCTTTATCTGATACGTCATTTGCAAATATCTTCTCCTATTCCATTGGTTGCCTTTTGTTTTGCTGATTGTTTCCTTTGCTGTGCAGAAGCTTTTTATTTTGATGAGGTCCCAGTAGTTCATTTCTGCTTTGGTTTCCCTTGCCTCCGGAGACGTGTTGAGTAAGAAGTTGCTGCGGCCGAGGTCAAAGGGGTTTTTGCCTGCTTTTTCCTCGAGGATTTTGGTGGCTTCCTATCTTACATTTAGGTCTTTCATCCATTTTGAGTTTATTTTTGTGTATGGTGTACGAAAGTGGTCCAGGTTCATTTTTCTGCATGTTGCTGTCCAATTTTCCCAGCACCATTTGCTGAAAAGACTGTCTTTATTCCATTGGATATTCTTTCCTGCTTTGTCAAAGATTAGTTGGCCATCTGTGTGTGGGTCCATTTCTGGGTTCTCTATTCTGTTCCATTGATCTGAGTGTCTGTTTTTGTGCCAAAGATTGATGCCATTATTAACCCCAGTGTACAGTTGAGGGAACAGGTGTTGAAAGTTCTATCATTGGCACATAGTCACATAAGTAGGAGGCAAGAGAACTTGGATAGGAGAGCCTTCACTCTTCACTGCTTCCCTCTTTCACCTTCTGAGGTCAGTCCTTGTGGGTCCTTGCAGGCTATAGAAAAGATTTTGGATCCCAGCTGATGCACTCAAAGACTGATTATGGATGTTTCAAAAAGATAAAGGAGGCAGCCTGAAATGACCAAATTTGAAATAACTTGAACATCAAAATGAATAACAACAATGACGGATCATGACACAATGAATATAAAACGAATCCACGAGTTCACAGGAATATTGTATTAAAGAGAAAGAGGAAAATCTCTTCTTTACAAAAGAAGGCCTGCATATAGATGTAGAAAGAATGAGGGAATTAGGAAATCACCATTTTAGTTTTTTTTAAAGTTTATTTTGAGAGAGAGCGTGAGCGGGGGAGAGTCAGAGAATCTCAAGCAGGCTCTGCACTGTCAGTGTGAAGCCCGATGAGGGGCTTGAACCCATGTACTATGAAATCATGACCTGAGCTGAAATCAAGAGTTGGACACTTACGTGACTGAGCCACCCAGACTCTCCAGGAAATCAACATTTTATAATCATCAGGCAAAGGTTATTAATAGATGCTAAAGTCACTTGGGTAAGTGTTCAACTTGGAAGCTGAATTGCTGTGTCCTGGAATATGCCCGTTTTGATTTTTGATACAAACATGCTTTGCATTTTTTTATGTATTGAATATAGGAGTTTTTTGGAATGCCTAGTATATGGGGTTGCAAGTTCTGGAAAAGTGTTCTTCCTGCAGAGCCTTTTCTCTGTAGCACTTCTGCAACTTGACCTTGGCTAGAGTTAGCATTTGAAGGGATTCTTTTTTTTTTTTTTTTTTTTTCAACATTTATTTATTTTTGGGACAGAGAGAGACAGAGCATGAACGGGGGAGGGGCAGAGAGAGAGGGAGACACAGAATCGGAAACAGGCTCCAGGCTCTGAGCCATCAGCCCAGAGCCCGATGCGGGGCTCGAACCCACGGACTGCGAGATCGTGACCTGGCTGAAGTCGGACGCTTAACCGACTGCGCCACCCAGGCGCCCCAGCATTTGAAGGGATTCTTGACCATGACAGGTTGTGGAACGAAGGGGGTTGGTGGCTTTAATAGTGCTCTGTGGGGCGTCTGGGTGGCTCAGTTGGTTAAGCATCCAACTTCAGCTCAGGTCATGATCTCACGGTCTGTGAGTTTGAGCCCCATATTGGGCTCTGTGCTGACAGCTCGGACCTGGAGACTGCTTCAGATTCTGTGTCTCCCTCTCTCTCTGCCTCTACCCCCCCCCCCCCACGCTACCTCTCTCTGTCTCTGAAAAATGAATAAACCTTAAACATTTTTTTTTTTAAATAGTGCTCCGGACAGATAATACATAGAGCTCACATTTATGAAAATATTTACTGAAGTGGTTGTGGGAACTTCCATGAACAACAAAAGCAAATTGACAAAATGTAGTCACCCCAAGATGAGACTGGAAAAGTTCCCGTACAGTACCTTTCACCTGTTTTTTTTCCAGCAATTTCTGACTCTTTGTTCATCATCAATTTTAATTTTTGATTCCCTTAAGATGAGTACAACCTGGTGAAAGTCACAGAGCTGGTGGAGGCTGTATATGGTCCATACAAACCTTACCAACTGAAGTATGGCGACATGGAAGAGAAGAACGTCCTCATCCAGATCAGCGCTGTGCCCTTGGTAATGTCATAGTACTGCCGGTGGCCATCGAGGAATTATACGGTTTGCCAGCCATGGGGTTGGTGAAGTGGGGAGGTGGCATCAGGTGTGCAAAGAGTGGGAACAGGTGTGCAAAAACAGGCTCTTAATTACCTTGTGGGGTTTTCAATCCAAGTGTAAAATGAAACCACAGATATGCTACCACTTTTCTATTTAAAATCTCAAGTAAAGGTCCAGCAGAATGAGAGACTTAAATCTTTTGGGGATAAGTTGATGATCTCCCTGATTTGACAAATTCTTATTATGGCAGTCTTTTGTCTAAGGAATATATGGAAATGGGCACAGGAACTGTACATTCATGGACCGTGCTCCAGGGGCGGGTTTGCTTGTGCAGGCCTCCGAGGGGAAGAGAAGGCATTCCCATTACAAATATTAAGGTTATCTAGCATGAAGCGAGTTGACATTTAAGAGTAGATCTCACACTAGTTAAACTCTGCTGCTTCCTGCCATTTTTTCTGTTTTCCAGGGACATGCCTAGAAAGTCCGTTCCACCTCAGTTACATTCTTGCCCCTGGAGGAAGCATTTTCCTTTTCCTACATTCTTCTGGAGTGTCTGATATGGAGAATTTGAATTCTAGCTTTAGAGCCAGGGGGGAGATGCCATCTTTTTTTTTTTTTTTCCCCAACGTTTTTATTTATTTTTGGGACAGAGAGAGACAGAGCATGAACGGGGGAGGGGCAGAGAGAGAGGGAGACACAGAATCGGAAACAGGATCCAGGCTCCGAGCCATCCGCCCAGAGCCTGACGCGGGGCTCGAACTCACGGACCGCGAGATTGTGACCTGGCTGAAGTCGGACGCTTAACCGACTGCGCCACCCAGGCGCCCCTGGAGATGCCATCTTAATCACAGAAAAAGAGGAAAGAGATGAAAAATACAGGATTTTGATCCTGCTTTTCTGGCAGGAGTTCCCATGTGTGATCTCACGGGCCACATCGATTTCCTCCCCTTGGGTCAGGCTCCCAGAGGGCTGTTGCCGCTTGGCGCTGTGTTTCTGCCACCTGACTTGGGTGGTTTTACCACGGGCGAAGAGGTTTGGAGGTCTCCTCCATCTTAATGTTGTCTATTCATTTGTTCTCGAGCCTGAGGCAGCTTTCGTTTGTCCATATTTGCTGACCAGGAGCACGGGGAGGTCATTGACTGTGTGCAGGAGCTGAGCCACTCTGTGAACAAGCTCTTCGCTCTGGCTTCTGCGGCTGTTGACAGATGCATCAGATTCACCAATGGCCTCGGGACCTGTGGCTTGCTGACAGCACTGAAATCCCTCTTTGCCAAGTAAGGCTGGGGTGTGGGGACAGGGCCGGCTACTCCGGAGGGCGCTCTCTGCCCCAGTTGAAAATGCGTGCGTTCTGTGTTCCTCCTGTGAGCCCTGGAGAAGCACCTGAATGGCCGTGAATTTGGCAATGGCTAAATAAGATATGGTATATTTGTACAAGGGAACTCTATTTGGCAGTTACAGTATTAATAGGGCTACACATATCAACAATGATAGAGTTCATTGAGTGAAAAAAAAAAGCAAGTTGCAGAATCCTATGTAGAGTCTAATACAGTATGTGAAAACAACATACAAAAAATAGGGTATACTTTCCATAGCAGGGTTCAGCAGACTTTTTCTGCAGAGGGCCAGATGATAAGCATTTTAGGCTTTTGGGCCTTATGGTCAATAGAAACTTCGGTAGATGACACATAAATGAATGGGCATGGCTGTACTCCAGGAAAATTTCACTTACAAAATAGCCTAGAGTACCAGTCCCTGTTCTGGATCTTGTTTTGTTTTGTTTTGTTTTGTTTTGTTTTGTTTTTTCCATACTTTAACATGCATTATATATTCCTGTAGAAGAGGTGTCAACAAACTCTTAACACATGAGCCAAATCTGGCCTGCCCTCTGTTTTTGTAAATAAACTTTTATTGCAACACAGCCATGTCCATTCCCTTATCTATGGTCTATGAAGGTAGAAGTGAGTAGTTAGAGCAGAGACCTTGGGACCCTCAAAACCTAAAATAATGGGACCTTAGCAGAAAAAAGGTTTGCTGAGCTCTAATGCCTGGAAGGTTAGGCCACAAACTCAAAACATCTGTTGTCTTTGGGGAGGTAGGGAAAGAGGGAAGGACTAGGGTGGTATTCATAGAGGATTTAGCTTTATTTGTTATTTTCTGATTTTTAAAAAAGCATATAGTCATGCATTTCTTGTGTAGCTAAAAATATAAAAATGAGAGAAATAAGTCATGCTAAGTGAAGGAGATCAGTCACAAAAGACCACATGCTGTATGATTCCACCTGTATGAAGGATCGAAAACAGGCAAGTGGGTGGGAACAGAAAATAGATTCTCCCCTGGCTGAGGAGAGGTGGACATTTGGAGGAGATGGGGGTTCAATACCAAAAGATACAGGGCTTTTTTTTCAGGTGATGAACATGTTCTCAAGTTGATCGGTGATGGTCACACAGCCCTGTGACTACACTAAAATCACTGGATTGTACTCTTTAAATGGGTGAATTGTGTGGTGTGTGAATTCCATTGCAACAGAGCTGTGGAGAGAAAGAAGAGGACACTAAATCATGCTGAGTTAGGAACAAGTGAGCAAGCAGCATAAGGCTGGATTTTCTGACCCGTGCAGTTGAGGCGTGAGGGCCCTCAGGTCTGCTCCAGTCTCCCACTTAGAGACAAATATGTTCTTAGGCTCTCCAAAGACCTTCCTTTGGTAGCTTGTTCTAGAATGAAGTCACCCTCAGTCTCGAGAAATTTTTTTTTAATTGAATTGAATGCTGTTTTCCTGTAGTAAATTTTAGGGAGCTTTTGGCATTCCAGAAATACTGGGCACGCCTCTGTGAGCTCTGAGGTCTGTGGTGCAGTGGGCAGTTACCACCTCCGGAGGGCAGCTCCCAGTGTAGACGTTAAGGCTTCCAAGGACCCACGCCCTGCTCTCAGACAGAGGTGCAGCCAGGTGAGCCCAGATGCGTTCACTTTTCTAAGAAGCATGAGCAACAAGTCTAATCAGACAAAACCACTTTCTGTCTCCAGCACCAGCCAGGACTTTGTGGATGGAAAGAATTTTTTATCGAGATATAAAAATGTTACTATAAAATAACAAAAATAATGCTGTAGAATAATTTTTTAGAATACAAAAAAGTATTAAAAAGTCAAAATCTTCTTCCCTTCCTTTCTACCCTTAGTCCTTCTGCTCAGAAATACCCACTCTTGCACATTTTGCTTTTACTCTTTTAAAAGAAGATGTCAGCTGCCTGGGTGGCTCAGTCGGTTAAGTGTCTGACTTTGGCTCAGGTCATGATCTCACGATTCGTGAATTTGAGGCCGGAGTTGGGCTTGCTGCTGTCAATGTGGAGCTTGCTTTGGATCCTCTGTCCCCCTCTCTCTCTGCCCCTCCCCTGCTTGCGTTCTCTCTCTCTCTCTCTCTCTTTCTTTCAAAAGTAAATAAAACATTAAAAATTTTATATAGATAAAAGATTTTTCAGCTCTTCCCTCTGTAAAGAAAAATTTTTTATCAACCTTAACTATTTTTTTTTTTAATTTTAGATAAGGGGGGTGCCTGAGTGACTTGGCCGGTTGAGGTCTCTGACTTCGGCTCACTGTTCCCATTTGAGCCCCCATTCCCACTTGCTGCTGTCAGCGCTGAGCCTGCTTCAGATCCTCTGTTCCTGACCCCCCGACCCTCCCTGGTTCACATTTTCTCTCTCTCACTCTCAAAAATAAATAAAACATTAAAAATTCTTTTTAGAGAGGGAGAGCAGGAGTGGAGGAGAGGAGCAGAGGGGGAGAGAGAGGGAGTCTTAAGCTGGCTCCACACTCAGTGTGGAGCCCAACTCGGGGTCCGATCGCACAACCCTGGGATCATGACCTGAGCTGAAATCAAGAGTTGGATGCTTAACTGACAGAGCCACCCAGGCGCCCCTCAACCTTAACTACTGTATCTTGAGGGACTGGGTTTATTTAAGGCAGTTCCTCTCTCTTATCCCCTGCCCCTTTCAGCTCTTGTGAGTGATATTTTTACTTCCAGTTCTGTTGGTTATTTTGGTTACTTCATTAAAAAAAAAATAACAGGGGCACCTGGGTGGCTCAGTCAGTTAAGCGTCCAACTTCGGCTCAGGTCATGTTCTCTTGGTTTGTGAGTTCGAGCTCCATGTCGACCTCTGTGCTGACAGCTTGGAGCCTGGAGCCTGCAGCCTGCTTCGGATTCTGTGTCCCCCTCTCTCTCCGCCCCACCCCTGTTTGTGTTCTGTCTCTCTCTGTCTTTCAAAAATGAATAAACATGGGGCGCTTGGGTGGTTCAGTTGGTTGGGCGTCTGACTTCGGCTCAGGTCATGATCTCACAGTCTGTGAGTTCGAGCCCCGCATCGGGCTCTGTGCTGACAGCTCGGAGCCTGGAGCCTGCTTTGGATTCTGTGTCTCGCTCTCTCTCTGCCCCTCCCCTGCTCACGTTCTGTCTCTCTCTCTCAAAAATAAATAAAACATTAAAAAAATTTTATTAAAAAAATAACATAGATCTGTATTAAAAATTCAAACTGTATATAGGGTATGTGGTGAAACTAGGTCCCCTCTAGAAGGGAAGATTTTGAAGCTACCCCAGTAGCTGCTGTTTGTAAAATTAGGGCAATCAGAGTGAAGCTAACTGGGGCAGGGTTGGGAGGGGACATCGTTCAGTCATGGGGAGGGCATTAAGGACGGCAGGGGCACATGGGGGAGGTTAGAGGAGGCTGGCCTAACTTGAACTAGGGTAAAGCCATAGGATATAGCAACTGAGAAGGGGTTTCAGAATCAAGGGCTTCCCAACTACGACAGGAGTGTGGGCTTTGGGGTCGGAGCCACCTGGGCTTAGCCCTGGCTCTGATGTTTACCGGTTGGGGCCTCTGGGAGCCTCGGTGTCTTTTCGCTGAGTAAACTGAGGAGGCCATCTTCATGGCAGTTGTGGGTATCAAGTGAAAGCATGTATTAGAGCCCCTAACACAGCGACTCTTACGTGGCAGGGACCCCCAGGAACATTTACTGTGAGAGAGAATCGGAAGGTTTGGGAACAAATGTGACAAAACTGTGATGTGGTGAACACTGTGGCCGAATGGACATCCCCCTCCCCCAGTGCTCTACTGCCTACTCGGCCTCCCAGAATGCCGTCCTGAGCTCCTGCAGAGCAAGGGCCTCGCTGCTTGGCATGCTCCTCAAAGACTTTTCCATCATAGTGCGGGGCGGTGGCACAGTCGGTTAACCTCCTGCGGCTGAAGCACAGCCGTGTTCCTCAACATCCCTCCTCCTGCCCTCCCCCGTCTGTTGGTCCTTGAGGCCCGTCCCCCTCCCACAAGGACTGACAGAAAGCTGTCCCTCCTCTTGGTACAAAGGGGAGGTGCCGTGGGTGGATATCGGTTTCATGGCTCTCCCCTCTAAAGCCTCCGGCCCGTGTCCAGGGGGCCGCGGTGTCACTTGTAGTCAGCGCAGAGGTCTGAAGCAGTTTCCACTGCCTGTGGCCTTTCTTTCCCCCACACCAGCTTGCTCTTCAGGCCTGTGCCCTGGGCATCACATCCCACTTTCCTCGCTTTGAGCTAATGCTTTGGGGAGGGAGAGAGGTCAGGCTTCTTGTGAGGGACACAGATGGCCTAGGTTTTCAGGGGGCCTCGTGGTTTCCAGAGAACAGGACCTCCCCTGACCCTTTCCTGATACGCAAGGACCTGCACTTGTTCGTTCGTGTTCCAAGAGCTGTACGTCCTCAAAGGTACCACCACCCCACATCAGCTTGCATTTCCTACTTTCTGGGGAACTTTTGTGTATATTACTTCGCTTATCTTATTTTATCATCACGGCAACCCTGTGAGGCAATTTAGCAGACATCATTAAGGATGAGGAAGCTGAGGCCCAAAGACACCCACACACTTTGCCAAGGCCACACTGCCAGTCTGGCATTCGTTCGGGAACTGTTCCCAGGTGTCTCTTTTGTGGCCAGCCCTGTGCTAATTTCTGGGGGAACGGTTATGAGCCACAAAGGGATAGTCCCTCTTCTCCAGGAGCTTCCAGCCTAGTGACAGCACGTGCTTCGAACACACACGTGAAAGAAGCTGTCTGGTTAAACCTTTCCCATGAGGGAAAGCATGTGGTATACAGCGGGAGCAAACAGCAGTCTGATGAGGGAGGGTCTTCAGCTTTGAATCCAGTTTCGTGCTCCTGTGCCATTAAAGGTGGGCTCTCGCCTGCCGTGGAGCTTGGCTGCTTAATCTAGATTTGGGGGGGAAGAATGCCACAGAAGTACCGGGGACTTTGGCGAGCTGCTTTATGGTGTCCTCGGTGATGGTCGGGTATCCTAGTGGGACGGTGATGTTTCAGGACAATTCTTTGGGCCAAGGAGTAATTGACCAGCCCCACCTCTCACCTGTCCGGTCGCCAGAATCTTCATCTTAGTGGCTCTCCCCTTCTTTATCTTTTTTTTTTTTTCCAACGTTTTTTATTTATTTTTGAGACAGAGAGAGACAGAGCATGAACGGGGGAGGGGCAGAGAGAGAGGGAGACACAGAATCGGAAACAGGCTCCAGGCTCTGAGCCATCAGCCCCAGAGCCCGACGCGGGGCTTGAACTCACGGACCGCGAGATCATGACCTGGCTGAAGTCGGACGCTTAACCAACTGCGCCACCCAGGTGCCCCTCCCCTTCCTTATCTTGAGCATCTCCCTTAAAGCTGCCCTTCCAGGTGAGAAAGATGGTCCTGCCATACAGAGGAGACCCTTCTGTGGTCAGAGTTCATAAGCAGTCGGACCGCTCGGCAGGAGCCTCTCCAAAACGGTCTTGAGGTCCTTGGCCATTTGTCCAAAGCCACGTAATTCCAAGCGTCTTCAGATACGAGTTGACATTGACATCCCCGTCTGTTTTGTTTCCTTTCCTCACAGGTACGTGTCCGATTTCACCAGTACTCTCCAGTCGATACGAAAGAAGTGCAAGCTGGATGATATTCCTCCCAACTCGCTTTTTCAAGAAGATTGGACAGCTTTTCAGAACTCCATTAGGTAAAATGAGGGCTGTGATTTTATTTTTTATTTAAGAGAGAGAGAGTTGTGAGTCGGGGAGAGGGAGAGTAGAGGGAGAGAACCTTTAAAGTTTTTTATTTATGTATTTTGAGAGAGAGAATGCAAACGAGTGGGGGAGGGGCAGAGAGAGAGGGAAAGAGAGAGAGAATCCCAAGCAGGCCCTGCGCTGCCAGCGCGGAGCCCGAAGTGGGGCTCAAACCCACGAACCGTGAGATCATGACCTGAGCCCAAATCAAGAGTTGGACGCTTAACCAACTGAGCCACCCAGGCGCCACGAGGGAGGGAGAGAATCTTAAGCAGGGGCTCAATCCCACAACCCTGGGATCATGACCTGAGTCTAAATTGAGTCAGATGCTCAACTGAGCCACCCAGGTGCCCCGAGGGCTGTAATTTAAGCATGTGCCCTGTGTAGTAAGTAAGCATAAACATGCATCATATAATATGTAAAAATGATGAATGTGTTTGTAAGGGGTTCATTTCTTTTTCATCTTTCACTGCCTTTTTTTTTTTTTTAAAGCAAAACCTCTAGACTCTAAAAACAAGCCAGTTAAAACTAACAACAGCAACAGCAGCACCAGAAGGACCTCTCTCACTCCTAATGCATAAACAGTCTTTATGAGCTCCTTATCTCCTTTGGTGACTCACATTTTCTACTTGTCGTGAGATTTTTTTCCCCTTAGCCTATACTTTTTCAGGCCTAAAGTAACTTAGAACTTGCATATTAGAAAATATACAGCTGATTGAATACTGTTTTTATTATCTTTATTTATTTTTTTAAATTTTTTAAGATTTTATTTTTTAAAGTAATCTCTACACCCCATGTGGGGAGCTCGTACCCACAACCCTGAGAGCAAGAGTCACACACACTCTACTGACTGAGCCAGCCAGGTGCCCAGATCCTGTTTTTAGATTTAAGCACCATACCACTAAGTGATAAGGCCGCATTATCTGGCCTGAAAAGGACCATGTAAGAGTTCCATGACAGGCATTGAGGTGACCCTCCCAAATGGTTGTTCAGGGCCAGATTCTGGGGTAGCCCCTATGACCTGTGAGCCAATAGACAGACCCCTGTTGCCCCAAGCCCTGAGGCCTGGTGGGAATGTGATCAGCAGTGGCCTAAGAAGGTTTGGTCCTTGAATGTTCTAGCCAGAAGGTGCAGACTGCATCAGGAGCCAGATCTGACCTACGGACATGGTTTGTTTGACCACATCATTTAAAAAATTTTGGGTGAGTTTTCAACATTTAAAAACCAGCTTTAACATAATCCAGATTTCTAATTTTTTAAAAATGTTTGTTTTATTTTTGAGAGAGAGAGGGACAGATGTGAGCAGGGGAGGGGCAGAGAAAGAGGGAGATACAGAATCCGAAGCAGGCTCCAGGCTCTGAGCTGTCAGCACAGAGCCTGACGTGGGGATCGAACCCGCGAGTCTTGAGACCGTGACCTGAGTTGATGTCAGACACTTAACTGACTGAGCCACTCAGGTGCCCCAGTTCAGATTTCTAATATCGCTTAAAGCTTGGAAGCTCTAGAAGCACTGGGTTCACTTCCTGGGGCTGACAGCTGAAGTCCCAGTAGCCTGGCCATATGTCCTCTTGTGCCCTTGCTCTCCCACTACTGTGCATGGTAGTAGCTCTACTATTAGGCCCAGGTCAAAAGCAATCAAGAATTTCTTTTCCCTGGGAATGCAAGCTGGTGCAGCCACTCTGGAGAACAGTATGGAGGTTCCTCAAAAAACTAAAAATAGAACTACCCTACGACCCAGCAATTGCACTACTAGGCATTTATCCACGGGATACAGGTGTGCTGTTCCTAAGGGATACATGCACCCCATGTTTATAGCAGCACTACCAACAATAGCCAAAGTATGGAAAGAGCCCAAAAGTCCATTGATGGATGAATGGATAAAGAAGATGTGGTATATATATATATATATATATATATATATATATATGCGCAATGGAGTATTACTCGGCAATCAAAAAAGAATGAAATCTTGCCATTTGCAACTACATGGATGGAACTGGAGGGTATTATGCTAAGTGAAATAAGTCAGTCAAAGAAAGACAAATATCATATGACTTCACTCATATGAGGACTTTAAGAGACAAAACAGATGAACATAAGGGAAGGGAAGCAAAAATAATGTAAAAATGGAGGGGGACAAAGCATAAGAGACTCATAAATATGGAGAACAAGCAGAGGGTTACTGGAGGGGTGTGGGGGGGGATGGGCTAAATGGGTAGGGGGCACTAAGGAATCTACTCCCGAAATCATTGTTGCACTATATGCTAATTTGGATGTAAATTAAAAAAAATAAAAAATAAAATTAAAAAAAAAAAAAAGAATTTCTTTTCCTTAAAACCGCTCTTCAGAAGAGGGAGGCTGCTGTTCACCCGCTTGCCTGACCCCTGGCCTAGGTAGTGTGCACAGGGTGCCGGTGCCACCGGTAGGTCTCAGCGTGGTGGCCCACACATCCGGCACATCCAGACCCTGGATCTGCTCTGATCCAGGGCCTCCCGGGGATCATCTCTTCATGGGCTCTGATCTGGACTTTTATTTGGGGGGGGGATGAAATTTAATGTTCTAGATGCTAACTGTATCCCCTATCGTCGTTGGTGGCTTGGTACACCAGAAAATACTATGCACAAGATTATTCTGTTGTACCTGAGGCAAGTGAAAAGTGGAATATTTCACTTTCTCATAAACCTTTCTTATGATGGAATGCCTAGATACCCCGATGATGATAGGTACTTTCAGAGAAAGTTAAAAATTAACTAAACTTTAGATGTTTT
Source organism: Lynx rufus (assembly GCF_022079265.1). Lineage (NCBI taxonomy): Eukaryota > Metazoa > Chordata > Mammalia > Carnivora > Felidae > Lynx > Lynx rufus. The sequence continues at coordinate 6,509,911 of NW_025814838.1, forward strand.
TTAATCCTTGGATTTGTCCTGACATTATAGTTTGGTGTTGAAGGACTCAGCACCTGGAGTTGGAGGCCCAGCATAAAATTACTTGAAAATTAAAGGATTATTAAATACAGGTATGATGGTCATTCAGGCTTATCTCTGACAAGCCAAGTGGATTAATCTTCATCTGCCTTTCATGTGATCAGAGAGATAACTTCTAGTATCAAAATAGTTTTCTTTGCCTTGTAAATAGCAGACATCTAACAAATACTAAGTAATGAATTTTGGTTTTTAAATTTAAATTTAATTTTTTTTAATCCCCTTTATCTATTTCACCTGTCCCTCTACCCATCTCCCCTCTGGCAATCACCGGTTTGTTCTCTGTATTTACGACTCTCTTTTTTTCTTTGTTTTGTTTCTTAAATTCCACATATGAGTGAAATCCTGTGGTATCTTTCTGACTGACTTATTTCACTTAGCATTATACCCACTAGATCCATCCATGTTGTTGCAGATGGCAAGATTTTTCATTCTATTTTATGGCTAATAGTCCAGTGTGTGTGTATACACACACATACACGTATGTGGTATATATATATATATATATACACATGTGTATATATATGTATACATATGTATATAGGTATATGTATATAGGTGTATGTATAAATACATACATATATACATACATACCACATACACTTTATCCAAGTGTATATGGTATTTATGGATGGACATTTGGGTTGCTTCCATGTCTTGGCTATTGTAAATAATGTTGCAATAAACATGGGGGTGGGTATATCTTTTGAATTAGTATTTTTATTTTCTTTTGGTCAATAGCTAGTAGTGAAATTACTGGAGCATATAGTAATTCTATATTTACTTTTTTGAGGAAACTCCATACTGTTTTCTACATTGGCTGCACCAGTTGCAATCCCACCAACATCACAGGAGGGTTCCTTTTTCTCCACATCCTCGCCAATGCTTATTATTTCTTGTATTTTTGATTGTAGCCATTCTGACAGGTGTGAGGTGGTATCTCATTGTGGTTTTGATTTGCATTTCCGTGGTGATGACTGATGCTGAGCATGTTTTCATGTGTCTGTTGACCATTTGTGTATCTTTTTTGGAAAAACATCTATTCAGTCCTCTGCTCATTTTTTAATTGGATTATTTGGGTTTTTTGGTGTTGAGTTGTATATATTCTTTATATATTTTGGATATTAGCCCATCATTTGCAAATATCTTCTCCCATTTAGTAGATTGCCTTTTTGTTTTGTTGATGGTTACTTTCACAAAAAGCAAAAGCTTTTTATTTTGGTCGTGTAGTCCCAATAGTTTAATTTCACTTTGGTTTCTCTTGCCTGAAGAGACATGTTTAGAAAAATGTTTTTATGGCTGATGTCAAAGAAATTACTGCCTATATTTTCTCCCAGAAGTTTTATGATTTCAGGTCTCATATTTAAGCTTTAATCCATTTTGAGTTTATGTTTGTGTGTGGTGTAAGAAAGTGGTCCGGTTTCATTATTTTGCATGTTGCTGTCCAGTTTTCCCAACACCATTTGTTGAAGAGATTTATTTTTCTCCTTTGTATATTCTTGCCTCCTTTGTTGTAGATTAATGGACCCTATATGCGTGGGTGTATTTCTGAGCTTTGTATTCTGTTCCATTGAACTATGTGTCTATTTTTGTGCCAATGCCATACTGTTTTGATTACTACAGCTTTGTAGTATATCTTGAAATCTGGAATTATGATGCCTCCAGCTTTGTTCATCTTTCTCAAGGTTGCTTTGGCTATTTGGGGTCTTTTGTGGTTCCCTTCAGGTTTTAAGATGATTTGTTGTAGTTCTATGAAAAATGCTGGTAGTATTTTGATAGGGCTTCCATTCAATCTATAGATTGCTTCCGGTAGTGGAGACATTTTAACAATGTTGTTTCTTCCAGTCCATGAGCATGGAACATCTTTCTATTTGTACCATCTTCAATTTCTTTCATTAGAGTTTTATAGTTTTCAAAGTACAGGTCTTTTATCTCTTTGGTCAGGTGTATTCCTAAGTGTTTTATTATTTTTGGTACAGTTGTAAATAGGATTGTTTTCTTAATTTCTCATTCTGCTTCTTCATTATTAGTGTAAAAAATATAACAAATTTCTATGCATTGATTTTGTATCCTTTGACTTTACTGAATTCATTGATCAGTTCTAGCAGTTTTTTGGTCGACTCTTTAGGGTTTTCTCTATATTGTATTGTGTCATCTGCAAATAGTGAAAGTTTTATTTCTTCCTTACCAATTTGGATGCCTTCTATTTCTTTTTGTTGCCCGACTGCTGAGGCTAGGGACTTCAGTACTATATTGAATAACAGTGGTGAGAGCAGACATTCTCGTCTTCTTCCTGACCTTAGGGGAAAAGCTCTTCTCTGTTTTTCATCATTGAGGATATTAGTTGTGGGTTTTTCAAAAATGGCCTTCATTATGTTGAGGTATGCTCCCTCTAAACCTACTTTGTTAGAGAGTTTTTTATCATGAATGGATGTTGTACTTTGTCAGATGATTTTTCTGCATCTATTAAGATGATCATATGACTTTTAAAAAGTGTTTATTTGGGGGCACCTGAATGGCTCAGTTGGTTGAGTGTCAGACTTTGGCTCAGGTCATGATCTCGCAGTTCGTGAGTTCAAGTCCCGCATCTGGCTCTGTTCTGTGCTGACAGCTCAGAGCCTGGAGCCTGCTTCAGATTCTGTGTCTCCCTCTCTCTCTGCCCCTCCCACTCACACTCTGTCTCTCTCTCTCAAAAATAAAGATTAAAAAAAATTTTTAAAAAAATGTTTGTTTTGAGAGAGAGAGTGTGAACAGGGGAGGGGCAGAGAGAGAGAGAGTGAGAGAGAGAATCCCAAGCAGGCCCTGTGCTGTGAGCACAGAGCCTGACATGGGGCTCGATCTCATGAATTGCAATATCAAGACCTGAGCCAAAATCAAGAGTCGGATGCTTAACCGACTAAGCCATTCAGGCGCCCCGATCTCGTGATTTTTATCCTTTCTCTTGTGATCTGTCACGTTGATTGATATGCAAATATTGAACCACCATTGCATCCTGGGAATAAATCCCACTTGATTGTGGTGAATGATTTTTTAAATGTATCATTGATTTTTGAATTTTATTTTAAAGTTTTTAAAAATTTATTTAAATAAGTAATCTCCGCACCTCATGTGGGGCTCCAACTCACGACCCTGAGATCAAGAGTTGCATGCTCTTCCGACTGAGCCAGCCAGGTGCCCTGGTTTTTAAATTTTAGATAGGAAGTGTTTCCAACCCGTTTTCTTAAGGACAAAGCCCCAGAGCTCCTCAGTAGTTTGGAAATGTAAGATCATTTGACCTGTAGACAGAACTGTGATTCGAAGCAGAGAGGCCTGTGACTTGAGGGCATTAGAAGGGGGTCACTTTTACCTTCTCCATGAATTACTAATTAGTAAAACACGTCAGGTAGACTGTCAAATGGTTAACCACTTTTCCAGAATCCAGCCCCACCAAAAGGAGTGAATAGCTAGAATTTTTATGAATGAGATAATGTTTGTCCTGTGTCAACATTCCAGATACTTGAACTTGAAGTGCCTTTTGTTTTGTTTAGGATAATAGCTACCTGTGGCGAGCTCCTGCGGCAATGTGGGGACTTCGAGCAGCAGCTAGCAAACAGGTAGGTGAGGGCTGTGGGCGAGTCCCTGGGTTCTTGGGAAGAACCGGATAGAACGCACAGCACAGCAATGACAACATATGGTCAAATCTGGAAGCCACACAGCTCGAGGACTAACAAATACTGAGCACCTAAAAAGGGGAAGGCTCTGAGCTATTTGGCAGTGGTCACAAAGTTTTGGTTAGATATGGAAGTTTCAGCCCAAGTGAGGAAACAGTACATGTTGTCTCCAAATTGTAATTGGGCTGGATTCCCACTGCTTGTTTGTAAGTTAGTTATTGGGACTCACAATAAATTTCTCCATAGAAACAGCATTGTAGGTGGTGGTGAATTCACCTGGGGCAGCCCGTAGAATCGGGATTAATCCAGCCAGCCTTCCGGGTTCTGCAGAATTCTGTGGTGCCGGGGGTGGTGTGTGTTGAAGGAGGGTTTCCTTTCTCTCCCCTAACTCTGACCCCTTTCTCTATTCTGATACCTGCCAGGGTTTTCCATTGCCCTGCAGTGGCCCCTTTCAGATGAGTTTTCCTGAGACTCAGAGGGCTCCAGACTCCCAAATTTCCTTCCTTCTTTCTTCCAGCTAAATTTCCCATTCCCTTGGGACAGCTGATTTCTGTGTTTTCCAGGAGCTGGGGGAAGAAATCTATTTCGTACAGTTGTGTGAGGGCCTAGCAGCAGCCCCATCACCTCTTTCTGGGATAATTCTTTATTGTCCTAAAGCAATCCAGACAGGAAGGAATTTCTGGCAGTGGTCTATTGTGAAATGAAAGCTCCGGGGGGTGGGGGGGGAGTGGTTGGTGTGGGGTGTACACAACAACACATCCACCCCGTGGGAAGTAGGGATGAGTTGCTGAAGAACAGGGTCAGTGCTCCAAGTCAGCTGTTTTTGGTTTTTTGTTTTTTGGTGTTTTTTTTTTTTGGCCACTTCTTGTCTTCTTTCATTTCTGAGCCCACAGACCGTCTTCAAGTCCCACAATCTCCCACAGTGGTTTTCGTTCTGGGCAGCTGTCTTATAGCTGGCTAGGATGTGCAACTGTTTATAATTCCCAAACAGCCCAGCACAGAAATTATGTGAGTTCCTGGAGTGAATAAAACCGGACACCCCAGGCATATAGTGGAGTGTGTAGATAATATAAATGCAGTAACCAATAACCCTCTGCACACACTCGTGCCGACATGCACACAGGCACATACTGTGGGGGAGCCTGTGGTGGAGGGCCAGTGGGTCAGGGTTTTCAGAGGCATCCTAGGAAGAGCTGAAAATGTCACATTTATGTATTTGAAAGAAAGGCATGTAGCTTATTTTATTAATTTCAGTAGTGATTATAGCCTGGCCCCAACTCATTGCAAAGATTAAAACAGTTCATAAGTATGCAAAATAAAAATGAAAACTCTACTCGCGTGAAAAATCCTCTCTAGAAGAAACATTATTAACATCTCCCCCCACCCATAATTTACTGAGCTCTGACATTGAGGACTTTACATGAATTAAGTCATTAATCCTCCCAGTGGCCAAAGAGGTAGGTACTGTACTTATCCCCATTTTTACAGACGAAGAGGCATGGAGTCTGGCACAGGTAGTAACTTAAGTAAAAATAAATGATCTGTGGAAATAGCTGTGTCTGAGGTCATGGAACCACGACACGAGGCCATGATTGGAACCTGGACGTCAGCTGAGCCGTCCAGAGTGTGTCACCCCCACACTGTCTTTCTCACAAGTTAGCGTCTCTCCTTGGACTTGGATTTCTCTGCATGTGTAAAGCAGACATCTTTCCATATCAGGACACATAGGTTTTCCTTAATCTTTTAATGAAAGTGAATATTACATTCTAGAAGGAAAAGAAAAATCTGGTTAGGAAGCTGAATGGGGACATGGTAGATAAAGGATGAGCCTCTCTCTCCATCTGCATTTTGCAGCCCAGAGAAGCTGAAAGGCTGGCCTGAGCTTTGGCGTGAGATGAGAACAGACTGGGTGTATCCAAGGGAGCCTCTTTGAGAGGCGGTATCATTCTGAAAGCACTGAGCCTGGAAAGGGAAAAGAGTGACAGTCATCATCTGTGTTCCCATCAGGGAGGCCACGTGTGGTAGCTGCCTATAAAACTTATCTGCCTGTCAGTCTCCCCTGAGGAGCCCAGACTCCACTTGGCCCAAGGGCCACTCCTCTCCCCACCAGCCCCTGGGTGGCAGAGTCAGTAGCTGGAAACACTCCAGATGGCTTCAGCGACAAGAGTGACATTGGCTCTTGGGCTCTTAAGATCACCTCGCAGAAAGGGATCATTTTGTGATTTATGGGCTGAGTGCCACTAGAAGGCTTTTTCTTGCACTGGGCAAGTTGGGTGAGATGCCAGGGAGATTGCTACGGCCCGTCTGCATGTTCGCAGCACCCACCACTTAACTTTTGGCCCAGTGGTGTTTTCACTGGGATGAGGTCTCAGTTCAGTGGGAAATCAGGTTTGGGGGATCCGTTGTAAATTTACAGGTTTCCATGGCTTGTGAAGAAGTGGCTAACAACTTTTTATGAAAGGAAATGAATTGAAGAAGCAGATGGAAGTGTAACGTTAGTCTCTCCCTCCTTTGTGCATATTGACTGCATTCTCCTGCCACGTTGATGGAGGTTGGACTCCCTGGTTAATCTCTGAGCTACTTGAGGTCGAGGACTGTTTAATTATCTGACATTCCCAAGACCTGCTTATAGCCCATTCCAATGATGAGAAGACATTTCTTTTTTTTTTTTTTTTTTTTAATTTTTTTTTTCAACGTTTATTTATTTTTGGGACAGAGAGAGACAGAGCATGAACGGGGGAGGGTCAGAGAGAGAGGGAGACACAGAATCGGAAACAGGCTCCAGGCTCTGAGCCATCAGCCCAGAGCCTGACGCGGGGCTCGAACTCACGGACCGCGAGATCGTGACCTGGCTGAAGTCGGACGCCCAACCGACTGCGCCACCCAGGCGCCCCGAGAAGACATTTCTTTATGAGTGAAGAAATCCAGTGGTTTCAGTAAGATTTAGTTCATAGCACTAGCAAACACACGTCCTAGGAAGTCGGAGTCTGATGATTAGATCATCTAATGGTGTCTGGATGAAGAGGAGGCTGGGGAGGAAAAGATACCATTCATTCCTTGGGGTTGGAGCTATATTTATTCCTCTTTTTTTTTTTTTTTTTTTTTTTTTTAAGGTTTGGTTCTTATTGTAGAGCACACTATAGTGACATTTTAAACTGTGATCTTTAATACTTAAAACATTCCTGACATATCTGGTTTTCTTCAGTTTCCCCCAGCCGACAGTGGAGACACGTATGGCTATGACCTTGCCAAGGGGAACTGATTTCCCAGAAGGCAGCTCTCGACTTCCTGCTTGCCAAACCCAGCGTCCCCTGCCATGGGCCAGGCCCTGTGCTCAGTGCTAGGAATTCGGTGTGTGGGGGGGGGAGGAACCCCCCATTTTTTCCCCACAGATAGTGAAGACTTGGAAGTAAGGGTGGCAGGAATAGGCCACAGTTTGGCAGACAAAAGAGCCAGCCGAAATAACCTGTAGTTTAAGCAAGAGGGAAAACCGTAACTTTTTAGTGGCAGAGGCAGGTAGCTGCTTTTGTCAACAGCGGTTCCTGAAGAAGGGCCCGTCCCCACCGTTTGTTTGCAAGTACACGCATTCCTTGATAGGCTCACTGGACTTGTTTTTTAATTTTTAATTAAAAAAATATTTATTTCTAAGAGAGTATGTGCATGCACAGGGATGGGATGGGGCAGAGAGAGAGAGAGAGAGAGAGAGAGAGAATCCCAAGCAGGCTCCATTCTGTCAGTGTAGAGCCTGATGCTGGGCTTGAACCCACAAACCGTGAGATCATGACCTGAGCTGAAATCAGGAGTCGGAGTCTTAACCAAGTCACCCAAGCGCCCCTGGACTTTTTTTTTTTTTTTTTTTTTTTTTAAAGTGCGTGCACCTAAAAGCTGCCAGGTCCGCAGCAATTCCTTTCATGAGAAATTATGGTGAAGGAGGGGTTAGGGAGTTAGCCACACTCGGGACGTAATACAGTGTCTCTCCTCCTGGTGGCATATGTTCACGTAGTGCTGTGCAATTCCGGACGTATAGACCAGATGGTAGAGCTGGGCTCGGGGGAAACAGGAGGATTTGCAGCATCCATCAGGGAAGGCCGCCCTTGGTGGAGACAGAAGATGGAGATTCAAGCCCTAAAGATTGGCTGTCCTTGAGAACCTCCCCCAGGCATTGTTCCTTCTCAGAGCAATTGGAAAGCGCCTGCTTCTCTCAGTAGATCTCTGTGTGGCACCTAAGCCACGAAAGTAAACCACACAGGAGGGTTGAAGACAAACGCCACTCCGGCCCGGCTGTGTGATAGCGAGTCCTGTGGCTGAAGGTGTGCTTCGACGTGCTGCCACCACTGTCCTGGGACCGACTCTCCCACCCCTGTCTGGTGCTGCTGTGGCCAAGGTGCCCACCAGCAGCCTGTGGCTTTGTTCCACACAGTGATGGTCACAGAGCGAGAAAGGGCTGCACAGAACATGTATAGTGTTCCAGACCGTAGTCAACCGAGCACTGCTCCGTGTAGGCTGTATGTCACATTAGGAAGGTGGCATATTCGGTGGTCTGAGTGTTAAATAGGAAATGAAAACACCTGGTGTCTCATGCATCTGACGTGCAGCTCATGCCTCAGCGGTGAAAGATGTCTTCCTTTCCTTATAAAATGGACCCGAACTCAATCTGCCTCAAAAGCATATCCTGGGATTTTAGTAAGGAGCAAGCTGAATGCCCCAAGGAGGAAGTTCCCCACAAATAGCTCAGGGCATAATGGTCATCGCTTTCATTTCAGGATCTTGTCCACAGCTGGCAGGTATCTCTCGGACTCCTACAGCCCTCGGAACCTGGCCGGCTTTCAGGACAGCATCTTGACAGACAGGAAGAGCTCTACCAGGAACCCATGGCAAGAATATAATTACCTCCAGAAAGATAACCCTGCTGAATATGCCAGTTTAATGGAAATACTTTATACCCTCAAGGTATGAGACCAGACGGATGGCATTCTTGCACATGGAAGCTTTTCTCTCGTCACCCCTTCCCTGATCCAGGCTTTCTGGCTCTGTGGGGTGGCTGTGGTCTGCAGCGTGCCCCACTGCCACTTCTCTGTCTCACTCACATCACGTTTTCAGGAGCTAATAAACAAAACCAGGTCAGAACCAGTGGATACATAGGTGTAGGAGGTGGATAAGTGGAGCTTTATTACTGACGAAAGGCGGGCGGGAGAGCGTGGCTTCAGACGTGTGTCCAGATGGGCTTGCCGTAGTCGGACTTGCGTGGGGATGGGTGGGGCAGGTAGCCCCTGGCTCCAGTCTGGGGACAGTCCCCTGTTAATGGCAGAGAGGGGACCAGAGTGTGTACTCCCTGCTGGTGGGCAGGAGCCACAGAGGAGGCTCCCAGCCCTTCCATGGGGGAAGTCGAGCCTCTTCCCCAGGGGAGGGACGAGGGGTGGAGAAAAGCCAGAGGAAGCCTCCAGAGCAAGTGCGTCCTCATGGGAGCAGGAGGACCCGGGGGGACGTGTTCCCTCCGAGCTGTCCTTTAGCTTAAGCTCTTACTTGATCTACCACAGTGCTGCCCTTGACTCTGAGCTTTGGGCCCCTTGGGGTCCAGGGACAGAAGAACTTCCCAATAAATGGAATGAGCCACACAGCAACTTTTGAATGGCCCCAGGATCCTAGGAGGGCTGCAACATCCCTTCCAGAACCATCTCCCCATCCCCTGGTCGGGTTTGAATAGACACTGCTGTTCTCATGGCACCAAATGCAACCTCAGAGTGTCCTACCAGGCCTTGAGCTCTGGGGGCGACTGCACAGTGACCCTCTGGACATGTCTGAGGCTTCCTTGTTGCCCTCACACGGTCTCAGATTTGCACTTAGGCACACCAACTGGCTGCATCTGAGCTTGACAAACACTTCTTAAAACACTTGTCCAGGCTCATTCATCCATGCTTCCGTGATTAGGTGAAAGCAGTTCTGTTTATCTTTATTGCTGATCTGATTTAGTTTGTTGTAATCGGTTCATTTATAATAGCAAAACCAGGGTTACATTTTCCATCTCTGTATTTTCTCAGGCGGTTTGGAATTCCCTGGGACTCGTATAGGTTGTGCGCGCTTTGCTGTATAGTCAGGTGTAACTGAGTTGACCTCGCTGGGAATCAGGCTTCTGTGTCCCAGTCTTGTCTATACCTGACACTTATCGTTTTCTCCTTCTTCCTCTATCCCCGAGGAACAGCCACAGGTTAATTTTTCCTACACTTCCAGTCCATCAGCTTGTGTGAGCTCAGAAGAATCAGAATTACCTGGAAAAGTGAATTTAAAACAGTGCTTCCTGGGCCCACACCCCTGCTGGACTCCGATTCAGTAGCCCTGAGGTGGAGCCTGTGCAGCTGTAATCCAGCATGTTCCAAAGCAGGTGCCAGGGCACAACCAGGCTTGGGAACACTACTGTATAGACCTGCCCCCTCACTGTTTTCCTCTCAGTGGCTTTTCAAAAATGTCAAACTAGCTAAAACCTTGCTTACAGCCAGGCCCTAATAGCCTTTTGTGTTTTCTTGTCTTAGGAAAAAGGGTCAAGTAACCACAACCTACTGTCTGCATCTCGCATGGCCCTGACTCGACTTAACCAGCAGGCCCACCAGCTGGCTTTCGATTCCGTTTTCCTGCGCATCAAACAGCAGCTGCTGCTTGTTTCCAAGATGGACGTGAGTTTCCCACTGACTGCAGACACCCCCCTGGGCACTGCCTCCTTCCCAAGCATTTTTTAGTGTGAGCACCGCCTCCTCCCACCCCCCAGGAGCTTTAGGAGGAACCGCTCTAACTCTCCTGGCTGAAAGGCCCACCTTACAGACTCACTGTTCCCTTGCAACTTACTGCTTAGCAAGAATTTCTTATCTTAATTGGAGTCACCGAGATGCTTTCTTTCTAGACTGCTTCTTGGGATTATTATTACTGCTTGATTAACTTGCGCCATTTGGATCAGCATAGCTGTACCCTGGCAGGGAGAAGTGAGGGAGATCCTGTGCCCCTGGATAGGCAGGGGCAGGTCACAGAAGCTCTTCATCCCCTGAGATTGCGTCCTTTCCAGGAGCATTGTTTCTGGAACTCCACCCAGGAGAGCGCCTCCCCAGATCTGATCTGGTGATTTTGACGGAGTTTGAAGGACTCTGATCTTTTCTATCCTTGATGCCTTTTCTTTGTGGCTGTTCCCAGAGTGCCTCCCTTCCCTGGCTTCTGTTCTACTTGTCCTGACTCCCTTCAAGGGACTACCCATCAGTCACAGCTTCTCCACTGGTTCTGAGTTCCTCGGGCCCCGTGTCATCACTGCCATCTGGATTTCTAGGACAACCCCTTTGCCAGCCTTTCTCAATGACGGTTCCAGGCTCTCTGGATTCACCTTTGTTTTGTTTGGTTTGTTTTGTTTTTAGAGATAGTGTTTTGAGAAAGATCCAGTTATGGACCTTTAATAACCAAGAGATCTTTTAGGAAGTGGAAAGAACTGGGAGGGCACGATTACAGGTTCCTTACTTCCTGCCACCCTCCAGAAAGCCTACGAGGCCAGGGCTCAAGAGCTGCTCACTTCACCGTATGACCTGGGTCAAGTCTCTGGGTCTCAGATCCCCCATCCATGAAACAAGGGGTTGGACCACATGCTTTCAAAGTTCTGAAATTCCATGATTTTCATTCTTTATGATTTTTTCCGTGAAAAATGCCATGGGACCTACCCTGGTCAGATTCTGTGTTTCTGTCGTGGGTGGGGGAGGGTGAAACTGGAGGAGAGGTGCTCCTGTCACAGCGCGGTGGAAGTGATGTCTGTGACTTGGGCCTGCCGTGCAGATACGTGAGGATCTGTATTATGATAGAATTTAGCCCAGCAGCTGCCACAGAGTACATGCTTAATAAGTGCTGGCTTTCTTCTCTGCGATTCTCATTTTTTAAGTAGGAATGACAGTTTTTTAGAAGTAAAAATGGCACATACTCATTTTCAGAAATTCAGGTGGTACAGGAACGTACAATGAAAAAAGCAATAAATCCCTCAAAATCCCACAGTGTAGAAATCAGTGGGAATGTGTGGTGTTCAACCCAGACAGACACCTCTTCCTGCCCCAAGTTGGAGGCTGGCCGGGCACCAGTGGATAGATAGATGGATCCACAGAGGGGATGCACTGTCCTGCACGTGCTGTTCTTTAAAGCCAAAATGTATACAACATAACGTTCATTTGAACGTGACTAGAAAAGGAAGATAAAGTAAGTGAAACCAGAGGAATCGTGGAGCCTGAGATAATAGGTTCTTCCCCACAAAAGATATCAGTACCCAGAAGATCTTTCCAACGTTGCTGAAAAAAGATTACGAAAACCATCAAGAGGCTGGGGTCCTTGTTTTGGGTTAGTCATGTTTGCATCTCAGGTAGCTGCTAATACCAGCTGAGCTGCTCTGAAAGAGGAGGGGATTAGCATTCTTCATCCTTCCCATCCCCCTCCCCAACCTCCAGATCTGGCTGCTTTTATTATCTTTCTTCGCTTTTCTTTTTTTTTAATTAAAAAAAGGTCATTGTCTCGCTCAGGTCATTGTATCGCAGTTCATGGGTTCAAATCCCACGTCGGGCCCTGTGCTGACAGCTCAGAGCCTGGAGCCTGTTTCGGATTCTGTGTCTCCCTCTCTTTCTGCCCCGACCCTGCTTACACTCTCTCTCCCTCTCTTGAAAATAAACATTAAAAAAAATTTTTTTAATAAAAAAAAATGTTTATTTGTTTATTTGGGGGGGGGGGTGGGCAGAAAGAGAGGGAGAGAGAGAGAATCCCAAGCAGGGTTAGCACTGTCAGCGTAGAGCCAGATGTGGGCTTGAACTCACCAACCGTGAGATCATGACCTGAGCCAAAACCAAGAGTCAGATGCTTAACCGACTGAGCCACGCAGGTGCCTTTTTTTTTTTTTTTTTTTTTTTTTAAATAATCTCTACACCCAGCGTGGGGCTTGAGCTCACAACCCTGAGATCAAGAGTTGCATGCTCCACCAACTGAGCCAGCCAGGTGCCCCTATTTTTATTAAGAGCTTAGAATCTTTTTTTTTTTTTTGAACTTCATACAGTAATTTTATTGTTGGTAATAATGGTATAGCTATTTTGAAACTATTTCATGTGTACTGTAGGATAAAACAAGCAATTCATGTTAATGTTAAGAACCAGGATCTTTTTTTTTTTTTTTTTTTTTACCTCTTTTTTATTCCAGTGCAATTAACATACAGTGTTACGTAAGTGTCAGGTATACAGTATAGTGATTCAACAGTTCTGTACTTGACTCAGCACTCAGCACGGTAAGTGTGCTCTTGATCCCCTCACCTAGGTCACTCATGCCCCCACCCCAAATCCTAAAATCTTGACCCTCTGTTCTGGAAGCTCCCTTCTTTCCGCTGCTCTTTTACCCCCACTTCTGTACTCCAGAGTCCCCGCTACAGTTGGGCTCCTGGTTGCCTGAATCTCACCTCCTCACTCAGGCCTCACCGCCACAGCCCCCCAGGGCGCTGGGAACTGAAGTTAGGAGGAACTGCTCTCTGAGAGTTGCCAGCGGGGAAAGCACACAACACAAAGGCAAACACTTGGGCCTTAAGGATTTGAAAATTAAACCCTGGTCATTCAGTGTTTGTTTTTAATGTTTGCCAGTAAATTGTATTACCCTTTTACATTTCAAGAATATAAACCAACACTGTATTCCATTTCCAAATAGGCTGTTGACGTTTGCCCACATTATCTGGTGACAGATGGATAGAAAAAGCCTGTTTGAAGGAAATTTTAAATAAATTTTGAACAATTAAAAAATAACCTACACCATTTCCCTGTCGCCCTAACTTGCTAAGTGCCTCCCTAGTTCGATCCACACCCACCCTTCTTGCAAACCAGGTTCCACTCCGGCTCTTCTCCCCTCTCCCCTCTGCCCTCTGCCTGTCCACTCTCCTCCCACCTCCCCACGGAGCCTTCTGGAGCCTTCTGGGGCCTCCAGCCTGCAGTGTGAGTCCCCTGGATGCACTTGGGGGATGCTGCCCTTTCCCTGCAGCTCAGCCCTCGTGCCATCCCCCCTCCCAGCCCACTGCCTCCCTGGCCTTCCTGTCTCTGCCCTCTTGCCTCTGCTCTTTGCCAGTGACCTCACCACTGTGTTGCATTGTTCCTTCTTTTTAAAGATGTCTCCTGTCTGTTCCTGTAGCCACTGCCCTCGATGGGCTTCTCCTCCTCTCCCAGCTGTTCCTTGAGCTTTTTATCTGCCTCCCCACCCTCAGTCCTCCTGAGGTGCTGCATTAATCTTCACAAAGCACCACTCTGACTTTGTCCCCCCACTCAGGACCCTTCCCTGGCTCCCCAGACCCAGTGTAAGAGTCGATTTAAAAAAACATTTTATTGAGGAGGTGTTCACACATATGCAAGAATGGGGAGAGGAGTCTACTGAACCCCACGTCCTCATCACCCTGCTCCAGCATGGTCATCTCCTGGCCATCTGTCTCATATATACCCCTTCTCTAAAGGGGGGCAACTCTAAAAATAATCACAGTGCCATAATCACCCCTAAGTCAGAAATGATTCCTTGATATCAGTAATCAGTGTTCAAATTTCCAATTGTCATAAAGGTCATAATTTCACTGTTTGAATCAGGACCCAAGTTCATTGTGCACATCGGGATTGCTCGATGTGTCTTTTATGAACTATAGGCCATCCTTCCAGACCTTCCCTCCCTCTCCTCTCCTCTCCTCTCCTCCCCTCCCCTCCCCCTCCCCTCCCCCCTCCCCCCTCCCCCCTCCCCCCTCCCCCCTTCCTCCTTTCCCCTCTCCTCTCCGTCTCGCAATTTATTTGTTGAAAATAAAGCCCTTTCTTAGCCCACAGTTCAGGGCTATGCTTTCTCTTCCAGTCTTCCGTCTGTGCACCTCAGGCATTCCACCGCCCCCTATAATCAGCCGGAGCCCTTGCTTCTCAGAGCTCTTACTGTATCAAACCTTGCATCTGCCCCTGAGAACTCCCAAGTGGAAGCCTGGGTGCGTGGGGGTTTATAGTGTGGGAGCATATCAGGGGGTCTTGGTTTCTCAAGGAGCTTCTGGAGAGCGAGGACCAAGTCTTACACTTCTTTGTCTCCTCTCTGCCAAGTGGGGCACAAGGCTCTGTGCATCATGGGCACTCGGTACATGTGGGTGATCAGAGTGTGTCTTCTCAATGGGGTGGGAGTTAACTGAAGAAAAGCAGGCTATTTTGAAACAGAAGAGGATTCTCAAGCAAGAACAAGGAGCTTAGAAAACTAGGGGCGGGGGTGGGGAGGAAAAAGAACTGGTCTCAAGCAAAGAAAATCAGAACCGAGCCGGTGCTAGGGGACGTGGGGAGGGCGGCTGAGGCTGAGCCTGGGCTGGGAGCCCAGGGGTGGACGTGGTCGTTACATTCCCGGAATGCTGCTTAAAGGATCAAGCAACCAGATCGGGCATCAGGTGGCTGTGGAGAGCAACTCCACCGTGACCTGGGAGCCACTCCAGGAGCGCAGCCAGAGAGGGCCTTGTTTTCCAGGCTGGCTTTGGGGTGACTCAGGCTGGAATGAAGAAACTAGATTTCTGTATGAAGGCGTGCCAAGTTCTGTATGAACAATGTAACCACGTACGTGCTGGCAGTGTGCCTGACTCTAGAGAGAATGCTGGGGAGGCTCACTTGGTGATACTGGAGATGTACTCACTTGAAATGTCAAGAGGAAGAGCATCTCCCCAGATGACAGAGGAGTCACAAAGAGGACAGAAGGGCAGTTGGTGGGGTTTGGAGATTCTTTCAATCCCTGAGAAATAAGTCCAGAAGACAGCTAGAAATAAAAGCAGTTATGTAGTGTCAGTAAGTGTGGTTTGAATATTCCTGCAGCCGGAAAGGGCTTCCCAAGATAGGGATTTACATGTGATCCTCTGTGGAGGATCTGGGGCTGAAGACCCCGGGGTTAGAGAGGCCACCTGCACCCAGCAGCTCTTACCCTGTAGTGCCCACCGAGTAGAGAAACTCAGACCTCAGGATACACAGCTCTTCACAATCTGAGTGGGATCAACAACTGGGATCCGTTCCCACCAAACAGGTCTGTTGACAAGATAGGAGCTCCTGTTTTATGGATCTATAGGCATGCAGAGGGGGGTGGGGAGAGGGAGAGAGAAAGGATTATTTTCTCTGTGGCAGGTTTCAAGGTGATGATTTAAATTTTAACATTGATTTTTATTTTTTTTAATGTTTATTTTTGAGCGAGAGAGAGAGAGGCAGAGAGAAAGGAGATGCAGAATCTGAAGCAGGCTCTGGTCTCTAAGCTTTCAGCATAGAATCTAATGCAGGGCTCAGACCCACAAGCCACGAGATCATGACCTGAGCTGAAGCTGAACGCTTAACCAACTGAGCCACTCAGGCACCCATGCTTATTTATTCTTGAGAGAGAGAAAGAGAGAGAGAGCGAGAGAGTGAGAGAGCGAGAGAGTGAGAGAGCGAGAGAGCGCACGCGAGAGTGGGAGGGGCAGAGAGAGAGGGAGATACAGAATCGGAAGCAGGCTCCAGGCTCTGAGCTGTCAGCACAGAGCCTGATGCGGGGCTCGAACCCACAAACCGTGAGATCATGACCTGAGCTGAGGTCAGAAGCTCAACCGACTGAGCCACCCAGGCGCCTCTCAAGGTGATGATTTAAAGAGAAGTCCCTGATCTGTAAAATAGTGACGATTTCCAAGGCCATCTTGGAGCAAAGACACCTATAGGAATGGTGCATTCTTCAAGTATTTTCTGGCATGTGGTGCTTTTCTGTGGCACCTGGCTTCTGTGACCTTGACTGCTTTCTGTCTTCCCTCCCCTAGAGCTGGAACACAGCAGGCATTGGCGAGACCCTGACCGACGATCTGCCCACCTTCAGCCTCACCCCTCTCGAGTACATCAGCAATGTAAGAGCTCCGTGCGCTTTTCTCCAGGGGCAGTCATAGCATTGCAGACCGTGCCTTGTCTTTTGATTCTGGCCTCCTGGGAAAGTAGTCATTACCGCATCGGTGCTGTCTGGACCTATGCTTCCTATGGATGGAGTAGTTTCCATCCATATCCAGGACTTTATTTTTTTTTTAATTTTTAAAAAATGTTTATTTAGTTTTGAGAGAGAGAGAGAGAGAGAGAGAGAGAGAGAGAGAGAGAACGAGCATGATCAGGGGAGGGGCAGAGAGAGAGAGGGAGACACAGAATCTGAAGCAGGCTCCAGGCTCCGAGCTGTCAGCACAGAGCCCGACATGGGGCTTGAACCCACAAGCCATGAGATCATGACCTGAGCCGAAGTCGGGCGCTTAACCGACTGAGCCACCCAGGTGCCCCCATATCCAGGACTTTAAGGAAAGGCGGCTGATTTCCTTATTAAATCAACTGACGAAAAACAAGCTGATTTCAAAAATGTAACATGTTCTTACACCTCCCGATGTGAGGCATGACCAGTACCTAAGGGCATCACAGTGTGAGTACACGTAGGAAATTCTGACTTGGGAGGACAGGAAGCAGGTGGCCAGATTCTTCTCTGGACTTTTTCAGAGGAACAGTATGTATATAGTTCTGAATTCAAATTCAGCAAACCTTTTAGTGAGCACCTATTCCACACCTATTACGTGTGGAATACTTTCATGTGGAATTTCACAGCAGGAAATAAATCTCTTAAGAATTGTATTTATAGAGGTTTAATATTAGAAAAAGAACAGAATAGACCCTACAGGGGAGTGGGGCAGTTCAGGGTCCTTTCCTCCTCCATTCACCCCTGGGAATTGACAGTCACCAAGACATCTGCACGTGGCCTTTCTTTTCCTTCCTTGCTGAAGTCTAGCTCTGTTGCTCTTGGAGGTCGGTGTGCATGACAAATACTGGGTAGAGGTAATATAGTCCAGCTCTGAGAGACATCTGGGATTCTCCAGGGTGATTCTGGGATAAGCAGTCTCTGCCTAATGCTGTCACTTTAGAACCCACTGCTGTGCCAGTTATGACTCTATTGTAAGAGATGCAAAGGGATTTTAAAAGTGACCCTTGTATGGTTAGAAATGTCTGGTGATCCCACCAGCAGTACTGAGGAATATGGCATTGTTTTCTCTGTCGGTTGGGAGGGTGTCCAGTTCAAAGTGGCAGTCACTTTCCTCCCGTTTTCCAGGCCATTACCTGATAACCTTTACTGATGAAACTATTCAGATGTGGGCTGCTTTTCACAACAATGGCAATAACCTTATTTTTAGAATTGAGCCAGTATGCATTACAATCTAAATTGATTCCGGAAATGATGTTGCTGGAAGGGACTTGAGAGATTATTGAATGATCTTAAGGAATCATTCCTGAGGAAACTGAGACATGGAGGAGTAAGGGAGGGCCCTTTTCCACCTGGCGTGACCCCCCTGAGTTACAGATTGTACCTGGGGGCTGGTGACCTGCACTCAGGAAATGAACAGTCATCGAACCCACACTGTGTGCAAGCTCAGTGCTAGGCTTTTATCAATGCCATGAGTTAGTGCGCCGTCTAGGCAGAATTTTATCTTGACGACAATGTGAGCTGGTTGGCAGTAATGTTTCACAGGCCAGCAGCAAGGCTGTGGGGAGTGAGAGAGGGGCAGGGAAACCATTTATCCAGTGGCCACTCTGTTAGGACGCCAGGAGCTTTATGCATGTATCACAACATTAATTTCACCCTTGGCACGGCCCTTTGGAGTAAGTATGAGGTCATCGTCATGTCAGAGATGAGGACACCAGGAAGGTCACACGGTGGTAGAGCCAGAACTCAAGCCCAAGTCCATCTGACCACAAAGCTAGCTCTTCATTTTTCCTGAGTCACTGAGCTTACCCAAACAGGATATCAAGGAGTATTTATTGCGTATGTGAGAACGGTAGGAAAATATCCTCAGGTGCGATGGTAGGCATCCCTATCTGCACTGATTTCCAAAAGATGAATGTCGACAGAACTCCCGAGGGAGACCTGGAGTCATGGGAACTGTCCAGGGACCACAGCAGTCCCCACCATCTAAGCCAACTCGCTGAAGTTTAAGATACCAGGTTATCGAAATTTGGCACCTAAGTGACACTTTGCCTCCTTGGTGAATGCCCTCTCCCACACAACAGCCGCACGAACATGATATAGGGCAAAATAGAAGAAAATGCTTTGAAAAATGAAAAACACCGTAGATGTGAGGTATAGTGATCCTGACGCTTCATTTCAAGTACAGCTGGGTGTGTGGATTTAGCCAGAAGGTCATGGCTACAGGTGAGAAGTATACCAAACACAGGAGCACTTCCCGGACTCTGCACATAGTCAGTATTCAGGAAGTACCTGCCACATGGAATCAGAATGGAGAAATCCCATAGCATCCTTTTCTTCCTCCAGCCTTGTGGGAAAATGATGAATTCGTTGCCATTTGCAAGCTGAAAGGCATGGTGATGGTTGTTATTAGTGAGGAAAGTGGCCCACTTGTCTAGTTTGAAATTTTTTATTTTTTTTACATTTATTTATTTTTTGATAGAGACAGAGCACAAGTGAGGGAGGGGCAGAGAGAGAGGGAGACACAGAATCCGAAGCAGGCTCCAGGCTCTGAGCTGTCAGCACAGAGCCCAACGTGGGGCTCGAACTCACAGACCGCGAGATCATGACCTGAGCCGAAGTCGGACGCTTAACCGACTGAGCCACCCAGGCGCCCCCCCACTTGTCTAGTTTGAATGAGAGACTGTACTAAGTAAGTGAAAGGAAAAAAGGCTGACTTCGTTTATTTTACCATCTGTGTACCTCTTTAAAGGGAGAGCAAACTACTCTGTTTTGTTA
This sequence comes from Lynx rufus, assembly GCF_022079265.1. Taxonomy (NCBI): domain Eukaryota; kingdom Metazoa; phylum Chordata; class Mammalia; order Carnivora; family Felidae; genus Lynx; species Lynx rufus. The sequence goes on from NW_025814838.1 coordinate 6,529,395, forward strand.
GCATGATGGACCATAGGATGTTTAGACTTACTATAGCCAGCCCACATTCAGTATTTGGAAATGTGTGGAATCTCCCTCTGGGCTGGGAGATTTTGGGGGTCTGCCACCGTGTCGGTGTGTGTGAGGCCAGGAGGGGGAAATCTTACTTGGATAATCCTTGGACTTTCATTTTGCAGAATCAGTATCAACTGTAAATTTAAATGTATGGGATAAATATAGAACCCCCCAAAAAGCAACAACAGGCTCAAAGCCATTTAAGAAACAAACAATATGTTGTCATAACCTGAAAATCAACCTCATTTGTGAAACAAAAGCATATATTGACCTTAAAACCAAAACAGGCATGAGTTTTAATAGAAACTGGTGTCTGAAGTCTCTACCCATGATGACTGCCATGTGCGTCTGACAAACACAGGACAAACACTGTATTATTTGTGGGCTCATCCCAAATGTCTGGTAATCCGGTCTTTTACGAGCCCCCACCAGCCAAGAAGGTGGTGTTGATCTTTATTTTCTAGAGTTTGTATTATCCAAACAACAGTTTTCCCTCCAGGTTAATTCATAAGTAGCTTTTTCCCCCCAACAAAATTCCTTTCTTCTCTTAGTTAGAACATTTCTAAAAAAGAGACCCACAGCCAAGTCCAGGAGACAGGATTTGAACTCTTGCTTGGCCATGCACTTGCTGACCTTAGCACCTTACTGGTTTGGGATCTATGAATAGTAATAATAACTTATTATTGCTTGTCGGTATCTATTACCTCATTTGAGGTAGAGATTGCATTGAATGCATTCCAAAAATAGTGAGGCCATTAGTGTCAGGATGAATCTGTGATATACATGCAAGTTCCCATTGATTTTTTTAAGGTGCTGTCGTAGCAGTCAGTATTACTGCACACTGGAAAGATGAGGGGCTGCCCCAGGCCTAATGGTTTTGTCTGCACTCTAAATGCCTGCACGTGAATGTACTGCAGAAATAATTACCTGTGTTAGTGTGGGCTGAAAGTGCTTTCTTCTGTTTCAGATTGGGCAGTATATCATGTCCCTCCCCCTGAATCTCGAGCCTTTTGTGACTCAGGAGGACTCTGCCTTGGAACTGGCGCTGCATGCTGGGAAGCTGCCCTTTCCTCCTGAGCAAGGTGAGAAGGGCCCGCCAGAAAGTGAGGAGGGGGCTCGCTGTAGCTGCCAGCCTCCCCCTACCCGCACACGCCCCTCTCCAGACTCCCTGGGAGAGAGTTGTTGAGAGTCTAAAGTAGGGACAGGAAAGATGGGGTCCACCTGATGTACCCCCCTGAGGAACTTCTGCAGGACAGAGTAGATTAGGGACAGGGCGTCCTGAATGCCTCACCATGTGCCAGGTGTCCCTGGAGAGGGGCTCCTCCAGTGCCCCTCAGCCGGGGAGGCAGTGGCATGAGGGTCCGGGGTCCGGGTCACATGTACTCACTGGAGGTGGAAGCAAGCTCTGCAAGGGTCCCACCCGGTGAATGCGAGCCCCTTCTCTCTGGGAACAGTGGCACCCAGAACGGTTTTGCTCGTGAGAACAAACATAAACCCTTCACCATAGAGGTGATGTTCCTGTCCAGATGCCTCTGGCCACAGCTTGTTCCCAACCCCCCAGGTTCCTAGATCTCTAAACCGACAAGGTAAAATGACAATGAATTAAAACTTTTCCTTTTTCTCATGATCTGGGCCTGGCGAGGTTGAACAGGGACCGTATACTTTCTGATCAACAATCATCTTATCCTAACATTGGATATTATAGGCCTCCTTCATAAGGTTGGACAAACAGAAAAATCACGTGATATAGGAAAGATTCAGCAGCTTAAGAAGGTATCACAGTGAGAATAAAATCACATCTGGTTCTGGGGCGGAAGCCCTAGATTTCACGTTCTTGTCCTTGTGCTTGTTTATGTTCATCCTGTCTTGGTATTTAACTTTCTAGTTTGTGCTTGTTGTATAGATGCTAGATATCAAACAAGGTCATGGGTTTGAAAGAATAAATCATGACGTCCCATCATCGAACATGATGGTGTTTCCGTTTTCCCACACGCCCTCTGGACGCCACTGTCTGCACAGATGATATCTGACATGCAGCTTTATGTTCTGTATTATTATTATATTATTATTATTGGTGGTGGTGGTGGTGGAAGCACTTTGCTTACCTTCTCCTAAATGTACTATTTTTCAGTGCTTGTCCCCATACTTTTTTGTTTGTTTTAATGTTGCTCTCCTTCCTCCCCTTCTTCCCATTTCTGCTATCAGGTGGCCACCTTCCTCCCACCCCCCAGCTCAGGCCTGTGTTGCCAGCATGGCTGCTCCGTCCTCCCCCTTACCCCGCCCCAGCCTGACTGGCTCTCCCGACGTGGGCTTGTCACATCGCAATCTTGCTGGGATCCTGCAGCCATTGCCTGTTTCCTCCGACATGGGGTCCACGTGGTTCTCAGGGAGCCCTCTGTGACCTAGCTCTGGTCCCCCAGCACTGCCCCCTGCTGCACCCCCCTCCATACCCCTTCTCCCTCCCCATAAGTGGTGTGACACCAAGAGTCACTGTGTGCATAGCACCAAGTATGTGGCACACACACTCGACCCGTGCCAAGGCCTCTGGTGATTCCCGTAGCAGCCCCGGAACAGCAAGACTGTTGTCTCCTCCCTTTTACAGCAGACGACGAGCATCTCTGAGAGGTTGGGCGGCACCCAGCTCATCAGTGGCTGGTGGCCTTGGCCCAGGTCTCAGTCCTGACGTGCCGCCTGTTCCCTGTTGGCTGTGACCACTCTCCCGCCTTCTCAGCTGGTGTGGGGCTGCCCTCCCTCCAGGCCCTCATGGCTATGCCCAGTCCCCTGCCTTTGGGAACACAGAGATCACTCTCCCTCCCCTGACTGTTTCTTCTTCTGAATCCTCTTCTCACTCAAGTCGATACCAGTTGACCTAAGTTGTGATTGTTTTCGGTTCCCTGCATTCCACGCCGAGACCATAGCTCCCTGGCGTGTTTGTGCATACAACACGTGCTGTGGGCCTGGTCACTCGGAAGGTAAAAGCTGTTGGCAACGGAATTGTCCTGAGCAGGACCTTCTGGTGACCTTTTCTCCCTCCTAGGGGATGAGCTTCCTGAGCTGGACAACATAGCTGATAACTGGCTGGGCTCCATTGCCAGAGCCACCATGCAGACCTACTGTGATGTGATCCTGCAGATCCCTGAGCTGACCCCGCACTCCACCAAGCAGCTGGTCACCGACATCGGTGAGTTCCCCCCCACCCCCAGGATGGGTGATGGGAGGGACAGCTGGGGCCCAAGGCATCTGTCGACTCCAGCTCTCCCCTTGACTTCACCTCTGGGCTTGGCTGTGGAGCGTGTTACAAATGCAGATTCTCTAGACCTGGCCCCCAGGGATTCTGGCCTTGTAAGTCTGGGTTGAAGGCTGGACGTCAGTATTTGGAAAAACGTCCTGGGGGATCCTGATGGGCTGCCGAGGCTGAGCGCTGTTAAGGGGAGCTTCAGTGAGGTGACTCGAAGTAAGTGATACAGACGTGTGTTGTGCTGCCTTGTCTTCTGCTGCTGCATTTGTATAATCACCCAAACCAATGTTGTCACCACGCACCAGGCATGCCGGGCACCGAGCCGAGCCCTCATACCCACATCCGGTGCCATGTTCACGTTCAGAGCTCCCCTGTAAGGTTGGCATGTGACGGAGGTCTCCCCCTCCATTGTGCTGAATAACGAGGCCACCTACCTCGAGGCCGTGATACCTGCCTGCCCCTGGGTTAGAGGGGCACGTGTCCACCTGCTCCCACCGGCACCCATTCCTACAGGATGTCATGCTCTGAGGCTGGGGTGCTGCAGGCAGGTGGAGGGGAATCTCCCCTCTCTCTTGGTATCATTCCATTGACCTGTCTGCTCTTCACCTGAGGCAGCTCTCGGAGTGGTGGGGAGAGGGTGGTAAGAGCCTCGAAGATCATCAGCTCCCTGGGGACCTAGAAGAGCTTTGACCTGGATGGACCACAGGGCCAAGCCGCAGAAGAGACAGAAGTGAGGCGCCTTCCTCCGGGTCCCAGAGCCACTAGTGACAGAGCCAGGCCCGGAATCCAGGTGTCCTGGTTTCATTCCACCGTCAGCTCTCAGCGGTTACAGAGGAACGGCCAGCCCTTCTCCACGTCACTGGGCACAGTGTTCAGGGAAGACAGATGAGGAGACTCAGGGGCTCATAGGTGGTCCCTGTTAGTACAGACAGAAGCACTGAGGACGGAACGTGCCGGAACTAGTGAGATGTGGGCATTGCCCCTATTATTTCTCTCTCTCTGTTCGTGTCCCCCTGAATCCTGTTCCCCATTCAGCAGTGATGGAGCGTCTGTTACGTGCCAGCTGCAGGGTGTGGAGCTTTCGGCCATCCCTGGGTTTACTGAGATCACACAGTGAGGAGTGTGGTGAGGAGCCAGGAAGGCAGGGCTGGTGTGTGAAGCTGCCAGGCGGTGGCACCACGGGTAGCACCACAGGGGAGGGCTGTGGCCACCTTAAAGATAAATTAAGCATCAAAACAAAACCCAGACTCACTCTGCTGGTCAAACAGAAGTGTCATGGGAGACCGTGGGCTGCCACTCTGATGCAGCTCCTAGCTCCCAGTAGAGTGGAGCTCAGTTACGGATAAACTTGTGCAGCGACAGGTACCTGGCCAATCGCTGGCGCCCTTCCTGGGAAGCAGCCCATCCTGGGCTGGACATGAGCCAGCCAGCCAGGCAGGGCAGGGCAGGGCAGGAAGCCTCCAGAAGACACCAGGGAAGATGCAGGCCGCGCCTGGAGCTGCGGTCCCGTCAGTGAGAAGACATGAGCCCCGCCATTGACGGAAAGTCGGCAGGCGTCTGCAGGGCATGCCAGGGGTCTGCGGAGGAACCAGAGAACGCCGTAGGCAGCTTTCCTCAGGTCCGGGTTGTGCCTGCCCAGGAAGGAGGAAGTCGGGGCAGCACTCGGTTACCAGCCGCGACACATGCTTCCGTGGCGACACATGCTTTGTCCCATTTCGTCCTCTCTGACTACATGGCATTGACGGAAAGAAGCAGAGACTCAGTGAGAAAGGACTTCGCTGAGCTCAGCCCGAACTTGGAAAGCAGTTTTCTCCTTCCCCGCTCTGCCAGTGTTGGTTAGAGTCATGGGGCTGCTTTTTAGGAGGACAGAGTCGTTGAACCATCTCCTGGAGATTCTCACTGCTGTGGTCTGGGTGGGCGCAGGAATGTATCCTCAGCTGGTGCCCCAGGGGGTTAGCGTGGGAACTGCAGTGCACTTAGGCACCGACCTTGACTTCATGGTGGGGATTCTGCTCACAGAAGCCCTTGTGTCCCCTGACTCCTTGGGTTCTCCATGTGGTCGGTGGGGTCCACTGGGGAGTGTGGCCAGGAAGTCAGAGGAGTCCCACTATAGAGCTTTGGGTGAGGTCAGCTGGTCCAGCTGGAGCTGAGCGTGTGGCTAGGTGGTGGGGACGCTGTGGGGTTGGCCAGTCCTTTCTTCAGTTAGAATTCCTGAATTCGGGCCGAGCTCACAGTAGGTTTAATCCTCTTGGGAAAACCCTCAGAGTAAAGGCCTGGCTGATGGGGGCAGAGTGGACACCCAGCATCTTGGGGGTCTTGGGGCGGATGTCTCTGTTTCTCACTCAGGAAGGCCTCTAGGGCTCTGTCTCGCTCGGCGCTCAGTCTGCTTAGCTGTGTCTGTCTGCTCCCCGTCCCCACAGATTACCTGATCAACGTGATGGACGCCTTGGGCCTGCAGCCATCTCGCCCCCTGCAGAACATTGGGACACTCTTGAAGAGCAAACCCGAGGACTACAGGCAGGTCAGCAAAGGCCTGCCCCGTCGCCTTGCCGCCACGGTGGCTGCCATGCGGGGTGTGGAGTACTGACTCCCACCCCCGGGGACCCCATTAAGAAGAGGCACAGGTCTGGGGTCCTGGGGTCACAGAAACTCTGCAGAATGGAGTTGCTCAAAAAATCTGCCCAGCATTGGACAGGGTTTGTCTTAAAAAGATGCGGTTCATTTGTATAATCAAAAAAAGGGGTTGTAATTTGAGGTATATTATTTATTGGAGCAGGGTTTTCAGATGATTTTCTAAAAGATCCGATCTTGAAAATGGAATTGATAAATATTGTGAAAAGAAAGCTGTTTTCTTTCCTCCATGAATATTTGGGTGCCCCCCATGTGCCGTGCTCCAAGCACCGTGACCCGGCCGGGAAGGAGGGGAAGAGGCACAGAGAAGGTGATGTCAGACCGTGGCACCAGGAAAACAGAGTGCATCTGGGGGAGGGGCAGCCCCCACACCGGCAGGTCAGACAGGTGTATGGCGGTGAGGGACCCGTGTGGGCCAGGCCCGGGGGGCACGTCCAAGGTCAGTGGCATGGAAGTAGGAAGTCAGGTCAGAGGGGCGGTGGGGGCCAGACCACAGACTGGCCTGTAGGCCGTGGTGAGGACTTGGGCTTTTGCTTTGTCTTGGTTTGAAACTCACGGATCCTGTGGATTCTGTCAGGGTTTTTGCCAGTAGCTTCTGTATCTGTTAAGACTGTAATTGGCCACAAGTAACAGAATAGTGTAATTTGAGTGACTTTAGCAAATAGGTGTTGATTTTTCTCAATAACAAGAAGTCACACGGTGGTGGCTGTGGGCACTGACTCAGTGGCTGGATGGAGTCAGGACCAGGACTAGCCTCCTGGTGATCTTGACCTTTTCCTCGTGTGCCTCCTCCCGGTGGGCTGACTCCTGCAGCTGCAGGTATCACATCCGCATTTTGGTGGGTGATGAAGGCAGAGAGGGCTTGGTCCCTTCCACCGTGGAGGCAGAGGCCACCCCGGTGGCCCCCGCAGCTTTCTCCTTGGCCTCACAGGCTGTTTCTTGGTCACCAGGCATCCCCCCGGCTGCAAGGGAGGCTGGGAACGTGGGGTCAGGGCTGGCTCCAGCCAGGGTTTCTCAGCCTGGGCACTATTGTCGTCTTGGGCTGTCCTGACTGCTGTGCACCAGATGCTGGTGGCACTCCCCAGCTGTGACAGCCAGAAAGGTCTCCAGACGTTGCCTGAGGGAGGACAGACTCCCCTCCAGCAGGGAAAGCCTGGCTTAGACCAAGCAGGATTTGTTGCCCTGAGGAAGCTGGGTTTCTGTGAGCAAGGGAGAAGGGGGGCAGTGTCTCTCGGCGTCCATTATTGGAATCGACATGAAGCGTGTTCCCGCTTCTGGACACGCGTTACTTCTCTCTCCCTTATGCCCCTCCACAGCCTCCGAGGCAGCATGTATCATCCCTGTCTTACACCCGAGGGAACCGAGGTGGGAGAGGTGTAAGGGGCTTGTCTGGAGTCCCTGGCACCATGGCTCCCGCAGTCCTGACCACGGAGCAGGAGGCAGGCAGCACCGCCTGGCCCCAGCTGGGTCCGCCGGCTCGTGCTGGCTCTCGGGAGCGGCACCGCCGCGCCCACGGCCCCTCGTGAACCAGCCCCTCCAGGCTGCCGGGGCAGGTGTCGCGCTGGCTCTGTCATCCAGGGGTTCCCATGCGCTCTGTCCTCACATCCTCAGAACCAGTTTTGCTGGCCCTGAAAGAACTGTGAGTCTGCACCAAGAAAAATATTTTGGTTTCTCATGTGGTGGATCACAGACTGTCCCTGGCAGGGATCGAGCCTGGCTCCTGCCTCGAAGAAGCGAGAGCCGGAAGCCTGGAAGGTGAAATGTGCTGTGGAAAGTGGAAATCTCTTTGGGGTGACCTCTGTGCCAGTGTCTGTAAGAGCTGCTTGATTCCTGGCTTTGCCACCTCCCAGCCATGTGACCTTGGGGAAGTCACGTCAAGTCTCTGAGCCTCCTTTCCTAATGTGAAAAACGGGAGCCATGGTGGTCCCTAACTCAGGGTTATTTGAAGAGCCACCGAGATACAGCAGCGGGTGAAGCACGTAGCAAGTGCACAGTGAATGTTAATTTCATAGTCTCCGTTGTCTGTAACCTACCATCCCTTTTGGGGTAAAGATGGGAATTACAGAATGCTATTTTCTGGGCACTTTGGGTCCTGCCAGCCTAATTTTTCAGCCCTGAAAGTCTCTGATGGCCCCAGGGTGGGAACAGGACAGAGCTCCTCTCCTCCATGTCCGGAGGGATGAGGGGAACCTGTCTGTCTGCCTCAGAGCCTGCTTCAGAGATGGGGTGTCATCCGTCTTCACCCTGGCCCTCAAGGCTGCCCTACGAGCAGGGGTGGCGCTGCCCCCCATCAGCCTGGCCTTGCTGTCACACGTCCACACAGAGCTCTGGGGGCAGGGAGCACCCTTCCCACTCCTGCTGCAAAACATCCCGGGCAGAACCTCTGAGTTCAGGATGAGTATGTGGCCCAGGCCGACCCAATGGCCTTCATTCTCAGGGCTTTTGCTGGGACACTGTACAAGAAAGGGGAGCTTTTCTCCCACTGAAGTTGCTCAGCGGACAGAATGGAGTCTGGAACCTGTTGGGGTAGGAGCAGCACATGGAGAGAACCTATTTGAGTGGGACATCAACACAGAGGAAAATAAAGCCAGGAGCTGAAGAAATAAATCACCCCCACCGCATCAGATGAGACAGTAAAGACGAAAGCCCTGGGCTCCTGTAAGGGACCAGCATTCTTATGACCGCTGGCAGCAAGAGGATGAGGCTGGAGTTTTACCTGTCACATACTAGAAGAGTGATCTCAGGCATCTGACTTCACCTCCCTGAGTCTCAACTTACTACCTGTAACATGGAATGGCAATAGTTCTCCGTGGTTATGAGAATTAAATGGAATAAGACTTACAAAACACTTGGCCTGGCGCCTGGCATGGGGTGTTTGATACAATGTAGCCATTATTTGATGCCAACAACAAATAATAACAGTGGTGACAACTATCCCTCATAATAAAAGCAGTAGTCCTAGGAGTAAATGTGGTAACCACCAAGAACTGTGACTCCAGCCTGCAGACTCGCCTGGCCCCGAGCTGGGAAACCCGGCTTCCCCTGGGCCCTCCACACACAATCCCTGACAGTGCTGCCTTTGGCCACAGTGGCACCAAGTCTTTGGCACCTCCTTCCCCCACAGGTGCCACTGTGGGCACTTAATGGGAGGCCAGCTTGGTTGCCGTCCCAGCCATGGACCCAGGTGTTCTAGACGGGCAGGACTGAGCCCTCAGATGCCCAGGCTCCTTCATGACTGGGGCTGGCAGGTGGTCAGCCATCAGCACCCGACAGACCCCTTTCTTCTTTGGCAACAGCTCCCTGATCGCTCTGGGGAGAGCCATCATGGTTCCCATATGTAGCAATTAAAAATACAAGACACTTAGTTAAACTTGAATTTCAGAAAAATAATAAATGATTAGTATAATATCTCCCAAATATTATATGGATTTATTTATATTAAAAAATTAATTTGTTGTTGAGGAGCCTGGGTGGCTCAGTTGGTTGAGCGTCACACTCTTGATCTTGGCTCAGGTTGTGATTTCTCAGTTCATGAGTTCAAGCCCCTCGTGGGGCACTGTGCTGACAGTGCGGAGCCTGCTTGGGATTCTCTCTACTCCTCTCCTACTCTCTCTCACTCTCTCTCTCAAAATAACTAAACTTAAAAAAATTAATTTGTTGTTTATCTGAAATTCATATATAACTTGGCGGCCTGTATTTTATCTGGCAATCCTTGGAGCCATGACCCTCCTTCCCCCCCCCACCACCTTAGAACCATGTGATTCTGCTGGGGGCCACCTGGCCTCAGGTATGGGCAGAGGCTGACCAATCCAAGCAGCCTATGCAGCTGGTCACACTGATTGGTACAGAGATAAGCACTTTACCCAACCAGTGACCAATGAGAGTCCACCTGGGAACGTGCTGAAACAACTGGAAAAAAGGTATTTTATCCTGTTGACTGAGCTGGGGAGCTGGGGAGTTTGGGGTTGCAGATGGGCTTTCTTGGTGTAATGTAAGGAGAGCCTGCCTGGGAAAGCAGAGAGACTGAAACATCATTTGAGCTGCTTGAGATTCATTTAAGCCAGCTTGAGTCTTACTCTCTCCATCTCTGTCCCTGCTATCCAAAGAAGTATAGTAGATGGCATTTGAAAAGTCATAAGTCCACTGCATCAAGGACAACCCAAAAAGAACTTTAAAAATCACCTGCTTGGATTTCCCTGATGAACATGGATGCAAAAATCCTCAACAAGATATTAGCTAACTGGATCCAACAATACATTAAAAAAATTATTCACCACGACCAAGTGGGATTTATACCTGGGATGCAGGGCTAGTTCAATATCCACAAAACAATGTGACTCATCACATCAACAAAAGAAAGGACAAGAACCATATGATCCTCTCAATAGATGCAGAGAAAGCATTTGACAAAATACAGCATCCTTTCTTGATAAAAACCCTCAAGAAAGTAGGGATAGAAGGATCATACCTTGAGATCATAAAAGCCATATATGAATGACCCAACGCTAATATCATCCTCAATGGGGAAAAACTGAGAGCTTTCCCCCTAAGGTCAGGAACAAGACAGGGATGTCCACTCTAGCCACTGTTAATCAACGTAGTATTGGAAGTCTTAGCCTCTGCAATCAGACAACACAAAGAAATAAAAGGCATCCAAGTCAGCCAGGAGGAGGTCAAACTTTCACTCTTTGCAGATGACATGATACTCTATAGGGAAAACTCAAAAGATTCCACCAAAAAACTGCTAGAATTGATTCATGAATTCAGCAGAGTTGCAGGATATAAAATCAACACACAGAAATTGGTTGCATTCCTATACACCAACAATGAAGCAACAGAAAGAGAAATCAAGGAATTGATCCCATTTACAGTTGCACCAAAAGCCATAAAATACCTAGGAAGAAATCTAACCAAAGAGGTGACAAATCTATACACTGAAAACTGTAGAAAGCTTATGAAAGAAATTGAAGAAGACACAAAAAAATGGAAAAAGATTCCATGCTCCTGGATAGGAAGAACAAATATTGTTAACATGTCGATACTACCCAACGCAATCTACATATTCAATGCAATCCCTATCAAAATAACACCAGCATTCTTCACAGAGCTAGAACAAATAATCCTACAATTTGTATGGAGCTAGAAAAGACCCCAAGTAGCCAAAGCGATCTTGAAAAAGAAAACCAAAGCAGGAGGCATCACAATCTGGACTTCAAGCTGTACTACAAAGCTGTAATCATCAAGACAGTATGCTAGTGGCACAAGAACAGACACTCAGATCAATGGAACAGAATAGAGAACCCAGAAATGGACCCACAAACAGATGGCCAACTAATCTTTGACAAAGCAGGAAAGAATATCCAATGGAATAAAGACAGTCTCTTCAGCAAGTGGGGCTGGGAAAACTGGACGGCGACATGCAGAAGAATGAACTTGGACTACATTATTAAACCATACACAAAAATAAACTCAAAATGGATGAAAGACCTAAATGTAAGACAGGAAGCCATCAAATTCCTCGAGGAGAAAGCAGGCAAAAACCTGTTTGACCTTGGCCACAGCAACTTCTTACTCAACACATCTCTGGAGGCAAGGGAAACAAGAGCAAAAATGAACTATTGGGACCTCATCAAAACAAAAAGCTTCTGCACAGTGAAGGAAACAAATCAGCAAAACTAAAAGACAACAGAATGGGAGAAGATATTCGCAAATGACATATCAGATAAAGGGTTAGTATCCAAAATCTGTAAAGAACTTATCAAACTCACACCCAAAAAAACAATCCGGTGAAAAAATGGGCAAAAGACATGAATAGACACTTCTCCAAAGACGACATCCAGATGGCCAACTGACACATGAGAAAATGCTCAACATCACTCATCAGGCAAATACAAATCAAAACCACAATGAGATACCACCTCACAGCTGTCAGAATGGCTAACGTTAACAACTCAGGCAACCACAGATGTTGGCAAGGGTGTGGAGAAAGAGGATCTCTTTTGCATTGTTGGTGGGAATGCAAGCTGGTGCAGCCACTCTGGAAAACAGTATGGAGGTTCCTCAAAAAACTAAAAATAGAACTACCCTACGACCCAGCAATTGCAATACTAGGCATTTATCCACGGGATACAGGTGTGCTGTTTCAAAGGGGCACATTCACCCCAGTGTTTACAGCAGCACTATCAACAATAGCCAAAGTATGGAAAGAGCCCAAATGTCCATCCATGGATGAATGGATAAAGAAGAGGTGGTGTGTGTGTATATATATAATGGAGTATGACTCGGCAATCAAAAAGAATGAAATCTTGCCATTTGCAACTACATGGATGGAACTGGAAGGTATTATGCTAAGCGAAATTAGAGAAAGTAAAATATCGTATGACTTCACTCATATAAGGACTTTAAGACACAGAACAGATGAGCACAAGGGAAGGGAAGCAAAAATAATATAAAAACAGGGAGGGGGACAAAACATGAGACTCTTAAATATGGAGAACAAACAGAGGGTTACTGGAGGGGTTGTGGGAGGGGGGATGGGCTAAATGGGTAAGGGGCATTAAGGAATCTACTCCTGAAATCATTGTTGCACTATAGCTAACTAATTTGGATGTAAATTAAATAAAATTAAAAATCACCTGCTTGAGGGCCTTCCCTTGGCCAGGCCCTTGCTTCCAAGCCAGTATGGATGCATCAGGGTGCATCAGGGCATTCTGACTGTCCAGCCTGACAAAGAACAAAGCTCAGGTCTGTGTCTTCTACTTTTATTTTCTAGAACAAAATATGTGCCACCTGGCAGCAGGCCCCCCATCCCTGCCCCTGGACCTGATGCTCTTCCTGCTTTGCACAACTGCTGCCCTCAGCCCATTTGCAGGGCTCAGCCAAGGCCAGGACGGAAGACTGCTGGGTCTGGGGACAGACGGTAGGGCATGTCTGCCTGTGTGTCTCTGGAGCAGTGACTGGCATTGGGAGGAAACCAGTGTGCCTGCAGGGGAGGGTGCTCTAGGGTCTCTGGAGCCTGGCTGGGGATGTCCCAGCCAAGGATCAGGCCAGGTTGGAGGTACGGGCAGGAACCAAATGAGTACACATTTCCCATATCTGTACCAGCACCGTGACCCCACACAGCCCTCGGCTTGGGACAGGCCAGGAGCTGCTGGTCTCTCTGTAGAGGGACACAGACTCTGGCCCCGGAAACCCATCGTCTTCCACTGGGGAGAGCACCACAAAGTGAAGTCTTGGGCAGTGATCTCAGCTTCTCGGATCTGACTTCTGGGTTCCCTGGGTCTAGACGGCATCGCCCTCACTGTCCGACTCGATGATATCCAGTGGTTGCAGACGGAGGGAGTCATAGTTGGGGGGTGGGGTGCCCGGGATGGGCAGGGTCTGCTCATCAGGATAGGTCCCAGGGTCGGGGCCCGGCCCGGCCACGTCGGGCTCGAAGCTGAAGTTGGTGTGAGCCTCCACCAGCTCAGCCACAGTGGGCGGCGGGCCGGCATAGCAAGCCTGGGCCCGCCTTTGCCGCAGGCTCTTGGCGAAGGCCACCAGCTTGATGATGGTGATCCACACGAAGTCGATGAGGATCTCTCCAAACTCGATGAGGCACAGCACTGAGCCCCCCATCCAGAAGCCAAACTGGCCGCCCAGGTTGGAGAGCAGCCAGACGATCTGTGGAGAGCAGGGGGCTGAGGGGCTGGCAGGGCTGGGGGTCAGGCCACAAATTCCTGCCTTGAGCCCTGCCCCGCCTCCCAGGTTCCTGTGAGGTGGGCCCTCGGCCGGGAAGGGGGACGGGGTGACCATCTCAGCCCCGGGGAAACTTCTTGTGACTCCTTTAGGGACACTCCTAATTCCCCTGTTGGTCTCGGGACCCTCCCCACCCACAGGGTGCAGAGGCGGCAGGGCTGGGGTGTCAGGAGCCCCCAGACTCACGTTATTGGCTGCTGACTCCTCAATGGTGCGATAGTTGAATTCTTGGAAGTAGATGTTGAGCTTGACGATTCCCTTCCTGTAGGAGCAGCAAGAAGGGCTCGTGCCCCCTCCCCAAGACACACTGACACACGCACACTCACAGGACAGGCAGCCGGGAGGCCCCAGTCCTCTGGCTTGAGCTTCTCACATGTCCACTGCCATGAGTGGTGAGGTCCAAGCAGAAGCCCAAAGTGCTGCCCTTCCTGGCCCATGTGGGCCTTGGGCCACAAAGAACATCTCTGCCCAGCATCACTCCTGTGGGCCCCCAGACTGGCTCTGAGCTCCCCTCCCCCACCCCCGGGGCGCCCGGCCCATACACAGCCTCTCCATAGAGTCCTAAGCCTTGCTCCTTCCTCAGGGGACCCAGGGCACAGAAAGTTGCTTGAGTGGGCTTCCCCTTTACACCTGATACTGCTCAGAAAAGCTATGCTCTCTTGTACCTCCAGGCTTCTGCCTAGACATCTTTGTCTCTTACTTAACAGCTCCTGCTCCTTCTTGGAGAGTTAGCCCAAGTGTCACCTCCCTCTACAGACCTCCCTTATCTCCCAGGCAGAGAGCTCCTTCCCTGCTGTGCTCCCAAAGGAAGGGTATTGTGTAGACTCTCATCACCAGAAGCCCTGCTGGCATATTTCTGTCCTCTAGACTGGAACTCCCTGAGAGTATGACCTGTGTCTTTCCTGTGCTCAATTTGCATTTGTATTTGATAGATGGAAAGATGGAAGAGTGGATTGAGGATAAGTGGTGGATGGATGAGGGGATAATGGGATGAATAGGTACATGGGTGAGTGGATAGATGGATGGGAGGAAGATGAGAGGGATGAAGGATGGGTGGATGGATGGACGCATGGGGTGGACGGATGAATGGATAGATGGGTGGGTGGGTGGGTGGATGATGGGTGGATGGATGGACAGATGGACATATAAGTGGATGGATGGATGATGAGTGAATGGGTGGATGGGTGGGTGGATGGATGGACAGATGGTTGAATGGGTGGATGGATAGATGGGTGGCTGGGTGGATGGATGGACAGATAAGTAGATGGATGGATGGACGGATGGATGGGTTGTTGAATGGGTAATGGGTAGAAGGGGGGTGGATAGGTGAGTGGATAGATGGATAAGTGGAAATCTGGAAGGATGGATGGATGGGATGGATGGGTGAATGGGTAGATGGACAGGTGCATGGGTAGAAGAATGGAAGGATGGATGAATAATGGAGGAATGGGTGGATGGACAGATGGGTGAAAGGGCAAATGAACAGGTGACATATGGAGAAATAGGCTCGCCTTTGGGAAGTGGCAGACTCTGAGTCCCATTGGCTGGCCTCTCTCTCATTTCCAGTGCCTCCTTCTTCAGGCTTTCTCCTGGATCTGACCAGTGTGAGAAGGTGTCTGAATATCTGCCATACATCCAAACCCCTCCCCTGAGGTTCTGGTTCCTTCCATTTTCTGCATTCCCCAGCCCCTAAGACTCTAAGCTCACCTGCTCAAGGTGATATTAGTGCTTTGGTCCCGCTCCTGAGACAAGACATGGAAAATCCAATCCTGGAATCCAAGAAGGCAACTGAAAAAAATGGCACCTGCAGCATCCCCTCCCAAACATGGGCCCTGTGATTTGGGGAGATGGGGGGAGGCAGACCACAGCCCTGTAGCTTCCCGAAGCCCCCGGGACCATGTGTTGGCGCTGGGAGGAGGAAGGTAATAGTGCGCACTGTGGCTGCTGCTATGGGGAGAAGGCACTCTAGTCTCTGGTCTTCCCCCAGAGGCCCCGCCATCCTGCGCCAGCTCTTTCCCACCTCTGGCCCTCGAATTTGCTGTTGCTCTTCCAGGATCCTCCTCCCCAGCCCTGCCCAGGCTGGCTCAGCCCATCCTCCTGCGTTAACTCAAATGTTACCTTTGCAGGGAGATCTTCCCTGACCGCTCTGTCTAAAGCGGTTTCCCCTGGTTACTCTCCAGTCATCCTGTTTCCCACCCTTACCACACTGTGAAATGATCTAACTTCTGTACATTCTCTCTCTCCCACCAGAATGTAAGCTCCATAAGAGCAAAGGACCATTCCTGTCTCGTTCACTGCCGTGTCCCCAGCACAGCGCTTTGGGGAAACATTAGCGGAGGGACAAACAGCCCGCAGGCCTATGCCCAGACCTGTCCCTAGCCCAAAGGTGGGCGGCCAGGAGCTTGACCACTCCACCATCTCACCTCGGAAGCCTCTGAAGGCCAGTCAGCCATGGAGATAGTCATCTTGTACTGGGTGTCACTGGAAGAGAGAAGGCAGCCCTGTTGATGTCCCTGCCAGCACTGTGCCCCCACCCTGCAGTCCCCCCCCCACCCCCAGCACCCACACTCACTTGCAGGACTCCTTGCACATGTTGATGCAGGTCTCCCTCTGGGCCACGCTCATGCGCAGGTGTGAGTAACAATAGGCTGAGCAGGGTGGGTGGGAGGTAAGAGACTTAGAGTGGGGGTTTCTAGACGTTTTCCTCCCCTCCTCTGAGCCTGGGGCTGCCCCCTACCCTCCTGGCCATGGCCACCCCAGGCCTGTCTCTAGACGGGAGGGGAAGTCGTCTCTGTGGAGGGTCACCCCTTCCCACCCTGCCCCTCGTGTCCAGCCAGTTTTGCCCCAGCCTGGCCCCGGGGTGGGGAGCCTCCCCCAGACATCCCAGACTCGGCTCAGCAGGAGCAGAGTGGCTTTCCTCTGCTTGTCATGCCCATTCCGGGCTGGGCGGTGCTCACAGGGTCATGCATGAAGGGATGGGTGGCTGGAAGGGATAGTTTTCCCCTCTTGTCTACATACGTTGTTGGTTTTAGAGGTGGTGGGACTCGCTCTGCCGCTGACAACATCCATCATGTTTGGACTCCAGGCCACCAGGGCCCCTGAAACCCTTGGAGGCCACCTCGGCCTCCCCTCCCACCCAACACCCCACAGAGATGCCCGGCGAGCCCACACAGACACGGACACACATGCTGAGGCTGGTACACGTGGCCTTGTGGGTGCATGAGCGAGTGCACACACACGTGTGGGCATGCAAACCAGCGTGCACAGATGCAAACACGGAAGCAACCCAGGCACGAGTGCCCCCGAGCCCTCTCCCGCATGCATGTGAAAATGTAAACACACACGTGTGCTCGCCAGCAGCTGCCCACAGGGCTCATGCATGCGTGGGTGTCCACGTGGTACACGTATGCACCAGGACGGAGTGGGGCCCAAGGGTGGGTGGGGAGGGGGGCTGCGGACTGTGAAGACCACACCCCGGCCATGTGATCAGAGCCCTGGCAGGTGGGGGCCCCCCCACTCACCCCAGTCGGGGAACTCCCGGTTGTTGCAGTATCTCTGCCCACGGGGCAGGGGGTACAGGTAGTGCCCACAGCTGCAGTTCCGGATCATGTGGTCTTGGAAGCAGGAGCGGATACAGGCCTGCAGCGGTGGGAGAGGGGGGACATGGATGTGGCTGTGATGTCCCCACCCGGCCCCGGGGGGCCCGGGAGCCAGGGGAGGGGTCCTTCCGGCTGAAGAGCTACGACTGCTGACCCCGCAGTCTGGGCGTGGCTGTCCTTCCCTGTCGCTGGTCCTCGGTACCTGCAGAGGGGCTCACGCCAGACCCAGCTGTCTGAGGACGGCCCTGCCGCCTATCAAAGCTGGTGCCCCACACACGGCACGGGGAGGGGTGGCTCATTCCAAATACTGCTGGGGTTTCAGGTCACCGTGACCTGGTTCCCCCACACGTGGAGGCAGCTATGTGTCCTGCAGTCACAACTGTGGGCTAAGGTGAGGAGGGCCCAGCGCTGGGCGGGGAACAGAGGTGGCTGTTACGTGTCTCCGCTTGTCTGCGTGTGGAGGACCCCTGGTGCCAACCCTCGCTCTCTCGGGCTCTCCCCTGCTCTCCTCGCCTCTGCCCCACCAGCCACGGAACCTGCCCCCACCCCCGTTGTGTGCTCCTGCTGCTCCCCGGCCTGCCCCTTCCCAACCAAGCACACATCCTGTCCTATCGTGTTCTTCCTGACAGGGCTGTGGCCTCCCTGCAAGCACAGCCGGGAGAAGCACAGGAGGTGAGGGGCTAGAGGGGTCACATGAGGGGCTCTGACTATGGGCAAGGGTCTCCCATTCTTCCAGACCTCACTGTCTCACCTGGAGATTAGTAGGAGTCCTCTCTGGACCCCGTGACAGAGGCTGGGGGTGGGGAATGGGGCGGTGCAGGCAGAGCGCCTGACCAGGGCCTGGGTCTTTGCCAAGGTCTCTGGCCAGTGAGGCTGCTGCACCAGACAAAGCAAGAGGTGAGGTTTTTCTAGAATGAGGTCTCTAAGACCGGGCCTGATGGATACCTCCATGGCCTCCGTCTCTATGCTTCCCATCTCCCTGTGCTGCCCGTCTGTCTATCCCTTCAGAAGCTCAGAAGGTTCCCCCAAGTTCCTCACTGCAGACCGAAGCCCCTCCAGATAGAAGGTGGCCAAACTGGGGGCGCCTGGGTGGCTCAGTCGGTTGGGCGTCCGACTTCGGCTCAGGTCGTGATCTCGTGGTCCATGAGTTCGAGCCCCGCGTCAGGCTCTGTGCTGACTGTTCAGAGCCTGGAGCCTGTTTCAGATTCTGTGTCTCCCTCTCTCTCTGACCCTCCCCCGTTCATGCTCTGTCTCTCTCTGTCTCAAAAATAAATAAAGGTTAAAAAAAAAAATTAAAAAAAAAAAAAAAAGGTGGCCAAACTGGCCAGGTCAGAGTGTGGGGTGGACAGGTCAGCCAGGCAGGGTGGGCCGGAGGGTGGGCACAGGGGGCACTAGATTTCCAGTAACCTAGACAAAAGGGAAGTGCACGCCATGCTCAGGGCTCTTAGGCACAGAGGCAGGCACTACGCTGCCCCCCAGTTATGCCTCAGTTTCCTTATCTGCAAAGGCAGCCTGGGCTGGGGGAGAGGTGTCATTGAGCGGTCACTTCTGTCACTCGTGCAGAGGTTCGGACTGTCCCAGATCCACTGGGGCTGGGTCTCAGGACAGGCCTCCCGGGCTGACCCTGGAGGTCAGGGCGAAAGGGAAGCCCCAGCTGCAGCGAGGGGAATTGAGGCCGGATACAAAGAGGGTAAACTGATGAGGCGTTTGCACTGGGGCCTGTAAATCCCAGCTTCCTCATTCCTAATCATTTTACCTCCATCTCAGCATTGTTGTGAGGATTAAATGAATTAGTGTGTGTAAAGCACTTGGAACAGTGCCTGCCTAGCACACGATAAGCCTGCTACTCTTCGTATATTAATACTTAGAACAAATAAATGTTATATATATAATAAGTGCTATTCTTGCCCCGTGGGGTGTTGAAAGGATCAAATGATGAGGCAATACATGCGAGCCCTTAGCACAGCATTCTCTCCCACACAAGGGTTCTTCTTAGAGACCCCAGAGTGAGATCCCCGTGTTCTGGGCACCCCCAAAGGGCATACCTGCTGAGGGGAGATGAGCAGTGGCCAGCCCTGGGCCCCGGAGAGCACCCAGGGAATGGACCGGCTCCACAGCCCCAAGGGCCACCAAACCTGCCAAACTACCCAGCGGTCACCTACAAAAATCCAGCAGAGCTGGCCTTGCCGGGCCCAGCTCCCCCGGAGCCCCGAGGCCCTGGGCCTGGTAGACGTGGACCAGCTCTAGGTACCGAGGCCCGTGAGGGCTTCTTACCTGGATGGAATAGGTGGTGTTGTAGTCGCTGTAAAGGTTTCGCACAGGGACGTCGGAGCCGTTCATGGTGCACTGGCTGTAGGGCTCTCCCTTGCGCTCCAGCTTGTCCTGTGTCCATAAAGTTTGCTCCTGGAGGCCCCGGTCACCCCTAGGAGGCCCCCTTTGTACCTCCCTCCCATGGGGGTCTGTGGGGATGCCAAAAGGGGATGGGAAGCCATAGGCCCCAGTAGGTGCCAGATGATGCCCGTCTTCCCCCACAGCATGGCCATCCTGGTGGCAGGGGGAAGGGGGGTTCCAGCCAGAAGATAAGGCAGGAATGGGCCGGCCATGAGGGAGGGCCAGCTCAGCCCTGGGCAGGTAGGGTTCCACCTTCGGTTCCCCTCGGCTGCGGCCGTACCACCAGCACCCCGATGGATGTCTCCGTCCCGGACATGGCGTAGATGCCCTCGTCTTTGATGAAGGGGTATGACTTCTGCTCATGAAGCATCAGCCGGGCGCCGGCCGTGGACGTGAGGAAGGGCACATAGTCGTCCTGGCCTATGTCCAGGATCAGCTTCAGGCCTGTGGGAAGGTGGGGCCGAGGGCTGCCTGAACTCGCTCCCCGAGGCTGAAGGGAGACCCATCAGCCACTTATCCAAGCCCCCAGCCCCAGAGCCCAGGGGACCTCCAGGGCCCATCCAGGAAACTGGCTCCGCCTTGCAAAAATGAGACTCCTTGCCTTCTCTAAGGCCCCCGTTCTAGCCCAAGCCACCATGTCTCCCCTCTACCCCCATGATCTCTTTTCCACGTGGCAGGTAGATCCAGGGGTACAGCGCAGCACCAGCCCACCTCAAATCACATGAGTCCTCATTCCCTTCATTAAGTCCCTCTTGGCCTCCATGCTCCTGCCTGCTGCTGGGCCATTACAAATGCCTCAAGAACACTGTTCCCTTACTCTGGAATTATGTCCCTACCTTAACCCTCCAAGATCCTCCTGCTCTTCCTTCGGATCTCAGCCTGAGTCACTTCCTCCAGAAGCCTTCCCTGACTACCAAGACAAGGTCTCAGGGTCTTTGTTATTTGCTCTTCTAGCTCTGGAACTTTCCTCCCAAGTATGTGCCTCCCTTACATGATTCTTTTATTGTCGGTCTTCCTTCCCCATTCGACGGTTCCCTTCTTGTGCACAGAGACCAGCCCCCAATGTTATGCACCATAAGACTATGCTGGGTGGGTAGGACAACAGGCTAGTATTTATCGAGCACTTGCTATGTGCCAAGTGCTGGGCCCAAGTACCTTATTATACACGATCTCACTGGTGTTCACAAAAGCAAAGCTGCTATTCTTATTCGCATTTTATAGGTGAGGAAACCAAGGCACAGAGAGGTGAAGAGACTTGTCCAGGGTCACCCAGCGAGAAAGGGGAATTGTTGGGGTTCTAACACAGGCAGCTGAGCTCCTTGGTCTCAATCGTCTGCCGTGAAGTGAGCTGACCGGTACCTCTGTGATGCACAGAGATTTCAGGGACATAATGGCTGGTTGAAGGGAGGTCCGTAGCCCCCTGTACCCCTTTTGACCAACAGCCCTGATAGTTAGAATGACAGCCTGCCTCTTGGAGTCTGGGGAGGTCAGAAGCTCATGGGAGGAAGGATCGCTCCCACCTGTGCCTGGCTCACAGCCGGAATGCCGAAGCCATCCTGAGGCCACCGTGAGTCTTTCCCCAGAGACGGACCAATGCAGTGGCCTCTGTCATCGATCACTTCCCCTTCCCCTGCTTCCATTAATCCTTCACCCTCTCTCTGTCTTGTTCAAGAACTTGGTTTAGCAATGAGGCTAAGTAAGAGTATGGGCTCTGCAACATGTTAACTGTGTGCTCTTGGACAAGTTAATTTAAACCTTCCAAGAATATCCGGCATGTACTGAGCATTTTGCATTTGCCTGGCGCAGTACTGAGCAGGTGGCTGCATTATGTCACAGTGATTCCACGAGCTATACACAATATGCTCTATGATGCTACCATATACTGTCTCTGGGGAGACCAAGGCTTCCAGAAGTTCAGTCTGGATCTCAGGATTACCTGGGGGGTCAGCGGTAGGGAGTTTTCACTCGCGCACGGGAGCCTGAGTTCCTGACCCCTGCCTGTGCTGTACTGCTTCTGAATCCTCACCTTGCTGATCAGCAAAATGGGAACCCCAGTCTCCACCCCAGGTGTTTACAGAAGTTGAAGGTGATAAAGGAAATTTTCAACTTTTAACATACCTCGCCCTGCTTTCAGGCTCCCAGGGAGGCTGTACTTTAACATTTACCAGGGTCAAAATGACTCCACCAAAACCTCAGGCTCTATTTCTGGCCCCAGCACACATTGTACATCTACTTTGTTAAAACAAATAACCAAAAAGGAGCATTCCAAATATAAAGAAAAAAAAAAAACCCTCCCTGGTTCCCATAAGATTAAAGTCATACAGTCTTGCAGATACTAAAAACATAAGATAAAGTCTGTAACTTTCTGGAACGTTCTTCATCATGATGGTTTGTAACTGTTGATGTAAAAAACATATATAACCCTGCACCAAACTTCCTTTCCCGGTGCACTCCCTTCCTTGTCAAGACCGTGTATCCCAGGCAGCTGTCCTAACGTGGGCTCGAATGAAACTCTTCCTTTCTCTTTAAAATTTTTAAAAAGGTTTGTTCATTTTGTGTGGACAAGGGAATGGCTCCCCACCCACCGAACAGGTTGCCCTTCCCTGTGCTGCCTCCTGTCTAATCCAGGCCCTGACCCTCGACAGCTGATGGTCCTTTGTTTGGTCTTTTAGCCCCACGTGGTGGGGATTTAAAGCCCCATGGCTCTGACCCCAGGATGAACCAAGACTCACCAAACTCAGCTCCGGGGTTGGCTGAAGGGAGCGCCTTCTCCGTCATGCCCCAGTTGAAGATATAACAGTTGCCATAATCAGGGTGGAAGATGGACGTGAAGTTCCTGAAAGAAACACCATCAGCTAGAGATCAGGGCCCACCCAGCAGGTGCCTCCCTGAGTGTCTGTGGTCTGGGGCCTGGCAGAGCGGAGCTGGGAGGATCCGACAGGTGGGCTGGGCAAGCCGAGAACTCACATAGAGAGAAAGGTGGCTGAGATGGTGGGTCAGAGAGGGGGTGAGTCGGGAGAGGGCCAAACAGAGGCCGGGGAAAGAGAAGGCTTTACAATGAGGCATGTGGAACCCTATACAGGGTCCTCTCTGATGTCCTGGAAAGGTTTAAGGAAATAAGTTAACAATAACAACAAATGTTTCCATAAAGATGCTCGCGGCAGTAGCAACGGTATAATGCAGTTTCAAAAGAATTCAGTTAGAATCACTCACCATCAGGGAGATACAAATCAAAACCACCATGAGATACCACCTCACACCTGTCAGAATGGCTAACAGTAACAACTCAGGCAACAACGGATGTTGGCGAGGATGCGGAGAAAGAGGGTCTCTTTTGCAGTGTTGGTAGCAATGCAAACTGGTGCAGCCACTCTGGAAAACAGTATGCAGGTTCCTCAAAAAATTAAAAACAGAACTACCCTATGACCCAGAAATTGTGCTACTAGGCATTTATCCAAGGTATACAGGTGTGCTGTTTTGAAGGGACACATGCACCCCCATGTTTATGGTAGCACTATCAACAATAGCCAAAGTATGGAAAGAGCCCAAATGTCCATCGATGGATGAGTGGATAAAGAAGACGTGGTATATATATACAATGGAGTATACTCAGCAATCAAAAAGAATGAAATCTTGCCATTTGCAACTACGTGGATGGAACTGGAGGTTATTATGGTAAGTGAAATTAGAGGAAGACAAAAATCATATGACTTCACTCATATGAGGACTTTGAGACAAAACAGATGAACATAAGGGAAGGGAAACAAAAGTAATGTAAAAACAGGGAGGGGGACAAAACAGAACAGACCCTTAAACATAGAGAACAAACAGTGTTGCTGGAGGGTTGTGGGAGGGGGGATGGGCTAAATGGGTCAGGGGCACCAAGGAATCTACTCCTGAAATCATTGTTGCACTATATGCTAACTAATTTGGATGTAAATTTTAAAAAATAAAAAATAAGATTAAAAAAAAGAATTCAGTTATAAAAAGACTTTTTCGGATATGGAACATTTCAAACACACACAAAAAGGTCGAGACAAAACCCACCGCCAGCTTCCAGAATCATCACCACATGGCCACTAATGCTTCATCTCTACCCGCCCCACCCCACCTCCTTTCCATATTATTTTCAAGCAAATCTCAGACATCATGATATTATCTGTAAACATTTCCAGATGTAGCTTGGAAAGTGAGAACTCTCTTGAAAATACGGCTATTACCATGTTAAACATAACCAACAAAAATCCCTTAAGATTAAATATTCAGTTCAAAATTCAATTGTCTCTTCAATGTCAATTTTTACAATTTATTTGTTTAAACTGGGATGCAAATGAGGTTAAGGTGACTGGTTGATATGTCTTTCAAGTTTCTTCTAATCTATGGCTCCCTCCAGCTTTTTTTTTTTTTCTCCTTGTAATATAGCTGTTAAAACAGTTCTGGTTTGAAGAGGCAGTGATATAATGAGAAGATCATTTCACAACCCTGACGAATGAATGGCTTTGGGCAGTGCACCCTGGTGGGCCAATGCTGTGTGTCTCCTGAGGGAAGAGCACAGGCTGCCGAGGAGGTGGCCTTGCGAATAAAAAGTAAAAATCAGGGGCACCTGGGTGGCTCAGTCAGTTAAGCGTCTGACGCTTGGTTTTGGCTCAGGTCATGATCTCACAGTTTGTGCGTTTGGGCCCCACACTGGGGCTCTGTGCCGACAGTGCAGAGCCTGCTTGGGATTCTCTCTC
Organism: Lynx rufus; assembly: GCF_022079265.1. NCBI lineage: Eukaryota > Metazoa > Chordata > Mammalia > Carnivora > Felidae > Lynx > Lynx rufus. The sequence continues at coordinate 6,553,778 of NW_025814838.1, forward strand.
TCTCCCTCTCTCTCTGCCCCCCCCCCACCTCTCTCTCCAAAAATAAATAAATGAAGTTAAAAATAAATAACTAAAAATCAGCCCCAAACAGGACCATGCATCTGTCTCTAACCACCATTTATGAGAAATACTGGAGACAGAGGAACAGGTTCAAAGTCACCACAGCAAGTCAACCTGCAAAATCCAGACCTTGGGGAATGAAACAGGATAAACAACCCAGTTTCTTCAACAAACGCACTTCGAGAGAGGAGAAGGGACACAGGCTCTAGATTAATAGAAATTTTACAGACTTGGGTCACAATCACAACATGCTGCCTTTAGTTATATCCTGATTCACACAAGCAAACAGGCAAAAAGGTATAAATGACATGAGCATGAAGATGATTGGGCAGTTGATGGTGTTGAGGAATTATTGTTAATTTTTTCAGGTGGGATAATGGTATTATGGTTTGATTTTTTTTTTAAGTCTTTCTCTTTTGCAGTTATGTTCTGAACTATTTACAGCTGAAAGACCCTGGAGTCTAGGCTTTGCTGCAAAATGGATGGGAAGGGAAGTGAGTTGTGGCCACGGGCTCCGGCTTCCTTGTGAGGTCATCATACTCTATTCTGTCTGTAGGTATATCCTCAGGTCCCCATAAGGAATCACTTTAAAAATGTCTTTGTGTGTTTTTTATTTTGTTTTTCTTATTTTATCTAATTCTTTTTTCTTTTTTTTTTAATGTTTATTTTGAGAGTGAGAGAGGGAGAGAACGAGTGGGGAAGGGGCAGAGAGAGAGGGAGACACAGAATCCAAAGCAGGCTCCAGGTTCTGAGCTGTCAGCACAGAGCCCGATGCGGGGCCCAAACTCACAAACTGCAAGATCATGACCTGAGCTGAAGTTAGATGCTTAACTGAGCCACCCAGGTGCCCCCCCCCCTTTTTTTAATTTGAGAGAGAGAGAGAGAGAGAGAGCGAGCTCAGGGGAAAGGGGCAGAGGGAGAGAGGAAGAGAATCCCAAGCAGGCTGCACACTGAGCGTGGAACCCAACATGGGACTAGATCCCATGACCCTGGGATCATGACCTGAGCCAGAATCAAGAGTTGGATGCTCAACCAACTGAACCACCCATGTGCCCATGTTTTTCTCACTTTATTAAAAACAGGAAGGAAGGGTGCTGAGCGCAGAAACAGCAACAGAAATGGAGCATTGTCTTCTAAGCCCTGTATTTTGAAACACAGACGATGCAAACCTTGCAGGGGCCAGCCCCGTGTTGCACATTTCTGTGTACCTTCTCCCATTCGATCCTCAAAATAACCCCATGAGGTCAGCTGATATTTGCCCCTGTGTTCAGATTAGGAAGCCATTTCCTCCACCTCTGGCCTCACCCTCTGTGCTGGCAGAACGAGGTGGGTCCGGGGCAGGCTGGGAAATCCAAGCTGGGAGCTGACCTTGGCGGACAGATTTGAGCTGCTTTCTCAACCTCTGAGCTTCGGTGTTCTCGACCGTGAAAGGGAAATCGGGAAGAAACCACATTTCTTCATCCAACAAGTGTTTACTGAGGCAGGTACTGGGCTGAGGACACCTGAGGTGAACAAGAGTCCAGCCCTGGAAGGTCACCGTGTGGCTGGGGATGCGGAGTGGTGGGGGGAACTCAGCAGCGTCCTGTCGACGCTGTCCTTCCAGAATGTGCCTCTGGCCCTGTCCACTTCTCTCCATCTCTGAGGCTCCCCCTGCACTCCCTGTGCAAAGTCACTTCCCTGCCCGGGTGCTTGATCATTTCTACTTTTTATTCCCTGCTAGCACGCGTCAAAATCTGAAATGATCTTTATTTAACTGCTTGCTTATCCGCTGTCTCCTGCATTAGAAGGTAAGCCCAGGGAGGGCAGCTGTCTGTCTTGAGGGAGAAAGCATTCAGAGGCTAACACCCCAGGCCTGGGAGCCAGCCTGCCTGAATTCAAATTTTGGCTCTGTCACTGAGTAGCTGGTGAGCTTTCCCTGTGCCTCACCTTCCTCACCTGTAACGCCAGGATTATAATAGCACCCACCCAAGAGGACTAAGGCGAGGGCTGGATGCCGAGCATCTGGAAATACTCAACAAAAGCAGGCCGCTCCTACTGCTCAGAGGCTGGCCCACGGTAGACAGACACTTAGTAAATATTTGTTGGGTAAATTATAATATGTGATAAGGGTATCAGCAGAGATAAGCATAGAGGAGTGACACCTAATTCTCGCTGGGGTGTGTGTAGGGATGAGGATCATGGAAGGGTTCTTGGAGGAGGCGAGGCCTGAGCTGAGACTTTTAAGGATGACTAAGAGGTAGGGGCTAGAGAGGAGAAAGGGCACATCACACAGGGGGCACAGCATAGGCAAAGGCCCTGGGGGGAGAAATGGCTTTGGGCGGGCATCACGGAGCCTGCGTCGGTGTAGGATCAGGGCTGTGGCCACAGGAGGAACACAGCAGGGCAAACTGGCTAAAGCTGGGCGCTGTTCTGGAGGGAGAGACCCCGCCCCAGGGTGTGGGGACACAGTGTTCCCAAGAAACGGTCTCCGACATCTGCAACGCAGGGCGCGGTCGGATCCCCTTCTGCCCAGGGTCGTGCTCTCGGCCTCACCGTAGGCGCCAACTATTTGCTTGTCGCCAACGCCCTTTACCTGGAGAGGCTTCTCCCAGTGCTGGCCCACTCTTGCTCCGGAGCCAGGCATTCCCCCCCTCCCGCCAAAAAAAACCTTCTTGGGACAGGTGCCAGGCGTGTAGACGGTGACCAGCAAACCCCCAGAAAGGACGGAGACACAGAGCGTCCCCGGCAGGAAGATGAACAGTGGTGCTGTATGGCAGAGGTCAGGAAGGGCTCCCGAGGGCAGAAGCTAGCGAGCTAGATGGAGCAGTGATGACGATGATGCTTATATATGCCTAGGTCCTGGCTTCTAGATGCCATTGCCCAATAAAAGGAACCAGGGCTCCCCAGAGAAATGGCTGATTCTAGGGCTTGGGACATCTTGAGGTGCTAGAAAGTAAGGAAGTACTAAAGAAAAAAAAAAAGAGTGATGGGGACGTGTCAAAAAGACACAGGAGCCAACACAAGGAGCTGCTACTGGCCAAAGCTGGAAGAATTTGAGTAAGAAAATAAATAATGTGGTATTGGGTTACAACCCCAATACACACAAGCCCATACCAGTAGAAATGACTGAATAAACAAACACGTGGGGAAGAGAGAAGTCTCCCCCACAGAAAGACTTCCAAAGAGTCTACATTCTCCTCTCCAGGGGACCAGGAGCTGCCTGCCACCCCCCTGCCCCCAGAAGGTGACCTCAACTTAGCGACTTGCTTCCACACAGGGCCTGGGAAGGGAAGTGGTCACCTGACGACGGGGGAGCGTGGCACCCATAGCTTAACCAAGTGAGGAAGGTCAACATCACGGGTGGTGTCATGTGGCTGACGTGTTCCCCACCCCGCCCAGGATACCAAGTGACGAGGGGGTCGCTCGCCTTGTGCTCTTCTTCCCCCCAAACCCGTCTGATCTGTGTACACCCAAGTCAAGGACTTGCCCTAAAACACCTGCCCAGTACTCTGAAACTGTCATGGTCAACCCAAACAAAGAAGCCCGAAAAACCGTGACAGGGTTTCTGCACGAAATGGGGTCTCCCGGATGGAATCCCGGAACAGGGAAAGGTCACCAGGAAACACTGCTGAATCCTCAAGAACGTGTCAAATTTAGTTAATAGCAATATGCCAATATTAGTTTCTTAGTTTTGACAAATCACCGTGGTGACAGAAGATGTCAACAACGGGGGGGGGGGGGACCGGGGAGGGGTACAAGGGAACCAACCGGATACACTCTCTTTGCAACATTTCTGTAAACCTAAGATTATTCCACACTAAAAAGTTGACTTTAAAAAAGTGCTCATATATTATTTACTATGTGGGAGGTACTGTTCTAAGCACTTTACATCATTTAATCCCCTATAAGGCTATTTCACTCTCCCCATTTTCCAGATGAGAAAACTGAGGCCCAGAGAGGCAAAGTAGCGTGCCCAACAGCACCCAGAGCTAGCATTCAAATCGAGGCACTTTGGCATCAGGGTCCAGATGTGGCTCATATTTTCCTAATTGCAGCTGCTGCTTCTTGACCATTTGCCACATTCGAGAGAGAAAGGACAGGGTCAGAAGGAGCGAGGAAGCAGAGGCCATGGTGTTTGGAGCGCAGCGTTGGGAGGGCAGAGAGAGGCACGTGTCCTCTGGCACCACGTCTGAGGCTGACTCAGGAAGGCAGGTGACAAATAACAGGCTTGGGAGAAGGGGGCAGGGAGGGAAGACTATCTGGTTTTCTGACAGGCGGGGTGACCCAGACTGCCATCTCTGCCTCTCAACGGCTGTGTGGCCTCAGAGGCGTCGCTTAACCTCTCTGGGCCTCGGTTGCATCACAGAAAATGGGCTGACACAACAGTACCTTTCTCACGGGCCTGTGGCCATGGTTAAATGAATTTTATACATGTGATATGCTAAGAATAGCACCTGACACATCAGAAGGGCTCAATAAATGTTAGCATTATTATTGGATAATGAGTTCCCTGTCAAATGTGGGTTTAATGACAGTAACAACTATTATTTATTGAGGCCAACACTGCCGTCAGCATATTAACTCATTTACTACCCAAAATAACCCCGCAGAGTGGGCATGTCATTACCCCATTTTACAGAGGAGGAAAACAGAGGCCCATCAAGGTTCAACTTGTTTAAAGTCACACAGCTTGTCAGACAGCAAGGATTTGCACCCAGTGGTCTAACCACACTGCCCAGCCTTGACCCCTTCACTAGAGTCACTCCCCAGCCACAGCCACACCACAGAAGTTGTGTGGCCAACGCTGGGTGTTTTGCCTGCCCCAAAGCCACGCGAATGCGTATCTCCTGACACTGGGATCCCGCTCAACGGCAGAAGAGCACACGTCGGGCATCAGGAACCTGTAGTAGATCCCAACAGACCCTCACGGACCCTGCTTGCCCACCTCACACACCAGCCAGGGCTATTCTCACTGAGCCGAGGGGTCACGTACTTGAAGTCACGGTTTTACATCCCTCTCCAGCTGAGAGGGTGAAGGTGAGTGCGTGGATGTGACACTGGTGACCTGGGCACTTGCAGCCTTATGGGGGAGCTGCCAGGAGCAGCTGGCCAGGGGTGCCCTGAGCAAAGGCCGCTGGCTGAGAGCGAGGGGTCAAAATCTAGCCCGCGACCTGCCAGCCGAGTGGCCGCCGAGGGCAGGACACGTCCTGTATTTTTCCACCTGAGGGCCACGCTTTTCCAGTTCACACCTGTGGCCAGGTGTGCAGCTCGCCAGCTCGGGGGGCCCCGGATTCCTTGATGTTTGCCTGCAAAATGCCTGCCCCTGTGCGTCTAGGGGACAGAGGGTCCCACAGCGTTCAGCACATTCTCAATAGAGCTTCCTGAAGGCTCACGGCTTGAGGGGGCTGTGCCTGAGCCCAGGGGTGACGCCGGAAGCCTGTCACTCGTGAGAAGCGGCAGGACTCCGTGGACTTCTCCCGAAGCCCGAGGTATGAGACCACGAAGCCCCAGACAAACAAGACCCAGCAGGGGCGCCTGGGTGGCTCAGTCAGTTAGGCGTCTGACTTTGTCTCCGTTCATGATCTCACGGTTCGTGAGTCCGAGCCCCGTGTCGGGCTCTGTGCTGACAGCTCAGAGCCTGGAGCCTGCTTCCGATTCTGTGTCTCCTTCTCTTTCTGTCCCTCCCCCACTCACACTCTGTCTCTCTCTCAAAAATAAAGATTAAAAAAAAAAAGACCCAGCACTCATGGGACGCAGGGGCGGCAGAGGAGGCGGGGATCTGAGGACCACTGGAAGAGCCGCAGGCTTTTGGGGTGAACGTTATTCTCACTCTGCCATCCTCTCAACCTTGGGGGCTGTCAGGGAAGAGCCTGGGACAGCAAACACTCCCAGGGCCCCGTTCTAAGCACAGACCTGAGCCAACTCTGCTACCCTCCTGGGCAGCCTGGGAGGTGGGCGGTCCGAGATGACAAAACTGAGGGCAGCAGATGCCCGGTGACGGTCCAGAACCCTCGGCCGCTGGATGTTGGACGCTAACAACACCCAGCTCACAGCTGCCCCCTCTCCAGGGAAGTTTGGGGACCCCCGCATCCTCCTGGGGGGGCCCATGGCCCGTGAGGGACGGATGCGCCAGGGACAAAAGTCTGGCCCCTCAAGTGAGGGAGGAGCACCCTGTGGTGTGGTCCATGCTCCAGATGCCCGGGGACCAGGCCTACGCGTCACCTGAGACAGCAGCCTCACTCAGTTCATCCCGCTTTCCTTACAGACACGTCCTAACACCATTCCGTCAGCACGTCAGGGGCCTTCGACGCATCCCTATCTCAGGCTCTGTCTCTGGAAAATACGACCAGAGACACTGAGGCACAGAAAACTGGTGCAGGTGGCTGGTCGGTGGCCGGGCTGTGGCCGCGAGCAGGCCCGGGCAGGCTTGGGGTGCCTCTCACCTGTAGCTGCATGGCTCCGGCCCAAACAAGCACGCCAGGATCAGCCGCTCGGCAGGGTAGCCCATCTCCACCAACTCCTGGTTTGGCACCTGCGAGAAGATGTTGGTGGCCTGCAGGAGGTACCACTCTGTCACGGCCCGGGTGGCGCTGGTGAAGTTCCGGAAAGTGCACACGGTCCCGTTGAGGCTGCACTGCAGAGGCCGAGAGGGGTTCTTGTGGGCGCGGGGACTGCGGCAGGCCCCAGCCACTGCCCCAAGGGCAAGGGTTTTGCCAGCTGCCCCTCCCCTGGCCGCACCTGGGCGTTGGGCCAGTGGGGAATGTGTTTCCATGGTGCTCACGATGTTCAGGGGCTGTCCCCGCACACACAGTTGAGCGGTCACAGGGACTCCCACGCAGGCGCCGGCCGCCCCTATGTGTGGCCTTGTACATGACCGAATACACACGTGCACATGGACACACAGACGGACATCCACTTCCTGACCTCCGCAGCCACGTGATGTCATGGTCCCGACCACACACACACACACACACACACACACACACACACACACACAAACATATCCAAACTGTCTCCCTGCTTTCATGCTCATGAGGAACATAGACAGACACGCTCGGACCCTCCACTTCCCTGACTCCTTTTCTGGCCTCGTCCCAGACTTCCCGGGGCAGCTCCCTGGAAGCCACATGGACCACAGAGGACTCAAGGCTCCCTCCCCTTCATAGCAGGTGAGGGAATCTCAGCCCCAGCCCTGGGAAGAGTGCAGGGGCCCCACCACGAGGTCCAGGTCACGGACTTGGCCCCAGCACTCTGGCCTCAGCCACTCTGCCTCCACCAACCCTCATTGTGGGCCTTCCTTCTGGAAGCCAGGCCGGGAGGAGCTTCTCTGCATTCTGAGATGGCCCTCCCCAGGGCCACTGTCCTCAGGCCCATTCCTGGAGGTCTCCTTGTCTCTCTGGGAGACAGTCACTCTGTCGCAGGATCTATCACCCTATTTGATTTGTACAGCAAGCCTACCCGTCATCATGAAGTAGCAGATGTATCCCCATTACGCGTGCACACGCAGACCGCAGCACCGCGAGCGCGCACAGGATCTCTACAAGCGCACACGCGGACCAGAGCACCGCGCGTGCGCACAGGATCCCCACTACACGCGCACACAGAGCCTGGCCCCGAGAGCTGGTGCAGCCAGCAGGAGCAAGCCTGCCTCACAGATGAGGAAACGCACACAGGAAGCCCGGTGACTGCGCCAAACAATGGCGGGGCACCGGGTCAGAGCGGGCGCTGTGGAGACGTGTGCGGAGCCCTGATCCGGTGGGGGTCGGGGGCCTCCTTTTGGGGAGTGTTTGGCCACAGCCTGGGGCGCCAACCATCAGCATCACCAGGGAGCCTGTTAACAATACAGATTCCTAGGCCTGGACCCGGAGCTGCCTGATCAGATTGTTCAGGAGTGGGGACCAGGGATTTGTACAGGTAGGGAGCTCCCTAGAGTTAGAGGCACAGACAGGGACCCTTGAGGTGGGCACACCTGACGGCATCCCAGCGTCCCAGCGCAGGACAGGTACACTTGGGCAGCTGACTATACTACACAGCTCTGGGGTTTTCACCTGCCCAATATTTATGCCCTTATCTTTTGATAGTAAGACCTTATTTCTCCTTCAGGAAACCACCCTTTCCTGCTCACTCAGTCCATGTGATAGAGGCAGACATCAGGCCAGTTTCAGGGCACATGACCCAGCATTGACCAATCATGACAGCCCATTCTCCAGCCCACAGTGATTGGTTTAAGGGTGAGCACGTGACCTGATGAGTGGGTCCCAGGACTTTTCTGGGGCTACTGGGAAAGAGGAGTTCTGTTTCTGGGGAAAGTGCTGAGCTAATGGGGTGTATGTCTGGCTTTGCCAAGCCCCTCTGCATGGAGAAAGCCTGCCAGAGAGTGAAATCAACTGGGAGAAAAGCTGCACAAAAATGGGGAGAGGCAGAGTTCTGAAGACAGCATTTAAATGCCTGGATCCAGCCATACCTGAATCCAGTCTCCCCCTGGACTTCTTAGTATATGAGCCAGTGAATTCCATGTTTTGCTTAAGCTAGTTTGAGCTGGGTCACTGGCATCCAACAGTGTCTTGACTAACATACCAGCAATTTATTTCTATTTTGAAAAAAGCATTGGCGAATATACAAAATAGGCACTGACTTCCAGCTTGCCTTTCCCCCAGCAAGACCCGGGCTATTAAAGGAAAGAAACTCCCATCAGCCTCACTGTGTAGGGTCCATTGCTTGATGTGTGCCTGGGGCCCACTTACTAGTCTCATGGCCACTTTGCACGCCTGCGCAGTGCAGGTCCTTCCTGGTGCCGAGCCATTGTGGTTGTCTCCAAAGAGGTCAAGGACCACTGGGTGATGGGGGTTCTGCTCGTCGATAAGGACCAGCGGTGTGTAGTTCCAGATGGTGGAGTTCAGAGCCTTAGAAGCGTTGCCATAGCTCTGCTCGGGTGCCAGGATCCTCTCCAGGACCGCTTCCATTAGTTCGTCCAGATCCTTCAGCAGATGCTTGACTTTGGAATACCTGGGTGGGGAGGGGGCCGGTCAGGGGGGCAAGGGCAGCGGTGAGGCAGAGAGCCACGGCGGTCTGGGACCCACCCTTACGCCAGCGTGGCTGTCACCACGTGTCTGCCCAAGCCCCTGCCTCTCTATCCGCCCACCCGGGCGTCCACGCCTCCTTCCATCCACCTGCTCACTTATACATTCACCAAGCAGTTCATGAGCACCTACCGTGTACCAGACACTGCAAAGCACAGAGGATACAATAGCAAACACAACAGCCGGGGTCTCTTTCCTTATGAAGTTCACGTTCTAAAGAGGAAGACTCATAACAGCTCATGGTTAGCGATTGCTTCCCATGTGCCGGGTGCTTCTGATGTCTTACTTTATGTATAATCTTCCCCACAATTCTGTGATAGTCCCCATGTAAGGATCAGGAAGCCCCGGGAGTCGCTGTGATTTCCCGAGCCCCTCCCACTGGTGGGGGGGGGCGCAGAGCTGGGACCGGATCCCGGATTTGGTGCAGTGGGCATGCTGTTTGGGCACAGGGGTTCTGTTATCTCCCTCCCAGGATGGGACCAAAAATGCAGAGAGGAAGGGCAGGTCTGTGATCCTGAGGTCCTAATTCTCCATTGGAGACTGTGGGAACAGGAGTCAATGTCCAGAAGGAGAAGGTGGATGGGACTCGGGGGCTGGGCTCCAGTACCTTCTCTCAGCCCCCAGAGGCTCCCATATTGGAAATGGTCCATGCCACGGAGTGTCCCCACCGGCCGCTCTGGACCCGATTTATCCAAGCCCCTGCCCCACAGTGTGGTCACCAGGGCAGTGTGTGTGAGCTCTGGCTCGAGGACATCCCGCAGGGGTGAGTGTTAAACCCTGGCCACAGGCCCACGTCCCGGTACAAAGGAGTACAGTAGCCAGAGCTGACACCTCTTGTCCCCTGACCATCACACCAGCCACCTGTGTGTACACAGGAAGAGGGGGAGCTGGGAGGCTGGTGGGCTGTGGGGAGGGGGGCTGCTCTTACAGCCTACATGTCCACAGCTGCAGTCGAGTGTGGTGGGTTACTGCATGAGGTCTGGGTTCGAATCCCGACGTGCCACTTAATATCAGTGTGACCTTGGACAACCTAACATCTCTGAGACTCTGTCTTCTCTTCTACAAAATGGGGGGGGGGGGGAGGATTAAAATATTTACCCTGGAGGGCTGTCGGGAGGATTCAATGAAGTGACACAAAGCACCCGGAATAGTGCCTGGACGGGGTGGTGGTGTTACAAGGATTATTTCAGGTTCTCCTGAGTAGCCCTAGGGATCCACCCGGCAGGCAGGAGCCCTACTACTCGAAAGAAGGGAAGTAGGAATTCCCTTTCAGTACCTTCTTTTGGACAAGAATGTTCTCTGTGGCTCAGCCGTGCCGGCCCTTCCGTCAATTCCAGGCTCTGTCTCACCCCAGGCCCTCTACCTGTGCCCTCCACTTGGAGTACTCTTTTCCTCCCCCCAGCTACCTTCTACTCATTCCTGGGGGGGAGGGGGGTATTCTTCTCTGACTGGCCCTGCCCCTCCTTGACCCTGACTAGGTCAGGTCCCTCTGGGTGTCCCTTCCATAGGCCTTGCCATCAAGTGGATAAACAGTGGCACCTCTGGGGTCACATAAGACCTGGGTCCAAATCCCACCGTTGTTTGCTGTGTGTCTCTGGGCAAGTTCCCTTACCTCTCTGAATCTCCATTTCCTGACCTATAAATCAAGCGAGTATGGCAGTACCCACCCTTAGGGTGGTTGTGTGGGTGAGAATTACACAAGTTAACCAAAACATCACTCCACATACTGCCTGGCGATTCATAAGCACTTGATGTACCGTTGCCATATATATTTTTTTATCATCACAATGATAATTAATTCAGTATTTAGGGAGAAAAAGATGAATGTCTGTTTCCTCTGGTAGGCTGTGAGGAGGGCAAGGACTTTGTTTTATTCACCGATGTGTTCTTAGTGCCTGGAACAGCCCAGGGCACACGGCAGGCGCTCAGTAACCATGTACTGAATCAATACCGGGCACTGGCGGGCCTTGAAGGCAGCAGCCACCAAGTACTTCTTAGGTTCTCTTTAAAGATTTTATTATTCAGTAATCTCTACACCCAATGTGGGACTCAAACTCACAACCTCAAGATCAAGAGTTGCATGCTCCACCGACTGACCCAGCCAGGTTCTCTTTAAGCCTGGGAAGTTCATGGAGGCGCCTGGGTGGCTCAGTCGGTTAAGCATCCCACTTCGGCTCAGGTCATGATCTCACGGTTCGTGGGTTCGAGCCCCAAGTTGGTCTCTGTGCTGACAGCTTGGAGCCTGGAGCCTGCTTCGGATTCTGTGTCTCCTTCTCTCTCTACCCCTGTCTCTCTCTCTCAAAAATAAGTAAACATTAAAAAAAAAAAAAAAAAAGCCTAGGAAGTTCAAGAATTTTGAAATCTACTTGCTGCAAAGGGATGAAGCAAAGAGGGAAAGAAAGAAAGGAGAAAAGAGGGTGGGGAGCGGGGGCAAGGGCAAGAAACAGGGAAGGAAGGAGAGAGAGAGAGGGTGGGAGGGAGGGGGAGACAGGAAGGGAGGGGGGAGAGGGAGGGAGAGGCGGGGAGGAAGAAGGGAGGGAGAGCCAGCGGTGAGCTTCAGGGACCACCTACTGGAAGGGGCTGGCGTTGCAGATGGTGACGGCGGGGAAGTCCATGGTCTTGAAGCCGATGGAGAGGGAGACGCTGACCTCCCAGCTCAGGTAGGTCTTGATGAAGACGCCCCACTCCCAGCAGACGAGGGAGGTGAAGAGCAGCGTGATCAGGAACCACATGGCCTTCTTCTTGGGCCCCTCGCAGATAATGCGCTTGGGGCCGTGGGTGTTAGTGTTGTTACAGTACCACACCAGCAGCTCCTTGTACGTGTAGCCGGGGCCCTTCTGCAGCCGGTGCAGGCACTTCAGCAGGTACTTCTTTATGTGCATTGTGGCACCTGCAGAGACACAGCGGAAAGCCAGGTGCAACACCGGTCCTGCGTCCTGGGCTGTCCCAGTCGTGGCTGGAGTGTGGGCATTGGACACAGGCAGAGGACAGGGCTGCACACCCCAGCCCTCCCTCCCCACCCTCCTCTCTGCTGCCTTCCCTTTCTCCCACCCCTCCCTCTCCCCTCTTTTCCTCCTTCCCTTCCTGCTCTCTATCATCCACCCATCTGACTAACTAAAAAGCATTTATTGAAAGCCTACTGTATGCCAGGTACTGAATTAGTCCCTCTGGACTCATTGATGAGCAAAACAAACAGGGTTTCTGCCATCTGGGAATTTCTAGCCTGGTGAACAAGTTACTTACACTCTTGACTCCTTAGGTACCCCCATCTATAAAATGGGCATAATTGTACCTAATGTACAGAGTTGCTAAGACAGTGAAACTAGGTGATGCATCCAGTGCCTGGCCAGACTAAGTGCCCAACATATCTGCTACCTTTATTACAAGCCACAAGCGGGCGAGACGGATGTTCATCAAATAATCCATCAAAAATGCGTAGTTATATACCCTACGACCAGCAATTGCATTACTAGGAATTTATCCAAGGATACAAAATTGCTGATTTGAAGGGGCACATTCACCCCAATGTTTATAGCAGTGCTATCAACAATAGCCACATTATGGAAAGAGCCAAAATGTCTATCAAGTGATGAATGGATTAAGAAGATGTGGTATATGGGGCGCCTGGGTGGCTCAGTCGGTTAAGCGTCTGATTTCGGCTGAGGTCATGATCTCACAATTTGTGGGTTCGAGCCCCACGTCCAGCTCTGTGCTGACAGCTCAAAGCCTGGAGCCTGCTTTGGATTCTCTGTCTCCTGCTCTCTCTGCCCCTCCCCCATTCTCACTGTCTCAAAAATAAACGTTAAAATTCTTTTTAAAAAGATGTGGTATATGTATATATATATATACATATACATATATATGTATATGTAGACACACACACACACATATATATACAGAATGGAATACTACTTGGTGATGAAAAAGAATGAAATCTTGCCATTTGCAATAATGTGGATGGAACTGGAGGGTATTATGCTAAATGAAATAAGTCAAAGAAAGACGAATATCATATGACTTTACTCATATGTGGAATTTGAGAAACTTCACAGGTGAACATAGGGGAAAGGAAGGAAAAATAAGATAAAAACCGAGAGGGAGGCAAAGCATAAGAGACTCTAAATACAGAGAACTGAGGGTTGATGGGGGTGGGAGGTGGGTTAAATGGGTGATGGGCCTTAAGGAGGGCACATATCGGGATGAGCACTGGGTGTTGTATGTAAGTGACAAATCACGGGAATCTATCCCGTGATCTATCTATAGCACACTGTATGTTAACTAACTTGAGAATTAAAAAATATGTAGTTATAAAACATGGTAGGAAGGGTTGGGACCCCGTGCTCTGAGGTTCCAGAGGCAGTGAAGGGTGGTGGCGAAGAACGGGGACTCTGGAGCTGACATGTCTACTCTGAATCTCAGCTCCGCCACTTTCTAGGTGTGTGACTTTGAGCCAATCGCCTTCTCAGTGCCTCAGTTTCCTCATCTGTAAGCGGGGATGATACCAGACTCTCCCTCCTGGGTCTTTTGTGAAGGCTGCATGACAATATGCAGAGTGTGGATGAATGCCCGGCTGTTGTCATTCTAACAAAAGCACGCTCCCCACCCCCAGTTCTGAGAGTCCCTGGAGAAGCTGAGTTAAGGAACCTAAGAGTTAAGTGGGTGAAGAGGAGGGGGCATTCAGGTGGAGGGGGCAGCGGGAGCAAAGGCTCTGAGGGGGAGGGAGCCTGGAGGGGTGAGTGGGAGCTTGCGGGCCACATTTAGGATCTGGGTTTCAGGCCAAGAGAACTGGAGCCCCTGGGAGCGTGGAGTGTGATGCCATCAAAGCTGCCATCTGGAAAGACATGGACTGGAGTGGGATGGAGGCGGGTCTAGGAGCATCGGGTGGGGTGGGGAGCTGTGGGTTGTGGAGGAATATCTAATCTTTCTTTCTGAGACTCTGTTTCTCGATGAACCAAGACGCTGGTCACAGAGCCTGGCACATGATGGCTTCTCAGGAAATACCCGTTTCCACCTGCTGCTGGAGCACCCCGGCTCTCTCCCTGGAGCCCCAGCTGGCCAAAGGCCACCTCCTTCATGCAGCTGTCCTGACTCCCTGACAGGGGTGACCCTCGGCCTCCTCTCGGAGCTGCTGCCTTTCCGGGCCAGGGGCAGTGTGGTGGGCAGCTCAGTGCCTGCTGTCCAGCATCCTTTCCTTCCCTCTGGCTCTGTGTGTCCTCGGGGGGAAACTACCCCTCCTCAGTCTCAGTTGGTGTGAGTTGCCAGGTTGACTCCACCCCTAGTCCGAAGGGGTACTTACCTAACCCCAGTTTGGATTGTTGAGACTCAATTCTGTTACTTTATGCTGGTACAACTGAGGCAGACTCCTTTTTAGCCAAGACTACTAAGCTGGAGGTATTTGGGGCCACAAATAGGGAGACTGCCTGAGAATAAAGCCAACACAGAGGAAAGCAGAGTCACAAGATGGAGAGATTTCTGACATTTGAAACACCTGGATCCAGCCACTCCTGAAGCCATTTACTCCTGGACTCATCAGATCCAACAACCAATAAATTTACTTTCTTACTTATGCTGATCCAAATTGGGTGTCTGTCATTTGCAATCATTAGAATCTTTTTTAAATTAAAAAAATTTTTTTAATGTTTATTTATTTTTGAGAGAGAGAAACAGAGGGCAAGCAGGAGAGGGGCTGAGAGAGAGGGAGACACAGAATTTGAAACAGGCTCCAGGCTGTGAGCTGTCAGCACAGAGCTGTTGTGGGGCTCGAGCCTACTAACTGAAATCAGGTGCTTAACTGACTGGGCTACCCAGGCACCCCTCAATCATAAGAATCTTAACAAAGGAAGAAATTCACCTCATTCTAACCCGTGTCATATTTGTTTCTGCCTGTGGCTTCTCGTTCCTATGAGATCATAAGCCCGTTGAGAGTAGCAGCTCTGTATTCCCGACAAGCCCAGCACAGTGCCTGGAACTCTACCAAATAGCCAAATGGATAATGCCAGACTTTCATATCTAACCTGAGATCTTAAACTTGCTCAAGCGTGTTTACTGCTCACCTAACTTACTGACACAGTAATATCCCCCCCCTTCCTGGACAAAGCATTAAAGGCTTTCCCCTCCAATGCCTCTGCTCGCTGATGGAAATCAAGTTCCATATGCCAGCCCAGGCCATCATGGCTGTAAAATGGACGTTCACAGATTAACCCAACCTCCATCTTTCCCTAGAGGGCCCATTCCCTGCCCTGGGAAAATAAAGTAATAGTGATTATAATAATAATAACTACAGGAGCACCATTAAAGTACTATGTGTTTACCACGGTCCAGGCACTGCAAGGTACTTACTTCATGAGTTATTTCATTCTTAGACATTATTATCCACAACTATAAACTTGGAAAGAACTGGGGCTTTGTCTGTCTTTACAGTTTAGCACCAAGGACTAATAGGTGAACAGCACATGAGGCTCCAATAAACTGTCATGGAAGAAAAAGACAAAGGGCCTCTCTGATGTCTACCCTTTGCCATTCTCATTTAATCATCTGATTCAGCCAAGGAGAAAGTAGGCTTGGTACAAACAGGTCCTTAGCATCTATTTAACCCCTGCTAATCTCCCAGATTAACAATGAGGCCTCAGGCTCAGAACCTTATCAGCCAACAGTATCTAGTTAGAATTAACATCATTCTGTTTTCACTGCGTTTATTTTTAAGAGGGATCTCTAATTTATGGCAAGAGATACCGGCTTTTGCTTTCAGTTCACAAATCCACTCAAGTTAAAAAAACAAACAGAAAATGTGTTTAAAGAAAAATATTCAGTGAACAATAGTAGGACGTGTAGGAAAACTTGTGACAGTGGTAGGCAAGTAACAGAAGTTTGTCGAGTACTGGTGTATCTCCTAACTAGTTTGGTCCCTTGGGCCATTAGCCAAGCCAGAAGCAATCAATGCTACCAACAACTTTATGTCGTTCCCATCAGATTTCACCCCAAGGTGATAGATGGTCGTGTTTGGGATGTATACACAGCTTGTGCAGAAAGGTTTAAATGAGCTTACAGCTTAAACCAACTCAAACAAGCCAGGTGGAGACTGGGTCCGCACACGGACTCAGAACAGCGGACACTGTCGTGCTTCAGAGGATCCCAGATTGCATCTAAGCGTGGCCCCAAACTGGTGGTAAACGTTCCGGGCCGCAAATACAGAGACAATAAATGCCCTGTACAACCAAGTCCGTTTTCCTGTAAGAGGAAACACACACTTGGTTTCAGAGACAAATTTGTCCTGAGATTTGACTCAGTTTCCTGGTGGGAGGATAATTAGGAACACAGTGCGTGTCTCTACCTATTAATTTGACAAAGGACACATACATGCTCCTAATACAGTCAGTTCTTCTGAACCTTCTCAGTGACAGGTTGCCTGTCATGACCTAAAAGCTGTACTGGGTTTGCAAACAGTTATTTTTGCTGTTAGCACAGGATTTATTTTTGTAATTCTCATTTTAAAATAACAGCTTTATTGAAGTATAATTCACATACTATATAACTCATCCGTTTAAAGTGTAGAATTCGGTGGATTTTAGTATATTCAGAGTTGCTCAACCATCACAGTAACGTTTAAAATATTTTCATCTCCAAGGCGCCTGGGTAGCTCAGTCGGTTGAGCATCGGCTCAGGTCATGATCTTGCAGATTGTGAGTTCAAGCCCTGCATTGGGATCTGCATTGACAGCTTAGAGGCTGGAGCCTGCTTCAGATTCTGTGTCTTCCTCTCTCTCTGCCCCTCCCTCGCTCATGTTTTCTCTCTCTCAAAAATAAATAAACATTAAAAATTAAAAAAAAAAGAAGATTTTCATCTCTCCCCAAAGAAACTCTGTATACATTAGGGTCACTCCATTTCTCCTTCCACCTTTCCCAGGGTCTGTCTCTATAGATTCATCTCTTCTGGACATTTTAATTTTTTAAAAATATTTATTTTTGAGAGAGAGAGAGAAAGAGAGAGAGAGACAGAGAGACAGAACGCAAGTGGGGGAGGAGCAGAGAGGGAGACACAAAATCTGAAACAGGCTCCAGGCTCCGAGCTGGACACAGGCTCGAATCCACGAACGGTGAGATCATGACCTGAGCCGAAGTCAGACACTTAACAGACTGAGCCACCTAGGTGTCCCTGGACATTTCATATAAATGGAACCATGCCTCACGTGATCTTTTGTGACTGGTCTTTTTCACCTAGCATAATGTTTTTATTTTTTTAATTTTTTTTTCAATGTTTATTTATTTTTGGGACAGAGAGAAACAGAGCATGAACGGGGGAGGGGCAGAGAGAGAGGGAGACACAGAATCGGAAACAGGCTCCAGGCTCTGAGCCATCAGCCCAGAGCCAGACGCGGGGCTCGAACTCACAGACCGCGAGATCGTGACCTGGCTGAAGTCGGACGCTTAACCGACTGCGCCACCCAGGCGCCCCTCAC
The DNA here is from genome assembly GCF_022079265.1 of Lynx rufus. NCBI lineage: Eukaryota > Metazoa > Chordata > Mammalia > Carnivora > Felidae > Lynx > Lynx rufus. Next base: position 6,571,352 of record NW_025814838.1, read on the forward strand.
CTAGCATAATGTTTTTAAAGTTCATCCACATTGTAGCAATACGTATCAGTACTTTATTCCTTTTTATTGCCAAATAATATTCTATATTATGGAATATACCACATTTTATTTATCCATTCATCAGTTGATGGACATCTGTATTGTTTCTACTTTCGGCTATTGTGAGTAACGTTGCCATAAACAATCATATGCAAGTTTTTTGTGGACGTATGTTTTCATTTCTCTTTGGTATATACCAGGAGGGAATATACCCACTGAGTTAATTCTATGTTTAACCATTTGAAGAACTGACAGACTCTTTTCCAAAGTGGCTGCACTATTTTGAAATTCCACTAACAGTGTCTGAGGGTTCCAATTTCTCCACATCCTCTTCCAACACTTATCATTCAATAAAAAAATTATTATAGCCATCCTAGTGGGTGTGAAATGGTGTCTTATTCTGGTTTTATTTGGATTTTCCTGACAGTTAATGATATTGACCATCTTTTCATGTGCTCTTGGCCACTATATCCATTATATGGCCAATATGTCTTTGGAAAAATATCTATTCAGGTCTTATGATCACATTTTAATTAGGTTGTCTTTTTATTATTAGGTTTTAAGAGTTATTTATATTTTCTATATAAGTCCTTTATCAGTTATAGCATATGCAAAAATATTCTGTTCTTGGGGTTATCTGTTCACTTCCTTGATGGTAATTTTTGAAGCACAAACGTTTTGAATTTTGATGATGTCCAATTTGTCTATATTTCTTTGGTTGTGTGCGCTTTGGTGTCATATCTAAGAATCCACTGCATAATCCAAGGTCATAAAGATTTATTCCTATGATTTATTCTAAGGGTTTTATAATTCTATCTCTTATATTTAGGTCTTTGATCCAATTTGAATGAATTTTTATATGTGGGGTGAGGTAGGGGTTCAGATTTGTCCTTTCACACGTGGATACCCACTTGTCCCAACACCAAGACTATTATTCCCCCATTTAATTGTCTTGGCATCCTTAGTGATTTTTTAAAAAAATATTACTCAAATTGAAGAAAACTTAATGGAAAGATATAACACGTTCATGGGTCATAAGACTCAATACTGTTAAAATGTCAATTAACCTTAAATTAATCCCTGGAGTTAATTCAATCCTAATCAAAATCCCATAGAGTTTTTGCAGAAATTGACAAGCTGATTCTAAACTTTATATGGAAAAGCAAAAGAACTAAAATATAAAAAAGAAAATTTTGAAGAGGAAAAACAAAGTTGAATGGCATATACTATGCTCTGACATCAAGACTGATTATGGGGGCACCTGGTGGCTCAGTCGGTTAAATGTCTGAATTTAGCTCAGGTCATGATCTCACAGTCTGTGAGTTCGAGCCCCCCTGAGGTGCTGACAGCTCAGAGCCTGGAGCCTGCTTCAGATTCTGTGTCTCCCTCTCTCTCTGCCCCTTCCTGGCTCATACTCTGTCTCTGTCTCTGTCTCTCAAAAATGAATAAGCAATAAAAAAATTAAAAAGACTGACTATGAAGTACAATAATCAGAACAGTGTGATATTGGTGCAATGATGGACACCTTGATCAGTGGAACATAAGAGAGAGTAAGGAAATAGATCTACAGGGTGCCAAGCTGATCAATGCAGAAAAGATTGTCTTTTCAACAAGAGATGCTGGAATGAATGGATGTCCGTGTAAGAAAAAGTGAATCTCAACTCTTACCCCACACTATATACACAAATTAACTTGAAATGGATCAGAGACCTAAACATAGAGCTAAAACTATAAAAAAACAAAAAAACAAAAAAATCAGAAGTGTAGGAGAAAATCGGTGCAATCTTAGGGTGGCAAAGATCTTTTAGGTGGGACAGTAAAATCACGAATCATGAAAGAAAGAAAAAACCTACAAATCGTATTTTATTAAAACAGTAAAATAAAAATCTTCTGCTCTTCAAAACACTGTTAAGAGAACAAAAGATCGGGACACTAGGAGAAAATACTTGTAATAATATGCCTGACAGGGGCGCCAGTGTGGCTCAGTTGGTTAAGTGTCTGACCCCAGCTCAGTTCATGATCTCACGGCTCATGAGTTTGAGCCCCGCATCGGGCTCTGTGCTGCCAGCTCAGAGCCTGGAGCCTGCTTCAGATTCTGCGTCTCCCTCTCTCTCTGACCCTCCCCTGCTCGCACTCTCTCTCTCTCTCTCAAATAAACATTAAAAAAATCTTAAAAAAATATGTCTGACAAAGAATTCATATGCAGAATAAAGAATTCTTACAACTGAACAACAAGAAGATAAGCAACCTAACAAAATAATGGGCAAAAGTTTTGAAAAAACACTTCACACAAGAAGGTATATGAATGCCCCATAAGCACGTGAAAAGAGGCTTAACATCATGAGTCATCGGGGAAACGCAAATCAAAACCGCAGTGAGACACCATTTCCCACCCACTAGAAGGACAGACAATACCCAGTGTTAGCGAGGATGTGAAGCAGTTAGAACTCTCCTACCTGACTGGTTGGGATGCAAAATGGTACAGTTTGGTGGTTTCTCAGAAACTTAAGTGGGTGCTTATCTATCACATGACCTACCAATCCCTCTTTTAATTACCCAAGGGAACTGAAACATACGTTCACATGAAGGCTTGTACATGTATATGCACAGGAGGCTTATTCATTATAATAACCCCAAACTGGAAACCAGCCAAATGTCCAGTGGCAGGTGGATACATAAATTGTGGCACATCCATACAATGGGATACTATTCAGCAGTAAAAAGGAACCTACCACTGATACATACAACAACTGGGATGGACAGAAAAGAAAAGAAACAGGCTGAGTTTAAAAAGCTAGACGTAGAGGAGAATATACTATGTGATTCCATTTATATGAAGCCCTAAAGAAGACATACGAATCTACAGGGGCAGAAAGCACATCAGTGATGCCCAGCACATCTGGGGTAAACACTGCATTGGCTAGAAAAGCACAGAAGGACACCTTTGGGAGGTGATGGAACTATTTTATATCTTGGGTGAGATGGTGCTTAGTTGGATGTATACATTTGTAAAAGTTCACCAAACGCTATATTTAAAATGCAAGTAACATACTGTACATTGCTCATATTTAAAGTTTTAACAAAAGACTTAAATCCATTGCTGTTTCAAAATATGAGAGGTCACGTCTTAAAAATCTAGATTTTTCTTTATCTTTTGAAAAATTAGAACTATCTGACAATTGTCCCCATGTGGCAACATTCTGCCAGAACTGAACAGTGGCAGCCCCCTAAGACGGATCACGTGCTCCCTGCCCCCCACCCCCAAGTCTCCCTATTCCCTATTTTCTTACACTCAGCCCACCTTATTCAGTTTTTAAAATTCCCTGCTTTGGCTTCTGTGGACATCTGACTCTGTGACCCCTGTAAATTGTAGGTCAGATGCTTTCATTAAAATCCCCTGTACTTAGCAGCAAAACCTCAATTACCCAAGGTTATCAAGGAATACGAGTTCTGGGTAGCTGGATTTTTATAGTTAATTGAAGGTTAACCTGAAAATGGATTTGACTCTGGTCATTGAAAAATCTTTTATGTTTCTGCCTCCGCTAAGGGCAGGCAGCCCCAGAACATGACTGACTCATTGTTCTCGAGCACCTGGCCAGGATCAGAGTCGTGGATGGGGCTCAGCGTACCTGGCTGGAGATAGTGAAGAAGACTTTCTTTAGGGGAGTGGTTGGAATCTCTCCAGGGACCAGAACACACCCTGGGCACCATTTCTATTTACAAATGCCAAGATTATGTGCATTTCAGGCACCCAGATTTTGGTCTCTAAATACCATTCCCAACCAAAAGGAATCAGAGCTTCTTGGAAAAATGGCTGATGCCAGTTTTGTTGCGAGAAATGTACAGGATGAGCCTGGGATATCTCATCATACCTGAAAGCAAAGGAAGGTATCAAAGACTACTGGGGTCAGTCGAAAGGGCTCCTTGAAGGGGTCCTCACCAGCAAAGATGGGATAATTAGAGCATTTTTTAAAAAATTCAGTTAATTGAGGGGTACCTGGGTGGTTCAGTCAGTTAAGCCTCCAACTTTGGCTCTGGTCATGATCTCATGGTTTATGGGCTCGAGACCCATGTCGGGGTCTGTGCTGACCGCTCAGAGCCTGGAGCCTGCTTCAAATTCTGCGTCTCCTCTCTCTGCCCCTCCCCTGCTCGCACTCTCTTAAAAATAAATAATAAAAACGTTAAAAATTTGTTTTAAATGCAATTAATTGAAACATATTAAATCCAAAAAAATCCATGAGCTCATTACAACACTGGAAAAGGGGGAAAGTAAGAATATTAATGTTATTAATAAATCAGGGTCATTAACACATGAGTCCCATTCAGGTTGTTTTACCCCTATTTGGGACACTAGTGGCTTGGCTGTTATGTTCCATAAACTCCTTAATTTACTGCAAAAATCTCCAAATTTCAGCTCAAAATCTAGCCCAAGGCCTGTTTTTGTATGGAACCTAAAGCTAAGAATGGTTTTTATGTTTTTATGTATTTATTTATTTATTAAGTTTATTTTTGAGAGAGAGGCAAAAAGAGTGAGTGGGGGAGGGGCAGAGACAGAGGGAGAGAGAGAGAGAATCCCAAGGATTCTGTCAGCACAGAGCACAAGTTGGGGCTCAAACTCACAAATCGCGAGATCATGACCTGAGCCGAAACCAAGAGTCAGGTGCTTAACTGAATGAGCAACACAGGTGCCCTAGCTTTTATGTTTTTAAAGAGCAGTGGGAAAAAAAAAAAGAATATGCTACATATGGGGCCAGCAAAACCTAAACTATTAATATATCAAGCCCTTTATGGTAAGTTTCTTGGCACCTGATTTGCTGTGCCCTATATTTGCATTAAATAAAAAGATGCCCTTAAAATGAGTTTGGTTTTATTTTCCCCTGACTTATTATTATTATTTTTAACATTTATTTATTTTTGAGAGACAGAGTGTGAGCGAGGGAGGCACAGAGAGAGGGAGACACAGAAACCGAAGCAGGCTCCAGGCTCCGAGCTGTCAGCATAGAGCTCAACGTGGGTCTCGAACCCACCAACCATGAGATCATGACCTGAGCTGAAGTCAGATGCTCAACCGACTGAGCCACCCAGGTACCCCTCCCCTGACATATTAATTCAGTGTTTCCCAAACATCAAGCATTTGCATACCACCCTGACAATTTTTGCTAAATTGTTGGAGCACTTGTATCATTATTCACTTAATGTATAACATTACTTGAACTCACTTTTTTTTTTTTTTGGTTAAAAAACTTCCACCTAGTCCTAAGCAATACTATGAGTACTCAGCAACACCATATCTGTGAAATAACTTTGATGTGTTAAGTCACATTTTCCTAATACCTATTAAAATAATTTCACTATTTGAAAAAGAGTCCCTCTTAAAAGAGGAACTTAAAATCATCTTGCTTTTCACCCTACGGAAAATTCTCTGTTGTTTTCTACCTGGCTGAAGCATTTCATCATGTATCTTTATGCCCTCCTTTTAAGTATGTTGGGGGTAGGCATAATTATGCCCATTTCACAGAGGAGGTAACTCGAGCCAGAGAGACTTACCCACCATCAGAGTGAGTCAGAGGCAAATCTGGAAATAGAAACCAGGTCACCTGGCTTCCAGCCACTTCTACCAACACACGTGATGGGACACCTGACCTCTTGCCCCCGCTCTAATGGGTGTGGGGGAAGTTTGCATTGTAGCAATGGGGTCAGCTGCCTCCTCCGTGGTACATATGCACCTCATTTGCCCAAGGCTATGAACATAAACATCTAGGGGTCCTCCCATAGAGCTAAGCCCAGCTTGACTAATGGAGGTGATAAGAAAGTATCCCTTCCACAGCCCTCCAGGAGGGGAGAGGCAATGGTCTTACGGGAGCTGATCAGAGTCAGAGAGTGCTCCCAAGGTACATGGTTAAGTGAGAGAAAAGAAACGGCAGAACAGTATACAAAGTCTATATGCATTTGTGTAAAAACAAGAAAGGAAATAAAAGCATTGAGATATTTACTGGTGTGTGCATAGCCTATCCTGGAGAGCCTACCCAAGAAAGCGGGAGCACGAACTACCTTCGAGAAGGAGAACTGGGTAGCTGGGGACACAGGCAGGGAAGGAGGCTTCTGAAAAGGAGTTATTCCTTCTGCACCTTTTGTCTTTTGGATCATGTCGATGTTTAATCTATTCATTTATTTGGTCTGTAGACATTTATTCATCCCCTACTGTGTGCTCAGCACTGTTCTAGGCACCGAGCATGCAGCAATAAACAACCAGTAAAAAAATAAATCAATCCCTGCTTGTGTATAGCCTACATGCCCACAGGCGACAGAACCGGAAAATTATAAAGAGCAATTGCATTTGCAAATTTATGCTGATTACAGTTAGGTAAAAAAAAAAAAAAAAAAAAAAAAAAAAATCTGTATAGCAGCCATTAGATACACAGAGATGAAAAGGTTTTGTAATACCAAGTATCGGGCAGGCTTTGGGGAAAGCACACCTTTACATGCCGATGGGGTGGGAGTTGGGGTAGTCATTCAGAGAGTAGCTGGCAGTCATTACATTTATAATGTGGCAGCTGGGACCCTATGGCTCTACTCTGTGCATGCAGGCGTGCGTGTTTGCATGTGTGGGTCCACGTGTGTGTGCCTGTATGCACCGTAAGGATGGTGGTTACAACACTGTAATACCCCCAAACGGGGAAACAACCTCACAGGCCAAGGGAAAGGCAGCTGGGGGTGGGTGGGCCGCAGACTACTCCACCACAGGGGCCGTCAGGCGTGTGGCGGGGATCTGGCTACGGGGAACAGGTGAGCTAGTGCAGTCCCGACAGGTGTGTTTCCAGTGAGCCAAGGGGGGTTAGAACTCTGGGGCAGCTGGACACCCCCCACTCCAGGGAAGCCAAAAGCCACCTTGTCCCTTCAGTGCATAATTCAAATATGCTCATTCTCTGTCTACTGTGACGTGAGGAAGGCCGGTAATCACAGGTTAGAAGAGATTTAACGTACATTCCACCCCCAAATGCTGAGAATATACGGATGGCAAGATCATGCTGAGGTCACCTCTGTGTTCTTTGTGGTGGGGTGATGGAGTGGAAACTCTCCTCTTCCTCTATGGCGGCCATGCTCCTGCATGGAGATGTCCTTTGGGGTCACTGCCCTACCTTGTGGGGGTGGCGTCTGGGGGTGGCGTGGGGGCATGTTGGTGGGGGTCCCATAGTTTCACTCTGTGGTGGGGTGATGGTGGGGCCACTCCCACTCCACGGCAGGGGGCACCCTCAAAGGGCAATGCATTCCCGTCCACAGCACAGACAAGCACACCCCACAGCCCAGGGCGGGCCAGCAAACACTGGATGTTGAGGACCCAGAAGTGGCTTATGTTCCCATCAGGGGGCGGATTGTGTAGGATTTGGGAGTCAGACCCCAGTTAGGGCCCAGTTCTGCTGTTTCCTCAAGGGAGGGGCTCAATCCATGACAATAATAGGTTGGCCCTCCAACTCTTAATTTTCTCATCTGTAAAATGGGGATAACAGTACCTGCACCTACTAGGTTGTTGTCAGTATTCAGTGAGATAATGCATGGGGAGCACTTTGCACAGTGGCTGTCACATAGTAAGTCTTGAAAAACGTAGCTACTATTATTATTATTATCATTATCATTATTATTTTAAGGAGCAGAATTATTCAAAATGACTGTGGGTATTCACCCTGGGTTCCTGGGACTGTCATTCGTGGAGAAAAAACCCACTGTCATTTGTGGAGAAGTGGTGCCCAGACTACTTCTTGTGGGACTATGTCCTTCTTTGGCAGGGAAATCCTGTGGCCCCCAGATCTCTTCTGGTCCCCAAGGTCCCCAACGGCTGGCAACTGGTTTTCCAGACAACTTCTGTAAACAGCTGTACCTAAACCCAGCCTGTCCAGCGCCAGCAGCCACGCACATAGCCACTGACGAGACCATGATCCACACCTGTCCCATATGAAGGAAGGCCCAGGGGGTTGGGGGCGCCTCCCCTGGAATGGAGCCCTCACCACCTCAGCATGTGCCCCTCACCACCTCAGCATGTGCCCTGGCACCAGCAGGATGACGGGGAGCCTTGGAGATCAGAAACATCTCTGTGCTGCTGACTTTGGCCCCTTCCTCACCCCAGACCCCATGGTGGTATGGATTCACCCCACCCCTCTGCATGGCTGGTGCCTTAAGGATGCAGGCGGAAAAGCCACACTCAGACCTGGAATACAGAATCCCTTCCTCCCATGCTAATTCTAAGCAATCTTTGGGAAAGAAGTGTTGTGGGTTCCCTGTGGGAGGCTGGCTGCATCAAGCTGGGGGGGCAGGGGACTCCACCCTGTGTACTCTCCTCCTCATACCTTCTTTAAAACCCTGAAACATCCTGGGGATGACTCAGGGGCCAGCACTCTCCCTTTGTCCCCAAGCAAGATGAAACTACCTTTCCTGAAGAGACCAATTAGGACATGAACTTTGTGATCTAGGGTGTTGGGAAAGGAGAGGAGCCTATCGTTGGCCAGTGTTGGAGGAACTGAACACAGCCCGGGAGGGCTCAAAACAGAGCAATGATCCAGAAGCCAGCGTCGGGGGGTGTGGGGGGCAAAGAGTGCGGGGCAAGGGCCTGCCGCCATCTTCACACTTGCCCTCTGCCAGCCTCCATCCCGTCCACCTGCCAGCTAGAAGTGGCCTTGCTGTGCCAGTCTGGCTGGTCCTCATATGAAAGATGAGTAATGGTGCCAGATAAGGGCTCAGAGCCGCTGCTGCTGAAGAACGCTGGCCACACCTTGCAGGGAGCATGCGCCAGAGTCCTTGGAAAACCTGGTCTGGTCTCCAGACGTGAAGCCATAACTGAGGCCCTCCCCTCCCCTGCAGCCATCTGCATGGCAGCCTGGAGCACCAGAGACCCCACTGCTAAGAGCTTGCACACCATACACCCTTGCTCCTCAGGCACTACACAACAAGCAAGTTACAGCATCCGAAGAAAGAGGCACTTGGGAGGAAATGTACAGGGATGGCTCAGGACACGGGTGCAGGAGCCAAGCTTTGGGTTTGAATCCAGCTGTGCTGTGCAACCTTGGGCAAGCTACATGGTGTGTCTGTGCCTCTATTTCCTCCCCTGAATACTGGGGACAATATGACACCTACCCCCAAGGGTGCTTAGAACAATACCTGGTTAACAGCAACTTGTGAGTAGCACCAGCTCTTAGGAGGCTTTATTCTTTCCAGGGCCTAGGATTGCTTTCCAGATACAAAAAGAAAATGGCAGCCATTAAATATATGCATGCAATGTGATGCTGACAAGATAAATGCTACTCCACGTTTAGGCGGTGATATGCAAGTGATATGGGAACTCATTTTTTTGCTGGTGAGAGTTTTAAAGGTCACAGAGGAAAATGACCACAAGGACCAGGAACCTCAGTCTGTACTGTCCTTGAACTTCAGTACATCCTGTGGGCACAGAACTGGGGACCTTCTTCCTGGTGACCATCCATCACCCACTTCCCAAGAGTCACCTTTACCAGCTTCAGCCAGGAACTTAGAGTCAAAAGACTAGAACCATTCTTTTTTTTTTTTTTAAAGACTCCCACAAATATAAATAGAATCGTCAATAATGGTCAGGAGACCCCTGGGACCCCTTCACATGCAAAGTCTAAAGAAAATCTCAAAAACACAGATCCAGTTAAAAATCTCACTTCAAAAATAAATGCTTGGGGCACCTGAGTGGCTCAGTCGGTTAAGTTTCTGACTTCAGCTCAGGACATGATCTCACAGCTTGTGAGTTTAAGCCCCATGTTGGGCTCTGTGCTGACAGCTCAGAGCCTACTTTGGACTCTGTGTGTGTGTGTCTCTCTCTCTATTCCCCTCCCCGGTTTCATGTTCTCTCTTTCTCTTTCAAAAATAAGTGAACATTAAAAAAAAAGTAATAATACACGCTTGACTTAGGGCTCAGATGGCAAAGCCATCGCCCCACAATTCAGAGGCATTTACCATGATGTGGCAGGACAGGACTTCCATGTTCAAAAGTGACCAGACAGGACCAGCTGCAGGTTTTAGGAGCTCAGATGTTGTGTCTGTGCTCACGGTTTGTTTCCAGTACCTTCCAGGTTCTAGATCCAACTTACACTGGAGGGGGGAAGACGCTCTGAAAAGCTGCGTCTGAAGACAGAAGCCTCTGGTAGCAAAGGCAGGACAAGAACTTGACCTAAAGATGGTTGGCTGGCTTTCTGAACCGGGGTGGGGGGGGGGGTGGGGGGGTGGGATGGGAGCTACCTACACAAGGGCCGACACTGAGCACTGCCTTCATGATGTGGACTGCGTCCGGGCACCCATCTTTCTTTATGTTGACTCACTCTTGTTTTTACTTAAATACCTACTTTAGCTTCGTCCTAAGCCAGAGTGTCCACAAAATCACAGGTTCGCTGTCACTAATTATATATGTTTTCAAATACACCTCAACATAAATAATTACCGATGAGATCAAAGACGTCGGTCTGCACACCATCTAAAAACCATCTCCACATGTCCCCTCGCACAGGGAGACACATTCAGCAAGGATCCTCCCTTGCCTCATAAACTCGCCAGATTAGATAAAATACCTCACCATTTTCAACGGTAGGTGTTGTTACAAAACCCGTTCTGTTGGTTTCTCCACTACCAGGCCCAGGATTATATCGGCCTCCAGCCCAGGAGAAGCTTGACATATGACCTGCCATCCAGACGGAAGACGGCAAGCTCCGTGACATTAGATGTGCCTTGAGCTGCGAGAAAAACCCCCTTTCTTTTTTAATGGGCATTTATTTATTTATCTAAATTTAAAGTTAAAAAATGTGTATTTATGTTTTTAGTGTTTATTTTTGACAGAGAGAGAGAGAGAGAGAGAGAGAGAGAGAGAGAGAACAAGTGGGGGAGGGGCAGAGAGGCAGGGAGACACAGAATCCAAAGCAGGCTCCAGGCTCTGAGCTGTCGGCACAGACGGACTTGAACTCACCAACTGTGAGATCATGACCTGGGCTGACGTCAGATGCTCAACCATCTGAGCCACCCAGGTGCCCCTTGAATGGCCTTTTAAAAGAGACACAGGCAGTCATCTGGCCTTTGGCTAATATGCTAAACCTTGGAGGACCTGAGTGCTCCTGGGTTGTCATTTCCTTGTTCATCTGGTGACCTAGAACCACAGGTGGGTTTGAAAGGGGACTACCCTTCTCGACAACAAAATCTCCAAGGCCTGGCTTCTCTGCATGAACACAGATGCGCACAGCGAGAAAATCTAAATGTACAATGGAGTAGAAGGATGGAACAGACTACAATCTAGGCATCCAATGAAAGGCTGGAGAGCCGTTAAGAAGGATGGTTAATTATTTCTGTTTAAAACAAACTATGGACTTATAAATAACTATGTGCATAGGAAAAAAAAAAAGTTTGGATGAGATTAACCAGAATGTTTATAATGGTTATGTTTGGGTGGAAGGATCTTGGGTTATTAAAAAAAAGTTAAAAAATGTTTTTAGTCTGTGTAACTTTTTTACAGTAAACACATATGGCTTGTATAATGAATGAGAAAATGATTTTTTACAGCAACACAGGAAAAAGCTTATGAGAGAATGTCACTTGACAAAAATGATATGCTAACTACAGAGCTTTCTCGACTTAACGATGGGGGTTATGTCCTGATAAACTTGTGGCAAGTTGAAAATATTCTAAATCAAACAGGTATTTAATACACCTGACCTACTGAACATCACAGCTCTGCTTAGCCTGCCTTAAAGCTAGTTGGAACACTGACATTAGCCCATAATTTAGCAAAATCATCTGACACAGAGCCTGTTTTATAATTAAGTGGGGAATAGCTCATGTAACTGATTGAATACTGTATTGAGCATGAAAAGCAGACTGGTCGTATGGGTATAGCATGGTATCGGTGGTTTATTCTTGAGATTGTGTGGTTGCCTAGAAGCTGTGGCTGGCTACAACCACTGTGCAGCATCATGAGAGAGGATTGTATCACCAGCCTGGGGAAAAGATTCCAATTCAAAATTCCAAATGTAGTTTCTACTGAATGTGTATTGCTGTAGCACCATTGTACAGGTGAAAAATTGTAAGCCGGACCATGTGTATGTGGAAAAATGGATTGTCAGGAAAAGTGGTGGTTAGGGCAGTGGGAACTATGAAAGATCTTTTTTTTTTTTTTTAAATGTAGGCTTCTAGAATGTAGACAGAACTCTGGGAGAGGGGTAGCGGGGATTCTGGATTGGTTGGGATGAAGGATCTACTATTTGGCAGAATGTAAGCTTTCTAGAGAAGGTCAGGTTGGATGTACACTTCAGCTTACATTCTAATATTCATAACTGCTTTCCAAAAATTTCTGTTACTTTTATAGTTAAAAAAAATTTTTTTACACTTATTTTTGATAGAGAGAGACAGAGCACAAGTGGGGGAGGGGCAGAGAGAGAAGGAGACACAGAATCTGAAGCAGACTCCAGGCTCTGAGCTGTCAGCACACAGCCCAATATGGGGCTTGAACTCCTGAACCGTGAGATCATGACCTGAGCCGAAGTCAGACGCTTAACCGACTGAGCCACCCAGGGGTCCCTATAGTTTTTTGTTTTTTTTTTTTAATTCAAGAATATTGAATAAACCCCCAAAGGGAGGGCTGCTCTATCAACTAGGAAAATCTGCCTGGGGTCTCTGGCAGCCTGACAATTTCTTCCACAATTTATACAGGAGGACCTTGCCTTTCCTCTTGGGAAAGGGGTGAGCCAAAGATGGATTTTAGAGGAGGAGGCAGACTCAGAACTGCATTTCCTGGATGGCTCCTGTCTTTCAAACTCTTGTTGACAGAGTCTTCATGCTGTGTTTGCTTTCCTTACTGCTGAGGGCTCGGCTATACCAGGCTTTATCCTGTACGATCACAATTACATGAGAAAACACCTCGCTCACCAGGCCCACTGCCAGGGTCCATGTCACCTCGTTCTAAGGGGCAGATGACTTGGGGTGCCAATGGTGAGGACACGAGCCCACGGCCCCGCCCCTACACAGCCATGCAAGTGGCCACTTGCCCAGGGTGGGTGGTGGGTGTTGGCAGCTGGCAGGGAAGAATGTGGTCAGTTTCAAGTGCTCCCTACTTCTCTCCCCGCCAAGGCTGGAGGCAACTTGGAGTGGGCAGTCCCCACCCAGCCCGGAGCAGAGGGGGAGGAGGGGGGGGGTTGGTTATTCCACTGGGAATAAAATGCAGTGCTCCCAACTAGAGTCCAAAAAGTAAGGTCAACCTGATGGTATTTTGAGGCTCACGTGGAAGGCCCAGCTCTCCTCTCTCTGTTTCCCATTGAGACACACAAATTATTCTATTATTATCAAGATGGTGAGCTTTGGAGTGAGCCCGCCTTGGACTTGAATGACGTCTTGGACCCACCCTATCCCCTCTGAGCCTCTGTTGCCTCATCTGTAAATGCATCCAATAGTAGCACTTTCTTCCCTGGGCTTTTGTTTTCAGTGACCATCACGAGATAATGCTTGTAAAGCACTTGGGGAAGGTGTTGCCTAAATGTTGGCTATTATTTAGGGGAAAGAAAGGTGGAAACATGGGGGTGGCTGCTAAGGTTACATTCTTATCTACAAGGCTGCTTTAGAAAGGACAGGTGCTAGAAGGGGAGTTTCCCAGCTTGGTAGATGAATGATTCCGTTCGGGGACTGCACTTCCCGGAGGCTCAGCTTGCCTGTGTCACATGCCTGTGGGAAACTTTCCTTGGCTCCCAGTGTCTGCAGACTGAAGACCAGACCCTACGCTCTGCTGGCTTTGATGATGCCTCACAATGTGCCCCCAAACTACACATCTTTTTATTCTCCTTGCTTTCCTTCAAAAATGGGGGTAGCGGTGAAGAGCCTGGATTCAAATCCCAGCTCTGTCACGTTCTCACTGTGTGACCGTGTAGAATTGACTCATCCTCTCTGTGCCCTGATTTTCCCATCTGTAAAACAAGTGGGAAATAGCACCTACGTCACTGGGTTGGTGTGGAGGCTAAATTGTAAATATGAAGAAGCCCTTTGCAAAGTGTCTGCCATGTGAAGAGGGATGAGTGTCTGTGAGCGATTTCTCTTGTGCTTCTCAGACCCATGTCCAGTAGGACCGCTCGCTGAATGCCACAGATACTCCCGATCTTCCCACCAGCATACTTCTATTCATGCTGCTTCTGCCCTGGACTGCCTTTCCCCCAGGCCCAGCTCCCATGCCACCTCTTCCAAGAAGTGTCCCGTTCCCAAGGAATGGAAATCATCTTCCCTCCTCCTTAACCCCATAATATTTTCTGTGGCCCAGCCCCTCCTATTATATTTGGTTCCACCCCCCTCCTATCATGGCTATTCATACCCCTCTCTAATATATCCTACTGGGTGGGGAGGTCCCTAGACAGATTTCCCCATGAGCTTGGAACTTTGCATACAGTAGGTGCTCAAAAAATGTGTCTGGACTTCAGGGCTGGGAGGCAGGGTTGACTTTCAGCTGCTCTCCTCAGGTAGGCTTGCAAGGGTTGTTTATGGCAGGAGACCTTTCCGAATGGAAGATGGCTTTCACCCAGACATTCTAAATATCATCACTGCTTGTATGGGAGGGGTGAGGCAGGAAGTTCTTGGTCTCCCTCCGTCTACCTGCCACGTGGAGTTATGTTATGGGCTGAGTGTGGAGATATGGTCTCTAGAGAGGTGACGAGTTAAAATGAAGCCAGTAGGGTGGGCCCTAAGCCGATCTGACCGGCCTCCTTTTTGGGACACCCCAAGAAACACCGGGGCTGTGTGCTCCCAGAGGAAAGACCACATGAGGACACAGAGGGAAGCAGGTCATCTGCAAGCCAAGGCTTCTGGGAAGCCAACTCAGCCGCCACCTTGATCTTGGACTTCCGGTCTCCAAAACCGGGAGAAAGTAATTTTTTATTCTTTAAGCCAGACTGTCTGTGGTATTTTGTCATAGCAGCTCCAGCAGACCGATAAGCGCTGCAAAAAGAGAAGTAACCAGTAGGCATGACAGTGTGTAGGGTGAGGAGTGAGAAGGGTACTGGCAGACCCCCTCCTGAACCTGGGACTGGGGATGAGCGGGTCAGTAAATCCACCCCACTGCCCCTGAGTAGAAATGATTTAGACTTAGGGGTGAATTTAGTCTTTTCTTCCCTAACCAAGGGATGCTTTAGAAACCCTTCTTTCCAGGTGAAGGGCGATAGGTGGAACTAGGGTACCTTAAACTCTTTTTTTTTTTTTCTTAATTAGGCAAAGAACAAGTTGAGTGTCCAGCACTTTGGCGAAAAGACCTTGTAGTATTCCTTCTACCAGCCTAGCAATGGCTTCCTGTCCCACTTAGAATAAAACCCAAACTTCTTACTGTGTGGCCTCAAGCACCCGTAAGCCTGGCCCCTGCCCACTCCAGGCTCACCTCCTACCCTTCTCTCCTGTCCTCGCTTCTGCCCCTCCAATATGCTAGGGTCTTCCAACCTCAGGGCCTTTGCACTTGCTGCTCCTGCTGAGTGGAACAGGAAAGCTGGCTGTGCATCGGTCACTCGGCAAGCTCTTTAGAAGACATGCGTGCCAGGACCTCACACACAGTGACTCTGGCTCTGCAGGTGGAGGCAGCGTCTGGCATCTGTACATTTTTTAAAAATTTCCACACAGAGTCTGATACACAGCCAGAGTTGAAAACCATTACTCTAGATCTACCTTCATGGGGCTAGCTTCTCCTTTGAAGCCTCAGCTCCAATGCCACCTCTCAGAGGTGACCTGACCCCCAAACCCCCAGAGTGCTCGAGCCCGTGGCCCTATTACTTTCTCCATAGAACCTAACACCCTGGGAGACTATCTAATCTATTCATGTGCTTCCTGTCTGTCTCCAACCACCGGAGTTTTAAACTCCCTGCAGGTGCACCCTGGGCCTCTCTCATTTCCAGCTCCACCCCAGTAGCACAGCTGCCCTGTCCGGGACAGTAGCCACGACCACACAGGGCAGCTAGCGGGTGCTGGAAAACCCCACTGGTCCAACTGAGATGTGCTCTCCATGTGAAACACAATTCGGATTTCAAAGAAATCGTGCGAAAAACAGAGACATAAAATATGAATATTTTGCAGGATGAAGAGAGTTCTTGAGATTGGTTGCACAATGTGAATGTACTTAACACATCACTGTAACATACATTTGATAATGGTTAAGATGGGGGGCACCTGGGTGGTTCAGTTAGTTAAACATCCAACTCTTGACTTCAGCTCAGGTCATGATTTCATGGTTCGTGAGTTTGAGCCCCACACTGGGCTCCATGCTGGCAGTGCAGAGCCTGCTTGGGATTCTCTCTGTCCCCTTCTCTACCTTTCCCCCACTCACGCTCTCTCTGTCTCAAAATAAATACATAAAAACTGAAAAAATAATGGTTAATATAGTATATATTATGTTTTTACCACAATTAAAATTTTTTTTATTTTTTTATTTTGAGAGAGAGAGAGTGCAAATGGGGGAGGGAGAGGGGGAGAGAGACAATCCCAAGCAGGCTCTGTGCTGTCAGCATAGAGCCGGACACAGGGCTTGATCCCACGAGCTGTGAGATCATGATCTGAGGAGATACCAAGAGTCAGATACCCAACCGACTGAGCCACCCAGGTGCCCCCTGCAATCAAAAATTTTAGGGGCACCTGAGTGGCTCAGTCGGTTGAGCATCTGACCTTGGCTCAGGCTGATCTCACAGTTTGTGAGTTCAAGTCCCACATCGGGCTTGCTTCTGTCAGTGCAGAGCCCGCTTCAGATCCTCTCTCCCTCTCTCTCTACCCCTCCCCTGCTTGCCCTCTCTCAAAAATAAATAAAACATTAAAATAATAATAAAAATTTTAAAAATCTCATTAACAATTCTTGATACAGATGAAATGTTGATGTTGATAATACTTTGGATATATGGGCTTGATAAAGTATATTATTAAAATTAATTTTGGGGCGCCTGGGTGGCGCAGTCGGTTAAGCGTCCAACTTCAGCTCAGGTCACGATCTCACGGTCCGCAAGTTCAAGCCCTGCGTCGGGCTCTGGGCTGATGGCTCGGAGCCTGGAGCCTGCTTCCGATTCTGTGTCTCCCTCTCTCTCTGCCCCTCCCCCGTTCATGCTCTGTCTCTCTGTCTCAAAAATAAATAAACGTTAAAAAAAATTTTTTTTAATTAATTTCAACTGTGTCTTTTTTTTTTTTTTTGAAAAAAAACAGCTGTCAGAAAATTTTAAGTTGCTTATGTGGCTCAGATTTGTGGCCTATATTATTTATACTGGTCAGCGCTGACCTAGAACCATAGCTGGCACACAGCAGGCACTTAAATATGAGTTGAATACAAAAATGAATACAGTTGCTGCCAAATAGGTGCTTTCTCTGAGCACAAGCAAGCCATTCTGTCTGGCAGACGGCAGCAAAGTGGGAGGGAGAAGGCGGCAGAGCAGTTTACATAACTAAATAATCATAACTAACATCGACTGTTATGCTGATAATAGCAGCTGCTGTGTGTTGAGCACCTAACATGTGCCAGGACGGTCATGACACTTTTTATGCACATCATCTCATTTGATCCTCGAGTCCATCCTGCATCTGTTCGTTGCACAGCCAACTGCCCAAGGTCACCCAGCTAGTGAGTGGAGAGCTAGGGTTTGCACAAGGGCTCTCCAAGCCCCCCCAGTGCACCTGCCCACTGTAGGGGCCACTCTGGGTATGATCCCGTCCAGTGGGACTGGAAGGCACCGCCTGGGGCTGACAGTGGGCAGGGGTTTCCAGCTTCTGGGGGCAAAGAACTCTTGTGAGTCAGTGAATCCCTGCTCTCAAGGGTCCAGGAAGCAAGTTAAATAATTCATAATCTCTGATCTTCTTAAGCTCACTCATCCAGATCTGGCTGCCGGCCCTCTCAAGTTCAAGGACTTCAGGGAACTGGCCCTGGACTGGGTGGTCATTCTTGTTCAAGGCAGTTGTGGCTGATGGCGCTGGGCCCAGCCTGACCAGAGAGAGGGCCCTGCCCATGTCCCCAAAGCTGTAACAGCCACAGCCTGTGGTGACAGGCCTGGGCCCACCTAATACCCCATATCTGGGGTTTGAGTCTGTTTGAGCAGGGCCCCCCTGTGGTATCTAATGGGAGACCTCCCTGGGGGTGGCCTTTATTGTAAGATGCACAGATCAGAACTCCTTGGAATGGGGAAGAGGTTTACAACACACGGACAGAAAGTTCTCCCATCTCCAGGACCCCACTAGGGCTTTAAGTTTTTTTTTTAGTTTATTTATTTTTGAAAGAGAGACAGAGAGAGAGAGCAGGGGAGAGGCAAAGAGAGAATCTCAAGCAGGCTTCACACTGTCAGTACAGAGTCCAACATGGGGCTCGAACCCATGAACCGTGAGATCATGACCTGAGCCAAAATCATGACTCAGATGCTTAACTGACTGAGCCACCCAGGTGCCCCTCTGGGCCCCCACTATGTGTTTAAATCGTGAGTTTGAACTTGAGGAAGCTGCTTGGGTCTTCTCAAAGAGACAATTGACCAAAAAAGTCAGCAAAGACCTCATTCCCTGGGCAACAGCTGAGTGTCAAGGAGTCTGACCTCAGAAAGAACAAACATGGGGCCATCTGAGGAACCTCAGAGCACCCTCATCCCAGGTGAGAGCCAATGGGTCAAGCCCACAGTGCATAGCCAAGAACGATAGCTCCTAAAGTCTGGTCCCAGAACAGTGGCAGCATCGCCTGGGAACTAGTTAGTAAATCCTCAGATCTCCTGAATCAGAAACTCTGGGTTTGAACAGTTGTTCCCCCCCCCCCCCCCACCCGGCCTACAGGAGACTCTGTGCCATGCTAATGTTTGACAATGAGGCTTTCAGCCTACTACTCAAAAAGTACAGCACTGGGACCAAGCAGATCACCATGCTCTTACATGTCGTTCGAGACACAACATTCCGGCCCCACTCCGGCCCCACTTGCCCTACTTGCCAAGACCCCAGGGCACGTGTGTGCATGTTCAAATTTGAGGTGCACTGGCCTAGAGTTCCCTACCATTAAGTCAAGGAGTCTCAGGGGCGCTTGGGTGGCCCAGTTGGTTAAGCGTCTAACTTCAGCTCAGGTCATGATCTCACAGTTCGTGAGTTCGAGCCCCACGTCTAGCTCTGTGCTGACAGCTCAGAGCCTGGAGCCTGCTTCGGATTCTGTCTCCCTCTCTGTCTCTGCCCTTCCTCTGCTCATGCTCTCTCTCTCAAAAATAAAGAAACATTAAGAAAAGTTAAAAACAAAAAAGTCAAGGAGTCTCATACTCAAATGCTTTCAGGAGCCAAGCAGGGGATGCACAAAAAAATGAAGCCAAAGCATATCCAGCTGATTATCACCACTGGGAAACGTATGCTCGGGAGGACCAGAACTTCCAATTTTCCAAGAGAATCTGGAAACCCAGAAGCCAAAGTGAAATCCCCTAATTTAAAAACTGCTGCGTGGGTCACACAAAATAAGACCTGTGCCAGCTTGCAAACGTGCTCATAGACCTCGGGGCCGGAAAAGTGTCTTATGCTCTGGGCAAGCTTTCTGAGCTTGGGACAGCCCTCCCAGGCATGGCAAGAGGCATGGGACTCCAGAAGGGCTGGGACACATGTTCTCAAACTTGGCTACATCATAGAATCACCTGTAGATCTTTGAAAAACACTGATGCCTGACTCCCACCACCAGAGAGCCCCATCTACCTGGTCTGGGGCATGACCTGAGTGCTTTTCAAAAGCTCCTCAGGTAATTCCAACGTGCAGCAGAGTCTGGGAACCACCAGGCTACAGCAGGAGTCTGCAAACGTTTTCAGTAAAGGGCCAGACAGCACTAGCTTAAGCTGTGCGAGTCACATAGTCTGTCACAGTTACCCAATCTGCCACAGTAGCGAGTGCAAAAGCAGCCATAGTTAACAGGAAGTGTTTTTTGACAATACTTTATGAACTCCCCATTTTCAATTTCATTTAATTTGCATGTTAATGGAAGATTATTTTTCTCTTGATTTTTTTTCAGCCATGGAAAAAAACCATTCTTAGTTCACAGGCTGAGAATCAACAGGTGGTGGGGTGAGCTTGGCCTTGGGGCCAGAGTTGGCTGACCCCTGAGCCGGAGGAATGAATTGAGGGCATGGAAGCCGGGACTGCAGGCCTTCTCCTTCCCGGTATTTGCCCACACAATCTCCCCTACACGATCTCTGCAACCTTAGTAGCACTTGATTATGAAAAGGTTGTGTTGACAAGGCCCGGTCAAGTATTGGCTTGATCTGGCTCTGGGCCACAGACTTCAGATTGGGTCCCCAATCCTTCAACACCCTGGCAGGATTTCAGGGAGCTGCCTTCCAATGGGCGACTCTGAACCTCACCTCCCCCCCACGCTGGCGAAGTCATTAAGCTTTAATATGTAGTGACCATTTAACTACACGGCAGGTGCTGTGCTTAGGGCTTTACCAGCACCATCTTGTGTCCTTTTCACATATTCACCTGTGTTATTATATAACCGTTTTTTTGGATGGGGAGACTGAGGCACAGAGAAGTCAGATGATTTGCCCAAAGTCACACAGTGAGAGTAGTAGAGCACAACTGAACCCCTGTCTGACTCCAGAGCCTATTTTCATAACCACTTTGTTTTATCACCTCTCGATAATCTACGTTAAGGACAATCAATAATCCATCACCATCACCAGTCACCACAATGCCAGGCACAGCCTTCTCAAGGACAAGCCTCAGGCAGCAAACCTGGTCTCTCTGTATCTCAACTGGCATCTAGACACCATTCAATCTTCTCTGCCTTGAATTGCAGCCAGACCTGGGGCACCCAAGATAGATTCTGCACTCTCTCCAGGAACAAGGAGGCTCACAGAGCTGCCTCATACAGCTGTGCAGGTATATACTGCACAACTCTAGGTGGCATCATTCACAATGCAGTCTATGTGAAGGACAGCCTTGGAGTTGTGCAGCACACAACCCACATTGCAGTTCATAGCAGCCTCGGAGGCTGGAGGTGAAATGCTCATGATTGCTTGGCATAGGATTGACCTTGGATGCTCACTATGACTGTTATTTGGAAATAGATCATCAAAAAGGGAGAAAGGCCCAGTAGGATATGCCACGATGGATGGCGGGGGTGAGGCTGGCAGCTTTGGGGAAGCCTTGGAGTCAGAAGCAGGCTGGCTCCTCTTGGGACCTTCCCCATCCTCCTCCAGTCCTGCCTCAAGTTGCCCTAAGCTGGCCCTCCAGTGCCCGTTCTCACGCTGGGCAGCACCTGGCCCTCAACGTCCAGGGCTGCTGGGAACTCCCAACCAATCACTCAGGCCCTCCCCTTACCAGTGTTTCCCTGTGTTTGCTTTGCTTTTATGATTTGAGCCAGGCCCTGTGCCAAGGGTTACCTGCACCAGCTCTCATGACCCTCATCACAACCCTGAGAGGCAGGAACAGACCGAGATCATCCCCGTTTTACAGACAAGGACTCTGAGGTTCAGAGAGGTTAGATCTCATGCACCGAGTCACATAACTGGAAAGTGTCCGAACTAGGAATCAAATTTGGGTCTTTCAGACTCTAGAGTGCAAACTCTTTTTTTTTTTTAATGTTTTTTTACATTTATTTATTTTTGAGAGACAGAGCACAAGTGGGGGAGGGGCAGAGAGAGGAGACACAGAATCTAAAGTAGGCTCCAGGCTCTGAGCTGTCAGCACAGAGCCCAACGCGGGGCTCAAACTCACAAACTGAGATCGTGACCTGAGCCGAAGTCTGACGCTTAACTGACTGAGCCACACAGGCGCCCAAGAGTGCAAACTCTTAACAATCTTTCTGGGGGATGGATGTGGTGTGTCTTCTGGGTCTGACGCCCTACGTGCATATTGGGCCTTGGGTCTGGGAAGCCATGTGGGTGACCATGATGTTCATTGCTGCTGGTGATGATGGGGATGAAGGTGATAGTGATGGGGATAGTGATAACAATGACAGGCGTGAATGTGATAATATATATACCTACTGGATAGGGTTACTGTGCAGATTCAAGGAACTAAGTCAGGCCAAATGTATCTCACTGTGCCTGTCCTACGTCAGCATTCTGTAAGTGCTGGGTCAACTGGGCTTCCCGTGCCCTCGACCTCCAAAGTGGGTTCCACTGCATTCGAGTTTATTGAGTGAACACCTTCCTCCTCCAACACTAGGTGAAAGGCAAGAATCAAAGACAAGGAAGGGATAAAGGGGGTAACATTCTTTTCCCTTGGCCCCTCCTTTTTCCAACTAAGTCTCCATTTCCTGCCACCCTCTGAAATCCAGCTTGGGGTACTGGGCCTTGGGCCCAACCTCTGGAACTGAGTCGTTGGGAGGCAGGCCCAGCCTCTGTGTGCTTCCTGGGTCCCTGGATGGCCGTCTGGCAGGAAGAAGCCAGGCCTCCGGGGAAATTTAGAGGCTAAGAATCTGGTGCCCAGGAAGGTGAGGGGTGGTTGCCCCAAGAGTCACAGCCACACGCAAGCTGGGCTCTGGGCTGCCCCTCTCTGTTGGGGGAGATTCGAATCTTAACCCACACAGTGACCCAGGGTAGTTCCTGGGAAGCAAACAGCTGAAACCTTACACTGTGGGTAAGCCAAGGGTTTCGAGAACTCTGTCACGGAGTAAAAATTTCCACTCCTCTTCCGCACCCACTTCTCAAATAACACCTGGAAGCCGAGGACAGGCAGGATAGGGAGAGCAAAGTGGGCTCTGTGGTCAGATTGCTTGCTTGGGTTTGAATCCCAGCCCCACCATTTATTTACTAGTGCTGTGTGACCTTGGGCAAGTTACTTAACCTCTCTGAGCCTGTTTTTTCTTATCAGCAAAATCTAGATAATTACACCGAGTTTTGCTGGATTGTTGGAAAGATACAATGAGATCGTGCACTGAAAGAGCTTGGTTTCTCCAGGGGTCAAATGGGGAGGATATTTGTACCCTCCTTTTATGATGCATGAGCCCGGCATGTAGGACATGCTTGAAAGACACTGTCTATTTTTATTATTATCACTGTAGGGGAGAAAGCCACATGGACCTCAGCAGCGTTTACTTGACGAACTGAATCACACGGGAAAGAGAAACTGAAGTCAGTTCATCTCTGTGAGTGAGGCAAGCAAAACAAGATGGTTCCCAGATGGAGCGGTCACACCTCGAGTGAGTGACAAGCTTTGGGGAGCTGTCTGACCGTGGAGAGGGGTCACAGGCTGGGGTTTTTAGCTAACTAGATTGTAAGATGCAATGAGAACTCCGCCCCACCCATCCAGCCAAGGGTGGGCCCCAGGGGGAATTCAGGAGTCAGAAATGAGGCTGGAGAGGGGGTCTCAGGGTAGGGGGGCCAAGGAGTCTCCTGGGGGCTGGGAGACATGGCTTGCTCACCGCTGTATCTCCAGTGCCTGGCCCGTGGCTGCCGTGGCAAATCAGAGAACAAAACAGACACGACCTAACCCTCTAGAAGTTTAAATCCCTGCAAACTCATGTTGTAGCATTTCAGAGAGCACTCCCTACATGCTAGGAAATGTTCTCGTTCCCCTTGCCCCCCGACCGCCACCCTTCTCCAGGCTCTGCCTTCTGCATGTGTGTTGCACGGAGACCCACTCACTGGGGCCATCATCCTGTGACTGGGTCACCACCCGTGTCACCTAGTGTCAGAGGGGGCAGACTGGCTCCCGTTCCTACAAGCCTGCAAGTTGTAACCAGCCCGTCGTCTGTTCTCCACTTGAACATCACTCCTCCCTGGACACACACAGTCAGGCCCAGATTCTGATGTTTCAACTTTCACTGAGTTCTACAGGTGAAGGTGTTCCTGGCCTTTCAGAGGCTCGGGGGCCTCTCCTCCCACGGCCCCACCCACCTTCCTTCTCAAAGCCCAGCAAGAATGGTGCAGCATTTCTGGAGTCAATTGGAGCAGTGAGAAGGGTGGGGCCAGTGACTGAGGGACCTGTGGCTCTAAGCTAAGGTGCTGTGCACTTAGCTAGCTGAGAGCCCCTGGGGAGGGGTGGGAGGTGCTGTGGTCCCCAGTCCACACGCCAGCACCGGGGCTCAGAGGGTAAGTATCAAGCCCAAGGTCACACAGAGCTGAGCTGCAATGCCAGCCAGTCTGACTCCCAAACTCAATGGTTACACAAACTGCCTCTCCAGGACTCTGGGTAAATCTTGGTGAGAATGCTTTGAGGACAGGGAATCGTCTCCCCAAGCGGCCTGTGGGAAACCAGGACTCCCCTGGACCAGCACATGGCCCCTCCTTTCACTAGGGAGCACCTCCCATGTGCCCAGCACACCTCTAAACCGTTCACAACCCCTCCCCCATCCCTAAGACCTTCAAAGGTGGCCTTCACGTCCACAGGCACAGACCCCGAAGGTTCTTCCTAGTCTCTCTCACCAACCAGACTCAACATCCAGCCCCCATCCAACTCCTCATTGCAGCACAAGCCACAGAGGACGATCAAAGGTGATCCTTCCTGGGGTGGGAGGTGGTGCCTTTCAACCAGGAAAATCAACAAAGTCCACACACAGCCATCAGTGAGAGAGCCACGGTGGAATTTCAGGAATCAGCCTGCAGAGGGCGGGGGAGCTTGTTTGGGGAGGCCACGCAGCCCCTGCTTGAGGTCTTCCCTGGAGCCCTGGAGGCAGATCGGAGCAGCTCCTGAAGGAGGGTGTTCCAGACTTCCCAGATCTTAGCCTTCCTTCCAGACCTTGGCTCGGGGACGAACTCCACGGCATATCAGGAGGAAGCAAGGCTTGCTTCGTCCCAGAGGTCTGCAAGGAAAGGGACACCAGTGGCCCCAGACTCCCCAGTCCCCACAATCCTCAAGACATTCCCTATCAGGGAGGCACTGTGGAGGAGGAGAAAGTTGGGACTGGATTCAAGTTCTGTTGTTACCACTGTGTGGCCTGAACCTCTGCAAATTCCTGAACCTCTCTGAGCCTCAGTCTCTTAAGGCCTCGCCCCTCATTTGCTGGGCATTCCCCACCTCCCAGCAAAACCCCCAGGTTTGCTCTGGGTTCAGCTCAGCCCCATGACTGTATCTTGGCTAGGACCCCATTTCCTTAGGGTAAAA
The DNA here is from genome assembly GCF_022079265.1 of Lynx rufus. Lineage (NCBI taxonomy): Eukaryota > Metazoa > Chordata > Mammalia > Carnivora > Felidae > Lynx > Lynx rufus. The sequence continues at coordinate 6,596,420 of NW_025814838.1, forward strand.
AACAAATTCCTCACTTAAAAACAAAAATGCTAAGATTTCCAGGCTTGTTTCAAGTTAATTTACTTATTTAACAAACGTTTATTTAGGACTTACTGTGTGCCAGGTGCTGTTCTAAGCACTTGACACATTTAATCTTCATAACATCCCTACTGAGGTGAGAGTTATTATCATCTCCAGTTGACAGATGAGAAAACTGAAGCACAGAGGGGTTAAGTAACTTGCCTGAGGTCACACAGCAGGTAAGTACAGAGCCAGGATTCTGATCTCTGCGGGTTAGCAGGCCCAGGTTAGGAGTCACTGCATCTTTTGTATGTTCCCACCAGCTAAGATTTCTTCTGACTTTATATTTTGTCATTTAAATTATGGAAACACTACTTTTTTAACTTTGCAAATACAAAGTGAAATTAAAATATAGATGATGCTTTTATAAGCTCCCTAGACACCATCCCCATCTGAACCTGCTGGTCTTCATATGTGGTCCAGTAGCTGACTGTAGCCTCCCCATTCTCCTAGTTCTGACTTCCTATGATAGTCCCAAAGATGCAGAGCAAGCGCTTATCTCATCCTTTAAAAAATTTTTTTTAAAATGTTTATTTATTTTTGAGAGAGAGAGAGAGAAAGAGAGAGACAGAGTGTGAGCAGGGGAGGGGCAGAGAGAGAGGGAGACACAGAATCCGAACCAGGCTCCAGGCTCTGAGCTGTCAGCGCAGAGCACTGATGCAGGATCAGGGACCGTAAGATCATGACCTGAGGCTAAGTCAGGCGCTTAACCAACTAAGCCACCCAGGCGCCCCTCATCCTTTTATAAAGGGACTCTATGCACACAGATGGTAGAATACTACACACTGTTCTATTCCCTGTAATTTTCTTTTAACAATACATCTGGGAGATGGTTCCACATCCATTCATAAAGAGCTACTGCTTTCTTTTTAGTGACTGCATCATATTCTCCTGTGTGGCCATTCCCACAAGTAACAGTACTTGGCTCCTTTCTGGCGGGTGTTTACTTTGCAATTGTTTGCTCTTACACACAATGATGACTATCTTTGTTGTGTCCAATGCAAAGCTATCCACTGGGTAAATCCCTGCAGGTGAAATTGCAGAGCCATGGGTATGGGCCTCTTGAATATCGACAGTTTTCCTAACTACCCCCCACTGAGGGGTACCTGTGCTCCTGCCCGCAGGGTTTGAGAGTACTGGTTTCCCCCACCCCATGTCCAGCACTGAGTGTTACCCAGCCATCTGGCAGGTGGGAAGCAGAATTGGTGTGGTTTGGCCGTGCGATTCTTTTTTGAAGAATGGTTGAGCACCTTTTTGTCTGTTTGAATTTATGCTTCTTTTTATGTACTTCTATTTAGCCAAATCACATCCTTTACCTTCTTCTTCTTTTTTTTTTTTTTTCTTTTTTGGATGGGGTGCTTGCTTGGTCTTTGATTTGTGAGCACTCTTTATCCATGTAGTTAACTCTTTGTCATAGAAGTGACAAATATTTTTACTAGTTTGACATGCCCGGGCTTATGGGTACTTTTGGTTTTGGTCATGCAAGAAATAGTAAATTTTATGAAGGCAGGCCTAGAAACTTTGATCTTTAAGGCAAGGCCATGTTTCCACCCATTAGTACTGCCTCCCACTCTTTCTTTTTCTTTTCTTTTGTCAGCGCAGAGCCCAACATGGGGCTCGATCCCACAAACCACAAGACCGTGACCTGAGCTGAGACCAAGAGTTGGATGCCCAGCCAACTGAGCCACCCAGGCACCCCAACTCTTGCTCAGAGCTTCCAAGAGGACGTGTAGAAGGTGCCTACTTCTCAACTGGAGGTTCTCTGCAGTACGCTCCTGTCCCCAGCCTGGACTTCCTTCCTCGTCACATGACCTGGAACCTCCTTAATGCTTTTTTGTGCAGAGTCTTGGGATCATTCTCCACCATTCAGGACTTGTGCCTGGACACATGTTCTCATGGGAGCTCCGGGGAAAGGGACAGCCCACGAGAGCCCCCAGGCACAGAAGGGTCTCTAATAACAGGCTTTTTATGGGGAGGGGGTGGGTCCTCAGCTGCCTGGGGCATCCCTCACTTTCAGCATCTCTGAAATTCCAATCTCGCTCCAGACCCTCAAGGTGGGCAGAGGCTGCAAGACTAGAAAGGAGAGCAAGTTCTAAAGAATAAAAAGCCCAGGAGGGGCGCCTGGGTGACTCAGTCGGTTAAGCGTCTGACTCTTGATTTCGGCTCAGGTCATATCTCACAATTCATGAGATCTAGCCCCGAGTTGGGCTCGATGTTGACAGCACAGAGCCTGCTGGGATTCTCTCTCATCCTCTCTCTCTCTGCCCCTCCCCATCTATGTGCACTCTTTCTCTCTCAAAAAAAAAAACCAAACAAACCCAAAATCCGCGAACTCCACTAAGCCCCTCAGCAACTGTCCAGCGTGGAGGGAAACTTGCCTTTGTCTTAGGACATACCCTCCATCTTTGGCCTTTGCTGAGAACATTCTCACCGTCTAGTGGGAGGTGGGTGCAGGTGGCTGGAGGGGTCTCATTTGAAGTTTTTCTTTAGGCCAGTGACCCTGAAATCTTTCAGCACATGGAACCACCTCTGCAGGGTTTATTAAAATACAGGTTGCTGGGCCCGACCCCCAGTCTCTGATTCAGTAGGTCTAGGGTGGGTCTGAGAATCTGCACTTCCAACCAGCTCCCAGCTGAGTCCAATGCGAATGCTCCTGGTCCACGGACCACACTTTGAGACCTGCTGGCCCTTCGTTCCCTGGGCTCCCCCATCTGGTATGAGTGAGGTGCAGAGAGGGCTGGAGACACATAGGCTTTGTTCCAATGGAAATCACAGCAGCAACTGCTCCATGCCAGGTCCCATGCTGAGGTGTGTGCATTTTCTTATCTTATCTTCACAACCAACACCACAGTAGGTTTTACTAGTATTACCTCTGCTTTATGATGAGAAACAAGGCTCAGAGAGGGTGCACAGGGCTTTAGAATCAAACAGATCTGGGGTCAGACCCCAGCTCTGCCACTGACCCACTGTGCAAGCTCGTGGGCAAGTGCTTACCCTCCCTGAACCTCTGACTCATCAGTAAATGGGGATCACAGATGTGATTCCCAAGGGCACTATGAGGCAATTATAAGAGCACCTGCACATAGTAGGTATGCAAAAAATGTTCATCCTCCTTCCTGTCATAAGCCCCATCATGATCTCAAGGTCCTTTTCTTATTACTTACTTACTTATTTATTTATAGAGCGTGCCCTCACGTGCACACAAGTGGGAGAGGAGCAGAGGGAGAGGGAAGGAGAGAATCCCAAACAGGCTACAGGCCCCGTGAGGAGCCCAATATGGTTCGATTCCATGACTGTGAGATCACAACCTGAACTGAAATTAAGAGTCAGACACTTAACCAACTGAGCCACCCAGGCGCCCCTCAAGGTCCTTTTCTGTCTCCTCTGTATGGCAGTGCTTTTCTCACTCCACTGCTCCAGAGAAACTCCTATTTATCCTTCAAAACCCACCTTAGAATCCCCCCTCTTTGTATCTGTCCCCGAAATGTTGTCCTCTCCCAGTTTTTGGAAAGAAACAAAATCTAGGATGATAGCATCTGGTTTGAAAAAGGAGTTCAAAGCATTACTTTCCTTCCTTTCTTCCTCCTTCACTTGTGTTTCCACAGCGTTTATATCAAGCACAATTTGGAGTACAAATGATGCTCTCCCAGGGACCAGGTGGCTAATGTCACCATTATCAGCATCAGCATCATCAACATTTAGATAGTATGCACCATGCCCCAGACACTGTTTTAAGAGGCTTAGGTTCTTGACTCATTCAAAACCTAAAATAATCTTTTGAGGCGAGTGCTACTTATTATCACACAATTAATTTGTGGCAGAGATGGGATGTAAAAGCTGGCTGTGAGTTTATGTTACTAAGTTTTGTGTTATGTGGTCATTATGAAGGAGGCCAGGTGGGGACTGTGGCACCTTGGAAGGTGCTCATCTCATCTAAGGGGGCAGCCAAATGTTGGGCCCAGAGTTGTCTGTTTCTCTGATTTCTCAAGAGGATCCAGAGATACAGATTTTTATGTGACATCTCCCACTTTTTAACATTTGAGAGTCATCTAAAATACAAGAAGGAGGGTGGGCCTCACAAAAGCTGCCCATGGGCCTCCTTTGCAACTTCTGTCTCTTGTATCTCCAAGGTGGGGACCTTGGCTCACTTAATTTCTGCACCTTAGCTCACCAGGTGTGCAGTTCACCTGTTGCAGATGCCATGAGGCTTCTGGACTCCTCTGAGCTGAGCTTGGCGCTCAGTAGCCAGGAATCTCATCCTCCAGCCCACTCAGCACTCAGGATTCTCCAGTCTGGATTTGGGGTGTGGACAAATGATGGACCCAATGGTGACTCTGGGTGTCACCTCCACCCAGGGGCCATCTCCGGGTCTCTCCCTGTCCCAGACAAGACTTCCTACTTAGGGCTGACAAGGCTCTGAGTATTTTGTTTCATCACCCCACGAATGCACTCCATAGTTTTGGGAGGTTGCCATTATCCTCACTCCCATGGTACAGATGAGAAAGCTATGGCTCACACAGGGGAAGGGACTTGTCCCAGCCAGGAAGCGGTGGACCTAGAATGGTAATGCAAGCACCACCCCATTCCAGCTTCTCCCCAGATGGCTGTTCACAGGCATTCCACCAAACTATGGATGGTCTTGGCACACATTCCAACACAAGCGCACTCTCATCCCACAGACCGGACCCGGAAGTAAAGTTTGTGTGACACAAATAGGACCTTGGATACTCCCATCTGCTAGCCATCTTTCCTAACTACCTGTCTCCTACTGGAAGGTGGGGGCGGCACTGGGGGCATCTGGAGAGAATCCCTGGACGCCGACCCTTTTGGGAACTCTGCCCACTGGTGCCTGGACAGGCAGAGCTTGTGGCCTGGCTCAATCCCAGGCTTTTGGGCCCAGCAGAGATCGCAGCGAGAGAGGGTGTCGTGTTCGTGTTCGCCTAAAGACAGGACAGAAGTGTGCATATGTGCACCTGTGCATGTGTGTGTGGTGCACACACGTGTGAACCTGTGCACGTGTATATGCGGCGACCTGCACAGTAGCATGTATGCAAATTGTACACGTTCTGTGCGCATGTGCATGTGCAGACGTCTTGTGCGCATGTGCAGACGTCTTGTGCGCATGTGCAAACGTCTTGTGCGCATGTACACGTGTGGACGCCTTGTGCGCATGTGTAAATACAAGCACGTGAGAAACGGAGAGGCGAGCACGTTGTACCACAAATTCAGAGCCTGTGACGTTAGTGTACGACAAACAACGAAAATCTTTCTTAACCCAGAGATGTCGATTTATGGAAAAAGCTGAAGTAGAAAACAGCCCCGGGAATTTTTATGACCAGGTGAGATTTATATGCGCAACATGGATAACTCTCAAAGAAATGATAACTGGCGGGCTGGGGATGGTGGAGAGGGGGGCCAAGTTGCAGAATATGGACGGATTATACCATTTCTGTTAAACATCTGCCCACAACGTCACTATGCGTTTTAAGTGTAGATGTAGAAGGAACATCCCATGTTGTGCAAGTGGTTTCTTTCAGGGAGCAGGGAGGGCAGGGATTGGAAGGTTACAGACTAAGAGGAATGGATGAAGGATCCCTGTGTTCCTTCTGGCATCACACAGTTCAGTTCAGGTAGGTCGGGTCACTGGCAGATGCCGGGTGGGGGCCACAGAGATGCCGAGACCTCAGGGGGACATTTCCACACGTCCCCCATGGACTGTGGGAGGGCTCTGCTGCTAGGGAGGAACGAGCCTTGGCTGTCCTGATCCAGGTCCCTGGTGGGCATGGGGTGAGGGACCTGTTGTACCTCTCTTGGGAAGAAACTCTGCTTCCTGCCTAAACTTGTCCGTGCCTCAGTTTCTCCGTTCACGCTGCGGTGGGAAGGGTCTGCTCCGTGCTGCCACACACCCTCAGTTCCCTGGTCCCTGGTCCTTGCTTCCCCGGGCACACCGAAGCCAAGCCTTCACGAAGCCAAGACAAGCTCCCAGGACAGACCCCCTCTGGGGAGAGGCAGCTAGGAGCTGGGAACAAGCCTCCTCCCCAGCAGGAGGCCACGCAGACAACACGGGGTCCCCCCCGGGCCCCCCAGGGGCGGCTGACAGGGGAGGCCAGGACCCACGCTCTGGGGTCAGACTTCTGGGCTCTGTGACTGTCACCGGGACGCAGGCAAGCTTCACCACCCTCTGCCCTCAGTTTCCCCGTCTGTGAAATGGTAACACCACGGAGCCCCACCGCCCCAGGATGCTGCGTGGCTGAAGTCCGGCTGTTCCGCTTCGCGACGCCCAGTGCGGAGCCAGCGCTCTCGGGTTTCGCGGGTGTTACCCTCTGGGGCGACAGCTCACCCCGCCCCTCCGCGCCCAGGACGCCACGGCCCTCTCCGCCGCCCCGACGCTCTTGGGGCTCGCTGGGTTCCCCCTCTTCCCACTCTGGGAGCTTTTGTCACCCCGCAGACCTCCCCCTGCGCCCCGACGCTGGGTCCCAGCGGCGCCGCCGCTAGCGCCCAGACGCCCCCGCGAGGGAAACTGAGGCGGGACCCACGGAGCGCGCGGGGGAAGGCGCCGCGGCAGGGCGGCCCCTGCGTTCTCCCGGGGTCGCTGTCATACCTGCTCCTCGCAGCGGCTCCGGGCGGCGACAGAGGCGGCGGCCGGGCGTCTGCGGCGCTGAGGCTGGGAGCGCGCGAGGCGACGGGGATGGGGAGGGAGCAGGCCGAGGGGGCGGGAAGCCCGGTAGCGCTCGCGGGCGGAGCTTGGCGGCGCAGACCGCGGGCCGACGCGCGCACGCTCCCGGCCCCGGCCGCTCTCCTCCCGGCTGACCAGCTTCGGCCCCGCACACCCACTCGTGCCCACGTGCCACGCCCACGTACCCCGAGCACCCCGCACCCCTCGCACGCACCCCGCATACTACCCCCCTCCACACACACACCCCACACGTTCGGACCCCCACCACACCCACACACGCCCCAATAGGTGCACATAGACCCCCTTACTCGCGTCTTTCTCAGACGAGTCACTGTCCCCGCCAGTCCCCCCTGCACATCATAGGCCACGTACTCCCTAACCACTCCGTCCTACCTCGCGGTGTACCAAACACAACACATGTGTGCACCCCTGTTACTTCCACACCACGCCCCACCCCTGGCAGATTACCCTCTGGGCAAGGTGGGGATTTTAGGCAATTTTGCAAGGAACAGGCTCCTTCTTGAAGCTAATGCCCCCCACCCCCAATGTCCATGAACCTCAGCTGACCTATGAGATGGAATTAGCTCACCTCTGATTTCCCAGTGACCTCCTTCTCTCTGCGTCAGCCACCCCCTCCAAGGTCACTCCTAGATCCCAGTCTTTCCCTGAAGGCCCACCTCTGCATTAGAAATTCAGACACCCTACCTACTGGTTTGGGCCTCTGGGTTTCCTCCCAGTGACCCCCCCCACCCCCCCCAACCCGCCCCGTGCACTTCAGCTTTTGCTCACTGTCAGGCTCTCGCCTTTCCTGCAATCTTCACTTCTTTCCCTCTCTTCTCTTCATCAGGTCATGTTTCCAAAGATGATCACTTTAGCCACTTTCTTGCCAATATGCTTAACACGTTGTTTCTCATTGCACATGCATAGTGAACCCCAAAAGTCAGCCTTCTCCATCCACCATTGAGAGACCGGATTCCTTTTCTCTTGTCCTGTAACAAATGACTACAAATGAATTTGCTTAATACACACAAAATGATTGTCTTACAGTTCTGGAGGTCAGAGATCCAACACCCCTAAAATCAAGAAGAGGGAGGACTGTATTTCTAGAGGCTCTAGGGGACAACCTATTTCCTTGCCTTTTCTAGCTTGTAAATACTGCCTGCTTTCTTTGGCTTGTGGCCCCTTCCTTTACCTTAAGAGCCAGCAATAGGGGGCCAAGTTTTTCTCCCGTACCATCTGTCCAGTTCTCTCCCTTCGGCATCCTTCTTCCACTCATCGAGACCCTCATGATTGCATTGGGCCTCCCCAGATGATCCTGGATAATCTCTCCATTTCTAGGCCAGCTGATAGCCAAACTTAATTCTATCTGCAATCTTAATTCCCCTGTGCCATGTAATTCTAACAGATTTGCAGGTTCTGGGAATGAGGACATAGGCATCTTTGGAAGGCCTTTGTTGTGTCTACTGGAGAGGATGAGCCCTGCTGGAGAAAATTAGTCAACCAAGTTTTTTTGTGTTTTTTTTTTTAAGAGAGCAAGAGTGAGCGTGTGTGCACACACGCACGTGCATGCCATGGAAGAGGGCAGAGGGAGAGGGAGAGGGAGAATCTTAAGCAGGCTCCACACCCAGTGTGGAGCCAATTGTGGGGCTCTATCTCACAATGTTGAGATCATGACCCAAACTGAAATCAAGAGTTAGACCCTTAACTGACTGAGCCACCCAGGTGCCCCAAGATTTTTGACAAGATAAATCTGTGAACTTCTAAAGTAGAAATTTTAGTTTATTATTATCGCTTTTGTAGTAAAGAAGTAATACAAATATGGCATGTTTATTCAATGGAATACTCTACAACACTTAACAAGAACATATTTTATGTATATGAATGTCTATAGACTTCAAAATCGTGACTGAGGGGCACCTGGGTGGCTCAGCCAATTGAGCGTACGACTTCAGCTCAGGGCATGATCTCACAGTCTGTGAGTTCGAGCCCCGCGTTGGGCTCTGTGCTGACAGCTCAGAGACTGGAGCCTGCTTCAGATTCGGTGTCTCCCTCTCTCTCTGCCCCTCCCCTGCTCGTGCTCTGTCTCTCTCTGTCTCAAAAATAAATAAAAACATTTAAAAATTTTTTTCAAAATCGTGAGTGAAAAACAAAAAAATTGGGGGCACCTGGGTGGCTCAGTCAGTTAAGCGTCTGACTTCGTCTCACGTCATGATCTCACAGTTTGTGAGTTTGGGCCTGCTTTGGGCCCTGTGCTGACAGCCCAGAGCCTGGAGCTTGCTTCGGATTCTGTATCTCCCTCTCTCTCTGCTCCTCCCCTGCTCACACTCTGTCTCTCTCTCAAAAATAAATAAAAGAATTTAAAAAAATTTTTTAAAAAGCAAGAAAGTTGGAATAAGAGAGCAAAAGCAAATACTTTTATAGTGGTAAAATTCTGTGACAGATGCTGTTCCAGTCACTTATATTAAAACTCACAACAACCTCATGGAATAGGTACCAATGTTATCCCTATTTTACAGATGAAGAAACTGGCACAGAGAGGTAATTGCTCAAGGTCGCAGAAGCATCAGAGTAGGAACTTGAACCCAGATAGTCTTAATCCATGGCCTGGCCACGTAACTGCAGCAAACTAATTTGTACAATATGAATTATTTCAAGTAAATTTTTAAAATATCATAAGGAATTTATAACTATATACTGGAAGGAAACCACCAGAATTCATGATATTCGGAGTTCAGCAACAGGATGGGGACCAAAGGAATTCTAACTTTAGCTGGAAAGTCTAATTAATTAATTAATTAATTTTTAAAAAATACTGAAAGCAGGGGCGCCTGGGTGGCTCAGTCGGTTAAGCGGCCGACTTCGGCTCAGGTCATGATCTCGCGGTCCGTGAGTTCAAGCCCCGCGTCGGGCTCTGTGCTGACAGCTCAGAGCCTGGAGCCTGTTTCGGATTCTTTGTCTCCCTCTCTCTGACCCTCCCCCGTTCATGCTTTGTCTCTCTGTATCTCAAAAATAAATAAATAAAACGTTAAAAAAATTAAAAAAAAAATACTGAAAGCAAACAGTACAAAATGTTAACTTTTAGTTATGGGTGGTGAGACCCTGGGTGATTGTTTCATTATTTTTTGTACTTTTCTGTATTAAAAAAAAATGATCGCTTTAAAAAAATATTGTGGTCTCTGAACCTGGTGCTGTCTCCACATTTTTTTTTTTAAGATTTTAGTTCTAATCTCTATACTCAACTTGGGGCTCGAACTCACAACCCTGAGATCAAGAGTCACATACTCCACCATCTGAGCCAGCCAGGCACCCCTCCACATTTTTTACATATTTTCTTATTTTCTTATTGTGCTGATTGTTTCCACTTCGTTTCATGCATATTTTTCTGTAAATTATCCTAATATAGGAATTCTCAAAGTTTTCGGTCTCAGGAGTCCTTTGCACTTTTAAATATTATTGAAGACCCCAGAGAGTTTTTGCTCATGATACTTAACCACATTAAAAATTAAAACAGATATTTAAAAAATATTTTTGATTCATTAAAATATAAAAATAATAAACCCACTACATGTTAACATAAATAAAATGCCTTTATGAAAAATATTTTCCAAAAAAAAATATTAGTGGGAAGAATGGCATTGGTTAGCAGTTTTGCAAATCTCTTTAATATCTGGCTAAATAAAGGACAGCATGATTCTGACATCTGCTTCTGTACTCCGACTATTGTGTTAATGTTTTTTTGTTGAAATAAATGAAGGAAATACAGTTTCATATAATGTTACCCACATTGCTTTTGTCAACAATTGGCTATGTCCGTGCAGATGTCAACATGGAGAAAAAGGCAAATAACACCTTAGTATTATTATGAAAATAATTTTTTTTTTCAACTTTTTTTTTTTTTTTTTTGGGACAGAGAGAGACAGAGCATGAACGGGGGAGGGGCAGAGAGAGAGGGAGACACAGAATCGGAAACAGGCTCCAGGCTCTGAGCCATCAGCCCAGAGCCCGACGCGGGGCTCGAACTCCTGGACCGCGAGATCGTGACCTGGCTGAAGTCGGACGCTTAACCGACTGCGCCACCCAGGCGCCCCTGAAAATAATTTTTTAAACATTTTTTAAATGTTTATTTTTGAGAGAGAGACAGAGCATGAGTGGGGAGGGGCAGAGAGGGAGGGAGGCACCAAATCCAAAGCAGGCTCCAGGCTCTGAGCTGTCAGCACAGAGCCCATGAACTGCAAGATCATGACCCGAGCTGAGGTTGGACACTTAACTGACTGAGCCACCCAGGTGCCCCTATTATGAAAATAATTTTGACCCCCTGTTCCTCTTGACAGGGTTTTGGGAGCCCCACCCCAATGCTGTAAGTCTGTGAACCACACTTTGAAAATGACTGCCCTACTTTATTCAGCTGTAACCATACCAAATTAATATTTGACTATCATTAACCTGCAAAATGGCAATTTCATATGGTTCAACCTGATACGTATTATTTCAGAGGATTTTCCTTTTGGTTCACACGCTGTATTTTCCTGGCCAGGCTCTGGTGTTGGGTATTATTGGGGTGTGTCTCCTCCAGGACTGTATTGCCGTGAGCAGCTTTGTACAGATGGCATGTGGTTCTTTTTTTTTTTTTTTTAATTTTTTAAAATGTTTGTTTTTTTTTGAGAGACAGAGCACAAGTAGGGGATGGGCAGAGAGAGAGGAAGACACAGAATCCAAAGCAGGCTCCAGGCTCTGAGCTGTCAGCACAGAGCACAAAGCAGGGCTGGAACTCGTGAATCATGAGATCACCACCTGAGCCGATGTTGGACGTTCAACCCACTGAGCCAAGCAGCCGCCTTTCTTCCTTCCTTCCTTCCTTCCTTCCTTCCTTCCTTCCTTCCTTTTCTTTCTTTCTTTCTTTCTTTCTTTCTTTCTTTCTTTCTTTCTTTCTTTCTTTCTTTCTTTCTCCTTCATTCCTCCCTCCCTTCCTTTCTTCCTTCTTTCCCTTCTTCCCTTTCTTTCTTTCTAATGTTTATTTATTTTTGAGAGAGAGAGAGAATGTGTGTTAGTGGGGGTGGGGCAAAGAGAGGGGGAGGCAGAGGATCCAAAGCAGGCTCTGCGCTGACCGCAGAGAGCCCAACAGGGGACTCAAACTCGTGAACAGCAAGATTATGACCTGAGGCAAAATCAGACGCTCAACCAGCTGAGCCACCCAGGTGCCCCTACGTGTCTTTGAGTCATGATTTCCAGTGTGGGGGCGGCTGGCATTGGGGGGTGTCTAGGAACTATGGACAGGTTGCTGTTAGGCTAACAAATGTTAAGGTATGCATTTCAAGCAACTGTGAACAAAGAGTTTTGTTCTCTCAGAGTTGGCTTGGGTTTCTGAAGACTGAACTTGCTTCTTTTTCGACTGAGACCTGGTCTGAGGGATATCAGAGAATGTCCACAAGGACTTTTGCCAGGTGTTTAGAACTATGCATCATTTGGCCAGATTTAAAACCAAAACCAAACTTTTTCTAGTGGAAGAACTGTGGGCTGAATTATGGCACAGTTGGGTGATTTCATGTCTGGATGGATTCATGACTGGTTTGGGAGGCCTCTAAATATCAACCCCCCCACTGAAAAAAATGATATTGAATATTTATATATACTAGTGTGGAAGAATGGTTTTCCTCTTTCCTTTAATCAGGTTAATGCACTTCAAGGAGATGCTAAGATAGTAAAAGGGATCCAAGATCAGCCAAGCCTTCCCTGGTGATCAATGGAGTGTTAGATGCTGTGCTTTATAACCACTATTGAAACAATACTTTGGATTAAAAAATAAGGTAATTTTTTTTTTCTTCTCAGGAGGAGTGAGGCACTGAGCATCCATTCATTTATTCTACTTCAGGTAAGTGTATCTGATTTAGCTCACTTCCTCATCCCTAGTCCACCCCTTCCTCATCCCTAGTCCATTTCATTTATTACCACTCCATTTAGGATTGGTATAGTCCCAGCTTAGTCATCAGCACATTACATTTCTCTTGGGATGTTGACTGGTTCAAGGGAGGGAATGTGACCCAACTCAGGTTAACCATAGTCAATGAAACTCTATACAAAGACTTTTTCCTTTGGAGTACCACAGGCTTCAAGTTGTTCAGATGTGGGACTGCAGCTGTGAAGAGGCTATATAAGAATGGAGCCCATCTGGAAAGATGACAGAGAGAAACTAGGTCATAGTTTCATCATGTGACCCATGTCAAGCATCACCTCAGGCTACCCTTGGACATTGCAGGTGCCTGAAGCTATAAATCCCCCCCCCCCTTTTTCCTTCTCAAGCCATCTTGCATTGGGGTTTCTGTTGCTTGCAACCACAAGACTACTAACTGATTCTGGTGAAAATGTTATCCAAACTACAAAAGAAGTTTGGAGGGACAGGTAACATATCTTTTTACAGGATCTTGACGGTCTGGAATGTCTGGCCCTAATCTAAGAAGATAAACTAAGACAAACACAGATGTGAAGTCCTGCAGTTAGGCTCAAACAGATCAGGGCTGTGTTTAAGTACAGAATGGGCAGCCAGGGCTTGGGACCTGTATGACGCCCTGAGATAGAGCTTCTTAGAGATGCAGTGCCACCTGCAGGTCTGGAGGCCCTGGGCGCTGGAGCTCTGGTTTGGTTGGCAGAATCTTTATCCGATTCTATTGATCAAAGGTGGGTCCCTGGATCTCCAGTCTCATTCCCATAGGCCATAGCACACTTCAGTGCTCCTCTGCCTCTGACCACAACAAACAGCTGACACCAAGCTGCCCTTTTTGTTACTCTCCTTTCTCTCCCCAGAATTCCCCAGGCCCATGTCCCCACCCCACCCCAATTGTTACACTACCCCGATTATTGAACTGTGGCGCTATTTGCCAGGCACACGTGTGCTAAGTCTCCTTCTTCCTCCAGAACCAGCCTATGAGGTAGGTTCTATTTTTGTTCTCATTTTATGGATAAAGAAACAGACTTGCAGATGTTGAGGAATTTGTCCAAACTGCAGAAAAAAACAGGTCTCTCTGAAACCAAAGTCCGTGTTTTCATACATTTTGCTAAACTGTGGAGTTGTAAACTGGTAGTCCTATAGAGGGGTGTGTGGGGAATGGGGGAGATCCAGTTTTCAAACATATTTCATCACACCACATGGCATTAAAACAATTTTGAGCTAACGTTTAAAAGTCAGGGAATAGCACATAAAAATCAACTTCCTGATTCTCTGGAAAATGAGCAGTCAGGAGGTCTGGTGACACAGGCCTTCCATTCCTGCTTGGCCCGGGACATTTGGAGCTGCAGGGCAGCTGAATGAGCCCCGGTTCCCCATGACCCCCACTCCCGTGGTGCCCAGTGTTGGTGCAGCCGGCCTGCCCACTTGTCTCCGTCCTGTGGGCATTTGAGCGCGGCTTCCCGGCTGGGCCTCTCCCCTCCAACCGGCCTCAAAAGCTTCTGGCCCCTGCCAAGCCTGGCAGTTTTCACTTTCTTCCCAGAAATCTAACCACAGAGCCCAGATCCCACGGGGCACAGCCAGGCTGGCGCTCAGGGCTCACCTGGTCACTCGTAGCACATACCTTTCCATTTTTCTCTGTGTACTGGCCCAGAGAAAAAATTTAATCAGCTCCCAAGAGGCCTTGACCTAAAGGAAGAAGATCTGGGAATAGATTCACAACTTTGCTATTGAGGTTTTCAGTTGCATCCGGGAATCCTGAGAAAGGTCAGGTTGTGGCTTGGAGACTTGAAAACACTCGAACACTCTTAACATTCTAGGGAGGGAAGACAGACAATAAGCAAATCAGAGAATGTATTTTCTAGATGGTAATAACTGCTATGGAGAAGAAACATTCAGGCCAGAGGAGATTGGACAGAGGTTGGATTTTAGGGAGGATTGTCAGTGTATAGGAGGTGAGGAAGCTAACCCTGCAGATACCTGGAAGAACGTACCAGGCAGAAGGAACAGCAAGTGCAAAGCCCCTGAGGCAGAGAGCTTGCCTGGTGTGTTTGAGGAACAGTAAGGAGGCCAGTGTGTCTGGAGCAGAAGTGAACTAGGAGAAGAGGGGGCTTTAGGAAGCTGGGGAGGAGGGGATAAAACATGTAGGAGGGCCAGTGTAGGGACTGTAATCTTGAGTCATTGAGATGGAGGGCCTTTGGAGGGCTTGGGATGATGCAACTTGACTGAAAAATTTTTAACATTTTTTTTATTGTGATAAGATATACATAACATAAAATATGCCATTTTAAGCATTTTTTAAAAATTTATTTATTTTTGGGACAGAGAGAGACAGAGCATGAACAGGGGAGGGTCAGAGAGAGGGAGACACAGAATCTGAAGCAGGCTCCAGGCTCTGAGCTGTCAGCACAGAGCCCGACCCGGGGCTCGAACTCACCGACCGCGAGATCATGACCTGAGCCGCAGTCGGACGCTGAACCGACTGAGCCACCCAGGTGCTGCAGAACTTTCTTCCTTTTTAAGACTGAATGATATTCTATTGCATGTATATATTTTCCATTTACCTGTTGATAGACGTTTTGGGGGCTATTGTGAATAGTGCTATAATGAGCTTGGGTATACAGATATCTGCTTCAGTCCCTGCTTTCAGTTATTTTGGGTATGTCTGGCTAGAAGTTGAAAAGACTCTCTCTGTAAGAATTCTTGAGAATGGACCACAGGGAGGCTAGAGATGAAGCAAGAACAGGGTGGGTGACATGGAGGTAGTGAGAAGTAGTGAGGTTCTGGGTTTATTTTTCAGGGGTAGCTGACATAATTTGCTGGGGGATTGGAGGTGGGACGTGGGAAAATTTAGCACCAAATCTTCCCAAACAATTGGGTATTTAATGAGTCGTGGTCACTTTTTTTTGTTTTGTTTTCAGTTATGTGCCCTTTTACTTTTTTTTATATTTTATTTTTTAATGATTATTGTTTTTGTATTGAAGTACAGTTGACACACAATGTTACCTTAGTTCCAGGTGTACAATGTAGCAATTTGACCACCCTGTACTTATGCTGTGCTCACCACAGTGTAACTCCGGTTTGTCATCATACAGTGCTATTCCAGTGTCATTGATTATATTTTCTTTGCTGTGCCTTTTATCCCCAGTGATACTCACTTTTGAAGATTTTGAAGCAAGTTGCAGAACAATGCCTACAATAGGACAATTTATAGAAACCATATAAAACAATAGAGTTCATTTTAATGAGTACATACATGTTTATGTAAATGCAGGGAGAAAGTTGTACAAGGGTACACACCAGATTATTAATTATGGTTACCTCTAGAATGAAAGGGCATTGGGGCACCTGGGTGGCTCAGTCGGTTAAGCGGCCGACTTCGGCTCAGGTCATGATCTCACAGTCCGTGAGTTCAAGCCCTGCGTCAGGCTCTGTGCTGACAGCTTGGAGCCTAGAGCCTGCTTCAGATTCTGTGTCTCCCTCTTTCTCTGACCCTCCCTCGTTCATGCTCTGTCTCTCTCTGTCTCAAAAATAAATAAACATTAAAAAAAAATTAAAAAAAAATAGGGCTAGACAGTTTAAAAAAAAAGAAAGAAAGGGCATTAGCAGAGGTGGGATAGTCAAGGGTAATTTTACCTTTAGCTGTATTACTTTTTCTTTTTAATATATGAAATTTATTGTCAAATTGGTTTCCATACAACACCCAGTGTTCATCCCAAAAGATGCCCTCTTCAATGCCCATCATGTACCCTCCCCTCCCTCCCACCCCCCATCAACCCTCAGTTTGTTCTCAGTTTTTAAGAGTCTCTTACTGTTTTACTTAAAAAAAAAAAAAGTATCTCGTATATCACTCATGTAATTAAAAACTTGAAAAACCCTAAAAAACAAATAAAATACAAACTTGAAAAACCCTAATAAACAGTGTTTACACTTAAAAAAAAAAAATAGGAGGAGCCCGGTTTGCTTTAGGACCAAGTCCTCTCAGACAACTGAGTGTTTTAATGAGTCAAATTCACTTTTGAAGCTATTTAATTGCTACTGAAGTGGCCTGAAATCACTGGTTCAGCTGGGAAAGGAAACAGGAGGTGTTCGTTTGGCTCAGTCTACTGAGAGACAAAACCTTGCTAGCTAGTGTGGGGCCACAGCCAGCGACAGGCGGGGCAGCCTTAAAGAAATTAGCCATTATGTGGCCTTCAAAACTAGAGTTTAATAGGGGCGCCTGGGTCACTCTGTGGGTTCAGCAGTTGACTCTTGATTTCCGCTCAGGTCAGGAGCCAGGAGTCGGGCTCTGCACTGGCAGTGCGGAGCCTGCTTGGGATTCTCTCCCTCCCTCCCTCCCTCTCTCTCTCAAATTAAATAAACTTTAGAAAATTAGTTTAACCACGTATGTTACAATAATCATTTCAACAACAATAAAATAATAACAGGAACCGTTTACCCTTACGTAGTCCTGTTACTGGACTCAGGTTTGGGGGCCCCCACAATGATATGTAGTGAGGCTGTACCCCCAAACCAAAGGCACAGGCAAGGCTTTACTGGAGCTACAGCTGGAGCGCGAAGAAGACACAGCACCAACACAACTCTTAGGCTGGCGTTCCGGAGCGGGGCAGAGGCCCTGCTCCTGTACACGGTTTTGCTCAGGATTCCACTCCCAGCCAATATGCTAACGAGGTCTCTTATTGTCTCATTGTTAAGTGTAAGTCATTATTTAATAGTGAGGTAGCAAATAACGAGACTGGGAATGCTTACAGCATGCTCCCCTGCTCTATAGTTTCCACGTAGCAGCCAGAATAATCCTTTTATGCTTTAATAATCCAGGTCATAGTGGGTACCCGGCTGGCTCAGTTGGTAGAACTCTGTTGTGTAACTCTTGATCTCAGGGTTGTGAGTTCAAGCCCCACATTGGGCGTGGAGCCTACTTAAAAAAAAAAAAAAAAAGATTTAAATAATCCGGGTCTTAGTAAGCAAACAGAAAAATGCTGGGTGTGGCAGGACGACGGTAGGGTGGCCCCCAAAGGTTGCCTCTTAGTGGTGACGCCCTGTGTACTCCCCTCCCCAACTGTGTGAGTGAGCTCAAAAGCAAATCTCTCCCCAGTCAAGCCTTTCCATGAGACCACAGCCCCAGCCAATACCTTGATGACAGGCTGGTGAGAGACTGCAGGAGAGGACCCAGCTAACCAGACTGGAATTCTTCACCCACAGAGACTGTAAGATAATAAATGGGAATTGTTTTAAGCCACTACATGGGTAATTTGTTATGTGGCAATGGAGAAGGAACAGGCTAGGGTATTAATTCATTATTTTGAAAATTTATAAAGGGAAAGAGCCAGGCGTATATTATGCTTGTCCTATGCAGGGTAGCCAAATAGGTGGTGTGGGGAACTTTGCATATCTTATATACATGAAAGAAAGAAGAAAATAAAACAAAATGCCAACACTTTGAAGCTTCTGAAGAATTAACAGATCTAAGCAAAAATCATTTGTGGCTGTTTAGATGATGACATGAGAGGCAATCAAACATTATGCATCTTTTTAAAAATGTTTTTTAATTTATTTTTGAGGGAGAGAGAGGGACAAGTGAGGGAGGGCAGAGAGAGAGAGAGAGAGGGAGGCAGAGGATCTGAAGTGGGCTTTGCACTGATAGCACACAGCCCAATGTGGGGCTCAAACTCATAAACTGCAAGATCATAACCTGAGCCGAAGTCAGGTGCTTAACTGACTGAGCCACCCAGGCGCCCCTCAACGTTATGCATCTTCTAACGAAAGTACCCAACGTTATCTATGAAGTAGTCTTGCCCCTCCCTCCCAAAAGTAAACTTGAATCTGATCAGGTCTCTAGATATAACTACCAATTTATACGAAATCCAGAGGGACATGTTAAATAATACCATGGGGGTGTAAGCAGCAAAATTCAGATGGTAGGAAACTCTGTGGGACAAATGAGCCAGTTTTTTCAATTGAAAAATAAAAAAGAAAAACAGATATGAAGGAGAATCCTGGACCCTCAAAAACTTAAAAGTAGAACTACCAGATGATCCAAAAATTTCACGACAGGGTATAAATCCAAAGGAAACAAAATCACTATATCGAAGGGATATCTGCACCTCCATGTGCATTGCAGCATTATTTACAATAACCAGGACATGGAAACAACCTAAGTGTCCATTGACAGATGAATGGATAAACAAGTTATGGTGTATATATGCAAGGGAATACTATTCAACCATAAAAAGAAGGAAATCCTGCCATTTGCAACAACATGGATGGACCTTGAGAGCGTCAGGCTAAGTAAATAAGTCGGACAGAGAAAGACAAAATCTGTGTGATTTCACTTATATGTGGAACCTAAAAACAAACAAAAAAACAAACTCCTAGATAAAGAGATCCAATTTGTGGTTGCCAGAGGCAGGGGGTGGAGGGTAGGGGAAATAGGAGAAGGTGGTCAAGAGGTACAAACTTCCAGTTGTACGATAAACACGTGCTGGGGGTGTTAATGGACAACGTGATGATTATAGTTACCACTGCCGTAGGTATATCTGAAAGTTGCTACAGAGTAAATTAAAAAAACTCTTGTCATAAGAAAAAAAATCTTCCTTCCTCTCCTCCTTCCTTCCTTCCTTCTTCTTCCTTCCTTTTTTGTATCTACATGAACTAATGGATGTTAACTAAATTTACTGTAGTAATTATTTCACAATTTATGTAAATCAAGTCATTATGCTGTACACCTTAAACTTACACAGTGCTGTCAGTTGTATCTCAATAAAACTGAAAGAAAAAAAGGAGAATCCTAGGGACTGAAATATATTTAAGAGCTATTTTAACAATTGTGATTCATTATTCTTATTCGGATGCTGATTCATATCAACTCTGAAAATTATTGATAAGACAGTTGGGACAACTGAACACTAAATAGTTTACAATATTCAGGAATTATTGTTAATTTTTTAGGTGTGATGACAGTCTGTTGTGAGTTTTCTTAAAGGAGCCTTATATTTTAAAGATGCATATAAATATATTTACAGGTGAAATGATAAGATGTCTGGGAAATTTACCTCAAAATAATCTGTTTGGGTGGTGAGGAAGGTATGGATGAAATAAGATTCAGCATAAATCAGTGATGAGACTGTGTGATGGGTATATGAGTGTTCATATCTCTCTCCTTTTGTATGTTAGAAATCCAACAACAACAACAACAACAATAATAATAAAACTGAGTCAAATCATGTCCCTCCTTCAGTGTTTCTCATCTCAGAGTAAAAGCTGGAATGGCCTGGAAGTTTCCCCATTATCTGTGACCCTTCTTCGCCTTCACCACTTCTCTGAGCTCATCTCCTACCATTCTCCCTCTTGTCATTCCACATGACCCTCATTGGCCTCCTTGTTGCTTCCGGAATAACTTGAAGCATGCTCCTACCTCAGGACCTTTGCACTTACCATTCCCTCTGTTTTAAACCTTTGCTCCTCTACCAAGTATCCCAGTGTTTGTTTTTCTCACATTTTTTAGAGCTCTGCTCAAATGTCAATCCCTCAGGAAAGTCTTCCTAGATTATCCCCCATAAAATAGCAGTATCTACCCAACATAGATGTTCTTCTTGTCCTTTTTTTCTTGCCCTTGTTTTTCTGCATAGCACTTGTCACCACTTGACCTACATTATACTGTACCTGCTTGACTGTCTTTCTTCACCTGGATGCAATTCCAGGAGGGCAGGAAAGGACTTTAAATTTTTTTCAATCACTATAGCCCCAGTGCCTAAATCAGTGCCTGGTACATAGTAGGCGCTCAATAAATATTTGTGAGATAAATGAATGCTCGTTGAGCCTGCTCTTGTCTTTTGTTCTTTACTGTGAATAATTTCTTTTCTTTTCTTTTTTTTTAAAGTAGGCTCCATGCCTAACGTGGGACTTGAACTCACAACCCTGAGATCAAGTGTCATGCTCTACCGACTGAGCCAGCCAACTGCCCCTATTATGGATAATTTCAAGCATGCAGAAAAGTAGAGAGAATCATATAATGAGTATCCATATATATATTACTTAGATAAAACAACTGTGAACGTTTTGCCATATTGGGTTTGGCCAAAGTATTTTAAAGTATGTATAATCAACGTGACATTTCATCCCTAAATCTTTCAATATGCACACTTTAACAAAAATGAGACACTTCTTTACTTAGCCATGTTAACCATTGTAACACCTAACAAAATGAACCTCAAATCATCAAATTCCGCCATATCTACACTTACCCCAAATGTCTTTTACACTTTATTCAAACCAGGACCCAATCAAGGTCCACAAACTGTGTTCAGTCATATCTTTTACGTCTCTTTAAGCCTAGAATTGCTTCATCTCCCTCTCCTCCCTTTTTTCCAGGTCATTGACTCATTGAAGAAATGAAGTCTATTGTCTTACTGGTAGAATGCCCTTCCTTCTTGGCTTGGTCTGACTGCTTTCTCGTGATGTATTTAACTTGACCCTCTAGCTCCTGTATTTCCGGTACACTAGAAACTAGATCTAAAGACTTGATCAGATTTTAGCAAGACATTTTTGGCAAGAATTCTTCCTAGATGGGGCTGTCAGTGTCCTGTTGCATCACACCAGAAGGTTCAGAGTGACTGGCTGTCACATGAGTGAAGCTAAGATTGATGAGTGGGTTCAGATGGTGAAAACCTGATCCGTGCATTGTCAAGTCATTTCTTCACTTATAACCAGTAAGACCTCTGTGGGCCAATGATTGGCATCATGTGACTATTCAGTCTTCCTCGAACCTTTCACCTCAGGGTGTCAGCATCCGATAATGATCATTGCCTGAGTCAGTTCTTTCATCAGGGGTTGCAAAATTGTAATGCTATTATTCCTTCACCATTTACGAGGGGGCATTGTTGTGTAAAGAAGAGCTTCTAGGGGCACCTGGGTGGCTCAGTTGGTTAAGCATCCAACTTTGGCTCAGGTCATGATCTCGCGGTTTGTGAGTTTGAGTCCCGCATCGGGCTCTGTGCTGACAGCTTGGAGCCTGCAGCCTGGTTCGGATTCTGTGTCTCCGTCCCTCCCCCACTTGTGCTCTGTCTCTTTCTGTCTATCAAAAATAAATAAAATGTAAAAAAAAAAATTTTTTTTAAAAGAAGAGCTTCTTCCTCCCATTGACTAGGGCAGAATAAATTCTTTCCTTTTAGTTACTATGTTTGAGAGTAAGGATTTGATTCAGTAGATGCCTCCAGTGTTGACAGATTTTTCCTGTTTTCTCTCTCTCTGAGTATCATTATGAACTCAGTGAACTTTTTTTTTTTTTTTTTTAAGTAGGCCTCACGCCCAGCAGGGAGCCCAACGCAGGGCTTGAACTTAGGATCCTGAGATCAAGATCTCAGATCAAGAGTCGGACGCTCAACCAACTGAGCCACCCAGGCACCATGATCATGAACTCAGTGATCTTTAAAAATACAGTTAAGATGTTTCATTCCATTGCATTCATTATTTTTTAAAAATAACCTTTGGGGGGCCCCTGGGTGGCTCAGTCAGCTTAAGCGTCCCACTACAGCTCAGGTCCTGATCTCAGAGTTCAGCCCCACATCCAGCTTTCTGCTGTCAGTCCAGAGCCTGCTTTGGATCCTCTGTCTCCCTTTCCCGCTCGGTCTCTCTCTCAAAAATAAATGAATTTAAAAAAAAAAAAAAACGACCTTAGAATTCTGGAATAATTTTATATTTGTGGAAAAGTTGCAAAGATAATACAGAGAGTTCCTACGTGCTTTTGGGGCTCCTTTAAAAAAAACTGAGAAATCAATATTTCTAATATATATATATATTTTTTTAAAGGTTTTATTTTTAAGTACTCTCTACGCCCAGCATGGGGCTGGAACTCACAACCTCGAGATCAAGACTCCAATGTTCTACCAACTGAGCCAGCCAGGTGCCCCAATACGTCACTATTATCTGAACACCAAAGTTTGATTTAGACTTTAGTTTTCCCACTAATGTCCTTTATCTGTTGCAGGATCCACTCTAGGATCATTCATTCATTCATTCATTCATTCTCTTTGATGCTTACAAATTACCCAATTCAGTCAAGTGGGAGCCCTGTCGGACTGGCTCCAGAGCCTGTCTACTTGACTGTGACCCTAAGTAGTCTTTGATAAGCTCCTATGCTCTCTGGCCCAACACAATGTCCCAGGCTCACCTGGATTTGATTTCATTGCCGACAGTTAACAAGAGGTGGATTTAACTGGAGAGTTTAGGATTTTCAGTTTTTCCCTGAAAAGTCAGCTGACCTGGCAACACCGAATGTGCATTCCTGCTTGGCAGAAATTGGCTGCAGCTCAGGAGGGCTGCCCCATTTAGACAGGGTGTGTGCACAGCCCTCCGGTTTGACACACGCCTCACCATTCCCTATGACCAGTCTGTGCCGTGCCTCCGTGTAAGCTGCCTGGATTCTGTAGGCATTTGAGGTCGCTCTCTCCCTGCTTTCCTCCCTCCTGTCTTTCCTTCCTATTTGTGCAGTGCCTCTTAAGCACGACCACTCTGTGAGGTGCTGGGGTTCTAAAGGCAAACAAGACAATATGTGGGGTATCTTGCTTGTTTGATCTCAGATCTGTTCCCTGACGTTTTGCAAATGCTGTTTCCCAGGCACCGCTCCCAGCTGGCTCTCAGCTAGCTAAGTTGAGCCAAAAAAGAGCGACGGGGGTGGGGGGGGGGAGAGTTGTTAGATTGGATGGTGGGGACAACGGGAGGAGCTAGGATGCTCCCCTCTTCCCAGCTCCAGGGAGGAATTTTCGGCAGAGGCTGAGTCTCCTCCGTGGCTTAGCTCCTCACCTGGCAACCCCTGCTGTGCTTCTGGCTCCTTGGTGGCCCCTGAGAGGGACGCTGCCTCTTCCCCGTGACAGCAGCTTCCCACTGTTGCTAAAGCCCACGGTTGCCCCACCATCACCGACTCGGCTGCTCAGCTGTGGGCTCATCTGTGTAATCAGTCCCTTGTGTGAATTTCCCTCTGTTCGAAAGCCCTAGAATGGTTTCTGTCTTTCGGATACAAAAGATCTGGCTCCTAATCTCCTGGAGCACATACTGGTTCCTTCACCTGCACTTACTGGCTTCGTGACTCTTGGCAAATTATTATTTTTTTTTTTAATTTTTTTTTCAACGTTTTTATTTATTTTTGGGACAGAGAGAGACAGAGCATGAACGGGGGAGGGGCAGAGAGAGAGGGAGACACAGAATCCGAAACAGGCTCCAGGCTCCGAGCCATCAGCCCAGAGCCTGACGCGGGGCTCAAACTCACGGACCGCGAGATCGTGACCTGGCTGAAGTCGGACGCCCAACCGACTGCGCCACCCAGGCGCCCCAACTTGGCAAATTATTTAATCTGTCTCAACCTCAGTCTTCCTTGTCAGGAAAATAGGAAAATGTAGTACCCATCTCATAAGATTGTTGTGAGGATTAAATGCAGTGATGCATATAAGGTGCTCAGCTCAGTCCCTGGAACATAACACACCTCCGGAAATGCTACTCTTATTTTATGCTTTAGGGTACAAACCATACCTGACTCCACCAGGGACTTCTTTCTCTATGGCTCCACAGACACACAGCTGCTGTTTATTGAGCACCTTACTATTACCAACATCCTGTTTACTTTTTTATTTTTTTTTAAGTTTATTTACTTATTTTGAGAGAGAGAAAAAGAGAGAGGGAGAGAATCCCAAACAGGCTCCGCACTGTCAGAGCAGAGCCCAAGGTGGGACTTGAACTTACAAACCGTGAGATCATGACCTGAGCTGAAATCATGAGTCGGACACTTAGCCGACCAAGCCACTCAGGCACCCCACTCAGGTGCCCCTATTTTTTATTTTTTTTTAAAAAAAATTTTTTTCAATGTTTATTTATTTTTTGGGGGGACAGAGAGAGACAGAGCATGAACGGGGGAGGGGCAGAGAGAGAGGGAGACACAGAATCGGAAACAGGCTCCAGGCTCTGAGCCATCAGCCCAGAGCCTGACGCGGGGCTCGAACTCACGGACCGCGAGATAGTGACCTGGCTGAAGTCGGACGCTTAACCGACTGCGCCACCCAGGCGCCCCCCTATTTTTTATTTTTAAAGTGTATTTACTTATTGGGGGAGAGAAAGAGAGAGAGAGAGGGAGAGAGAATCCCAAGCAGGCTCTGCACTGTCAGCTCAGAGCCCGATGCAGGGTTTGAACTCACAAACTATGAGATCATGACCTGAATCGAAACCAGAAGTCAGAGGCTTAATCTTGATAAATATCTTTAAGGTATAGGTATTATTATTTTCCCCATTTTCCAGAGAAGGAAGTAAAAGCACAGAGTTTGAACTGTTTGCTCAAGATCTCACAACTGATACAGGCATGGTTAACCTGAGTAAGCTGCCTACAGTGCCCATGCTCTTTAACCTGTATATAAACTTTGCCCAATGTGTTTGACCCCATTTGTCATAATATGTAAAAAATAGATGTCTGTCCCCTCCAGGAGCTCACAGTCTAGCTGGGGAGACAGGCTTGGGAATTGCTAAGCACGATGCAATGTGGTGTAAGCTAATCATTCTTTTGTGTGCTTGTTCATTCAATCAATCATTCATCCATTCAGCAAGGTCTGGACACCAATAATAGGCCAATCCCTGTGCTAAGGGCTGGTGAGGAGGCTGATGTAGTCTTGGGCGACCCAGACCTGCACACCTTCCCTAGCCACTGAGCGCAGGGTGGTGGAATGGGAGGCTTCTAACTTTTCCTGATTGTATTCCTCCAAAGCACAGGGCTTTGGAGTCAGACACGGTTGCATTTGCCTCCTTCTTCTTGATTTACTTGCTGTGTGACCTCTTGCAAATCACTTAACCTCTCTGTGCTTACTTATACATGTAAAACAGGGGATAATAGTAATACTGCACAGGCTTAATGTTAGGGCAGAATGAGATGATGAATTCAATGCTCTTAGAGTGCTGGGTATACAGGAAGGGCTTAATTGTTAGTTGTTAGTATTATTTGTTGATGACGTGGTTGATTGCCTGTGACCACCAACAATGGAAAACTTTTGTTCTAAATACTGTGTCCCTTACTTTGCCAAAGTTTTGCTGGTCTAACAACCAGATGCATTCCTTCTGGCTTTTGAACTGACAAGTCTCAGCAGGGTGAAAACAATGCTAGCAGGCATGACAGACAAATCGTTGTTGAAGACACAAAGTCGGCTGTTGATTTCCAGGTGCTAATGTAGAAGCAGTGGAGAGGGCTCCAAGGTCTGCAGCCTTCCTCCGCCCTCCCAGCAAGCCCGACCCTGCCTGGCTCCAGATCGGTCATGCCTGGATGGGTTTAAAGAGCCTCAACCCATTCTAGTGGAGAAGATTTGAATTTCATTCCACAGACTTGGATGGGAAACGACGTAAGACTGTTTACTTTTCTGTAGCAACGTAATTTCTTTTTCTGGCTTCTTCTTCCAGGAAACAGAAACTTACTGTCAGCCAATTTCAAGTCTAATGGTGACCCATATAATGGGTCCCAAATAAATATCTCCAGCATCTTCACTGAAATCTAAGCACATACTTATCTGTCTTCTTGACTGAGTCACATGGATGTTCAACAGGCATCTCCAAATGAATAATTATCCAAAATTGAACTCTGGAATTTTCTTCCCAACCCTGCTTTTATAGTTTTCTCCATCACCGGAATTTCTAGCATCATGGGGTAAGAGGAGCGTTTTTGTTGTTGTTGTTGTTGTTGTTGTTGTTATTCATAATTAGTCTTTTCCAACCAGACTTGAGTTTATGCTAATGAGGTGACTCTTGGTGGGCCCTTGGATAGCTTCAAACGGGGCTGGTTGCCAGATGAGCCAACCCTGGCATTAGAGGTTTGGAACTTTCTACTCTATCACCTCCCTCCACTTGCTGGGAGGAGACAGGGGCTAGAGATTAAATTATTGGCCACTGGTAAGTAACTCAGTCAATCATGCCTAAATAATGGGACCTCCATAAAAACTCCCAAATGATGGGGTTTGAGAAGCTTCCGGGCTGGTGATCACAAAGAGGTGCTGGGGGGTGATGGCACATTCTGAGAGGACATGGGAGCTCTGCGTGTTCTCCCCCAGTGCCTTGCCGCATGCATTTCTTCCATTCATCTGTTTTGGACTTGTGTCCTTTATAACAAACCAGTAAGTGTAGGGGCACCTGGGGGCTCAGTCGGTTAAGCATCTGACTTTGGCTTAGGTCATGATCTTGCAGCTCATAGGTTTAAGCCCCTCATCAGGCTCTGCCCTTATAGCTGGGAGCTGAGAGCCTGCTTCAGATTATGTGTCTCCCTCTCTCTCTGCCCCTCCCCGGCTCACACACTCTCTCTCTCTTTCTGTCTCTCTGTCATATAAATAAACATTAAAAATATTTTAATTAAAAAAAATAAAATAATAAACCGGTAAAGGTAAATAAAATGTTTCCCTGAGTTTTGTGAGGGAAAATGTTCTAGGATATTATCAAACATGTTCTAGGATGTTATCAAACCCGAGACGTGGTTGTGGGAATTCCCAACTTTGTTGCCAAGGTGGACAGAAATGTGGGCGCCATGGGCACCCACGGCTTATGACTGGCATCTTATGGGACTGAGTCCTTAATCTGTGGGGTCTGAACTAATTCCAGATAGCTAGTGTCCAAATTAAATTAAATTCCAGGGCAGCCAGTTGGTGTCCAGAGACTCTGAAAATGGGTCGATGGAGGGAAAAAAAACCTCCCATGCATTTGGTGCCAGAAACGTTGTGCGTAGAAGCAGATCTTAGTAGTACTGCCCCATTAGAATGCAAACTCAATACAGGCAGGGGTCTGAGGATGTCTGGGACACCCCAGAAGGTGCTTGCCTGTCACATAGTAAGTGCTTAATAAATATTTGTTAAATGGATGAATTTGGAGTTCGCCACTCTTTTCCCCAGGATAGTGTTTAAGTTCCAAAGAACTTACAAAGTGCCAAGATGTCGAGGAAAGGTGTCTTCCTTCCTTGTTAAAGCAAAGAACACCTTCTGCTGACATACCAAACACCCCTTCATGACGGTCTGATCCCTCCCCTCTTTCACGGCTGTGCCCCTAATGTGCTGCCCACTCCTTCTGGTCAGTCCTCTGCAGTCTGGCTCTCACACATGTCACCGACTTCCCCAATGAATGGATGGTTTTCGGCCCTTAATTTACTTTCCCTCTCTGCAGGTTTTATCCTGTGGACCACTCACGCCTTCATGAATTTTTTTCTTAAAAAATTTTTAAAAAAATATTTATTTACTTATTTATTTTTTTTTGAGAGAGAGACAGAGTGAGAGCAGGGGAGGGGCAGAGAGAGAGGGAGATAGAGAATCCAAAGCAGGCTCCAGGCTCCAGGCTGTCAGCACAGAGCCCGATGTGGGGCTCGAACCCACAAACTTCTAGATCATGACCTGAGCTGAAGTCGGACAGTTAACTGACTGAGGCATCCAGGCACCCGCAAATTGTTTGTTTTCTTGATTTTCATGATGCGATGTGTTAATTTTCTTTTGTCTTACGTAGCTGGTTGTTTCCTATTAGATGCCTATGTGAGCTCCACTTCCACACAGGGCTTCATGCCAAGCCTTCTTCCCTTCTCTCCCCTCCCCTCTCCCCTCCCCTCCCCCCCTCCCCTCCCCTCCCCTCCTCTCCTCTCCTCTTGTCCCTTCCTCTCCCCTCCCCTCCTTTCCCTTTTCCTCCTCTCTCCTGTCCTTCTTCCTGCCTGTAAAGTGAGCTCACTGACCTTCATGACTACCTCCTGGGCTTAAATCCTTCTCTTAATCTTCAGACCCAATTCGATGGCCTGCAGGGGATCCCTCTCTAAATGTCCCATAGACACCACAAATTCCACAAGTCCAAAGTTTAAAAACCCTCCAGACAGAGTTGCCCTTCCTGGCAAATGGATTCATGGACTCACCAAACATTCACTGGTCCAAGTTGGAAACCCAGCACAATTCCTGCCTGCCCTTTGCTTAGTTGTGTATCTAATCCATCATGAATTCTAGAAATCCCACTTCCTGATAATCTAGAACTGTCCACGTCTTCCTACAGCCAATCCCATAGCTCACGTTGCCGTCTCTTCTCAGACGGCTGCTCTTCTGGTATCTTTTCAGGTCCCCTGAACCAAAGAGATGTTTCTAGAGTACAGACTTGATCCTCATATGAAACGCCTTCCATGGCTTTGACTCTTCTCGGAATAAATTCCTGAGCCACTGCTTACAGTGACCTGCTTGATATAGCCCCTACCGCTGTTCCACCACCACGGCTTGCCTTCTGCCCTCTGGACAAGCGGAACTTCTTTCTTTCCCTCAACCTGCCATGATTTTCAGTGCTTTGCATTTTTGTTTTTAATTTTTTTTAAGTTTATTTATTTATTTTGAGAAAAAAAGTGAAAGAACACAGGCAAATGAGGGGCAGAGAGGGAGAGAGAAGATCCCAAGCAGGCTCTGCACTGTTAGCGTAGAGCCCAATGTGGGCCATGAACCTACAAACCACGAGATCATGACCTGAGCTGAAATCAAGAGTTGGATGCTTAATGGACTGAGCCACCCAGGTGCCCCTCCATGCTTTGCATTCTTAAAGGGAGATAAGTGTTGTTATGTATTTATTTATTTATTATTTCATTTTTTAAATACATTTTTTAAAAGTTTATTTGAGAGAGAGTGAGAGAGAGCAGAGCAGGAGAGGGGCAGAGAGAGAGAGAAAGAGAGAGGGAGGGAGGGAGGGAGGGAGACAGAGGATCCTGAGGGGGCTCTGCACTGACAGCAGAGAGCACAATTTGGGCCTCAAACTCACAAACCGTTAGATCATGACCTGAGCCAAAGTTGGACACTTAACCGACTGAGCCCACCCAGGTGCCCCTATATTTTTTTAAGTTTATTTTTTTAGTAATTTTTACACCCAATGTGAGGCTTTAACTCATGACCCCACGATCAAGAGTCACATGCTCCTCCAGTCAAGCCAGCCAAGTGCTGCATTCTTGCTGGCAGGGATATTTGTCTGCAAAACTGCCTTTCCCAATTTCTCTTTCATCTTCATTTCTTCCCTTTGTCTGGTAACTGTTGTGTATCCACCAAGTCTCTGCTTAAAAACTACCCCTCTAGGAAGTTTTCCCCATCTTTCCAAGTCTGGTGCAGCACAGAGTGCTATGTGTTCACCAAACTCAGGTTCTTTTACTTCTTGGGCTTGTAGCTGGACTGTATTTCCCAGGCTTCTGTGCAGATGGTGGAGTCATGTGACTCATGGCTTGAACACCTATTCAAATCTCACCTAATAAAAACCTCCTGTGTCACCCCCGACTTCAGTCTCTCTTTTCCTCCTCTGCCAGATGGACGCAGGGGACACCGTGCAGAACTCTAATACCTTAGGGGAAGGCAGTGGAGCCATTAGAAAAAGGGGTGTGGATCCCTGCATGACCATGTGGAGCAGAGCCCCACCTGCCTTCTCCCCAACCAGCATTTAATTGTAGCATGAGTGAGAAATAAACTGGATTGTATTGCGTCATTGAGACTTGGGGGTAGTTGGTTACAGCAGTTAGCCTACCCTGATAAATGCATTCAGATTAATTGTTCTTCTCTCCCCAGCCCCCCCCCCCCATTCTCCCATGGAATCCTTTACCTCCCACCCCAGCACTTAGCATATTGAATGGCAACAGCCTCTCACCTGTCTGTCTCTTCACCTGACCATGAAGCTGTGGGAAGACAGGGATGGACCATGCCCGTCTCGTCTTAGGTGTAAGCCGGCATTCAGCTCAGCACCTGGCTTGTTGCAGCCACTAAATAAATATTTGTGGAATTGCTTTGTGGTTGTTGAGCTCTCTGTTCCTGAATGCGTGTTTTGGTAAGTTGCCCAGGACTGGGATTCCTCCTGCATCTTGCAGTCCTCTCCTGACACCCAGGACCTGCCTTCCAACCAGTCTGGTAGCTGGGGCTCCCAGATGACACAGCCCCCGAAGTTGGTCCGCCTCCCGGAATTCCCAATATTGCCACCGTTCCCAGGCTTGGGCCTCCGCCCACCTGTCAGGATCCCTGACACTGCCTGATTGACTCATGTCTGCTGTCTGCCTTCTGGATGTCACATTTCCTTCTGCTGGACTGGATTTCTTCTCAAGTCTTGTGACTTTTCTAGTTGTAAGCCGAGGCTCTGACAATAGGACAATCACCAAGGCATGTTTTAGCAAAAAGAAATGGGGGCAGGAAACAGGGCATATGGTGTGCAATCACTTGTGAAAAATATAAAACAGATAAAGTACTTTGGAATTTGCATGAAACATCTTCAGAAGAACACATCAGAAAACCAGAAACAGTGCAGAGGTAGAGGGTGGGGAGTATTGTATAAGAATGAAGAAAACGGTAGAAGGTCACACTGCTGAGTTTTATAGGTTACCAGGGAGGGATGTGAAGGGAGAACGAGAAAGGGTGGGAGCACCAAGAAAAGAAGAACAGAAAAAGCTGCGCTAAAAATGCACAACGTGATTCCATTTTTGACGTAAGAAAAACTACGTCGTGAACATGGGTACACATCTAAGGGGAGAAAATTCACATGCAAGAAAACCTACCAAGCAAAACAAGGCCACAACAATCACAAAATATATACCATGGGTGGAAGATCAGGAAATTCACGGAAGACCACAACAGTGTTAAAACTCGGGCTCCGGGAGACTGACCTGGATTATTATCCTGGCTCCACCCCTTTCCTACCACAAGACTCTGGACAAGTTCTTTAATCCCTCTGAACCTCAACTTCTTCCTCTGTAAAATGTGGGTAATAACAGTGTCTTTCTCAAGGGCCGCTATGAGGCGTGAATATGGAATGAGGTCATGTCTGGAAAACACTTAACCCCATGACTGATGTGCCATAAGGGCTTAATAAATGGGGGTCAGAAACATTCCAGGGCCAGCATGCCATGAATCTCTGGCTGTTCCTTGGTTCTACCAGGCTTACCGGCCTGGCCAAGAGTAGCGGCCCAGATGTGCCCCCATGAAGACAGACTTGCCAGCCTCAACACCCCTTCCTGTGGTCTAAAATGCAGACTCTGGGGCAAGACTACTGCACCAATTGCTAGCCAGGGGAACTTGGCTCAGGTTTCCTTCTTTCTCATGGGTGCAGAATATTCCATTGCAAATATACCACGTATTCTTGTCCTCCGATTCTTTTTTTTTTTTAAGGGTTTATTTATTTATTTTGAGAGAGAGAGCGCGAGCGAGCAGTGGAGGGGCAGAGAGAGAGGGAGACAGAGAATCCCAAGGAGGCACTGTCAGCACAGAGCCCAACATGGGGCTTGAACTCATGAACCGTGAATTCATGTCTTGAGCCGAAATCAAGAGTCAGACGCCTAACCAACTAAGCCACCCAGGTTCCCCATTGTCCTCCGACTCTCAATGTCAACTTTATCGTATAATAAATTCCTAAAACTACTTGTGTCTGTTGCTGAGGCATCTGCTCTACTGCACTTTTTTTTCTGTACTAATGCCACACTATTTAACTATTTAACTATTATTAACTACAATAATATTAGGTTTTTACTAAAGGGCAAAGCCCCTTTCACACCTTCTATTTTTCAGAGTATTCTAGTCCATGCTTGGCTTTTTGGTCTTCTGGATGAACTTTGACTTGGTGAAATCTGTATCCCTACTTCCAAAATAAGAATTCTTTTGGAGTTTTGTTTGGCCTGTCTTTGTACAGTGTGGATGCTTTGACAATTCTTGTGTTCCTATTCAGCAAGATGGGCAGTTTCTCCATAAAGGATTATCAATCTTCCTTAATAAAATTTTGTAGTTAAAAAAATAATTCCTGTATATTTTTGCTAGTAAGCCACAAAAAAAATCTGCGTGTGGAAGTTTGTGGGAAAAACTGATTTGCCTACATAAAAATTAAAAACCTCCACATGGTAAAAAGTACTGCTATCACAATTAGGACCATTGAGGGAAATTGAGGGAATTACTTGCAACGTAAATGACAGAAGAGGGTTAATATCTTTTCATTATTCTTTAAAAAAAATTTTTTTTAATGCTTATTTTTGAGAGACAGAGCACGAGTGGGGGAGGGACAGAGGGAGAGGGAGACACAGAATCCAAAGCAGGCTTCAGGCTCTGAGCTGTCAGCACAGAGCCCGACCCGGGGCTCAAACCCGCATGAACCGTGAGATCATGACCTGAGCTGAAGTCAGACGTTTAACCGACTGAGCCACCCAGGCGCCCCTCATTATTCTTTCTAAGAGCTCTTATAAATAGGAAAAGAGGTATATTCTGATAGAAAAATGGGGAAGGTATGTGAACAGATAACTGGCAAAGGAATAAATGCAACTAGCCAATAAACATATGAAAAAAATCTACCTCAAATGCTGTCAATTAGAGCATCAAAGAGACATTTTTCATCTAGCATAGATTTTAAAGAGTAATGCTACTCAAATACTGTTGTCAAGTATTTGAGAAAAAATACACACGTAAAACAGTGGGGTTGTTCATCCTTCTGGGTGGCAATTTGGCAAGATGGGCAGAAAGCCTTAAACATATTCATGTTCTAATAAAGAAAATGATAGGTGTGTCCAAACATTAATATTTATTTATAATAGAAATACATTGGAAACAACCTATTTGTCAAATAGCAGGGAGTTATTTAAATGGGACCTGGTACATTCTGAATTGCAATGCCACCATTAAAAATTATGGGGTGGCAGTATTTGACCTGGAAAAATATTAATCATGTGTCATTAAATCAGTGGCTCTCAGCGGCACCTGGGTGGCTCAGTTGGTTAAGAGGCCAACTTCAGCCCAGGTCATGATCTTGTGGTTCATGGGTTCGAGCCCCACGTGAGGCTCTGTACTGACAGCTCAGAGCCTGGAGCCTGCTTCAGATTCTGTGTCTCCCTCTCTCTCTGCTCCTCCCCCAACTCATGCTCTGTCTCTCTTTCTCTCTCTCAAAAATAAGTAAATGTTAAAAAAAATTGGTAGTATATTAGAGTCACCTGAGAAGCTTAAAAAAAAAAAAAAAAGTCAATGCCCAGGACCCATAGCCAGAGATACTAATTCCACTGGTCTGAGCTAAGACACAGGTACCAGTATTTTTTTTTATTAAATTAAAATTTTAACTTGGAGATTATTGTAGATTCATGTGTAGCTGTAATAAATAATACAGAGAAACCCCAGTTTCCCCAATAGTGATACCTTGCAATACTGTATTATAGTATCTCACCTAGGATATTGATATTGATGCCATCAAGATAAAGAATTGTTTCCATCATCACAAGGATCTCTTGCATTACCCTTAGAGATGTTATTTCCTTTCCTTGCCTTATTGCACTGTGTAGAATTTACTATGTTGAATAAGATTGGTGATTCTGACATCTTTGCTTTGTTCCTGATCTCCGGAGGAAAGCATTCAGCCTTTCACCATTAAGTTCAATGATAGCTGTAGGTTTTTGTATATGTCTTTTATCAAGTTAAGAAATGTCCCCTGTGTTCCTAGTTTCCTGAGATTTTTTATCATGAATGGGTATTGAATTTTGCAAATGTTTTTTCTGCATCAGTTGGCATAGTCACATGATTTTCCTTCTTTAGCTTGTTTATATGGTGGATTTCACTGATTTTTGAATACTGAACCAGTATTGCATTCCTGGAACAAACTCCATTTGTTCATAGTGTATACCTCTTTTTTTATATATTGTTGACTTCTTTTTGCTACTATTTTGTTAAGGATTTTTGCATCTATGTTTATGAGGGATATGAGTCTGAAGTTTTCTATCATTGTGCTGTCTGTCTCTGGTTGTTGGTATCAGGGTAGTACCAGCTTCATCAAATAAATTGAAAAGCACTCCCTCCTCTTTTACTTTTTGGAAGAGATTATATAGCATTGGTGTTAACTCTCCTTTAAATGCTCAAGCTCCGCCAATTTTTTTCAGTCTGTTTTCTTTCTCTTGCTCAGATGCTCAGATTGGGTAATTTCTCTTTTTAATTTATCTGAAATATCACCTGTATAACAGCAAAAACTTTTGGAAAAATTAACCCCTCATTTAGTGCTGGTATGTGAAATCCCTTCCTTCTGCCTCCTGAAGTCTTTCTTGTATTTTTACTTCTTTTTTTTTTTAAGTTTATTTATTTATTTTGAGAGAGAGAGAGAACAAGTTGGGGAAGGGTAGAGAGAGAGAGAGAGAGAGAGAGAGAGAGAGAGAGAATCCCAAGCAGGCTCCCAATGTGAGCACAGAGAGAGCCTAACTCAGGGCTTGATCTCACAAACCTCATGACCTGAGCTGAAATCAAGGTGCCCTTCCTATGTTTTTACTTCTGATTCCGTTCTTCCATCCAGATCATAAACACCCCCCACAGGACAACCATGGAAAGGGAGTTACATGGATTAGACCTTTACTGTCCTGGAAATTCATTCATTCATTAAACACAGTTTTGAGTCTGGCATGCCATAGTTTTTTGCATGCCTACAATGGGCCAGGAATCAATGAAGAATAACCCCCAATACAGCTTTGTATGTTTATATTTTTTGTTTTCTGCATATTATGATGTTTTGATATCTTAAAAGCCTTTCAGGCTGAGGAGAAACTGCCCTTCCTGGAGCTAGATGATTCCTAGAGATAGCAAAGGTCTCAGCCCAAAGCATGCCTTTGAGATGCAAACTAAAAAATCCAAAGCCACATACACTCTTTCTGGCCTGTATATCCCAGGAAGCAATATTCCTCAACCTTAAGTACCCCAGGGCCAGATACCAGGCAACTGGGGACCACGCCTATAGCTAAGAGCCCACTGAAATTATTCAAAGTAGTATTCAATCCTGACCAAGCTTCCCTTCGCTCCTAATTTCTGTCTCCTAACCACGGGAGACAGTAACCACTAACAACTGGTTTCTCCAGTTGACCCTGTGTGGCATGGCATGCTTGCTCTTTCTAGGACTTGTGGTAGAGTAAAATCTGTTTTCCCGAGCCTCTCCTGTGTTCCCTCCTGTGACCACGCTGGACTGACCATCATATAAGAGCTTCCTCCACAGGAATGCACACTCTAGTGCATGAGACAGACATTGATACGATAGAAATATGCCTGTAAAATGTGAAATGATAGCCACGGTGTCAGAGCAGTTCAACAGGGAGATCTGATCTAGGCCTGGGTAGGTCAGAGAAGGTCTCCTTGGGGAAATGATACATGGGGGAGATCTGAGAGGATGATCAGTAGAAATTAACGAGAGAGAACAGCATGTATAGAGGCATCACAACAGGACCCAGTGCATAGGGTGACCAGCCATCTCACTTGTGTGAGGTTGAGTGGGTTGGGGTGGGTTCTGGGCACCAGATTTTCAGTTTGAAAACTGGGACAGTTCTGGGCAAAGCATTCTAAGTCCCCAGGGATGGGGGGTGAGGGGTAAGGGAGGAAAGGTAGTTTCTGGGACATGGGACCCTCATTAGTGATACTGGGAAATCTGTGGGCAAACCGGGATGAGGTGGTCACCCTGCATGGCACCTTCAGGAAACTGAGGAAGGTTCTTAGAGTGATTGCTCTCAGAAGCAGACCCTGAGAAGAGGATTCCGGTGCAAGTAGTTTATTTGGGAGGTGGAAGAGTAGGGGAATGGGGAAATGAGACAGGGGAGGGAAGGCAGCCAGTAAAGGGTACACTCTTGTATCAATATTCTCCAGAGAAATGCAACCCATAGGAGATATATGGATACACGATAGATAGATAGATAGATAGATAGATAGATAGATAGATAGATGAGGAGATGGATAAAGAGGTGGGTATAGATGTATACCATTCATGTAACATGAATATAGATATTCATGTTAAGGAATTAATTCAACACAAATATGGGGCTAGCAAGTCCTAACTCGGTAGGGTAAACTGGCAGGCTGCAGACTCAGGCAAGAATTCCTGCAGTCTTGAGGCAGAATTTCTTCTTTGGGGAACCCCACTTTTGCTTTTTAGATCTTCAACTGATGAAAGCCCATCCATATCATTGGGAACAACCTCCATTACTTAAAGTCAACTGATAGTAGATGTTAATCACATTTACCAAATACCTTCATAGCCACACTTTGATTAGTATTTGATTCAGTAACTAGGTACTACCTCACAGGAAATTAACCATTACAACTCTCAAGCCAGTGACCATGGCAGGCAAGGGGTTTAATTCTGCTGGCACACACTGGGGGCACACACCTCAGGATGATCCACCCAGGTGAGGACCTTGGGCATTTACACCCCAGCTCTCATCAGCCATTGTCTGAGGGCTGCTGGGGGTGGGAGACAGGTAGGCAAGCAGTTTGAGAGACCAGAGGAGACACTCAGGCAAAAAGGAGCAAGCCTGTGGTTGAAAGTCAGCAGACACACGCTAGAGTGGGGAGGATGAGAGGAAGGATGGAGCATGTGCCCCAGGATGGCCTCCGTGAGTGGAGCACACAGCACAAAGGAGAAAGAAACTCAACCATAAAGAGTCTTGCAGGCCATATGAGAACTGAAGTCTTAGGTTAAGAACCATTGGGGGCACCTGAGTGGCTTGGTTGGTTGAGTGTCCAACTCTTGATTTCAGCTCAGTTCATAATTTCATGATTCATGAGATCGAGCCCTGCATCAGGCTCTATGCTGAGAGTATAGAACCTGATTGGTATTCTCTCTTTCTCCCTCCATCTCTACACCTCCCCCGCTTGTGCACGCATGTGTGCTCACTCTCTAAATAAATAAATAAGTAAATATTTAAAAAATAAATAAACATTTAGAACAAAGAACAGTGGAAAGGCATTATATTGGGAGAGGTGGAGGCCCATGAGCAGCTTTGTGCTTTCAAAAGATCTTTAGGCTGCCGTGAAAATAATGGGAGTTGGAAAGGGGCAGAGAGGATGCTGAGCCACTGGCTGGGAGGATCTTGCTGGAGTCCCGGTTGGATGGTGGCATCTGGGGGTAGGTGGTAACAGGGACAATGGAGAGAAGACAGATGGTGGGGCCATTTAGGCAACTAAAGCAACAGGTCTTGGTTACGGATCTGGGTTATTGGCAGTAGGGTAAAGGAGTGTATCAAAGCCAACCTTGCTCTAGTTTTTGTTTTTGTTTTTTAATTTAAAAACTTTTATTTGTTTCTTTACTCATTTTGATAGCTGGGGCTCCAGTATGGACCAAACAGCCCAGAAGTTGCCTGCAACCAGTTTGGTTATGAAAATGACCTTAAGCTGACCTTACCTGCTGCTTGAGCTGTT
Source organism: Lynx rufus (assembly GCF_022079265.1). NCBI lineage: Eukaryota > Metazoa > Chordata > Mammalia > Carnivora > Felidae > Lynx > Lynx rufus. The sequence continues at coordinate 6,634,254 of NW_025814838.1, forward strand.
TCCACATCCTAAGATGCTTATTGCACAACCAGAAACCTCCTGTTGAAAATACAGCTGGAAGCCAGCGTAAATGGAGGGTAACGTGGCAAACATTCCTCTGGTCCCTCAGCGTGAGGGCACATCCCGTAATGAGACCAGCAGTGGCTTGAGGATGAGAAATCAGACACCCAGATCCTGCCACCTTGAAACAGGTACCCTTAACCCTCTCACCTTCATTGTCCCAAACATTGGATGTTCCTTGAAAACCACCTGTTTTCTGTGTCCTATTTTGTTTTGTCCACTGTGCAGAACAAAGGATGGATTTACCCACTCTCTGGTGGGGAGGGGATGAGATGGGAAGAGCAATGTCACATTGGGACTTTCCCAGGTGTCCTTGGTTTGGTTTTGCTTTTTAATGTTTGCTTATTTTTGAGAGAGTGACCATGCAGGCGGGGAGGGGCAGAGAGAGAGAGGGGGACAGAGAATCCGAAGCAGGCTCTGTGCCAACAGCTTTGGTGCTGATGGCAGTGAACCCGATGTTAGGCTCGGACTCATGAACTGCGAGATCATGACCTGAGCTGAAGTCAGGTGCTCTACCGACTGAGGCACCCAGGTGTCCCCAGTTGTCCTTGATGTTAAGATGGCAGGCATAATGAGAAAAACGGTGGTGACATAGTTGCAGGAAACTGGAACCTCCCCCCCCCCCCCCGTGTCTTGTGCCACGAAAATCTTCCTCTGCATGGGACCTTCGCCTAGCTGGCAAACAAGAGGATAGGAACAGAGAGTCTTATGAGCAGACCATACAAATGACTAGAAAACCAAACTGGTCTTTAATTTCCATTGGCATCTGATCTGAGGGCTGTAGTGTTTCTTATATCACCTCCAACCAAGGGGTTCAAGCTGGAAATGTAAGGATGTGTGTGTAGAAGTCCCCTTATGATTCACACCTCCCAGTATTCATGTCTTTGGGTAGTCCTCTCCCATGTTGTACTATGATCGGTCTGTAGACAGAATATGGCTTTCAAAGAGTTCATGTCTTAATCCCTGGGACCTGTGATTATGTTATGTTATGTGGCAAGGGGGAATTAAGGTTGAGGATGGAATTAAGATTGCCAGTCAGTTGAGGGAAACTGAAGAGTCAGAACCAGGGAGATCGCTTTATTAGAAAGATTCTACTGGACATGGCTGGCTTTGAACATGGAAGAAGGCATGAACCAAGAGATCCAGGCAGCCTCTAGAAGCTGGAAAGACAAGGAAATGGATTCTCCTCTCCACCTACAGAATGAACACAGCCCTGCCCACACCTTGGCATTAGCTTGGTGAAACCTATATCAGACTTCTGACATCCAGAACTGTAAAATGATAAATCTGTGTTGTTTTAAGCCACCAAATTTGTGGTAATTTGTTACAGGAACAACACATAACTTAGGAAAAGGAATACTAATACACGATGCGTTCAATAAATATTTGTGAAATTGAATGAACAAAAAGTCTCCACTAAATCCCCTGCTTTGTTTCACCTTAGGGTGAGTCAGAACCCCTTTAAGACCCTCATGACCCTCAGCCCACCATTCCAAACTCATTGGCTCCCCCACTCCTGCAAGAATCCATTTGGATGCCTTGCTTCACCCCAGCTTGGCCATACCATTCTTGCACTTGTGTGCATTTAAATTTTCATATGCTGTTCCCTCTTCTGGGATCCTCACTCCCCGCCCTCCCCCACTTGGGAACACCTCCTCACTCTTCAAGATTCAGTTCAAATGACACCTCCAGATGACCTTCCCTAGCTACTCAGGTCAGAATTAGCACCCACCATAACTTTCTGTATTATCTGTGTCCTGACATTCATTGTCTTGTGTTGCATTAGGCATCCTGCCCATCTGACTCCAACCACCTCATAGAGGAGACCTCCACAGGTGGGTTCTGTATCCTAGTCACCCTTGCATGTACTTGGGATAAGGAATCTAGCGACAGAACCACACTCTCAAAGACTACAAACTAGCTGAAGCATCCCGATATTTCCTTCTTTGAACACTCTTCCAGAGATTCGATTCATCTCTGAGTCACCTCTTAAAAAAATAAAAAAAAGACAAATGTAAGCAATGTTTTCTTGATTACAATAGTAATACCTGATCATTGACTAGTGCTTAGGAATCACAGAAATCTACCCAGAGGAAGATAAATTCCCACTCAGACCACCGCCATCATCCGTAAACCCATCACCCATCAAAATGCATAGCTAACATTTCTCTGGTTCTTAATGTGCTGCCGGACATCAGGCTGAACACTCTGCTGGGGAGGTTCCGTCATCATCCCCATGTACAGATGGAGAAACTGAGGCTGGGGACATTCAGAGGGAGAGTCCCAGTATATGCGCTTTACTCCTTAAGGGTCCACACCTGGTTTCATTAACAGGCAGCAGGGGAGTCTCTCTTTGTCATCCATGTGCTACGTGTGGGGGTTTTCATCCCTAATCAGCATGAGCTCCTATCTCTCAAATTAGAAGCTCGAAAAGCAAAGATAAAGACTTGAAAGGAAGATTTATGCCACAGGAAGCAAACTCAGAGGACTTTAGGGACCAGGCACATTCCTTAATTGGGGAATCTGGGACAAGTAGTTTTTTCCCAGTTTACAGCTGAGCTTTTAATAATGTTATGTTGTTGATAGTATTTTAACCATATGCAAGTTTGAATTTTTATGTCACCAAATCCATGGCTTTTTTTTCCCCTTCTTTTATGTTTTCTGGGTTTCCTTCTGGGCTTTGCAAGCCCTTCTTCGCTCCCAGATTACAAGACTGCCTTCTTCCAGTGTCCTTGGGGTGTTCCATGTTTTGTTTTTCTTACGTACAAATTTTAAAGCTAACCAATCTTTTAAAATATTTGAGGTGAGGGATTTCTGGGTGGCTCAGTTAGCCGAGCATCTGACTCTTGATTTCGGCTCAGGTCATAATCCCAGGATTGTGGGTTTGAGCCCCTCATCAGGCTCTGAACTGAGAGTGGAGTCTGCTTGAGATTCTCTCTTTCTCGCTCTGCCCCTCTACTGCTTGTGCTCTCTCACTCATGTGTGCTCTCTCTCTCTCAAATAAAAACAAAATAAAGTAAAATAAAATAAAATGTAAAATAAAATAAAATATTTGAGGTGAGATCTTATTTTTCCTAAACAAAAAGTCAATGTCTCATGCTTTTGTTAGCATGTCACCATCGATCTGAAAAGCCATGTTTTTATTCTTTTTATTTTTCTTTTTAAAAAAACTGTTCATTTATTGGGGCGCCTGGGTGGCTCAGTTGGTTAAGCATCCGACTCCAGCTCAGGTCATGATCTCACGGTCTGTGAGTTCAAGCCCCGCATGAGGCTCTGTGCTGACAGCTCAGAATCTGGAGCCTGCTTCTGATTCGGTGTCTCCCACTCTCTCTGCCCCTCCTCCACTCGTGCTGTGTCTCTGTCACTCTCAAAAATGAATGAATGTTTAAAAAATAAAATATTTTTTTTAAATGTTCATTTATTTATTTGGAGAGAAAGAGAGTGTAAGCAGGGGAGAAGCAGAGAGAGAGAATCCCAACCAGGTTCTGTGCACTGTCACTGTACAGCCCCGTGTGGGGCTCAATCCCATGAACCGTGGGGTCATGACCTGAGCCAAAATCAAAAGACAGACGCTTAGGGGCCCCTGGGTGGCTCAGTCGGTTAAGCGGCTGACTTCGGCTCAGGTCATGATCTCGCAGTCCGTGAGTTCCAGCCCCGCATTGGGCTCTGTGCTGACAATTCAGAGCCTGGAGCCTGTTTCAGATTCTGTGTCTCCCTCTCTCTGACCCTCCCCCGTTCATGCTCTGTCTCTCTGTCTCAAAAATAAATAAACATTGAAAAAAAAATTAAAAAAAAAAAGTCAGACACTTAACTGACTAAGCCACCCAGGCACCCCTGAAAAGCCATGCTTTTAAAGAAAAAAAGTTTATGATGGAAGATCTCAAATTTTAAAAAGGTAGTATAATGGTAGAATGATCCCCCAAATACCTATCTCCTGACTTCAACACTTCTCACTCTAAGACTAATTTTTTAAAAAATTGTGGCAAAATACATGTAACACAACATCTGTCATCTTAATCATTCTGAAGTGTACTCAGTCATATTAAGTGTCTTCACATTGTGCAAACCATCTCCTAGAAACTAGGGCTTGTTTTATACTTTAACAGCCTTATAGATTTGGACTGGTTCTGGGTTGACTCATCTCTTTGTTTAGAACTGCACTACCCACTGTACTGCTTTGCTTATTTTATTGTAAAAATTTTATTGTAAAAATATAAGTACAGGTGCCTGGGTGGCTCTGTGGGTTAAGCATCCGACTTCGACTCAGGTCATGATCTCACAGTTCATGGGTTCAAGTCCCGCATTGGGCTCTGAGCTGGTATCTCAGAGCTTGGAGCCTGCTTCAGATTCTATGTCTCCCTCTCTGCCCTTCCCCAACTCATGCTCGATCTCTCCCTCTCAAAAATAAATAAACATTAAAAAAATTTTTTTAATTATCATATAAGTAAAATTTCCCTTTTTGGGTGTACAGTTCTATGAATTTTAACATATATATGTGTGTGTGTCTATTTGTGTGTGTATATATATGTGCATATATATATCTATATATATAGATAGATTCGTGTGACCATCACCACAAACGAAAACACTTTCTTCACCCTGGAAAACTCTCTCGGACCACCCCTCTATAGTCTTTCCCTCCCACTCACTAAGTGGCCACCAATGCATTCTTCATCAACATAGTTTAGTCTTTTGCAGAATGCCGTATACAGGGAATCATACAGTTAGTAATATCTGGAGATTGGCTTTAATCACTCAGCATACTGACTTTGAGATCGATTTAAGTTGTCACGGTTTTCAGCAGTGCGTCCCCCACTGTCGCCGAGGGTGTCCCATTGGATGGCTGTCCCTGACAGGGCTGCTGTACCACAGTTTTAAGTGGATTTTGATGTCTGATCTTGTGTCTGCTTGGCAAGTTGCCTGTCCATCAACATTGCTCCCATTATATTGTTTCCTCAGTGTCTTGACTATTCTAGATACTAATTCCTAGGTCTTCTGTCGTTTCCATTGCTATTGTGAGTGACTCCTTCAGCCATTCCATTATCCAGACTAGAAAACTCAGAGATGTTCTAGGAACAAACTTAAAAACAGTGCAAGACCCTTTTGAAGAAAACTAGAAAACTACACAGACAGAGCTGAAGAAAGACTTTAATGCATAAGACACGTTTCTGGATGTGAAGACTCAGCTATGGAAAAGATATTCATTCTTTCCAAATTAATTGAGGTATTTTGTAGCTCTAATAGATTTCCACCTTTTTCATCACTGTTTTCAAATTAATGGCATAAAATAAATGATTTTTTATTTTTAATTTTTTTTTCGAGAGGGCACAAGTGAGCAAGGGGCAGAGAAAAAGAGGGAGAGGGAGAGAAAGAGACAAACAGGGCTCACCCGAAGCGGGGTTCATGTTTACCCAATGTAGGGCTCAAACTCACGAACCGTGAGATCATGACCTGAGGTGAAGTCAGATGTTTAACTGACTGAGCCACCCAGGTGCCCCGTGACTTTTTGTTTTTTATTCATTTATATTTTAAACTTTATTTATTTATTTATTTTGAGAGAGACAGAGATAGTGCAAGTGGGGGAGGGGCAGAGGGAGAGAGGGAGAGAGAGAGAATCCCAAGCAGGCTCTGAGCTGTTAGTGCAGACCCCTGTGTGGGGCTTGAACTCATGAACTGTGAGATCATGACCTGACTGAAAACCAAGAGTCGGACGCTTAACCAACTGGAGCCTCCCAGGTGCCCCAAATAAGTGACTTTTAAAGAAAAAATTGTGTTAATTTCCTCTCTATCATGGCTCCCATTCCTTTTTCTCTTTCCAAAAGCTGTCTTTGTATTTTCTTCATTTTTGGCTTGCCTTCACTGTAATCTGAATATGTCTGGAGGCTCACGTAGCTGATCTCGGAGCAGCTTCACATTCCAGAAGCATACTGTGGCAGGCACAAGTCATTTGGAAAGCCATTCCAACCTTTCTTCCCATCTCATGAAATATCCCTAAGAGGCAGGAAGGGGATTTTATTTTATTTTATTTTTGCTTTTTTTTTCAATATATTAAATTTATTGTCAAATTGGTTTCCATACAACACCCAGTGCTCATCCCAAAAGGTGCCCTCCTCAATACCCATCACCCACCCCCCATCAACCCTCAATTTGTTCTCAGTTTTTAAGAGTCTCTTATGTTTTGGCTCTCTTCCACTCTAACCTCTTTTTTTTTTTTTTCTCTTCCCCTCCCCATGGGTTTCTGTTAAGTTTCTCAAGATCCACATAAGAGTGAAAACATACGGTATCTGTCTTTCTCTGTATGGCTTATTTCACTTGGCATCACACTCTCCAGTTCCATCCACGTTGCTACGAAGGGCCATATTTCATTCTTTCTCATTGCCACGTAGTAATCCATTGTGTATATAAACCACAGTTTCTTTATCCATTCATCAGTTGATGGACATTTAGGCTCCTTCCATAATTTGGCTATTGTTGAGAGTGCTGCTATAAACATTGGGGTACAAGTGCCCCTATGCATCAGTACTCCTGTATCCCTTGGGTAAATTCCTAGCAGTGCTACTGCTGGGTCATAGGGTAGGTCTATTTTTAATTTTTTGAGGAACCTCCACACTGTTTTCCAGAGTGGCTGCACCAATTTGCATTCCCACCAACAGTGCAAGAGGGTTCCCGAGGAAGGGGATTTTAATCTTGCACCGTCTTTAAGGATCACTGCTGCCTCCAGGGGCTCCAATGCGCCCTCCCGCACTGCCAGCTCAGCCTTCGCTCCAGTCTCACATCATCACCCCCGTCCCTATCCCTTGCTTTCTTTCGATGTTGCACTATAGGATTGGTTATAATAATGACATTAGCTATCACATTACTAGAATGTAGCGGGGAGAGGAAGGAGCTAGATGTAAAATACGTAAAGACAGAATTTTTTGTTCCAAAATGTTTATTTAGTTTTGAGAGAGAGAGAGAGAGAGAGACAGAGCATGAGCAGGGAAGGGACAGAGAGAGAGGGAGACACAGAATCCAAAGCAGGCTCCAGGCTCTGAGCTGTTAGCACAGAGCCCGACGTGGGACATGAACCCCCGAACTGCAAGATCATGACCTGATCCGAAGTCGATGCTTAACTGACTGAGCCACCCAGGTGGCCCCATAAAGACAGGATTTTTAAAAGTGGGTCAGAAAAAAAGGAGTTTGTGACTACACACACACACACACACACACACACACACACGCTCACTCACATCATTTTATTGACTGGTCCTTTCAAATAAGCAGTGCTTGGTTTTACCACTTCTGTTTCACTTCTTTTTCCCAACTCCTGTTTGTAATTTTGTACATTTTCTCCCTCTGCTTTCTTTTGATTTGTTTTGTTTTACTTTCACTATTTTTTTCTTTTTTTTTTTTATGTTTATTTACTTATTTACAATAAGAGAGAGTGTGTGCAGGGAACGGGCAGAGACAGAGGGAGAGAGAGAGAATCCCGAGCAGGCTCCAAGCTGTCAGCACAGAGCCTAACGTGGGGCTCCATCCCACAAACCATGAGGATCATGACTTCAGCTGAAATCAAGAGTCAGGTGCCCAACTGACTGAGTCACCCAGGCACCCCTACTTTCCTTGATTTCTTGAGTTGAATGCCCAGCTCACTAATTTTAGAATTGCTTGTTTATCAATAAAAGCATTTAAGGCTAGGCGGCTTCCTCTGAATACCACCTTGGCGACATTCTCCAAAGCCGTTGATGGCTTCATGGGCATTTGGATGGCAAAGTCCCCTGTACTTAGAAAGGACCATCTGTGCCACATGAAACCTGGGAACCAACTAGGGCCCTACAGGCTGAGTCAGGACCCAAAGTCAGCAGGGTGTTGTTCTGACCTCCTTCAGGGAGATACTCTGTAGGGGACATGGAACAGTGTTGTGGGGACTTCCTCTTCTAATCCAAACACCACTGATGAATGTCACAGGGAACAGATATCAAATGGGGGTATTTCCTGTCCTTCCCAAAGCCTCTCTGAGCATCCCCTCTCTCCTCAACAAGCAAGGGATAGGCCCTTTGGGCATCATTTCAGTTTATGTGGAGCTCAGGAGTGGGGCAGATGGGTTGTGTGTGGTATTCCTTTCAACCTGGTCCAAACTGGACAATATTTTTCCGAGTTTTATGTTATGAGGTTGAGACCTTTTTTTAAAAAAATGTTTATTTATTTTTGAGAGAGAGAGAGAGAGTGAGCAGGGGAAGGGCAGGGAGAGAGGGAGACACAGAATCTGAGGCAGGCTCCAGGCTGCACAGAGCCCGATGCAGTGCTCAAACTCATGAACCATGAGATCATGACCTGAGCCGAAGGCGGATGCTTAGCCGACTGAGCCACCCAGGTGCCCTGAGGTTGAGACCTTTTTAAGTTCAACATAGATGGTAGGGTTTGTTTTTTTTCTCTGTTACGAAGTTCTTTTGATTGTGTATCTGAAAGGGTTTTTGTTCTTGTTTTGGTTTTAAAACATACACTTTGTATTAGTAGGGACTCTTTTTTTTATTAAAACAATTTTTTTGTTTATGTTTTTATTTTATTTTTGAGAGAGAGAGACAGACAGACAGACCGTGAGTGGGGAAGGGGAAGAGAGAGAGGGAGACACAGAATCTGAAGCAGGCTCTGCTCTGAGCTGTTGGCACAGAGCCTGACATGGGGCTTCAACTCACAGATGGTGAGATCGTGACCTGAGCCAAAGTCGGACACTGAACCGATTGAGCCACCCAGGCGCCCCAGTAGGGACTCTTAATGTGACAAAGACTTGACCCAGACTGGCTTGTGTCAGAAAAAGAGAATTTACTGAAACGAACCAATATTCATATTAACAGAAAATACACATATTTACGTGTCCTGCTAGACTAGGTGCTGATGTCCTCAGAAACCCTTCTCTGTGTCTTCATATTCTGGCTCCTTCCTGTGTGTCCGTGGCTCCAATCCCCTCTTGTCCCAATGTGCAGATCCAGAACCGACTCATTTGCCTGCCTGGTCATGTGCAGCTGGTCCTGGATCAACCACGAAATGGAATCCTCTGCTTGGGGTCATGGATGCTAGTCTGTTAGAACCCCCAGTGTCCAGTTGTTATACGCCCACCCCTCTTCCTAAAACATCTCTCTAACCATAGCCAGCCATCTTACAATCTTACCGGTGACCTAGCAAGGTGGAAAAAGTCTTCCCTCTCAGCTTGGCTCTCTTTAACAACCTCAGTTTCCAGAGAGCTCCCTTTCTCCCATACCTTGTGTTCCAGCCACAGCAAACTACTCCCCATTTCTAAACAAACGTGTACTTTTTACTTCTCTGCTTTGCACATGTTCTTTTGCTGGGAATACCCTCTTCCCCCTTACTTATGCTTTATGATCCTAGGTCATGCCCAGGAATTACGGGGTAGCTTGTCCACTTCCTCCCTGGGCTCCTGCCTGCATCTGCACTCACACTTCTCCAGAGCCTGGACAGGACTGAATCATGCCTAACAGTTGCTCCTTGAAGACATCAGAACGGGACCCCTGAGGGCTCAGGCTTTGCCTCACTAATTTCCATGTGGTGTCTAGAGTGTAAATAGGTGTTCCCTAAACGTCTGTTGACAGAACGTGTGGATGTGGTCAGCTGTCCACACCCTTCTGATTATTTGATGTTTTTGTGAACTGTAGGTTCCTATGGGTTTTTAGTCCCAACAGCCAGTACCTTCATCTCTGTGTTGAAGGGCTACCCCTGAGGCTGCCAGAACCTGCTTGTCCTGCATGCTCTAAAGGACCAGAAATGCCTAAAAGTTTCATGCCCTGGGGACGGCCCTTAATCAAAGACTATCAGTGAGGCTGTGGGGATACTCCAGCTCCTTTGTCCTCAAGTGACAATTATAGGTATGACCCCTACTATCCCCAAAGCTCCCCTGAAGGGTTGAGCCATCTTTCAGCTCTGTGTGACTTGACTTGATTACACCCCTTGCTTGACCTCCTTCCTCTCCCCAGCCACGGCTCCCCTCCCCTCTCCATTTTCTCTGTTCGAGGAGGGGTTGGAGAACACAACCTAATAAATCACCTACATACAAATCCTGGTCTCATGTCCCCAGATCTGCTTCTGGGGAACCCAATCTAAGACAGAGCTGATGAGTCAATGAACAGAAGGAAAGTATAATGAATTCAGAAATCAATAACTATTTGTTGAACACTACTGCATGGAAGGAATGGAAGCAGTCGGTTAAGCATCCAACTTTGGCTCAGGTCATGATCTCATGGTTCGTGAGTTCGAGCCCCACGTCAGGCTCTGTGCTGACATCTCAGAGCCTGGAGCCTGCTTCAGATTCTGTCTCTCTCTCTTTCTCTGACCCTCCTCTGCCCGCGCTTTGTGTTTCTCTCTCTCAAAAATAAATAAACGTTAATTTTTTTTTTTTAAATGAAGAGTAGGCAGGTATATGGCTCAAGGAAGGAGGGATGGCTCTAGGCATGGTGGGGAGGGATGTCTGAGGCTAGTCAGACTTCATAGGCAGAAGTAAGACTGTCTGAGCCTTGAAGGAAAGAGAAGATGGCACCAAGAAAGGCTTAGTGAGTACAGCAGTGTGGCAAGATTAAAATGGTGAGACTTTAAAGACAGGATGTGAAGACTTGGAATCCACTCAAATGAGTTTGGACTTTATCTCATAAAGTGATTGGGGGAGGGGGGTCAACATTAATTTATTCATTCAACAAACATTTAGGGAGCTAAACACGTGGCACACCCAGGCAGGAACATGATGTACTGTAGGAGGGGTGATCTTTCACTGAACTGCCTATTCTGGACACCAGAATCTGACTATATATATTAGTTGGCTCCACCTATAATTTCTGGATAGAGTTTTTTTTCTTACGTAATTTTGTCATGTATGTATATGTTTTTCTGATCGTAAAACAAAACATTATCATCATAAAAAAAATATCAAGCATTTGAAGGGCTGTGCATGGAAGGGAAAGAAAGATCTCCTATTCAAGGAGAGGAGTGGAAGTCTGTTTGAAGGGGGTTGGGCTGGCCCTCACCCTGTGGAGGCTGGTTGGAAGTAGAAAGTCCCCACGTTGGGTTTGGGCTTGCAGTCCCCAGAAGCAATTATGAGAAAGAGCCTTGGCAGGCAACTTCCAGGCTGTGTTTCTGATTTTCTGCAAGCATTTTTACGTTTGGTTCAATATCTTCATTATGCCTTTTTTTTTTTTTTTTGAGAAAGAGAAGGAGAGAGAGAGAGAGAGAGAGAGAATATGAGCAGGAGAGAGGGGCAGAAGGAAAGAGAGAGAATCTTAAGCAGCCTCCATGCTCAGCGCAGAGCCTGACGCAGGGCTCAATCTTATGACCCTGGGATCATGACCTGAGCCAAAATCAAGAGTTGGATGCTCAACCGACTGAGCCACCCTGGCGCCTGTCTTCATTATGCTTTGAAAGGAGGTTAAAGCTAGGTTAAGCCTGTGTCTAATTAAAATGGGGTGACGACTGCCAAACAGATGGCTGAAGATGAACTGTGAAGTCTTGAGTAACAGCAGTTCTAGCAAGAGGAGCTGATGGAAGTGGCAGGGGACTTGGAGGGGAAGCTTCTAAACATTCCTTGGAGAGCCAGGATAGGGGTGGGGGAAGACTGCACTTTCTGCTACCTGGGAGAGCTGGGGATTGTAGTCATCATACTATGGACATTTTTAAAATGTGGCTTGATTTGGTAGGCATGGGTGGGTGATGTCTGGAGCACTCTTTCTTGCATATGTTTTACATTTTATTAGAATGTTCCACAAAGGTTGTGCCTGTTTATAGAACCACCAACAGACGATTAGACCACTCATTCCTCTGCATCCTCACACACACTGGTTTTACCAGGTTTTATTCTTTGCCAGTTCAATAGGTGAAATTGAACAAAATTATTGTCGTAACTTAAACTTACTCATTAGTACGGTTGAGCATCTTTGGGATAGTTCTTCATCGTTTTTATTCCTTCTGGACCATCCTTGTTTGTTTATGCATTTCTTATTGATTTGTAAGAACTCTTTGCATATAAATGATTTTGTCTAGTTTGTGTGACATATCTTCTAAATGATGTTCCCAGTTGAATACAAATTTAATTATTATGAGGATGTTTCTTTCAATATTCATAACAATAACTGTACTTTTTTGATAGTTATAATTATTAATTCTTTACCTTTCATTCTCTTTAGACTTGGTTCTATGTTCATTTGTCCATGCATTTGTTTGTCATCTTGGTTTATCTTCCAGTTGGCCATATTTTGTGTCCTCAAGTAATTTTTCCAGAATGAGTCATAGCGTTCTAAGATCTGAGTTCTTCCATATCTGAAAATGTCATTTGGTTCTATTTCCACATGAGTAATAAACGGGATATAGAATTTAACCCTCTATTGATGTTGCTCGTGGCATTCCAGGTGAGGGAGAAAAAGTGGGATTGAGTAAGGAGAATGGAGAATAGAAGGAGTGAATTATGTGAATCAGAACTGAATGGAAGATAGAATTTGAGATAGAGGCTGTGGTCAGCTTTTGAAGGCCCCTCAAAGCCAAGAGAGAGGGAGCTGAAGGCATCTGATGGGAGGGAGAACACCCACACAGCCAGATTTTAAAAAGATTAACTGGGCAGAGGTAATGGGAAGGATTAGAGAGGAAGACAAAGGACTGTTTTACTATCAGTTAGGAATAATTGTGGCTACAAGTCCCAGAAAGTGGTAAGTAGAGGTTGATTTATATCACATAACAAGGGGTCCAGAAGAGCAGGGACTAGTGTTGGTTTCGTTGCTCATTGATGTTGGGCTGATGTCATTGCCGTTCTCTTGGCCTTTTCCCCATGGTGGCAATATGGCTGCCACAGCTCCATACTTCCTGTTTTCATTCAAGGCACAAGAGGGAGGGAAGCGGAGGTATGGTCACAGCCGACTCATTTTATTAGAAAAGCAAAAACTTCCCAGAACTCTCCCCATCCCAGCAGATGTTTATATCTCAATGGCCAGAGCTCTGTCATTTGTTCATATTATCTGCAAGGGAGGCTGAGAAGGCAAGTTCTTTATATGGGCTCATTTCATCAGAAAAATAGGGAATGGATATTTACAGGCAACTGAAAGGGTCTGCCAGAACACAAAAAGTACCACCACCGTCCCCCCTCCCCAATTTTAAAAAACCAAGTAAATAAATTGGACTACATTTAAAATAAAAACTTTTGTCTGTTCATCAGATAACACCATGAAGGCAAACAGCACTGGGGAAAAAAAAAGATGCTGACAAAGGAATTGTAGTCAGAATACACAAGGATCTACAAATCGATAATAAAAAAGACCGACAACCTAATAGAGAACAACAAGGCAATAGAAAAAGTCACTTCACAAAAGAGAGTATCTGAATGGTCCATAAACATTTAAAAATGTGCTATCATTAGTTACCAGGAAAATATCCATTAAAACCACAGTGAGTTACCATTATACAGCCACCAGTATGGCTTAAATGAAAGATACACATTACCAATTGTGGAGGAGGATGTGGGCTCTCGTACCCTGCTGGCGGGAGTAAAAATTGGTGTAATTACTATGAAAGTCACTTCAGTCTGGTCTGCTAAAACTGGTCTTAGGTATACTCCATGACCCAGCAATTCCACTTTCAACAGAAACAGCCAGCAAAAGGAAAACATGTACATATAAATACAGGTGTGTGTATTTACTTATTTAGTTAATGAGGGACGTGTGCTAGGATGTTCAATAGCAGAACCACTTATAATTACTCCAAACTGGAAGCTACCGCATGCCTATCATCAGAACACATAAATAAATTGTGGTACATTCATCCATGGGAATACTATCAACAATGATCATGAACCCCTTATGAATGCATGCAACCACACATATGACCTTGAACCTAATGCTGAGCAAAGAGGTCATACAGTATATACTGTATGTTTGCATATATGTCATATTCAGACACAGGAGAAACTAGACTATGCTGTTAGAAGTCAGGACAGTAGTTACTGTTGGTGGAGAAAGGGCAGGAAGGGCGGGGTATTAGTGACTGAGAGGGGACAGAAAGGCCGACTTGGCGGGTGATGTTCTCTTTCTTGAGCCGGGTGTTGGTCGTACAGTTGTGTTCCATCTGTGACAGTTCGTCATGTTGCATATTTATGCCGTGTGTGCATTGCTTTTTCTGTGTGTAGGTTATACTTCAATGAAGAAAACTAAGGTTTTTAAAAAGTGACTGCCACACCAGACAGTGTGTGTGGTCCCCTGCATGGTCTCCCCTAACTATGGAAGGCTCTGCCCACTGTGCCTGGACTCTTTGGATCTGTCATTCTAATGCAGATATTCAGCAGCACCAACGCTGCCCCTGCCCTAAGTCAACCAAACTGGCTTCTAGTTCAACCGATAGAGCAGATGTCAGTTACTCCATAAAATTGCTATTTATCGCAGGGGTCCCACAGTCAAATGCCAACAGGAGCCAAGCAGGTTACATAAAAAAATGAGGTGGCCAGTAATCACAATAAGTAGTGTGTGTGAGGGTGGTGCCTGGGTGGGTCAGTTGATGAAGCCTCTGACTTTTGATTTAGACTCAGGTCAAGATCTCACAGTTTGTGGGATTGAGCCTCACATCAGGCTCTGCGCTGACAGTGAAGAGCCTGCTTGGGATTCTCTCTCTCCCTCTTTGCCTGTCCCCACCCCCAAATAAATCAACATTTTTTTTTAACGTTTATTTATTTTTGAGACAGAGAGAGACAGAGCATGAATGGGGGAGGGGCAGGGAGAGAGGGAGACACAGAATCCGAAGCAGGCTCCAGGCTCCGCGCCATCAGCCCAGAGCCCGACGCGGGGCTCGAACTCACGGACCGCAAGATTGCGACCTGAGTTGAAGCCGGACGCTCAACCGACTGAGCCACCCAGGCGCCCCAACATTTTTTTTTTTTAAAGATGCGGTGGGGATGGCGGGGAACTGCTTCTAGGGTAGGTATTTGACTGGAGCTCTAGCTGATTAATGAGTTTCAGAATGTGGCCCCAGGCAAGTCAGATTTTCCAGAATTTTTTTTTAAGTTTATTTATTTATTTTTCGGAGAAAGAGAGGGAGAACCAAAGGGGCAGAGAGAGAGAGGGAGAGAGAAGGAATCCCAAGCAGGCTCCATGCTGACGGCACGTGGAGCCTTTGTGTGGGGCTCAGACTCACAAACTGTGAGACCGTGACCTGAGCTGAAGTCATTGCTCAACTGACCAAGCCACCCGGGCACTCCCAGAGTATTTTTTAAAAGAAGCCAGAAATCTAGTTTCCCCTATGGAACGTTTCAGTTTTCACCGTTTGGCAATTTCTTCAAATGAAATGGGCCAATCAAAATAGCCCTTGGGTCAGATTTGGCTGACAGGCCTCCTGTTTGCAACCTCTGGGTTAGTGGTAGAATGAGTCACTCTGAAAGCACTGTCTACTGGAGCTATAATAATAAAAACAATAGCTCCTCATTATTGGACACTTATTGGGACCTTTACTTACCATAGTTGCGTGCTTCTCAGATGCCACCTACACCATTTATATAACAACAGCTTTCCAGGAAAAGAAGGGGGAAAAAAAGACAAGGGAAACATTACCATAGTAAATGTATTCATCTGTTAAAAGACACACCTAGAAACCTTAAAATGTAAAACAAACAGAACAGAACGAAGATATGCTGAAGAAATGAAATACGTGAGACACTTTCTCATGTAATTCTTACAAAAACTTCACGTGGTAGACATGGTTAGATCCGTTTCACAGCGTGAGGCTCAGTGAGGCTACTTCGCCGTCCCCAGTTCACATATCTGGTAAGCAGCAGGGCCAGGTATTAAAGCCAGATCTGTCCCACATCTAATGCCCTGCTCTTTTAAAAAAAAAATTTTTTTAATGTTTATTTATTTTTGAGAGAGAGAGAGAGACAGAGCACAAGCCCAGAAGAGGCAGAGAGAGAGGGAGACACAGAATCTGAAGCAGGCTCCAGGCTCTGAGCTGTCAGCACGGAGCCTGACTGGGGTTCGAACCCATGAACCGTGAGATCATGACCTAGGCCAAAGTTGGAAGCTCAACTGACTGAGCCAGCCAGGCGCCCCTCCAATGCCCCCACTCTTAATCGTTGTGATGCATTGCTTCCCTTTGTGGAATGAGCATCATCGAGAGCAAAGGTTGTAGATTTTGGTGTGACAGCGGGCTACACAGCTAACAAATAGCCCCACAAGTGTAATGGCACCAATGAAATAAAAATGCATTCCTTGTTCATTTGATCACCTTGGTGGCTGTGCTCAACTCTTCGGTTCAGTCCTTCAGACTCTGTCATCTTCAACATGTGGCTTCACCACCTTGCTGGGCTGGACGGGAAAGGAGCAAGAAAGAGGCACCTCCAAATTCAAAGATCTTCAGAAAGTGGCACCCTCTCACATTCTACTCAGAACCCAGGCCACCCTAAACCACAAGAGGGGGTAGGACAGCCACTCCCTTATTGCTATAGAAGATAAAAATAAATTTTAGTGAAAAGCTACCAGTCTTTTTCACAAAGTGGCTTATTGGGACCAGACAATATTGAATCACTGAGGAAAAACAATCTCAGTTTGGGGATAATAGGTCTTTAACATTTCTCTATGTTTGCCAGCCTCTTTTGTAATGAAGAGAACAGACAATGGTGCTTAGTAGAGCTTACTAACATCATTTATTTTTATTATATTCTACAGTTGCCTTTTCTTTTTCACAATGGATGCTGGGTAGGGATGTAAAGTTTCCTTTTATAATTGATGTGTTTAAATTGAAAATAGTTGGTAAAGAAGATGTGGCACACACACACAATGGAGTACTACTCGGGGATGAAAAAGAATGAAATCTTGCCATTTGCAACAATGTGAATGGACCCAGAGGGTATTATGCTAAGTCAGTCAGAGAAAGATGATTTCAGATCATATGTGGAAGATCATATGATTTCCCTCATATGTGGAATTTGAGAAACACAGGGGGGAAGGGAAGAAAAAATAAGATAAAAACAGAGAGGGAAGGCAAACCATAAGAGACTCTGAAAAATAGAGAATAAACTGAAGGTTGATGGGGGTAGGGGTAGGGGGGATCAGTAAATGGGTGATAGGCATTAAGGAGGGCACTTGTTGGGATGAGCACTGGGTGTTACATGTTAAGTGATGAATCACTGGGTTCTACTCCTGAAACCATTATTACACTATATGTTAACTAACTTGAATTTAAATTAAAAAAAAAAAAAGATTTCCGATCCTGTGTCTCCCTCTCTCTCTGCCCCTCCCCCGTTCATGCTTTGTCTCTCTCTGTCCCAAAAATAAATAAACGTTGAAAAAAAATAAAAAAAATAAATAAATAAAAAAAAAAAGAAAGTATTCGGTAGATGTTAAAAACAATTGTGCAGTGGCATGTGGGTATGAAAATTGGAAAGGTGTTTTGCATGACTTCATGGTGATGGAGAGTGTATCCCACTACAGACGCCTAACCCTGTTCCTGAAGCTGTGGAAAGAAGTCAGCATGGTGGGCCCCATCTTGGTAGCTAGGTAGTGGGAGCCAGGCTGAGGGCAGACACACTCTGCTGGACGCCGGGGCTGGTGCTGGGGGGTCCCATGAGAACAGTCCAACTGTAAGGGAAATCTGAGGCCAGGTCCCTGTTCCTCTGTTCCCACTGGCCAGGTGCTCAGGGTATAGACAGGGGCATGTAGGCCCTGGCAGGTGCCTGATGCTTGCACTGGGAAGCTTGCCGATGTCTCTTCTCTCCCTAGTCCCCTTTGCACCACTGGGCAACCCTCCAGAGGGCAGAATTCTTGGGTGTTTTTTGGTGGAAGTTTCTGTACTCTGGCTGAGTGCCTGGCTGGCTGCTGCCACACTTCCTGAGGGGAAGGGGAGGGGTGGCACCAGCCCTCAGTCCTGGAACTGAGTTCCGACCTCAGTCTGAAGCCTGCATCTTTCCTGGAAATGGCTGTTGGCTGAGGCAATTCTTTGTATTCCATCAGGTCAGTGGCAAAGAAGAGACTTTGTCCGGGGAACGGAGGATCATGCGAATCCCTTGGGAGGTGAGGGTCCTTGAAAGTGATTTGATGGGCAACATGTTCAGTGTTGGTGAGGGCTCTGGTCCCAGGTGTGCTTCCCGGGTGCCAGGAGAGGATGGCTAGGTCGTGAGAGGCTCTGAGTGGGCATGCTCACTGGTTATCAGGGAAATGCAAATTCGAGCAATGGATTCTCTTCCCTCTTCATAGTGGCAGAGCCTTTGAAAGTCTGACAGTGATGCGGGAGAAATGGTATTCTCTGACATTGTGAGTGGGAGAGGGTCTGGGGACATTGATTTGGGAGAACAAATGAGCACTCTAGAAAAATGTTAGTGCCTGTTGCCTAAAAAGCCTTTACACACATGCATGAGGAAGCATATACAGATTTGTTCACTGAGGCACGGTTTGTAATGGCAAAAGAAAACAAAAACAAAACTGGAAACAACCGATATACCCAGTAGTAAGAGAATGGATGAATAAGATGTGATTGTGGCAATTAAAATAAATAACCCGTACTATATGCATCAATATGGCTAGAGCTGAAAAACATAATACTGAATGAAAAAAAAGCATGTTGCAGGGTGATAAGTATATTGGTTATCTATTGCCATGTGACAAATTATCCCCAAACTTAGTGGCTTGAAACTACCACACACATTTATTATCTTCCTGGTTTGAGTGAGTCATGAATTTAAGTGGGAGGTCCCGTTCAGGGTTTGTTATGAAGTTAAAGCCAAGATGTCAGCTGGGGCTGCAGTCATCTGAAGACTTGGTTGGGGCTGGGTGATCCATTTCTGGGGCGGCTTATTCACCTGGCTGTAAGTTCACACTGATTGCTCGTGAGGGGCCTGAGTTCCTCCCCTTGTAAGCCTCTCCATGGGACTCCTTGAGTCCCCTTACAACATAGCAGCTGACTTGCCCCCAGAGTAAGCGATCCACAAAAGCACAAGGCAGGAGCAGCAGTGTCTTTTATAATTTCGTTTTGGGAGTCACACACCATCCCTTCTGCCGCATTCTATTCATTGGGAGTAAGTCACTGAGTTTAGTGTACACTTAAAGGAAGAGAAATTAGGCTCCATTTTTCAAAGGAAGGATGTTAAAGAATTTGTGGGCGTATTTTAAAACTAGCATATGTATGATTTGATACCATTTATGTAGTTTAAAAGAACACATTACGTGCATAAGCCTGGCCAATCAGAGCTCCCTACCACCCTGGCTACGGTGATAGCTTCAGGGATAGATATGTGGCACGACTTAGGCTGATCAGAAATCTTCCCAGCCCCTGCCTACTAGAGATTCTGTCTTTGTTCGGGGGTTGCTAGGCTTTTCGGATGTAAGTCTTAGACTTCTTGAGTACATTTTGGCCACCAGAATTGAGAGAGCCTTTCTGAAGGACTAAAAGAAAATTACAGCCCAAATGAGATCATTTGAGCTCCCGGATCAAGACATGCCTGAAACCTGCGTCATTATCTCTAGATTTTTCAGTTACATTGAACAATAAAGTCCTTTTTTAACTTATGCTGCTTGAGAATTGGGCTTCCATCCCTTGGTTGTATTAGGGTTCTGCCGGGACACAGAAACAATAGTGTGTGTGTATATATATATCACACAGCGTCAGTCCCAGTCCAGGCACAGAAGAAAATCGATGTCCAATGTCCCAGCTCAACCGAGAGCCAAGCAGGGAGAGTGGATCATCCTTCCTCTGCCTTCTTGTTCTGCTCCGGTCCTCAGTGGCAGAGGTTTGGAGGTGTCCCCTCCTAATGGGGAGGGCCATCTATTTTACTTAGTCTGCCAGTTCAAATGCGAATGGAGCGCCTGGGTGGCTCATTCGGTTGAACTTCTGACCTTGGCTGACGTCATGGTCTCACAGGTTCTTGAGTTCGAGCCCCGCATCTGGCTCACTGCTATCAGTGTAGAGAACACTTTGGATCCTCTGTTCTCCTCTATCTCTCTGTCCCTTCCTCTCTCTCTCTCTCTCTCTCTCTCTCTCTCTCTCAAAAATAAATAAATAAATAGTAGGGGAGACTGGACGGCTCAGTCGGTTAAGAGTCCAACTTCAGCTTAGATGATGATCTCACAGTTCATGAGTTCGAGCCCCACATTGGGCCCTGTGCTGACAGCTCAGAGCCTGGAGCCAGCTTCGGATTCTGTGTCTCCCTCTCCCCCTGTCCCTCCCCTGCTCTCTCTCTCTCTCTCTCTCTCAGACATGAATAAGCATTTAAAAAAAATTCAAATGCTACTAAGTCACTAAGTTTTAGGGTAATTTGTTAGGTGGCAACAGATAAGGTTTTGAATCATGATCGGTGTTTTTAAAATTCCCTGGCCTTTTTATAGATCCACATTGCTTATCTCTCTTTCCTAATGTGTTTGTTGCCATTCCTGTTCCTGGGAGTTTTACTTGGTATTGTTCCTTAGGCTGGAGAAATTCGTTATGAAATTTGTTTTGGAAAGGTGCATGGGTGGTATCTTTTCTGAACTCCTGCCTGCCAGACCTTTTTTTTTTTTAGGTGTTTCACTTGTATATAAATGGACCACAATCTTCTCTACTAAAAATCTTGCATGTTTTCTCCAGCACGACTATGGTGTCTAAATCTTAGAAGTCTGCTGACAACCTTACTCGGATGTAACATCATTTTTCTGCCTGGGATATTGCAGGAATTTCTCTGTATATATGAGATTTTTTTTAATTTCACCAAAAATTAAAAATATATATATACGTTTTGGAGGTTTTTCATTAATTTTTTTTTTTACTGGTTTTAATTAACTGTCAAGGAATCATTTTACTTCTTGTTCTGTGACCACTTCTGTTATTCCCTTGAATCTTTTTCTCTGTTCTGTTTTTCTAGGGATTTAATTAGATGACATTTATCCCTTGAATCTCTTCTCCTTTCTGCTTATCTTTTTTTTTCCTTCATTTTTTTTCTCTCTGAGTTTTAGAACCCTCTAATCTGATCTTCAGATTTTTTGACTTGATTTTATGCAACGTCCAATCTTCTGTTAACTAACCGCCTCTAGGTCCCTTTGAAATTCAGTAGATATATTTTCCATCTCCAGAATAATTTTATAGCCTAGAGTTATTTTCTTATTAAGAATTGTTTGAGAGGGGCACCTGGGTGGCTCAGTCTGTTAAGTGTCTGACTCTTGATTTCGGCTCAGGTCATGATCTCAGGGTTGTAGGATGGGGCCCTGAGCTCCCAGCTGACAGTGTGGAACCTGCTTGGGATTCTCTCTTTCTGCCCCTCCCCCACTCTTGCTCTCTCTCAAAATAAATAAATACGTAAACATTTTAAAAAGAGAGAGAGAGGGGCGCCTGGGTGGCGCAGTCGGTTAAGCGTCCGACTTCAGCCAGGTCACGATCTCGCGGTCCGTGAGTTCGAGCCCCGCGTCGGGCTCTGGGCTGATGGCTCAGAGCCTGGAGCCTGTTTCTGATTCTGTGTCTCCCTCTCTCTCTGCCCCTCCCCCGTTCATGCTCTGTCTCTCTCTGTCCCAAAAATAAATAAACGTTGAAAAAAAAAAAATTAAAAAAAAAAAAAAAAAGAGAGAGAGAATTGTTTGAGAGCTTCAGCAGCTTCTAATCTTTAAGACTACAAATTAGCAAATTTTCTCCTTAACATTTTGTCCTCTGGGCCATCAGGGTGACTTATCCTGGGACATTTGCCCTAATCCCTCATATCAGCATCCTTTTGACCTGCTAGATCTCTGTATATGTACAGTCATGATTCCCTGTTTCCTCATTCTTAGAGAAGGAGGCCTATGTTTGTTCAACACTGGGCGTTAAGATGGGTTACATTCTGTTTGAATGTTTTTGGCCTGGATAAAGAGAGGAGGGAAAAGTTTATATTTACTGTACCTTTACTTTGCCCTGTTAAAGAGTCAGCAACCTGCAGAGATAGGGAGGGAGCTTCAGCCCAGAACAGATGCACTGGGGATTTCACCTTTGTGCCCAGTAGCCTCTTTTATCTTCACATTTAACTGGAGCCATGACACCTTCTTAAGCAAGCCCAGCTGGCCTTACTGAGGGCCATGTATGGGGTCACCCTGTTTAATCTAGCATATCTCTTGGGACATTGTTGGATCTGTCTCCCTGCCCCCACCTTGACCATCATCCTCACTGACTGCACCCACTGCTGTCCCCAGCTGGTGTACTTAGAGGTAGCATGGATCATGGGGGATCTTTTGGCCTCTTCCACCTGCTCCTGGAATGGGTTTTTTATTGTCTGGAATGAATCAGTGGCTTGGCAGTCCCTACCCTCAGTCTGGTTGAAGCTCAGTATATCTTAAGGAAAGAGATTCCTGAATGTTTCTGGCCTGCCATATTTTTTACCTGTGGGGTAGAGTTTTTCCTCACGATAAACCTCATTCTCACTTTGCCGCACTCTCCTTCACTTGGCTGAACAAGCCACGCCTCAGGCCTCAGCTTACACCCTGCTTCCTCCACGAAATGTTCCGGGAAGTTCCCCCAAGTAGATACCCTGTGCTGTGCTCTTAGAAACTCTTGTGTTCTGCCTGTCACAGGACTCACCACCTGGGGTTCTAACTCTGTTTACTGATCTGTCTTCCCCTGTAGCATGTAGCCTACAGAGTATGGCAGTGCCTGCTCATTCATTCATTCATCCATTCAAAAAACATTTACGAGGAGCCAAGTATATATGAGCCACAGTGCTAGGCACTGTTTTTGTCCCATGTCCAGTGTGTGTCACAGATTGTTGAGTAAATATTCAATGTAAGACTATATGGCCAGCTTCAGGGAAACAAAGATGGCAGCCGATGATCAACAAGAATGTTGAACACTGGTGGGTGGGGCTTCATTGCAGTTTAGGGAGCAAAGTAAGTCCTAGCGTGGAGAGAGCTGAGCTCTCCTAGCCTCAGCTGGTGCCCTGAGGTCTGGAAGCCTGTGGTGGGAACTGCCTAACAGTAGCAGTGGCAAGGAGTGAGCCAGGGCTGAAAACTGGACAGACCCTAAATGTTGTAGAAGAGACATCAGGTGGCCAAAGGAAAGCAGTATATTTGTGGCTGAGTCCTCCAGGCTGGGGTTCTGCACCCATGAGCCACTGTCCTGGAGTGTGGGAAGTAATTAAACGTATGGACTTTGCAGTCAAAGAAAGTTATTTAAGTTCTCAGAGCCTCAGTTTCCTTTTCTGTAAAATGGGAATAAAAGTAGCTTCGTGGGCCACTGTAAGGATTCAATAAAGTGTGCAATGAGTGTAGCACAACAGCCTAGTGTCTGGCTTACAGCAAAAGTTTTTACCAATGTAAAGTTTTACGATGTAAAATTACTATCTAGACTTGCTTTTATTATCTGTAGTACATTTGGGGAAGATAAGAGGAGAAAAACTTTTGCCCCAGTCTGGAGGTATATCTTCAACTCTCTCGGGTTCTCTTGGAGCCTTGGGTATGCACCAGCCTGTAGCAAGTGAAAGGTCCCTTCCTGGGCCTGCGCCTTCCCAGACTTCTCTGTGGCTGAGTTGTAGCACAGAATTACTGGGTTTTCCCTCATGTGCTGCATCTGGAGATAAGGTCCAAGATAAGGTCTCATGACCTTGCCATGAGAAGGTAAAAATCTCAGCACTCACTAGCCCCACCTAAACACAGTAATATCCAAGATAAAAGGTGTTATCCAGAAATCAAGGGAAAAGCTAAATGAAAGGGCTATCCTGGGACCAAGTAGAAAGGAGTGTAGGACAAAGGGGGTTTGAAAGAGCCCCTGATGAAGTCCTCTGTCCCCAGATTTACAAGTGTAAGTTGTGGCTCTGGTCCAGTGCATTGAGGCAACTCTCTTTCTAAGCCTGCCCATCGTTTAGGACTTGGTGACTGATTGGATTGCGGGTGGGGCAAAATGACTTCTAGCTGTTACTGCCTGACTAACTGGGTAGATGGAAGGGCCACCCGCTGACATTTTGGGAAGATGAACATATTTTGTGGGGGAGAAGAGACCAAGTTCAGTTTTGAACATAGAGACTTTTGAGGTGTTTGATGGGTGTTGATGTAAAAATGCCTAGAAGGGAACTGAAAATGTGGATCTGGAACTCCCAGAGAGTTATATAAAAATATGGATTAGGGGTACCTGGGTGGCTCAGTCGGTTAAGCATCCAACTCTTGATCTCGGCTCAGGTCATGATCTCACGGTTTATGAGATCAAGCCCACATCAGGCTCCACACTGACAGCGCAGAGCCTGCTTGGGATTCTCACTCTGCCCCTCCCCAGCTTGAATGTGCGCTCTCTCTCTCTCAAAATAAGTACATAAATATCTTTTTTTAACTGCAAATAAGGAGAAGATAATGGCTGCTGCAAAGGGGCAAGAATAAGATAGTCTAGAAGTATGCAGTAAAATGAGAAGAGAAGCAAAGAGAAAGCCATGGAGAACTGCCACTACGAGAGGGAATATGGCAGAAGGAAAGCCATCAAAGATGAGGAAGAGGGAAAGATCAGAGAAGTAAGAAAAAACACGGGAACTAGATGGGATACCACCAGGCATTTTAAGAAGAATTTTGATTCACTGGAAAAGAAATGCAATTGAATTCTCAAGACATGGAAACACACTTAGCCTCTCTCATAAAGAAATGCATGATTGGGGCACCTGGGTGGCTCAGTCGGTTGGGCATCCGACTTCGGCTCAGGTCATGATCTCGCAGTGTGTGGGTTCATGCCCCACATGGGGCTCTGTGCTGACAGCTCAGAGCCTGGAGCCTGCTTTAAATTCTGTGTCTCCCTCTTTCTCTGCCCTTCCCTGCTCATGCTCTGTCTCTCTATGTCTCTCAAAAATAAATAAACATTGAAAAAAAATCTTTAAAGAAATGCACGATTAAACAGTGAAGAGACACCATTTTGAACAAATCTATCAGATCAGCAAGAATGGGAAAGTTTCACACTGTGTTGAAAGAGGATGTGGGGGGGCGCCTGGGTGGCGCAGTCGGTTAAGCGTCCGACTTCAGCCAGGTCACGATCTCGCGGTCCGTGAGTTCGAGCCCCGTGTCGGGCTCTGGGTTGATGGCTCAGAGCCTGGAGCCTGTTTCCGATTCTGTGTCTCCCTCTCTCTCTGCCCCTCCCCCGTTCATGCTCTGTCTCTCTCTGTCCCAAAAATAAATAAACGTTGAAAAAAAAAAATATTTAAAAAAAAAAAAAAAAAAAAAGAAAGAGGATGTGGGAAAATAGGCACTCTAAAAGAGTAAAGGCATACACCCTTTGGCCCCGTAATTCCACTTCTAGGAATCCTTGGATGGATATGCTTATACAGGCATGCAGAGAGGTACATACAAGGATATTGACTGCAGCATTATTTGTTGTAGCAAAGGTTGGAAACAAGCGTCCATCACTGGGGGAGTGCCAAATAAATAATGGCACATTATTTCAGTGGAGGGTATGGGGTTGTTAAAACAAATAAGGGAAGTCAATAAGTAATGATGTGGAACAATAGCCCAGATATTTGAAGTGAAAAAAGGCAGCAGAATACAACTGGAAGTGCTATGATTTATATGAAAATTGATAAGAGTGTGGCTTCAGCGGAGCCAGGCTGCCTTGGTTTAAACCCCAAGATCCACCACTCTCTGGCTTTGTGACTGGAGGAAAGTCCCCTTCACAGGGGGATCAGTGATGTGGATGAGATTTACTTTTCCCTTTCGTACTTTTTGAGTTTTTTTAAAACCTCGAGCATGTGTTACCAATATTTTTTTATTAAAAAATTTAACTGAGGAAGACATATGGGTAGCAAATAAGCACATGGAAAGATGCTCAAATTCATTAGTCGTTAGGGAAATGCACATTAAAAGCACAGTATCACTTTATACCTATTAGTATGGCAGCAGTTACAAAGATGGACAATTCTAAGTGCTGTGAAGATGTGGAACAACAGGAATTCTCACACTGCTGGTGGGGATGTAAAATGGTACAGCCACTCTGGAAAACAGACTGGCAGTTTCTTATAAAGTTAAGTATATCCCTACATAGTGCCCCAGCACTTCCGAAATGAAAAACTTATGTTTTTTTTAAGTTTATTTATTTTGAGAGAGAGCGTCCCAGCGTGAGCACGGGAGAGGGGCTGGAAAGAGTGAGAGAGAGAGAGAGAGAGAGAGAGAATCCCAAGCAAGCCCCAAGCTGCAAGTCAGTGCAGAGCCTGATTTGGGGCTCAGTCTCAAGACTGTGAGATCATGACCTGAGCCGAAACAAAGAATCAAACACTTAGCCGATAGAACCACCCAGGCGCCAATGAAAAACTTATATTGGCAAAAAAAATGTATTTGAATGTTCTTAAAAGCTTTCTTTTTTTAAAAAATTAAATTTATTTACTTATTTTGAGAGAGAGAGAGAAAGTGGGGTAGGGCCAGAGAGAGAGGGGAGAGAATGAATTCCAAGCAGGCTCTGCACTGTCAGTGCAAAGCCTGATACAGGGCTTGATCCCACAAACCGTGAGATCATGACCTGAACCGAAGTCAGATGCTCAACCAACTGAGCCACCCAGGTGCCCCTTTGTTTGTTTGTTTTTTAAAGAATGGTCTAGTCTATACTATTCAGTGACAAAGGGAAATTTAATGGGATAAGGCTGAGAAGGGTCCATTTGATTGGGTCCTTCTGTGGCCAACTTTGCTGGAGCATCATGATGTGGGAGGAATGGAGTTGGATCCCAGACTGTAAGGAGTTTGAGAGTCAATGAGGAATTGAAGACGTGAGGCAGCTATCTGAGGTTATCTTCCAAAAAATATATCTGTACCTGGATACTGAATAAATACAACCCAACCTGTCTGGCTACAAAAGAAGTACAGATTAAAGCAACACTGCTGTGGCCCATCTGATTGGTACAGCCTGATAGCCTGGGGGGCCTTGGTGTAGGGAAATGGTGTCTAATCTTTGTAGAAGGCAATTTGAAATCAAGAGACCCACCCCCACCCCAAAAAGTGTCAACTTTTTGACCTAGCCACTCCACGAGGAATTTATCCTAAGAAAATAACTAGACTACTGGGCAAAGGTGGAGTTATAAGGTTGTTAAATCCAGGTGTCACTTATAATGTAAACCAGTGGAAACAGCCCATGTATCAAGCAATAAAGGATTGACTAAGTAAAATAATGGTGTATTCATCCCAGAATTTGCTTGCAGTCTTCAACATTTTGTGATCTACACAATAATCTGGGATAGGAAAGGACTGGGTGATGGAGAAATGGGACATCTTTTTTTTTTTTTTCTTGTGATGAGAATTTTTTTTCTTAATTTTATTTTTTATTTTTTAAAATTTACATCCAAATTAGTTAGCATATAGTGCAACAGTGATTTCAGGAGTAGATTCCTTGATGCCCCTTACCCATTTAGCCCATCCCCCCTCCCACAACCCCTCCCGTAACCCTCAGTTTGTTCTCCATATTTATGAGTCTCTTCTGTTTTGTCCCCCTCCCTGTTTTTATATTATTTTTGCTTCCCATTTAGCCCATCCCCCCTCCCACATTCCCTCCAGTAACTCTCTGTTTGTTCTCCATATTTATGAGTCTCTTCTGTTTTGTCCCCCTCCCTGTTTTTATAGTAATTTTGTTTCCCTTCCCTTATGTTCATCTGTTTTGTCTCTTAAAGTCCTCATATGAGTGAAGTCATATGATTTTTGTCTTTCTCTGACTGACTAATTTCACTTAGCATAATACCCTCCAGTTCCATCCACGTAGTTGCAAATGGCAAGATTTCATTCTTTTGGATTGTCGAGTAATACTCCATTGCATATATATACCACATTTTCTTTATCCATTCATCCATCGATGGACATTTGGGCTCTTTCCATACTTTGGCTATTGTTGATAGGGCTGCTATAAACATGGGGGTGCATGTGCCCCTTCGAAACGGCATCCTTGTATCCCTTGGATGAATATTTAGTAGTGCAATTGCTGGGTTGTAGGGTAGTTCTATTTTTAGTTTTTTGAGGAACCTCCATACTGTTTTCCAGAGTGGCTGCACCCGCTTGCATTCCCACCAACAATGCAAAAGAGATCCTCTTTCTCTGCATCCTCGCCAACATCTGTTGTTGCCTGAGTTGTTAATGTTAGCCATTCTGACAGGTGTAAGGTGGTATCTCATTGTGGTTTTGATTTGTATTTCCCTGATGATGAGTGCTGTTGAGCATTTTCTCATGTGTTGGTTGGCCATCTGGATGTCTTCCTTGGAGAAGTGTCTATTCATGTCTTTTGCCCAAAATGTGACATCTTCATTTTTGCTAAACACTCTTTTCTACCTTTAGAACTTTGAATCAATTACCTATCAAAAAGTTAAAAGAAAAATTTGAATAAAATAGAAATTATGATCTGGAGTTATAATTACTAACATGGAAGGCCATTTATAATACAGTGTTTAGTGGGAAAAATACACTGAAGGGTAGGGTGAACATATTTTTGTAAAAAAAAAAAAGATTTATATGGATAAAGCATTGTAGTGGAAGAACATAACGTTAGCTGTAGTTGTGTCTAGATAGTGGCTTTGGTGACCATGATTTTTTTCTCTTTTTAGATTTGTACTTTCTGATTTTTAAAAGAATGATAGACCTTGTCTAACTAAAAATATACTGGTTTTGGACACTGGTGGAAAAAACTGGAGAAAGAGAATATAGTTTGTTGTTTAGTTCATAGTATTGTACCAACATCAATTTCTCAGTTTTGACAACTGGGCCATGGTTCTGTAAGATGCTAACATTAGGGGAAGCTGGATGACGGGTATACGGGAACTCTCTGCACTATCTTTGTGACTCATTTATAAATCTAAAATGATTTCAAAAAAAAAGCTTGGTGGTAAAGGGAGGAGGAAGATAGGGTATGAATAGAGAGGGATTTTAGGACAGGAGCATTTTCACAGGCAGAGAAGGGGTCAAGAGAATCTCTAAGAAGCAAGAAGAGGGGCTGTGATAGAGCAAGGTGGCTGAGACAGGCAGGTGGGATTGGCCAAGGTGGACAAGTGCCTCTTTCTCCAAGAGAAAATAGCAAAGACAAAGGGGGATGTAGCTAAAGTTTATTCGCAGAAGAGTTTAGGCCAACCCACCTACCTGGGTTTTCCCTGGGAGGTAGGGGCCAGCTCACCTGCGGAAGGTGAGAGGGGTGGGGAAGGTGTGGAGCCTTCGAGGACAGAGAAGTCCTAGAAGCCAAAATGAGTCATTCAACCCAAATGACCATGATATAGCAGTATTTCCCAATTATCCCAGGAGATAAGAGTCACTTGGAATGTGTTAAAATCACAGAGTCCCTAGGCCTTCCATTGATACCTACTTAATCAGAAATTCCAGAGGAGAGACTTGATAATCTTTATATTTAACAAATGCCCCAGGAGGTTCTTCTCCAGAGGAAAGTAGGAGGGACACCAAAGTAAAAAGAATTGCTCAAAGTGTGCTTGGAGGACCAGCAGCAGTGGCCTCACCTGGGAGCTGGTTAGAACTGCACACTTCACTCCAGACCTAAGAAACCTTCAACTGCGTTTTCAATTTGATCCCTAACTGAATCACATACTCACCAAAGTTTTAGAAGTGTTATGTTAAGTAATCCCCATTGGCATGCATATGTACAACTGACACAGTTACATGACTGTCCCCAGTGATGAGATCACAGGGATGGAAGAAGGAACTCCCATTTGGACTGAACAGGGTGGGGAGGGTGGAAAGAGTAAGATGGTGGTGGTAGAAAGGTTTGAGCATGGGGTCTAGGATGGAAAGAAGGTAAAAGGGAGGGCTGATGAGCTGGGAGTCTAGGGAAGGCTGAGAAAGTCTGGAGATTTGGATTGGGTCAAGAAGCTGGGGTAGAGGGAGCACAGGGCAGAAAGGGTGGAGGGATGGGAAGGAAGTTCATATCCAAGGTGTTGCCTAGGTAGTGGGTGGCTACAGAGCAATTGGAATGGAGGCACTCATGGAGTTGGGCGGTCTCCTGATTGAGTAGGTTATTCACGCTTTAAGTTCCAGTTGTTCAAGGTGAGGCTCTATGCTTGTTTGTTCAGCCACCATTCTTTGGGGATCCTGGTGATTTGGCTGGAATTCACTCTTATAGGGATGAGTATGTGACCTAGACATGGCCCGCTAGAGTGCTTCATTCTCTGGTCACAGTGATTGGCTCAGAACTGAACATGTGACCCAAGCAGGACCAATCAGAATCTCTTAGTGAGTTTGATCTGTGTTAAGCTGGGCAAGAAGAAATTCATTTCCTTAGACATGAATGAGTCAAAGCAATAACAGCTTGTGGGGGGTGGTGGTGGATGTCAGAGGCCATCTTCTTGCTCAATGGAGAAAGATGATTTTGAGAATAAAGGCAAGGACACCACGGAAATGGGTAACAGGGATGGATGAAGCCTGATGACTGACAGAACACCTGGGTGCTTCCATGCCTAAGGCTAGATGCATCTGCATGTCTCATTTAAGTGAGTGAAAATATTCAGCTCCTTTGTTGAAGGCCACGTGAGCCAGAGTATCTGTCTCAACTGAAAAAGCATGACTACAAGAAGAAAATAAGGCAGCACAGGCTGACATCGTCAGAGGAAGTCAACAGAACCCTTGGGTGATGATGGATGTCATGTGACAAGGATGAATGAGGGTGGTATGTCTGATGCCAGGAGCCTCGAAGGAGGGCAATAAGGAATGGCATGGAAGTAGTGGAGAGGGTCCAGGAGAATGTCAAGAGCACCTGGAGAAATGCCTGCTGGCAAGGGAGCAGCCTCCACCAAAAGCCTGATAAGCAAAGCCTGGTCACTAACTGGGCCTGGCCCTCATCTGGGTTGAACCTTGATCTTGACCACAGATTGACTTCTGACCCTGACTATGGGCTGGGCCATCCCGTGGCCATGAGTTGACCCTTGGCTCAGGGCACATACCAAGCCTTGATCCTGTTCTTTTTCTATTTTTTCAGACTCAGTGTCAAGTGTCTGGAGCAAGCTGGCTGGTTCAGGGCAACCACAATGTCCCTTATTCCATGAATTGCACTCATCACTCGGGAAGGTCTAGGACATTATTTCAAGATCCCAATCCTTGGCCCAGAACTCCAACTGCAGTTTTCCATCTGGAGAACCAGCCAGTGACCTCCCAAATCTTCCCCTCTCTCTGGACATCTCTGCCCCAGGGGGAAATGATGAGGACACCCTCTTGGCTCCTGGAGTGTTCTGTAAGCCTGTCCATTTCCATAAACTGTCAGCCAAGGATGTGAAGGGCAGGTTGGCATTGGTTCTGTCCCTGTCCTCAGATCTGCATTAAAATGTGCTTCGCCAGTGATCCAATTTGCTGATTTCTCAGGTGCCCAGCTGTAAGCCAAAAAGTTTAAGTCAGCGATAGCAGATCCCAGCGTTCCACAACTGCCTTGAGAACCTTCAGGAGTTACAAAGCCAGAGCTGGTTTTTGTTGTTGTTGTTGTTGTTGTTGTTTGTTTGTTTTTTGGTTTTTTTGTTTTTGTTTTTGTTTTAATTAGAGATACAATAGCTTCTTTTATCAGTAAGTCCCGGAGGACGTTTTCCTGTGGTCCTCACAGTTCTTTGTAGCCAGAAACTACCTCTAGGGCAGCAAAGAGTTGTAGTAAGCAGTGTTTGATCAACCTTAGCCCATTAGCTACCTGGCAGCCTGGATAATGTCTGATCATGAAATAACCTAGTGTTGTAAAAACAACAATGAAACCCAATGCTAGCAAACTCTACCAAGGGTCTTTTGTGAGCCAGGCCCTCAGCTAAGCACTTAGTATCTGCTTTATCTCATTTTATCCTCAAAATAATGTTAGACAGTGGAAACTGTTATTAGCCCCTTATTACAAATAAGGAAACTGATTCATGGATTGGTTAAGTAACTTGCCCAAAGTCACACAGCTGGTATGTGTTGGGACCTGGATTTGAAACAGGTCCCAGGACCAGGTAGTCTGACTTCAGAGTTTATTGGATAGGTGGGTGGTAGGATGGATGGGTGGATAAATGGATAATGGATGGATGGGTGACTGGAGGTATTCAAGGAAGCAGAAATTTGTTCTGAGGTTGGTGGGGACCTGGGGATTGACTGGTTGTGGGAGGTTGGCAAGGAACCATGGATAGCTAGTCTATTGTCTCCCCAAAGATCGCTTTGCTTTTCTTCTCTTTCTCATGTTCTTATTTAAATCCTGTCACGTCGCTGGGTTGAATCACCCTCTGAGCTTGACAGAGTTCCTTCATGAAAACATAACCCAGAAGATCTATCAAGGAAGCCTGTCACTGCGGAATAATAGCTGGTCTTTATTTTCTCATATGTGCTTTTCTGAGATTTTCTAATCTATGACATGTAGCAGGTTTCTGTTTGTGCTGAACCAGCATACTTTCTTCCTTCCTGTGAGAGCAGTACCCTAGTGGGCAATCTCTTCTTACCCCACTGTCTTTCAGTGTATTTGGGGGGGGAAAGGAGGCTGCTCCCCCAATGCAGAAACAGCCAAGTGATCCAGGTCTGGACAGTCACAGTGTTTCATCTGTTTGGCCACAGTGATCAGTTCAAGAAAAGACCGGTGACTCAATTATGTCCAGTGCAAATCCATAAACCCATGGGATAACTTTTTTTTTTTTTAAATAGTTGCAAGAGATAAACTCTCTTTCTTTTGGGGGTGCCGAGAGATGGGGTACCTGTCTGGGGCTTCCAGCATCCATTGTCCCCCTGTAAGGGAGTGTGTCTGAGAGGCAGAAAGTAAGAGTCCTGATCTTATCATTTCAGCCTCTGGATCCAGCCATACCTGAAGATGGAGATGCATTTCTGGTTGTCAGAGCTGAAATTTATTTCTTTTTTCTCAATCCAACTTGAGTTAGGTTTTTGACACTTGCAGACAAGGTTCCTAACACAGTATGTATCACTCTTGTATAAATACAAATGAAAATTTGTAACATAACATTAATAATGTTATGAAACAAATAATGTTATGTTAATAACATTAATAATGTTATGAAAAGAGAACAAAAGACAACCACCAGATTCCTGAGTACATGCAGTCAACAAACAGCTGTCAAACAATAGTTTGTCAAACAAACACCCGCAGGTCTGGCTAGAGAGATGAGAACAGCAGCTGGGAAGTTTCCTCCAGAAGTGTTCCTGGAGGAGGGTGAGGGAATATTTGAACAATCAGTTCTGTTTCACCTTCTCCTCCTGATCTTTCCAGTTTCCAACTGGGCACAATGAGACTCCTTCAGCATGTAGCCTGCAATTAAAATGTCTCAGGAATCTTGTCGATCCAGGCCCCTTCTCCACCCTGGGCTGGTCCTGCCTTGGGGGAGAAGAAGCTGAGATGGTTCTGTAGCTGGCTGGGAAGTGGCAGTAGCTGCGTGGGGAGACTGAGCCTGGCAGTGACCTTCCCAGGAGAGTCATCCTGAAGGATGCCTGGCCGGCCATCTCCTGGGGCTGCCTCAGTGGAGGAGGGAAGGGACAGAGCCAGGGCGATATTTGACTCTTGAGGG
This sequence comes from Lynx rufus, assembly GCF_022079265.1. NCBI lineage: Eukaryota > Metazoa > Chordata > Mammalia > Carnivora > Felidae > Lynx > Lynx rufus. The sequence goes on from NW_025814838.1 coordinate 6,667,678, forward strand.
CATTTCCTAGAACACCATGTTGCTTTTAGGATGCTGTTAACATCCACATCATACCTATCTTACTACCCACTCATCATTTTCTTCCTTTACCGAGATTTTTTTTCCAGAGAGAAACAGCATGAGTGGGGGGACAGGGAGAGCAGAGAGAGAGGGAGACAGAGAATCCCAAGTAGGCTGAGCCTGATGCGGGGCTTGAACTCACGAAACTGCGAGATCGTGACCTGAGACATCTTCTCTGAGATTTTTAAAAATTGAGCAAAATCATGCGTTCTAGAGGAGCACATAAAACACCATGTTTGGTTAAATAAAAAACAAACAGGAAAGCAGCCAGCCATGTGTGCACCACCGTTTAAGATGAGAAATCGATCATTTCCAGCCAGCTCTTCGTCGCCCTGTGTCCCTCTGACCACCTCCACTCCCACCCCGCAGAAGTTTCTGCCATCCGGTGATCATTGCATCTTGCTTTTCTTCATGGTTGCATTTACCATTTTTGTTTCTTTTTTTAATTTTTAAAGATGTTTTTAATGTTTATTTTTGAGACAGAGAAAGAAAGAGAGCACAAGAGGAGGAGGGGCAGAGAGAGAGAGACACACACAGAACCTGAAGCAAGTTCCAGGCTCCAAGTTGTCAGCACAGAACCTGATGCAGGGCTTAAAACCATGAACCACAAGATCATAACCTGAGCTGAAGTCTGACGCTTAACTGACTGAGCCACCCACTCAGGCACCACAAAGTTTATTTATTTTGAGAAAGAGAGGAAGAGAGAGAGGGAGAGGGAGAGAGAGAGAGGGAGAGGGAGAGGGAGAGGGGGAGAGAGAGAGGGAATGAGAACGAGAACACAAGCAGGGGAGGGGCAGAGAGAGAGAATCCTAGGCAGGCTCTGTGCTGTCAGCACGGAGCCAGATGTGGGGCTCCATCTCACGAACAGTGAGATCATGACCTGCGCTGAAATCGAGTCAGATTCTTAACTGACTGAGCCACCCAGGTGCCCTGCCATTTTTCTTTAAGTAGATTTATTTTTCGACCCTTTTTTATTGGGTCAAAATTCATATAATGTAAGATTAACCCATTTAAGGTGTACAGTTCACTGGCATTTGGTGCATTCGCCTCTATCTAGTTCCCAAACATTTTCACTGTCCTGAAAAGAAAGGCCGTATCCATTACAGCCACTTCCTATTCTCCCCTTCCCCTAACCCTGGCAAGTGTGAATCTACTTTGTCTCTATACATGTGCTTGTTGGGAGTATTTCATATAAAGGGAATCATACGATATGTGGTCTTTATTTTTTTTTTTTCCGAGAGAGAGAGAGAGAGAGAGAGAGAGAACATGTACAATTGGGGGAGGGACAGAGAGAGAGAGAGAGAGAGAGAGGGAGAGAGAATCCCAAGCAGGTTCCCCACTGACAGTGCAGAGCCTGATGTGAGGCTCCAACTCACAAACTTCGAGATCATGACCTGAGCCGAAGTTGGGTGCCTAATTGACTGAGCCACCCAGGCGCCCACACAATATGTGGTCTTATGTCCTTGGCTTCTTTCACTTAATGTAATAGTTCCGAGGTTCGTCCATATTGTCTTTGTGTGACAGTACTTCACTCCTTTATAAGGCTGATATTTTACTAATGAAAAATAATGATATTAAATGAGATCATAATTGTAAATAATATAGACACACATATAGAAAAGCTGGAAATATATATTCTATAAATCTAGATAAATAATAGAATAATAATAACTAATAAAATAATTATCTTAAGAGGAAACTCTTTTATTACCCCTTCTCCTCTGCCTGTAACACTCTTCTCCCAAATATATCTGCATGAAGGACTCCCTCAAGCAGCTCGGAGGACACATTTGCAAGGTCTCCCCTGACTAAATAGCATTATGACTGACGCCTCTGCAAACTCCTAGTCCCCCTGACCCTGCCCCACATTCTCTGTCTCCCATAGCACTTCTTACCTTCTGCCATGCTCTGTCATCCGTTTCTTTTATTGCTCATTATTATTATTATTTTTTTTTGTCTACCTCTCCTCCTAGGAGGGTATAGGTTCCACAAGGGCAGGGGGTTTGTTTGCTTGACTCACAGATGCATCCCCAGCCCCCCACCCAACAGTACTTGTCCACTGATGGACAAAATATCCACATCCTGATCTCTGGAGCCTGTGAAAGTTACCTACTAGGGCACCAATGGAAGCTTTGCAGATGGGGGAGATCATCCCAGGATACCTGGGTGCACCCTAGATGTAATCCCAAGTGTCCTTACAAAAAAAGGAGATTTGGGTGCCTCTGAAGAAATCAATGTAACAACTGAAGCAGGATATTAGTCTGCTGTCTTTGAAGATGAAGGAGGGGGCCAGGAGCCAAGGAATGTAGTTTTAGAAGCTCACAGAAGGGAAGGAAGACTTCCCTAGAGCATTTTGAGGGGGCACGAGCCTGCTGACACCTTGATCTTTGTCCCATAAGACTCTTCAAAGCTCTGACTTCCGGGAACTGTAAGGGAATAAATTTCTGTGCTTTTTAAGCCACTGACTTTGTGGTAGTTTGCTATCGTATCCACGGAAAACTATTGCAGTGCTCGATAAACAGTCGTTGAATGAATAAACACTTGTTGAGCCAGTGACTGAAGGAGACACCAGTATTGCTTATACTAAGTAGAAGGTAACAGCAAACAAAGGCAGTGTAAACACAACGGAGCCGCTAAAGTCGGGGCTGCAGGCTTTGAGGCAGCTCTCTCTCTCTGTTAAGCGAGAGAGCTTTGCAGGTGCAGGAGAGCATTAGACACCCATGAGCACCAAACTGGGACTAGATGTCTTCGCACATTGGAACATGGAGTGGTTTTCTTATTCCATTGGCCCATGATACTTTAACACTTCCATTTGGTGGTCAGGGGAGGGCAGTCACGGCCGACTTTACAGAGATGAGGATATCTGTGCTCCGTCTGGGAAGAGGAGTGGAGAAAGAGAGAGGGCAGCACGTGGCATAGCCATTGAATTTGTCTGCCAACCTAAAGTCAGCACTGTAGGCTAAGTCCTGTGACTTGGGAAGTGTAGCCAAGATGCTGGGGAACTGCCGGAGGCTTCTAACCAGGAAGTGCCTTTGTCCAGCCTGCCCTTTGGAGACATCCTCCTGGTTTAGCCTGGAACAGGGGTGGGAGGCAGAAGGTCTGGGAGACAGGGAGATCTGTGAGGGGGAGAGGGCCTCGTGCTCCAGGCTCCTTCTCCTTAATGTTTATTTTTGAGAGAGAGAGAGAGAGAGAGAGAGAGAGAGACAGATAGCACGAGTGGGGAAGGGCCAGGGAGAGAGGGAGACACAGACTCTAAAGCAGGCTCCAGGCTCTGAGCACAGAGCCTGACGCGGGGCTCAAACCCACAAACTGTGAGATCATGACCCGAGCCGAAGTCGGATGCTTAACAGACTGAGCCATCCGGGAACCCGTGGTCTGAGCTCCTTTCCATCCTCCAGCTGTTTCCTTCTTTGATGTAATTGCTTGATGAAGACCACAGTGTCTGTGAGGCCCAGGCCTCTCTACTGAGTTTGCGACAGAGGTGGGGTCTTTTTCCACTCTCTACTTGGGGTGCAGGCTGCTGACTTTGAGGTGTCTCTGTCATCAGGGAGATGTTCTGTGGGCTGTGGGACACTTGAGTCTGGAACTCCAGGGACCCGGAAGGGAGGTCAGAAGAGCAGTGAGGGTGACAGTTTGAGAACAAGGGAAAATTAAGAACAAATATTCCTGTGACCTGCAAATGGAGTCATTTTCCCTTGGAGTCAATAACTCCTGGTCACTGTGGCTGCTCATCAAAGGGGTCTAGGAATGAAGGGGTTTTTTTTTTTCTCCTCCTCCGTCCTGGCATGAGAGGGCCCTTGGGCTGAGCAGGCTGGGCCAGAAGCCAGAGAGGACCAGCGGGGGCTTCCTTGGGGGCAAGGGGACTTGGCCTCTGGGGAAAAGCATCCATCTGAAAGGCAGTGCACCCAGCGATAAGCACACAAGCTCTGGGGGCAGGCCCGGGCCTCTCAGTTACTAGTGATGGGGCCAGGAGCAGAACTCTGCGCCTCACTTTCCCTATTTGCAAGATTCCGTACTCTGCATATGAAGTGCTTAGCAGAATTCCTGGCAAAGAATAGGTGATATTAGCCATTATTATGATTGTTATTGTTTTTATTGGCTCTGTACACTTTTCCTAAATGCCATCACTGTACTCAGCCCTGTCCCCATCCAGGGACAAGGAGATAAGGCATCCTGCCTTCAGAGGGTGCACTGTTTATTGAGAGATACAGACAGATCGATACAAATGATATCAGGGGATGGAAATTCTACGCTGGAGGGAGCTTTAACTTCCTGGGGGTGGGGGGACAGGGGAGGGTGTGGGAAGACCTTACACGAGTGGTGACATTTGTACCTTGCCCGGGAGAACGAGCAGAGGAAGAGAGAAGGCAGCCCTTGGCATTGCAGGCACATGAGCCCTGAGGTTGGTCGCCAGGCAGGAAGGAGACGGCTGGAGCCATAGGGTGCGAGCTATGCTCCCGGGGGGTGGGGAGAGGGGAGAAATGGGTGGCTGCTGACTCCACATGGTCTTGTCTTCACCTTTGGCAAAGCCAGCAGCAACTCCAGCCTCGCCGGGAGTCTTCTTGCCTGTGACACCATGCTGAGGCTGGTCAATTCTAGGAATCTGAGGACAGGGCCCACACCCCTCCTGCCTTGGAGGAGAAGGAGGAGGAGGAAGCTGTCTCTGGGCAATGCCTGGGCAGCCGTGCACCACAAGGCACCTGTCAGCACTGGCTGCGGCCACCCCAGCCCAGCATGGACAGGAGCCAGGCTTGCACCCTCTGTAACCCGATGCTCGCCTGCATCAGCCCTGGCTTCTGAGCCCACTCCTCAGGGGAGCTCCAGCCAGCCTGGGGTCACAGTGACCTCCTCCCTGCTGGCTGCCGTGTCTCCTTACAGCACCCCGCCCAGAGAGGTTCAGTGGAACCACTGAATGGGGCAGAGAGGGCTGTTGCAGCCACTGACCTGGAGTCAGGTTAGACTGGGAGTGCCTAGGACCCAGGGAGGGGCCCACAGCCCCTGCTCTCTCACCTCCACTAGCAACCGTCCTGGTGCTGGGCACAGTCCTGAAATGCAGGCCTCTCTGCACTCATGGATGAAGGACGTCCTTCTGCCCTGTAGCCGGATACTGAGCCTTCCCTCTTCCCACCTGAACTGACACGAGCCTCACATTTAAAAGGCACAGGCTCTGGAGCACCTCGGCGGCTCAGTCGGTTAAATGTCTGACTTCGGCCCAGGTCATGATCTCACAGTTCGTGAGTTTGAGCCCCGTGTCGGGCTCTGTGCTGACAGTTCAGAGCCTGGAGCCTGCTTCGGATTCTGTGTCTCCCTCTTTCTCTGACCCTCCCCTGCTCAAACTCTCTCTCTCAAAAATAAATAAACATTAAAAAAAAAAAAGGCATAGATGCTGATTGGACGCAAAATGATGGAGTGATAAAGTGCACAAGTTCTGGAGTCATACTGCCTAGGTTCAAATCCCTGGCACGATTTGGCAACTTCGTAGCTGTGTCACCTGTGATGGGTAATTTAGCCTTTCTTTGCCTCAGTTTCTTCATCCATACAATGGGATAGTAGGACCTCCTTAATTTGCTAATCTAGGGATTGACAGATTTTTCTCTGTGAAGGGCCAGAGGATAAATATTTTACACTTTGTGAACCTAGGGTCTCTGTTGCAACTGCTCAACTCTGCTAGCGGCTGGCACAGACAATATGCAAATGCATGGGTGTGGCTGTGTTCCAATAAAACTTTATTTACGGACACGGAAAATGGGATCTTCTATCATTTTCATGAGTCACAAAACAGTCTTCTGATATTTTTAACCACTTAAAAGTGAAAAAAAAAAAAAAAACATTCCTAGGTCATGAGCGCACACAGGATTTGGCCTGCGGGTTATAGTTGCCCCATCTCTAAGTGCTTAGAACAGCGCCCAGCACACTGTTGCTGAGCTAACATTGAATACCTACTGTGTGCTTAATCCGTGTTAGGTATTACCACGTTGGAAGGTGTGAGCGGTTGTCTGCTGTGATTGGCTTGCTGGGGAGGGGCAGGCCTTGCGTGGGGGAGGGGGGCCTGTCTGGGAGGGAGAGATGCTGAGGTGAGTTATCAGATGATCCTTTATACCTTGGGCCACCACTGGACAGGGGTGTCCATCTAGCAATGCCCTTGAACGAGCCTTTCTGTGCTTGGGTAAGGGGCCCAGGGCACTGGCTTGGCTCCCCAGAACATGGCCCCACCCCTGCCTCCTGTCACATCCCCAGACCTCCCCACCCCTGTTGCACCCTCCCCACTACACACTCCAAGGACCTTGGGCCAGCCCCCCTGCCTGAGGGCACAGAGAAGACCTTGCCCCAATGTCAACAACTAAGAACAGTTTATTCACAAACAGCACCAGCTCCAGGGCTGGTGCTTCCTCCTGTCTTTGGCACTAGGCAGTGGTTGTCTGGCCTTGATACCTAAGGGCACGTCCTTGGGCCCCAGCCCAGGCTGGAGGAGTGGGTGAAACCCTGGGCTTGGGGCTTCGGAGGAGTCTTTCTCTCTCAAGACCTGGTGAAAGTGCTGTCAGCCTTCACTTCTGGCTTTCGTCCGGGCGGACGCCATCTCCTCGGCCCCCATCTCTCTCCGTAGCAGATGTGGGAGGGGTTTGGGCTGCCGGATCTTTCTCACCCTGGATGGCTGAGGGTTGCCGGGCAGGGCCCAAAGGGTCTCCTGCACACACCCAGGCCCCATGTTGTTGTTCAAAGCAGATTTTTAGTCAATGTCTCTGAAAAGCCTAGCCAGAGGGGGTGCCAAGGGTCCCCTCCGTGTGCAGGAGACACGGTCTGAGTTCTCAGACTGTGGCTGGGCTCCTAGCTACATCTCTCTTCCCCTCCCCGCCTCAGGACTCCGCCGGCATCTGGGTGTCTGTGAGCTGGTCAGAGAAGGCCCTCTCCAAACGCAGTGTGTTGTATCTGGGAGGCGGTGTGCCAGGCACCTCGGTGCCTGGGGCTGGAGGCAGGCGCAGTGCGGAGGTGAACGTGGGCAGGTCATCGTCTATATCGAGGCCCAGGTTGTCCTGGCCCTGAGGGCCAGGGGGAGCGTGCCTCCGGGCCCACCATTCCTTAGCTTTATGCCACTGGCGGCGGGCAATGATGGAGAAAGAGTCAATAAAGAAGACCTCAATGATCTCAATGACACAGACGACGGAGCAGCTCATCCACAGGCCCAACTGGCCACCGAAGTTGGACAGAAGCATCTCGATCTGCGAGGGAGGTCAAGCCACACCATTAAGAGGGCCCCTCCACCCAAGTTGGCCTCATGCAGGGACCCCAGTTCCCAAGGGAGCCCCAGGCAAGTCCTGGCCCTGAATGGATTTGGAGAAAGAAGTGGGCAGGCTTCCTGTCCCCTCTTCCTCTGCCTTATCTGATCCAAGTCCTGGCTGGCCTGTGGTGGCCCTGCCAGCTCCGGCTGTAACCCTAGCATCTAACTCTGCTCCCTGAGACAAGGCAGATGGGCACATTTGCGGACCCCAGGCAGGTCCCAGAAAGAAGCCACTCACACTGTTGGCAGGGCTCTCCATGATGGATCTCTGGTTCAGGTCTTTGTAGAATATCAAGAGTTTGGCCAAGTCCGTCCTGGAGAAATTCCAACAGGCAGGGCCCAGGTGAGTCAGGTGCCTTTGCATCTACCAGACGACCAGCCCTTCAGTGTGGCTGTCTCCCTCCTTCCCAGACTCCAGCATGGCCCAGGCTCTGAGCTCCAGAGGAATCTTAGAACCTGGCTCCTGGGGCTCCTTCTGCACCCTAGAGCACATCTCCAGCCTGGGCCTGGTTGCTTAGGCCCCTCATTCACTCAAAAACCATTTCCCAACCAGCCTGAGTCAGTCCACCCAGCTGTATACTCCCACAGCACCCTGTTCTTCATCAAGCCCTGATATTGCGATTGTTTGATTGCAATCTCAAATATGTATAGGAGACATGCAAGTGATACAAATGAGCGAGGTAGGCTGGGCATAACGTAATAATGATAACGACCATAATAACAGCCAGCGTTTATTGGACACTTCCTGTGTTGCCAAGCACCGTTCCAAGTGCCTTATATGAATTAACTTGTTGAATGCTCGCGACAACCCTATGTCGTTATGTTTTAATTATCCCCATTTTACAGATGTGGAAACTAAGACACGGATTGGTTAACTAACTTGCCCAAGACCACACCACTCACAAACGGGCAGATCCAGTATTCAGAACTAGAGAAATCTGGCTTCAAAGTTCATGCTGTTAGCTGCTGCACAAAATTGCCTCCTGGTAGGACTATGGCAAGTGTGTCCACGCTTATTCCAAAGGGGCAGCTGTGACTCAACTCTTTAGTTCTACACAGGTATGGAGGTTTGCTGTTTCTGGAACTTCTGATCTTTCAAGGAAAGCTGGAAGTAATGGGTTGCTTTCATGGGGCTATATTTGGTCTAGGGGTCACTGGCTTGCAATGCTTGCTTTCAGAGTTTGCAGTTACTTGGTCAAAGTCGACCTTTACGACTAGACTGTCAGCACCTTGGGGACGGAGATCATGTCTGCTTGGTCGTCATGATACCCCCAGCACCACATACAGCACCTGGTACCTAGTGGATATGCAATAAATGTTGGAGGCTCGACTAACCTCCACTGTGGAGATGGGAAGGGCCCAGAAAGAGGTGAGGTCACATGGTAATTCCCCCATCCTCTCCCACCTTCATCTCCATCCCCTGAGGTCTCTGAACTCTGGCCCAGCTGATTTTTGCTAAAGCTCTCTTGGAAGTGAATGTTGATGTGGAAAATTTAAGCAGGATTTAGAAGCTTCATGGAGTATTTTCAGAGGAGTATTTTTCCAAGCAGGTCAAGATACGTCAGGAAGCCATGAAATAAATTTCCTAGGCCATGACCAAAACCCTTTGACAAAGGGAAACAGAATAGGAAATATCAGATTGCAGCCCCAGAGATGTTCAAACTCTTTGTCAACTGATAGGGGCACTAATCACTGAGAATGGCGTCATGATTGTTGAAATGGATGTAAACAGTTGGTTTGGCTATACCAGTTTGCACAGTCTGAAAATCAGCCCGAATGCTTTGTTACACCAGTAGCAAGTGCTGTTACATGAGACTTTTATCTCATTTATCTATTCAATGGGCCACAATGGAAAACTATTTTCATAATGTGGGTCACAGCCAAAACATTTGAGAGCCCCAGGCCTAGAGTGGGATCTGGCTCCTGACATGAGCTTGATCAATATTTGTTCAATAAAGGAATGAGTGAATGAAAAAGAGAGGGTTTGGCAGTGAGGAAGCAAGTAAGGAGGCTGAGGCCCAGGGCCAGCGCAGGCAGAGGAAACAGGGTGGGGTCTGCTTACTTGTTGAGTTTTTTCTTTATTTGCTGGCCTTGGTCCCAAGTGAGAACGGGCAGCAACCATTTCTGTGATGGAGAAATAAGGAGTGACCTGGGGATGCCTGAAGAGGCCAGGGCCAGCCCATATGCCTCGCCTCTTGGCCTCAGCCCCCCAACCTGGCCTTCCCTGTAGATCTCTCCTGAGTCCAGAGGACACAGGCAGGACATTGGGCTCCAGGATGAGAACGTGAGGGGAAAGATGGAGAAGATTAACTTACCTCAGAAACCTCGGATGGCCACTGTGCCAGACTGGTGGTCAGTGTCCACTCCTTAAAGCTAAGGGGAGAAGGGTACGGAGTGAGTATGGCTGGCCTGGCCTGGCCTGGCCCAGCCCCGCGGGCTCCATCCTTCCAGCCCACTCACCTGCAGGCTTCCCGGCATACCGACTGGCAGCCCAGCTCTTCCCGGACAAAGGCCTGGTGCAGCTGGTAGTAGCAGTACACTGGGGGACAGGGCAGAGGGCAGTGTGAGCTGTGGGGCCATAGCGTCCTTCCTGGGAGTCACCAGGGGTATCTCCCTGGGACCCCTTTTCATGATTTTGCTCCCATTTTCTAAAATTTCTTTTAATGTTTATTTTTGAGAGAGAAAGAGAGATAGAATGTGAGCAGGGGAGGGGGAGGGGGAGAGAGAGAGAGAGACAGACAGAGACAGAGACAGAGAATCCAAAGCAGGCTCCAGGCTCTGAGCTGTCAGCACAGACCCTGATCTGAGTCTCGAACCCATGAACCTAAGCCGAAGTCGGACGCTTAACCAACAGAGCCACCCAGGTGCCCCTCTGCTCCCATTTTCTACAAACACTGGTTTTCTAGAAATAAATGCTGCTTTGTCATATTGAGAGACAGAATACTGTGGAGGTTAAGGGCATATGTTGGGGGGGTCAGCAGCCCTTGCTTTGAGTCTAGCTCCATTACCCGCTGGCTGTGTGACCTTGGAGAAGTTGCTTAACCATACTGAGCCTCAGTTATCTGTTCTGTGAAAAGGTACCACCAATAGTTCCCGTCTCCTGGAGTTGATAGAGGTGGCCAACATCTTAGCACAGGTTGGGGTGCAGCATTTGGTCCTAACTGGAAAGTTGAATTCAAGCCAGGCTTGGGGACAGGAGTAAAACTTTTGCCTAACATCTCTCTACCGATGGCTCCTTCCCGCAAAAGGCCAAAGCACAGGCTGGTGCTGGGGCTGGGCTGACTCCACCCCCCGGGGGCGGGTCTCACTTACTCCAGTTGGGGTGCTGCTGGTAGTTGCAGTAGTTGGCTGCTGGAGGTAGCGGCTGGCTATACTGGGCGCACCCACATTTCTCCACCATCTTTGTCTGGAAGCATGAGTGAAGGCAGATCTGAAAAATGAAACCCAGGGATTCTCTTTAATCTCCTTGCACATGGATGCCAGAGAGCTCCCTCCCTACGCATCCCTCATCCAGAGGGTCAGCTTCCCACAGCCTTGGCAGACGGCATTAATGTGCCCCTCGTGACACAGTGGACTGGGCCAGGGCTGGCCTGACTCCAAAGGGACCAGGGTAGGGCAGTTATTGAGAATTCAGGTGAACTGAGATGGGGTGAATGGGGTGAGCTGGGGCTGCGGCTGGGGATGGACCCTTTCCAATCGCGTGAGTGGGGGACATTGAAATGGATGCCGAGAAACAGAGAAACACAGTCCCCAACTTTTCTGTTTTCGGGTCCCGTCCTTCCATGTTTGGGGGTCTTTGGGGATCGGAAGCTACCGCAATATCCACAAAGCATATAGCATAAAAGCTCATGGCAAAGGCTCCAAAGGCAGGCTGCTTCAGCTCAAATCCCACGTTTGCCATGTCCCAGCTGTGTGTATAAAGCATGCTTGCTTGTGTCAGGCAAGTTCCTTAACTTCTCTGATGTTCTGGTTTCTTCACTGTTGAGATAAGTAAAACAATACCTACTTCACGGGGTTGTTGTGAGCAGGAAATGAATGGATGGATATATGTAAAGTGTTTGCACATGGTAGCCTCTCACTAAATATTATCCAGGAGCGTCTTTCCAATGAGCTGAGCTGAGCTGAACTTAACTTTCCTTTCCTTTCCGTTCCGTTCCTTTCCTTTCTTTTCCTTTCCCTGTCTTACATTCAGTTTGACTGCATTTCTACTATAAGCAGACATTCTCCAACTAAAAGTCTCTTTCCACTTAGCGTCCTTACCACCTCTAAGCTCAGCTCTGATGTAAGCTAGAGGACCCGGTGCTCAGGAGCACCTGGTCTTTTTATTCTACTGGATTGACTTTCATGAACTCTGAGCATCCCAGTAGGAGAGGAACTACAGACTTCCAGAATGTAAGAAGGCAGAACAGATGATCGCACTAGAGGGTTGAAAACTCAAATGCTCATGGGAGCTGCTGATACGAGTAATACACTAGAGGCTGGTGGGGACCATGGGGAATGAAAACACATGCCTTCTTTAACGGGGCCACTCCACCCACTGTTTACATTTCAGGAATATGGGCCCAAAGTGGCCAGATCTTGTTTTTCAAGAGAAGCTGGAAATCTGGGTTTTCTTATGAAATTCCTTGGCTTCTAAACACCATCCAGGCTGGAAAAACTAGGTGTGCAGCCTGGAAGGGGCCTGGGGGCTGCCATTTAGGAGCCCCTGATCCAATCCAACCTCCCCTTGTGATTGCCGAGGATGGCATCCCTTGTCCAAGGGCATCAGCAAGTGAAGGGCATGAGTGGGCCCATAGGCTCCTGACTCCTCAGCCAGTGCCTCTCCCAGACTGTTTCTCTCCTGCCCCTCACTTGCCAAGGCCTATTTAGGAAGCAGGCCTGTCTCATCTGTACATTGTGTTCCAGGCAAACCTCAAGCAATCAGTTCAGCTCTGGTTACAGATGGATTGAAGAGGACTAGAACCAGCTGGCATCGTTTGTTCTTGAGATCTTTGGATGAACCCCAGGAATTATCACTACAGTTCCTGGTCTGAGACACACCCGGTTATATATAACTGTCTCCTATGTCCAGGCCACAGCCCGGGGCTGAGCGGCCTCTCCTGCCCGTACCTGGAGGGAGTATGCAGCATTGTAGATATTACTGATCGGCACGTCACTCCCGTCCTCTGTGCACTGGCTGTAGGGTTCACTCAGCTTGAAGGACTCCGTCTGTAATCACAACAGCACACATTCAGCCCTACCCTGCCCCAGGACCCAGACAGGCTGAGCGTGCATGTAGTCATTCATTTAGTAAATATTTATTAAGCACCCACTAGGTGCCTGGTGCTTTTCTAGGCACTGTGGGCTCAACAATGATAAAAGTAGACACACTCCCTGCTCTTATGGAGCTTACTTCCTAGTGGGGTAGATAGATGGTCAAAACGAATAAATGTATAAGATAACTTTGGATAATTGTGGCTAGTGATCAGTGAAACTGGGAAGGGAGATTGGAGGGCTTGGGGAGGAAGGGTACAGTGTTTCCAGGAGTGATTGGGGAAGATGTCTTTGAGAAAGGGACCTGTTGGCTCAACAAGGAATGGCAAGAAAGAGCTGGATTTGCTACGAAGTAGGAGACGGGGTTAAGGCAGAAGAAGCAGCGAAGGCTGAGGGGGGTCAGGGCCAGGGTGGCTGGAATGTAGCACAAGAAAGGTGAAACCAGAGAAAGGCCAAGGCCAAATCATGGCAGCCTCCTATGCCATGCTGGGAAATCTGGATTTGGTTTTCAAAATGATAGTAAGCCAATGGAGAATCCAGGGAGTGGGCAGGAGGAGCAGGGCAAAAAACAAACAAACAAACAAAAAACAAACAAGCAGTGACTGTGTGCTACATGGGATTCTCCTCCCAGTGAAAGACCCATTTCCTACCCTCTTGTCTTCTGGTCCCAGAAGTTGACTTGAAAAAATTGAGTTTCTTAGAGAGGGCCAAGGAATGCCCAAGAGAGTAGAATGATACCATGGTCCAAGGAGGTAAGAGAATTGTGACTCATAGCTCAAATACCTTATTAAATTATGTTTTCTTGTGGTGTACTAAGTTTGGCTCTAGCTTAATATTTGTCACTGCAAATAAACAATCCAGACAAGCCAATTAAAAAACAAAAAAAAGGATAATGTCTCTCCCAAGGGGGAATGATAATTAAATATAAATTGTGACCAGCTTATAGCCAGGTTCCTTGTCTGTTTGTCTGTTTGTTTTCTGGGAGTGGGAGAAAAGGGGAAATGGATGGCAGATTTGTGAGAGGGTAAAAGAAATCTTTTTTCTTTTAAGAGTGGCCAGACAGAAAGATAACTGGGGGGTGGAGGAGGGAAGAATCAAGAAGTTTGACACAGGTAGAAAACACAGACATCGCAAGTGGCTGTCATCTCTTTGTTTGTATTGTAATCCATCTGCTTGCTAACCATTACTCTCCCTCAATTAGCTACAGGTACCTCAAGGGCAATTAACAGTACACATTTTAAAACATTTAAACAGAAGCAAAGGGGAAAGTAACAGCCTGGTCTCCTCTCTTCCCTAGGAGAGGAGCAGAGCTAATCTCAGATATACAGACAGGCGGACAGGCAGACATGCACTCACATGTTCCCTTTGCCCTGCAGTCTCCCCTTCTCACTAACGATAAAGTGTGGGCCTCTTTCCGTGTCAGTACAGAATAAACAGACATACTTCATTCCTCCAAATAGCTGGGTGGCTAACAGATCCAGAGCCTCTAGAACATGCCAGGGCTGGCTGGGCCCTGGGGTACAGAGATGCTGACAGTGGCTTCCCTTGAGGGCAGCTTAACTCCGTGCCAACCCCCTGAGCTTCTGGAAGTAGCAGGTTTCCTGGGCAGATGTTTCTTCAAGCCCCTGGGTCATGCTGAGCTGTCCACAGAGCCCAGCGTGGCAGCTATAGGCTCTACCTGCCTGGGGAGTTGGGGGGGTTGAGTACAAGACCCTGGCATCTAGGTGACAGGATCTGTCTACTTGAGTAAGCTATGAGCAGCTGGCAAAAGTGGCTGGGGCTCACATTAAAAAAAATTTTTTTAAATAAGTAAAAGGGCACCCGGGTGGCTCAGTTGGTTGAGCATCTGACATGGTATCAGGTCATGATCTCACCACTCCTGAGTTCGAGCCGGGCTCTGTGCTGACAGGTCAGCACGGAGACTGGAGCCTGCTTCAGATTCTGTGTCTCCCTCCCCCCCCCCCCACCATTTATGCTCTTTCTCTCTCTCAAAAGTAAATAAACATTAAAAAAATAAAAAATAATAAAAGTGGATGGGGCTCCTTTTACTTTGAGGACCAGCCCATGGGTCACTTCCAGAAAGCTGATTGAGAGAAATTGTCTTTTGAATTTTCATGCTTTTGAGTCCTCAGAGTCCTTGTACTCTGTAATGATGCTTATTGAACTCAGAGCCCCTGGGTTATTTAGATTGCTTCCTAAAGCAACAGGGGGGTGGGGGAGTGGGGAGGTAGGGCAGATGGGGCCAGCACTCCAGTGCTCACTCTTTTGCTCTCTTGCTCTCTCGCTCTCCCTCCCTCTCCCTCCCTCCCTTTCTCTCTCCCCTCCACCATCAGCTTTTCAGAACTGATCTGTTCCTAACCTCTAGAGACACAAAAATGAGAATGGGTAGATATGTATGTGAATGCAAGCTTTGTGTATACAAGTGTGAGTAGGCACACATGTCAGTGCATACATGTATACGGGTTGAGATGTGTGTATTGCGTGCATGCGTGGGTATATGTAGGCGTGATTAAGTGTATGTGAGTATATGTGTGGGCAACAGGGCCCATTTTTATCAAACCAGATCTTATCTGCTTCCTTCATAGAAGCCTGGGGGAGGTGGCCATCTTCAGAGGAGTCCTCAGCTCACCTCTTTAAAGGTATGAACTGTGCCACAGAATAGCCCAGGTGGCAGTATGATACCCTAGATGGAATTAAGGGTGGTTTAACTTTCTTTTTGCTTTTGTTCTGTTTTTACACTGTAATATATTCTAAAATTTATTTGTGTATGGCAAAGTTTATACTTTTAATCAAGTGAGAAAAAAATAATTACTCAATATATGAAGTTAGGACTACTGTTATCTCTTTGGAGGAAGCAGTGAGTTCTATCTCTACTTTACATCCTGCAGAAAAAACATTCTAGTGGGTTAAAGTATCAAATGAAATAATAAAATAACTAGAAGGTAACTCAGTATTTGATCTCAGGGAGGGAAAATCCTCAATAAACATAATGACTAAAGAAGAAAACAAAGATTTTGAATATCTAAACATTTGATGTGTTTGCATATGAAACAGTAGATAAAGAAAACTAAAAGGCAAGCACAAACCAGGAAAGATATTTTCAACACAAGTGGCAAATAACTACTACTCTTTCTATATAGATGGAAGAGATCAACATCTCATAAAGGAGGAAAGTGTCACTAAAGACAGGAAAAAACTTTCTAACTTCTCTTTTTGCTCCAAACTTATTTTCCCTTCACTTCATATCTCTTTTCTTAAAAAAAAAAAAAGTACAGTAATAGCTGACATTTTTAGAGTACTTCCTGCATATGAAGCACTGTTTCAAGTGTTTCACATGAATCAACTTGCTGAATTCTCACCAGCCTATAAAGTAACAGTATTATTATCATCCCCATTTCACAGATGAGGTAACTGAGACATGGAGATTATGCAACCAAAGTGCAAAGTGGGGGTAGGGGCAGAGAGAGAGGGAGAGATTGAGAATCCCAAGCAGCCTCCAAAATGTCAGCCCAGAGTCTGACGCAGGGCTTAAAGTCACAAACCGTGAGATCATGACCTGAGCTGAAATCAAGAGTCAGACACTTACCTGACTGAGCCACCCAGGCTCCTAGCAAAGCCTGGCACTTAATCCCTGTTACACATGTGCTTGTGAAAAGAAATGTGCATGTGTTTTAAGATAAAAATGCACAGTAGGGCTTGCAATGACAGTGAAGTCTCCCCTCTCTCCAGGACCTGGCTCCACACCACCCCGGGTGAGTTGTCTACCCTTGCACACTTCCTCATCTCCCATTCATGATCCAGCTCATTGTGCTCTGGTTTCTGTTCCACTCCTTCCGCTGAAAACTGCTCTGGCAAAGAATGCCCGTGATCTCTTGGTTGCCAAACCCAGAGAGCACCTTTTGCCCTTTATCTTGATTGACCTCTCAACTGTATTTGGTGCTCTGGCTCACACGTTCCTTGAAACTCTCTTCTTTGATTTATCTGACACCAGTTCTTTCTGGCTTCTGTTCCTCATTCTCTGCCTCTATTTCTCCAGTTTTGTTCTGCTCAGCCCTTAAACATTTACATTTTGTTAGGTTTGGTGATGGCATTTATTTCCCAGGATGGAATTATGCTAGATGCCCACCCCACCCCTCACCTCAGTTTTTCTCCTGAGCTCCAGGCTCATAGCATCTATGGACATTTTCACCTTGATTTCCCAGAGGCACAGCAACTTGGGTATATCCCAAACCGAAGTGGTCATCTTCCCCACAAGCTTATCCCTCTTGTATTCCCTAATTCTGAGCCTGGCACCTCCAACCACCCCACTGCCTAAGCCAAAACCTAAATATCAATCTAACTTTCCCCTGTCCTTTCCTCACTGACCTTGGTTGTCAAGCCCTGTTGCTTCCATGCTTTAGTATCTCAAATCTATTCACTTATGCTCATCCCCACAGCCATTGCTTCAGCTAAGGTCCTCGTCATTTCTTTCTGGAATTATTGTAAATGTGCTGCTTCCGGTATCTTGATTACTTCATCTCGATTACACTTTAGCCAAAGAGACTTCTCAAAAAGTTTCACTACTCAGCTTAAAATCCTTCCTGTGATCCCTTTGCAATTGCTTTGCCTTTTGTTTGGGCTAGCCCTTCCAGAAACTATTTCCCTGACATTTGTCCTTCAAGAATCCATCAGCTAGGAAGCTTTAACCGACAGCTGCTGTTTGGGCTCCCATTCATCTGTACATCCATACATACATACATCTATCCACCCAACATTTTTTTAAAATTTTTTAAATCTTTATTTATTTTTGGGAGAGAGAGAGAGAGAGAGAGAGAGAGAGAGTGAGCAGGGGAGGGGCAGATAGAGAGGGAGACACAGAATCCGAAGCAGGCTCCAGGCTCTGAGCTCTCAACATAGAGCCCGATGTGGAGCTTGAACCCATGAACCGTGAGATCACGACCTGAGCCAAAGTCAGACGCTTAACCACCTGAGCCACCCAGGTGCCCCTCTACCCAACATTATTTACTGAGTATCTATGTTCTAAGAACTGGGTCTGGTAACAAGACAGAGAATGTCTCTGTTCCTACGGAGCTGGGAACTGTATTGCAGAGCTGTGTTGTCTTAAAGGTAAGATATTTTGAAGGTAGATACTCTGTTGTATTCACTTCTGAATTTCTAGTACTTTGGACACACAGCCCTTCAATGAATGGAGGAAAAATTTTTAACCAACTGCCTAACCAACTGACTGAGTCTACCAGCTTAACATGCCTATCCAACAAAATAAACAAACAAATAAGAAAGGAAGGAAGTCTAGTTTGTTTGGACTTATTCTTAGTGGCCCCCTGCTGACCTCTTAATAATCCCTAAGATCACTTTTTGTTGTTCCAAATGCTCATAAATCAGCAAGAGAGCTGACTGACCTTGCTCTGTGGCTTTGATTTTATACATCTCAAATTAGGTGTAGCAGAAAACCCACCCATGTCTTTGTTTACCCACCATTGTTAAAGAAAACATTTGTTTAACAAGGTGGTGGGTATTTCTAAGCTCAGAGAAGAAAATCAGAGGGCAGGGGTGCCTGGTGGCTCAGTTGGTTAAGCGTCCAACTCTTGATTTCAGCTCAGATCATGGTTTATGAGTTCAAGCCCTGTATGGTTTGTGAGTTCAAGCCTCTTATCAGGCTCTGCGCTGACAGTGTGGAGCCCACTTGGGATTCTCTCTCCCTCCCTCCCTCTCTACCCCTCCCCTGCTTGTGCTCTCTTTCTCTCAAAATACATAAATAAACTTAAAAAAGAATATATATATATATTTATATGTTACTATATATGTAAAGAAAATCAGAGGGCAGAATTCCTTAGTTCTTGTACTTTTTCAAGCTCTCAATCCTCTCCTCCAAGTCTGCAGACGCTGTGAGGGGCAGAAAGGAAGAAGGGGGCAAAAGGATAGTTAATAAACATGTGTTAATGGATAGGATGTACTGCAAATCCCAAGTCCTTATTCAGGATGCAGATAAGCATGGGAAATATTATATGAAAATGTCGACTATGCTGATTAGGGGGTTTTGCAATCCCAGTAAATAGAGGAATCAATGACCCAGACCCTTAAGGGATACCCTAAAGTCTTTTCAAGCCACAGTGTCATAGATTGCACTCAAGATTATTTGGGGGGTAGGGGAGAGATAATCAGTATTCACACAGTCTGAGTTGGTACTCAACACTTCTCATGCTGAAACAAACTTCTCACATTGGAACAAAGCCCCTAAACAACATGGCTCCTGAGAGCACTCAGGTTCCAGGAAACCATCCTGATGGTTTTTTGTTTTTTGGTTTTTTTCCCCCAGGATTGTCCTTTGATGGGACACTGAAGCCACAGATTTCATCTGGAATATCACCATGCCAGTTCATAATCTCAGCTGTCTCAGCTTAAATATTGCTTTCTCAAGAAATCACCCCTGGAACTCCCCATTTCCCTCATTAATAAAAAGCTTTAGGTCAGCCATCTCCCTGATATGTTCTCATGCATCCTGCATTTCTCCTTGTTAGTACTGATGATTACAATTAATCACTTTTCCAATTTTTTTCTGTTATTGGTCCTCTCTGCTGGACTCTAAGCTCTAACAGGATAGCGACCATGTCTTCCACTCTGATGTGGTCCCTGTGTCCAGCACATAATGGCATGCAGAAAATAGCCTGCTGAATGGACAAGTAATGGATGGATATACAAGCCCAGTGCTCACTATGTCACTTTATAACCCAGGACAAAGCCATCATTTATGGCTGTGCTAAAGCTTTTGTCATTCTAGCTTCACTCTCGCTTAGGAAGACACACTTCGCTTCTCCTCTCATGTTGAACTACTCAACTTTCTAAAGCTGAGGTTCCTGAGTTTGCTGCCTCTTGGAAGAATCACTGGAGTTTGGTAAACACACAGATCTTGGGCTCATCTCCCAGAGATTCTGAATCAGTGGATCTGAGTCTGTTGATCAGTCAGGTTTGGAAACCACGGCTCTGGAGGACAGGTTTACGAGGAATGGAGACAAAAGGTGGAGAGCTTACTGGCATAACAAGACCCCAGCCCTGCAAACAAGAAAACTGCATAAGTAGTGGAGTGGCTGCAGGCATTGGCACACACTCCTTGCCTTGCCCTTCTGCTCCCATTGGGCATGGTTGACTTGGGCATTGGAGTCTGCAGCCCAGATGTGTTTCTGTTGACAGGTATGAGTGTTCTTGGCAGCCAGTGAGGTCAGAGAGTGTCAAAGACTTGAGGAAGAAGGGGGTTCTTGGTAAATAAAGTGAAATTGATGGCTAAATATTGGCTAAATAGAGCTTTGATGGCCCAGTGACTTCCCATTAGTCCTTAAGAAGTGGTTTACATGCCTCATAGACCTTTAAGTGGCCCAGAAAGAAAGGTGTTAATCTGCTCTATTTATATTAGTGACAAACATAGTTAGTGTCTGATGCTTTGCTTCCAACACAGTTCTTGTAAACAAATGCTAGTGTCTGTTTTTGCAATAAGGAAGGTTCCTTCAACTCTTTCCGAAAATGGCATCCTGTGTCCTTTTTCATCAATATAGAAGATACAAAGATAGCCTATAGTATTAACTACTGGAATGATCTTTGCAGGAACTGTTAGAAAATCAAGACTTTGCTTTCTCTTGAAACCAACATGCTGTTCCACAAGCCGCACCTTATTGGTTTTCTTTGGGGAAAAAAAAAGAAGTCTGTTCTCCTCGACTCCCCTATAGAAATCAGAATGTTCTCTTACCAGATGCATGCCTATGGAGGTGGCCATTGCCGTCTCGATCTCTGTTCCTATGTCCTCAATGAAGGGGTATTCATCCTGCCGATGCACAATCACCTTAGCCCCAGTGGAGGACACCAGGAAGGGATTGTACTCCTCTTCGTTGATGTACAAGATCACCTGCAGCCCTGAGAGGAGAAGAGGCTGCTGTGGTCAAAGGCTAGTTCAACATTACCTGGTGGTAGCCTACCTCTCCCGCTGCTTTGGGAGTCTCAAAACCAAAATGCAGGTATTTCCAACAAAGTGAAAGGTGTACAGGGCTAGACTGGAAGCTTCGTGGAGAAGAGAGGTGGGGGTGGTGGTGCCTGACTTGCTCACTGCTGTGTCCCCCCAAAACAGTGTCACTGCCGCAGTTCTGCTGAGCAATAAAGGAACTACTCCTGGGTCCAAAAACATGCATCTCGACATGGTCCTTTGAGATGAGGGGTTTGGCAGAGCACCCAAACGGACATGCAGTGCTGTGGCTGCTTAAGCCCTTAGAGAAAAGCACTAATGGTGTCTGATCCCTGGCCTAACTCCTCTCCATACTTCACCTCCTACCCCGGCAGGCAATTCTGTACCCAGCAGCCAGAGGGATCTTTTAAAATTGTAAATCAGATCACTCCCTTGCCCGAAATCCTTCAGTGGCATCTCACTGGATACACAGGAAATGCCATAGAATAAAATCTGTAAACTTGACTGTGGCTGTCATGTCTATGATGATGCAGCCCTGCCTGTGTTTCCCTCCTCAGCCCCCTCTCTGCTCTCTCAAGAAGCTCCAAGTACACTGAACTTCTTTCTGTTTCTAGAGCACATCAAATTCATTTCCTTCGCAGGGTTTTTGTACTTGATAGCGCCCCGAATGCTCTTCTGTGGACCTTAATCTGGATCTTCTCACCCCTAACTAACTCTTCCCATGGATGCCTTTCTGGCCCCTTATTTGAAATAAAACCCCCATCCTGACCCCAGCACCCCCTTACCCTTCACTACTTTATTTTCCTCATAGTCCTTATTAGGATTTATAATCAGATAATGTCCATGCGCTTGTTCATTCATTTATTGTCTGTCTCTCCCCACTATCATTCAAGCTCCCTGGAAGCAGAGAGGGCATCTGTTCACCTTAGCATCTCTGACACGTGGAAGAGAACGTGGCATACACCAGGCACTCAATAAATGTTTGGTGAAAGGACAAATGAGCTCGTGGCCTGTATGGATTGACAGAAGAAAACTTGGAGAGTTCATTCTGACTTCTTCCATTTGTAAATAAAGGAATGGAAGCCCAGAGCAGGCAAGGATTTGCTCAAGGTCACACAGCACATGCGCAGCAGAGCCTGGACTCTGCAGCTCTTTGCTCCCAGGTCCCAGACTCCTTCTTTCCACTGAAGTACGTGCCCTGGATTATGGTTTCTTGCAGACTTGGTAAGAGTACAGACTACACAGTAGCAAAGGCTGGGAGTCCATATGAGGTTCTCCTGCCTTTCCTTGTGGGAGCATATTTGTATATCAACTCATGTTCAGTTCGCTTAGGACTTTGCCAGGCCCATCTGTTTCCTGCCTTCACTACAAAAGTCACTGTAGTAAGAGCAGTGGTAATAGTACCGGAGGTCATAACGGTTCTATTGGTGGTGGTGGGAGTAGTAATGGTACCAATAGTAGTAATGATAACACACAACCAGCAGTTATTGTGTGTTTCATGTGTGTTAAAGGCTGAATTGTATTCCCCTTCTAATCCATATGTTGAAATCCTACCCCATAATGTGACAGTAATGGAGATAGGGCCTTTAGAGAGCTAATAAAGGTTAAATGAGGTCATAAGGAGGGCCCCGATCCCATAAGGCTGGTGTCCTTACAAGAGGAGGAGATACCAGACCTCCGTCTCTCTCTCTCTCTCTCCTTTTCTCTCTCTCTGCCACAGAGAAAAGGTCAGGTGAGGACACAGCAGGAAGGCAGCCGTCTGCAAGCCAGGGAGAGAGATCCCACCAGAAACCAAGTTCACAGCATCTTGACCCTGGGTCCCTAGCCTCCAGAAGGGAAACTAAATAAACGTCTGTTATTTAGGCTACTCAGTCCGTGATATTTTGTTATGCAGCCCGAGCAGACTAATACAGCATGTGCCAGGACTTACTCTAAGCACTTTACATATATGAAGTCCTCTCAATAACCCCAAAGCAGAGACATTATCATGATTTCCACTGTGTAGATGAAGTGCAATAACTTGGACAGGGTCACACAGTCAGTGGCAGAGCTGTGGGTTTTGGCTGCAGAATGTGTTATCTTAACCAAGATAAAGGTATGTTTGCCTCCCTAATCTCCTGTTTGGCACATCTGGGTTTAAGTCCATCTGAAGTCTGCCTGCCCCACATTACTCATTCCCTAGCTGCAGGCTTGAGCCAGAGTGGTTTGCCAGGAGGAGAAACCCCAGTGACGTCACTGTTGCTCTCTCAAAAGTAGAGGAGACATCAAAAAGAAAAACAGACACCAAAAAAAGAAGGAGCCAACATGGATGCTTGATAGAAACAGCACAGCCAAAGGGGAAGTGATGTCCCTGGTTTCTGGCCAGGTGGAGAGATCCTACATTTCTGGAAGGCTCGGGCACTCCAACTGCCCTCCTGCCAGGATGCTCACTGTTGGTGCGGATTTCCTTACCGTATTCACTGCCCCCCATAGAGGTGCTGAGGATAGTCTCATTTTCTCTGTTGTTGAACGTGTAGCAATTCCCATACATTGGATGGTGGAAAAGCGTGAAGTTTCTATAAGGAAGAATACGGGTCAGAAAGAGCTTTGGTGGGAGCTCCCCTCATGCATCTGAGCTAAAGGCTGGATGGGAAGGGCTTACAGGGCCAACTTTCTGTTGTGGACAACAGATAATAGACATGACTTACTTTCTCCACTTTCTGTCTAATAAACCACAAGCAAAGCCCCTCACCCCGGCTGCCACACGTTAATGTAGGACTACTCTCTGCTTTGTTCCCCCATCTTAATCCTCCCAGCTCTGTCTCCATCCCAGTGTGACTCTCATCGTGCCCTATGTCTGCCCCAAATTCCTCTACTCATGAATTTCTCAGCCAACACTTGACATTTTTCCATTCCAACACCAGGAAATGATCCCAGGAGAAGGAACCACATCACGAGTGTCCTTACACTGACTTTAGAACCTAACGCTTAGGCAGATATGATTCCAATCACTCAGTTTCATAAAGATCAATGTATCTACTAACATATAGAAAGGCTTAGTGTTTAAAAAGAATGAAGTAAGGCTTTCAGATAGGCAGGAACACTCTAGAATGTCCCATCACTGCTCAGTCACCACCAGGGATCTGAGTGTTATCTTAAAGGCAGAAAAGTTTGAGAGCTCACCCATCTATACATAGACCTTTCTTTCTCTTTCTTTCCTACCTCTCTTTCCTTCGTTTCTTCCTCTGTGCTTGATCAGTGGTTCTCAATTGTTGGTGTGCATGATGATAGCATGCAAGGTTATACGTATACCATCAACCCCTCTGTTTTTATGAGTAACTTAATGAGTTCAAAGATACTTTGACTCGGGGCGCCTGGGTGGCGCAGTCGGTTAAGCGTCCGACTTCAGCCAGGTCACGATCTCGCGGTCCGTGAGTTCGAGCCCCGCGTCAGGCTCTGGGCTGATGGCTCAGAGCCTGGAGCTTGCTTCCGATTCTGTGTCTCCCTCTCTCTCTGCCCCTCCCCCGTTCATGCTCTGTCTCTCTCTGTCCCAAAAATAAATAAACGTTGAAAAAAAATTTTTTTTCAAAGATACTTTGACTCCATGGCATCTCTATCTTCCTCAGTGACTCCAGAGCCTAGATCCCATGTAAGCTGTTTTCTAAAGGGCAGGGTCAGCGAGAAGAGCATCTTTCACTCCCAAGCCCCACAGCTGAGCTGCAGGTGCAGGCAAGAGACTCGGAGCTCAGAGCCACCAGTCCTCAGAGCTAAGAGGGCAGCCTCCTCTCCTGACCTGGCATCGCAGGACATGCCATCAAAGAAGCAGGTAACCAGCAGCTCCTCAGCAGAGTAGCTCATGTTGATTTTCTTCTCCAGAGGGACCTGTGCCATGATGTTCATGTAGTGCAGCTTATACCACTCCTGGATGGCATTGACCCCTGAGCTGAAGGTGTAGACGGCACATTTGGATGTGTCATTTGAACACTGTGAATAAGAGGAGACAGTAAGCTGAAGCCACTGGCACTACCACTGGCCTTGAGAAGGACGGTAAGGATGAGGACCTAGGACTCTAGACCGGAACAGGAGGGACACTTGAAGCAAGGATGGGCTTCCTCTTACTTCCAAGGGCTGAGAGAGGATCAGCCTCAGGGACCTGAAGGGTCTGAGAGAAGGACACAGAATCCCACTTGTCATGGCTCCCTGTGACTGCTTACCAGGTGAGAAGAAAAACCGGCTTCTGTAGGGTCTCCAGATATCCAGGCTTTGGTTGATTATTGCTATTGACTTCCTACCCACCTCTAGCCATTTCCTACTGGATCAGCAGTCTAGAAATCTGGATCCTCACCCAGACTTCAACATGATATTTCCGCGGGATCTTGGGCAAGGCATGACATCTCCATTATTTCACCTACCAAATGTTAACTAAAATGCCATCCTTAGCTGGGATGACCAGCATTTAAAATATGTAATAATTAGAGGGGCGCCTGGGTGGCGCAGTCGGTTAAGCGTCCGACTTCAGCCAGGTCACGATCTCACGGTCCGTGAGTTCGAGCCCCGCGTCAGGCTCTGGGCTGATGGCTCAGAGCCTGGAGCCTGTTTCCGATTCTGTGTCTCCCTCTCTCCCTGCCCCTCCCCCATTCATGCTCTGTCTCTCTCTGTCCCAAAAATAAAAAAATAAATAAAAAAAAAAAAGTTGAATAAAATATGTAATAATTAGAGCCTTAGAGGGAGACTGTAGTATGTTCCAGATGTTCTCATCACACTGGGTTTGGAATCTCTCTCAAAAGGACAGGCATTGAAGGATTGATTTTGCTATCAAGGATAGCCGAGAGAGTATCTTGTGAAAAGACCCAGGAAGACTTTGAAAAGTCTTGATGATTAAGGGAAAGGGCCATTTCTCCAGGATTTGTAACTGGTGCTCCAAGGTCTCACAACTGGCAAGCCAAGTATAAGGTACAGAAGAGAGGTCTCATCCTAGAGAGATGCCTGGGGCATGGCGAGGTAGCGTAATTGATTGCCTTTGCCCAGGACACTAATGGAACTCGATTTTGGTGACTGGCTGCTTCCTTAGAGCCCCTTAAATGGGACTGAGAAGGAGAGAGGAAAAGTCAGGCCACAGCACCTCACAAAGGCAAGTACTGCAGGGAACATTGGGTGTTTCTGTTGTTTATTACCTATTTTCTTCCTTCTGGTATCTGTACCCTAATTTTGCTTTTGTGGAACGTCCTTCCCCCTGTTGGATACAGTCTGATGAGACTGTCCATCATGACACCTCACCCTCTGTTAGGTGACCCGACTCAAACTTGGCCAATCAGATAGTCGCAAGATGGGATCTGAATCCGTCTTTATGGATGGATTAACAAAAAGCCTGAAAATCGTGAAAGCTTATTGAATCCAGCAGCCATATCTGAAATGACCTTTAACCATTTCTTGCCACCTAGATCCCTGGACCTTCCCTAATTTCTGTCCTTTGACAGGCCTTCATGATCTTCTGATTCCTTTCTAAGACTTTTTTTTTTTTTCTGCTTAATATTACCTGAATCAGTTTTAGTTGCTTGCAGAATTTTCACCCTTAACTGGGTGTATTTCTTTGAGCGGGACCATAGGGACAATGGCAAAGGAGAAACCTTCGTGGACCCACCATCTCTAGCCCATCCCATGGCCCCCAGCTGTGAGGACATGCATCTCACCAGTTGGAATCCCACCACCTCCTTGGACTCGTGGACATGCATGACATCTGATGCCTTGTGAATGATGCTCCCACTGACTTTCCGCTTCCGCCCTGTGAGGAAGTCCCTGGCCTTGCTGGTCTCATCCTGGCTGAAAGCCAGCAGTGGGACCAGTTTGAGGAATTTGGGCCGTGTGCCCTCCCAAGCCGAGGTCCAAGACTCTGCCTCTCGGCGTTTTCGAGACTTATTCTCTGGAAAGCCGTACAGGTTCTTCAAGGCCGTTCTAGTCTCCTGTTCCAAATCGGCTAGAAGGTCCCGCACTGCACTGTACCTGCCAAGGGGGGAAGGAGGAGTCAGGGAGAGGGGAGCTCCACTGACAGAGTGCTGGTACCTCTTCCCTCTGTTTCCCATCAGTGTATGTCGGCCTTGGGCCCACTTCTCCCCCGCTTCCTTGGCCAAGGAGGCCTTTTATGATTTGCCCCATCCAAAGTGACTCTTGGCTTGAAAAGTGATGACAGGCTCCCGTGTGACCCTTGTGTGACTTCTCATGGCTTCGTTTATGCCACTACCATCTGCTTGCTCTTGGGGTGTGTTGGTAAGTTTGCCCCGACCAGCATTTCTGGAGTGGTGACTGTCAGGTGCCTCCCATAAACCAGCCACGGTGAGGACAATTACAGTGAGGATAGTAACTGCTAACTGGAAGTGGGTCCAGGGGACCGGCTCTGTCTTCACCTAGCATACTTGCCCCTGCACACTGACTCTTCTCCAATCAGTCCTGGGACAGAAAAGGTAACACTGTCACCTCAATAACCCCCAGGAACAAGAATGATACAGGAATTGACCGCATGAAGCACAGCGCCATCTTCAAATCTCCATAATACCAAGTAGTCCTGGCCTCCTTCCCAACTGCTCCCCTCTCTCCTCTCTCTGCCCCTTGCTCCCTGCATAGACGACACGGCATCATGATTGAGGGTGTAAACCCCAGAGTCAAACTACCTGGGGTCCAGTTCCTCATCCTGGTTCCGGATATGGGACTTGGATAAGTCACCTAGCCTTTTTGTGTCTCAGTTTTCTCATCTGTAAAATGAGATCACTGGAAAGATTCAATGAGTTTATCGTATGTGTGTGTAAACAGTCACTATTAATTTTATTAGCATAATTATATTTGCTAATATTTCACTCCTGCACTACAACTCAACTCCCCTAGGACCGAGACTGTGTTGGGTTGTTCAGTTCTTTGCCCCAGACTCGAGTACAGTGCATGCCAACTTGTAGACACTGAGTAAATGATTATGGTGCAAGTGATAGATGGAAGAAAGGGAGGGGGGGACAAGAAGACTCTGAGGTGGAGAATGAGGCTTAGACCTGATTTTGATTTTGACCAGTTAGTTTCCTTTGACACTCTTCCTCCCTTGCTCCTCCCTTCTCCCCATGCCCACACCTGCTCAGACAAATTCTGCCAGATTCTGACCTGCCTCACAGATCAGTTTTCAATAATCCTGAGCACAGCTCCAGTGACCCATTTAGAACAGGTCCTGTGGCAGACAATAGGGCAGTACCAATGGCTGATCCTGCCCAGAGCCCAGTGATCTCAATTAGTGGGGCTGGATTCACTCAAATGAGGGTTGGGGCAGCTGAGATGCTTCCGGAAGTCACTTGGGTGTCACTTCTGAGTCAGCCTCCAGCTCATGTTTCGGGGACAGTGAGGGTGTGAGTTTAGAGGGCTCAGGGGGAAATGGCTAAGCTAGGCTGTGTGTGCCTATACATACATACCTGTGCGTGTGTGCGTGTGCACGTGCCTGGGGTGGGAGGCTGTGCTAGCACATTCCAGTCCCCACCCCCAGTGAAACTGACCCTCGCAGACTCCCACTCCTGCACAGCTTGAGCTAGTCCAGCCTCAGAAGCAGCTGATAGATTGACAACTTGGGACAGATTTAGAACCTGGGGGAGGGAGTTTACCAATGTTGGCAGCAAATTCAGATTTCTAAAAAGCCTCCTTGTGGGCTGGCACGTGTCATCTTTGAGTGGGGCTCTGGCCTCTGAGGGGAGCCCGGCCCCCACTCCATATCCTTGCTCCTGCCGCTTACTTGTAAGGGTTGATGTTGCAGATGGTGACGGCAGGAAAATCCAGCTTCTGGAAGTGGACCTTGATGGAGACGGAGACGGTGTAGAAGGAGGAGATGAGGAGGGCACATTGCCAGAAAATGAGGGCCACGGCCGTCAGCGTGAAGAGAACCCAGAGCAGGCGCCGCAGACGGCCGCGGGACACCACGATGCGGCGGCAGCCGTGGGTGTTGGTGTTGAGGCAGTACCACCGCATCAGCTCTTTTATGGTAGGCGCCTGGGGCCCCGTCACAGGCAGATTCTTCTTGATTTTGGCTTTGATCTTCTCTCCAGGAGCCATGATGAGGATGGGACTTGAGGGCCAGGCAAGCTGGAGGGGCAGAGAAGAAAAGTGGGTGACCTCACACTCCCTAGCCTCCAGGGACAGGGCAGACTCTGGGGAAACACCAGCCCACATGCCCTCAGAGGCCGTCTTCCTTTTTCCCTCTGCGGGCTGGACAGCCTGCATTCTGAGACCCCGGCCCCCTTTCCAGGATATTTGGGTTTTTGGCCACTGCAGCTGCAACAGGGCTGTTTCCTCCTTGTGCAGCCCCCAGGCCCAGCCGTGTGGGGGGCTGGGTGGGGTGTAACCCATGAATCACTGGTTTGAAGGACCTTTCCCCTGGGTGCCTGGAGCAGGAGCCCTCCACACCTCAGCCTCTGCACCTCTCTTATCACGCTCTGCCCTATCTAGAATATGGCCACCTGCACCTTATCGCTTCCTCCCACCTGGCCCCCTGGAGGGCAGCATTCCTATCTCACCTACCCCTGGTGCCTAGCTCAGTATCTGGCACTGAGCAAGTACCCCACCAACATTTTCTGACAGATGCAATCTGTCAAGAGAACTTCTCGGCAGCCAACTTGGATCCTGTTCGGTCCACTCCCAGCCGTGTTTTCCAGGCTTTTCCCCTCCGCTTTCCCTGCAAGTGGGGTTTCTGTTTCGTTTCTGTTTAACTTCTTCTCTTTACAGTAAAGCATTTGGTGTTTCTAGAGAACCTTATAAACAATAGCCCACAACTATTGGCCACTTAATATTTGCCAGGTACAATGCCCTATTTCCTTGATTCTAAAGTATCACTAATTGGGGGAATACACTGTGACGAGATAACAGCTTTGTTTGGGGGAAAGTGCTGGAAAACAAACTATCACATTCATCAGTGTACATGATGCATTTCACTTACAGAAACTTCACAACATGGAATAACATTCTTTTTAGAAATGAACTAATATATGTGTATTGTGTATTCTATACATTATATACATAAAGAAAGAGTCACCTCATGGTTATATAAAGTTTCATCAGTCTCATAAATATATAAAGTCTCTCTATATACATATAATCCACATAGATTTCATTTTGTGTTTCAACAACCACTACTGTTACCTTCATGTTATAGAGGAGGAGAATGAGCCCAGAGAGGTGGGGTCATTTGTGCAAGACCACACAGCTACTCAGTGGAAGGACTGGATTAGAACCTTGCAGCCTTCACCACCATGGTATAGGCTTTTGAGGGGCCTGGTATTGTGCTCCTCCCCAAAGAAGTACTATCTTTGAAGGGTACTGCCTCCTCCCCAAAGAAGAAGGAAAGAGAAGGGATCCTGTGCTATTTATTTATTTTTATTTTTTGATGTTTATTTATTTTTGAGAGAGAGAGAGAGAGAGAGAGAGAGACTAAGTGGGGGAGGGGCAGAGAGAGGGAGACACAGAATCCGAAGCAGGCTCCAGGCTCTGAACTGTCTGCACCGAGCCAGCCGCAAGGCTTGAACTAACAAACCACAAGATCTTGACTTGATCTGAAGTCAAATGCTTAGCCGACTGAGCCACCCAGGTGCCCCGGGATCCTGTGCTGTTTAATTTCCAAACTCTAGATAGTCAGTGTCACCACCTCCCAACAGTTGTGAGCACTGGTAAAGGGGGAGGGAAGGTATATGGAAATTCATCCCTCTTTTTTTTTTTTAAAGTTTATTTACTTATTTTGAGAGAGAGACAGTGTGAGAGAGAGAGCACAAGACAGAGAGAGAGAGAATCACAAGCAGGCTGGGCTGTGCAGTCAGCACAGAGCCCGACTCAGGGCTCAATCCCACAAACCATGAGATCATGACCTGAGATGAAATCAAGAGTTGGACTTCTAACCGACTGAGCCACCTACGCACCCCAGGGAACTCTATGCCTTCTACACCTGCCGTTGGTGATAGAGGCAGAGTAGGGAATACCTTAATATGGAGTAGGATATGCAAGGTGGTCCCCATGCCCCCAGAGGGCCTGTGTCTGGGCTTTAGTTTGTCCCATCGAGTTCTTCAGGCGGGATTCTGCACTTCAGGAGTTACTTTTTGTCCACCCTGACCCCATGGGATATTGTCCAAAATTGGAAGCTGGGGCAAAGCTGGGAGGCTTTCAAGTTTATGATGCTCGTGGGTTACAGGTTTATGATGTAAAGAAAATAAGAGGGCTGGGGGGGGTGGTGGCAAGTGAGATGTCCAGAGGCAGGCACCTCCCTCCAACCCCCACCCCCCCACAGACACATATGACCTTACTGGGATGGAGAAAACCTTCTCAACCCTCAAAATTATGCTGTTGGTCTCTTAGCAAGAGGAATGTAATTTATTTTGTTTTGTCATTTAAAGCATTTCCCATCCTCAACTCCTCTCTCACACATTCAGAGGCAAAAAACTTAGCAAGAGTTTGTTTTAAAAATCTGGATCCAGGTTCAATTTCCTGTCAAACAAAATGGCCACGCAGGGAAGGTTTTCTTCTCTGCGAATGTTCAGAATCGCAGATGCTGGATACTCCTATCTCTAATTCTCCTTCTTCTTGCTGAAGACAACCCCTGGGGTCCCTCTGCCCCACCAGCTTCTTCTCCAGGACCGACCTTGACTCCAATGGATCAGCCCCCAATGTCAGTGAAACCACAGGTGAGAGAAGGGAACCCATCTGCTCAACACAAAACAGATAAATGTGCACTGAAACAGTGTTACAACTTCAGAGCAGAGCAAGGTCCGGCTGGTTGATCAAACACTATGCCTTTGTGGAAGAATCAGTGGCTGACACGGAGCACTCACTCTTTGAAGTACTTTACAGGTATTCACTCATTTCATTTCCACAACAAGCTTCTGAGGTAGGCACCTTCACTTCCCCCCATTATGCAAATGAAATGGAGACACCAAGAGGTTAAGTAGTTTGTCCAAGGTCACACTAGAAAGTGGCCAAGCTGGGATTTGAACTCAGGAGTCCATGCCTTTAACTACTAGCTGTGCTGCTCCCCAACAGTAATAATAATGACAACGATAGCAGCAACAGCAATAATCGCAGCTATCATTTATTGATCCCGTAGGACTCCCTGCATCCTACTCAGCTCTTTTTACATATTACCTTATTTAATGCTCCCTATAATTAGATGAGGTATTAGTACCGTCCCCATTTCACAGAGGGGGAAACTGAGGTGCAGAGTGATTAGGTAACTTGCCCAAAGCCACCCAGATGGCAAGAATTCAAAGGAGTTTTTCAAATTCCAGGGCCGCTCATGACAGCGATTCTCTACTGCGCCCCACCACCCCGGAGTTTGCCTATCTCCCATACCCCAGGAAGGGACCCCAAGCCTCAGGCTCTGGGAGTGGGACCCGAGCTCCCCCCTGGCGTCTCTGCAGCCCCTGCCCACCCCGCACAGAGCGACCGCACGCTGTGCTGTGGAAGTCACGTCTGCTGACGCCGCCGGAGAGAATCCAACCAACCCGATTCAAGTGTTTGCTTCTTTCTGCAACCACGGTCACCCCAGAGAAAACATTCCAGAGAGCAAAAGGAACAATCGCGGTCAAGTCTCGCCAAGGCCTGAACAGGTAGGTGCTGGGCGGAGAGACAAGGCGAGGCGCGGCCCGGGACCCCCAGAGCCCCGGACCCTGAATAGCCCAGAAACGCCTGTCACCCTAGCTCTGCTTCCCGGGCGACGGCGTGGGCAGACGCCAGAGAGCTGGCTGGACCCGGACTGGCCTGAGAAGGTGTCCCAGCATCCCAGCCACCGGGAGGCAGCCCCGGGCTGATGCCAGCCAGCTCCACCACCGACCGCGCGGACGGTGTCCGAGAAGCCATCGGGCCCCGCGGCCGCTCCGGTGCCTGAAACCCCCAAGCTAGTGCGACCCGACCCGGCTCGGCTCACCTCTCTCAGTTCCGAAGAGTCTGGGGCTCGGGGGTGCGCGATCCGTGCGCGCTCTGTTGTGATGCCGGTAACAGCGCGAGCATCCCGCCGCTGCCGCGGCCTCCGGCTCTTGTGCGCCAGACCTGGGCCCCGCCCCTGGAACCCCGCCCCCTCGGGGCCGCCCCCACCTGCCCAGGTGTATTCCCCAGGTGGCCCAGGATGTGCCGGCCACGACTCCGCAGCGCCCCCTGTCACCCTGAGGCAGCTCTGCGCCCAGGTGCGTCCTGCACGGTGCCTTGCGGTGGCGAGGTACAGTGCCTGCCGCCTCCCGGAGGCCAACCAGCACCCTGCATTCATTCCCCCTCGATCTGTGCGGCACCTTCTACCAGCACCTCACAGCGCCTCCTGCCGCCTTGTTACTGCCCGACACCTTTCACTCTGGTCCTGCGCCAGGAGAAATCCCAGGCAGCATTTTACCCAAGGCTTCCCCCTGACCTGGATCAGGAAGCTGCTTCAGTGCCCACCTGCGTCTGCCTGTGCCCACCTGCCTGAGGCTTTGCAACCAGGCCTCGCATCCTTTGGTCTCTTCAGTTGCCTTTTTATAGTGACTCATGCAGAAAACTGTAAGAAATGAGCTTAGAAAAATTGCAACCAGAAGGGATCATAGAGACACCTCGATTACAGCCCCTTAGAGTAGGGAAGAAACAGGCCCAGAGAAAGAAAGCAGTCTGTTCTGCAGCGGAACTTCTCAGACTTGAAAGTGCATACCATCACTGTGGATCTCTAATTCAGTAGGCGTGGGGTGGGACTTGAGAATCTGCATTTCTAACTTTCCAGGTGATGCCTCTCTTGCTGGTCTAAGGACCACACGTTGAGTACAAGGGCCACTTGCCCAAGTGAGTGGAAACAGGTTCAGTATTTTTAGAGAGCCACTTAAAAAAAACCCTCTAACCCCCTAAGAAAAACCTCAACTGTTATTCTAACAATACATGCTCATTGTAAAGAATTCACATGTTGAAAAGAAATGGAAGTCTCTCCTTAATCTGTGACACCCCCCCCCGCTAAATAAGCATGGTTATATCTGCATAAATATATTGCAATATATTTAAAATACAAAAATTACATATGCCAAATAATAACTAAACTGGTATAATATTACATAATAAGATTATATATGAAATGGGATTATGAAATACACACTGTTCTTTAATTTCTTAACTTTGTTTTATATTTTATAGACTTTTACATTCATTTTTTATGTTTTTATTTTTAAGTACTCTCTGCATCCAACATGGAGCTCAAACTCACAGCCTCAAGATCAAGAGTCACATGCTGTACCTACTGAGACAGCCAGGCATCCCTCTTAACTTTGTTTTAATGGCAATATACTATACAGGTATATTCTCATTATAAAATAAAGCCAGTGAAGGGAAATATTTCCTTTTGTGATATATTATGGGTAATTTTCCTTGCCACTCTATACATTTACCTAAGTATGCTATTCACATAACTTACTTAATCAATGTATTGATATATTTTTTTAATTGCCTCTAATTTTTCAGTAGTATAAATTATTCCATAAAATATGTTCATATACATCTCTGATTATTTCATTGGGACAAATTCTTACTAGTGGGATATTTTTTTCTGTCAGTGTCATTACCCAGTTTAGTTGGCACAACAAAAAGAACAGTTAAGAGAAAAGAGTAGGCTACAAAACAATGTATAGAATAATAGAAAATATATCAAAATGTCAAAAAAGAGGTTCTCTTTCAGGGTAAATTTACAAGTGATTTTTACTAATCTGTGCTTTCTTGTTTCACTCTCCCTCTCTGTATACATAGATAGAGATATTATGGATATATATATTAAATATATGTAATCACCTGTGACATAAAAATAAGATTTTTTTTTAATTTTTAAGTTTATTTATTTTGAGAGAGAGAGCGAGAGAGCACAAGTGGGTTAGGAGCAGAGAGAGAGGGAGAGAGAATTCAAGTAGGCTCTACACTATCAACACAGAGCCTGATGCAGGGCTAGAACTCATAACTGTGAGACCATGTACCTGAGCTGAAATCAAGAGTCGGATGCTTAACCAACTGAGACACCTAGGTGCCTCATAATAATAATGTTTTTCTCTTCATCTTCTGGGATCCCTATGATTCTGATGTTGTTCCTTTTAATGAGTCACTGATTTCTCTAATTCTTAAATTGTGCTCTTTTGCCTCAGTTTCCCCCTTTTTTCTGCTTCATTATTCTCCATAAGTTTGTCCTCTGTATCGCTGATTCACTTCTCTACCTCATCCATCCTTGCCTCTGTGGCATCCATTCGGGATTGCAGCTCAGTTATAGCATTTTTTATTCATCCTGACTAGCTTTTACTTCTTTTATCTCCACAGAAAGGGATTCTAATCTATTTTGACCCCAGCTAGTATTCTTATTATCGCAATTCTAAATTCTGGTTCAGACATCTTGCTTGTATCTGTATTGGTTAAGTCCCTGGCTGTCATTTCTTCCTGCTCTTTCTTTTGGGGTGAATTCCTTCATTTTGTCATTTTGAAAGAAGAAAAGGAATTAATGAGGTAAAAAATTTTAAATTAAAAAATTAAAAACAACACACACACACACACACACACACACACACACAAGTCAAATAAATGATGCTAGATCCTAGGTGTGTTTTGGTGTGGGTGTTGAAAGGGGCTTAATAGAGAAAAAAAGGGGGAAAATGGAAAACATTTGAAAATTTGAAAAAATGAATACAATAAAATAGAATAAAATGAAATGACGGAAGTAAAATAGAATTTGAAACATTTACAAAAAAGTAAAAAATATAGTAGAAAAAAATTAAAGAAATATTTTTAATAGAAATTGAAAATAAAAATAAATTTTTCTCTTTCTGTATTCAAGAAAAAGAAAAGAAATGAAAGAGAGAAAAGAAGAAAATTGAATAGGTGAACCAGCAAACAGACTGAAATACGATTTAAATTACATCATTTTCCCCTAGAAGTCAAATTATGAAGCACTTTATAGTCTGTAAACTAAGCAGGCGGAGAGACTCCTGTTCCTGAAGAGCAAGGTTGGCCCAGTTGGGCGGGGCTTAGTGTAATGGCTCTGTTCTCCACTAGATGGCGCTTCTTAGCTTACTGGGGTGGATTGTTGTGGTGCTTGCAGTGTGTATGCGCATGCGCGGGAGCGGTGAAAATGGCGTCACCCAGCTGCCCAGTCTCTAGTATTGGAACTCTTCTCCCAGATCAACAATTTCGCACCTGTCTCCAGTTTCTGTCCACGCCATGCTTTTACACTGTGACCAAGCTGTCACGTTACCAGGCAGCACCTCCCTCCTGAGTTTTATCTCAGATGCAGCTGTGTTTTCTGACCCCTCACTTCTGAGGGACTGCGGCTTTGACCTGTTCTGACCCTCTGTGGGAGGGTCTCACCGAGCAATGGCCAGGTGCCAACCTGCACCCAGGAACGTTCACAGTACTGTGCTGCTACCGATGCCCAGAGTCTGAGGCTGCGTGCCAGCCCACCACAGAAAAAGTTCACATGATTGTGTAGCAGCAGCATTTCAGGGACTATGGCAAATCACAACATGATCTGGCACCAGGCTTCACCCCCAACGACCTTGTTCCAGCACCAGCAAATGTGGTTGTTCTCTGTGGTCCACTGGGGCTTTGCCTGTGGAGGGGGGCCCACACAGCCTCTACCAGATGTCCTCCCAGCAGGGGAACTGCCTCTCCCTGTGTGTCCTAAGAACTTCTTGGACCCCACTCTGCTCCTGGGGATTCGTCCTTCCCACCAGAGCACTGCCAGTTATTGAGCTGCAGAGTTTCAGACTCTGCACTACCCCTGTTTATAGAGTCTTAATGGAATTTAAACCCTCTCCTTTCTCCTTTCTCTCTTTTAAGTTCAGTCCCTGCATCTGTTTCCACTTTCCACTTTCTCTCCAGCTGCTTTGGGGGGGGGGTGCTTTTCCCATACTCTCCCCCCATCTCCATCCTCTCTCCACCAGCTCCCTGCCCTCAGCGGCTTCTCTCTACCCCAGTTCACCTCTCCATGCTGCATACCTGCTGAGTTCTGTGGTTCAGGTTGTGCACATTGTTGTGTTAATCCTCAAATCAGTTTTCTAGGCGTGCAGGATGGTTTAGTGTTGGTCTGGCTGTCCATAATAAGAATGTTTTTAAAAGATGGCAAGCTAGTTAAAGTCAGGGATAACACTTGAAATCAGGTCTATGTCACTATAGGACAGAATAAATTAAGGCTGGATTGGCTGCTTTTTAAAAATCAAGTTAGGGGCACCTGGGTGGCTCAGTTGGTTAAACATCCAACTTCGGTTCAGGTCATGATCCCACAGCCTATGAGTTCAAGCCCTACATTGGGCTGTGTGCTGACAGCTCAGAGCTTGGAGCCTGCTTTGGATTCTGTGTCTCCCACTCTCTCTGCTCCTCCCTAACTTGTGCTCTGTCTCTCAAGAATAAATAAACATTAAAAAAAATAAAAATCAAGTTAAATTTGGGGAGCCTGGGTGGCTCAGTAGGTTGGTTGAGCGTCCAACTTCAGCTCAAGTCATGATCTCACTATTCATGGGTTCAAGCCCCCTGAGGTAAAAAAAAAATTTTTTTAATTAAAAAATTAAAAACAATAACACACACACACACACACAAATCAAATAAACGATGCTATATCCTATGTGTGTTTTGGCCTGCGTGTTGAAAGGGGCTTGACATATTAGAGCAAAAAGGGGGGGGGAGGAAAACATTTGAAAATTTGAAAAAATGTGCTGACAGCTCAGAGCCTGGAGCCTGCTTAGGATTCTGTGTCTCTTTCTGTGCCTTCCCCCCACTCATTTTCTCTCTCTCTCTCTCTCAAAAATAAATAAACATTAATTTTTTTTAAATCAAGTTACATTTATATTTTTCTCTTTCTATATATAGAAAGTTCCAGGGCACCTGGCTGGCTCAGTCGGTAGAGCATGCATCTCCTGATCTCAGGATCGTGAGTTCAAGCCCCACATTGGGCGTGGAGCCTACTTAATTAAAAACAAAAAAAGTTCCTTCAGCCCCTTTTTGTTCAATTCCCACATAGGCAACTATTGCTCTGATTTATATTACAATAGATTACTTTTCTTGGTTCTTAAACTTTGTATAAATGGTGTCAACAGTATGTACTCTTTTGTATCTGGTTTCTTTCAGGAATTCAAGTCTGAATTCCTGGTAGAACAAAGATTGGCATCCAAGTCTGCTCTTTCACAAAGCCTACACGCTTACCCACAAAGCTACACGTGAGCGGGAGCAACCCTCACCTTCCCAGGTCCCACATGAGGGATGACAAAAAGTCCTTGGAGACAGTTCAACATCTGACATGTTGGGCAGTTCAACATCTGAGATGGTGAGAAAGCCCCACACTTCCTTCTATCAAGATGTTTGTATAAGGTATAGTTGATCCATGTTGTAAAAACTTATCTTGGGTACAAAGTGGTGTTGTCTCTGAACCTCTGTCATGATTAGGCCATATACAACTTCCTTTTTCTCTGGGAGCGTCAGCGTCCATATTTATAAAACATACCTACAATCTATTTCTCACTACTGCTGGGGCCATCACTGTGCTCCAGTCTGTCACCATGTCTCATTTGGATCATTGCCATGTTCTCCTAACTAGCCCTTCTACAGTCCTATTGTCAATATACTAGCCAAAGGGATACTATTAAATTAGAGTCGGATCATGTCACTCTGTTTAAACCTGATCAATCCAGAGCAAAAGCCAAAGCCCTATGGTCACCTACAAGGTTCTCCTTGTCTGACCCCTGTTGTCACCCTTTCTCATCTCCTACCACTCTTACTCTGATTCATTCTGCTTTTTTCTCATTGGTCTCTGTGTTGTTCCTTGGATATGATGAGGTCTACCACTATAGGTAGATGGGCATTTCTTAGAGAATGTGGTGAGAGTGAGTGAGAAAGGAAGCTTAAAAGGAACCAACACATCCCTTTGTTGTCAATACTGTCAACATTACCACTTCTAGGCCACTTAGGAAAAATCAATATGACATGAGACTTATACTGTCCCCTAAGTACACAGACTTTTTGCCAAAAACAATGGTGTCATGGTCACGTTTCCTTTCCTCTCCTTTTCTTTTTTTAACATTTATTTATTTTTGAGACAGAGACACAGAGCATGAATGGGGGAGGGTCAGAGAGAGGGACACACAGAATCTGAAACAGGCTCCAGGCTCCGAGCTGTCAGCACAGAGCCCGACGCGGGGCTCAAACTCACGGACCGCGAGATCATGACCTGAGCTGAAGTCGGCCGCTTAACTGACTGAGCCACCCAGGCGCCCCTCCTTTTCTTTTTTTCTACCAACATCAATTCCCTTTTTTTCCGGAGTCATCCTTGAGTTTTCTTTGGAGAACCATTCATCCCCCTTTTCTAGTCCATGTGATTCAAGTTGGGTCGATCCCATTTCTGGCTCTAGGTCTAGCCAATTAGCTTATCCTATCACTCAGGTCTTAGTGTTTGGTTCTGGAGTAGGCATGGGCCACAATTTAACCCGATTTAAGTCATGCCCACCCAGAGTGTTTTCTACAAGATTGCAGAAAGGAAGATTGCAGGGGTGAGAGGGCTACTAGCAGAAAGGACTGTGTGATCCAAGAGCTGTGGGGAGTATCACATGGGGCTTGGGAGTGAAGCTAACACAAAGAAAAACAGAACTGAGAGATGGAAAGGATTCCAGCCTTGATGATAAAATGTCTCTGGACCCAGGACTACTTTAAGCTGGGTGTATATCCCAGACTTGTTAGTTATTTGGACTAATAAATTTGCTATTGTGCTTATAACATTTTGAGTTCAATTTCTTTCACTAGGGACCAGAAGACTCCCAGAAAATATAGGGGATAAAAGTACTATCCTCCCACTTGGATGGAGTGATGCCATATTTGTGTATTAAAGTGAGTGTGTTCCATATCCAGTCCCGGATGAAGGATCTACAAATCTTCTGAGGAACATTTTTCTATCTTTTTAAAAAAATTTTTAAAAATATTGATTATTGAGAGACAGAGAGAGACAGAGCACGAGCAGGGGAAGGACAGAGAGAGAGGGAGACACAGAATCCAAAGCAGGATACAGGCTCTGAGCTGTCAGCACAGAGCCCGATGCGGGGCTCGAACTCACGAACTGTGAGATCATGACCTGAGCTGAAGTCAGACGCTTAACCGACGTCAGACGCTTAACCGACTGAGCCACCCAGGTGCCCCGGAACATTTTTCTATCTTAGATGACACCAGTGAGAGCCCTGCGCTACTAAAAGAAAAAGGGAATTTGAATTCTGGCAAAAAAGTAGACTGTCCCTGATCCCAGACTTCTTTAGCTATCTCAGTAAGGCCCAAAGTTCACTAAATTATCTCCACAGAACCTACAGCATTGATGTGAATCAGGTTGTATGGTCAGCGGTACTCAAACTTCCAGGCTGATACATATACCATCTAATAGGATGGTAGGGTTCCAGGATATTATTAGCAAAGTCTTCTATGACCTGCTGGGCTAATGAAGAGTGGTTGCAT
The DNA here is from genome assembly GCF_022079265.1 of Lynx rufus. Taxonomy (NCBI): domain Eukaryota; kingdom Metazoa; phylum Chordata; class Mammalia; order Carnivora; family Felidae; genus Lynx; species Lynx rufus. Next base: position 6,707,652 of record NW_025814838.1, read on the forward strand.
AATATAAGATTGTTCTTATTTATTAACCAGACCCTAGTTTCCAATGACCAATGTACTATATCTGTGTGTAGTCTTAGCTAGGGGCAATACATCAATTGTTGTAATATTAGACAAATGCAAATTTGTCTACATCTATCTTCTAGGACACTTTCTTTCTCCAAAGAAACTCCAAACTTTCTTCCTGCTTCTGAAAAGGTTAGCATCATTTTCCTAGTGTAAAAAAATATTCTTTCATTAATAAGATTCTTTAAAGATTAAAAGACATACACAGATTACCTGTAATGATGAGGTGGGCTGTTGAAAGCATACAGAAGATGACTATCACAGGGGAGTTCTTGAAGGAATCTGTTTCTCTTGCCTATGTGGAATCCATTTCACTTTCTACTGGCAACAGAGCCTACATTTTCTTTTAGGGAAACATCAATTCCTACCTGAGCCCATGTGATGCCGGTAGGAGCCATAACCTCCACACCAATCATAACATTTCTCTCTCTGGCCACATTTGGTTCGGGGAAGGGGATGATTAACAAGACAGCCAATGAAAACCTTCCCCTGGAGAGTGTTTAGCCAGCATTTTGGCTAACTGAAAAGTCTTGCAAGAAGCTGGCTTTGTATGGTCAGCACCGCGGACAGCAGCAGTTGTGGGTTTTGCCTTTTATGCAGGAGGTCTCTACTGGGAAGTTGCTCTCCCAAATGCCACTTGCAGCTTTGAAATAGACACAGTAAGAAAGATGAAACAGTGAAAGTGACCTCCTCCAGCCATGTTATTCAGTTGGTACGGTTGAGAGATATCACAGTCAGATTGCCTTTAAAACTAGAAACATACAGTCGATTCTTGATATTTGTCCTGGCAATAGTTATGTTCTATAAAGTTGACACAAACATTGAACTAGCAGATACTGAACTATTGTTCCTAAGTGAAATATAAAGTTAGGCTCTTGCAAGTTTCTTATCATAACATATTCATCAACCGATCAACAAATAACTTTTTAAAATGTGCATTTCTGTTTTAAAGATACCTTATTTAATATATATGAGCAAGTCATTGACATTGAACTCATGCCAATGACACTATAACTCATGCATAAATGAAACTTACCCAACACATATATTTTCTCTAAAAGGCACATCACAGCTGTTTTGTGCTTATCAATACTGGGCAGAATGTCAACACTATACTCGGGAGCCATTTTAAACAGCAAAATCACCAATAAAAAGTATGAAAATGTGAAAAACATGGCACTAAATAGGCTGCAAAAAGAACACTTGTTTATGGCATGGGAGCTCAAACAAGAAGGCAGAGAAGATGATATCCCAGCTCAAGAAGAAGGAGAAAATTTGCCCTTCCTCTGCCTTTTTCTTCTGTTCTGGTTCTCTATAGATTAGATGATGCCTGCCCACATTGGTGAGGATGAGCTTTACTCACTTCACCAACTGAAATGCTAATCTCTTCCAGAAACACCTTCACAGAAGTACTCAGAAATAATGTTTTACCAGCTGTGTGGGCATCCTTTACCCCCAGTCAAGTTGACACATAAAATTATTATTCTGGGGCACCTGGGGGTTGAGAGTCCCACTTTGGCTCAGGTCATGATCTTGCAATTCACAAGTTTGAACCCCACGTCGGGCTCTGTGCTGACAGCTCAGAGCCTGGAGCCAGTTTCAGATTCTGTGTCTCCCTTTCTTTCTGCCCCCCCCCCGCCCCCGCCATGATCTGTCTGTCTCTCTCTCTCTCTCAAAAAAAAAAAAAAAAAAACCATAAAAAAATTAACCGTCATTCCAAGTCTCAGTAAAAGATACTCAGAGGTTATAGAAGCCAAATCCCATATGGCCCTACCTAATTCAGTTTGCTCTTCCTTCTCTTGCATCTCTGGTCGATGATTAGGTTACTGACGAGACTTTTTCTTTCTTAATATAGACATTTTCAGCTATCAATTTCCATCTAAAAACTGCTTGAGCTACATCCCATAAATTTTGATATGTTGTATCTTCATTTTCACTCATCGGGAAGTATTTTCTTTTCTTTCTTTTTTTTCCCATCTCAAAGTATTTTCTAATTTCCTTTGGTGTTTCTTCTTTGGCCATCAGTTAATTAGGAGTATCTTATTTAATTTCCACATGTTGGTGAATTTCCCACATTTCTCTCTGTTGCTGATTTCTGATTTCACTCAACTATGGCCAGAGAATGTACAATGTATAATTCCAACCTTTTAAACAAACTGGAAGTTGTTTTATGCCCTACCATATGGTCTGTTCTGGAGTCCTACATGATTTAGTACCACTAAACCGGTTACCACTCTAACGCTCATATCCTATATTTGCCCCTCATTTACTTGTCTCATGTTGGCCGTCTTGCTGTTTCCCAAACACACCCAGGTGTGTACATTCCTGTCTCAAGGTCTTTGTGTTGTGATTCCCTCTGCCTAGAACACTTCTTCCTCATTTTTGTCTAACTCACTGTTTCACCTCCTTCAGATCTCTGCTCAAAAGTCACCTTCCCAGCAAGACTTTGGTGACCACTCTATTTAAATTGCAACCTCCAATGTTCTGTTCCCCTTTCCTGCTTTATTTTTGTCCATAGCTCCAATTTTCATCAGACACACTGTATGTTATTTGTTTGTGTCTGTCTTTCTCCATTAGAATGTAAGCTCCTGAGAGCAGGTTTTATTTACTACTTTATCTTCAGTGTGCAGAACAGTGCCTGACACACAATAGAATCTCAATATGTATTTTATGAATGAATGAGTCAATAAAATAATAGAATCAGTTCCAATTTGGGTTATGGTTGGCTTGCCTAGCTCCAGAAGGCTATGCCTGGGGAGAACTGTGTTGTCTCAGGCAGGGGAAATACCCAGCTAGCTACAGGCTGAATGGTTGAATGCGCCAATAAGAGACAGGTCTGTTTGCATTGACAGAAAAAGAAGAATGGATGTTTAATGTTATTATTCTTTCAGGTTGTTTCTATGTTTGAGAAGTTTCATAATAAAATGTTTAGAAAATAAGTAGAGTAGTTAGCAATGTGTTCATTGATCAAATGTGGGCATTTTTTCATCTGCAATGAAGTTGATGATCTGTTGTTTCATGGTTTGATCAATAGCTTACTCAACAATTGATTGATATTCACAATGTTGTCAAGTACTTCTTAGAAAATAATTAATTTAGATTCTCAAGAGGGCGTTTGCTTTTTTTTAAAGTTTATTTATTTTGAGAGAGACAGAGACAGCATGAGCAGGGGAGGGGCAGAGAGTGGGGGGAGAAAATCCAAGAAGGCTCTGCACTACCAGTGCAGAGCCCAATGTGGGGCTCAAGCTCATGAACCGTGAGATCATGACCTGAGCCAAAACCAAGAGTTCTATGCTTAACCAACTGAGGCCCCAGGCCCCCGGGAGTTTGCTTTTTCAATAGCTATTAATGTTTTCTCAGCTATCTCTTTTCTTTAAAAACTTGAAATGTGCGGCTCCTGGGTGTCTCAGTCTGTTGAGCGTCTGACTTTAACTCAGGTCGTGATCTTGCTGAGTTCGAGCCTCACATCCGACTCACTGCTATCAGTGCAGAACCCACTTCAGATCCTCTGCCCCCCCTCTCTCTGCCCCTCCCCCATTCATGCTTGCTCTCAAAAACAAAATTAAAATTAAAATTTTTAATAAAAAATTGAAATGTACTTAAATTTTATTTGATAACATCAATCATTGTAAAAATATTAAGCAATATAGAAAAATGAAAATTGTGCTTAATAACCACTTGTCTCAGAATCCCACTTTATTATTGACTATTTTGTGTATTCTTTCAGACTTAAAAATATATAAGTATAATATATAAATATAAATATATAAAGTGATTTGTATAACCTAAGTGAGCTTGTATTTTTCTGTAATCTTCTGTTTTCACTTAACTACAAATTATGGTAATATTTCTATGTAAATACGTAAAGGAGTATCTTCTTTTTAATAGCTGCATAGTATTTCGTATACTTCTTGATCTGTAGATATTTTTCCTTATCCCATTTAGCCAGTGAGCTTTCATTAAAATATGATGGAAGTAAGCAAAAATTTAAAAGCATTTTTAAAGTTAAAGTTAAAACATATTTGAAGAGTACCAGGTCTTTTCCAGGTTTGTTCCCCCTAGCTGAATTCAAGATACCCAATAGAAGCTTTCAAATTTTGTTTTCCAAAACTCTAGACCATGATGTCAATGGTGCCCCCTGGTGTTGTGTGGGGCACAACTAATTAATATTTCATTCTGCTCTGAGTATTAGAAACCCTGATTAACAGTGGCTCAAACAGTTGAGTCTAGAGGATGCAACTAAAGCAAGGCTCAGGTGGAAATTTATAACTCTAATGCATATACTTAAAAAGAATGTTTTTTGATAAGGATACAAAGAAACTAGATCTCTCATACCTGGCTGGTGGAAATGTAAACTGGTACTCTGGAAAATAGTTTGGCAGCTTCTTATAAAACCACACAAGCATTTACCATAAAGCCCAGCAATCACATCCTTGGGCATTGTTTTCCAGAGGAGTGAAGGTATTTTTCAGACAAATACCTCTTTATAAATGTTTATAATAGCTTTATTAGTAAAAGCCGAAAACTGGGAATAACCTAAAGGTCTTCAGTAGGTAAATAAACAAACTGTGATACATGCATACAGTGGAATACCACTCAACAATAAAAAAGAATGAATAGTGATAAATGTAACAACTTGGCTAGATCTCAAAGGCATTGTGCTTAGTGCAAAAAAAAAGCACATTTCATGTAACGTTGCATAACAACTATACTTAAAAATTTTTTTAATTCAAAAAAATCTAATTTCAGAAGGTCACATACTATATGATTCCATCTATTTAACATTCTCAAATTGACAAAGCTGTGGGGGGAAATAGAGAACAGATTGATGGTTGCTAAAGGACAGGGTTGGGGGTAGGAGAGGGTGAGTGGGACTACAGAGGGGGCAGCAGGGGAGAGTTCCTTTGTGTATCTTGTGTATCCAATTCTGTATCTTGATTGTGTGCAATTGCACGAATCTATACATGTGACTAAAGTGCACAGAATGCCCCCCTCTCTCACACAAAAGTGTATGTTAAAAGTAGTGAAAACAGGGGCTCCTGGCCGGCTCTGTTGGAAGAGCATGTGACTCTTGATCTCGGGGTCATGAGTTTGAGTCCCACGTTGAATGTAGAGATTACTCAAATAAATAAAACAAAAAAAAGTGATGAAAACGAAATATGGTATGTAGTCTAGTTGCCATGCTATGCTAACGTCAGTTTCCTGGTTTTGATATTGTACTTCAGTTATTTAAGATGTCCTCAAAGGTAGAAGCTGGGTGAAAGGGTTCAAAGACTTTATGTACTAGTGTTGCAACTCCTTGGGAGCCTTGTGAGTATAATTATTTCAAAATTAGAAGTTTAAAAAATTTTTAAAGCATATTTGAAAATCAATGATCTAAGCTTCCACCTCAAGAGGCTAAATGAGAAAAACAAATTAAATCCAAAGCAAGTGGAAGGAGGGGCACCTGGGTGGCTCAGCTGGGTAAGAATTTTGACTCTTGATTTCCACTCAGGTCCTGATCTCATGGTTCATGGGATTGAGCCCTGTGTCAGGTTCTGTGCTGAAAGCGTGGAGCCTACTTGGGATTCTCTCACTCCTTCTCTCTGTCCCTCCCCTTGTCGCATGCAGGTGTGTGCTCTCTCTCAAAATAAATAAACATTAAAAAAAAAGAGAAGAAAGTGGAAGGAAACAGATAATAAAGAGATTTCCATAAAATAATAGATATATGTTATTTCTATAAAATTTTGATGCCTGGTAGTGTAAGTTTTCATTCTTCAAGATTGCTTTGGTTATTCTAGGTCTTTTGCATGTCCTTTTAAAAAAGATTTTATTTTTAAGTAATCCCGACACTCAGCAAGGGACTTGAACTCACAACCTTGGGTTTAAGAGTCACATGCTCTACTCTAAGTAAAATAAGCCTCCTAAAAAAGAAAAAAAAAGTCACATGCTCCACTGACTAAGCCAGCCAGATGCCCCAGCATGTCCTTATTAAGTTTAGAATTAGCTTGTCAAATTCCACAAAAGAACCTTCCTGTGATTTTGATGGGCAACATGTTGTATCCATAGACCAATTTTACGAGAACTGGCATTACAACATTTTCTCTGTACTAATGAGTGTTCTAACCATGAAGATTTATTAAGATTTCATTTGTTCAAATTTTAAAAATTTCTTTTAGCAATATTTTGTAGTTTTCAGCATAAAGGTCTTATCTATCTTTGTCAGATTTATTCCCAAGTATTTGATGGGTTTGGTGCCATTAGTTTTGTTTTTTAGTTCCATTTTCTACTTGTGTGTTACTAGTGTCCAGAAGTCAGTGCAACCGCTCAAGGACATCAGTTTCCTGTTTGGCTTCACCATCCTAGCATGTCAGAGTCACACAATGGCTGCTGCCTCCTCAGGTCTGGAATCTACCTTCCTGGGAGGAAGAAGAAGCCAGTGACAAGATGGAAGGGATAGCACCTAGATCAGGAAAGAAAAATATTCCCAGAAATCTCTACAGTCTTCTGTTTCATTTCAGTCATCAGAACTGGGTCTAGATACTCCTAGATGCTGGGGAGGTGAAGATGGAATTTTTAAGCTGGGTACATTGCTGCTCCAAACAAAATCTGAGTTCTGTTGGTAAATCCTAGAGGAGAATAGTAGGTGGGAAGCTAGCAGTGACAGCCACAGTGTAGAAAAGGATTTAGTACTTTCATAAGACCATGTACTCCTTGAACCCTCTCACTATGGTTTTTCTAAACAGTTTTTATTTAATTTAGTGTTTTATGTTATTTTGGCTATGTAAATATTATTCCACACTGATCTGTGTGGTGTGCTATGATTGAATTTCCTCTCTTGGTCAACTTTTGTGTTTTTCTTGGAGTTATTGTGGTTTCTTGTTTTTGTTTGCTTAGTTTTCTATGTCACTGTCTCTGACTCTTCCTAAACTTTCCAACAGAATTGCAAAACCTCACTAAAAAAAGAATTTTTTTTCATGCAGGCAGACACATGGTTTCCCTTTTTTCACCCTTAGATACTTCTTTCCTGGAGACTTTTTGTAATCTTACTCAGTCTGAACTAGGATTTTTTTTCTCTAAGCATTCTGAAATTTTTTTTAGTCTCTCCCTGTGTCCCTGTTGTCTCTAGTTCTTATGGTTTAATCCTTCATTTTGGTTGATTATATTTTCCAGTAGCCTCCTGACAAAGCAGCCATAGGAAGTACATTTTTTCAGGCATTGGGTGAAAACACCTTTATTCCCTCCTTGCACTTGATTGATACAATTTTTATGGGAAAGAATTCTAGATTGATAATAATGACCCCTCATTAGTGCAAAGGCATCACTTTATCATGTTTAGCTTCTTGTGCTGCTTTTGAAAGTCTAATTAAAGATTCTGATTTCTTTCTTTCTTTCTTTCTTTCTTTCTTTCTTTCTCTCTTTCTTTCTCTCTCTCTCTTGGTGACACTGTAGCCTTTTCCCTTTATGAAAGTTTTTAAGATATTTTTGTTCTTGGCATTCTAAAATTTCCCAATTATATGCCCTGGTAAGGATTTTTTCAAATACATTGTGCTGGGTATTTTTAATCTAGATGCTTATGTTCTTCAGTCCTGGACATTGTCTTCTATTACTTCCTGGTGGAAAGTACTGTCTCTTTCTAGAAGTCCTGCCCAGTTGATTATTGAACTACAGTGAATTATGTCTCTAATTTCATTAGCTTTTTAAAAATTCTGCTTTTTAGGAGATTTCTGCAACTTTATCTTCCAACTCTTTTGTTCAATTTTAAATTTCTTCTATTGCAACTTTAATTTCCAAAAGCCATCTGTATTCATTTTTTTTAAATAATGTCATTGTTTTATAGATACAATATCTTTTCAAACATGCTAAGTATAATTTTAAATAAATAAATTTTCTTCAGCTCTCTGCTTTGTCTCAATGTCCTTCAAGTTTCTTCTTCTTCTTTATTTATTTATTTATTTTTTCTTGTTTTGCCTGTCTTTCAAAGTTAAGGGGTTTCCTTAAACATCTGAGGATTTTGAGCTGACTATTCATCTTAAACAGTGAGGTACTAAAAAATTGTGGATGTGAGGTGTGACTTTTTAACTCAGAAGGCTCCAATGTAAGGTGTTCAGAGGAGTTCAGCCATTTGTGTCAGAATCCAAATGTCACTGTCTTTTATCAAGCCCTGTCTATTTCTCTAGAAAAGAATGCCAATTTCCTGCCGACTGTCATCTGCATCAGTCTGGGACCAAATGACAGACATGGGCTGGGTTGGAGATGGTGCCTCAGTCTTTAGGTGGTAATCTTTTACTTGGTTACCAAGGTTTCAGAAAAGTTCAGAATAGCTGAACAATGCCGGGGTTAGGGGTACCAGACTCCACACAGTTGAAAATCTGCATACAACTTTTGGTTCCCCAAAAATGTAACTACAAATACTCTACTGTTGACTGGAAGTCTTACCAATAATAAAAGCAGTTGATTTACACACATACATATTGTATGTTATATGTATTATATACCAATATATAATTTGTATATATAATATACAATAAAGTAAACTAGACAAAAAATATTATTAAGAAAATCATAAGAGGATGGGGTGCCTGGGTGGCTCAGTCGGTTAAGCATCCGACTTCAGCTCAAGTCATGATCTCACGGTTCGTGGGTTTGAGCCCCGCATGGGGCTCTGTGCTGACAGCTCGGAGCCTGGAGCCTGCTTAGGATTCTGTGTCTCCCTCTCTCTTTCTCTCTCTCTCTTTCTCTCTCTCTCTCTCTTCCTCCCCCACTCAAGCTCTGTTTCTCTCTGTCTCTCAAAAAGTAAATGAACATTAAAAAAATTTTAAAGAAACTCATAAGAGGATGGGGCACCTGGGTGGCTCAGTCGGTTAAGCATCAAACTTCAGCTCAGGTCATGATCTCACGGTTTGTGGGTTTGCGCTCTGCATTGGGCTCTGTGCTGACAACTGGATCCTGCTACAGATTCTGTGTCTCCCTCTCTCTCTGCCCCTCCCTCGCTTGTGCTCTGTCTCTCTTTGTCTTTCAAAAATAAATAAAAGTTAAAAAAAAATAAAAGAAAATCATTAAGAGGAAATACATTTTATAGTACTGCGCTGCATTTATGGGAAAAAATCCACATATAAGGGGACCCAAATAATTCAACTCCATGTTGTTCAAGGTCAACTGTTAGACTTTCAAGTGGGTTCCCTATGTTGAGCCCCATGCCTTACCCCATCTTTTGCTGAAGCTGAAGCCTCTAATTTCTGAGTATATTAGCTTTCTGGAGCTGCCATGACAAACTAACATAGACTGCAGTTTAAACAACAGAAATGTGTTTTCTCATGGTTTTGGAGGCTCAAACTCCAAGACCAAAATGTTGGCAGGATTAGTTTGTTCTGAACCCTCTCTCCTTGAGTGTAAATACTTATCTTTTCTCTGTATCCCCACCTGGTCTCCCTCTTCTTTGTATAAGGACATCAACCTTTTGGATTAGGGCCCACTGTAAATAACTTAATTTGAACTGAATCACCTCTGTAAAGACTACCTCCAAATACAGTCACATTCTGAAGTTCTGAGGGTTAGAACTTTAACATATGAATTCTGTGGGGGGACAGAATCCAGCCCCTAACCCTCACATATTCAAGATGCCACTGATTGGTTCTCTTGTTATTTTCTTTCTCTCTGCAAGTATTTGATATTATATTTCTCAGTTCTGTTAATATCTTTACCTGATCCCCAGCTTTTGAAACTTCCTGACGTCTCTCTGCTGGATTATCTGTTATTAATTTGACAGCCTTACCTCCCTCTTCTGCATCACAGGGGGGAAGCCTAGAATTGCACTTCGAGGAACCTCTTTCTTAGTGTTTGCTAATGTGAGGTACTTGTAAAGAATTTGGAAGATAAAAGAGACCTTTTTATTTTTTGTTTTCAGTTGTGGGCAGACAGAGGAGCAAACAGTGGGACCTGAAGTTCTCACTAGCTTCCCAGCAAGCTACTAAAGTCACTTCTTTTAGTGCTGTGGGTAGTTGAGAAGACGTTGGGTCCTCCCAGAGCTCTCAAGCAGTGCTGGGATTTAGGGTGAGAGGTGAGTAAGGCAGGGTCTTCCAAGGGTAGCATCAGGGTCTGTTTTTATTTAAAATTTTGACCTTTTGTTCATCATGGATTTTTTTCCTTAATTTTGTTTTTTTTTTCTCTAAATATTGCATTAAAATGTTCTTTATTTGCAGAAGTAAATTGTGGTGGTTTATTTATGCATCAGCTTGACTGGGATCAGGGATGCCCAGGTAGCTGGTAAAACATTATTTCCGGATGTGTCTGTGAGGGTGTTTCTGGAAGAGATTTGAATCGGTGCACTACCTAAAGAAGATGGCACTCACTAAGGCAGGTGGGCACCATCCAATCCACTGACGGCCTGAATAGAACAAAAATGCAGAGGAAGGGTAAATTCTATTTTTTTACCTGAGCTGGGACATTCCTCTTCTCCTGGTCCCAGACATTGGCACCTCTGGTTGTTAATGCCATTGGCTTTACGATTCTGAGGGCTTTGGACTCAATTATACCACCAGCTTTCCTGATTCTCTAGCTTGCAGACAGCAGATGGCAGGACTTCTCAGCCTCCATAACCATATGAGCCAATTCCTAGAATAAATCAATAGATAGATAGATAGATAGATAGATAGATAGATAGATATACAGGTATATATGTTGGTCTGTTTCTCTACAGAACCTAATACATAGTGTTTTGGTGCTCTCTTCAAGTTTGTGTCCAAAGCGATTGCCTCTCTCACCTGACCCTACACCTGGTCTTTTCTTTGGGAATGCACAGAGCTTCTAGGTCAGTCCTGGAATTCACTCACTTTGGTGCTGCAGGCTAAGATTGATGACAGTGGCTTGCTTGCCCTGCATTCCTCAGCTTTCCAATGATGGAGTAAGCCTCAAAATCTCCCTTCCTTCTCAAAATTCATAGAGTGGCTTCTGTTCTTCTGATGGAAACTTGATTCATGCAATCTTTCATCAACTGTATTCTCTCTGATCTCTCTTTTGTGGATTTTACTCTCATGTCAGTAATGTTTCGGTAGGGAGCAGAGGAAAATTTATATGTTTAATCTGCACATTTTTCTAGAAATCCATCTATCCTCAAATTCCCAAACTTCTGAATCATGTGAACAATTACTTATCACCCATTGCATCATAGCAAATCATCACTGATAGCACCTTCTCCATTTTTGTGAGAATTTAAATCTACAGAGTTCCTCCTCCTCCTCATGGCCACAAGGTCCTACCTTATCTGACCTCTTGCCCATCCCCTCCAACTCATCTTTGGCCAGTTTCTGCTTTGTTCGATTTGTTGCAGCCACCCTGACCTCCTGCTCTTCCTCAAACACGCCAAACGCATCCTCAGTTTGGGGTTTTTGCATTACCTCCTCCTCCCTCCATCTGGAATGGTCTTCCCTAGATTTTCCATAGCCACTGTCCCCTTGCTTCATTCAGTTCTCTGTTCAAATGTCCCTCTTGGGAGAGGCCTCCCCTTCTTCCTTATCTCCTTACTAGGCCTTAGTTTTCCTTCAAAGCAATTGTTGGTAGTTGAAATTATATATTTGTTCATTTGCTTATTTTCCTTCTGGAATGGAAAACACTTTGTATTTTGACTGTTGCATCCCCAGAATCTTGAACAGGTGCCTACCACATAGTGAGCTCTCCAATATAACTTGAGTGTTTACACTGGAATGATCTCACAATCCTCTGATTTTGGCAAACAAGTTAGAGGTTTTCTTTTTTACTTTTCCAGGGCGTTCTGGTGTCATTCAGGCAGTCTACAACTACCCCCAAGGCCTCCATTCCACTGTCCATTCCTGACTCCGGTCTGTGATGGTCTTACCGTTTCCCAGGAGGACTTCTGGCATCTGTCCTACGTCACATGAGGGAGGGTCAGACTCTCCCTCCATTCTGACATGCTTGATCTCAGAGACCTGGAAGCCGAGAGCCCCAGTGGGAGCCCTCTGTACCAAACAAGCGCATCAGTGGCTGCTCAAGATGTCCAGAGGTAATCTCTCTCACAAAGGGGTTCTTATTTCCTCTACTATTCTCAAGTCTTCCTTACAAAAAATATTGATTATTCAACATTATTTTTTTACATCTACCCCCCCTTTTTAACTTAACTGCATTTTAATACACTTTTTTTTTACATTGGAATAATTTAACATGTCCAGAGTACAGAGTTCCTATATAAAATTACCCAGTGCTCCCCCCAACAAGGTGAACATCTCCATGTAGCCATGATACATTTGTTAAGAAGTTAGCTATGCTAACTTCTATACTAGCATAGTATAGTATAGTATAGTTAGCATAGTATAACTTCTATACTAAGAAGTTAGTATAGCTTAAGTCCAGGTTTTATTTGTATTCCATCAGGCTTTCCATGAAAACCCTTTTCATATTGCAGGATCTAATCTGGGTACCTCACTACATTTAGGCATTGTATCTTCTTAAAGTCCTTTGGTCTTTTACAGCCTTTGATTTTACTGATCTTGACATTTTTGAAGAGTACTGGTCAGTGGTTTTGTAGATGTCTCTAAATTTGGGTCTATATGAAGTATTTCCTTATGATTAGACCAGAGTTACTTTTTGGTGAAGAATACCATAGAGGTGAAGTGCCTTCTTCATCACACTGTACTAGGGTTTGATGTTAAACTTTATGTGTCAAATTGTTAGGGTCATGGGACACGCAAATATTTGGTCAAACAGTATTCTGGGTGTTTTTGGATGAAGGTAACATTTAAATTGTTAGCCTGAGTGAAGCAGATTATTCTTCCTGATTTGGATGGGCCACATTCAATCAGTTGAAGGCCCAAATAAAACACAAAGGTCAACCTTCCCTCAATTAAGGGGAATTCCTCCTGTCTGACTGTATGAGCTGGGATGTTGTTGTTGTTGTTGTTTTTCCCCTGCCTTTGGACTTGAGCAAAAGCATTGGCTTTTCTTGCTGGCCTTTGGTTGGAAGTAGACCATTGGTTCTCTTGGGTTTCTAGCTTGATGACTACAAATCTTGGGACTTGTTAAACCTCCATAATCATGTGAGCCAATTACTTATAATAAATCTCTCCTTCTGTCTTTTGTTTCCCACAATCTCTGCTCCATCCTGTCTCTTGTTCTCTCTCTATATATATTAATGTATGTATATACACACACATGTCCTATCAGTTATGTTTCTCTGGAGAACCCTGATTACCACAAGGGGTTGCTTAATATCAACATGACTTATCCCTGGGTGATGTTAACCTTGATCAAGGTTAACCTTGGTTAAGGTAGTGGCTGCCAGCTCTCTGCACTCCAAAGTTGCTAATTTTCCCTTTCCACAATTTTTCATTGGAAATGAGTCACTAAGTCAAGGAATAAATATATTTTTAAATTTCATATCACTGTAGCAAGAAGATAATCAGTGTTGCCATAAATAGAGGGCGAATATAAAAATGAAGAGAGGAGGGGCGCCTGGGTGGCGCAGTCGGTTAAGCATCCGACTTCAGCCAGGTCACGATCTCGCGGTCCGTGAGTTCGAACCCCGCATCAGGCTCTGGGCTGATGGCTCAGAGCCTGGAGCCTGTTTCCGATTCTGTGTCTCCCTCTCTCTCTGCCCCTCCCCCGTTCATGCTCTGTCTCTCTCTGTCCCAAAAATAAATAAACATTGAAAAAAAAATTAAAAAAAAAATGAAGAGAGGAAAACAAAACAATCTAATTAAAATCTATCCAGATAGCTTGTTTGGTTACCCAACTATAAGTAACAAATTACCCCACAACCTAATGGGTTAAAACAACACAATAATTTATTTTGTCCATGAGTCTGTAACCTGGGCAGGGCTTGGAAGGGAAGACTTGTCTCTGCTGTACAGGCGTCACTGGGTGGATTACCCACTTCCGGGATTGCTCACTTGCACGGCTGGCAGGTTGGTGCTGGTTTTCAGCTGGAGCTCAGCCAGGGCCTGGAGCTCAGGACTTTGGGCTTGGTTCCACGTGGGCCTCTCAGTGTGGCCTGGGCTTCCTCATGGCATGGGCTCCAACAGTGAATATCCTAAGAAAGAACCAGAGAGACAAAATGTATATTGTGCTTTATGATCTGGCCTCAGAAGTCATATTGTCATTGTTGAATTCTGCTAGTCAAGAGAGTCATAAATGCCCACCAAGTTTCCAAAGGGAGCAGGGCATAGATTCTACCTCTCACCGGGGAATGGCAAGGTTCCCAAAGATCACGTGGGATGTAAACTACAAAGTATTCCAACAGTGTTGCCTACTTAAGGCTCTGGACTAGAGTCCTGTTCCATTGGTGTTTAAAAAGAGAGAGGGGTGGGGCGCCTGGGTGGCTCAGTTGGTTAAGTGTCCGACCTCAGCTCAGGTCATGATCTCACACTCCGTGAGTTCAAGCCCCACATCGGGCTCTGTGCTGACAGCTCAGAGCCTGGAGCCTGTGTCCAGGCTCCCTCTCTCTGTGTCTCCCTCTCTCTCTGACCCTCCCCTGTTCATGCTCTGACTCTCTCTGTCTCAAAAATAAATAAATGTTAAAAAAATTTTTTTTAAATGTTTAAAAAAAAAATAAAAAGAGAGAGGGGTGCCTGGGTGGCTCAGTCAATTAAGAGTTTGACTTCAGCTCAGGTCATGATCTCATGGTTCATGGGTTTGAGACTCACTGCATCATTGCACATGTGTTTCTGTCTCCTTGGGGTTCCCTTACTCCCTTCTCTGCCTAGAAAATTCATTTTCACTTCTTTCAAACCCAGCTCATTCTCTGAGGCAAGAATAATAACATCCTCTTTGTTCTAGCCCTTATGTATCCCTTGCATTACAATTTCTCTGAGACTTGTTTGGCTTTCCACGTTCACTCACTATATTTTGAATCCCTAAAGCATAAGAACCACATGTAATTTATAATTATAAATTTTTGTCCATTTTACCTCTTCTTGTAACACCCTACCCCCACTATATTTCCTATCTGGCCAACTCCTATTCATCCTTAAAAACCCAGTCTGGCTAACACTTTCTAAATGAAGTGCTTGTTATCTCCTCCCAACTGAATTACTGATTTCATCTTCTGTAATCTCACAGGATCTCATTTGCATCTCTAGGACAATCAATGTCTGGGTGTTAGAATGCAATTCTTTAGATGGATGCCAATCATTCAGGGCTGGGAATAAGTTAAATCATCCTTGTCCTAGACCAGTTCCCCAGCACCAGACCCTGAGATGAGAATTTGTGTGAAGTGATTTATTCAGGAAGACCTCTTAGAAAAAACTCGTTAAGAGGTGAGGGGAACAGGTCATGGAAAAGGAAGAAGTCAAGGAAGGATGGGATCAGGGGAAAGGTCTCAGGAAGAATATCTTTAGTCTAATCCTGGAGGGAGTTCTGGAATGTTCCACCTCATGACTTGTCATGACTGGAGGCAGGGAAGCTAGCTTCCACACTCCCGCACTGTCATTGGCTGAGGGCCATTCCAGAAAACATAAACCCTAGGCACTTCCAGGTTTCCGTGTGAGCAGACAACCCAGTGGAAGTAGCCCAAAAGCAGGTGCAGCCATTTTTAGTAAAGTACACAGCTGGGGATGGGCACACAGAAAAGGCAAAAGGATCCCACAGGTTCCAGGTAGGGCACCAGCTACAATCTTGGATCTTAGTGAATGTCCTTGGAGACAAGAAATGGGTAGGGAGCAGGGGAGGCCATCACCACACCAATGATGACAGAGTCACAAATTGAGGAATATATTTAACTTGCCTCCATGGCCCTGAGCTAAAATGAAAGTAAAACCATGAGATAATTTTTTGTAAGGTTTTGCTGGTAAACTGGAAAACATGGGTGATTTTCTAAAAGATAAAATGACTGAAATTAATTCAAGAGGAGAAAGAAAATTTAGACAGGCCAATATTCATGGATGAAAATTACAAAATATTTCAAAGAACTGCCTGCTCTACCAGAACTAGAGAGTAAATTAGGTGAATTTTATAATCCTTTGAAAACACATCCTTTGAAAACAGGTCCAGACCTAAAGAAATAGGGACACTTCACAATTGTGTTTAAAGAGCTAGTAAAACGGAAACCTGACAAGGATACTTAGCGCACACACATGGCCCGTCAGGCTGGCTTTCTTATAAAAATAGATATAAAATTCTGTATGAAATGTTGTCAAGCAGACAAAGCAATACACTTGATGTTACCAGTATGGTGCACCACAGGAATAGGTTACAGCGGACATTTGTCATTTCGGGCTGCCTGGCATTCAGTGGTGCTCCTTTTGGAGGGAATCTCAAGATAGAGGGGAGGCAGGTCAGTCTCCCACGAGGGAAGCTATAGGGCATTATGGTCCTTTCCCTATGTCTCAGCAGCTCATGACCAGAACTAGGATCTAGCCCAATCAGTGGATGCTTCCACTTTGGGCTTAGGATTTTGAAGCCGTGATAGCAAAAGTTCAAGGACAATCAGATATTATTCAAGATTATTCAGAGTGGCTGTGGCAGAACCAAGAGTCCAGAGTGTGGCTGCCACTGTCAAATGGTGGTACCAGTCTTGGTGGCAGTAGCATGTTCAGCATCATTGACGGTGCCATCTTAGGTAGCATTTTCTGGAGCGGGTCTCTGGCTACAACGTACTTTCTTCTTTGATTTCCCAGTCTGATTCTGAAGCTTTTCTGAGTGTTCTGTGAGTTGCTTTATAGCCACCCTTCCAAGAAACTCTTTTTCTGCTTAAATTAGCTAAAAGTAGTTTATGTTATTCGTTACCAAAAACCTATGATGGGTAACCATCAAAACCCTAGAGGAGAAAGCAGGAAAAGACCTCTCTGACCTCAGCCGTAGCAATTTCTTACTTGACACATCCCCAAAGGCAAGGGAATTAAAAGCAAAAATGAACTACTGGGACCTTATGAAGATAAAAAGCTTCTGCACAGCAAAGGAAACAACCAACAAAACTAAAAGGCAACCAACGGAATGGGAAAAGATATTTGCAAATGACATATCGGACAAAGGGCTAGTATCCAAAATCTATAAAGAGCTCACCAAACTCCACACCCGAAAAACAAATAACCCAGTGAAGAAATGGGCAGAAAACATGAATAGACACTTCTCTAAAGAAGACATCTGGATGGCCAACAGGCACATGAAAAGATGCTCAACGTCGCTCCTCATCAGGGAAATACAAATCAAAACCACACTCAGATATCACCTCACACTAGTCAGAGTGGCCAAAATGAACAAATCAGGAGACTACAGATGCTGGAGAGGATGTGGAGAAACGGAAACCCTCTTGCACTGTTGGTGGGAATGCAAATTGGTGCAGCCACTCTGGAAAACAGTGTGGAGGTTCCTCAAAAAATTAAAAATAGACCTACCCTATGACCCAGCAATAGCACTGCTAGGAATTGACCCAAGGGATACAGGAGTACTGATGCATAGGGGCACTTGTACCCCAATGTTGAGAGCAGCACTCTCAATAATAGCCAAATTATGGAAAGAGCCTAAATGTCCATCAACTGATGAATGGATAAAGAAATTGTGGTTTATATACACAATGGAGTACTACGTGGCAATGAGAAAGAATGAAATATGGCCCTTTGTAGCAACATGGATGGAACTGGAGAGTGCGACGCTAAGGGAAATAAGCCATACAGAGAAAGACAGATACCATATGTTTTCACTCTTATGTGGATCCTGAGAAACTTAACAGAAACCCATGGGGGAAGGGAAGGAAAAAAAAAAAGAGGTTAGAGTGGAAGAGAGCCAAAGCATAAGAGACTCTTAAAAACTGAGAACAAACTGAGGGTTGATGGGGGGTGGGAGGGCGGGGAGGGTGGGTGGTGGGTATTGAGGAGGGCACCTTTTGGGATGAGCACTGGGTGTAGTATGGAAACCAATTTGACAATAAACTTCATATATTGAAAAAAAATTATAAAAAAAAAGATTAACTTGTGCTAGGCATCAGTGAAAATTGTGGAACTGGAAAATCTAAATTCCCTCCACAAAACTAACAAAAACTGTCATAGTCAGCTTTGTCACAACTCTGCAGAATACTTGAAAGTTTATAAAATCCAAGCAAACATCTATAAAGAAAAATATGATCAAAAGAAAAAAAAACAAAAAACAAAACCTATGATGGGTATACAGGTCAAAGGTTAAAAAAAAACACAGAAACAAAACCAAAACCAAACAAATATATGCTCATCACTGTTGATGCCCAGAGGGCATTTGGTAAATTTCAAGATCCATTTCTGATAATAACACTTTCTGAAGGAGGAAGAAATGGATACCACTTTAATGCAATAAATAATATATATCTCAAACCAAAAGCAAGCATCATGCTTAATGGTAAAACACTGGAAGCCTTGCTGTTAATGTCAGAAACAATGCAGGCTTTCCCACTCTCATTAATATTACTTAACAGAATTCCAGATGGGCAATTAGATGAGAAAAGCATAAAGATAAGGTACAACTATTATAAAGGAAGAGGCCAAGTTATTATCTCCTGCATTGATATGAATTCCTGAAAAACTCCAGAGCATCAACGGAAAATTATGAGAAAGAACTAAAGTAAATCAAGGTGGCTTGTTACAAAAATAACTGTCTTGGGGCGCCTGGGTGGCTCAGTCTGTTAAGCTTCCAACCTCTTGATTTCGGCTCAGGTCATGATCTCAGGGTCATGAGACTGAGCCCCACACCAGGCTCCTGCTGAGCATGGAGCTCATTTGAGACCCTCTCTCTTTCTCCCTTTGCCCCTCTCCCTGCTCAGATGTTCTCTCTCTCTCTCAAAAAAACAAAAACAAAAAACTTTGTGGGCACCTGGGTGGCTCAGTCAGTTAAGCATCTGACTTTGGCTCAGGTCATGATCTCACGGTTAGTGAGTTCAAGTCCTGCATCAGGCTATCAGTGCAGAGCCTGCTTCGGATCCTCTGTCACCTTCTCTTTTTGCCCCTCCCCCTGCTCCTGAGCACGCACCCTTTCCCTCTTTCAAAAATAAATAAACATTAAAACAAAAAATTAAAACAGGGTGCCTGGGTGGCTCAGTAGGTTAAGCTTCTGACTTCAGCTCAGGTCATGATCTCATGGTTTGTGAGTTTGAGCCCCACACTGGGTTCTGTGCTGACAGCTCAGAACCTGGAGCCTGCTTCGGATTCTGTGTCTCCCTCTTTCTCTCTTTGCCTCTGCATCACTTGTGTTCTCTCTCTCTCTCTCAAAAATAAATAAATAAAACTTAAAAAAATTAAAACAAAAAACCAAAAAATTTTGTCCTAGAGACAACAGAAAATATAATATCCCATTCATAATAGCAACAGAGAGGAATAAACTCATTAATATTACACAGACCTATGAAAGGAAACTATACTATTTTGAGAGACATTAAAAGTCCTTGTATAATTTTTAAAAGACATACTTTATTCTCAGATAAGAAGATAAATATTGTGATGATGTCAACTTTCTTTAAATTAATCTATATAAATTAATTCCCCCAAAGGATTAAATTCATCTGAGAGCAAAAGCAAACAGCCAATAAAATACTGAGAGGTATGATCCTACCAAACATGGCAATATATTCTAAACCCATCTTATAGAGACACATCAATGAAATAGAACAGAATTTTTCAGAACTTAAATGTGTGTGGACTTTAATATGTGATAAAAAGTGACATTATAAAAGAGTGGGGAAAGGTTAGATAATTTTTTATAATGGTGCTGAGACAGCTGCCTAGCCATATAGGGTGGGGAAAAGGCAAGATCCCTACCTCATTTCTCACACAAAAATAAATTTCATATGGAGCCAACATTACAAGTAAAACAAAGGAAAGAAATATAAAGCATAGTAGCACTAAATGAAAACATTCTAAGTATTCTTATGATTTTGGAGTGGGGAAAGGCTGTTTTCTTAATCATGTATTCAAAAAAAAATCAGAAACCTTTATGAAAAAAGCTGATCAACCTGACCATATAAAATAACTAAAATTTTCTATTTGATATGAAAACATTATAAATGTGGTAAAAGGTAAATAACCAACTGGTATAGACCAAGGAATAATGTGATTCATCTGTCAGGTGCTTTTATTAGCAGACATTTATAACAGGAACACATCAAAGAAGAAATGGACAAATGATATGGACAGGTAAATGATACCACTAAAAGTACAAATTGCTAAAAAAAAAAAAAAAGGGCATTACTTAGTCATTTTCTTGACTGTAAACAACAGAAACTGACACAGGTTAGTTTCAGCAGTAAAGGAATTTATAGGAAGCCTATCGGGCTAGCTCACACAATAAACAGAGCCAGAGAAACAGGCTTGGGCAGAAACCTAGGGAGGCAGACACCAGTAAGAACTTGCCTCTAGAGCAGCCAGTTGGACCCTCACTGCCACCACTGGATCCTCTGCTGAATACAGAGCCACCAGATTCACTAATTTGCTGTATTGTCTTCAACTAACCTTATGTAGATACTTCCAGAGCCAAGGCCCAAGTGGAAGCATCTGATTGTCCTTGCTTTAGGTCACCTGGGCTCTGGCAACCTGCTCCCCAGCTCCTGCCCATTTTTCACAGTGGGAGCCTGCACTGTCCTAATTTGGGATCCTTTCCAAATAGGAAGTCTGTTTATCTAATTTTTTTAATGTTACGTTATGTTATGTTATTTATTTATTTAGAGAGTGTGTGAGCAGGGGAGGAGGAGGAGGTACAGGAGGAGGCAGAGGAGGAGGAGGAGGAGGAGGAGGAGGAGGAGGAGGAGGACAGAATCCCAAGCAGGCTCTGCGGTGTGAGCACAGAACCCCATGCAGGGCTCAAACTCACAAACTGGGAGATCAAACCTGAGCTGAAATCAAGAGGTGGATGCTTAACTGATTGAGCCACCCAGGCACCCCAGAAGTCTGTTTAGATGTTAGCTAGCTGAAACAACAGTACAGAATGTTCTACTTCATTTCTACAAATAGGGACACATTAACAGGACATCTTATGTTCCTCGAATTTACCAGTATAAAAAAGACAGAAAAACTCAGCGCTGTCTTGGGACCGGAAAATATGTGCTCCCCAGTCATTGTTGGCAGGATAAAACCTTTCTGGAGGTCAGCTTGACAATAGGTGTCAACATATGAAATGTGCATACCCTTTGATCCGAGGTATCAGTTTACAGAAATGGTTGCAGGGATGGACTAAGTTTGGATCATGACGAGAGTCACTGCATTGCTCTTTCTAATTTGTGTTTCCCTGGTTCAGCAGGGGTAAGCGGTGGGTACAGAGAGGGACGTGGAAGATTTACTATAGAATGTTGTTACATTGTTTGGTGTGGGTCTTAAAAGAAAGACCATCTGCATGCTCCAATTAGGAATTATTTTCCAACCGTGTTCTGGCCAAGCTAGGTAGGTTGGCTTTGGGGCTTTGTGGGACCAATAAACCTGTAATGGTGGGAGAGGCCAGACTGGGAAGGGGGTCATGTGTCCCACTAAGGAGTTTAGATGTATGGCTTCCAAATACATCTGTATGCTATTACGATGGCTACCTTACTAGATGTCCAATAATGAATAAGATGGCCTCTCCTGGGTGGAAACCTACACTCCAGGGCAGGTGACAGATTGTAAGCTGACTTGTACTGTGGTAACATTACTGAGATGACTGAGAGGTGCCAAGAGAGCCTGCAGAAGGAACAAAGACAGGTTAGTTAAGCAGAGGCTCAAGGAAAGGTGTTTGGGACAGAGGAAACAGCTTGAGCAAAGGCCTACGTGTCTTCCCACCTGCCTGAGGGTGCTGAAGGAAGACCAAGACATTCCATCCTGCTGGGGACTGGAGGGCAACTCCAGCACGAGAAAATCAGAAAGAACTGTATTTTAGTGGATTCCAGTGGAAACCAGCCTCAGGTTTGCAGCTGAACTACACTGATTACATTGTGGATTTTGCTACATGCTGGCAGGAAAATGTATAAGTGGCATCCGGGCTAGGGGAGGAGGCGATGTTCAATGGGGATGAGCCCGAGCTTGCCTCTGTCTGGTGGTGCTAAGCCAAAGAAGTCAGATCTGGTGATGGGCTCAGCCCTAATTTTTTTTAAAGCACACAGTGAGATGGCATTCCACGTGGCTTGCTTGGACTGGAGAAGAGGGCCTAGGCAATGGGGTCATATTCAGGCTAAGGCTCCAGTATAAAGAGAAACAGCGTGGTCAACTTCCACTGATCTTTGACTTTCAGTTTAGTAAATTTAAAAAAGTAGCGTTTGTTAGCACCTGCTGTCTGCCAGCCATGTGTGACAGTAAAACAAAAGCATGATGACCTGGAAAGCAGTCAGCTGGACAGTCACGTGGAAAAGGCCTGTTGGTAGATAAGGTCAAGGATTGTGTACAGCAGCTAGGAGAAAGCGCAATGTTGACCAATTCCATATCTGTCTTGGGTTTAAATAGCTAGCCCTGATTAAAGCTTCTCAGTGTCTTAGTTTGGATTGCCTTAGACCAGAGCCTGAGACAAAGACCTGGGTGCAGGTAGTGTATTTGGGAGGTGATCCTGGAAGCTAGAGTGAGGGAGTAGAGCAGGAAAAGGAAGACAGGGAAAGCGAGAAATCCAAGAAAGGGTGCCTTATTGAACTGGTTATGGTGGGCAACTGGGGCTCCATCCCTTTGGGAACTCTCTGAAGAATCCTGTTAGGTGCACCTTACAGTTGTCTCTCCAAAGGCTGAGATTCCTGGGAGCTTATCCAGTGACTGGTATTTCCTACTGGTTGAAGGTTGTCCCTGTTGGGGGAGGAAGAGTTGTTAATTCAAACTCTCCTTTGGTGAGAGTTCTTTAGCTTTGGAAAAAACCCTCCGGCAGGAAAGCAAAGAGGTAAACAGGAGGCATTTGAAGTGGGGATCATCACAGTGCAATGGTTTACACAGGTTGTAGCAGTGGTTGAAATTGGAGATGGGCTCAGGGCATAAAATGTGGGGAGTGAAAAGCTTTTGCTATGCTCAATTTCTTTCTAAAGCAGTTTATTCATTCAACCAAACATTTATTAGAACCATGGTCAATGCTGGGCTCTATGGTCAGCAAAACTCTGCCTTAAGAGCTGATAGTCTTTGGGGATTTTGAGCATGCAAGATGGTGCTATGAACATCTAAGTTCAAAATAGAGCAGTGCTAAAAAAAAATAAAATTAGAGAAAACTAATTGAGGGCTAACTTCTAAGTCAGTTGACACTTAAGGAGACCACAGCTCCAAGACCCTTCCCACTGCCTAAAAATAAGCTAGTAAGCAAGCAAACAAACTTATAACACAATGGCTGGGTATTGTGATAAAGTGTTGTCCAACTGCTTGAAATTCCACTAAAAGCGATTCCTTCCTTTTGTCCCTCCCTCACCCATGAGTTTCATATTTGAAAAAAACTCAAACATGTCTGCAAAGGCCAAGGGCCATTGCATTCAAACTTCAGTATGAATGATCAGATTGCTTTCTTCCTGGTGCTCAGATGAGCTCAAGATGTGGTGAAGAATGGATATTTGAGTAGGAGGTGGGAATGTTGGTGATTTGGAGGCTAGTGCAGAGCACCCTGGGGGGTGTCACCATACAGTCCCTGTTTACTTGGTGTGGGTCACTCTGGCAAAAGCCATTTACTCTGAAATTTGTTGTAAGGTGGGATTTTTGTTTTAAAAAGGAGAAGGGTTCGCCCTTCCCTGATTTCTCTCTTATATAGTAAACAGGACTCAGGCCAAAGGTTAGCAAAGAGGAGAATCCATAGAGAGGAGGTCACAAACCAGTTAATTTTGAGATGAAGGCAGCCCAAACATGTACTTTGAAAAAATGTTTATTTTATTTTGAGAGAGGGAGAGAGAGAGAGGCAGGGAGAAAGGGAGAGAAAATCCCAAGCAGGCTCTGTGATGTCCGCACAGAGGCTGATGTAGGGCTCCACCTCCTGAACTAGTGAGATCATAACCTGAGTGGAAATCAAGAGTCTAATGCCTAAATGACTGAGCTACCCAGGAGCCCTAAGACATACTTTTCTCTTTTTTCTGCACTATTTTTTTTTTTTTGGTTGAAACATTTAAAACTAGGATTCCCAATTTCTCTTTAATAAATTAGATGATCTGAGCCCTCATTTTCACATGGGAACAACTGGATGGGGTTGAGAGTGGCAGCCACCCCCCTTAAAAAGATGTTGACTTGTAGTTGGTCAGTCCCCACCATTCCTTATATTCTCCCCAACACTGAGAGCCAAGTCATTTCAAGTATTAATTGTCAATA